>NC_141686.1:157663882-158863882 GCF_964263255.1 Lissotriton vulgaris | reverse complement strand
CAAGAATACAGATAATATGCGAGCTACAGCAAGAGGGGGTGGGAGCTCACTGTGTGCTCTCAACCACAGCCTCTGCCTCAACCACTCCCCTGTGCAATCCACATATACTGGAGAGGAGAAATAGTCAAAGGACCTGGTTTAGAACACTGAAATGTTAATAGCAATGGGCATTTCTCCCAGTTTATAGCCTGCTAGTGTCCTATATTCTTCAACTGAACTCTCAATATTTGAATGTTCTGATATATATTCAATTTGGTGTTCAAATAGTATAGTTTACGGACAAAACCTGCTACGGTCAGCTATATGAAGACAAGAAACTTCAGGGTCTCAACTCTTATCAAGAATTAAGCATGCTCATTTAAAAATATGTCCTCGGGGGCATGGTCTTGCTGCAAATGGAGTGAGACGCATGCCACGGGAACTCCGGCCACTCGCATCATTCTAAAGCAATTTAAGCGGAGCTGGGGCTCGATCTGCGCCGTTTTTCGGGGCGCATATGTGGCAGAGTGTGAGGAGCCCCCTCTGACGAGCGGTCGGCGGCTTGGGCTTACCTGCTGTGGTGGTACAGCCGCTTTGTTTTGGTCTCACGGCCCAGATCGTGGCGGCCGCTATCTTGTGGCTCCCAGGCCTGGGCCTCCCTAGTGGCTGGTGAGCCCTGCCCTGCGCACCTCTGGACTCCCCAGTACTGTGCCACCCTGGCAGAGGCTCTGGTGCGCATTTGAGATGGACGACACCTCTGTGGCGCAGATGATCGGAGAGGGAGCCCTCCTGCCACTCCAACTGTCCGTCATCTTGGGCCCAGGCACAGCCCCGATTGAGACTGAGACCGCCCAAGGCGGGCGATCGGCGGAGCGTCCTCCTGGCCCCCAAGCCCTTCCGCGGACAGTGGTGCCACTGTGTGGCTGGCGGTGGTGACAAGCGGAGGAGCTCCAGCTGAGGAGAGCCCAGCTCTGACCCTGTTGCGACGTGCCTGTGACTCGGCATGCTGAGAGTCTGCTGATAGAGGCGTGGGGGAACAGGGCCCTGACTACTGCCCCTGGGAGACTATCTCTGCCGCAGCCACACACCCTGCTTGATTGCCTGGCCGCCTTCCTGTGACGCTCCTACGTGGGGCCCGCCTAAAGCCTCCCCCGACCATATCAGCCATATCAGACCACGCCACATCAGTCCACGCGGTTGAGGCCTACAGTAAAACCGGCCTGTCCTTGGTGTACCCACCTTACAAGGGGGGACTCACCCTAGCATCGGACCGTCTGGGCCCTCGCTAACCTGCTGGCTGTGGACCTTGCAGAGGCTACTCTGCACCTGCTGTGGCCCTAGCGGAATTTTGATCTCCTTTGGTGACCCTGTGCTATCCCGACTCTGAGTCGTGGGGCACGGCGCCTTGCAGCATCTTGAGTCGGCGGACAGGACCCTGGGCGCGAACGAGGGGTGGCCCTCTCGAGCTTTGAGGTACATTTGAGGCGAGCAACACTTAAGGTGCAGACCCTGTGAGCCATAGTGGAGAAGTGATATCGCCACGGCCGTGTCCGCCCCTAGAGCCACGGGCCGGTACGTGAAGAGGGACTCTCCCTATATCTCCCACATTGAAGCTACTGGCAGCTGCGACTTGGCTCTACGCCCTGGACCCGGCGGCCTGAGCTGGCCCTTGCCCCCTGGGGTCACGATCGGCTTGCCTGTACTGTGCTGGATGCACGGCCTGGGGTGGCCTTGGCTTACAGGACCCAACCATCGGGGCTTGATCGCCCTACAGGTGGGTACCCGGATACAATCAGGTGTTTCGCGTCACCCCCTGTCCTCCCTCACCATATTGATTGTGGGACCTCACCTTGTCATATGGTTATTACGTTTCCATAGATTGTGTTAAGTTAGCATGTGCTTATTAAATGTTTAAACGCCATATTTTCTTTCTGCTTCGGTTTGCACACGACACCTAATTGTTATTACAGCTTTTAACCTAGACGAAAGATGTGATTTATTTCAGAATAATATATTATTGTACTGGTATCAGTCGTGCCTGGAACACTTGGTACAACTGTCTGCACACTGAGAACTGCACACTCTAACACAAGGTTGCTGTAGGCCTGATCCTCGCACTACGTTAGTCATAACACAAATAATGTTTGTGCCAACTTTGGGCTTTACGTGAGTTCAAGATACAGTTACAGGGAATGAGAAAAGACACTTGATGCTGGACAGGCTGAGAGCTGGTAGCTGTTGATGTGATCTCCTCCTACTGAGAATTTGAGGTATGGGTTCGCCCAGCTAAAGCCCAGATGAGACCTTGTTAGATATAATATAATATGCTAATTAGGGTGCGCGAAATATAGGTGATACAGAATTCTATAGATTTTTGCATCATATTATGTTATCACAATTTGCTTACTATGGATTAGTGACTATGCTGCTGACTCTGGTTTTTATAATATGTATGTTGGTATTATACAAGATACTGCATTTGAGAATGCTGCATTGAAAAAATAAACATTTCAAACTAGCACGTGTTTTCATTGCCTCCCAGTTTCGGTTTGTAATGATAATATAACGAAAGAGTGTTCATGTGTTCCACGATACCTGAGGTATTCTAAGTTCATGTTCTGGATTGTCTAAGACATCGGGAAGTATTCACTGCCGATGAGATACTGTAGCTAGCTTGGTAAGTGGATTTCTGAAACATAGGTGAGTTGAGGGTCACCCTGACTCACCCAGGTTCTAGGTCTCTGTGCACAGTTCTGTGAGAGAACGGAAACCCTGCGACATGGCGCCCATAAGTTGGTTGGCCTTATAACATGACACTCGAGTAGTATATCATTCAAACCTTAACGCCTTCATTCCCGTTTCCGGAAAACGGCAGTGTCGGAGAAACCTACCTATTTTTGAAATAGGTCTTTTTCAAGCTTGAATCTATCTAAAACGGTTTCTTTGAATTACTACCCAGTTGTGCTACAAAGTATAATTTGTTTTTTCTAGTTCCTGTGCTAACATGGCTCAAGCCGTGGACATCCCGCAGCATAGTCGCATTGCGGTGCGTGACCATTTGCGGATGTATGAGGTTCCTGTGGAAGGCTTGGCTGTGGTTCTGGTGGTGAGCGCGGAACATGCTTACCCGTACGAACTGTTTTATTCGTGGGTGACATTTCCAGAGGTGGACGCTAATACTGGTGTGTTCCACACATACACAGCTTCGGTTGTACCGGCTGCGTACGCTCCGTACAGAGCACTGGAGGTTCCTATAGACGCTTGGCAGCATGGAGTTTGGTTTGGTGGCGCCCTACCGCACGCTTTGACTCCTCCGAGGTTAGGTCCTTTGTCCATTCCGGGCACTCCTTGGCCTGCTTTGGCTGGATTTACTCCTCACCCTAGACGTAACGCTTGTAACGTGGCCGAACTGCGGCAGCTTCATGAAGTCGCGGTGGGAGTGATTAGAGCGCTTGTTCATTACATTGGCCGTAATGTTCAGGACGCGGCCCCTAGAGGCGCACAGCTTCGAGCAGAACATGCTGGTCTGAAAATCAACCCGGTCATGGTTAATTCCGTGATGGGTAAGAAGCCCCAGGAAAAGGACGATTTTCCGTTCTGGCTTGCTGAGAAATTCGGCCAGCTGGAAGCTGTGTTTCCCAATACGAGTCCAGGTGATAAGCACCGGATTCTTACACTGAGTTTGCCGAAAGATCTGGCTCCTGACCTTGCTGACTGTGAAACCTGGGGAAAAACTTTTGCAGCGGTCTATTCGAGGTGCTATGGCTCCCCGTCTGTTACCAATCTAGGTGGGGTCCTTAAACGTGTTCAGGACGAACACGGACCGGAGGCGGCTGTTGAATTGGGCATGCGCCTGTGTGGCTCCTTTGAAGTAGTTTGCGGTGTGATCCTTGCGAATGTCAAGGGGGATGCAGTGAACTTTCAAGTTGCTAACGCGTTAGAGTTGGTTCCCGAGCCCGACCGACCCCGACAGTTAGCAAAGATAATTGTGAATGCTTACAAAATGGTGGGCCGCAATGCAAAGGGGGTTAAATCTTTTCCTGATAAGGAGAAGAAACAGCCCCAGGGTCAGACATCGGAAACTAGTGTTCAACAAAAGTCCAAGAAACAAAATTGGCCTAAAAAGCAGAATCAGGGTAAGCAACAACAACAACAAATACAGGTTTCTGCTCCTGCGTCTCCATTGCCTGCGCAGTTGGATCGTGTTTATGATTTGCGCGACCGCGTGATGATTAAATCGCCTGAGAGGTTTCAGGCTTCTGAACAACGCTCTCCTCGTTCCTTTCAGGACTCATCGGCTCCGTCAACCGGTGGTGGAGGGGGCGGCAGGGGCCGGGGTGGCCAGCAAGGACGTGGTCAGCCCCGCCCGCGTGCCAGTGGAGATCAGCAGGAAGGCTCTACGCCCAAGAGACCACAGTTTGCCACGAAGAAAGTCGCTGCCCTGACCGCGCATCGTTATGCCGAAGATAGTGAGAACGCGGCTTCGGAATCTGACGTGGGCTCTGACCTTGCTAGACCGCGCAGCAGAGATTACCATAGTGAGAGAGGCCCTCTGTCCACTGTTGAAGGTGACAGCGACTGACATTTATGTTGTGATAGAAACAGCAGATACGCATGTTGCTCCCCCTGAACGACTTTTTGAAATTGTCCTGTTAATTGAAGGTGACATGCAGCGAACTGTAAAAGGGGTATTTTGGGAAAATCTCTCGTCTACGTATGACATTTTGCTTTCAGAGGCTGACTGGCCCCCACCTTTTGTTCTCGCAGCTCCGCGAGGGGAGGAGGTAATCCTACCCAGCTTCGCGCACACAGTGCCGAGGGTGGAGGCGCTGCATTTTGCAGAAGAGTGGGCTCTGGCGCTTGCGCCGGCTGTGTACCGCAATCAATGTGGCTGGGATAAATTGTCACCAAGCCATGAGATTCCTTTACGGTCACAGCCACAGCCTCAACCACAATATCCCATACGGCGTGAAGCGAAAGCTTCAGTCGCAGCTATCCTTGAACAATTGGAATATCAAGGTGTAATTGAAACGTGTGTGTCACCGATGAATAACCCCCTTTTTACTGTGAACAAGCCGGACGGCTCATATCGTTTGGTTTTGGATTATAGGCATTTGAACTCGCATTGCCGTAACCGTGCAGTACAGAATACGCACGGCTCTGCGTTAGTGAATAGTCTTGAGCGTAAAAGGTTCAAAACCACGCTTGACATTTCCAATGGTTTTTATGCGCATAGATTAGATGGTCTAAGTTCCCAATGGACCAGTTTTACATGCGCCGGAGTGCAAAAAATGTTTAAACGACTCCCAATGGGCTACAAGAACAGTCCGGGAGTTTTTTCCGCGCGCATAGTCTCTCTTTTGGAGAGCTTCGACCCAGTTGCTTGTTCGTATGTGGATGACATTTATCTCACAGACGACGTTCTTTGGGAGCATCTGTGTCGAGTAAATAGCATAATTTGTAACTTTGCTGACATGGGTTACAAGTTTAACTTTGCAAAGTCGCACATTGCAGAGTACACAGTGTTGTTTCCAGGTTACGAGCTTAACCATGAAGGGAAGGGTTTAGCACCCCATTTCCTGGAGAAATGCGCACAGTTGTGCTCTCCGACAACACTGAAAAAATTACAATCTCTTCTGGGCTTTCTGAATTTCAGGAGGACTTACATTCCGGAATATGCCCAGCGTATCAAGCCTTTGTATGCTTTGATACAACCATCTTTTTCCAAATCATGCTGGCTGCCTGAGCATTCGGCCATTCTGCAGTCTTTGCAGGCTGATTTGCTCGCTTCTGAATACTTACAGACTCGTGATAACCAGACCAACCTGGTGATAAGAATTATCCCTGGGGCGGTGGGTTTCACGTACCTGACTTTTAATGAAGGGGATACAGTACCTATTGCTTACAAGTCACACTTGTACACTTCGGCTGAATTGCGTTTTTCCACTGTGGAGAAAGTTTTAACAGCTGTGCAGATGGCAATTCTTAAGGAACGTGCCCTGTCACAAGGAAAGCGCATGTTGGTTGTTACCCCGTGTCCTGCCTTAGAGGCGGTTACGAAAGCCAGTGTACCTAATTCCAAAGCTTTGCACCCTCGGTGGATTCAATGGGCTGCGTCCTTGACGTCCCAGGATGTCACGTTTATTTTTGACGCCACCTTACGGTCACAGGAGTATTTACAGTATGAATTTGTTCATCCTGCTCCATTAGCAATGCGGCCGTTGGAGGATTTCCATTGCATCATTTACACTGATGGTTCGGCGCACGTTGCGCATGGCTCTAAACAAGCCTACGTTTCCGCTTGCGCCATTGTGGTCGGTGCCATGTTGAACGATGAGTTCAAGTCCAGTGTCGTGCACACGCAGACGCTTGGAGACTGCACCGCACAATTAGCAGAGCTTCGTGCGCTGATGCTTGCATTAGAGTACGCAGATCCTAATGTGACGACTTTGATCGTAAGTGATTCTTACTACTGTGTCCAGTCTTACAATGAAAACTTGTTCTTTTGGATTCAGAATGATTTTCATGACTCCAAAGGTAGCACAATAAAACATAAAACGATCTGGGTACGAGTGGCGGAACTTAAAGAGAAGCTGCCACTTGTGTTTGTGATTCATACTCTCGGTCATCAGCGCGTGGGGGTCCACGCTGTTGGCAACTCGCTTGCTGATGAAGCAGCGAAGTCAGCGGTA
Organism: Lissotriton vulgaris; assembly: GCF_964263255.1. Classification (NCBI taxonomy): domain Eukaryota; kingdom Metazoa; phylum Chordata; class Amphibia; order Caudata; family Salamandridae; genus Lissotriton; species Lissotriton vulgaris. Next base: position 158,857,211 of record NC_141686.1, on the reverse strand, counting down.
TCAAAATACTTAGTTGCAGCAGTCACGAGGTCCAAAAGCAAAATAGATGATGACATCTTGGCAGCTATAGCTGCAACGGAGAAGGGAGGTAAATATCCTGCAGGATTCCCTTCTAAATACACATACCACTTGAGTCCCGATAAGGTTCCTTATGTGAAAATCCCTGAAGTTGGCGAGCGTTTGGTTCCCAACTCGGATCGCAGAGCTGCTTTGATTACAGCGGCACATGAAGGTGTGGCGTCTGCGCATGCGGGCGTCTCGGCCACTGTAACTCAGCTACAACAGAGATTCTGGTGGCGGGGACTGTACAAACAGACGCGTGAATATGTTCTTCAATGTGACATTTGCCAGCAGATTAAGCCTTCTACTGCTGCGCGTCCGCCTCAGACACAGTTGTACATCTCTAATAAACCGCTTGGATGCGTTTATTTGGATCACTGCGGTCCTTTTTCTTCTGATACTGCGTTTAAATACATCTTAGTAGCAGTTGACTCATGCACACGCTTTGTATGGGTATGGCCGCATCGAAGCGCTGATTCGCGGACTGTCATTAAGGATTTGCGTGTCTTTGTGGGAATTTTTGCCTGTGGTACTTTCCATTCGGACCAGGGTCCGGCTTTCGCCTCTAAGGCATACAAGGCTGCTATGGTTTCGTTGGGAGTCCAAGTCAAGTTTTCAAGTCCCTACAGGCCCGAGGGCAATAGTGTAGTAGAACGAATGAACCGCGACTTAAAGCAATCTTTGACAGCCCGAGTTATAGGTACTGGTAGAAACTGGCTAGCCCACCTCCTAGGCGTGCAGCGTGCGCTTAATAATCTCCCTAGAAGGTCTCTGGGTGGGCGGACCCCATACGAAATGCTCTTTGGTATCAAGATGTATGTACCTGACCTTGATGGGCTGGACTACAAGGCCCAGGCCGGGGCCTTTGACGTAGATGAACATTGCAATGTTTTACAGAATCTACAAAAGACCAGAGACAGTCTTGCAAAGGAACATTTGCCCTCCACATCGGATGATGCGTTGCAGATCCCGGTAGTTGGCTGGCTACCCCAAGTTGGAGAACTGGTTCGAGAGAAGATCGATAACAAGAAAGAGTTTGGTCCCTCATATCGAGCACCAGTTCGAGTCCTTGGAGTGAAGGGCACAAGAACAGTCATTCTACCACCACTTCCAGGTCGTAAGGAAAACAGATTTATTTCTATTGAAAATGTCAAGACACACAGGGTGGCCGATTCTTCATAGCATGACACCGGCTGTATCCTGTCCTTCCATGGTGAGGCACTCTGTGCTGGCTATTACATCTGGTGCAGAACAGGAGGTGTCCCTCGAGATGCCTGCCATATCCAGTCCTTTATTAAATACTATTCCTGATACTAACATTGATGAGCTACACTACACTTATCCTGCTGATTTATCGATGCCTGAATACAGACCCGTTTGGCAGGCCAGTCCAGATTCTCTTTTGACTCTGTTTCGGAAACTTCAAAGAAACCCACAAACATTGCAAGATATGCCACGTTGTTTAAAAAACATTTTTTAATTCCGCCTTGGACATACATTTGGTTGATCCTATTTTCATTCTATCTTTTTATGTCAATTGGTTTTGTGTTTTATTTTTTCCGCCTGATTGATGGTCACTACATTAAAGAAAGAACAGGAATTCGGTACCTTGATGGAACATTGGCCCCTCTTTCCTCTTCACATTCTGCGCACAGACTGAAACGAAACTTAAATACAGTTAACATTACTGCTTGGCCTGTCCTTGATGGGATTGTGTGGGATGCGGTTAGGTTTCAGATACATGGGCCTACTGAAGTGATTAATGTTCCAAATGTGCTTAGAGTAAACATGGGAGATGTGATTAAACAAAATATACGTTCTGATGATTGGGATATTCAGGCCGTAGAAGCATTATTCTCGGATTTGAAGTATTATGCTGCCTTCGATGCTGAAGATCTGTATACAGATTCTATTAATTATGGTGATCTGTTTTGTTTTCAACACTATGGTAATAATTTTTTACATAAGACAAATTCCAGGAGGGTTGCTGTAAATTATACACAATGGGAACATTGCCCTGCTCCATTCAGTGGCAGTTCCAATACATTTCTGAAAAAATATACATATTTTACAGACTTTGATCAGTCTAATCCCGAGTCATTTTATTTTAAAATGACACAAAAGCCCATTTCCAAAGTTAGACTTACCGATACAAAATTACTGTATTCGAAGTCCTTTTTAGACAGGTTGGCTGTAGTGTGGAAAATGAGCCCGCATTACCATCGATGCCCAGGCCGCTGGCGCAAACCGCCTCTTAGTTCCCATGTTGAATAATTACCAAATAAAGAGACGGGCGCTGGAAGCAGGAATCAAGAACAGAGTTTAATTCTCATGAGGAGAGCCAGTCATTTCGGACACGAAACACAGTGTCTTTCGGGAGGTGCTCTAACAAGTGAGCTGAGACTCTTGCTTTTATATCTTACAAAACACTTGATAAAACAATCAGGACAATATGACGCAAAAGAAAGACATCCCTATAATCCTCGTGGTGATCCTACTCCACATACGTTCACAATGGGGACCCTTGACCTGCTGATAAGAGGGGAGGGCAATCACGCAGCTGAGTGTTTCGTAGGATGTGTACGCCTGATCATAGCCCAGGGGGTGGGGTGGCTAGGACCAATAGTGGATCCTTTGAAGAGGGGTGACTTCATACAATGAGGGCAGTAAATGGTATCTCCTGGCTTAGGCGATGGCCTCGGACATGTGTGGTCAGCCGGACTCGGGGGAAGGGGTCATCAAAGGAGTGGTATTCATGCCATGCGTGGACAATCGAGCGCGGAGGGAAGGCTTGTCAACAGAGGGGCATTCATGGGAGGGAAGGAGGTGTTGGTCAGGCGCGCCCGTGACTCTCAAGGACAGGGCCTTGCAGAAGAAGAGGGTTTATGACTTGCTCATGTGAGGAGAAGGAGGGGGTCAGGGTGCGTGCAGGGCCAGAGTCGCACAGAGAGAGAGAGAGAGAGATCCTATGACCTGTACATGAGAGAACAGGGGCAGTCAAATACAGCTGGGGGGGCTATGTCAGCTGAGGCGATGGATGCTTCTTCGAGAGGGAAATGGGGAATGCCTGGGTCAAGCAGGAGGGTTGCCTTTCACATCAAGATCGCGCAAAGGGAAAGGGTTTCATGGTCTATACATGAGAGAGGGGGTGCAAGATACGCGCAGGAGGGAAGCCGGGGATTCCAATGGGTAAAAAGGCCATGGTGCCTAGAATGGCTGTACATATGCATAGGGGTACGGGCTCTTACTGGCAGGGTGATACGGTCAATAATCTACAGTATCCATGGTGCCCACAGGGAGAGGAGTGGGAGAAGAAGGGAAATGAATGCTGTCTATGTACATCAATTTCGTCAACTTTCACAGTAGATGGCTACGAGTTCTGGAAAGGAACAATTGACCTTAAATCGGTTTGGGGTACCAAAGATTGGCAGGTACAAGGCACTGAGGCTTTGCACCGTGCATGTCTCATCCCGAATCACATGTTGTTTTTAAATTCGACCATTTTCCAGACAACATGCTTTGGATTGGCTACTTCTAAAAAATTAAATACACCGACCATCCCAGATTTAAATGAATATACAGGTTGGGGTAATTTCACTGGTTCCTCCATTCAAGAGTTGCAAACTCTTTTACACAATTCGTCCTTTAACATTTCCAGTTTGGATTCCAAGGGTTGGCTGGTATGGCAAAAGAGTGCTGATTCTTGCCAGCGCCGTTTTATTGGTTTGGCTGAGGGGTTCACAAAACTCAGGCCCGATCCACGTTTTGACGAAGACTATACTGTCACGACTTATTCTGTGGGGAAGCTGTGTCAAAATTGGTTACAGCATTCCACTTTAGCTGCAGTTAAACTACATCTGTCTCAATTACATGATAATGTGGATTTGAACGATTTTATAAAAGGCCCGGCTAAAGGTAGATCTAAACGATGGCTGTATGCGATTTACAATGAAATTTGGAAAGTTAACCAGGTTGAGGCTGCTAAACGCCTAAGGGCTATTGATCAAGCTAATTTGGAAAAGTGCTTGCAGTGGTTGATAACAGCATTAACACGCTTTCTTCCCGAATTTACACTTTAAATAATATTGTGTCTTCTGTTGTCGACATTGTACATGATGAAGTGTCCGTGTTATATCATGGTCAAAATCAATTGCGTTCTGTGATGCAGTTTGCGTGGACACTACAGACTCTTAAGTCTGGTCGAGTGCCATGGACTTTTTTGAACGTATCATCATTATTTGCCCCGTTTAATTTGACTGAAAAACAGCGCATGTTGTCAATGAGAGATGCTACATTTTCTATGTTACATATTGAAAAATTAGAATCCCTGCCATTTTCTGTGGCTGAAGTGACTGCAGCAACATGGCTTATTCATGGTGTTATAACGTTACCTTTTGCGTTGTATAAATTTACAAATTGTATGAAATATATAGCCATTGGGCGATATGAACCATTAGGCAGCGCTTTCCTCCATGAAACATGGTCTTTACCATACACTTACAGATGCCTTAAGGAGGGGAATGAAGTGAATCTGAATGGTGAAGAATGTACACAGTCGCCTGACCGCTCACTTATTTGCAGACACATCCAGCTGCATGGTTCTTGTAATCAGGACAAACCTAATTTGGCCTGTGTTTTAAAAGGGACACCAGTTCCTGCAATAGTTCCCACGTTCACGTTGTTGTCCAACGGTAGTTATTTACTTTTGAATAACGAGTTTTGTTGTGGGTTAGAGGCTGGTATCGCATATGTGGTTACCGTGTCTGAAAGGGTCGTTTGCTGCAAGAATGTGTTGTATCCACCCACGCATGGGAATTCAGAAGTTTTAATTTGGCCAAGAATACCAACCTTGAGAGCTGAATTCAATGGTTTAGGCCGTATAAGAGCCCTTTTGTCTCAAAAACAGGTGGCCCTGAGCTCTGCCCGCGAAACTTATGTCCTTCACATAGCAAACACACGCACAGAAGTACAAGCGCTTTTAAGTACTGATTTGCAGTTTCATTTTTGCGAGCTGGTTCATCAAATCTTTAATGCCTCCTCCACATCCAGCCTCGCTCATTTTTTTAAAATGGTTAGCAGTGGTCTCGTGACTACATTTGAAAAAGTATTTGGTATTATCCCTGCGTTCTTTCATTCTATATTCGCTAGTCTGTTTGGCGGATTTCCTGTTTTGCTGGCTTTGGCTGCAGGCGTTCTGGTGATATTTTATTTCATAAAACATGGATGCCCATCCTGCGCAAGGAAACGCACAGCACCTGCTGATGCAGTTTCGCAACCGGATGCTTGATTATTATGGATCGCTGCCGCTTGAGACTTTAAGCACGGCTTTTGGATTATCTTTCAGATTTTCCTATTTCACCTGTGTCCAGCCTGTGTTTCATTGCCTGAGCTGTGATTTCGACTGGGCCATTGATTTGTGTCTCTGTTTACCGACTTCTCCTGACGTCGACTTTGATCAGCTGATGTCCCCCGTAGTGGCTCATGAGTTGGTCTGTTCTGGCGAAAGGGTTATGGCTGTGGCAGCGATGCATGGACTAATGGGTCAGTGGGACATATTCGCAGCGGCGCATGACTTTCTGGCACAGAGCGTTCTCGAGAACCCACTGAGTTGTCCTCTGATGTTGCTAGAGGATTCAGTGCTGGAGGAGCACGTATGTTCTTTCCCATTGCTTAATTGGATGGCTGAACTGTTTTCGGATGATGACAGTGATTTCATGTTGGAAGCTGTTGCTACATATTTTGCATATTCATTCAACGAGGAATGACTCTGAATACTTCCATCTTTATGGCACGTGACTTTTTAGTAATTCTGAATGGTGCCAGTTTCAATACGAACATTCGATTTTTTCATATGTTCTAGGCCTATTTATTATAGTTAGGCCTCAAGTTCGACTTTTTATATTTTGTGTGGCCACTATAGGCATTCATACATATTTTTTGTATTTTTTAAATTTTACATACATTACATACATTTAGCTTGTCTCAATATCATTGAACTCTGCTTTCAAGTCTTGCCTCTCATAGAGTATTGGCTTATATATTTGTCTTTTGACCGTCCTCGGATCATTGGGGGGGTGTCATATGGTTATTACGTTTCCATAGATTGTGTTAAGTTAGCATGTGCTTATTAAATGTTTAAACGCCATATTTTCTTTCTGCTTCGGTTTGCACACGACACCTAATTGTTATTACAGCTTTTAACCTAGACGAAAGATGTGATTTATTTCAGAATAATATATTATTGTACTGGTATCAGTCGTGCCTGGAACACTTGGTACAACTGTCTGCACACTGAGAACTGCACACTCTAACACAAGGTTGCTGTAGGCCTGATCCTCGCACTACGTTAGTCATAACACAAATAATGTTTGTGCCAACTTTGGGCTTTACGTGAGTTCAAGATACAGTTACAGGGAATGAGAAAAGACACTTGATGCTGGACATGCTGAGAGCTGGTAGCTGTTGATGTGATCTCCTCCTACTGAGAATTTGAGGTATGGGTTCGCCCAGCTAAAGCCCAGATGAGACCTTCTTAGATATAATATAATATGCTAATTAGGGTGCGCGAAATATAGTTGATACAGAATTCTATAGATTTTTGCATCATATTATGTTATCACAATTTGCTTACTATGGATTAGTGACTATGCTGCTGACTCTGGTTTTTATAATATGTATGTTGGTATTATACAAGATACTGCGTTTGAAAATGCTGCATTGAAAAAATAAACATTTCAAACTAGCACGTGTTTTCATTGCCTCCCAGTTTCGGTTTGTAATGATAATATAACGAAAGAGTGTTCATGTGTTCCACGATACCTGAGGTATTCTAAGTTCATGTTCTGGATTGTCTAAGACATCGGGAAGTATTCACTGCCGATGAGATACTGTAGCTAGCTTGGTAAGGGGATTTCTGAAACATAGGTGAGTTGTGGGTCACCCTGACTCACCCAGGTTCTAGGTCTCTGTGCACAGTTCTGTGAGAGAACGGAAACCCTGCGACAACCTGATGCGCCCCGGAACTCACCAACTGGGTTTGAGCGGGTGCAGCAGGTACCCTCATCTATCCTCTCACTGCTCCTAAACCACTCCCAACCACAGCGCCTGGCACTGGTGGGTACTGGACCCAGAGAGGAGATGACACGTAACCAAGTCAGTGAAGGACACAGTGGCACCCCCGATGGAAAACCCAGTTGACACAATGTGGGGCAAATCGGGCACAGCAGCCTCTGGAGAGATGGCCTCACATACTGGGCGGAGGGGTCAGGGTGGGCGGGGAATCACCATCTGTCACCCAGGCCTTCATGGCTAGCTTCATGGTGGAGCTCAAAACTGAAATTGGTTCCTTGCACACAGAGGTTCATGCCTGTGTCCGGGAGCTCAGAAAGGAGGTCACCGACCTCAGGGAAAGAGTAGATTGCCTTGAGAAGACTGTGGATGCACCAACAGAGGACCAAGAGCAACTTTGGCAACGCCTGGCCACCCTCGAGAAGCAACATATCGACATCCAATTGACGCACGAGGACATGGAGAATCGGAGCCGCCGAAATAACCTCTGCATCTGGGGGGGTTCCTCTCGGGGCCGAGGGTACAGACATGACGTATGTGGTGCGCCTACATGAGGTCTGGGGCAAGGACGACGCATCACCACCGGCTCTAGATCGAGCGCATCGAGTTTCTGGCCCCTCCAACCGATTGGGCCTCCTCCCTGATATTCTGACCCGGGTCCATTTTTTTACGGAAAAGGAGGCAATTCTTAAAGCGGCGCGCTTTAAACCAGAGCTTATCTATAACGGTGCCAAAACACAGATCTACCAGGACCTTGCGCCCACCACGCTCCGGAGACGCTGAGATTTTAGGCCTGTGACGGGCAAACTGCGAAGTTTGAATATCCAATACCAGTGGGGCCACCCCTTTGCGCTCATCTTCCAGTGGGAGTCCAAACGTCGGACGGTGAGGTCCTTCCAGGAAGCTGTGCAACTTCTCCACCTCTCTCCAACGCCACCATCTAGCCCTACACATCTTCCGCTTTTCACTCGGGCCCCTGCAAAACCATTCTGGTCTACAATACGCAGCAACGGGCACCCTTCGCATCCTGGAAAGCAATCTTCTTCGCAAGCCAAGAAAGACATTATTTAGCACATCCGCTCCATGGAGGGTGAACACTCTGCAACCAGCTCCCACCCTTCAACTCCTTGACTGACCAGATTCCCATCTTCGCCGGTGGTGGAGTACGTTGAACTCTGTAATGGTCTCATGACCCTGATGTGTTGGCGCCTTGCCTCCTGAGTCAACCTCACCACGGCGCCCCAATTGCAGTGCTGACGGTGCTGGACTGTCCACCCGGATGACACCTTCTACGGCTGTAGACCCATCCCCGCCCTGTTCCTGTAAGAGTGACATCTCCGGGATCACTTGTGCCTCAGGACCTAGACTAACCTACGACTGGAACAGGACACTGTGGCCCGGTTGGCCAATATTGGCTGTATATATTTTGATTGCCTATCTTTTTTTTCTCTCTCCCGTCTCCTTCCACCTCTTCTGTATCCCTTTCTATGGCGGGCGGGGGTACCCTCAAGGCGATCTTCACCCTTCAATGGGAGCGTCATCTCTCTGCCCTTCTTCTATGATGCACCACTCTGCTCTCTACAGTGGCATGATGGACTACTTCAGGCCCCTTCCCTAAAGATCCTGGCCCTCAATGTTCAGGGCATTAATTCCCTGAACAAGCGGCACCAAATATGGCGCTACCTCTTGCAACAAAACCCAGACATCATCCTCCTCCTCCAGGAGACCCACCTCATAAAGGCTGATATCCCTCGTATGGCCCACCTTCGATACGCTGTTCAATTCTGGTCTGCAGCCCCCACGAAAACGGCTGGAGTGGCGCTACTCTGCAGACCGGACATCAGGCAGGGGGAAACTAGGGTATTCCATAGCCAGGATGGATGCTTTGTCAAGGTTGGGATCAGGATTGGGCACCGCCTCTTCACACTGTGCAATATCTACGCGCCTAATCAGGCGCAGGACTCCTATCTCCGGGCGATCCTGCTGGAACATGCCCCACAGGCAGACCCCTCATTAACCATAGGGGAGATTTTAACATGGTGTGGGATGCTACAATGGATTGCAGCAATGCCTCCTTCCATGGGATAGGGGCTATGTCTTCGGCTCTCAGGAGGCAGCTATCGGACCTTGGCCTACTAGACTACTGGCACTACCATTGCCCTGATACCGCGAATATTCGTACTACTGACATTCCCTGTAGAGTGGGATGCATTCAAGGCCACGATCCGAGGTCATATCATATCTCTTGCAATCGCACGGGCGCGTGAAGCTCGTCTCCTGGAAAACAACATCTCCAAGGACATCAAGGCCTGGAGAGACAGGATCAGGAGCACCCCCTCACTCATACACAAACGTCGCCTCGCGAACCTTCGCAGACAACTCAGCTCTCTTCGAACTAACAAGGCTGAGAGAGCTCTCCTAATGCTGAATCAACACTATTTTGAAGGAGAGGAAAGGTGGGTAAGGTCCTGGCTAGACGCCTGCGAGTGTGTGCTGCTAAAGCACACATAGCCAATGTCCAGGTTGGCGATGGCACGCTGGCTACCACAGAGACGGCTAAACACGAAGCCTTCTACGCATATTACTCAGCACTTTACGCTGCGGACGGGCCACCCCCAGGCCGAGTACAAGGCATCCTGGACAATTGCTCCTGGACTCCAATCATCCCATTTCGCGCTCAACAGCTGGAGGAACCCCTCACTCAAGAGGAGCTTGCGAGCGCTCTGAAAGATCTGCCTCTTGGGCCTTCTATCGCCTGTTCTTGCCACAGCTCCAACCCTATCTCCTACGACTGTTTAACTCCTTTACCGATACGTAGGGACCGTCCACCTCTATGGGACTGGCAGAGATTGCCCTCATCCCCAAACCGGGCAAGGATCCTACCCTATTTCCTATAGCCCTCTTGAACACAGACCTTAAAATTTTCACTAAAATATTGGCCAAGCAACTTGACCAGCATTTGCCCGGACTTACAGAACAGGATCAGGTCGACTTCACCCGGCATCGCCAGGGAGCAGACAATGTAAGTAGAATCGCCCACCTTGTAGGGAAGGCCCAACATTGGAACATACCGGCATGATGATTCGACAGGCTTCGGACATACACGGTATCCCCCTTGGAGGTCAACAACACAAAGTGGCACTCTTTGCCGATGACCTTATCCTCACGCTATCCCGCCCGCACACCTCTCTCCCAGCACTTCTCTCTTTGTTGCAGTCCTTCGAATTGGCCTCTGAACTCAAAATTAACCACGAGAAATCCTGGGCCCTGAACTTCAAGATCCCGGAGGAGGAGATTCCTACGCTACAATCCCTTGTCCTCTACCAATGGGCTACTAGCTCCATTCGCTACCTGGAACTTCAGCTGATCCACTCACTTGCCACATGGTCCCAAACAAACTGGAGGGATTGCAGGACGTCAGTTTTGGAGGACCTGTGGGTTTGGAAATCCCTTACCCTCTTCTGTTTGGACCGCCTAAATGCCATCAAAATGTCGGTGCTCCCAAAATTTTATATTTATTCCAATGTCTCCCCACCCCCATTACGCAGCACCAGATCCAAAGTCTTCAGCGAGACATCACTAGCTTCATCAATTCGCCAACAAAATTCTCATGCTCCCGCGGGATAGAGGTGGGCTTGCGTGGCCCAACCTGTTAGAATACTACTGGGCCTCCCATCTTCGCTTTGTTTCTGAGTGGACGGCGAGAGAGAGCGAAAAGGTCTGGTTCCGTATGGATAGGGCGGTAATCGGACAAACTATTTGGGACCTTTCCTGGCTCCACCGGACCGAACGCTCCTATAGCGCTTACATTGCCATACCCACCAAGACAGTGTTGGACATATGGGACAAGGGGCTCACTACCTTACTTTCCCCACACACCTCCATCGCAGGTAATTCGCTATTTCCGCCGGCTCTTAACCCGCAGGCGTTCTCTAATTGGCTGGAGGGTGGCAAAGGAACGATCCGAGATCTGTTCACAGGAGACACACTCAAAATATTTGCTCAATGCAAGGAGGAGTTCCGACTCCCGGAGGAAGCCAGGATCCAGTAAGCGCAGCTTCGTCATTGGTTGTCCACGTCTGTTACAATGCAGGCCGCTACTCGAACATTCACCCCCTTTGAACGCTTAGTGCGTTCCTTTGACGACTCAAAGGGATTTATCTCTCGGAGCTATCAGATCCTACAACAGCCTCCTCTGGTAGCCACCCATCCATACCAACACCAATGGCAGTCGGCATCTTCCGCCGTAATTGCACCCACCCAGTGGAGCAGTCTGTGGAGGGACATACCGAAGGTCTAGCACAGTGTCTCTCAACCTCAACGGGAAACCGCATACAATATCATGACGCAGTGGTATTACATACCCTGACACCCATTCCATACTTTGGAAGAGGATAAATGGGATTTATTGTTTCTCACTGAGACGTGGTTAGGAGACGACACTAATCCCGCGTTACACTTAGCAATCCCTTTGGGCTATAGTATATTATGCGCCAATAGACAGAGCCCACATCCTGGGGGCGGAGTGGCCATTATATACAGAACCCACTGAACACTTTCGTCCTTCTCCTATAACCAAGTGGAATGCATTGAAGCGCTCCCTTTTTGTATTAAAATCTCACCTAATTTTACATTTTCTGGTCTTTTGGTTTACCGACCACCCAACTCTAAACCATCTCACCTCCCAGCCTTTTTGGACTACGTCCTACAAGCCTCACTGCGATATGCCAATTTCACCCTTCTTGGGGATTTTAACCTCCATGTTGATAATACTGAGGATACTACCTCCCTCAATTTTCGGTCCACTCTGGCAGTCGGCGGACTGAATCAAGTTATCAGCAGTCCTACTCACAAAGCCGGCCACACTCTTGATTTAATCTGTACTAATTTGGAAGGCTTAGATGCCCTTAATCCTGCTCCTATAGTGTGGTCGGATCACTTGCTTGTTCCTTTTACATTTCCCTGCCATTGCATAAGTCATATCTGTCCGGCTAAACAACAGGGCAGAAACTGGAGCAAGATTTCCCCTGATAGCCTAGCTCCTCATCTCCTATCTGTAGACCTCTCTGATACGAGTCTAGATCTCGACACACGACTGACTAACTTTAATGACGGGATTACATCGGCAATCGATCTTATTGCCCCAGTCAAGCCCATAAAAACCTATCGCTCTGTTCCCTCGGCCCCATGGTATTCGAATGATCTTCGAAAGCTTAAATCAAAAGCTTAAATCGGAATGTAAAACTCTTTATAAAGCTGCTTTGAAAAACTATAGGAAGAAGATCGAACATAAAAGAATATTTTTAGAAGAAAAAAATAATCCCAAGGTTCATCAAGTGAAATATTTGAGACAGTTAGATCCTGTACGGATCCCCTGGCATTGAAACGACCCCCAGTGGTATCACAGACTTTCAGTGATAATCTTTGTCTTTTTCGAGAATAAAATAGCTACCATCTATTTATTTATTTATTTTTAACATTTGTTAAGCGCGAACAATTGCCCGCAGGCTCTTTCCCTAGTAACACTCCTGCAAATAAAAGTCCCACTTCCGCTTCTCTCTCTGGCCCTGAGTCCCTGTTCACTAACTTCGCAGAGATTACTTTGGAACAATCTCTTGCGGAACTTCTTCAAATCGAATCTGGCTCTCCGCTGGACCCATGGCCCGCTAAACAATATAAATCTTTAGCTCCCATCCTTAATCCCTCCCTGAATAGGATTTGGAATGACTCATTACAGCTGGGACTTTTTCCAGACACTTGGAAACAAGCACGTCTAGTTCCGATAATTAAGAAGGCTAGTGCTGATCCTAGTGAGCCTGCTAACTACAGGCCTATTTCTTTATTACCTGCCCTTGCTAAAGTACTAGAAAGACTTGCTCAACAACAACTAGCAGGCTTTCTCGAAACATCAGGTGCTTTTCATGATCCTCAGCACGGCTTTAGGCCAGGATACAGTACTGAGTCGGCCTTTATCGAGATGTCAGACGCAGTAAGATGGAGGTTGGACGAGGGATCAAGAGCGGTGTTGGTGCTGCTGGACTTGTCTGCAGCATTCGACACCGTCTCCCACCCCCTCCTCCTTGAACGCCTCCATTCGAAGGGCATCCAGGGCACGGCCTTGGGATGGATTTCATCCTTCTTGTCCAACCGGACCCAGGCAGTGTTTACCCCTCCATTCACTTCAGAAAGCCGCCTGCTTCGGTGGGGAGTCCCTCAGGGCTCCTCGCTGAGCCCTCTTTTATTTAATGTCTACTTTTCCCCTCTTTTCGAAATCATCGCCCAAACTGGTATAAAGGTCACCTCCTACGCTGATGGTATCCAGCTTTTGTTTTCATTTAATAATATTTTCCCCTCAACATTTGATCCTTTAAAAAACTGCCTCCGTACAATTGCCCAATGGATGGACAATAATTTCCTAAGGCTGAATGCAGGGAAAACTGAGGTTCTCTTTTTTCACCAGCCATCTCCTCTGGATCCTAACATCTGGTGGCCTATCGATTTAAGTGCCCCCCCTCTCCCAAAAGACTCTGTGAAGAATCTTGGAGTGAGATGGGATTCTAACCTCACTTTTCATCATCAAGTGCATACAGTCTCCGCTGCATGTCTAGCCAAGATCAGAATGATAAAAAAGTTCATTCATTTTCTGCCTAGTAATACCAGGAAGATCGTAGTGCAGGCGTTAATTACTTCGCACCTGGACCACGCCAATGGCCTTTATTCTGGTCTGTCTGTAGGGCTCAGTCATCGCCTCCAGACGGTACAGAATGCGGCGGTGCGACTGGTTGCTGGTCTCCCCCTACGTGAGCACATTGCTCCCCACCGTCGTGAACTTCACTGGTTACCACTGCACAAAAGGGCAGAATTCAAAGCTTTGGTATTAGCTCATCGGGCCATGCAAGGCAAAGGCTCCGCCTATCTGTCCTCTTGCTTGATCCCTTATAATAACATCAGGACTCTACGCTCCTCGTCAAAAAACCTCCTTACTGTTCCCAGATTCAGGAAAACCCGCTCAGGTGGGAAAACTTTCTCAGTGTTGACTGCGGCCCTCTGGAATAAACTTCCTAACGCCATCCGGTTGATCAAAGAAGAACAACCTTTTCGGAGAGCACTTAAAACTCACCTGTTCTGCTGATCGACTCCCGCCTCAAATAACCATCTTAGGCTGCATGTAGTCACACAGGAGCGCCGGGACACCCCGTTGGGGTAGCTGCGCGCGATACCAAAATACACTAAATAAATAAATACACAGGATGTTCCCTGCTATCTTCGCTGTGCTGGAGATACTCGAGCTCCCCGGGCGATTTTATTCATATTTGGTGGGCCTGCCCGCTCTTGACCCTATTCTGGAAAGAGGTTCTTAGTCATATTAAAGTAGTGCTTGGCTTCCCCCTGCAAGAATCCCCAGTCACAATTCTTTTAGGCCTCAAGCCCGACAACTTGCGAGCGCTCACCCGTAGTGATTGGCCTATCACCCTCCACATGCTAGGGGCTGCTAAACAGCTCATTGCTCTGTATTGGAAAAAGGCAGAGACCCCCCCGCCCCCTCCCCTAAATCAACATTTGGTTCATGCTCCTGTGGCACCCAGTGACTATGGAACTCTGTACTGCACGCTTGCAGTCCCGCCACACCAGATTCACCAAAATATGGCAGCCACTGGTCAATTACCTTTGAAAAAAATGGAACACAGGCATCTTCTTCCCCCCAAGCTCCAGGCTCTGCGCCTCTTCGAGGACGCTGTCATTCCACCTGAACCTGATAGATTAACTGCTTAATCACACTGGCCCTGCTCCTTGTCCTCCATGGTGTGCCTCAGGCAGTGACCCGACTATTAAACGTCATTGCCCCTTCCCATCCCCCGCCCCCGCAGCCGGCCACCCTCCCTTTCCCAATTGCCTTGACACACACTATTTGAAATCACAAGCAATGCGACTCTTCCCCCCTGTTTCGCTCTATCGGTCATTGCCCCCTTGTCTTAGCTCTCTTTCTCCTTCCTGGTTTTCCTGCCCTCTCATCACTCTCTATTTGTTAACTTCCCACTGCCTTCTCCTACAGGCTCTTCGCCTCCTCTTTTTTTTCCATTTTCCTTGTTATGATATTACTCATGTTGAATATTGCAGTCTTATGGAGTGCCTTTTGTAATGTTGCCGACCCACCATGGGTTGTAGGCGACTTGCTGAGTAACACCTTCATTGATATTCATCACCAAAGTTTCCCATGACTCCCCTAAACAACGCGGCCGGCCCAACATAGGGTTGTGGGCCATATGCTGTGTATGTATAGACCCTCTTTATGGTTTCCTTGAGAAAATAAAAACAGACTTATAAAAAAAAACGGTGTCCTCGTTGATTTTAAAGGTCAATAAATGCACAGGCAGAACTATTCTGCTGTCTCTTTGAAAATGCAGATCATATTCGAATGCTATGTTATTTACTGATAGAAAAGTGCTGACCTATATTTCAACACAAATTACTTCAGGTGACCTCTATTTGCCTTCTTTGTGTTGAACAGGGCTGCTAACCGGCCCCATTAAATGACCGGGTGATTACTCAGGTTAAGCATCCTCAACATATTATTATATAACATCTAATACTGACCACACTGCGTGAAGTAGATTTTGCAAAGCATGCCCCTAATGTAAAAAGACAGTGGAGGACAAGTCTAGTGAGCAAATGCGTGCTGCTCCATCTGGTCTTAGTTAAAATTGCGAATACCATTTGTGTCTTTAACTCGTGGATGGGTTTTTATGGATTTAACATTGGATCCAATTTCATTCTACTCCTTGGTACCAGTGTGGTCTCAGACTATGTTTCACAGTTCTGATATCTATTTGTTATTGCCTTCTTTCAGACACTTTTGCATGAGATTAGATCTCACTAAGAACAAGAAAACACAAGCTCTTCCGAAGAAACCTGCTCGCCCTCTCAGAGTCAAAATAACAAGTCCCATGGGATAACATTGGCTGTGGGGTCAAGGTTACCAGAAATCCAATGGCAAAGACAGTGGCTTATGACAGGAGTTCTAACTCTGCTCCTGGAGCTGCAAGCACCTTCTGGTTTTCTTCGAGGTTCTATCTACTCCACATCCTGGAGTAAAACTGGACCGCTCGTCTTCCCTACCTTAAGAGCTGGATCACCAGTGGTAACTGACAGGATCAACACACAAAAATGTTAACCTAGCAAACACAGTTTGTAGTAAAATCAATCATTACCAGTGGGATTTAGCGACAGACTGATCTGAATATCAATGTTTGTGAGCACAATTTACAGTGTTTACCACTATAGATTTTACAACACGTTTGAAAAAGAAACGAAGTGCAGTGTGAATCTCTATCATAACTAGATTTTATTTTACATATGTCATGAGTCCGTCTGTGCTAATTTCACTGTGAAATGACGTGCACCCTTTGAGGCTAAGAGTAGCAGACAGTTTACCCCAAAGGATCTCAAGGGCTGCTTTCTACAATATTACAAAACGTCTGCATTAAGCCAATTTATTACACTATGGGTAGCTCCTGTCAGGTTCTAGTTCCCATGTAAGGACAACAGAGGTCCATGAAAGACAGAATATACACATAAATAATAAATAAATATTAACAATAAAGCCAGCCATCCCCATTACTTGTGTTCAGGGACTGAGCCGTTTGAGGCATAGGCAGCACTGTTCTGACTACAGTCCTTTGTGTTGCCTGAACCCATTAATGCTTCATCCTCAGAGTCCTCTTCATCCTCTTCTTCTGGTTCATTGGAAGAGTGGCCTGACCTGGGACCCTTGCAGATGTTCAAGTGCCGTGTGAGGTGGTACTTTGTCAGGAAGGCTTTGGAGCATTTTTCGCAGACATAGTCTCGCTTGCCTTCATGAGAGTTCATGTGCTTCTTCAGGTGGCTTGTCCTGCAGAAAAGACGTTCACACTTGGGGCACTTGATCTGTCGTTCCCTGAAGGATAAAAGAACAGTACATGTCAATACTCAAATCGGTAAAGACCTCTTTACATACAGGCTTGCATTTGATGAGTTTCACTTTTGGTATGCAAGTTCCCCATTTTTGGCAGACGGTCACTGTAATCAATTTGTCTGTGAGAGTGCACCAGAAAGGCCAATATGGTAGACTGGAACCTCCTACCTCGAGTGACATCACACTCGACCTCTGTGCACTGTTGCTAATGTGATATACTTAAAACTTGTCCTATTTTCAGCTTTCTTCAAACTTAACTCTGAACAAATCTCAATGACCCTGCTCTTCAACACTTTACGGTTCACATGAATAAATCCTATATACATTAAAGCTTCAAGTCAGCTTTATCATTTCTTCGCAAAAAATTTATTAAACAATTTCCAACATGATTTTTGAATAATCAACAAACAATATTTATTTTCCATAAGATCATTTTCATCATTTCTTGTTGGTTCTGATAGATGCCCAATGCATTTAGAGCCCAAAGGACTCTTCTTCAGGGGCCTGAAAACTGAACATATACAAAACTTAATGATCGACTTTATAATCAATGAAAACTGTAATTGCTTAAATCTTTCTACTGGAAAGCTTCCAATCATTGTAAGGAACACAGTATTATTATGAAACAAAATATTTTTCATGTTCGCACCTTATGGTACAAAAAAACTGTAGGCCTCACAGGGGGCCTCACTTAGTCCACTCTTGTTTAATATATATATGTCCCGCTTATTTACCTTATCTCGGCCTGCGGGATTGAAACAACATCCTACACGGACGACACTCATCTGATTCTGTAACTTGAGAAAATCTCCACAGAGGCTGAAGAAAATTTTAAAGCCTGTCTCACGGCAGTCATCACATGGATGAAAAACAACCATCTCCGTTGTAATACGGATGAGACAGAAATCCTGTTGATCGGGAAAGATAATCCCTTTCAACGAAGGTTTGGTGGCCGGAAGAGGCAGCAGCTCCACAATGGAGGTGGTCAAAAATCTGGGGGTGTGGTTTGACTCCTATCTCTCTTTCAAACACTATACCCTTGAGGTGGTGAGTACCTGCTTTGGCCTAATTAAAACCATGAAAAAATTATTTGAGTTTATTCCACTGGCTGCAAGGAAAACAGTGGCTGTGGCGTTAATACTCTCACGCCTAGACTACTGTAACAGCCTTCTAGTTTGGGGTTGATAAATCAACTTTGAAGAGACTACAGGTAGTACAACACGCAGCAGCTAGACTGATTTTGAAACTCCCACGTAGGTCATCAGTGTTAGAAGCTCTGAAAACTCTTCATTGGCTCCCGCTACACAACAGAATTCTATTCCAACTCTTGGTCATTACCTTCAGAGCTACCCTCCAAATTGGACCAGAAAATCTCTCTATGAGATTCACACCATACACCACAGGGAGGATACTTAGATCTACGTCTGCTAAACCTCCTCAAATTGCCTGGCTTTAAACTCAAAACCAGGGGAGGGAAGACTGCTACAGTATTAGGTGTAAAAGCTTGGAATCTTATGCCGAACAAACTGAGAACGATGGGATCGGAAAAACAGTTCAGGAAAGCTCTAAAGACCTGGATCTATGGAATACGTGATGAATCCTGTCTTGCCCTTATCTAGGCCCTAACTCCTCACTAGTTGGCCCGATATCTGTATAGTGCAAGGAGGCTCAAAACATAAACGTGTGGGGGGTCAAGGGGAATTATTTAACGACCTGTCTGCTCGTACCCCTGGTCACAATACAAAACACAACAAGAGCAGACCAGGTCAAGGAATGGCGTGTAACCATGACGGAGACCGTGAAATAGTCAGGTGTGTGTGTCAGCAAATGTCATTGCATAACTAGAGCTCAGTCAGTAGCTAGAACACGTCCCATCAGACCACCCTCGTGGTGGTTATTCATCATGTGGGAGGTGGTGGTCACTCTAGACCTCACCCAACCATATAGTGTCGGGGATCAAAGCCAAAATTCTAGCCACGATACTTGTCAAATAGTGAAAAGTGAAAATAAAGTGCAGTGCTGGCGTGATCGTGATAAATAAAATTAACTACTAGGACTCAGAGAATGTTCACACTGAAGTCTAAGTGTCAAAGATTAAAAACACGCCGAGTAATTAAAAATTGAAGCTACTCACAGGCGCTGTGCAGGTGGTCGACATGTTTCAGCCAATAGGGGAATCTGCCCCGGCTTTCTTCAGGACCTATAGTGTAGAATCGCTACTGCAACTAACCATGATTTGTGGACTCACAAATAGCATAACGAGTACATATCTACCAGGAACTTGATTCTCCAATGTTCACTGGATGCAAAGACGTAACTTGTTCCTGTCATGAAACACAAAAAATTATATACTAATAACTTAGCAATACAGAATTGCCCACACACAACTGTGTAAGTACACAGTCACCGTACATTTAAACACGCCTGCGTGAACAATTTACATTCCGCATAATACAACAAGCATAATAGCTTAATCACACAGAGGCCTTTCCTCTCAGTGATACTCACCCAGCTTTGTGTGGGTGAAGACCTCACCTCACCCGGCAACCGCTCGGGAGAATGAGGCCCCGCTCTGTAGTGTAGAAATAAGGCACAGTTAGCACACACACTTAACCGTGCCTAGCCAAATTGCTCTACACAGAAACCCAACAAACGTGTGATAGACGCCTATCTGTCCGACCAAAAACTGTCCACCTAGAGGTGTGTCCCCTATTCCAAGACACATTATAGGTGCTAATATGTGCCCCTGACTTGCGAGCCTAAACATCCACTGAAGGACATTCATTTACAATACATGAGTAGAATCTATGTATGATCTTAAATACAGATTGCTGTTGTTAAAGTTTGGAAAAAGAACCCCAAAAGCTAGAGCAAGGCTCCAACAAAGACTTTATAAATGGCTAATGGTACCATCCCCTTCAGCAGAAATCGTTTAGTAAACACAGTATTATTTACTAGGCCTGTCTGGGCTAATTTTCATCAGTTTACTCTAGGAAAACGACTAAGTAGAGGCAGTCAGGCTGTCTGGCATCTTACCTATCCGTCGGTGCCCCTCGTTGTGACCAAGCGGAAGTGGAGGTGTGGAGGGTACCGCCCTCCTTTTTATAACGTACGGCAGGTAGTAAATCAACCGCCTGGATCTCTAAAACACGCCTTAGTCGGCTGTAAGAATATGGGTCACACGCTTAGAAAACGGACCGCACGAGTCCATGGGGAGACTAGAAAGCTGGACCGCGTCCATGAGCCCAAATGCGGACCCGGACGTGCGCAGGCGCATAGTGGAAGCCACTAATCTCTCGCGCATGCGCAGTAGCAGCGAAAAACGGGAACGCGATGTTAACACTGTGTGTGCAGACATCGCCCCTGTCAAGTAATTCTAGGTTGTGCCAAAAAATATATTTTTTTGTTTATTTAATGAAGGCTTGTCAAAGGAATTCAAATAGGTGTGGAACATATAACTGGACCAAAGTGTTTAAATTTGTCTAGTGTTTACCTTTATTTGACACCATGTGACCAAGCCTAAAAAGTAGTCCATTGGACATACGCATGCTTGGGCCACAAGCAAGGTACTAACAAGGGGATAAAGAGGAAAGGCAATGCCAGTGCTTTCGGGGAGATGTATAGTTATCTGAAAACAGCGTAAGCCAAACAAGAGCCATTATATGGTGGAGCATGACTGGTCCTATGAAATGGACATTAGCTAATAATAAGGAACCGTTTTTACGTCCCTCATATTGGCCGTAAAAAGTCCTCTGGAAATGAAATGATTCTGATGTAGTTATTATCACATGTCATTTTCTAAGCGTGTGACCCATATTCTTACAGCCGACTAAGGCGTGTTTTAGAGATCCAGGCGGTTGATTTACTACCTGCCGTACGTTATAAAAAGAAGGAGGGTGGTACCCTCCACACCTCCACTTCCGCTTGGTCACAACGAGGGGCACCGACGGATAGGTAAGATGCCAGACAGCCTGACTGCCTCTACTTAGTCGTTTTCCTAGAGTAAACTGATGTAAATTAGCCCAGACAGGCCTAGTAAATAATACTGTGTTTACAAAACGATTTCTGCTGAAGGGGATGGTACCATTAGCCATTTATAAAGTCTTTGTTGGAGCCTTGCTCTAGCTTTTGGGGTTCTTTTTCCAAACTTTAACAACAGCAATCTGTATTTAAGATCATACATAGATTCTACTCATGTATTGTAAATGAATGTCCTTCAGTGGATGTTTAGGCTCGCAAGTCAGGGGCACATATTAGCGCCTATAATGTGTCTTGGAATAGGGGACACACCTCTAGGTGGACAGTTTTTGGTCGGACAGATAGGCGTCTATCACACGTTTGTTGGGTTTCTGTGTAGAGCAATTTGGCTAGGCACGGTTAAGTGTGTGTGCTAACTGTGCCTTATTTCTACACTACAGAGCGGGGCCTCATTCTCCCGAGCGGTTGCCGGGTGAGGTGAGGTCTTCACCCACACAAAGCTGGGTGAGTATCACTGAGAGGAAATGCCTCTGTGTGATTAAGCTATTATGCTTGTTGTATTATGCGGAATGTAAATTGTTCACGCAGGCGTGTTTAAATGTACGGTGACTGTGTACTTACGCAGTTGTGTGTGGGCAATTCTGTATTGCTAAGTTATTAGTATATAATTTTTTGTGTTTCATGACAGGAACAAGTTACGTCTTTGCATCCAGTGAACATTGGAGAATCAAGTTCCTGGTAGATATGTACTCGTTATGCTATTTGTGAGTCCACAAATCATGGTTAGTTGCAGTAGCGATTCTACACTATAGGTCCTGAAGAAAGCCGGGGCAGATTCCCCTATTGGCTGAAACATGTCGACCACCTGCACAGCGCCTGTGAGTAGCTTCAATTTTTAACTACTCGGCGTGTTTTTAATCTTTGACACTTAGACTTCAGTGTGAACATTCTCTGAGTCCTAGTAGTTAATTTTATTTATCACGATCACCCCAGCACTGCACTTTATTTTCACTTTTCACTATTTGACAAGTATCATGGCTAGAATTTTGGCTTTGATCCCCGACACTATATGGTTGGGTGAGGTCTAGAGTGACCACCACCTCCCACATGATGAATAACCACCACGAGGGTGGTCTGATGGGACGTGTTCTAGCTACTGACTGAGCTCTAGTTATGCAATGACATTTGCTGACACACACACCTGACTATTTCACGGTCTCCGTCATGGTTACACGCCATTCCTTGACCTGGTCTGCTCTTGTTGTGTTTTGTATAGTGCAAGGAGGCTCCTTTGGGAGCGACAGGTCGTGCTCTATAAATGCCACATTTAATTTCATTTCACCAAGTCGCCTGTCACTCTTCCCCTCCTAGATGCACTCGACTGGGTTCTCGGGCAATGTCCAAGCAAATGTCATGGACATGCCCTTTGATGAGGAGGCTGTTTCAGCTCTGGTGCTCTTCAATGTGCTTTGAGTAGAGCCGGGCAAGCCAGTCCTTTGGAACGGGCTTCTCCTTCACACCAGTTTCACCATCAATACCACAAGTTCAGGAAATATTCTCTGAGCCAGCCTTTTCAGCAGCTCCAGCCCCAGTAACAGCCCATCAACTTTATTTCATACCTACAACCGAATAACATGGCAGCCGAGGACACCAGTCACAGCCTTCCTCCTCTTCCTATGAGCAAAAAGCCTTTGAGGGAGCACATTTGGTTTGTAGGATGGAGGGGATCTTTCTGTTTTACACACTTTCAGTCGACCACCACAGACCAATGAGTGCTATAGGTTGTCAAACATGGCTCCTTTCCTTCCACGCCCAACCCCTTAATTTCTCTGTCACCTCGGACAACTGTGCTGTCATCTACAGCAGGAGGTTGTCATTATTTTGAGGAAAGGGCTCTTAGAACTGGTACCACAAAATGAGACTGGGCTGGTATACTGCTCCAGTTCTTCTATTGATCCCAATAAAGACTGGGGCCTCTGTTCCATTCTGAATCTTTCACTTCTTGTTGCAGAGAAAGACATCAGGATGTAAAGATGCTTTCTCTTATGCTGACTGGAGCTGGAAGGCTTAATATTATCCCACCATTTGCAGAACACAATTTCATACACTGATTTTGCAGTCACACGGGAGATACCTGCATATTTAGGGTGGGCTCCACTCACTATCAATGTGTGGCCCTCTGTATGGGTTAACATTGGCCACTTGTGTCTTTGTGAAGGTGACCCCATGTCAAATCTTCAAAGGCTAAAGGTCTGTGTTTACACTCCTCGACAACTGGCTGCTTGAAAACAGACTCGCTGTAGCTGCCTGCATCCCAAGTATGGTTCTCAGCTTTTATATATCGACAGAATCCAAGAGTTTTGTGTTTTTTCCTGTGCATAGCTGGCTCCAAGAAGGGTAAGGTTAGAAGCAGACAAGTTCACCCTGGATTGTGCTATGCAGATGGATCTGCTATGCTCTTACTAAGAAGGGGCCGCTCGAGAGCTTCATAGCAAAAGCTGCCTCTTCATCGCTATTTTGGGGTGTTCCTGTGTTTAATATTTGCAATGTGGGCTTTGTTTTATCCTAGATTGTGTATGATGCAGTTGCGAGTCATGGGGGAAGAATCAATTTACCAATATATCATACACAGAAAAAGCTCCCAATAGCCATGGATGCAAACAAATGGTTTCAAAATTGGAATATTGGGTGCAATGTGGGCCTTGGCCCACACCAAGCATTACAGTCTCGACTCCACAGTCTTCAGCGAATACCATTTCATCAGGTCTGTGTTACAGGAATTATTGGTTTGGTCATCTCTCAAGACCCCGACATTGTTCTGCATTCTGTCCATCAATAGCTCTTTTTGCATTTGTCACCCCGAGTGGGACGGGTATGCTCAGACACGAGTCCTGTGCTCTCCATGCCACTGGAATTCAGCTATCCTGGCTGAAGAGGGGTGAAACCCCGAAACCGGTCCTAGGATGCTTGTTTCCAGTCCAGGGAGGACTTGCCCTGGCAGTTCGGGCTGAATTGTTCCTATTGGGCACATGGTCCAGACTGATTTGCATATGGCTGGGTCCAAACTGGAATGGCATGGTCAGCAAAAAAACGATGGATTTAGGCCCAGATCTCTGTACTGGGGTGAAAGTATGACATTGTTCTGCATTCTGTCCATCAATAGTTCTTTTTGCATTTCTCACCGAGTGGGACGGGTATGCTCAGACGTGAGTCCCGTGCTCTCCATGCCACTGGAATCAAGCTATCCTGGCTGAAGAGGGGTGAAACCCCGAAACCGGTCCTAGGATGCTTGTGTCCAGTCCAGGAAGGACCTGGCCTGGCAGTTCGGGCTGGACTGTTCCCATTGGGCACAGGGTCAAGACTGATTTGCATATGGCTGGGTCAAAACTGGAATGGCATGGAGAGCAAAAAAACGATGGATTTAGGCCCAGATCTCTGTACTGGGATGAATGTATGACATTGTTCTGCATTCTGTCCATCAATAGTTCTTTTGGCATTCATCTCTTCAGATCCACCACCTGGGAAGTACTGCTTGGGTATTGATTCAAGCTGTGAAGAATCTCCAGGTAGTAGTATTCATCAGATGAAAAGTTACTTACCATTAATTATTATTTTTCGATTGGTTAGCTCAGTTAACCAGCACATTTCTCAATGGATTTCTGCCCATCTCCCGGTTCTGAGGAGTGAACAAGTAACTGTTAATAAGGCCCCAAGTTAGCCTAGTACGCTGCAATTTCTGTCAATTTAATCAGCCTCATCTCTGCATCGGAGGGTCTAGAAAAAAGCACGGGGAACTGATGTTGTGTCAAGTAGGTGCCTTATATGGCTCTGTGATATTATAACCCAGGTGGATCATGAAGCCAAGGCTCCATGTATCCGGGCAGAAGAACTATTTTAACCTTCCAGATCCAGTTTGGTGCCTGGAATCTGCAGGTAGGGAGAGTAGCCACCAGAAGGAAAATGTTACTTGCCTTGTTATCATCTGTTTGTGGCATGTAGTGCTGTAAATTCTCGTGCTGTGCATACTCCTGCCACAGTGTTGGGTTCGGACATATGCAAATTGTGTTTCATAGACAAAGTCTTTTAGAGTCCCAAGGTACCGCAATGCCACCTATTGCTGGTAATTCGCATGTGCAGCTCCATTGTTAATTGTTTTTTTTCACATACGGGGTGAGGACATAGATGGAACATAGAGATACAGAAAGACGGCAATGCAAAGGAAAGATTATAGATGAAAGTTAAAGAGAAAACGTCCGCAACACTGAAAGGCAACTGGTAAGGAGGGTGGCCGCATGTAAATCTACAGCACTACATGCAGCGGAAAGATGCTTCCATGGTAAGTAACATTTTCCATTTATATGTGCAGCCATAGATACACATGCTGTGCATAGATTTTAAAGTAGTCCTCCCAAAAAGCAGTGGCTAGCCCTATACGAAAACGGTACACACCCCTACACTTGAATGTACCTTTGTACAAATATATATATACATACAACCATATATACACTAGTTTATAAATCTTTTATTTATGTATTTAGTTATTGTTTTCTTCATGGATATATCTCTATATGTATCCCTGTATATTGAGACTAGCAACCCGTCCCGACGTTGTCCGGGCATGAATTGCTGCCGGCCAGTAGTATATTGTTTTGTAGGATTTCATTTTGATAGCATTTCTTATCTGTGACAGGCCTGTAAAACGCTCCGATTCACAGTGCACTGCTGATGTACTGAGTGCGCGTTCAATAGTGTGTGAACTCGAGTTTCCCTACTTTATTTTTCCTTGCAATATTATATAGTGCGAACTCGACAACATGGCATGAGAACAATTTACATTACAGAAGAACACATTCATTTGTGGTAGACACGGGGAGACAAAGTGATTTGCCTGGAATCACAGGATGTTGAGCTGATGCCGAGATTTGAACGTAGCTCCCCAGCTCTAAAGTTCGCAATTCTAGAACTTGTGGCGGGAGGTGTCTAAAAGTGTATGTCGGTGCTGGCCATCAATGAGAGAGACCTGTGCATTTTTCAAATGGGCGGCCCAAGAGCTTGCTAACTCCATCATTAAAGCTGTTGATGAGCTGGCCCCAGCATCTCTTCGATATTCGGCACGGCGTAAACCTTCAGCCCCCTGGTTCACGGAGCCATTGAGACTTCTGAGACAGAGTTGGCGGAGACAGGAGAGAAGATGGAGGAAAGCCTGGGACCCTATTGAAAGAGAGGCACACAAACGCCTTTTGCGAGAATATAAGGCTAGAGTAATTAAGGAAAAACAGGAGTTTTTCTCTAATCTCACCACATCCCTCACTTCGCCCAGGGAACTCTTTAAGATTGTGGACTCTCTATGTTCCCTTCAAGTGCCTGATCCAGTTGTGGGCTCACAGGAGTTGTGCAACAATATCTCAGAGTTCTTCGATAAAAGAAAATCGAGGATATATATGTCGCTCTGGAAACTCAGAGGAACACTTTGGGGGATCTTTCCTCCCTAACTCTAGCCAATTTAGAGTCTTGGTCGAGAGACCCCACCAAGACCCTTACTCATTTTCCCCCCGCTCTCCCTTGATGGGCTTGATCGCCTGTTAGACAGGACAAAGTCGGCTTCCCCTTTGGACCCTTGTCCACTGAAGATTCTGAAGGAATGTAGGGACACTCTTCTGCCGCCTCTTCTCGAAGTGATGAATGGTGTCATGGCTCAGGGTACCTTCCCTTCGGTCTGGAAAAAAGCAATAGTGAAGCCCCCTTTAAAAAAAAAACACCTTGGACCCCGAACAGCTTAAAAACTTCAGACCCATCTCTTTGATACCTGCCCCAGCAAAAATGCTCGAATCACACTGAATTTTCATCTATCTACTTTCCTGGATTCCTCGGGGTTCCTAGATAGCTCCCAGCATGGATTCAGAAAATTCCATAGTACTGAATCGGCACTTACTATGGTGGTGAATAACATCCGCCTGAAGGTAGATCTGGGCCAAACCACTATGCTGGTCTTACTTGACCTCACAGCAGCGTTTGATACCCTGTCTCCCTCTACTTTAATATCTCGTTTGAGGGAGGCAGGGATTGCGGGGTCGTCCTTGAGCCTTCTGCACTCTTTTTTACATCTAAGCGAGCAGAGAGTCATGCTCGGAGAGTTCCTCTCCCCTGCTAAATCCTTGCAATATGGGGTGCCACAGGGGTCGGCCTTGAGTCCGACCCTATTTAACATCTATGTGGCCCCCCTTACCAGGTTAGTAAAATCGCAGGGGATGGAGGTTGTGTCATACGCCGATGACACCCAAATCATGGTGTCCCTGGCTCACTCTGTTACTACATCCGCAGTCAACTTTAGGACTTGTATGCAGACAGTCGCGGAGCGGATGATCCAAAACTCCCTAAAGTTGAACGGCGACAAAACAGAGATCCTGGTCTTTGGCAAAGACCGGGACATCTGGTCTAGCGAGTGGTGGCCTCCATCTCTGGGAACCTGCCCCTCTCCCTCCCAATCGGCCAGAAATCTCGGCGTTCTATTTGACACATCGCTGTCCATGACTCTCCAGGTCAACAGAACGGTGGCCACTTGCTGGGGGGTCATCAAGATCCTTAAAAGAATCCTGCACTATCTCTCTCCCCAAGCACGTAAGCAGACGGTTGTTGCATTAGTGGGTTCCAGGTTGGATTACTGCAATGCACTTTATGCAGATTCCACCAAGGGCCTCATCCAGCGCCTTCAGGTTGTGCAGAACGCGGCTGCGAGATTCGTCCTGGCTCTACCCAATGCATCCTCTGCTACAATGGCCAGGAAGAGCCTGCACTGGCTTCCCATCCAACAGAGGTTCTCATTTAAGATCCTGTGTCTGGCCTATAGAGCTCTTTCAGCGGGCCCTTTGGACCCTTTGGGCTCTCTTCTAACTCGCCATGTTCCCTGTAGGACCCTTAGATCTTCGGAGATGAATCTGCTTGTAGTTCCCCGCGCAAGGAAAGTCAGATGGGGCAGCAGAGCATTTTCCATCATTGCCCCCCGGTTGTGGAATGCCCTCCCACTGGAGATTAAGGCCCTACCGTCTCTGTCCCTCTTTAAAAAAGCGCTCAAAACTTGTTGCTTTATCAAGGCCTACCAGTAAGAGAGTATATTTGCTCCAGCTAGCTTCTTTTTGGTTAGGCGCCTTGACGCCCATTGGGCTTAGTAGCGCTATACAAATCAGATTTCATTCATTCATTCAAAAAATGAGTATGTTGCTGGAGATGTGGGCCGTCGTGCCACCAATGTAATTACCGGGGGAGGGTAAACACCCATTATTCCTCAACTTTCTTTCCGCATACCAAAACTCCGCATACTTTCCTTACAAAAGTACCATGACTCCGCAATGCCATTAGAACGCATGGCATTAAATTTTATATGCTTTTACCACGCATACATTTACAACTAAATTCGTTGTAAATGCATGAATGGTAAAAGCATGTTTTTTTTAATGTTTGGATAAGGTAAGTATGGGTATAGGGGTATATGTTTTGGGGTACTGAGGTATATGTTTTGGGGTGTTTGGGTATTTTAAGGGTTCAGATATAGTTTTAGGTTATGGGGTACAGGGGTAGTTTTAGGGTTTAGGGATGGGTATGGGTTTTGGGGTACAGGGGTATTTTTAGGGTTCAGGGCTATGTTTGGGTTTTGGGGAATAGGGGTATTTTTAGGGTTCAGGGGTAGGTTTGGATTTTGGGGTACAGGGGTATTTTAAGGGTTCAGGGCTAGGTTTGGGTTTTGGGGTACAGGGGTATTTTTAGGGTTCAGGGCTAGGTTTGGGTTTTGGGGTACAGGGGTATTTTAGGATTCTGGGGTAGGTTAGGGTTTTGGGGAACGGTTATTTTTAGGGTTCAGGGCTAGGTTTGGGTTTTGGTGTACAGGGTTATTTTTAGGGTTCAGGGCTAGGTTTGTGTGTTGGGGTACAGGGGTATTTTTAGGGTTCAGGGCTAGGTTTGGGTTTTTTTAGGGTTCAGTGGTAGGTTTGGGTTTTAGGGTACACGGTATATTTATAGGGTTAAGATGGGTTAGTGTTTAAGGGTGTTGGGGTATTATAAGGAGTAAGGGTGGGTTATGATTATGGGGTGCAGGGGTATTTAAAGGGAGCAGAGTGGGATTAGCACACGATATGATACATGGCATGAAGGGCGGAACGTACCACACGCCCCCAGCATTTGTCAAGCCCCCCAGCACACGCCCACAGCACAACACAGACACGCCCATAAGGGACTACTTTGCTGGCACCGTTCTTTTACCTTTTAAGTGTATATGGTGGGCGTCTGCATAGCCTATGTCCTTCTGCTGCAACTACCCTTTCCAACGCTGTATTGGGTGTTGTGATTGGTGCTGTGGTTCCTGAGATTACCCGCCTCAAAGGTTTGGGCTCTCTCTTTATTATATTAGTATGGATACCTAGATATATATATATATATATGCGCCCCATAACATATATAACCCACCTTTGATGTGGGTAATATTATGTGGGGATGTGTTCCAATGTTTGAGCTGCAATAAGGACTGACTGTATATCTCTTGGGTGCATACAAATGCAACCCCGAATATGTTCCTTTTACTCTGCCCTTTATGGGTGTAACCTTTATAAAGTGAAAGGTGCATGGCTGTATGTACTTGTCCACATGTAGCCACAGCCCCTGTATTTATGTGTGCAAGATTAATGCTATTTATTCTTGATCCCTTGTAGCAAGGATTAACATAGCCTTGCCACGTTAGAGGTTGCAGTGGCCCCGTAGGTAAAGCTGCAATATGGCGCGCCTTTGTACCTTGTGGTGTGAACACCTTTGTGATTCTGAAGGTTGCAGTGCCCTGAAGCAGGACAATAATGTTTTTAAAGTGGCCGTAGTCACTGGTAATCTCTTTGCATCCTACCTGTGTTATTGTGCTATTCCTGGCCATGTGCTTTGTAGCGGTTTGTTTATGACTTTGCACAATTGTTGTAAGGCAGCTGTTTCCTTTGCAGTTGCGATAGATTTTTCCCTGGCCCACATGTTAATGTGTGTTTGATGCGCCAGCATAGGTTACTTGTGAACTGTTGCTTTTTTCTCAGTTAAAAGCTTGGCAGTTTATGGAGCAATCCAGGGTATTTCACGTGTACTTGATCTGAATCACTTTTGCCCCATAATTGTGAGGCAGCTGTTTCATTTTGCAGCTGCGATTAAAATGTGCCCTGGCACACGTGTTAATGCGTGTTCAAGGCAGCAGCATTGGTTATTTGTGACCTGCGGCTTACTATTAAGATAAATGCTTTGAGCAGCTATAAATAGTGCCAAAGGTTGTAGCGCGTTTTTTGGGCCCTTGCGTTATGTTATAGAGGGGCTATGTACTATATTTGATAGCCCTGGTACTAGGTAACGAACATTTTATGTAGTTGCTGGGGCCCCTGTCCAAAATTCCCGTGTCTCTGTCTGTTTTCAGAGAGCATTAGAGGAATGCGCTTTTGGAGATAAGCTGATAATTTATGGGTGGGGGATTACCTTTAACTCTGAAGAATCCCTTGTGCTCGCTTTGAATTGGAGTGGAGGGTTTTATGGTCCTTCCCTCCGACTGCGGAGACATGAGCAGCAAATGGCGCCCCGCTCCAAGTGTTGTGGTCAGATATTTCCAGTTGTGCTGAACAAAGGGCTTGCCTGCTGAAGCGCTCGTGCATAGCTGGCGAAGCTCTATTGTGGCTTATCCAGAGTTTAACCACCACTGGCGATTCCACTGGCGATTCCTTGCAGTGCATGTGCTTTTTAGGTCATTGCGCAAGCGCAAGCCCTAAAGAACAAGTTACTTACCTTCGGTAACGATATATCTGTAAGAAACATTAGTTAGTGTTAGATTCCTTACCTTAGAATATCCCCAGGCGTCAGTCTGGATCCGGAAACTTTTGCGTAGCAGTACCCTTGCGCGTCGGTAGGCGTCGTCTGCAGGCGTCTCCTGCGGCTCCGCGTCCGTCGTTGGCGTCGTGCGCCGTGATGACGTCGCTGGAGTATATAGACGCCGCCTCCGCGCGCTGACGTCAGTTCTTTGTACACAGCTTTTCCGCGCCAGAAGACGCAGAGCCATGAGAGAACCAACACTGGTGCCTTTTGAAACTAGGGCCCTGAAAGGGATGTCCTTAACCCTAGGTATCAGTTCGCAGAACGGGGAGGATGGGTGGGTTCGGTAAGGAATCTAACACTAACTAATGTTTCTTACAGATATATCGTTACCGAAGGTAAGTAACTTGTTCATCTGAAAGAAACACGTTAGTGTTAGATTCCTTACCTTAGAATAGATACCCCAGCAATACCAACCCCGGTGGTGGGTCTGCGAACCAATACACTCCTACACCAGAAAGTCCTGGAGGACAGAACGGCCAAAGAAGCCATCCCTCCGGACTTGACTGTCCAGGCAGTAGTGCCTCGCAAATGTGTGCAGCGAGGCCCATGTAGCCGCTTGGCAAATGTCCTGCAAGGGGACTCCCTGACCCAGGGCAGTAGTAGCCGCCGTGGCCCGAGTGGAATGGGCCCTCAGCCCAACAGGAGGCTCCTTCCGAGCCAAAGAGTAGCACGCTTTGATGCAGAGAACGACCCACCGAGAGATGGTCCGTTTGTGTACCGCCCGTCCCTTCTTCGCACCCACGTAGCCAACAAACAGTTGGTCATCCACCCGGAACTGGCGTGTGCGATCCATGTAAAATGAAAGCGCACGTTTTGGGTCCAGACGGTGGAGCCGCTCTTCATCCTTTGAAGGATGCGGAGGCGGGAAGAAGGAAGGGAGGGTGATGGACTGCCCGATGTGAAAAGCAGAAACTACTTTGAGCAGGAAAGAAGGTCTAGTCCTCAGAACCACCTTGTCAGGATGGATGGACAAGAAAGGAGGTTTGACAGAAAGAGCCTGGAGCTCACTCACCCTCCTGGCAGAGGTGATGGCAACCAGGAAAGCCGTCTTTAAAGTCAGGAGACGAAGAGGGCAAGAATGAAGGGGCTCAAAGGGAGCACACATCAAAAAGGTTAGAACCAGGTTCAAGTCCCACTGAGGCATCACAAACGGAACAGGAGGAAACATGTGTGTGATGCCTTTCAAGAATCTCGTGACAATGGGGGACTTGAACAAAGAAGGCTGATCAGGAAGCCTAAGAAAGGCTGAAAGGGCAGAAAGGTAGCCCTTGATAGTGCCCAGAGCAGAGCCCTGCTGGGCAAGAGAGAGAAGGAACAGAAGAACCTCGGAGAGAAGGGGATCCACAGCCTTTGCTGTGCACCATGCCACAAACTTGTTCCACCGACAGGCGTATACCGATTTCGTGGAGGGACGCCTGGCTGCCAGAATTACATTACAGACTTCAGGAGGCAAGTCAAATGGCCTCAACTGCCGCCGCTCAATCTCCAAGCATGGAGGTGGAGACTGGACAGGTTCGGGTGGAGGACCGTCCCCTGTTGCTGCGACAGAAGGTCCTCCTGAAGGGGCAGGCGGATCGGGGGACCGACTGACATGCTGAGTAGCTCGGGATACCAGTACCTTCGAGTCCAGTCCGGAGCCACAAGGATAACTTGGGCCCGGTCGCGCCTGATCTTCTTCAGCACTCTGGGCAGAAGTGGTATAGGCGGGAAGGCGTATAACAGACCGCAACTCCACTCGCGCCGAAAGGCGTCGCCGAGCGAGTGCCGTCTTGGAAACTCCAACGCGCAGAACTGATGACATTGCGCGTTCTCTTCTGTGGCGAATAGATCTAACCAAGGCTCTCCCCATTGCTGAAAGAGACCTTGCGCCACGTCCGAGTTCAGACGCCATTCGTGATCCATCGAGCACCGACGGCTGAGTTCGTCCGCCCTGGCGTTCAGAGAACCTGCCAGGTGTTGAACCGTCAAAGTCACGCCCTGACGTTCCAGCCACTGCCAGAGGCGCAGAGCCTCCTGGCAAAGGGTCCACGACCCCACCCCGCCTTGTTTGTTGCAGTACCACATGGCGGTGGTGTTGTCCGTGAACACCTGCACCACACTCCCGTTGATAAAGGGGAGGAATGCCTTCAGTGCTAGACGAATCGCCCGCAGCTCCAACAGGTTGATATGGAGCCGGGACTCCGCCGGAGACCAGATGCCTCTGATCTCCGCCTCTCCCAAGTGGCCTCCCCAGCCCTGGAGGGACGCGTCCGTCACGACAACGTGCTGCGGTTGGGGAAGGGAGATGGACTTGCCCCTGACCCAATCGCGGTCCGTAAGCCACCACTGCAGTTGTCTCGCAGTGCCCTCCGAGATCAAGACGTGGTCGGACAAGTTGCCCTGATGCTGGGCCCACTGAAACTTCAGGTCCCACTGCAGAGCCCGCATCCGCCACCGGGCGTGATGCACCAGAAGGATGCAGGAAGCCATCAGCCCCAGCAGCCGCAGCGTCAACCTGACCGAAACCCGGGATAGCGGCTGAAAGATGGGAATCAACGCCTGAATATCCCGGATCCGCCGTTCCGGAGGATAGACCCGAAACTGCGCCGAGTCCAGAACCGCTCCGATGAAAAGGAGCTTTTGAGAGGGACACAGGTGTGATTTCGGCACATTGATGGAGAACCCCAGGCCGTGCAAGAGGTCTGCCGTCATCTGGAGGTGGTGGACGACTGTCTGGGGCGAGCCCGCCTTCAACAACCAGTCGTCTAGGTAAGGGAAGACTGAAACCCCTAACCTGCGCAGATGGGCTGCGACCACCGCCAACACCTTTGTGAACACCCGTGGGGCGCTGGTAAGGCCGAAGGGGAGCACGATAAACTGAAAGTGTTCCTGGCCTACCATGAACTGCAGGTAACGCCGGTGGGCCGGCAGGATGGGGATTTGAAAATACGCATCCTGCAAGTCCAACGCTACCATCCAGTCTTGCGGGTCTAGAGCAGCCAAGACCTGAGCTAACGTCAACATCTTGAACTTCTCCTTCCGGAGGAAGCCGTTAACGTTCCTTAGATCCAAGATAGGACCTTCTTGGGCACCAGAAAGTAGTGGGAATAACAACCACGCCCTACTTCTGGCCCAGGAACGCGCTCGATGGCCCCCTTGGCCAAGAGGGCCGTAACTTCCTCCTGCAGAATTTGCAAGTGGTCCCCCGACACACGGTGGTTCTGCGGTGGCATGGCTGGAGGAGTTGTCTCGAAGGGGAGGGAGTAGCCCCTTCGGACGATTTGCAGCACCCACCTGTCCGAAGTGATCGTGCGCCAGCGGGCGTGGTGATGGCGAACCCTGCCACCCACTGGCGTCACGTGGGCCTGAAAGCACGGACTAGGAGGATTTTGAGGCAGATGCTGCGGGGGGGATGTGGCCTGACCCCGCCTCTGACCCCGACCGCCTCCACGGCGGTTTCCACGGCCGCCACCGCGTTGATAAGATTGTTGCGGCGCGTGGCTGGCAGCACGTGTGGGGACGCCCCTTCCTTGGCCACGAAAGGAGCGAAACGAACCCGTTTGCTGGCGCTGGGTCGAGAGACCCAAGGACTTGGCCGTGACCCTGGAGTCCTTGAAGCGTTCCAGCGCGTGGTCCGCCTTGTCACCAAACAGATGACAGCCATCGAACGGCATGTCCATTAAGGTATTCTGGACATCTGCCGAGAAGTTGGCGGATCTCAACCAGGCGTGGCGACGAATCGCCACCGTCGTGGACATCGCTCTGCCTAGCGAGTCGGTCGTATCAAGGCCACATCGAATTGAATACCTAGCTGCATCTCGGCCCTCCGCTACAGCTTTGCCGAGCTTTGCCCGCACCTCCATGGGGCATTCTGGCAGCAGTTCCGCGACCGTATCCCACACAGAGTGGGTGTAGCGGCCCAAGAGGCAAGCGGTGTTGCAAGACCGCAGTCCTAAGCTCAGGGACCTGAAGACCTTCTTGCCATATTGGTCATACCTCTTGGATTCCCGATCGGGCGGGGCCGACGGGAATGCGGACTGGGAGGTAGAGGCCTGGATCACCAGACTCTCAGGGGTGGGGTGGGTGGACAGGAACTTGGGGTCGTCCGGACAAGGACGGTGGCGTCTGGCCACGTTCCGATCAACAGGCGCACCTGAAGAGGGCCTGGACCAAGTGCCCAACAGAACGTCTGACAAGGCTTCGTTAAACGGCAGCAGAGGCTCCTGTGGGCATGACCGCGGTTTGAAGACCTCAGTGAGGATGTTAGGCCTCACGGCCGCGACGGGGAGCTCAAGGTTTAAGGCCTTGGCAGCCCTCATCAACACCACTGAATAGGCAGCTCCCTCCTCCGATGCCACGGAAGGAGGAGAGACAAAGCCAGGGTTAGGAGAGTCATCTAATCCACTGGTGTCCCCCAAATCACCTGTCCAGTCCATGTCATACTGACACTCGCGTGACAGAGGGTCTTCAGACCCCTCCCAGCCCTCACCGTACTCTACATCATCACCATAGTCGGTGTCAACCATGTAGACCGGCTCCGCGGGGTCAACAGGCCCCATCGGCGTCGAACCGGGCGTCGGGCGACGCCGGTCCGACTCCGCGTCCGGATTCGGTGAGGGTATGGGGACGGCGCCGGAGCCCCGGTGCCGCCCGAAGCCAGCACCGAGGAACCGGCGTCGCGCGGGGGTAACCCCGATGGAAGCGGCGCCGGATTGGATGGACGTCCATCCAGCGCCGATCCCGAAGGCCCTAGCGGCGCCTGGGTCGGCGCCGGTGTCGGAGCATCCGACGGCGTCGAGGTAGGGTCAGCTGAACCGCTAGGGCCTCCGGACGGGTTCACTGGGCCCGTAGGCGCCGTGGAACCCGCCGGAGAAGAGAGGGCCCTCATGGCCATGAGGAACGCCTCTATCTCCTCAGGTGTCGCGCCTTGCCCAGGGACCTAAGGGTATGGGGCAGGCCGCGCCGGCGACTCTCGCGGAGCCGCGGGGTTGGGGTCACCCGAACCCCCGGCCGCATCGCGCGAGCGTCGGGGGGAGTCGGGGGTACGATGACGACGCCCGACTTCCTGTGTCTCTTACCTGACGAACCCGACGAGTGATGTCGACTTCCGGAGCGTCCGGCGCGGCTCCGCGACCGCTCCCTGGACCTCCGGCCGGACCGAGACCGCTCTCGACGCGGGGCCGACACCCGGAGCTCGAGCAGCTTGCGGGACCACTCCCGCCTAGCTTTGCCAGTCAGAGCCCGGCAATCGACGCAGGCGTCGACATCGTGGTCGGGGCCCAGGCACCGGAGACAGAGACGGTGATGGTCCGTGACCGACATCGTGCGTTCACACCCGTCACAATGCTTGAAACCGGGCATCCTTACCAGGCACAAAGATAGAAAATACAATTATAACTTGGTCAAAAGACCGGGTACCGCTCTTCAGATCTGCGTCCACTGGCGCGGAAAAAAGAAGAACTGACGTCAGCGGGCGGAGGCGGCGTCTATATACTCCAGCGACGTCATCACGGCGCACAACGCCAACGACGGACGCGGAGCCGCAGGAGACGCCTGCAGACGACGCCTACCGACGCGCAAGGGTACTGCTACGCAAAAGTTTCCGGATCCAGACTGACGCCTGGGGATATTCTAAGGTAAGGAATCTAACACTAACGTGTTTCTTTCAGATAAGCGCGTGCACAATGCCACAAGCCGCCTGCCTGCCTGCCTCGCATTACCACATCAAAGGCAGCCCTCCCAGCGCATTTCTCACCCCCTAATTATTCATGGCCGGCCGGCCGTACTTTCAGTTTCACGGCCGCCAGGCCGTGTCTCCTTTTATGCTCTCCGATGCCGTGCTGCTGATGAAAGGTTTTGATAATTTTAAGACCA
Organism: Lissotriton vulgaris; assembly: GCF_964263255.1. Taxonomy (NCBI): domain Eukaryota; kingdom Metazoa; phylum Chordata; class Amphibia; order Caudata; family Salamandridae; genus Lissotriton; species Lissotriton vulgaris. The sequence continues at coordinate 158,820,421 of NC_141686.1, read as the reverse complement.
AGATTTTTTGAATGTGAAGAAGTCAGTCATAGCTCCTGGATTCATTTTTAGTAGGGTTTGTTCGTTCAAGCGACCGTCTTCTACCAAGTAATTGAAGTTTAAAAAAAAAAAAGTGGTCACTTAGATTCATCTATGATTAAGTCGGTTTTGTATTTCAAAACTCTGTCCTGGCTTGTAAAGGAAAAACAAACCAGTTATCCTAATAAAAATGCATAAAGGTGTAGACAGACACTTATCGGTCTAGTTTTAATTATTAAAGACAAGCATGTGCTAATGTTTACATCCGTTTACACACTAAAACCAGAACCATTGGCTTAGCTGGCGCTTGCTTTGTATACTCTATATTTATTACTTAGTAACGCGTTTTGACATTGTCCGCTACATGCACGTTTAAGGAAGGGCTTTTGAATAGTACTGCCTCGTAGGGCGTCCGAATGATAAAATGCTATTGGTACTATTTACTTATTGTTAGAGCATATGCTTGGAAAATAAGTTATCAATAGGTTTTGTACGTTTCTAATGTTAATGTGAAATAGTATGTATTTAATTAAGACAGTGAGACTGATGCAGTAAAGTTGTTGTACCTTAAGAAGGAAAACCCAAACCATCCTAGCTGGGGCTTTGGAAGGGCTAATGCCAAGCAGACTCTTCCGCTGAGATCTGCCTGCTGGGCCCAGCGGAGCATTGGTATTTGATGGGCACTTAGACGTTCTCACTAAAGGGAACTGCGCGGAAACCAAAGCAGGGGGGCGGCGTAAGACGTTGGATTTTTACTCTTGGGAACAGCAACCTAAAAGCACATTAGCCCTTGGAAAGCATTGTGATTTTGGGGGATGGGAGGTTCGGAATATTGCCTTAGTAAATAGAACCCTGTCACTCTTTTTGCCCCCTCTTTATTTTTCTGAGATCCGAGGGTCAGAGGGCGTAACCTTTCGTCACTACGATGTCGACAAACTTCATAAAACGAAAAAGGTTTCCTGTTGAGTTATGATGAACCCTATTATTGAAATGTCTAGCGAAATAGCGACACATTTTTAGTGGAAAACTAATTTCTTGATGATACCACATTAAGAGCACTTTTCGCATGGAAAACAGCAATCGTTTAATTGTTTTATAATCTTTAAGTCTTATGATTTGTTTCCGCTCTTGACTGTTTTTTGTATGTGTGCGTGTGGAGGGGGGTGATACCTTTCGACGAGCAAGCGCGCTGTGTTCCGGCTGACCGAGCTCCCCCGCGCTGACGTGCTGTGAAGAGCTGTGTCGGGTTTCACTGCCCAACAGTGGAGTAGTGTAAGCCTTCGTCCAGCTGGCGCTCCATGGCAGCGGTGCCACTACTGGGAAGCTGATGCATGGGCTCGTATGGAGCCCGAACTCAGTGCCTAGCTGTAGCGGGTCACATTTTTGGCAACAACGGCTTTGCATGAATATACTTCAAGAACATTCAGCCACTCTACCTGTAAATGTGAGTGGTTTTAGCGTGTCTATTTGTATATTTCCTCTCTATCCGACTGTTTTCGTTTCGGCAGATCTTTGTCGTCTTTGATCACCCCCTGCCTAGCGTAGAGGCGTTCCACACATGGCCTCTCTCTCGCACCAGGGTCTGTTTTTTGTGCCTCTGTTCACCGCAAGGAACTACGTTTGTAGTTCAGGATAATGGTGCAGAGGTTAAGGGCGTCCTTCGGTCTTATCTTCTCCCTTTGGACATTTTAAGGAGCAGCCCCATAACCTTTGGCCTGCGTACACTTGGACTCGCATCCTTCTTCTACCCACACCCTGCTTCTCCTTTATTCAGTAATCCATAGGCTCACTTAGACAACTCCCTTCAGTTTGTTCATGCTGCCTACTCCCATTAGTTGTTGTGACTTAGAACCAGCAGGACTAAATATTAAAATCGTGTGCTATTTTTGTATAGCACTCCATTAAGCACTTCTGTTTCTAAGCACTGTAAATATCGTTAAAATGAACCAATTCATGCTTCTCAATTTACTGACCCCTGAATTATGAAAGTCTGAGGGTGCCTTATTTACGACTGAAGTTTGGACAAAACTTGTCTGTGGTGAGACCCTTTGATGGCTATATAGTTTATCTGAAAGAGACTTCTAGCCTCAGATTCCTTACCTGTGAATTTCCCCCAGGCATCAGGGGTTTTCTGGAAGTTTTTTCGAGAGCAGTACTCCTGCTCACTGGTAGGTGACATCCACCTGCTCTGCTTTCACCGGTGGCGTCATCGGCGCCAGAAATGACACACCCTCAGTCACCCTCACACCCCCTAACCCTCACACCCTCACCCCCACCCCTCACACACCCTCACCCTCACCCCCTCACACCCTCACACACCCACTCACCCTCACACCCTCACACCACTCAGTGCTACAACACATATTGTGTTACAATAGGTGTCACATTTGCGAAAGATAAAACTATTGGCATTGTAAATAACAAAGCTATTAATTTCGTTATTTCCAAAACAAGCACATAAATAAAAAATGTGTCCTTTACAATACCAATAGCTCAAACTTTCCTCATCCGAGACCTATTGCATTGCTGTGCTTCTCTCCCCTGCTGCACTCTCCTGCTCCTCTAGAGATGTGGCCTAACGACCAGAGCTGCCATCTAAGTCACGTAAATACAAAACATGTTGCTTTCCAAATGCTATGGGTGTCACATTTGAGAAAGTTATAACTATTGGCATTGTAAATGACAAAGCTATCAATTTAGCTATTTTAAAAAACAACAAATAAATAAAATATTTGTCATTTACAAGACCAATAGCTCCAACTTTTCTAATGCGAGACCTATTGCATTTCCAATGCTTGTTTTTTACTGTAAGCATAGAGCGTTACATTTACGCCCTAGCCCTGTTAAGGAGAAAACGTTATGTACCACACCTTGAAAATTAGATGTTAAACCATTTTAAGAAACACCGCTGCCCTTTACCCGAGGAGCTCTGTTCGGTTCCGTACCTGTAGGCATTGCGCGCTAACCTTTCGCGTTAGCAATGTTCTAAACAGGGTGGAGATTTGGGAATGAATGGTTCCCAGAGTTGTTGTGCTGTGTGGAAGAGGCACAGTTCTGCGTTTCCACCCCTCTTTTCCAACCTTTGAAATTCAGATTGGAAACCACTTAAAGACACGCACGTAATGTACAAACACCCTCTGTCCCATTACCAGAGGTGCTGCGTCGTCCATGTGTTGTGCGTTCCCAACCTAGCACAAACTAAGAAGTAGGCTTCAGTAACAAAGACACAAAGTGTACAAGTAAACAGCACAATGACACACTGCCTTAGGCACTACACGGTAGCTGTGTTGGAAAATCCAATCTTGAAATAAAAGGAGTGGCCGTGCTTCTTTATTTAAGGCTCTTTGCTGGTACCTGGAGCAAATCATCCGTGTTTTGCTCATAATCTAATTAATAAAGGAGCAAATTCTTACCTCATGGTCGGATGAACTATCCGCTCCCTGCGGAGAACCCCCGCAAATACATGGAGACTGCATTCTGCCAGCGAACACAGTACTTGCTCTGGTACCACCCCTCTCAGGGGTTTCTGGTGGGCTCTCTTTTATTGCCCGCCTCTGCTGCTGTCCCATCCGATACGTCTTCACTGCACCTCCGATCTCCATGGCGGAAAAAATAATCTGAGAGCCTGCACACACACAATGGGGGTTGTAGCCTCAGAGGGTTCAGGTTTCGCAACCTCCCACAGCAAAAAAAAATAAAAAATATACAAAGCACTCTCCGAACTGTGCAGCCATAGATACACATGCTGTGCATAGTTTTTAAAGTAGTCCTCCCAAAAAGCAGTGGCTAGCCTGAGGATGTTGCAGGGACTTGGAACAATGTGTACGAAACAGCCGGACTAACTTTGTCTTTTTGGCATGCTAAGACATCCACACAATAATACTTTGTGAACCTGTGTGGAGTAGATCAAGTAGCTGCTTTGCAAATGTCAATTATAGGAATATTACACATGAAAGCCTAGATGATCCTTTCTTGCAGGTTGAGTGGGGTTTGGGAGGAACTGGCAAAGAATGTTTGGATTTGGTATAAAAGGTCTGTATACATTTGATTATCCAGCGTGCACTACCTGCTTTGCATAGTGCATGCCTCTTAAGCGTCGTGGAGAAAGAGACAAAAAGTTGTTATGTTTGCAGAAGTGCTTTGTTCTGTAAATTTAATACAGGAGCGCTCTTTTGACATCTAGTGTACGGAGAGCTCGCCTGCTACCGATTGTGGATGTGGAAAGAAAACTGGAAGTTCGATGGTCTGACAGACATGGACATGGAAGCTATACATCACCTTAGGTCTGAGGACCACCCTATCATGGTGTACATGGAAGAAAGGTTCTTCCAGGTTAAGTACTTGTATTTTGCCTACCCGGAAAAGGGAATTAATAGCTACTTTGAAGGTTACTTCCCAGGAAAAGAAATTGACAGGACAAGAGTGTAGAGGTTCGAAAGGAGGGCCCATTAGCCTAGTGTCTAATGTGCCCTCCTTTCTAGGTTCCACACAGGAGTAGGTGTTACCCAAGGTGGTATAACCGGTTTAAGCCCTTCCGTGAAAGCTTTAACCTCATCTGTGCTCATGACGAGCTCAGCTCATCATGAGTCACGGTTGCGCTGAGCTCGTCATGACACGCGCGGTGCTCACACGCAGGGATAATTCCCCAGCTGTGCTGAGCGTTCTATAGAAACGGGCGTGGTCAGCGCCACCGTGCTGATTGACGAGCTGAGCTCGTCACGAGCACCGCGGTGCTGTGCGGGGCCCCCCTCCCCCAAGCACAGCGGGGGAATTAGCCCTGCAGGGAAGGGGTTAAATGTACTCTGAAAAAAATATGTTTTGCCTGTTTGTAGGTAAGCTGCAATCAGAGCCAAATGAAGTCTAATAAAAGTATATGCTAGATGTGACTTTTGCAAATGCAAGCGATAATTTCTTGAAATGTTGGATTGAGAGATACAATGTTTTTTAGGTAAACTGTATTGAACAAATTGTTTCCATTTGTCTACATAACACACTGTTGTAGTAGGCCTGCGGGCTTCTTTCAGAATGGTCATGCACCCTGCGGGCAGATTTAGATATCTAAATTCTAGGACTTCAGGAGACAAACCGCAAGATTGGATGTCTGAGAGTGCCCTGATTTTTAGAAAGAAGATGTGTGTGGGTAGCTTCTCATGAGGCACTATGGAGAGGTCGAGAGGTGTGGTGAATCGGGGCTGCCTGACCCAGGCAGGGGCTACTAGAATGAAGGTCAGGGATGTTACCCAGTGTCTTCGAACCATGAAATGGAAGCAGTGGGAAGAGTTCATCCATTGTGCATTGCCCATGGAATGTTGGACCATTAAGGCGCAGTTTGGGCATTTTGCATTTTCGGCAGTGGCGCACAGCTCCACAAGGGAGGAACCCTGAACGCTAAATGTATGGGAGTAGGGCTTGGGGCTGGAGTTCCCACTCGCGGACATGTTGGTGCATCCTGCTAAGCAGGTCTACAAATTCCTTGTCCACTCTGGGTATGTGTTGTATGAGAAGATGAATCTTGCGCTGAATCGCCCACCACCAAATGCCCTGGGAAAGGGATGGCAACTGAAATGAGTAAGTGCCACCCTGTTTCTGGAGAAAAAAACATTTCAGTTGTGTTGTCCATCCAAGCCATAACTACTTTGTGCTAGATGAGAGGGAGGAAAACCCTGAGGGATAACTCTATGGACAACAACTCTATGTGGTTGATGTATGGATCCCGTTCGGACATCTTGTATGGTAATATATTGCATGTGCGCTCCCCACCCAGTCACGGAGGCATCTGTGGTGATGGTCACTTATGAAATTGGGTCCAGAAAGGCTGTGTATGCAGCAGATTGGTAACATTCCATCACTGCAGAACAATCAGTTTAGCCCTAAATCAACACCAGATCCTCCTCTTTCCCCTCCTCCCCAGGAGACTACTAATTGACACGGGCATAACATGTTTTTGAGTCCAGGATGATCCATCCTGACAAGGTTCCTTTCAGAACCATCTTTCCTTTCTTAACGCAAGCAAGTCCATCTGATACTTAGTCCGCTCAACGTAAAAACTAAGGGCTCTATTTTGAAAAAAAGGGGGGAGCGTGATGGTACTCTCTCACATGGTGGGGCATACCATTATAGGAAAGAAAGATGCCAAAGTTCAAAACACCAATTTGAAAGGGAATGTGCCGATATAGCAGCTTTAATGACATAGAATCATTAACCTTAGGGAACAGCTGTCTTTTGAGCCGTGTACATGCACATTACTAATCGGAGGACCAAGTTAAGGAAACAAAGAAACTTATGAACTTTCAGAAACCACATCACTAACATCAAGAGCCGATTAGGCAAATGAAGGAAAGCAAAAAAGTACTGGCCTTTGACAGTGACAAAACAAACAGAACATCACATAGCTTGGCCTTGAAAGGATAAGCTGATCTGTTCTTGCACAAGGCCACAAAACTCACTTGACCACCAGAATAAACAGACTTGGTAGACGGCTGCTGACTCGCCAGGACAATGTCACCACCTTTGCAGGCAAATCAGAATTCCTCAGTTGGTTCTGCGAAATTCAAACACATGAAAGTGCTGTTATGGAGGTTTGGGTGCTGAGCCCTGTCCTGTTGCTGAGACAGGAGGTTCTTCTGAAGAAGTTGACAGATGAGAGGGACAATTGCTCAGGCTCAGCAACTCAAATACCACACTCTCCTGACCCATTCCTAGGGTACTATGAGGAGTTGAGCTTGATCCCCTCCTGTCCTTCAGGCTGTAGCCAAACAGACGGGAGCAGTCTCCCAGAGAATCTTGTGGCAGAAACTCCAGCATTCAGTGCAACACTATGCATTCTCTTCAGTAGTGAAAAGATCTACACAAAGTACACCCTACTGATTGAAGACACTTTAAACCACCTTTGAGTGGAAATGCCATTCGTGGTATGCCAGACAACGTTTGCTGTGCTCGTCCACCCTGGTTGTTAATAAGTCTGCCAGAGCGATCCCTTGGAAGTCGAGTTAGCACCAATGTATGAGTGCTTCCTTGCAGAGTGTACCGGACTCCACACTGCCCTGCTTGTTGATGTCCCACATGGCGGTTGTGTTGTCTATAGGGGCCCTGACTAACTTCCCCCTGATGGGTGGCAGAAAGGACTATATGCCAAACCGAAAGGCACACAATTCCAAGTAGATTGATATGATGCCTCTACTCCAACTGAGACAAAAGCCCCTGAATGTATACCTCATCCACCCCATAGGGGAGGATGTATCAGTCACTACTGTAAGCTATGGGTCAGTTAGGAAGAACAGCATTCCACAAGGGATGTTGACATCCGTAAGCCACTACTGATGGTACTATGCTGCCTCATCCAAGATCTAGGTGTTTTCTTAGCAGCAACCGTACTGCTGAGCCTCCTGTAGCTGAAGCTTCCACTGCAGAGTCCACATCTGCAGACAAGCACCGGCACCATGCAGAAGGCCAAAATGCCTCAGACTTTCCGCACAAGAACAAAAGAGTGATCCTGAAACATCCAGACCACAAACTGAATGTCAGAGACTTACTCTGAAGGTAGAAAGGCAGCTGTCTCCAGGTGAACCAAAAGTGACTAGACAAGCTCAGTTTGAACAACTAATCAAGGTATGGAAATAGGTGTATCCCAACCTACAAAGATGAGCTACAACCATCAAAATCACCTTCGTAAACTGCTGGAGTGCCGAGGTGAGGCTGAAGGGCAGGGTGGTAAAGTGAAAAGCTCTCAAACCCCACCACAAATCCATGAAACTTTGTAATCGAATTATGAAAATACACGTCCTGCAAGTTCTATGACACTATCTTATCATTATCTAGCCCTCTGGTTCCTGCACTGAGAGCACCTGGGTGAGTCAACATTTTGAACTTGTCCTTCAGAAGAAAGGCATTCAAGAACGAAAGGCCTAATATCTGTCAGAGCCCAAAATCCATTTGAGCACCAAAATAATACTTGGGAGTAACAGTCCTCAGAAATACTCAACCCCCCTCCCCCACCCCGACTCGCCCCCATGGACCCCAGTGATTCAGCTGCCTAGGCAAAGATGGAGTCATGATCTGCCGTGTCTGAAGAAAAGCAGGATGAAAGAAGGGTGAGTAGACATAACAGGGATTAGGTAACCATGTTGAACAACCCACAACACCCACTGGACTGAGCTAACTTCACACTAGCCAGGCAAATAGTATCCTGCCCCCTACTGGCTACTAATGACCAGGGGAGGGGTAATGAGAGCAGTGGGTCGCAGTAGGCTACAAAAAAGACGATGACTACTGTCCTTGCTGGTAGCCATGGCCTCTGCCATCGTCATATCCTTAGGTGCCACTAAAGGGCTGTAAATGCTGCTAAACAGGCTGTGATGGCTGCCTTTAGCAATAGTCAATTTACAAAAGGGGGGTGGTGATGAACAGAGTGTCTGAATTGAGCAGACCACTCTTACCCAGTCCAAAGATCAGGGCTTGATCCATCACCGTTATTTATCTCACTGCCCCATCCCAGCTCAGAACCTGGCTATATGCAAATCAGTCTGTCCCTGGCCCAGTGCATCATGGGAACAGGGCAGACTAAACTACCAAGCCAATTCTTTACCAGAAAGGAGACAAGCTACCGGGGACCGGTTTCTGGCATTTCTGCCGTCTTCGGCCCGGCTTGCTTGAATCCTGATGGAGCAGTGAGAAAGGGACTCATGTCTGAGTATACCCTGCCACACCTATAGTGGCCAAAATCGATTTACAAAAGGGGGGTGGTGATGAACAGAGTGTCTGAATTGAGCAGACCACTCTTACCCAGTCCAAAGATCAGGGTTTGGTCCATCACCGTTATTTATCTCACTGCCCCATCCCAGCTCAGAACCTGGCTATATGCAAATCAGTCTGTCCCTGGCCCAGTGCATCATGGGAACAGGGCAGACTAAACTACCAAGCCAATGATCAGGCCCGAGTAGCACCCAAACAGCCGGAGAACGTCGCACGCCACAATAAGCGATTTACAGGGAGAGGTAAGGTAAAGCAGGATGTCGTCCGCATATAGGGAGACCCTGTCTTCAAAACCCGGGGCCCAGGTGATTCCATGCAGGTCAGGGTGTGAGCGTAACATGGCCGCAAGTGGCTCCAGGGCCAGCGCAAACAGGAGTGGCGACAGGGGGCAGCCCTGTCTAGTGCCACGATGAAGCGCAAAGGAAGCTGACATGCGACCGTTAACTGTGACGGCAGCCAGTGGGCACGCATAAAGAAGTTGCACCCAGCCCAGGAAGCCCGGTCCAAAACCAAGCTTTGCTAACACCGCCCAAAGGTAACTCCACTCCAGGGAGTCAAAGGCCATCGTGGCATCTAGGGATGCAAGTACCGCCGGTTCCTCCAGGGTATGAGCTCTGGCCATGACACCATGCAGCCGTCGCAGGTTGAGGGCAGTGTTGCGGCGGGGAATAAAACCTGATTGGTCCGGGTGTACCAAGTCGCTGATGACTCCGATCAGCCGATTTGCAAGCAATTTAGCTAGGATCTTGGGTTCCGCGTTGAGGAGAGAGATAGGACGGTAGGATCTACAAACGTCCCTCGGCTTGCCTTCCTTGTGAATGACCACTATGGTGGCCAGCCGTTGATCCAAAGGGAGGACACCCTCCTCCCGAGCCCGCAGGAACATAGCTCTCAGATGAGGAGAGACCACATCCGGCCGAATCTTGTAGAACTCGACCGGTATGCCATTGGGGCCGGTAGCTTTACCCGACCGCAGGGCGCGGATCGCCAAGGCAATCTCGTCCGCGGTTATATCTCGATCCCTATCAGCACGTTCCTCGTCAGAAAGACAGGGGAGGGCAATCGTCGAGAGAAACTCGGCTGAATCAGCCTCGGAGCGGTCTGAACCAGAAGTATAGACACCCCGGAAGTAGTCTGCAAAGGACTCGGCAATAGCACTTGGGTCCGTGACCGCCACTCCGTCCTCACCCAGGATCTCCGCCACCACCCGGCTTGCCATCTCGCGCCTGTCCAACCAGGCCAGCAATTTACCGGCCTTATCCCCAACGTCATAAATGCCGCCCTGCTGTTCCTTGGCCAAAACTAGGGCGGCATTCGTAGCGAGTTCATGGTACTCCGACTGTTTAAGGGAGAGGTCGTGTAAAAGAGAGGGGTCTGGCTCAGGCCCCAAACGGGACTCTAGGTCCAAGACCTCTTCCTCAATATGCGCAAGGTCGGCATCGCGAACTCGCTTAGCCTCCGCAATGAGAGCTAGGGCCTCACCCCACAACACAGTCTTGAATGCCTCCCACAGTGTGACCGCCGAGCCAACCGAGCCAGCATTTTCGGAAAAGTACAAGTCGATGGCCTTGGCTAGGAGTGCGCGCGTCTTGAGGTTGCGAAAATACCAAGGGTTCACCGCCACCGGACGGCTGGACAGGACGATGCCAAAGTCGAACGAGACCCACAAAGGGGAGTGATCAGAAACACCCCGTGCCAGAAAACGGGCCTCAGACACGGCAGGTGAATGTGCCGCCAGGGTAAGGACATAATCTATACGGGACAGACTCCCATGGGCACTAGAGAGGAAGGAAAATTGGCGGAGCGCGGGATGCCGCAGTCGCCAGCTATCCACCAAACCCATGGATTCGAGGAAGGCCGGCAGCCACATTTGGGAACTCCGGAGGTCCCTCGGCGGCTGGCGATCAAGGGTGCCAGAGCAGACTGAGTTGAGATCACCCCCCAGTATCAATAAGCCCGCAGGCAGGGACAAGATGGATCCACCAAGATCTTGAAAGGTGCTGGATTGGAGGCCTGGGGGGACATAAACCGAAAGTAGCGCTAGGGAACGCCCCTCCCATCTTCCCGCCACAGCGGCGTAGCGTCCCCTGTCATCAAGCACTGTGACGTCGATTTCAAGGGGAAGGGACGCACGCACAAGGATGCCCGCCCCCCGGGAACCCGAGGAGAACCCAGAGTGGGCAACCATTTTGTAGCCTTTACGGTTTAGGGCCTTGCAGGAGTTCCCTACCAAATGCGTCTCCTGCAGAAGTACAACATCGGGCATATGTCTCTTTATCAATTGGATTACCACCCCTCTCTTAACTCGGTCACCCAACCCATTAACATTCCAGCTAAGCACTTTTAAATTCCTACCCCCCATCATCCAACAACCCGCCCCACCCGACCCCAGCCAACTCAATCATCAAGTATACATTAAAAAACACAATCCATTGCCTCGAGAAAAAGGAAGAAAAAGAACAGACGAACAAATAAACTTGCATAGTTGCACCCCCCACCCTGCACCCCTGCATATGACTGAAAAGCCCCCCCAACCAGCAGTGTGCCTGTCGCCCCATAACTACTCTACAAGAAGAGACCCAGAGGAGTAAGGAATCTCCGCGAACACCCCCCGCCACCCTCCATGTACAGACAGGAAAGTCAACAGGGTAAATAAAACAATATCCGATAGTCATATGAGGCAGAAATAACAAGCGATGGATCACCCACTATAGAGCCAAGTCTCATAGGTCCGGGCCACCAGCAGCACCACCTTCATGTTCATCCTGAGCGTCTCGGCGCGGCGATAAAGTGTCCAGCCAGTCACTCACATTTTCAGCGAAGTCAAAGAAGAGGGCACGGCCCTCGTAGTCGATCCGGAGCTTGGCAGGGAACATCATGGAATATTTGTATCCCAAGTCACGTAGTCTCCGCTTCACCCCGGCGTAGCTCTGGCGCTGCCGCTGTACCGCCCTGGTAAAGTCCGGATAGAAATGGATGTCGGCGTTCTGAAATTTAAGCGGTCCATGCTGTCTGGAAGCCTGCAGGACCGCGTCTCTGTCTCGGAAATTGAGCAACCGAGCCACGATGGGTCTAGGCGCCACGCCCGACTTCGGCGGGCCACCCGGTACTCGGTGAGCTCGCTCCACCGAGAAAAAGTTGCTAAGGCCAGGCGGTGCCAGATGGGTCTTGATCAGGTCTTCAACAAGGAGGTCCGTCGCCGCCTCCTCTGAACCCTCCGGGACACCGACAATGCGGACGTTCTGCCGCCTGGCACGGCTCTCAAAGTCCTCCAGCCGCCTTGAGAATTGTTCCGCGGTCCTCTGCAAGTTCCGGACCTCTGTTTGTAGGTCCGAGACGTCGACCGTCAGGCTGGATGTCTTAATGTCCAGATTCTTGACTCGATCGTTAGTCTTGCCCAGATCGGCTCTAATGAGAGTCAGGTCGACAGCCATAGTGTCCACTTTATGTGTAAGGACTTCATGCTGTTGCTGCATGTCCGCCCGGAAACTAGTGATGGCTCCCATGATGTCGCTCAGGGTAGGCTCCGAGCCGTCCGGCGAGCCCGAGGGCGGGAGGGTCTTGGCAGAGGGTCCGGTAACAGGTGGCGTCTTCGGCTGAGTATAGCGCTCAATCCTGTTCTGCTGCGACTGCGCTTTGCCGCGGACGCCTTTGCCCGAGGTCTTGTCGGGGTCCCCTCTGCCCGCCATGTTATGTCCGACGAGAACAAAGGGCTATGCCAGGCAAGCCCGAGCCCAGTGAGCCGGAGACCTTGTCCGGGCCGGACAGTAAGAGGCCGTCTCAGGAACGCACTGCGAGCAATAACACCCCACCGGTGAAGACGACAGGCAGGCACTCCGCAGGTCGGTCGTGCGTAGTGACGGAGTCCGGAGAGACAATGGCACTACACTGGCACGGAGTCCCACTCGACGTAGCTCAGCGTAGGAAACACCGATTCGTGATCTGAAAACGGTTCTCGCCTCAGTAGACCATCAGCAACAAAAGTCCACCCTCGTGGATCAGGATTTCAGGCAGGATAGTTGTGGAGGATCGGAAGGTCCGCGGAGCTCCGAGCTTACGCGGCCATCTTGGTTGCCCGCGAAGCTCCTCCCCTCCCGTCTATCATCATTGAGTCTCCCGTCGTACCATGGATTGGAGATTTTAGTAGAGGCTCTTTTTAACTGCAGTGTCATTAATTATAGAGGTCATAGCGTTGAGATAGTGGTCAGTCAGTGTTTGAACGTCCGTAGCGCCTGTCGGTGGCAGTAGGAGATTGCACCTGCTAGGGGGCAAAGAGCCTGGGTTGAGTTTTTAGATGTCTCTTTTCCAGACTTTGGGCTTGGATAATTGAGCCGGGTTAAATCTAACTTTCATTGATAAAGAAAGTGACAGTATGATGATCTGACCATTCACAGGGTTGGATGGACTCGAGTTGGATAGACTCCTCTTTGGAGATGATCAGGTCCAGGATAGAACCTTTCTCGTGGGTCAGGCTGTTGCATATTTGGGTGAGGTTGAGGGCATCGAGGAAGTTTTTAAGACTATTTACCACCGCGTCATTGCAATCGTTCCAGTGGAGGTTGAAGTCACCAAGGTATATTTGGGTGAGCTGCCGTCCGGAATTGGTTGAGATCATATCCATGATTTGTTGGGAAAAGGTGAAGTTGTCCCTGGGTGGGTGGTAGATGCTGTGAAGAGAGCATATCGGTTTGCCCTCACTGAAAATGTCAAGGCAGATGTATTCCCAGGATGTTGGGGATGGTAGGGAGGTAGAATTGACTTTCTGAACAGAGAGGTTATTCCTGTAGATGCATGCGATTCCACCACCTAATTTGCCTGCTCTGTCTAGCCTGATAATGTGGTAGTTAGGAGGAACCAGAATGTCCATTATAGGTGTCCAAGATTCAGTTAGCCAGGTTTCGGGCAGGATGATTAGGTCAAGGTCCACTGATAAGAGGAGATCAGCAATAGCGGGAGAATGTTTCGAGGCCGATCTGCAGTTGAGGAGAGCGCATTTGAGACGGGGGGTGTTGAGGGTGGTAGACGGTTCTAGAGAGAGAGGGACTTTTCTAAGGTTATTGGGGATGAAGAATCTGCTGTTTAGTGTGGGGGGGTCTAAGGGGATTTGAGTGTATCGTGGGAATGTTGAGGTGTGGGGTGGTTGTGTGATTTTGGGGGGCTGGGTCGTAGGATCGGAGAAGGGTGAGTGTGTTGCGGTCAGAAGTAGAATTGTGTGTGCGACGAGGGCGGTTGTTGCGATTGCTAGCTGGGAGTGAGGTCAGGTTGGGTGAGAGAGTTAGTCGGAAGGGTGGGGGACCCATTGGGCGGGGAGGTGTAGTTGTGTGATGGGTTGTAGGGACGACGAGGGGGACGAGGGCAGTTGCTGCGCCTATGAGCAGGGATTGACGCCAGGTTTGGGGCGTGTTGAGTGAGGGAGTCCGCTGGAGGGGTAGGGGACAAGTTGGGAGGGGAGGTGGGTGAGGGGTGTATGGGGAGGGTGGCGAGTAGTTCCTTGATGTTGTGTATGTCTTCTTTGATCTGAGTGAGGGTGGCCATGATGTTGTCCATCGTGGGGTAGGTGGTGGAGGTGGGGGCGGCAGTCAGGGGTGAATGGCTGACCAGGGAATTCGTGTGCAGGTGGGAGCGTGGGCTGGTGTTCGAGGAGGTATGCGTTGTGTTGGTGTACAGGAAGGTGTTCGGGAGGAGAGAGGTTTTGGGCGGGAGGGGTGTGGATAAGGTAGGGAGGAGGTTGGTGGTATGAGTGAGGGCATTGATGGTAGGCAGGGGGTCGGGATGTAGGCTGGGAGACTGATAGTCGTGGTGGGGGAGCAGGAAGGGTAATGGGGGCTGAGTAGGAGGGGAAATGGGATAGGGGATGGTTCTGATGTGGGGAGGGGGAGTTAAATTAAGAGAGTAGGTGTGTTCTGCGTGGTTGGTTAGAGGGTAATGGGGACTGAGAATGGGGGGGATTTGTCGAAGTGCGTGTTGTTCTGGTGCTGGACTAGGTTAGGTGTGTTGTGGGTGAGAGCTGTGCTGTCAGGGGTGAGCGGAGTGTTGATGCCCGCTGTAGGTGTGAGAGGCGTGTTGATGGTATGTGTGGAGGTCTGGGGGTTGGTAGAGGGGGTGGGGGTGTGAGTGGGAGCGATCTGTGACTGTTTGAGGCGTGTGTTACAACTGCATGGTGCTGAACTGGGATAGAGGTGTTGTGGGTGGGAGATGGGCGACCAGGGGTGGTAGGTGTGTCCCTGATTGAGGAGTATGTAGCTGTGAGGTCATGGTTGGTGGGGATGGAGGGGATACGAGTGTTGGACCGCGAATGGGAGAGGTGCTCTTTGAAGGTGGGGAACAGGTTGCCTAGCAGTATTATATATATATATATATATGTAGTTTGTGAGCTCCACATACATTGAAAAACAAATTGACCACAGCAATGTTGTTCATTGAGCACTATGCCCGGAAACCACAATCACTTTTTTTTCTTAAACACTTTATTGCTAGTATAATTGGTATTTTTCTTCAGTTCCTGGCACACCGTTCTTTGTTCCTGGTTACACAACGGTGTGCAATTTAAATGCACTTGCAATGCAATATAGGCTTCCAGTGACTCGAGCCTACGCGAAGCTACATTCCTTAATTCCAAAGCTTCATGTGTTGGTATGTTTCAAACAAATGCACATACTCAACCACATGGCTGCTGTGCATTTTCCCCTCCTGTGCTGCATGAGGGTCATTCCCATTGTTCATGACGAGCTCAGCTCGTCATCAGCACAGCTCCACTGTGCCTCATGACGAGCTGAGCTCGTCATGAGCATTGAAGGGGTTAACAAAATTAAAAATTCTCAGTCACTAAACTTGTGACATTTCAATGCATTACAGTGTGAGACTTGAAACTTTAATGTATGCACTCCTTTATTTTCAGTTGAGTTTGTCACATTTGCCAGCAGTGCGTTACTGTATTTTGTCTCAATACAAAATTCCCAGTATGATATACTGGTAACGCCCCCCCATAACATATGAGTGAATTTGAGCCGCAGTAACATTTTCTTTAGAAACGTTTAAGATCGCAACCACAAATCAATGATCGTGAGGTGGTTAACATAGATTAGAGAAATAACAGTTGAGGTGCAGAGAAATTGTGTTGACTGTTTGACAATGGTTTGTGAAGAAGACCCATATATAACGCAATTATTTCTCTACCTAATGCAGCAAATTGATTAGTTACTTACCTGTAATCCTAGTTCTCTTCCAGGGGTATCCTCATCAAAGTCATAAGCATTAGAATATTCCCGCCCATGCGCGGGACCCCGGAAACAATATATTATATGTGCCCCACATATATAGACATATGTATATGAATATATATATATATATATATATATATATATATACATAAAAATAAGCAATTGCAGCCAAATAAAACAAAAGAGCTGGAATATGCTGTGAAGAATTTCCACCATACAGTGTATTTTGCATTAGAAACATGAGAAACAACACCAATGCTTGTTTAGAAACGGTTTTAATGCTTAGAAAACAGTAGAAATTCTTATAACACACTGTAAGCATATACAGCTCCCAGGCTGCATTGCAAATACCCAGTCTAAAAAGACTGAAAAGCTAACTTGTAGCTGAATGTACTAAAACTGACGCCGTGCCTTTAAGGCACCTCTGCCCCTAGCTTCCCATCATGCCTCAGGGGTTACAGTTAGGTCAGTTGTTCTTTTCGGAGACTGAAAACCAAACCATGGTAATAACAGGTTAAACACATCTCCTATTTAATAAACAAAGTCCTTTGCCCGGGGAGGCGGGAGGGTTGCTTATGACTTTGATGAGGATACCCCTGGAAGAGAACTAGGATTACAGGTAAGTAACTAATCCTGCTCTTCCAGGGGATCCTCATCAATAGTCATAAGCATTAGAATAGAGTAGCGAGCCTCACCTCATCCCTGCGGGCAAAGGAATCAACAGATAACATTCATAGTCGTAGGCCCAAAAGTAGGCCATATTCTACCCAAATAGGTTTCTCAAGGAGGCTTGCCCTACTTGAGAATCCGCTCTGGAATCAGACTCTAGGCAATAATGCCTTGTAAAGGTATGGACTGATTTCCATGTAGCAGCCTTGCATATTTCTGACATAGGAATGTCATGCAAAAACGCTATTGTGGCTGCTTTCCCTCTAGTGGAATGAGCTTTGGGTGATTGTAACAAAGGTTTGCCAGCCAGCTGGTATGCTAGTTTGATACATGAGACAATCCATCTGGAGATGGATCTTTTGGCTGCTGCAAACCCGGTCCTCATTGAACCATAATTGACAAAGAGCTGGTCTGTCTTTCTGGTGTCCTTCGTTCTTTCTAGGTAAAACTTTAGCACCCGTTTAAGATCCAACGAGTGCAACGACCTCTCAGCTGGGGTCGATGGGTTAGGAAAGAACGAAGGAAGGGTAATCGTTTGATTTATATGAAAATCCGATACCACTTTTGGAAGGAAAGATGGGTGAGCCCTCATTACCACTCTGTTGTGGTGAAACACAGTGTAAGGTTCCTTGGTGCAGAGTGCTTGTATCTCGCTAACCCTGCGCGCAGAGGTTATTGCCACCAAGAAGGCCGCCTTCCAAGTGAGATGCTGCAAGGAGGCCTTGTGTATAGGCTCAAACGGTGTAGACATCAGCCTGGAGAGAACCAGGTTCAACTCCCAGGGAGGAGAAGGATTTCTCACAGGGGGATAGACCTTCTTTAATCCCTGAAGGAAATCCTTAACCACTGGGACCTGAAAAAAGATGTTTGTGTAGGTGATTTTCTGTACGCTACTATGGCGGATAGGTGAACCCTAATAGAAGCGTATTTCAACCCTGATGTAGCTAAGTAAAGGAGGTATGGAAGGACTACCTCTTCTTGTCCTTTGGTGGGATCAAAGCCATGGTCCTTACACCAAATGAAAAATCTTTTCCACTTGAACGCATAAGACGCCCTTGTGGAAGGTCTCTTTGCCTCTCTTAAAATATTCATACATTCTGGAGGCAGATTTAAGTGTCCATATTGCAAGACCTCAGGAGCCATGCAGTCAGGTTCAGCGACGGGAGGTTGGGATGCAGGATCCTCCCGTTCATTTTGCTCAACAGGTCTGGCCTGCACGGCAGGCGTCTGTGTGGACACAGCGACAGATGTAACAGGTCTGGATACCACCACTGTCGTGGCCAATCCGGAGCAATTAGGATCATGTCCATGCTCGATCTGATGAGCTTGGCCACCACCTTCGGAATCCGTGCCAGAGGAGGAAACGCATAGGCGAACATTCCTGTCCACTCCAGCAGGAGAGCGTTCCCTTGCGTCCCTGGCCGGTGGAACCTGGACGCGAAGGCGTGGCATTTGGCGTTTTCGTCGTCCGCAAATAAGTCTATGTCTGGACGACCCCAGCAACGGAAGAGTTCTTCGACTACTTCGTCGTTTAGCACCCAGTCTGGCTGATCTTCGAAGTGCCTGCTGAGTGCGTCCGCTTTTGTGTTTAGCTCGCCTGGAAGGTGTACTGCCACCACCGACAGTCCCCGAGCCAGAAGCCAGTGCCAGATTGTCTGGGCCTCCAGAGACAGAGGGCGAGATCGAGTTCCTCCCTGCTTGTTCAGATAGAACATAGTTGTAGTGTTGTCCGTCTGAACCAGGATTTTGTCCGTTGTTATTGCTGGAAGGAACGCTTTGAGCGCCAGATGAACTGCTCGAAGTTCCAGCATGTTGATGTGGTATGTCTGAAGGTTGGTCGACCAGCGACCCTGAATCTGAAGATGACCCATGTGAGCACCCCAGCCTTCTAGAGATGCGTCCGTTACCACAGACAGCGAAGGAAGAGGTTGCTGAAAAGGGACTCCCTGCAAGACATTCCGAGGGCGAGTCCACCACTGTATTGAGGTCAGTGCTGCTTGAGATAGGATGATTCGATCCTCCCAATCTCCAGTCGCTTGGTCCCACTGATCTTCCACAGACTCTTGTAGAGGTCGCATCCTCAACCTGGCGTTCGGTATTTGGAAGATGCAGGACGCCATGGAGCCCAATAGAGACGCTACTTCTCGCACCTTTGGACGAGGAAACTGAAGTAACTTTCTGCATTTCTGCCCCATGGAAGATAGTCTCTCCTGCGAAGGAAACGCTCTTCCTAACTTTGTGTCTAGAACTGCTCCCAGATAGTGGATAGCTTGCGTGGGCTGCAGGACCGATTTTTCTGTGTTCACGTGGAGGCCGAGCCTGTGTAGTTGTTGAAGACACAGGTGACAGTCTTCGTGGCTTGACGAGGGGACGGACTCTTCAGGAGCCAGTCGTCTAGATATGGGTACACAAAGAGACCTTTTTTGTGCAGACATGCCGCTACCACTGCCATGCACTTGGTGAATACCCTTGGTGCGGATTTTAGTCCGAAGGGAAGCACTTTGTACTGGTAATGCTTGTTCCCTACCAGAAATCGCAAGTACTTCCGATGACCTGGTGTTATAGGAATGTGGAAGTACGCGTCCTGTAAATCCACCGAACACATCCAATCTCCAATTTGTAGATGAGGACATATCTGATGAAGTGCCAGCATGCGAAACTTCTCTTTGACCACCACCTTGTTGAGGGTTCGAAGATCCAAAATCGGTCTGAACTTGTCCTCTTGGTCTCTTTTGGGGACTAGAAAATACCTTGAGTACACTCCTCTCCCCCTTTGGGATGGGGGTACCTCTTCGATTGCGTTTTTCTTTAAGAGGACGCTCACCTCCCTTTTGAGGAGTTTTAGATGGTACGAGCGAGTCTTTTTTGGAGGAATCGGTTGTGTCTCTTCCGGAAACGTAGCGCATATCCATTGCGCAGTATATTCAGCACCCACCGATCTTTTGTGATGCTGACCCACTCTGCCAGGTGTTGCGAAGCACTTCCTCCCACTGGAGTGGGTAACGGCGCCAGAGGAAGCCACTGCTCAGGCCTTGCCTCCTCTAGGCGTGGTAGAGGACTGATGATGTCCGCCTCTGCCTCTGCCCGATTTTCCTCCTCTGTATTGCGCCTTCCCTTGTGGCTTGTTTTGAGACCATTGAGGGGTTTGAACCCTCTGTTGGCCTCCCCGGTTCTTGTTGGTCTTGAAGCGTCGCTTGAACGGCTCTTTCTTTTTCTCCAGACCAACCGCCTTCACTGTGTCCAATTCTGTTTTCATGCGGGTCATTTCCTGATCGGCATGCTCCCCGAAGAGTGAAGATCCTGAGAAGGGCAGATTGAGGATGCGCTGCTGGGCATCTGGTTTGAGACCAGTTAAACGCAGCCAAGAAGATCTCCTCGCACATACCCCATGTGAGTAGGCATGTCCTGCTAGAAGGGCGTCATCTGCAGATGAACTAATCATTTGGTTCGCCACCAAACAGCCCTCCGTCACTGTTTCCTCAAAGTCCTTCTGGTCCTCCTTGGGCAATTTCTCTTTGAATCGTTCCATGGAGTCCCATAGAGCTCTATCGTACCTTCCGAGAAGTGCAGATGCACTAGAGACTTTCAGGGATGAAGCTGCTGTGCTGCATACCCTGCGTCCCCAAGAATCTTGCGTCTTGCTGTCTTTGTCAGGAGGAACTGAAGAAGAAGGAGCGACTGTGTGATTCTTCTTAGCTGAGGCTACTATAACTGAGTCCGCCGCAGGCTCTCCCTTCACAAAGATAGGATCCGAGTCGGCCGGCCTATATTTCTTTTGGATACGTGCCGGTACCGCCCTGATCTTTGCTGGGTGAGGAAAACCTCTTTGATTGGGTCCATTATCCCTGGAACCAATGGGAGCAAAGGCCGTGTATATGATTTGTGACGAAGGGTCTCAAAAATCACAGTAGTGGACACCTCTGGAACAGCCATCTCTATATTAGGTTTGTGAGCACCCCTTTGTAAGACGTCCAGATACGTGTTGACGTCGTCAAGCGGGGAAGCTCTGGAGCGAGGGCTGTCTGCCAGCGTTGGAGAGTAATCCCCTTTAGAAGATCTAGATGAAGATGAAGAGGAGGATGATGGAGTTCTCCTCCTCCTGTGGTGGGATTTCTCCTTCCTCACAGGTGATCTTCTAGGTAGTTCTTCCCTTCGAGGAGAACGTGATTCCCTCTGATGCTCCCTTCATGGAGATCTCGATCTCTCAGTCCGTACCTCCCTTCTCGGTGTTCGAGATCTGGGTTGCTCCCTCCTTGGTGATCGGGAGACCCTGGGGGTATGCGACCTGTCCGCTCTCCTCTCTCGTGAGCGTGATCGGTGACTGGTAGGACTCTGTCTGTCTGCCTCTTCTGCCAGCTGCTGAAGAGGGGACCTGTGTTCTGGACTCAAGTACCTTCGTAGTCTCTCCGTCGCTCCAGAATCCTTCCATTTACTCAACGGACCATACCATCTTGGCGAGTCTTGCCTGTGTGATATACCGCCGTTGGGGTGTCTTTTGCACCGGACTCCTACTCCTAGAAGAGGACCTCGATGAACCAGAGGTACTTAAGGAGGAATGGTGAGAAGCAGATTGTGTCACTAGGACTGTCGAAGGCACTGAAGGAGATCTCCGTCTCACCGGTGTTGGAGGACGTCTCAAAAGTCTTTCCCTCGACGTCGAACGCCTCTGCGGCGTCGACGGAGTGATACCCTTCGACGTCGAATGCTTAGACGTTGACCTGTAGTCCCTCGACCGGCGATGATGAGCCGACGACGGAGTCTTCTCCCTTGACGTCGAACGGCGTTGCCCTGCCTTCGACGGAGGTCTCTACGTCGAACGGCGTTGCCCTGCCGTCGACCGAGGTCTCGACGTCGAACGGCGTTGCCCTGCCGTCGACCGAGGTCTCGACGTCGAACGGCGTTGCCCTGCCGTCGACAGTGGTCTCGACGTCGACCGACCTTGGTCTGTCGGCGACGGAGATGTCAATCGACGTTGTCCTGTCGTCGACGATGCCCTCGACGTCGACCTGACATGTGGCGACGGCGGAGGATCGGACATCCTCGACATCGAGCGCCGACGCGCCGTCGATGATGATCCCTTCCTCGACGGCGAGCGTCCGAGGGGGCTCTTGCTCCTCGACGCCGAGCGCCTCCGTGGAGACGTCGGCGGAGGTGTCACACTCTTAGAAGCCTGTCGACGTTGAGACGACGGCGAGTGTGATCTGTGCCTCGACGCGATCGTCGCCTGGTTGACGACGGCGGAGCTTTCTTCGTCGTCGGTGAACTTCTTTTCGATGACGACTTCCTCATCGACGCCGGTCCCGACGTCGACGGAGTTTTTTCTCTCGAACTGTCCATCAGATGTTGTTTTTTCAGCGCCGAGCCCGGTGCGGAGGTTGATGGACGCTCTGACTTGTCTTTGGAGGGAGTTCTGGGTCTCTTTGAACTCTATCTCTCTGTAGATCTTCCTCTCATGGATCTCTGGGCCAGACCATAGAGCCTGTTCCTCTCTCTGTCTTTAAGAGTCCTGTCAGACAGATTTTTACAATGTGAACAGTCTTTAGGATCATGATCCTCTGGCAAGCATAAAATACAGACCTCATGAGAGTCTGTTTTTGCCTTCTTGTGGCCACAAGAAGGGCAATCATCAAATAATGAGGGCATCCTGACAGGAAAACCTCACAAAAAAATCGACTGCTAAGCAGTTATTTACTTGACCCTGATGTTAAAAGTCAAAGTAAATCAAAAAATTGTTCTTTAGAAGATTTTCTGACTGAAAAAGGCAGAAAAGTGTGGAGCTGTGAATCCAGGGTCCTTCCTGAAGGAGCCGGAAAGAACAACTGACCTAACTGTAACCCCTGAGGCATGATGGGAAGCTAGGGGCAGAGGTGCCTTAAAGGCACGGCGTCAGTTTTAGTACATTCAGCTACAAGTTAGCTTTTCAGTCTTTTTAGACTGGGTATTTGCAATGCAGCCTGGGAGCTGTATATGCTTACAGTGTGTTATAAGAATTTCTACTGTTTTCTAAGCATTAAAACAGTTTCTAAACAAGCATTGGTGTTGTTTCTCATGTTTCTAATGCAAAATACACTGTATGGTGGAAATTCTTCACAGCATATTCCAGCTCTTTTGTTTTATTTGGCTGCAATTGCTTATTTTTATATATATATATATATGTCTATATATATGTGGGGCACATATAATATATTGTTTCCGGGGTCCCGCGCATGGGCGGGAATATTCTAATGCTTATGACTATTGATGAGGATCCCCTGGAAGAGAAACATACTGTACAGATTCAGAAAAGAAGGGGCTAGTAATCACTTCTTTTGAGTAGAATTAAATGTACTAATAATGCTATATTGAACACAGCATCACTCGTCTCCACCACAACATCACTCAGCGCCACCACAGTATCAATCTTTGCAACCATTCAATGACAACTGGTTCAAATATGTTCTCTCAATGTTTTAAGCTTTATTACAAATGTCACAAAAAGATGTTAATATTTCACTTCTGTTCTTGGATTTTCGTCACAATAAAATACACTGAACATAATCTTCACAAAAGTTATTTACAAAACTTTAAGCTATTGTCATTATAAATTACAATAACTTTTATTTAAGTATTAATTATTTAAAAAAATTAAAAGCCATTGTTATTTGTAATATCAATACATCTAAGTCACGTAAATACAACACATATTGCATTACAAATCCTATAGGTGTCACATTTGCGAAAGTTATAACTATTGGCATTGTAAATGACAAAGCTACTAATTTCGCTATTTTCAAAACCAACACAAATAAAAAATTTGTCATTTACAATAACAGTAGCACAAACTTTTCTAATGCGAGACCTATTGCATTGCAAATGCTTGTTTTTATTACTAGGGAGGGGGGCAGGAGGGAGTGGTATGCAAGAGTTGTTCTCTCTTGCATTTAGCACTAAAGTCACCCACCAGTCAATTCAAGACTGGTCACCCTTTAGCGTTTGAGGTCTTGACCAGGCTAATTGCGGGCTTGTTACTATAAGGAAGTGGATCACCAAATATTAATTTGGGATATAGGGTTAGCCAAGTGCCATGCTAGAAGCTACTTTGTTACTCACCTCGTGTGGATCAGCACATGCTCTTTTAGGTCCTGACGCCGCATAAACATCTTGTCACAGAAGTCACACTTCATGGTCTTCTCCCTGGTGTGAATCACCATGTGTGAGGTCTGGTGAGACTTCTGAGTGAACGATTTGTCACACATCCCACAGCGAAAGTTTTTCTGACCTAAGAACCAAGCAAAAGGGAATCTCTGAAAACAAAGTTGTAAATTGTGCCTGAAATCAGCCTTCAATGTATCAAATATATTCTACTTACATGGACTTGATTTCACTCAAACCTGGGCAACATCTCGCACATTATGAAAGCAAAAAACCTTCAGTATGGCACAGCACTTTTAATACATACTACTGGACAAATCCTCATAGGAAGTGGTGCAATGTGACAGTGATGCTGTTTTCTGCAAGTTAATGCAACGCACTGTGGTAGAAAGTCCGTGCATGGGGGACAGCATCTTATACATAATTGTAAGGAAATGCCTCTTTTTGTATGTACACCCCCAAGTTTTTTGACTGGTGCTTCTGGTTCTTCGACTCAGAGTGCACTGAGCCCTGCTAACCAGACCTCAGTGCCAGTGTCCTGACTCAACAGTGCCAGAGTCACTGGGTCAACTTCATAATTTAGTGTTGGTAGACAGTCACACGCACACCACCCTGTATTGGTGGAACACACGGAATTTATCCAAAGGGCAGCAGTTTCAAGACCCAGTTCCACAAATGATTCTCATAGCAGGTTGAGGAGCTCCTCTCCAGACCTAACAATCCAGGGGGTATAGGATTACAAAGACAGGAATATCCATATCAATCACCTAGAGCTACAAGCTGTTCACCTAGCGGTGAAAGCCTTCCTAGCTCAC
This sequence comes from Lissotriton vulgaris, assembly GCF_964263255.1. NCBI lineage: Eukaryota > Metazoa > Chordata > Amphibia > Caudata > Salamandridae > Lissotriton > Lissotriton vulgaris. The sequence goes on along the minus strand of NC_141686.1, from coordinate 158,795,817 downwards.
CTACTACACAAAGTTGTCCTGATTTGAACCGACAATATGACAGCTATGTATTATATACAAAAAACGGTGGAGGGCACCCATTCCAATTATCTCAGTTAGCACAGCAAATATGGAGCATAACAATACATCACAACATTCATCTCCTAGCAGAACATAACCCAGGGACAAGCAATCAAGTTGCAGACTTTCTAAGCAGGACGCAGCTACAAGTCCATTCCCGCACACAGTCCTTCTACCATACTTCCAACGGTGGGGGTTTCCACAAATAGATCTGTTAACAACCAAAGAAACTGCTAAATGCCAAAACATTGCAAGCACATATCCACACCAACAGTCTAAAGGCAATGCTCTATCGATTAAACGGTCAGGGACATTTGCCTACACTTTTCCACCTCTCCCACTTCTTTCATTAGTGGTCAGGAAAATATGCAAACACATCTTACAATCATACTCATTACACCAACATGGGCTCTACAACCTCGGTTTTCGACACTCTTGGAACTATCCCTAGCGCCACATAAGAAGTTTCACCTCAATCCGGATCTCCTCACACAAAACAAAGGGAAGCTGACACCCCAAACCCATGGAAATTAACTTTGCAAATTAAGGTCTTAGAATTTGGCTATCTAAACTTGCCACAAAAATGAACGGACATTCACAAGAAAGCCTGTAAACCTACCACAAGGCAATATTATGCTACCAAATGGAAAAGATTTGTTGTTTTCTGTCAACAACACAATATCAACCCTCTTACTGCAATGGTACAAACACTACTTACTTACTTATTGCATTTACAAACTGGGTTAGCATACACATCCATATGCTTACACCCGATTCCTCTCATTAAAGCTTTTATGGAGGGACTCAAAAGAACCATTCTTCCCAGGCTTCCTCCTGTACCAGCTTGGAACTTCAAATTGTATTAACATAACTCATGGGCCCTTCCTTCGAACCACTTCACTTGTGTCAAGTGCAATACTTACCGTGGAAAATTTCCTTTTTAAATGCTTTCACTTCACTTGGAATGGTTAGTGAAATTAAGGCATTAACACTTGAAGAACCTTTCTTCCAACTACATATAGACATAGTGGTACTCATAACTTCCAAAAGTAGTTTCCGATTTTCATATTAATCAATTCATTGAATTACCTATGTTTTTTCCCGCAACCAGATTTGGTTGCTGAGAGATCATTACACACAGATGTCAAAAGAACACCAATATATTATATTGACAGAACAAAAACATTCAGAAAGAAATCAATTGTTTATTGGCTTTACACCTCCTCGTACGGGAAAGGCCATTTCAAAATAAGGAATTTCAAGATGGATCCTTAAGTGCATTGAAACTTGCTGTACAAAAACTAAAAGACAATTAAACAACTCGCTAGCGGTGAGGTCAATAAGCAAAGTGTGCATTAGTGTGTTATCCGGGGATTTTGTCACTCAGCTCCAATCACGCTCTACTTTCTATGGTCCCAACGCCACTGTGCCACTTAACAACAAAACGACAACATATACAAAAGGAGCATGAAATTCATTAGTCCTTCAAAAGCAAGATGCTCATTAATTGTCCATTAGTAATTTCCCATGCAAAGAAAATTCTTAGGGAGTCCTTTTTTTGGATTTTCAATTCTTTGATTATTTTTCAATCCGTTATTTCTTCCAGAAAACATAAATCAAATCAATTCAGTCAACGTTTTTCGTCCTATGAGGATATCATCAGGGCTCCAAATCTCACGATGATCACATATTCTGTTGTGTCAATAAAGTCGTAACAGTCTAGTTGTGTATTTAGGTGCTCATCTGTAACCTGCAGCGTTCCCATCTCACACGTGTCTAAATCAGCCAATCTGCTCAATTCCACGCAGATTCTACACCCCAAAGTGGCACCTTCCAGCCACGTCAGTCCCTTGTAAAAGGTAACATGGGTACCACGGGCACTGAGCCAGGGAAGGCCTCTAAGGGCTGCAGCACTTATTGTGCCAACCTTAGATGCCCTGTACCTTTACACATACACACACAAACTGCCATTGCAGGTTGCGTGATTTGGTGCAGAACAAAGTGAAGAGTCAACATGGCACATCTGTGTGCCATGCCTACAACCCACTGCCCTGGCATAGGTCTGCCACCCCTATTGCTGGGTGCACTATACCAGTGTGAGATACAGAAGCATGAGCTCTTACCCCTACAGTGTTCAAGTCCATTCTTAGACAAGTCAGTAATGCCATTAAGGTGCTGGGAGTTACAAACTCCACAGCACCATAGTGGCTTTACTCAAAACTGGGAAGTTTGGTATCAAACTTCTCAGGACATTAAACCCACACTGATGCCAATGTGGGGTTTAATGAATAATGCACTCATAGGGCATCTTAGAGATGCCCCCTGAAAAACAACCAGCCTCTGGTGGGTTCCCTGACTGGTACACACCAGCCTGCCACCACAAGATATATTTCTGGACCCCTGGGGTGGAAGCCTTCGCTCTCTGAGCCCAGAAACAAAGCCTTTCCTGGGCGGAGTTGGTCATACCTCCCCCAGGCCAGGAAGAGCCATCTGTGGCAGAGGAGCTTCAATGGCCTTGGCGCCTTTGTAACACAACCCTCAGCCTTTCCTGCTATCAGGAGCAGGCCCCCTTCCAGTCTTCCCTCCTTTTCGGCGGGAAGAGAGGCAGAAAAATTAGCACAGCCCAGAAAGTGTGCCCACCTCTGCCAATACCACCACTCGGGTAGGGGAGGCGAGGTGAAGCAGACGTTTCAGTGCTCACCATCTTGCAGATGGCAGGCACTCTGCAAACAGGATTAGGGAATGTGCCCGCTCCCCACGTGGGTGAGCATACCAAGGGTGTAGTCACCCTAAGGTCAGTAGCCCATTGGCTACTGACCTAGAGACCCCTAAATACAGTATATAGGGGGCAGCCCTGAACCACGAAAACAGATTCCAGCAAACAACGAAGAAGGAGGATGAAAGAAGACCCCCAGCAGAGGAGATTGTAGAGAAGAACTGACTTGTCCCCAGCCCTACTGGCCCATCTGCAGTATCCAGAGATCCTGCGCCAAAAGACACCTTATCCTGCAGCCATTGACCTCCAGAACCCCTGGGAGTACTGACTGCCTTCAACAAAAACCATATCTCCTGTGAACATCAGTTCAGTTCAAAAGAAACTCCCAAGACAAATTCGGAGCCAGCTGAGGACAAAGAAACCCAAGACCTGGAACCACCATGCACCTGTCGTGTACGGCCCAAATCCAGGTGGCCCACCGGTCCAGGCGAGGTTCCCCAGCGCTCCAGCATCCGAGTCCACCGTAGGTTGACCCCTCCAGGACTCCCCGACGTCACCTGGAGCCTCTGCACGGAGATTCCCACTCCCCCCAACCGCAAGTGACCAGGTAAGGTGAAATCAGATATCAAGACACCCCTGCATCCAGCCGCCCTGTGCCCTGGAGAAGAGAACCTGCGATGCATCTATGTCACAAGCCCTCCAACTTACCTGCCCAGCTGTTGGTTCCTCCCGGAAGTCTTCCTGGAGCGAGCCTGTAGCCAAAATCCAAAACCGGCAACTACCATTGAAAACCACCATTTCGGATTGTCCCAGAAAGCAGTACAGGAGGGTTGGGGCAGGCGTGGCGGGTTGATGTGTCCCTACCGGAATCGCCAGAGGTATCTGGCCCCTAAAACTTTACACCTCCACTTAGAAACCCTTGCACAAGGGAGAGACAAATGAGAAGACTCTAGAGACCTAAAGGCGATAACGGCAGAAAGAATACCCTGCTGAAAAGTCACTGGATTCACTGCAAAGATGGATTAAGGACTTTTACTCCAGGGGACCCCCCAGGACTAAGATGGGTCTCTCCAGTGCCAGTTGTGCTGTACATTATGCTCCCAGAGGACCAGCTGGCGGAAATCACCAGCTGGGGGACAATGGATGCCATAGAAAAGACCTAGACTCCAATGCCCCCAAAGGTGCTCTGCAAGACAGCTACCAGGCTCCGGGACCTGTGGAGTGTAGGCATGAGGGTGTGCTGATGGCTGGTTGCAAAGGGGCTGCACACAATACCCTCAATCTGCAGGAAAGGAGCACCAGATACAGGAAATCTGTTTCCCCGCAGAATACATGCCTTTAGAGGCAAAAGGCTGTTGAAAAGGCTCCTAGAACCCAGGCCAGGCCACCTGAAACAGCAAAACGAGCCAGAAATGATGAAAATTATGAAAAATTGACCCAAAAGGGCCAGAGATACGCAGCTTTGAATATGTGGCTCTCCATCAAACTCCTTTAAAATAGCACCGGGTGGGACAAGGCTAGCAGTTGGCGCAGTGATAATTCTAATTTTTATTGGAGAGTGGACATGCATGTCCCTTTGCCTTCAGTGCACCCATCTCCCGGGGCGCAAAGCTGTTGTGTGTGTCATGGGGACCCCATCACCCATGGACAAGGAAGCAGAGATATCCCCTTTGCTACTGGGGTGGCCAGGTACCCAAGAAGGTGCGCTCTGGGCCCTCTGTTAGAAGGGAAGGACATAGTGATCCTGTTCTCCCTGCCTGCTGAAGCAGACCATCCCAGTGGTGCAGAAGAGAGTTCCCTATGCTGTCCTGTAATTTTTTTTTAGAAGAATAAATAAAGCACCACAATACCAAAGGCATGGGGCTGCTCCTGGTGGGATTCGGGCATCCCTGATAAAAGGAAAAATTGTAGCACGAAGCCGTACTATGTGGTTCATGCCTAGAGAAGCTGCTCTTTAGAGATTCATTTTTGCTTGGTGAGGAGCGACCCATAATGCTCTGCATGGGCTTCATTTACTTATTTTCTGGTATTTGGGGTGGCCCCAAACTGGGCAGGGGTACCACCAATGTATTTAAAAAATAATGTGTGGAGCTGCAGGAAGTGCATCAGACCTGACTGGCACATCCTTGCTAGAAGAATTATGGGGCATTATATTTATGAACCCAAGGATAGGTTTAATGTTATCTTAAAGCACTCTCAGAGCTGGAGTATTTTGCTCTTGGGCTCTAGATTGCAGAGACCCTTCGTGGTTGGTCCTATGGCTATATTATTTGGCCTGTAGCAAGTTAATGATTATGACTATTGGTATCATTGAGTCAAATGGTGTTATAAGGATTAGACATGACGAGGTTGATTCTATTAAAATGGTCACACTTTGACAAAGCCAATAAGCCTGCCTTATTTATGACAACACTCCCATATATTGTGATGTTGCTTCTTGTATAGGAGGGGGTATTATGATTTTGGGGTTCCGGACCCACTAGGGGTATAATATAATATCAAGGGGGTCACGAAATGTATTTAACTCTACCAGAGGTATATATTTGTAATTTAATGTGTAGCATTGAGTAGCGTGGGTGGGTGAGTGTAATAAGGAAAATGCTACTTACCAGTATGCATATGTTCTTGGCATGTAGAGCTGCAGAGTTGTACACTTAGCATTAGATCACCACCTGGTGATAGGCTCGGATGATTGCAGGTTGTTGTCGTTTTTAGAAGAAGAAGTCATTTGTAGTCACAAGATAGGCGACTCCTACCTTGGATGACAGAGCGCATGGGTATCAGCTCCATCCTTAGACTGTTTATCGCCATGATGGCAAATGATGGAGTTAGTAGAAATAAAGAAGGGATGTCCATGTGTATATCTAACTAAGGTGAAACTGGAACAGATACCGGTCCCGGGGAGGCGGGGGGGCGTATACAACTCTGCAGCTCTACATGCCAAGAACAGATGCATATTGGTAAGTAGCATTTTCCGTTCGAGGCATATTAGCTGCAGATTGTACACTTAGCATAGATTGTGAAGCAGTGTCTCCCCTAGCGGTGGTCGCCTGTATCTGTTGCAGTATTTTGAAAGAGTTTTTAGAACAGCTTGGCCTACTGCAGCTTGCTGCTTGGCTTGCACATCAACACAGAAGTGTTTAGTGAAGGTGTGTGTTGTAGACCATGTTGCTGCCTTGCAGATGTCTTCTAGGGGAATGTTCCCTAAGAAACCCATAGAGGCTCCTAGTTTGTGTGTGGCGTGCGCTCTAGGACGAACTGTTAATGTACGTTTTGCTTTTTGATAGCATATTTGTATACATTTTACAATCCACCTTGCAATTCCAGCTTTAGAGATGGGGTTGCCTTTATGTGGTGGAGAGAAAGCTACAAACAATTGCTTTGTTTTGCGAAAGGATTTGGTCCCATCTATATAATAGAGAAGAGCTCTTTTAACATATAGTGTGTGTAGAGCTCTTTCTGCTACAGAGTGTGGGTTTTGGAAAAACACCGGTAACTCTACAGATTGGTTTAAATGAAACGGAGTAATGACTTTTGGAAGGAATTTAGGATTTGTTCTGAGAACCACTTTATTACGGTGTAGTTGTAAAAATGGTTCTTGTATAGTGAAAGTTTGAACCTCACTAACTCTCCTAAGACAGGTAATAGCTACTAGAAAAGCTGTTTTTTGTGTGAGGAATTGCAGTTCACATTTGTGTAGAGGTTCAAAAGGTGGTCCCATGAGCCTTGTAAGAACAATGTTTAGGTTCCACACTGGAGAGGGTGGTAACCTAGGAGGAATGATTCTTTTTAATCCTTCCATAAATGCTTTAACAGCAGGCACTCTAAATAAAGACAGATGGTGTCTATTTTGTAAATATGCTGCAATTGCTGCCAGATTTAGGCGTATAGATGAATATGCCAAGTTACATCTTTGTAAATGTAGACGGTAGCAAATGATATTTTGGATGGAAACATCTAGGGGATCAATTTGGTTATTGTTGCAGTAAATGGCAAATCTTTTCCATTAAGCAGCCTAGCAAGCTCTAGTAGTAGGTCTTCTGGCTTCTTTAATGATATTCATACAGTCTGGTGGTAGGTTAAGATAACAAGACCTCAGGAGCCAGATCGCCAGATTCAGTTGGCTTGGGTCTGGATGTCTGATGTTTCCATGGTTCTGTATTAGCAGGGATGGTGTCAGACATAGTTTTTAGTGTGGAACTAGGGATAGTTCTAGCAGTGTTTTATATCACAGTTGGCATGCCCATGTGGGAGCTACTAAAATCAGTTTGAGCGACTGTTGTCGTAGCTTGCACACTATTAGTGGTAGTAGCGGAAAAGCATACGCAAATCTGCCTGACCAGTTCATCCATCTCGCATTGCCCTTGGACAGCGGGTGTGAAAACCTGGCGGCGAAGGTTGGGCATTTTGCGTTTTCGCGTGTGGCGAACAGATCTATGTCTGAATGGCCCCACTTGTGAAAGAATGGTAGAAGAACTTGCGGATGTAGTTCCCATTCGTGAATTTGTTGTGTCTGTCGACTTAACAGATCTGCTATCTGATTGTGAATTTCTGGAAGGTGTTCTGCTAAAAGATATATGTTTTGTGGAATGGCCCATCTCCAAATGTTCTGTGCAAGCTGGGACAGCTGTAGAGAGTCCCCCCCCACCCCCCCTGTTTTTGTATATAGTAAATGGCTGTCATGTTGTCCGACCGGATTAAGACAGCTTTGTTTTGTACTTGTACTTGGAATGTTTTGAGCGCTAAGAATATTGCTAGCAGCTCTAGTTGGTTGATATGGAACGATCTTTGTTGAATGGTCCATTGCCCTGGAGTTGTATGATGTAGGAGATGGGCTCCCCATCCTGTGAGAGATGCTTCTGCTGTAAGTAAATGTGTGGAACAGGTTTGAGGAACGGGCGCCCTTTTGTCAAGTTTTTGGTGTTCCACCACTGCAGAGAGCGATGTGTGCGGCTGTCTACCAACACCAGGTCTGTTAGTTGTCCGTGAGCCTGATTCCACTGTTGTGCTAGACATTCATGTAACAGACGCATTTGCAGTGTTGCATATGGTACAATAAAGATGCAAGATGCCATCATGCCTTTTAGTCTCATGAACACTCTGGCTGGGAGAGTGTTGATGTTGAAACTTTGTGACTAAGGCTTGAATGCTCTGTATCCTTGCTGGACTGGGATACCAAGAGTTGTAGACGTGTTTATTGTAGCCCCTAAACATTGATGTACATGAGAGGGCTGTAGGTGCGACTTGGTGTAGTTGATTGTGAACCCCAAGTCGTGCAATGTTTGAATTGTCTGTTGTGTGTGTTGGACGCACTGTTTGAACGACTTGGCTTTTATGAGCCAATCGTCTAGATATGGGAAGACATGTATCTGTTGTCTTCTGAGACGTGCTGCTACTACTGCTAGGCACTTTGTGAACACTCTTGGTACAGTTGTTACCCTGAATGGAAGGACTTTGAATTGATAATGCTGTCCTTCCAGAACTAACCTCAGATACTTCCTGTGAGAAGGATGTATGGGAATATGGAAGTAGGCGTCCTTTAGATCTAGTGTTGTAAGGAAGTCGCCTTGTTGCAGCAAAGGGAGCACTTGTAAAGTGATCATATGAAAATGATCTGAGTGCATATATTTGGGGCCTGAGGTCGAGAATCGGTCTCAGTGTCCCGTCCTTTTTGGGTATTAGAAAATACAGCGAATAAACCCCTGTTCCTTGATGTTGTGAAGGAACTATTTCTATTGTGTTCTTTTGAAGAAGTGATAGGACTTTTTGTTTGAGCAGTATAAGATGTTCTGCAGACATTGGATGCTGCCTGGGTGGTATGTGTGGAGGGGTAGCTGTAAGTTCGAGGCAGTAGCCATACTGGATAATTTGTCTTACCCATTTGTCTGTTGTGATGGAAATCCAGACAGATAGGAACTGTGTTAGTCTGCCCCCCACAAGAGTGGAGTGCTGTTGGGGGTGCAGAGGGAAGTCACTGTTTTGTGGTGGAAGAGGTTCGATTATTGTTGTTACCTCGACCTCTTCCTTTATTGTTGTTGCCTCTATAGACTCCGCTAAAATATCTTTTACTGGAGGATGTCTGTGTATTGGATTTGAAGGAAGATGTGATGTCTGCTCCAGTCTGTTTGGAGCCTCCCCTTTAGAAGGAGCGACGAAAAGAGCTTCTAGCTTGTGTGGATTGCAAAGCTCCCATAGATTTGACTGTATCAGTATCTTTCTTCATTTTCTCAAGTGCTGCGTCTACCTCTGGTCCAAACAATTGACTTTGGTTGAATGGCTGATTTATTATGGTAGTTTGCACTTCCTGCTTAAATCCTGAAATGCGTAGCCACACATGACGTCTAAGTAGGACACTAGTGTGTACAGCTCTAGATTCAGTGTCTGCTACATCAAGTGCGCACTTGATTTAGGCATTTGAAATTAATTTGCCTTCTTGTATAAGGTGGTTTGCCTGAACCTTATATTGGTCAGGTAGATGTTGTAGTAATGTCTCTAACTGATCATAGTGAGCCCTCTCATATCCTGCAAGGAGGGCTTGTGTGTTAGCAATACGCCATGTATTGGTAGCTTGTGCAGCTATCCTTTTGCCTGAAGCATCTATTACCTTAGATTCTTTATCAGGGTGTGGTGCTTCACCTGATGTCTGTGAGTTTGCTCTTTTTCTAGCATTTGGCAGGACTAGGGAATCTAAGGGTAGCTGTCCTTTAATGTAGGCAGGATCCCCAGGAGCAGGCCTGTACTTTTTCTCAATTCTAGGGTTTAGAATCCTAGCACGTACAGGATCTTTAAATGCTCCTGGAGCAGGTTTGATGACTCCTTCAATCATAGGTAGAATTTGAACAGACCTTTGTGATTGTTCAAAAGTATCTAATAAAAAGTCTTCCTCTGCCTCATCTGAATGTATGGTAACCTCATGATAGATGGCAGCCCTATTCAGTAAGTGCCCAAAACCAATGTTATCTTCTGGGCGAGAAGGTTTTGATGGATATGAAGGTGGGTCAGGAATCTGGCACATCTTGTGGGTTTGGGTACTCCCAATCTGGATTATCAACAGGGTAGGGAAAAGGCTCATCTGGGTCTGGGTGGAGGAGGATAGTTTTCAGGAGAATTTTGAGGTGAAATGTTAAGACGAACAGGAGACGAAGGAGAAGGAAGTATAGGAGAAGAAGGGTGCATAGGAGATGTGGCAGAGTCCTTCTACTTGACAGGCACTGCAGGTGTAGGTGCTGTGTCTGATTTCCTCTTCCTGTATGGTGTAGTAGATACATGACCTGTCTTTGGGTCAATGTAGATCTTCTTTTGTAGAGGATCAGGTTGGAAAAGGTCTTCTGTGGAGGAGTGTGGCTCACTGATTAGAGCGGCAGACCCTGATGCAGGGTTCAATTCCCGACGCGGCAGGGTCCTGAGCCCAAAAATGTCCACGGACTCGATAATTCTCGCCTCGGTGCCTACTCTAATCATGGGGTCGCACGCTGCAACTCTGGGCAATAGCTTGCTTAATCTCCACTACGGCGGCCCACCCGCTGCGGGATGCCTGGCTTTCACCTTGGGGATGCCCAGTAGGGGTTATCTCACAGGGAAAAAGCCGGGACGGGTTCCCAAGGCAAGCGCTTTGATGCCTTCTGGTGATACGTGCGCTATATAAGTCGCAATAGATTTACATTTACATTCTCCTTGCAGAACCTTAACCGGCGCTGATTTTTTCGGTTCCGGGCGTGGTTGCTGCTTGTCTTTAGCCTTAGGAGTTGTTACTGTGTCCTTTGGCGTAGATTTTAGCAGCAAAGGTATTGTTTTCTGAGCTGTAGGCTGTTTCAAGGGCTTGAGCGCATCAGAATCAGGCCTTGTAGGTTTAGGTACCGAAGATATTGGCTTCGGAGTGGAAGCTGGTCTCGTCGGCCTCGAGGCGTCAGATGCTGGCTTCATATTTTTGTTTTTAGAAGTCGACGGTTTCGGAGCCGGGACTTCTTTCGGTTTCGGTACGAGGGAGCTGGTGGGATCGCCACGTGCGGCTTGCTCAGTAAGGAGCCACCGGAAGGCTTGAGTATTTTCTTTGGAGCCAGGCTCGATGGCGGGGCTTTAGAAGTGTTTTTTCGGTCGCGACTGGGCCCCGGAGGCGGAGTGTTGACCTTTGCCTTCGATTTGGGTGATGGGTATGGGGCAGGGGCAGTAGTACTCACGCGCTGACCCGATGGTATGGAGTCATCGGAGTCGTCTGCCTCGGATACGATTTGGAGATCGTCTGAATCTTCTTCGGGAACGAGCGGAACTTCTTCGTCGAAGATATCCACCGGTTCTGGAGCCGATCTCTGCAGGTCGTGTCGACGGGCCCTCCTATCTCGAATTGTCTTCTTGGATCGTAAGGACGCACAGGCTGTGCAGCTGGATTCGTCGTGTTCTGGTGATAAGCATAGGTTACAAACCTCATGATGGTCACTGTGTGGAAACTTTGCTCCACACTTGGGGCATCTTTTGAATGGCGTCATTTCCATGAGGTGTAGGCCTCACGGCGTGGATAGGCCCAACGGCCGACGTCGACAACCGGAATCGAGCTGATGGGGTCGAGTTTACGTTTATCGTTATCGAAAGTAATTTAGTGAAATTTGAATACGTTTTTACGCGACAAAGTACTTGAAAAGTAGATTTTGAACAGGAGTGGAAAAGTTTCATCCGAACCCAGTGGCGGAAAAAAACAATCTAAGGATGGAGCCGATGCCCATGTGCACTATCGTCCAAGGGAAGAGTCACCTATCGAACAAGTTACTTACCTTCGGTAACGATATATCTGTAAGAAATATTAGTTAGTGTTAGATTCCTTACCTTAGAATATCCCCAGGCGTCAGACTGGATCCGGAAACTTTTGCGTAGCAGTACCCCTGCGCGTCGGTAGGCGTCGTCTGCAGGCGTCCCCTGCGGCTCCGCGTCCGTCGTCGTGCGCCGTGATGACGTCGCTGGAGTATATAGACGCCGCCTCCGCGCGCTGACGTCAGTTCTTTGTACACAGCTTTTCCGCGCCAGAAAACGCAGAGCCATGTGAGAACCAACACTGGTGCCATTTAGAACCTAGGGCCCTGAAAGGGATGTCCTTAACCCTTGGTATCAGTTCGCAGAACGGGGAGGATGGGTGGGTTCGGTAAGGAATCTAACACTAACTAATGTTTCTTACAGATATATCGTTACCGAAGGTAAGTAACTTGTTCATCTGAAAGAAACACGTTAGTGTTAGATTCCTTACCTTAGAATAGATACCCCAGCAATACCAACCCCGGTGGTGGGTCTGCGAACCAATACATTCCTACACCAGAAAGTCCTGGAGGACAGAACGGCCAAAGAAGCCATCCCTCCGGACTTGACTGTCCAGGCAGTAGTGCCTCGCAAAAGTGTGCAGCAATGCCCACGTAGCCGCCTGGCAAATGTCCTGCAAGGGGACTCCCCGTTCCAGGGCAGTAGTAGCCGCCGTGGCCCGAGTGGAATGGGCCCTCAGCCCAACAGGAGGCTCCTTCCGAGCCAAAGAGTAACACGCTTTGATGCACAGAACGACCCACCGAGAGATGGTCCGTTTATGTACCGCCCGTCCCTTCTTCGCACCCACGTAGCCAACAAACAGTTGGTCATCCACCCGGAACTGGCGTGTGCGATCCATATAAAATGAAAGCGCACGTTTTGGGTCCAGACGATGGAGCCGCTCTTCATCCTTTGAAGGATGCGGAGGCGGGAAGAAGGAGGGGAGGGTGATGGACTGCCCGATGTGAAAAGCAGAAACTACCTTGGGCAAGAAAGAAGGTCTAGTCCTTAGAACCACCTTGTCAGGATGAATGGACAGGAAAGGAGGTTGGACAGAAAGAGCCTGGAGCTCACTCGCTCTCCTAGCAGAGGTGATGGCAACCAGGAAAGCCGTCTTTAAAGTCAGGAGACGGAGAGGACAAGAATGAAGGGGCTCAAAGGGAGCACACATCAAAAAGGTTAGAACCAGGTTCAAGTCCCACTGAGGCATCACAAACGGAACAGGTGGATACATGTGTGTGATGCCCTTCAAGAATCTCGTTACAATTGGGGACTTGAACAAAGAAGGCTGATCAGGAAGCCTTAGAAAGGCTGAAAAGGTAGCCCTTGATAGTGCCCAGAGCAGAGCCCTGCTGGGCAAGAGAGAGAAGAAACAGAAGAACCTCGGAAAGAGGGGCAGAAAGAGGATCCACAGCCTTTGCTGTGCACCATGCCACAAATCTGTTCCACCGACAGGCGTATACCGACTTTGTGGAGGGACGCCTGGCTGCCAGAATCACATCACAGACTTCAGGAGGCAAGTCAAATGGCCTCAACTGCCGCCGCTCAATCTCCAAGCATGGAGGTGGAGACTGGACAGGTTCGGGTGTAGGACCGTCCCCTGCTGCTGCGACAGAAGGTGCTCCTGAAGGGGCAGGCGGATCGGGGGACCGACTGACATGTTGAGTAGCTCGGGATACCAGTACCTTCGAGCCCAGTCCGGAGCCACAAGGATAACTTGGGCCCGGTCGCGCCTGATCTTCTTCAGCACTCTGGGCAGAAGTGGTATAGGCGGAAAGGCGTATAACAGACCGCAACTCCACTCGTGCCGAAAGGCGTCGCCGTGCGAGTGCCGTCTTGGAAACTCCAACGCGCAGAACTGATGACATTGCGCGTTCTCTTCTGTGGCGAATAGATCTAACCAAGGCTCTCCCCATTGCAGAAAGAGGCCTTGCGCCACGTCCGAGTTCAGACGCCATTCGTGATCCATCGAGCACCGACGGCTGAGTTCGTCCGCCCTGGCGTTCAGAGAACCTGCCAGGTGTTGAACCGTCAAAGTCACGCCCTGACGTTCCAGCCACTGCCAGAGGCGCAGAGCCTCCTGGCAAAGGGTCCACGACCCCACCCCGCCCTATTTGTTGCAGTACCACATGGCGGTGGTGTTGTCCGTGAACACCTGCACTACACTCCCGTTGACAAAGGGGAGGAATGCCTTCAGTGCCAGACGAATCGCCCACAGCTCCAACAGGTTGATATGGAGCCGGGACTCCGCCGGAGACCAGATGCCTCTGATCTCCGCCTCTCCCAAGTGGCCTCCCCAGCCCTGGAGGGACGCGTCCGTCACGACAACGTGCTCCGGTTGGGGAAGGGAGAGGGATCTGCCTCTGACCCAATCGCGGTCTGTAAGCCACCACTGCAGTTGTCTCGCAGTGCCCTCCGAGATCAAGACGTGGTCGGACAAGTTGCCCTGATGCTGGGCCCACTGAAACTTCAGGTCCCACTGCAGAGCCCGCATCCGCCACCGGGCGTGATGCACCAGAAGGATGCAGGAAGCCATCAGCCCCAGTAGCCGCAGCGTCAACCTGACCGAAACCCGTGATAGCGGCTGAAAGATGGGAATCAAAGCCTGTATATCCCGGACCCGCCGTTCCGGAGGATAAACCCGAAACTGCGCCGAGTCCAGAACCGCTCCGATGAAAAGGAGCTTTTGAGAGGGACACAGGTGTGATTTCGGCACATTGATGGAGAACCCCAGGTCGTGCATGAGGTCTGCCGTCATCTGAAGGTGGTGGACGACTGTCTGGGGCGAGCCCGCCTTCAACAACCAGTCGTCTAGGTAGGGGAAGACTGAAACCCCTAACCTGCGCAGATGGGCTGCGACCACCGCCAACACCTTTGTGAACACCCGAAGGGCGCTGGTAAGGCCGAAGGGGAGCACGACAAACTGAAAGTGCTCCTGGTCTACCGTGAACCGCAGGTAACGCCGGTGGGCCGGCAGGACGGGGATGTGAAAATACGCATCCTGCAAGTCCAACGCTACCATCCAGTCTTGCGGGTCTAGAGCAGCCAAGACCTGAGCTAATGTCAACATCTTGAACTTCTCCTTCCGGAGGAAGCCGTTGACGTCCCTTAGATCCAAGATAGGACGTAGGCCCCCCTTGTCCTTCTTGGGTACCAGAAAGTAGTGGGAATAGCAACCACGCCCTACTTCTGGCCCAGGAACGCGCTCGATGGCCCCCTTGGCCAAGAGGGCCGTAACTTCCTCCTGCAGAAGCGTCAAGTGGTCTCCCGACACACGGTGGTTCTGCGGTGGCATGGCTGGAGGAGTGGTCTCGAAGGGGAGGGAGTAGCCCCTTCGGACGAGTTGCAGCACCCACCTGTCCGATGTAATTGTGCGCCAGTGAGCGTGGTGATGGCGAACTCTGCCACCCACTGGCGTCACATGGGGCCGAAAGCACGGACTAGGAGGATTTGGAGGCAGATGCTGCGGGGGGAGGTGTGGCCTGACCCCGCCGTTGACCCCGACCGCCTCCACGGCTGTTTCCACGGCCACCACCGCGTTGAAAAGATTGTTGCGGCGCGTGGCTGGCAGCACGTGTGGGGACGCCCCTTCCTTGGCCACGAAAGGAGCGAAACGAACCCGTTTGCTGACGCTGGGTCGAGAGACCCAAGGACTTGGCCGTGACCCTGGAGTCCTTGAAGCGTTCCAGCGCGTGGTCCGCCTTGTCACCAAACAGGCGACAGCCATCGAACGGCATGTCAATCAAAGTATTCTGGACATCTGCCGAGAAGTTGGCGGATCTCAGCCAGGCGTGGCGACGAATCGCCACCGTCGTGGACATCGCTCTTCCTAGCGAGTCGGTCGTATCAAGACCACACCGTATGGAATATTTTGCTGCATCTCGGCCCTCCGCCACAGCCTTGCCGAGTCTTGCCCGCACCTCCATGGGGCATTCGGGCAGCAGTTCCGCGACCGTATCCCACACAGAGTGGGTGTAGCGGCCCAAGAGGCAAGCGGTGTTGCAAGACCGCAGTCCCAAACTTAGGGACGAGAAGACCTTCTTGCCATACTGGTCATACCTCTTGGATTCCCTATCGGGCGGGGCCGACGGGAACGCGGTCTGGGAGGTTAAGGCCTGGATCACCAGACTCTCGGGGGTGGGATGGGTGGACAGGAACTTGGGGTCGTCCGGACAAGGACGGTGGCGTCTGGCCACGTTCCGATCAACAGGCGAACCTGAAGCGGGCCTGGACCACGTGCCCAACAGAACGTCTGACAAGGCTTCGTTAAACGGCAGCAGTGGCTCCTGTGGGCATGACTGCGGTTTGAAGACCTCAGTGAGGATGTTAGGCCTCACGGCCGCGACGGGGAGCTCAAGGTGTAAGGCCTTGGCAGCCCTCATCAGCACCACAGAATATGCAGCCCCAGCCTCCGACGCCACGGAAGGAGGAGAGACAAAACCAGGGTTAGGAGAGTCGTCCAGACCACTGGCATCCCCCAAATCACCTGTCCAGTCCACGTCATACTGGCACTCGCGTGACAGAGGGTCCTCAGACCCCTCCCAACCTTCCCCGTACTCTTCATCATCTCCATATTCGGAGTCAACGATGTAGACCGGCTCCTCGGGGTTCATAGGCCCCATCGGCGTCGAACCCGGCGTCTAGCGACGCCGGTCCGACTCCGCGTCAGGATTCGGGGAGGGAATGGGGACGGCGCCGCCCGGAGCCGGCACCGGAGCCCCGGCGCCGGCCGAAGCCAGCACAGGAGAACCGGCGCCGCGCGGGGACGGCGTCGGGGGCAACCCCGAAGGAATCGGCGCCGGAACGGTCGGCAGACCAGCCGGCGTCGACCCCGAAGGCCCTTGCGGCGCCGCGGTCGGAGCCGTCGACGGCACCGGGCCCGAAGCACCCGACGGCGTCGAGCCAGGGACACCCGACCCACCAGGGCCCTCAGACGGTAGCACTGGGCCCGAAGGCGCCGTAGGCCCCGCCCGAGAACTGAGCGCCCTCATGGCCATGAGGAACGCCTCAATCTCCTCAGGCGTCGCACCTTGCCCAGGGACCGGAGGGTATGGGGCAGGCCGCGCCGGCGACTCTCGCGGAGCCGCGGGGTTGGGGTCACCCGAACCCCCGGCCGCGTCGCGCGAGCGTCGGGGGGAGTCGGGGGTACGATGACGACGCCCCGACTTCTTGTGTTTCTTACCTGAAGAGCCCGACGAATGGTGACGACTTCCGGAGCGCTCGGCGCGGCTCCGCGACCGGTCCCTCGAACGCTCCCTGGACCTCCGGCCGGACCGGGACCGCTCCCGACACGGGGCCGACACCCGGAGCTCAAGCAGCTTGCGGGACCGCTCCCGTCTAGCCTTGTTGGTGAGAGCCCGGCAGTCGACGCAGGCGTCCACGTCGTGGTCGGGGCCCAGACACCGGAGACAGAGTCGGTGATGGTCCGTGACCGACATCGTGCGGTCACAACCGTCACAATTCTTGAAACCGGGCATCCTACCAGGCACCAAAAAGAGATAGAAGTTAACAAAGTTGGTCAAAAGACCGGAGTACTGCTCTTCGGATCTGCGCTTACTGGCGCGGAAAAAAGAAGAACTGACGTCAGCGCGCGGAGGCGGCGTCTATATACTCCAGCGACGTCATCACGGCGCACGACGCCGACGACGGACGCGGAGCCGCAGGGGACGCCTGCAGACGACGCCTACCGACGACGCCTACCGACGCGCAGGGGTACTGCTACGCAAAAGTTTCCGGATCCAGTCTGACGCCTGGGGATATTCTAAGGTAAGGAATCTAACACTAACGTGTTTCTTTCAGATTCGTGACTACAAAAGACTTCTTCCAAGACGACAACATGCAATCATCCGAGCTCAACACCAGGTGGCGATCTAATGCTAAGTGTATAATCTGCAGCTCATATGCCTCGAACAAGTACATTTCATTTTTAAAAGTAGCACTGGACAAAACTTTATTAAGAGTTGCCGATGTATGCCCTTGAACTGGGATTACTAGCCTACCTCACCTCCCCAGGGTAGGCCCTGGACTGCTCTGCTTCACTATCATGAGAAAGCCAAGTGTTACAATAGGGTACTTGGTTCCCAGTAAGCAGATCTATTACTTGTGAAGGAATCACATCCTTCACAACTAATAACCCAATTTCTTACAGAGAGGAAGATTAATTAAAGCTTCAGTAAGGTGAATGGGAGCTAATGAGCAATCAACATGCTCTGTATCTGCTGATCTGCCTAACTCAGCTTTGCAACATTTGTAATAGTCCACCTTGACAGATTGACCTATAGAAATGGACCTTGAACCATGATCATGAGAATGAAGAAATGGGGGACTGGGGGAAATTAAACTTGGACATGCGTAAGTGACGTTGGCCCTAAGTGACACAAATCCAGCTTTATACCCAGCACTACTGGCCAGGGTCTCATGGTGCTATCTCCTGGATAATAACTGCTGTTTTAAGTTAGTAAGTGATCAAATTTAGAAAACTAATTCTAGGTATATGGATAAGATTAGATCTGACAATAGAGCAGCCGTGGCAACATTTTGAAATCACTAAACAGACATGTTTAATAAATATTCATAGTCTACAGTTAGTCAATCACCAGTATAGGTACTCTTAATAAAAAGACTGAAAGGTGACCAGAAGGCTTTTGTAGCTCCCTGCCAGTCCAGGTACTCGCCAATAACCACACCACAAATGGAGAGAATTTACACATCTCTATTACCTTGCATGAAAGTAAGAACTCAAAATTCTTAGCTTGCCTTCAACTCATCCGGGGAAGCGCCATCATTTTAAATAAGGCCTCCTGTCCAAGTAAGGAGAGCAGCAGTGAGCTCCAATGGCGAACATCTCCCCGTAATATTGTCAGTGGGGCCTGGAGATTGGGAGTATAGAAAAGGTCTGGGTTTGTAATGACAAATATACCAAGATATCGGAAATTATCCGTCACACCCGCCGCCACACATTACGGCGTTAAGGTTGGAGTAGGGCCACGCAGGACATGGATCGTAAACTTGGACCAATTAATTGTGCATCCTGAATACTTCCAAACATTCGTTTACATATCGAATATTCTATTAATAGATGAGCGCGGTTCTGCAACATATAGAAGTACATCGTCCGCGTACAGGGATGTCCTTTCTTCCTATACTTATGTCCAATGTAAGCCACTTATCAATGGGT
Source organism: Lissotriton vulgaris (assembly GCF_964263255.1). NCBI lineage: Eukaryota > Metazoa > Chordata > Amphibia > Caudata > Salamandridae > Lissotriton > Lissotriton vulgaris. The sequence goes on along the minus strand of NC_141686.1, from coordinate 158,777,083 downwards.
CTCCCCGAACCCAGGTTACCAGGGGCTCAAAAATGAAGGCAAATAGTAATGGTGAGAGGGGGCAACCGTGCCTTGCTCCATGTCGTAGGGGAAATATATTACCACTACCTGGGCCAGGGGTTTCGCATAGAGGAGCTGCAGCCATGTCAGGAACTTGGGCCCCAAAGCCCATTCTCTCAAGTACAGCGAATAGGTATGGTCATTTGACCATCTCGAAATCCATTGAGGGACATAACCCATCCTCTTACTGTATAGCGTCTACCTGCCAAGCACTTCCTGAAGACAACGCAGATTAAGTGTTGTATTGCACCTTGTCATGAATCCGGATTGATCCGCGCGGAGCAATTTAGGGATGATTTGTATTAATTGGGAAACAAGTAATTTGGCTAGGTTTTGAATTCTGCATTAAGCAGTGAGATAGGGCGCTAGCATGTGCCTTTATCAGATGATTTGCCCTCTTTACGAATGACTACCAAGGAGGGAAATCATTTTTCTTCGGGAAGCATACCCTTCTGACGGCTCTCCAAACACATTCCTCAAGAAAGGGGCCACCCTAGAAGCCGCCAGCCTGTAAAATTTTATTGGGAGTCCATTTGGGCCCATAACTTTACCCGACTGGATGAAGCAAATTGTTTGGGCTACTTCTTAGTCAGTAAGATCACCCTATGTTAGTGCCAAACTTCAGGGATGAGGGTGGGGATGGGCAGGCCCGACAACACTTCTCTAGCTCCATCTATCGTGGCCATGGTGGCTAGAGTCTATAGGAGTAAATGGTGGGTGGCGAAGGCTTCGACGATGTCTCGTGGGTCCTCTAAAACCAGCCCTGCGCCTGTACTTATGGGAGTGACCAATCTACTTGTGCGTTCGCGTCTATCCAGCCAGGCCAATAGCTTCCACGCCTTGTCACCCACTTCATATATTTTGTGTTGCGTGGCCTGGTGCCTAGGCTTTGCTGCTTTGGTCGCTAAATCTCTGTACTCCTTCCTCTTAAGGTCCCATTACTATAGTTAAATGTATTTACTACGGGGCTGTATGATACGTTGAATGAAGCATTAAAAGAGTTCTGCATCAGAGGATATACCAAAACTATTGCTTTTAGCGAAACAGACCAATATGCATAGAAAAGGTTGTAATGTACCTGGATTTTTCTTCAAGTTCCAATTGGGAATATCCTTTATTCAAGTAAAGTTGAGAGAAGAACTTTGCACTATTCAATTGACTTAGCATTTAAGCAATGTGCGAACCAGGATGTGTCTCTCGCTCAATTGCCTTGTTGGTCTGGTGCGTGTCAATGCATTTGTGTACAGCTCTTTCACCGTCAGGCATGGCTACAGTGGGAAAAACCTATGGTGTTGGATCAGTGGAGCGTTCAATGATCTCCTGTTTAAGCAACAAATTAATTTCCTTTTCAACAGCTTCTTGCAAGTGAAATGCTATTCATCTTTCTCTTTGAGTAACAGGAAGAACACCCTCATTAATATGGAACTTTACTTTCATTGTTTTGAGTTTTCCTAACCCATGAAATAATTAAAGAAATTGACTTACAACTTCATAATGAGAATTCATATTGTAGTTCACTGATATCAGTCCCATATCAGCAGCAGTGTTGAAACTTAGCAAACCAACACTTGAAAGTATATGAATAGGTAGGTGCCTGTACCAGTTTACTTATGCTTTGTGGCTACAAAGGAACCGTGAATCTTTAACCCCTTCCATGCTGATGACGGAATCGCTCCGTCATCAGCTACAGTTGAGCTGTGCTGATGACGGAGCGGTTCCGTCATGGCCCGGCCGCCGCGCCTGCGCGGCGCTGATTTCGCGCCTGCGCGGGCGTTCTAAAGAGCGGGGCGGGTCATGACGGAACCGCTCCGTCACCAGCACAGCTCAACTGTAGCTGGTGACGGAGCGGTTCTGTCACCAGCATGCGGCGGCCGCGCCGCCCCTTTAGCGCTGCGGCGGAATAGCCGCCGCAGCGAAGGGGTTAAGGACATTGAAGCAGCCCATGTGTATACTTTAGTTTTTGACTTCATAAGTTGCGGTAACAGAGACAATTCTTGATACTTCTCAGGCATGATATTTATTGACACACCGCTGTCAATTATGAAAAGTATTGAACACCCATTTATCCTCAGAGTGATCTTCGGCCAATGTTTTTGTTGCTTTTTGGCTCGATTTTTCTTCACTATGGATTTTTCCTCACATTCGACCAGTTCTACATGTGCATGCCTTTTTTAAGTAAACATCGACAATGCACAATTGTCATTGTCACTTTCACTGGAAACTGATGGTGAGGAACTCGTTTTGATGATTTAGACGACGATCAACTTAGTTTGATGTCAATTTACCTCAGTTGGTGTGATTGCTTGGCCTTGTGGGAGGGTGTCAAATGCCGCTGGGGTAGCTTTAGGTCGGCCTTTTTGTCTGCATGCTGTAAAGCACTTACTTTTCGCATCTACCTGCAAGTCGTAATAAAATATTTTGATTTACCAAAGCCGATGCATATCTGTCCAACTGCGGGACATTTACCTTTGTGTGGAAAGACAGTTAACATCTGTAATACTTTCCATGTTCTGTGGAGACATCGCCTTGTGTCCTCTGCCTTGTACCATGGCTTACTTTTCATGCTCATGACTTATGCACTTTGGGCGCCTCCAGGTTCTATGTCAGTCGCTTGATGATCAGCACAGTCTGCAGCGCGCGCAACCTTGAGGACTTGTTCTAAGCTCAGAATTTCCTACAGCATCCGTTGTCGAAAGGAATCCGACAGACATTCATCGATTACACTAAGGCAGGCAGTTTCCTTATCATTAAATGTATTGAATGTACAGTGCTTCACTAGAACATCCAGTATCTCAACAAACTCCTCTATAGTTTCACCTGACTTATGGCTTTCTTGACTGAATATGTATCTTTCATAATCCATTTGGCACTGGATTAAACTTGACATTCAAGGCTGTTTTGATTAGTTCATACATCACTTCACCTTCTAGGGGTATTGTTTTCATAGTTTCTTTCACTCCTTCACACTCCATGTTCCTCAGGTACTTTATAATATTTTTATCATCTTTTGCATCTATTGCATATATGAAATCTTCAAAAGTCTATCAATGCAGTCCATCAGTTGCCAATATTGTGTTTTTTGGACAGTATCAAATGCAGAAGGTGTTTTATGCAGTAGCCGTATATACATTGGTGGGCAGTAGTGGTCTCAGGAGCTTCTTGTGGACTTCTGGAGGTTGGATCTTGCCTTGGCTCTCCATCAGAGCTCTTTATTGAATGGCAAATAGGGTGTTCTGGGCCCCTACGCTGCACGTTGTGGAACAATGATTCAGTAATAGTTTTAATAGGTAGATACATCTTTGTACACTACAAGCCCATGAAAGCAGATAACTTTGGCCTTAAAAGTTTCTTCACAAACGCTTGTTAATCTCTGCTTCATAGCACATGAATTTCAGTTTAATTTGTACAGGACTATTGCTTAGCGCAGCTTTTGTAACCCGATTAAATCTGCATTTAGCGTTATTACTCAATATAGCGTATGGCATTCAATTGCATGATAACGCAGTGCCTTTTATTTGTGGCCATTCCAATCAGTTCCTGGCCCGCGGCACAAAACTTTCAATTCCGCTTATTTTAAGCGTTTTACACAGGCTGGCGCTGCGACTCTACCGGTGCCAGCATGGATTCTGCACTTCGACTGTGGCACATGTGGCACGCATAAGCAGTTTGCTGGACCATGGCAAACTATCTGTAAGAGCCCCTTCTGTGTACGTGCTTAGTATCTCCCAACTCATTGCCAGTTGTAGTGTCCAGCCAGCCCAGGTACTCGCCAATAACCACACAGCATACAAAGAGTAATTTACACATCTTTATTCTGCTGGGTGTTAAACCAGACCTCAAAATTCTAAGCCTGCCTTAAACCCATCTCTCGCTCATGTTACTGTCCTACGGTGTACAGTGGGAACCAAAAGAGTTCCAGCGTTCTTTTATTTACAAGACACTACAGTTTTGAGGAAATAATGAACAATTTGTCAGGTTTAACCTCTATTGGTTTTATTCATCAATGGAAACTTGGCTGCCATCATAGCATACAATTTTACTGTATGCTGTGATGGTATCCAAACCTTGGTATAACAAAGACTTAAACTTAGAACACCGCAACCTTAGGCATTTGAGAGGTCCTGGCGAGTCAATCCCTCCTCGGATCAACTAAAATTCCTTAGAGATGCCAGGAGCCGCTACAACAAACAAATCAAGAGTGCTAAGGCGACTTACTTCAGACACCAACTGGATCAAGCGGCAAACCGCCCCAAGAAACTCTTTGAATTGGTCAAACAATAATCAGTCGTTGGGTCTAACCAATTTGATCCTGGTGAGAACCCACCCTCTTGCGATGATCTTGCCACCTTCTTCACGGAGAAATCAAGAATCATCTCCATTGACCTCCCCTCTAAGAAGGCTTTACAACCTTCTTCCATTGACTCCTCGGTAAGACGTAAATCGACCTCCACGAATTTCAAGAACAATGCAACATGGGGCATCTTTTCCAGATTTAGTGAATATGATATTTTCAAGATTCTTCAGAATATCAACCCTTCCAACAACTTCAGCGACCCGCTGCCCCCTTCTATCTTCAAATAAATCAAGAATGCACTGATCCCCACATGGACTAGCATTGTAAATGCTTCCCTATCACAAGGCATGATCCCAGAATGCCTAAAAGCAGCTCAGGTAACACCCATACTAAAAAAACCTAGCGAGGACAAATCTGATCTCAAACCTCCGCCCCATTTCCAACATCCCCACCTTAGCGAAAGTACTAGAAAAATGTGTCCAATCCCAACTCTGTGCTCACATAAGGAATTACCAACTCCTAGACCAGCATCAATCGGGCTTTAGGAAGGGGCACAGCACCGAATCTGCTCTCACTCACGTTTTTGATGACATTTTAATAATGCTCAACCAAAATGAATCCTGCCTCCTGATCCTCCTCGACCTTTCCTCCGCATTTGACACGGTTAATCATGACAACCTCCTATCCATCCTGCAAAGTAGAATGGTTTTTTCTGATCAGGTGTTACAATGGTTCTCATCCTTACTTCATCACAGAACACAAAGAGTCAAGGCAAACCACCCTCTCTCCCAGCCCTCTCCCATACTCATGGGGGTCCCCCAAGGATCCGCTCTATCTCCTATCCTCTTCAACCTTTTCTTGGAACCTCTTTCTTGCACATTCTCTTAATTTCATGGACATTCTCTTCCACATGTATGCGGACGACATGCAACTATATCTGAAAATCTCATCCTCGGAAAACATCATCTCACTCAATACTACCCTAATGTTTACTCGAAACTGCTTAACCGAGAATCATCTCCTGCTCAACACTTCTAAAAGGGAATTCCTTCTCATCTCCCCTCTGAACCTCATCCCCAAGCTAGACCTCTGGCTGAGTCACCTCACTGCTTTCAACTGTACTCCTCTCATCGTAGACGCAGCCAAGTCTCTCGGTATCACCATGGACAAGCACCTGATCATGAAAGGTCATATCAGCAATGTATGCAAAGGAGCTAACCACTTGATGAGATCACTCAGAAATATCAAAACTTTCCTTCCTCTAAATGATTTCAAGCAAGTGTTTCAAGAACTGGTCTTGCCGAGGTTAGATTACGGCAGTCCTCCTCTCTGTGGCCTTCCCAAATACGCCCTGGCTCCACTGAGGGCTTCACTTAACTCGGCTGCTCGACTGGTCGATACCAAGCGAAAAGATCATATATCCCCAGTCCTAAAAGGCCTCAATTGGTTGCCCTTCGAAGCACAAATTCAATTAAAGATTGCTGTTCTTACACACAAAGCCCTTAACCTTAACACTCCTGTGCTCTGGACTGACCACTCTGTAATAACATTCTCTATCACAAGTCTCCACCCTGAACCTCACAAAATCACCCAAGAAAAACTGAGCAGATCATTGAACAAAATTACTCAGACTGCTTTTGCCGCCCATTTTTCCCCGCCCCCTATCACAGATAATACCAACCCTAATACTGCAGCGATCGACCTGAATTCTGCCATCTCCCTGGCACTAGACTCTAAAGCGCCGGCACGAGCCTCCAGGCCTCCCTCTAAGATCTCGCCATGGATCACTCCGGACCTGAAAATAACCAAACACTTGGTCAGGGTTGCAGAAAGAAAATGGCGCCAAACCAAAGACATTAATGACAGGCTACACTATAAGGCAGCTCAAAGGTCCTACATGAGTGAAATTGCCACGGCCAAAAAAGTGTATCTCGGAAACAGGATCTCCCAAGCAGGCAACTCTCTGAGAGAGCTATATAAAATTGTAAAAGAGTTCACCAATCCACCTGCCTGCCAGCAAACACCCAACGAATCTAAAGAGCGGGTTGACACCGTAGCCCTGTATTTTCATGAAAAAAATCAATGACATACACAAACTCTTTCCTCAATACCCACCCTGCCTCAGACTACTCAGCCACCCACCAACTACTCCAGGGACCCAACAACCCACATCAACAGCCTAAGGGAATTCTCAACCTGTTCTGAAACAGAGGTGGAGGCAACCCTGCATAAAATTAAGTCAGGAGCCCCGGGAGACCGCGACGCCCTCAAATCTTAGCAAAAATCACCCCTGTCCTGGTCCCCGTCTTAACCAAAGTCCTCAATCAGTCCCTCCTGCACTCCACGTCCCCACTCACTGGAAGGAGGCGATAATCAGGCCAATCCTAAAAAACCCACAGCCGACCCTAAATTACTCTCAAACTATCGACCAATTTCCCTCTTGCCTCTATTTGGCAAAATCATGGAATCTCTAATAAATAGGCAGCTCATCACCCACCTTGAGTCTAACAGACTTCTGGACCCATCACAGTCTGGCTTCAGGGCATCCCACAGTACCAAAACTGCCCTGCTTGAGATCATTGACAATGTCAGAATGACCCTGGATTCTAAACAGTCGGCCATACTTGTCCTACTTGACCTGTCCGCAGCCTTCGACACCATCTCGCATCACATTCTTTTAGAACGTCTTGCTGAGGCTGGGGTCGAGGGCTCTGCGCTATTATGGATAAAAAGCTACCTTACCAACAGACGGTCAAAGGTCCAAGTTGGCTCCCACTCCTCCTGCTATCATGCTAATGACAAGGGTGTCCCACAGGGGTCAATTTTGAGCCCCACCCTTTTTAACCTTTATGTCTCCCCCTTGGCAAAGGTTATTCTAGCACACGGCTTTGGAACCGTGTCCTACGCAGATGACACCCAAATACTGATTACAATAAACCATGATCCAGATGAGACCAAACTGAGATTTAAAAAGTGCATGGTTGACGTTCAAAACTGGATGACAAAGAACTTCCTGATGCTGAACGCCAGCAAAACGAAGATTGTGGTATTTGGAAAGGCCGATAAGACCTGGTCCGATGACTTGTGGCCAGTTTCCCTCGGCCCCTGCCCCGCTCCCAAATCTTCAGTTAGAAATCTTGGGGTGATCATTGATAATAAGTTATCAATGACTGAACAAGTCAACAAAGTAGTTCAGACCAGTTTCGGCCTTAATAAAAAGAGAAGTTGTCGCCGAGCCTTCTCCGGAGCTGATCCTTAATAAAAAGAGAAGTTGTCACCGAGCCTTTTCCGGAGCTGTTCCTAAGATTTGGAACTCTCTTCCACCAGAAGTTCGCAGAATCTCCTCATTGAGGGCTTCAAAGTGGAAGCCAAAAGATTCCTAATGAACCCGAATAGGGTTAGACTCACGAGCCCGTTAAAATTGCACCTGCTGCCTTTGTTCTTACATTTGATACAGCTCTCCCTTATTGTACACTGCGTCTCACCCTTGCTGTCCGCCTACACCTGTTTACTGTATTACCCTACTAGTTGTATTTTTCACTGTATTTTCTTTCTCTCCCCTCCTCTTATGGATATTGCTATGGATATGGCTTTTGTCCTTCCTCCCATCATATTGTAAAGCGCTCTGTTATCCCTCGGGATCTTGTTCGCGCTATATAAAACTTTATAAATAAAATAAATACATACTTTGTCCTTTCTAAGTTCCTCTTTGGGATCAACGCACAAACCTTCTGAAAAACAACCTTGCTGGTCTCCATCACTTCAGCCCATATGTGTAATGAGAAACAAGCATTAGTCTTAGCGACTAAATATTATTTTCATTTTTAAATGAAACCGCCTGATTAGCACATCATTTACCCTGTAATGTAGTTTCTCTGCAAGGTGGTTTAGTATTTCGATATAAATCAAACCACTTTTATGTTAGCTTATCAGTGTGCAATTTCTTGCCTTGCACCCATCACATAGCATTCCAGATACTTTGTGCTTAGCTAGTGTAACGAAGTGTAATGTAGCAGTCTAAGTGCATTGCCATGCACATATCCAGCACTAAACCTCACCTGTTGCAGAACTGCCCATATGGAAAACCTAACAACATCCATATTCCTCCAACCACAGCCTAGACAATGGCTCCCATTCCCCTCACAGCTCATCAGTCTGCCAAACAGTAAGGGTGAATGGGGTTTAAGGCATATATTGTGCCGGCCACAAACACTCAACGGTAAGCTGAAGAATAATTTCGGTACCATGATTATGATCTGTATCCTATCAACACAGGTGGAAGATTCCATGTCTGCCAGCAAATGTTTCTTAATTTTGAACACTGGCACAGTGTAGTGCCATGCCCCGGAGGAGGGTGGGGGGGTTAATGACCATACTGTATGGCCCAATGCACTGTACTTATTAGCAGAGCATTCAAAGCAATGTCTGTGGCTGTGCTACTCATGTGCTAGGAGTCAATTCTTGGAAATCTACTGACTGATGTGTCAGGCAAAATACACACAAATACAAGTCACTGCACAGATTTATGATTGAAATGATAAAGAAACATGAACTAAAATGTTAACACGTTGACACAGATCACTATTGCAACAGTGGCACCCTTCAGGTAAATCACAATTGCACCTTTCAGGTCAATCAATCACATTTTCCATATTGCAAACAGGGCCAATATTCTGTGGCAGAGTCTGATTTTGGCATGTGCAGCATGTTAATTTCCTGGGACCACGCGGTCTAGAACTCAACTCTAGGAATCTATATATGTATGTGTATTTTTCAAAGATTAATAGGTCTTTATGAGACACAAGGTACCTGTGTGTATCCTCAGGTGTGTGCGGAGGTTGCTGGGGTCACTGAAGGCCTTGCTGCAGAACTCGCACTTGAATGGCTTCATTCCCATGTGGCCCATCAAGTGAACGTTCACTTTGGAAGGCGAAGAGAAGGCACGTTGGCACATGGGACACTTCCATTTCCTCTCTTTGGAATGGCCCGTAGTGTGATTGCTATTTTGTGTTTGTCCAGGGTCTTGGTTTTGAACATGGCTGTTCAGGTGGGTTTTGAAGTCTGCGTAGGACATGCATTCCTTCCCACAGTGACACACATGCACATCTGGTTGTTCAGGGACACCTAGAAAAAAGAATTCTATTGGTTACCAACTAGTTTGGAATAGCCCAGAAAAGTAATAGTGATGGGGAAAAGAAAGGCCTGAATTTTAGAGAGTTTAGTTTCAAGTTTCATATTTCAAGTCAACAGTTTCAATCAAACAGGAACAGTGATGTTTGGAAGTTAGCAGCATGGTCACCCATACTAATAAGGAACACCTGCACATACTTATATATGTGCATGTAAATAAGTACACGCACAGGTGGACTGTATAGAATTCAAGTGTTGCACGATTTGTAACTAATGTGGCATCCACAAAGCTCACAGATTGACCTTCTGAAATGGCAGTGAACAGATGGTAGTGGAAATCAAAAGGCAGCACCCCCCCATGACAATAAAAGTCAATCACATTCAGAGAAAGAACTACCAGAATACACCTTCCTCTGTTAAGGAGACAAGACTGTATGTAGGGTTCAGCGAGCCAAATGTCAACTATTACCCATCTACCTCATGCTTCCTTAAGAACTCAGCCAACCGGCTGTCTGATGAACTGAAGAATGCATTGCTTGAGATGTGCTAATGGCACTTTTAAAAACATGGTGCATGGTAATTAACAGATACCTTTCATTTCAGGTTCACTGGGTAGTGAAGTGCCCTGCAACTGGAATGGTAAATATGTTTAGGATTTACTTCTATTTATGACACATTGCTAAATCGGTGTATTTCATTTTCACTAATTTAAACAGTTTTATCCAATCAATGAATATGCAATTCCCAAATGACAATTTACTGCAGGTACAATCTTGAACACAATATTGTAAAGTGCTTGGACTCAATCATGAAGTTATAAACTGAATTTTCCAGCCATTCCCTATATGGCTATTATAAAGATGAATGCATGCCACACCTACACTGCATTTAAGTTAGTTTTCCTATGTGCATCTTCTTGCCTTGCAACATCACGTATCATCTCAAATACTTTGTGTCTAGCTAGTGTAGTGGAGCATTCCTGCGTACATATCTAGCACAAATCATCATTTGCTGCTGAACGGTCCATTTTCAATGGAAGTTCGAGCAAGCACAGCCAGTGTCTGTACAAGCCTCCGTTAGGAGTTTCCTATCAACTTTTGTATCAAAGTTTTAAATTCTGCACCCACATGAAGCACTGTGGTACTCCCCTGGGAAACCAACCAGATGAAAACAACAATACTTACATTTGCTAACAATTATTGCGTAATAATATTTACAAAGTCTAATTGTGGTTTGTGAGAACACACATGCATTTGCTTTCAACTATTGACCCAGACATGCCCAGGTGCCTATAAGCAGTTCCTTATTTTCGACCCTGGCAGGAGAAACAGGTAATGTCACATAAAACCTCCTGAACACCCAGACAAATGTATGCTGACTCTGAACCATTTATCAATCAATCAGTACTTGTAAAATGCAAATTATCACTCGTGAGGGTATGCAGGTGCTGGGTTTAGTCGAAAAGCCAAGCCTTGAGTGTATTCCTGAAGTCCGTAATCGAGAGGGATGTTTGGAGGTGGAAGGGGAGAGCGTTCCAGGACTTAGTAGTGAGGTGGAAGAAGGAGGGGCCTCCACTGTGGCTACGGCAAATGTGCAGTCTGTGCGAGGGATGCAGAGCTAAGATTTCTGGATGGTTGGTGGAAGTTAAGGCGATTGTTCATGTATGCCGGTTATTGGTCGTAGAGGACTTTGTAGGTGTGTCTATCTTGAATTGGCATCTTTTCTGAATGTGGAGCCAGTGGAGGTTTCTCAGGTGTGGGGTGATACGGATCAGACATGTATGCTTTGTCCTTGTGTCATATACAAAATGTTATATACGAGCACATCAAAATCCGTTTTTTTTAAATTGATGTAAGGTAGTTTCTTTCGGACACCAAACTAAATAGGCAGTGCACCACAAATCTTTTTCTAAAACAATACTTTAACATACTGGCCTGGCATTTTCAGATTTAAAATGCTCCCCACCAAGATTACGCTTTCCACAACACCAGGTAACTGCTAGCAGTCATTATTTCCCCATCAATTTGACTGCACTTTTCTTGCTTGCACATTATGTTATGTTAACAGACATTTATAGAGCGCAGCGATCACTCCGAGGAGCATCATGGCACTATACGGATCACTTGGTAGACAAGGTAACTGAGGGTAAAAATTGGATTAGATGAGTGCTATGCATTGTATTTCAGGTGCCTTAACACCATCGCTGCTTGAGATATTTATCTCCTGTGCTGGACCATAAAAAAAACTGGTGTGGTCATGACGAGCTCAGCTCGTCATGAGCACAGGAGCACTGTGCCTCATGACGAGCTGAGCTCGTCATGAGCACCGAAGAGTTTAAAAATCCAAGTCTTCAGGGCCTTCCTGGACAAAGATTCTGATTGGATAAGGCGAAGGAGATTGGCACTAAAGCCTGGAACCAACTCTCCAATCACTAAAATTGATTATCCCCCTTCTGAACACTGGAAGTTTTAGTAAATTGGTGTTGGATGATCTAAGAGTGCGAGATGAAACATAGCGCGCAAACCTGTGCCAAAGGTAGTGAGGGCCCGAGGAGTGGAAGATTCTAAAGGTGATTATGAGGATCTTGAAGAGGATTATTTTATGAATTGGTAGCCAATGTAGTGCTTCAAGTGCAGCCGAGGCGGATGGCTTCCTGGGCCATTTTAGCACAAGGCAGGCAGTTTCATTTTGTACCATCTGTAATTTGTTTAAAACTGACTTGTTGGCACCTGCCTAGAGGCTGTTGAACTAGTCCAGTCTAGATGTAATTAGGGGCACTGCAACCGCTTATCTGTAGCAATATCTCATCTGGTGATGGTGGATGCATAAGACAGTGGGCGGGCACGCCATCCGACAAGAGTCCGTGGTCACAGAAGTAGGAGGGAATCTCTAGGTGAGGTTGAGTTCTTCCATATTAATGTAGTTATCTGCAAGTCTTCATAAGGTTACTCTTGAGCACTGTACAGCTCGTTACCATGGTTATTGTGTCTAGAAGAAGAATTGGGGTTGAGAGTGTTACATTTTTAAAATGTTACTTTAGTCTTCTTTAATCATCACCGTAAAGGGATCTTTTTCTGGGAGTTCATAATCTAAATTGTAAATTTAAGAATGATGTTATGTGTATACCATCAAATACATGCATTCAGTAAATTCTTAAGCACTCCACTTTTTGGTAAACATTCCATAAGAGAAGGGGGAAAAGCACAACAACGTGGTGAAATGGGGAAAATGACCTTCAAATCTAGGTCAGCTTGAAACCCTACTGAGCTAAGCTGCTATATCACAGCTCATCTCTAGTAGCAGAATGTTCCTTTCTTTCTAACTTTTCACTTACCAATATGTCTTGCATAATCACGACTGTAGTAGAAGAGAAGCTCCTGCTCCGGTGCAATATCCCGAGAGGTGCAAAAGTATATCATTCGGTCATGGGGATAGGCCACTAAATTCTGCTCCGCTGGGTTCCTAAAAAAGGAAGCAGGGCAAGGACAGGCATATGAATGTAGTTGCCAACATTGAGAGGCATCACACCAACACTAATAAAATTACATGGAGTCAACAGGGACGAAACCAGCCTAGCATCCTCAGGACACTCCGAGAGGCTCACAAGAACACTGCAGAGTCCCTGAAGCAACAGAACAGAGAGCTCACTCCAGGGCCAGAAGTTCAAGTGGAAAGGCTATAGTAGGGCAGGGTGCAAGGCAGAGGACCAGAAGACTAGCACTAACAGCAAGCCATGCTAAATAAATACTCATATTCATTCAAATGAATATCTGCTTCACATGGCACGCCAGATGTTGGGCAGAATATACAGTTTGCATGGTACTGCAGGATTCTGGCAGTGAATGAGGATTCATGGCAACCCTAGTGCTGGGTAGTGTGTAGGTTTGCATGCTATGCCTGGTGCTTGGTAGTCTTTGAGGGACACATGACAACTGGAGTCATGCTGTGTGTGAGGAACACATGGCACACCTGCTGCTGGGTAATCTGAGGGGTGGACCAACCTGCATTTGAACAGCCTGCAGGTCTGCATTGTACATGTGGGGCTCGGCAGCGAGTGATTAACTCATGGAACACCTTACTTAGCATCATGCACATTTGTACATGTCTGGCAAGGAACACACCACGAGGGACGCATGAGAATGGTGGTGCTGGACAATGCATAGGTTTGGAAGGATACAACAGGTGGTGGGCCGTATCCTAGGGTCACCCCTGGTCTTTGACAGTGTGCACATTCATCTGGTTTTTAAAGGAGTTAATACTAAGCTGCTAATGGACCGTGTCATGCTGGGCTGGTTACTCTTGGTACCGGCTATTCATAGGAAGGACATACAGGTGAAGTGCGTGTTGGAAACGACTGCATATGCAATGAAGATGTCCTGAAGAGCCACATGTGTGCTGCAACGAAGCTTAAGAAGAAAGCCTCATACACGAGATGACGACTGCGCCAACGGAGTTGTGGTTGCTCACCTGGCTTTGCGCACAAACATCATCCAGTTGCACTCATTCTCGTCGGCTGTGATTATGCAGAACTCCAGAACATTGTTGTAATACATCTACAACACAAAGGAAACAAAAGAAGCTCTATTCACTGTAATCTCTAGTATTAGATAGTGGTCTTGCGTTTATTATTATTTTGTCTGACCTTTCTTCCTTTCTTTCTTCCATCCTCACTTTATCTCTCCTTCCTCCCTCCCTGCCTCCTTTCCTTCCTGCCAGGGAACTCAACTGCCAGGCAGTGACACCTTGACCGACCTGCTTTGCAGGAAATAATTACATTTAGTGTTTTCTTCCGATATCCCTTCAGAGAATGAGAATACGATTCCCATGCAAACCCCCATTCCACAGCGGGTTTCAAGAAGAGACCCCAGTGCTCCACAGCTGGATTCTTTACCCAATAAAATCAGGCTCGGCTTTTCCGGGTGCAGAGACGCCTGATAATTGTACAGAGCAGAATTCTACGTATTAATTAGGGTTCCCACAGCTTGTAGTCATGGCCTAAAAACAAGCATATGCCCTCCCATCCCATCGTTCCAGCAAATAACTTGTACAGAACTTCTGGGCAACAGCTTCATCAGTTGCATCGGTCCAAGAGAAGGCTTCCAATAAATTATCCTTGCAGAACCCATGTTGCTGGCTCACTAATGACTGACTGGAATGAGCTTTTGGAAGGATACGATGCTGTCTTTCAACTGGGGGGGGGAGTTTGAAGGACTATAAAGTCTGCGACTGAACTCTAGTGTCATAAGAGACTATCAGCATAGCAATTACTACTATATTGCCTGTGAGAGTCATAAGCACTGATGCTTCTAAATTCTGAAATGAGCTGTTCTTTCAAGGTAGAATTTCAGGGCCTTTGCAATGTGAAGAGCATGCAATATCTCATCATGCGTGGAATAGGACAAATTATTTCCTAATTTAAATGCAATGCATCGGAAAGCCGGCTATTAGTTGTGAAGGATGTGAGTCTTTCACAGGCAAAAAGCCTGTAACTGTCTTTTTAATGGGAACCGAGGGTAGCATTTGACTCTCTTAGGGAAGCAAAGCAGTCCAAGCCTTACTCAGGAGAAGTGACCTGGGCTACAGTGCTTAATTTGAGCCGGTGGTTTCCGGTATTCGGCACCAGTACTTAATTGTCAACACCGGAGCTTGTGACAGTCTGTCACAAGGTCGTGCTGTCTGGCTAATTTATGGATGACCACAACAACAGTTAATTATGAATTCAATATACATTAAAAATTACTATTATTTGCCTCCCAAGCCATTCTTATAGCTTTGGGTGCCTGAACTAGTCTGATGTGTCACACTTGTAGGAGTGTGATAGTTCGCAGTTGTGTTGCTACCATCATTGGCAGCATAGCAGGAGCAATGTATGGTGAAAGCGGCAGTGGCCTCCTGACGAGAGCTGTAGCAGTTTTTTTTAAATTAAGCACTGAATGGCTAGTGACTTCAACTCGCTGGTACGCAGCAACAACAACACTCAATAAATCATTATTCAAGTCTGTACTTTTTCTTTTGAAAAGGAAAATTACCTTTTTTTTTGTAAGTTTTCAAAAACCTTTATTGTATATAAAAGTGTACGGTACATTAGTGCAATAAATGACATTGTGATCTCGGGCCCCGAGATCGCCGATTCCGAGACGATCTCTCACCTCTGTTACCACATCGCACCTTATCCAGTCCGGGTAGACGCGTAGAGTCCCCAACAACAGCGTCCCTGACGACCGGCCTCCCGCCCCTCTCTCCTTTGCAGGAACCAATCAGAGGTAACGAAGGACCGGAAGGGATACCCCGTGAACCCGGAAGTCCCGCCTCTCCACCGACGGCCGGACACAGAAAAGCCGGAAGGGAAGACACAAGCGTCGTCGAAGGATTGTGGCAGGAGCTTTCGGCTGGACCGGTGACGGACGGAGAAGACGGGAACGGAGAACG
The DNA here is from genome assembly GCF_964263255.1 of Lissotriton vulgaris. Taxonomy (NCBI): domain Eukaryota; kingdom Metazoa; phylum Chordata; class Amphibia; order Caudata; family Salamandridae; genus Lissotriton; species Lissotriton vulgaris. The sequence goes on along the minus strand of NC_141686.1, from coordinate 158,761,170 downwards.
CGAGGAGTGGTCCGAAGAGTGGTGGAGTCCCACGGAGGTGGCTGGAGAGCGGCCGTAACTCGGAGGAGAGTTACGGCGGAGCGCGTGAGTACCAGTTACTCCCTCGAGCACGCTAGGTGCCCGTGTACATAGTTAGAAACCCCTCCCAGTGTAAATTGTTCCCGCTATCCTAGGCACGTCACCAGTAGGCACTAGTTAGGTTGTAAATACGCACTTCACACTGTATAAAGAGCACCCCTCTCCCCACCTCCCTGAGCACTTTCACTCCTTTCCCTTCCTTGACCCCTACCCGTACCGCCCCCACTCCCCCTTCGGTTCCCCACACTCCCGGGTAAACGGTGGAGGTACCGGATCTCGAGTCCAAGCACAGCTAACGGCTCCCTCTTTTCTCTTGTTTGCCCTCCGAGGTGTTCTCCGACCACAGCGAGGCAGCTACACCCAAGACCCGGACGACCCTTGGACCCTCATCCCGCCCGGACAACAGAGAAGACGACGTACACCTCTTCCTGGGTGTTGGACCGGACTCTCCTACTGTCCCCGTACAACCTTGTATAAAACCCCAATAAATCACTATCGCCCACTATATCCGGCCTCCTCGCCTGCTTTACCAGTCCGCCGACCGCCCACGATTACATCTGGTGTCAGAAGTGGGATCAACTGGAGGAATGGAGGCCGTGATGAAAAGGATGGCGGAATCCCAAGAACAACTGGGCAAGTTAATGGAGCAGTTCCTCAAAACTGCTGAGGTCGATCGGGGACAGCTCCATGATGTCTTAAAGGGACAGGGAACCTCCCACGACCAGGCTATGGGGAAACTGACCGATGTCTTGGGTCAACCGCGCCCGATGTCCTCCCTCCCTTCAGTGGTACTTCAGAAATACGTACCGGGGGAGGACCCTGATTTTTTCTTTACCAACTTTGAACGGCTAGCCCAGGCCGCCACATGGCCTTTAGACCGGTGGGCTCATTATCTAGGGCCCCTGCTAACGGGGGATCTACAGGCTGCCTACCAGCAAGCGAACATTCAAGGCAACACCCCATATGACGACGTAAAGAAATGCATTCTTGAACGGCTGGGCATAGATGAGGAAACCTACCGAGTACGTATACGCCAAGTGAAAGAAGGACCCCCAAGAGACTCCCAGGGCCCTCTCCTTCCGAATCAAAGACCTCGCCAACTGCTGGCTGAAACCCGACACCTCTACTAAAGAGAATATCTTAGAAAAAATCTACCTGGAACAATTCCTGTCGTCTTTGCACCCAGGCACGCAAAGATGGGTACGCCAGCATGCCCACCTGACCCTAGACACAGCAATAGAAATTGCAAGCGCTTATAGCAGGGCCCAGGAGGCCCAGAGAGGAAAAGACGATCACCCCCACAAACCACATCCTCCTACAGGACTACGACCTCCTCGTCCCCTATCCCAAGAAGACCTGACCCTCCTCTCTTTTTCCCCACCCCGGTGATGCATCGTCCTGTTAATCCCGGACCACAATGCTATAGCTGTGGCGGATTCGGTCACATCGCCAGGAATTGTCCACACAAGGAAGAGCCGATGGAAGTGGGTCTGGCACGTAACTATGTGTGTTCCGTACCGGGGGCCCCACCTCCCCCTTTCCGACATCCTGTGAACTTTGATGGACAAACCCTCATGGCCCTTACGGACACTGGGTGTCGACAGAGCGTTCTCAGACCTCAAGACCTATCGCACCCAGTCAAACCTTCGTCCGGCATTGTCGCCATCCAGTGTGTGCACGGGGATACAAAAAGATACCCCACCACCCAAGTAATGGTTCAGCATGAAAAGGATCCCGGTACAGCTCTCACGGTGGGACTGATCCCCGCCCTACCCGAGCAGGCGATTCTAGGAAGCGATTACCCCGGATTGCTGCATGACACCACGGAATCCCTGACACACTGGTGGGAAGAAGCTCCCTTCTCAAAGGGATTGTCCTCCCCCATGCAGACCCGTAAACCACTAAAATCCAAAGCACAGAAGAAAAAGGAGAAAAGAGAATATACCGGCGCCTACCCAGTGATACCGGATGAACACCCCTGGCAGACGGACCGTGAATTCCGGGCAGCACAACAGGAAGACCCTCTGTTGCAGGAAGCCTGGGGAAGGGCAGTGGACCAAGAGGACCCCCTTACCGTAGGTCCCTACTTCTTTAAGAAAAACGGCCTTCTGTACCGAAAAGGGGGGATCCAACAGAAACCCCAACTCCTAGTACCCGGTCCCTTTCAGGAGAAAGTGCTCTTCCTAGCACATAGTCATCTTCTGGGAGGGCATTTCGGAGAAGAAAAGACCAGCCAAACAATCCTGGACAAGTTTTATTGGCCTGGGATTCACCAACACGTTAAAAAGTTCTGCAAAGAATGTCCGGTCTGCCAAAAGCATAGTAGATACCGACCCCCTAGGGCCCCACTGCAACCCCTTCCCATCATTGACGTCCCATTCAGCAGAGTAGGGATGGACATAATCGGACCCCTATTGCCGTCCCGGAGCGGGTGTCGTTACGCCCTGGTTATTGTTGACTATGCCACCCGCTTCCCTGAAGCCCTGCCTCTGAGACAGCCCACCACCCAGAACATTGCGAAGTCCCTCATTTCTGTATTCACTCGGGTGGGTTTTCCCAGGGAAATTCTAACAGATCAGGGTACTCCTTTTGTCTCCTCTCTGATGAAACAGGTATGCGCCAACCTGGGGATCAAACAAATTCGAACCTCGGCATACCACCCGCAAACCGACGGATTAGTCGAGCGGTATAATGCCACCCTAAAACAGACCCTTAAGAAACTGCTGGGTTTAGAAGCCAAGAGGTGGGAAGATATGCTACCCCTTGCCCTGTTTGCTATCCGTTGTGCCACCCAAAGTAGCACCGGGTATTCACCCTATGAATTGTTATATGGGCGACCCCCTCGTACCCTGCTAGATATGGCCCAAGAAGCTTGGGAAGCAGAACCAGACCGTACTCGGCCCCTTCCAGAATACATGGAGAACCTGAAAACCCACCTAGCCATCATGAGAGATATAGTAAGCCAGAACCTCGAGAGTGCCCAGAACAGGCAAAAAGGGCAGTATGATAAAGGCACCAAACCCAGAACCTTCTTGGCAGGGGATCTTGTGTTACTTATGTTACCATCCTCCGATCAAAAACTCCTGGGACAGTGGCAGGGTCCTTATAGCATCCTACGTCAGGTGACCCCGGTCACTTACGAGCTAGACATAGATCCCATTCGTGGAGTAACTCAAATCTATCATGTTAATCTTCTAAAAAAATGGGAAGGCCCTCGTCCCGTCTTAAGTGGGTCGGTTAACACAGGTCCCCTCTCCTTCACCCCTTGTATCGATCCAGACATCACCCCACAACAGAGACAGGAACTCGAAACAGTCCTTCTTCCATTGCGACAGGTGTTTTCCTCCTCCCCGGGACACACCACCATCACTGAACACACGATACAGACTATTCCCGGGAAGGTAATACGACAAAGACCATACAGAGTCCCCGAGGCCCGCAGGGAAGTAATACGACACGAAACGGAACAAATGCTGAAGATGGGTATCATCGAACCCTCGGTATGCGAGTGGAATTCCCCGATAGTACTCGTACCCAAACCGGACGGATCTGTCCGATTTTGTATTGATTTCCGGGGGGTAAATAAAATATCCTCCTTTGACACATACCCCTTACCCCGCGTCGACGAGATGGTCGAACGCATAGGGAAGGCCCAATATATCTCCACGCTAGACCTCTGTAAGGGGTATTGGCAAATCCCCCTCCGGGAGGAAGATAGAAAAAAGACGGCCTTCTCCACCCCTGATGGGTTATACCAATTCCTAGTCCTTCCTTTTGGGCTTCATGGCGCCCCAGCCACATTCCAACGGGCCATGAATAAAATCCTACAACCGCACTCACTATATGCTGGCGCATATCTTGATGATATCGTGATTTACAGTGACAGCTGGACCCATCATTTAGAACACCTATACCAGGTCATCACCTCCCTAGGGACTTATGGATTTACCATTAATCCCTCCAAAACCACCCTAGCAGCACAGACCGTGAAGTACCTAGGCTACCCCCTGGGGGAAGGCTTGATCAGACCCCAGGAAAGCAAAATCGAAGCCATACAGTCCCTCCCCTTCCCTCAGAGCAAAAGAGACCTTCGTGCTTTCCTGGGACTCTTGGGTTACTACCGACGGTTCGTCCCCAACTTCTCCCAAAGAGCGGCCCCCCTCACTGACCTCCTAAAAAAATCAGTGAAAACGGACACCCTCCTCAGATCCCCTACGGTAGAGTTGATGCAGGCATTCTCCGACCTAAAGAACGCTCTGACCTCCCATCCCGTGTTAGTAAGTCCAGACTATACACTGCCCTTTATATTACAGACAGACGCCTCCGAACAGGGACTCGGGGCGGTCCTATCACAAAAAGACCCCCAAGGAAATGAGAAACCTATTCTCTTTCTTAGCAGAAAACTGTTCCCCCGTGAGAAAAACTACGCCGTGGTAGAGAAAGAAGCCCTGGCCATCAAGTGGGCGGTAGACAGCCTCCGTTATTATTTGGAGGGGAGGCAATTTACCATCTACACCGACCATGCTCCCCTGGAGTGGATGGCGCGGAACAAGGGCCACAACGACCGAGTCCTCCGCTGGTTCCTATCCCTCCAACCGTACCACTTCACCACTGTACACAGGAAGGGCTTAGAGCAAGGTAACGCGGACTATCTTTCTCGATACCCTGTGTCCGCAGAGGGTACAAGAAAGACAGCTAGGGGAAGGGAATGTGATCTCGGGCCCCGAGATCGCCGATTCCGAGACGATCTCTCACCTCTGTTACCACATCGCACTTTATCCAGTCCGGGTAGACGCGTAGAGTCCCCAACAACAGCGTCCCTGACGACCGGCCTCCCGCCCCTCTCTCCTTTGCAGGAACCAATCAGAGGTAACGAAGGACCGGAAGGGATACCCCGTGAACCCGGAAGTCCCGCCTCTCCACCGACGGCCGGACACAGAAAAGCCGGAAGGGAAGACACAAGCGTCGTCGAAGGATTGTGGCAGGAGCTTTCGGCTGGACCGGTGACGGACGGAGAAGACGGGAACGGAGAACGCGAGGAGTGGTCCGAAGAGTGGTGGAGTCCCACGGAGGTGGCTGGAGAGCGGCCGTAACTCGGAGGAGAGTTACGGCGGAGCGCGTGAGTACCAGTTACTCCCTCGAGCACGCTAGGTGCCCGTGTACATAGTTAGAAACCCCTCCCAGTGTAAATTGTTCCCGCTATCCTAGGCACGTCACCAGTAGGCACTAGTTAGGTTGTAAATACGCACTTCACACTGTATAAAGAGCACCCCTCTCCCCACCTCCCTGAGCACTTTCACTCCTTTCCCTTCCTTGACCCCTACCCGTACCGCCCTCACTCCCCCTTCGGTTCCCCACACTCCCGGGTAAACGGTGGAGGTACCGGATCTCGAGTCCAAGCACAGCTAACGGCTCCCTCTTTTCTCTTGTTTGCCCTCTGAGGTGTTCTCCGACCACAGCGAGGCAGCTACACCCAAGACCCGGACGACCCTTGGACCCTCATCCCGCCCGGACAACAGAGAAGAAGACGTACACCTCTTCCTGGGTGTTGGACCGGACTCTCCTACTGTCCCCGTACAACCTTGTATAAAACCCCAATAAATCACTATCGCCCACTATATCCGGCCTCCTCGCCTGCTTTACCAGTCCGCCGACCGCCCACGATTACAGACATCCAATACAAATAACAGATAGTAGTTAAGGCTAGTGGCACCTTCCCGTACAAGTTAGGTTTCGTCCATAGGATCCGAAAGTCATGAACACAAACATATTTATTTAACCCCCCCCACCCCCGCATAATTGGCATTCATTATATCAAGGAACCTAGTGCCTGTAGGTTATGATCAAGAAACTAACAGTATGACAGGTGTAACAGTGGGTAAGATTGGTGTTGCCTGTGGCGTGTCCGTGCCAGGCATCTGTGAGAGGACTGCGGTAGGTAGCAGTGAGTGCGTCCCGCTGTTGGTACATTCCATTCTACTGTGTGAGACAGTGTGAGCGGTGTGATCATGTTACATGTGGCTAGCCGTATTCGTTGCAGCGAGTCTGTGGATGATACGTCAGGGTTAGCGTGATATTTGTGTGTCTGTGGTTAGTGTATCCCTTGTTTCACCCGATTCTATACCTTCCTCCTCCTGCTGCCTAAGAAGATAGGCTGTGAAGGGGCCCCAGATCTCTTTAGGGCGCGATTTATTTTTGTGGCAGTAGTTCTGCATAGTTGTGTAGTTGGTCTTGCCACGTGGTCATGGTGGATATCCAAGCCTTGAATTTGGAGGCCCGGCCCGGCCCCATCTACACGCCACTTGGCGCTTTGCTAAAAGTAGGCTTAGTGCCAAGAATTGTTTGTGTGTAGTCGAAATGGTGTGCGTTTGGCCCAGTAGCGCTACCAGCGGGCATGGCGTGAGGTCTATTGACCAGCATTTCGGATAAACCCACGAAGACCTCAGTCCAGTACGTGGCAACTGCAGGGCAGGTCCATGCTAGGTTTAGAAAGTCTGCCCCTTCTCTACCGCAGCAGTAGCAGCAGTCATTGTCTCGCAGGTGGAATCTATGTAGCTTGGCCGGGGTGTAATAGAGGCGGTGCAAGAATTTAAAATGGACCAAGCGTAACCGGGCATTGCCAGTCACTGCATTTGTGTGATTGCAGCTGATCTCCCATTGCTCGTCCGTCAGTGGGGCATCAAGATCTCTATCCGAGTCCGCGCGTGCTCGCAGTGTAGTGGACAGTGGTGCGTTCTGCACGTGCTTGTTAAGTAGTGACACGACGTGCTGCGGGGCATCTTTCTGGATGTGTGCATGTAAGGGTGCCAAAGTGTCGGGTTCGTCAGGGAAATTAGGGGTGACTGCTCGCACATTTTGGCGCAGTCGGGTGTATAAGAATGTGTCCATTATTGTGGGGGTACGGTCCCCCAAAAATTGGTGAGATGTACGGAATTGGCCCTGGAGATAATCATCCCCCTCAGCCCCCCCAAGTGTGGTAAGCCAGTTTAGTCAACATTTTGCGTCCGATTTCTTCGCAGGTTACCCGTAGACGGGGGTCTTTCATCAGGGTCATGCAGGGCGAATAAAGGAACAGGGATCCCATGGCGTTGGCAAGGCGTTTCCACGCCATCACCGTACAATCTACCATGGAGGGATCGCGCTCACTCTCTCGCACTATCGTGTAGATGTACCCGGAGGCTTTCTCGGGTCTCATGTGACCGTCCTCAACCGCTAGGTGCGCCATGTACGGTGGAGGATGGAATCAATAGGCGGCAAAATGACCTTGAGCACAGTCGTAGTACCGCTCAAAGTTAGGGACGTGTGAGAAGTTGGCCTGATATGTAGTGTTTCCAATTCTGGAACCACTGGGTATCAGTCCAAACAAACCCCAAAGATGTCAGGTTGTAAGTCAACCTTGTTAGACAAGCTATCCTAGTGGTAGCATGGACTAAGCAGCCTTAAAGGCTTAACTTAAGAGGTCGTGTTAAGCGAGCTGTTTTACCACATACAATCCTGTAATCAAATGAAAGGACACCACACAAGTATATATTGTAAAAATATATGTATTTATTTCTAAATTACTCCCCAGTACTCTTTATGAGGAAAGGGGCACAAGCGTTAAATCAAAAGCACAGTAAAACATATAAAGTTGCACAATTATGGATGAGGGCGGGTGGCCACTCAGACCATATACTAAAAAAATGGTATAAGGAACACTTATCGAACAGTGGTTAGGCCTAGGGCCTAGAGATTCGCTGGGAGCAGTCAGGACTAGCAATGCTGAAGTCGGGAGTAGCCCACAGGAGACGGGTGCAGCACGGAAAGTGCGGCGCGCACCAATGCAATGTCAATGGTGCGTAAAAGTTAGATAAAGTGAATTAAAAGATACTTCCGCTGAACCTAGAGGAACCAAACTTTAGACACAGACCCTAGAGGTGTGTACCAGTGTAAGGACACCGGCGTTGCAAAGTTACCTCACCCACAGGCCGTGGGTGTACAGGGTCGAAGTGGCGTCGGGTTCTGTCACGCAGGCTCTTGGTGCTTGGAGCTGTTGCAGCTGCAGGCGATGTGAAGCAGAAGTGTCCGGTGGATCCAAGGGTGGATCTGAAGTGGTGAAGACCTGAAAGCAGAGGGGACAATGTTCAAAGTCACTGACCAGTGACCACCGTGGAACCAGATTGGAACCAGGCAAAGTCGGGTGCAAACAGGTGATCAGGGGTTGCTTCTCTCTGCAGCTGCGTAGACACGAAGAAGTCAAGGACGTCCAGGAGTCGTTCACGAGCTGTCCCTCGAAGGCTCTAGCTGATGGCGGTGTCGGCAACTCGATTGAAGCAAACAAGCCTTGGCTAATGCAAGCCACGGGGAAAGTGAAAAAGGCTTATTACTCGGACCAGCAAGGTCAGAGCGGGTACTCCTTTCTACAGGAGCGAGGGCAGGTCTGGAGCAACCAGACCCACAGTGTAAATCGTAGGTTTCGTCGCCAAGATGGCCGCTGACCACGTGACAAGCGGACGGGATGGCGAGTCGAGTGGCACAAAACAAAAGGGCCCCACGCAGATCGTGGAGATGCTGGAGGGCTGATCTTTGGTGCAAATGCTGCTCGGTTATGGGGCTTCTCAAACCCCAAAGCACAGAGTCGAGGGTGCCTCGGGTGCTGCGCAGTCAGCGTCTCGGGGGTCTTTCAAGATGGCCGCTCCCACGTCTCTCGGTGCCTCCACGGGTCCCTTCTTTGCAGGGACTGTGGATCGGGCTGGGAGAAGTCTGGGAAGCTGTGTCTTGTCAGGCTCTGCACTCGGGCTCCGGCGGGAGGCGGCGGCAAAGCAGACGTCGAGGTGCTGGGTGGTGCCTGTGTTCACAGGGTGGCCCCTCCTAGGCCACAAGGGAGATGCTCTTCAGTCTTCTATCATCAGAATGTCGAAGTCCAGTCGTCTTCTTAGTTTAAAGTTGAGTTCAGGATGATCTGAGTTGCATTGGCACTGCTCCCCCTCTTATTCCAATCTGAGGGGTGGATCTCCTGCTAGGTCCCTCCCCTATGGGTGGGACCAGGAAGGGGGGTGGTTACACCCCCTTTCCTTTGTCCAGGTCTCACTGGAGCTGGGGCTGGGCTGCCCCAGAACCGGTTTGACCGGATTATGCAAGGGGAAGCCTTGTGCTCCCCAGGCACTGTCTGGTTTCATTCAAACCTCCCTGCTACAATCCACTATCTCCTGTCTGGGGTGGTGTCACACCTCCCTGTGACAGGAAATCCTTTGTCCAAGCCTCCTCTGCTGAGTTTCGGTCAGCAGCAGGAGGTCAGACATGTGTCTGTGGCAGAAGCATCCATTTTGTGGATCTGAGGCTCTTTTAAAAATCAACCGCGTTTTAGCAAAAGTAACATGTCGTCCCCTCTAGAGGGGTGGAATGCTACCCCCGTCGCCAGGACTGGCGAGGGGGTAGTATTCCAAATCGTATGACACCTTACACGCCATGTTTTGATAAAGCCAAACCAAAGTTGACATATAACCGCGAGGATTATAATGCACTTAATAGTATATGGTTTGGCATTATCCCGGAACAGCTAAGGGAATTGGTCCCGACAGCTGCAGACAGGCTCAGCTCATGCTAGAGCACCATCTCACATTAAACCACGCACTCTGCCTTCAGGATTGTTAAGGCCTGCCATAGGAGTGGCTCACAGGTTTATATGTGTCCAGATAGGTTTAGATATAGGCATACTATATCTAAGCAAGGGGTGATTACACCACCTTGCCCCAGCTGAGTGATCAGCCAGTTGTGTCAATTTTAGATAGCCAGCCAGGGGTGGCAAAAGATATGCTGCAGCCCCTGGTAGGCCTTGGATGCACCTATGCCCTGGGCACCTATAGTGCTCTGTACAGGGGCTGATAAGGTGACCCAAGCCAATCTAGTTATGCACCTAGGGTACATGGAATCCATTTTACAGAGAGAGCAGATAGCCTGGGGCCCTGATTAGCAGGGAACCAGGCCAACTAAGTCGAAAACCAGCTAAACACAAGGCAAAAAATCTGGGGTAACCATAGTCAGGTAGCCGCCTTCCTACAGGACGTCAAACCCACCTTGGTGGTATGGCAGCATCAGTGTAGCCAATCCGATCCTCGCCTGTTTACCGCCCCATATGAGCAGCGACAATTGAGCCTTTAGGGCTCAAAAAAAATGTTGCCCTGGGCTATAAGGGATGTTAGTGAATAAATAAAGGAGCTTTGGGAGCACCACCATCTTAATGAGGGAGATGCGACCCGCCATTGACAGCGGGAGGTGTATCCATTTGGTGATATTTTCTGTGATTTTGTCCAAGGCTGTCCCGTAGTTGGCCCTGATCATAGTGTCCCATTGCCTGGTAACTCTGATGCCTAGGTTTTTTAGTTCATCTGTTTCCCAAACAAGGGGGTAATCTAAAAGGAACGGCTGCGTGTTGTCCGTTAAGGGGAATACAGCAGATTTGGCCCAGTTTATTTGTACCCCCGCGATACCACCAAACTTTGTTATTTTGCGTAATATGGGATTAAGGTTATCATGAGGTTTTGTGACAGAGCGTTATGTCATCCGCATATAGTGAGATGAGTAACTGTCTCTCCTTTATATGAGCGCCCTGTGATTATGGCGCTGCCTGAGTTTGGCTGCCAGTGGCTCGATGGCCAGCGCGAAAAGGACCGGGGATGGCGGGCTCCCCTGGCGAGTGCCCCTGTGAATTTCAAAGGGGGTAGAGCGTGATCCGTTCAGTAACACGGCAGCGGTCGGTCGATAGTATAGCAGTCGCACCCAGTCCAGGAAGCTAAAAGGCATCCCCATGCGTTCTAAAAGTTCAAGTAGGTAATCCCATTCTAGCGAGTCAAACGCTTTTGTAGCGTCGAGAAATATGGCGGCTGCTTCACAATTGGGGTCTATATCTTGTAATACTGCATGTAGCATGCGTAAGTTGTGGGAGGTCGCTCGGTTAGGGACGAATCGGCCTGGTCCGGCAGGACCAGTCGTTCCATCAAAAGGTTGAGGCGCGTGGCTAGGACTTTCTCTAGGATTTTGATGTTGTTGTTTAATAACGACAAGGGCCGGTATGAGTCGCACTTTTCGGGGGGCTTGCCTGGTTTAAGCAGAGATGTGATCAGGGCTTCACGCATGGAGTTGGGCAGACTGCCTTCTTCCAGTGCTGCATAATAAACCTGTTTAAGAATAGGGGCGAGTAGATGAACGTATGCTTTATAAAAATCTATCGGGAGACCGTCCGATCCGGGGGCTCGGCCAGACTTCATCGCCATGATAGCGTCAGTTATTTCATCCCGCTCGAGTTCATGGTTGAGGAATTTTTGTTGAGTAGGACCTAGCCAAGCTATGGCAGTGTCGTCTAGGTAGGTGTCCAGATTCACTGGCGTGTCTCTATGCGAAGTGTAGAGTGCAGTGTAGTGTTCTTTGAGGATAGGAAGTTGGTCGGGTAAGTTTCTGTAAATAGTGCCGTGTTAGTCTTGTAGTGTGGTGGCATAGTTGGTGAATTGGGGAGGCCTGACGAAACAAGTTACTTACCTGTAACTTTAGTTCTCCAGTATTGGTAACTTTCATAGATTCCCATTGCTTGTATCATTCCCCGTCGTCGGAATGGGAGCCTCGGTAATAAAATATATATATATATACCTAGGTAAATACACCCTAATAGGTGTAAAAAAGGTAAAAAATTAGGCCTAGGCCTCATTATCTTTTGCAGCCTATTGCTGTCATTATGTAAAAGGACCCAAAGTCCCCTTAGCAACCAATCAGATCAGCCTCACCCTGTAGAACCTTCCTGAGAAAGCTCAGAGCCTCAGATTTTCGTAGCCGTTGCTTTGCCACATAATCACCTAGCCCTAAAGTGAGCTTTCCCAGGGGAGGCGGGTGGGCGCATGGGAATCTATGAAAGTTACCAATACTGGAGAACTAAAGTTACAGGTAAGTAACTTGTTTCTTACTCCAGTATTGGAACTTTCATAGATTCCCATTGCTTGTATCAGAGTAGATAGCAGTTAGCATACCTCAAACATTTCGTGCACAGTCACAGAATCATTATAAACTAATGACATCACAGATTATAACAACCATAAAGCAGTAACAAAGCATAATAAACAAAATGTTTGAAAAAACAGGAGGGAAGAGAGGAAAGCTCACCTCTTATTGGAAGAGATTTCTCAGGACTGCCTGTCCTACAGCCGAATCCTCCTTTGCAGCCGCCTCCAGGCAGTAATGTCTCGTGAAGGAGTGCGTACTGCTCCAGGTGGCTGCTCTGCAAATGTCCTTTATGGATACCCCAGCAAACAGCGCCACTGATGCTGAGACTGACCTTGTAGAATGTGCCTTCACCTGTCCTTGTAAAGGTTTGCCTGCCGCCTGGTGGCAGAACCGGATCGCACTAGTTATCCATCTAGATATCCCTTGTTTTGACAAAGGAAATCCTTTCCTTGGGGCTCCGAAAGCCACAAACAGTTGGGGTGTCTTTCGAAATCCAGCTGTGCGTTGTAGATAGAATTTCAAACATCTCTGAACGTCCAGAGAATGAAGTGTCCTCTCAGCCTGGGTTGAAGGCCGAGGAAAAAAAGATTTCAAAATCACTGGCTCGTTAAGATGAAAGTCCGTCGGTACCTTCGGAATGAACTTGGGGTTCATCCGTAGGATAACTGTATCATTCTTGAACTGTAAGAAGGGTTCTTTGATGGTTAAAGCCTGAAGCTCTCCTACTCTCCTTGCAGAGGTGAGTGCCAAAAGAAGCGCCACTTTCCATGATAGGAACTTCAGGTCCGCTTTATGTACTGGCTCAAATGGCGGTCTCATTAGCTGGGCCAGGACCACATTCAAGTGCCACACCGGAGGTGGGGGCCTAACTGGCGGAAAAACTCTAAACAGTCCTTTCAAGAATTGTTTGATTACTCTCGCTGATAATAGAGAGGGACCCGATCTTGTTCTCCTATACCTGGAAATAGCTGCCAAGTGGACCTTGATAGAAGCATGAGCCAGACCTGCTTGTGCTAATGAAAGAATATAAGGTAAAAGTTGATGCAGAGCTGACGAGAAAGGATGTACTTTCTCCCTCTGACACCACAAATGGAACCTCTTCCATTTCGCTCTATATGTCTTATTAGTGCTAGGGGCTCGTGCCTGTGCCAAGATGGTCCTGCATTCTTCTGGGATGTTTAAATCCTTAAACTCTCTGTATTCAGGAGCCAAGCCGCCAACTGAAGCGAGCTCGGGTTCGGGTGAAGAACTTGGCCGTTGTACATCGAGAGCAGTGTCAGTTTGGGCTGCAGATGAATGGGCGGTGTCTCTGATAGAAGAAGCAGCTCCGTGTACCAAAATTGGCGAGCCCAGGCAGGCGCTATTAGTATCATCCTGCACCTGTCCATCTTGAGTTTCTTGAGGACTCGAGGAATTAGGGGAAATGGCGGAAAGGCGTAAACAAACGCGCCTGGCCAGGACATCGAAAGGGCATTCCCCAGTGACCCTCGATGGTGTTCCCTGCTTGCGTAACACCGGCATTTCTTGTTCCCCGGTGTTGCAAACAGGTCGATCGCTGGGGTCCCCCAACGGGAGAAGATGTCCTTGATCACTGCGTCCTCCAATTCCCACTCGTGCGAGACTGCTCTCAGGCGGCTTAGCGTATCCGCCTTCGTGTTGCATATTCCTGGAAGGTGTTCTGCTACGAGTGTGATGTTCTGCGCTATCGCCCATTCCCACAGTATTTGGGCTTCCTGTGAAAGCAGTGGCGATCTTGTGCCTCCCTGCTTGTTGACGTAATGCATTGCGGTGGTGTTGTCCGTCCGCACCAGGATTGCTGAATCTGTAATCCTTGGGAGGAAAGCCAACATTGCCAGTCGAATAGCTCTTAGCTCCAGAATGTTGATATGCAGACGACGTTCTTCCGGAGTCCAGTGACCACTGACCTGGAGGTCTTGCATGACCGCTCCCCAACCTTGAAGAGAAGCGTCCGTGGTAATGACCTGAGGAGCCCTTGCCGCCTTGAAACTGAGTCCCACAGTGAGGTGAGATCTTTTCATCCACCATGAAACCGACCGTTTCATCCGCTGGGTTATCGTCACCCTGTCGTCGAACGAACCTTCCACTTGTCTCCACTGAAGGTCCAGCTCCTCCTGCAGGGGGCGCATTCGCAGCCTGCAGTGCGGAATCAATTGAATACAGGATGAAATCGACCCTAGAAGAGATTTGTACATCCTGACCGTCATCCAACTTCTCTTTTGGCAACGGGTGGCTGACGATATGAGTTTCATCTGTCTCTCTTCCGATGGGAAGGCTCTGCACTCCTGAGTATTGAGTATCGCTCCCAAGAACTTCACCGTACTTGCAGGTTGAAGAACTGACTTTTCCTTGTTGAGTTGTAAACCCAGGTGAATAAAGAGGTTCAAGCACGTGTCCACTGCCCTTGATGCCTCTTGCAAGCTTGGGGCCTTCAGCAGCCAGTCGTCTAAGTACGGGAATACTTCCAGCGACTGTCTCCTCAGAAATGCTGCTACCGGTGCCAGCACCTTTGTGAATATCCGAGGAGCGGACTTTAATCCAAATGGGAGCACCATGAACTGGAAGTGACTCTTGCCTACTGTAAAGCGAAGGAAACGTCTGTGAGCTGGATGGATCGGGATATGAAAATAGGCATCTTCCAGGTCTAATGTTGCCATGTAGTCGCCTGGGTTCAAGAGGCGCAATATGTCCTGGAGTGAAATCATCCGAAACGATAGTTTCGTGAGATAGGTGTTGAGCTCCCTCAAGTCCAGGATAGGACGCCACTTTTGTTTTGTTTTTCGGATCAGAAAAAATCTGGAATAGAAACCTTCTCCCCTTTGTGATAGGGGAACACGCTGGATCGCCCCTTTTTGAAGCATTTGTTGAGCTTCCTCTTGAAGAAGGTTCAGATGGTTGGAAGTAGTGGCGTGGGGAGCTCTTGTAGGTGGAAAGTCCTGGAATTCTAGAGTATGCCCATTCCGGATGATATTTAATACCCACTGATCCGATGTAATCTCTTCCCAGCTGCTCAGATGTTGTGATATCCTGCCGCCCACTGGAGATCCCAGAAGCGGAGGAACAGTTGGCAGAGTCGGGAGGCCGCTATTGACGCTTGCCAGCGTCCTTGCCCTGACGCCCCTGTCGTCCACGAGCGTTCTGGCGAGAGAAAGACTGGGATTGCGACTGCCGCTGATAGTATTGATTGCCGTACTGTGGCCTGTAAGACTGCGACTGCTGTGAATATCGCTGTTGCTGATAACCTCCTCTAGGTGAAGAGAAACCTCTTCCTCGTGCTCCACGGAAGGGTGTCTTTCTATATTGCAGGTTCCCCAGAGCCCTTGCTGTCTCCGTGTCCTTCTTTATACCCTGTAGGGTCTCGTCGACATGTTTCCCAAACAACATGTCCCCGTCGAAGGGCAAATCCAAAATCCTATTCTGGACCTCTGGCCGGAAGTATGTAGCTCTCAGCCATCCTTGTCGCCGAAGAACCGCTGCACTGCCTAGGGCACGGAAAGAGATGGTGGCGATGTCCATCGCGCAATCAATCATCTCTGAAGATGAACGTTGTCCCTCTTCCAGAAGTTTCTGTGCTTCCGCCTTCTGGTCATCCGCTAGCAGATTCACATAGTGTGCCACATCACTCCACATCTGGCGGTCGTACCTTGCTAGGATCGCCAAGGCATTCGCCGCTCTGACCAGCAAGCTAGCCATTGACGAAAAACGCTTCCCAGCGTTGTCCAACCTTCTACCCTCCTTATCCGGCGGAGTCGTGAGGGTTGCCGAAGGATTCCGCGATTTCTTCTGTGCCGCCTGCGATATGACCGAGTCAGGTCTAGGTTGTCCAATCAAACAGGCGGGGCTGTCATCCGGAGCTTTGTACTTTTTCTCCAAGCGCGGAAGAGTTGGAATGACTGTCGCTGGGGTCTGCATCACCTTCTTCCCTTCCTCCCATATGTGCTCCACAATGGGAATCGAGCGCACGGCCTTACGGTATGCCTCCTTGAAATCGTATAAAAAACAATCCGTAGATGTTGTAGGCATCGCTAACTTAAAACGCGCTGTGGCTCTTTCCATCAGGCTGAAGAAACCTCCTACATCAGCCGGAGGCGAGTCGACCGGGTCTGGCACTGGTGAAGCCGGATCCGGAGCTATATACTGGTTCCATTCACTCTCCTGGTCTTGATCTTGGTTTTGCCCCGTTTCATCCTCATCCGAGGTATCCACTTGGACTTGCGGAGGATATGCCCTCTCATGTTCTTCCTGTGCAGGCCGTACTGACTGTGCTGCCACCACCTGCGGTTGAACCTGTGCTTGACCTTCCACAGGTTGCGACCCTTTCTTGCTCCTATACTCCTCCAGCATCGCCCTTAAGTCTGTTAAAAGACTCATAGGCATCGTCACCATGCCCTGTTGTGGTTGGGTATCTTGGTATGCAACCTGTCTTTCTGGCCGCTGTTCCTTCTGATAATAGTATTCCTCATCCAAATCCGAATCATGGTATTTCAGATTCAATTGAGATGGACTGTATGCATCCCCATACATCTCATTTTCCTCTTCTGAGTAGTCATCTTCATCCAACAAAAGGGGTGGAGGTAATGATGGCACTTTCCTTGGAGAAGTCATATCTGGGGTTATCCTCCTCCTTCTGCTGTTTTCTGGCGCTCCTGTCGTCAACGGCGTTGAAAACAAATCCACCGTTTCCCTGTTCTGAATCGTCGTCGACGGGACCGTCGACGAGAGTCCCTTCACCGTCGACGGCATCGTCGACGGAACCATCATCGTCGGCATCGTCGACGGCACCGTCGACGGGTTCATCGTCGACGGGTTCATCGTCGACGGAGCTGTCGTCGTCGACGGGCTCGTCGTCCTCGTCGACGGGATCGTCGTCATCGAGATTGCCACCGTCGACGGAATAGTCATCGTCGACGGGATGGTCTTCGTCGACGTGGTGGTAACCGTCGACGTGGTCATCGTCGACGACGCCGTCGTCGATCCGGTCTTCGTCGACGGAATCGACATCGAGGTCCTCGTCGACGCTCTCGTCGTCGTCCTCGTCGTCGCTGGGTGGCTCGTCGACGACTGAGGAGACAAAATCACCTCAGATGTTTTAGAGTCCTTTTTGACCCCTGTAGAGGCCTCTACAGTCGGTTTTTTAACGGACTTGGCTACTTTAACCTGGTGGGAAGGCCCAGCCGAGCTCTCATCCAGTTTAGCCTTTTGCCCCTGCAGTGCCTGCCTTTCCCTCTCCTTTACACTCACGTGAGGAGATTCGATAGGCCCTGGCTTGCCAGACCTATCAGAGGTCACACGCACAGCCTTTAAGGGGGGTTCAGTTGAAGTGTCCACAGAAGATCCGCCCCTCTTCAATGAAGTTTTCGAAGATGTTGATCTGGCATCTTCCTCATCACCAGAAATTACTTCATCCTTCCTTTCCAACTTCCTGAGCCACAGAAGCAGCCGTCCTTCACGATCACGGAGGGTTTTAACAGACATTCTCCTGCATATACTACACTTATCAACCTTATGGTCTGGGTATAGACAGTAAATACAGTCTTGATGTTGATCCTCTGTATAAAGTCGTTTTTTGCCACAAGTGGCACAAGACCTGAAAAGGCTCTTCTTTTCCTTATCAGCCATGACAAAGCTGAAAGAAATCCTTAAAGAAAAACTGTTTAAACAGTACCTCAAGTTGAAGTTAGAGCAGAGCTCTAAGGAGACTCCCTGTCACCAACGAAGCGGTAGAAAATCTGAGGCTCTGAGCTTTCTCAGGAAGGTTCTACAGGGTGAGGCTGATCTGATTGGTTGCTAAGGGGACTTTGGGTCCTTTTACATAATGACAGCAATAGGCTGCAAAAGATAATGAGGCCTAGGCCTAATTTTTTACCTTTTTTACACCTATTAGGGTGTATTTACCTAGGTATATATATATATATATTTTATTACCGAGGCTCCCATTCCGACGACGGGGAATGATACAAGCAATGGGAATCTATGAAAGTTCCAATACTGGAGTAATGAGGCTGCTAGGGCTTTCCCCGGGCAATCTCCCTCTCCGTAACGGCGTGCAGTGTGTGGCTTCCCGTGGAATTTACACTCCCTATCCCGCTGCCTCTTCGTATTCAGTTAGTTTGTCCCTCATTTGGGTTTTGATTTCGTGTCCGCGCATATCATGATTCAGATCCTGTTCTAGGACGCGCAGTTCTTCTGCTATCTTTCTGAGATCCCATTTTAAGGATTTAAGGATTCCACCCCCTTTAGCGATACACCAGCCTCGCACAGTAACTTTGAAGCCTTCCCATACTGTCGTGAGGCTTGACACCGACGTTGTGTTGCGGTCAAAGAAGTCTTGTATGTCTTGGCCTTATTCGGCCTTAAAGGCCGAGTCCCTATGGTGGGCGGGGTTGAGACACCAGCTCAAGTAGGGAGAACTGTCCACGGGCATCTTGAGTTCTAAAAGGACCGGGGAGTGGTCCGAGAACATGCGGGCTAGATGTACAGCCCGAGTCAGCCAGTGTGTGAGGCATGCTGATAAAAATACATAGTCTATGCGCGCCCACGTGGAGTGTACCGCAGAGAAATGAGTGCCTTGCCTGAGAGTGGGGTGATTGTGTCTCCACCCGTCTAGCAGGCAATGGTCCTCTACTATACTCATGAGCGTTTTTGTGTGTTCGTGTAATGCGTCGTGAGGGGGTGCGACCTATCCATATGAGGACGTAGTCGCGTGTTGAAGTCACCTCCTAGTATGACGTGTGTGATGTCCAGCGCATGTATCTTGCCCCATAGTAAAAGCAGTACGTTGGGGTTGTCAATGTTAGGCCCGTAATAGCATACAAAAAGTACATTATGTGATAGGAGTCTTCCCCAGACCATACAAAATCTGCAGTCCGCGTCAGTGTCTGTTACCAGTGGTGTAAACCCCACTCCCTCTTTAATTAAAATACTCACCACTCTGGAGTAGGTAGAGTAAGAGGAAAACACTCAGCATGAAGCCCAGCGAGACGCAAATTGGGGGGTACTTCCTGACGCTAAGTGTGTTTCCTGCAGCATGCCGATTGTCACCCCGTGGCGATCTAAGTAGCCCAGAATTTGTTGTTTCTTCCCAGGGTTGTTCAGTCCTCGGACGTTCCACGAGACTAGCTTAATATGTCGGAGTGCCTGTGTGTCACCTGTCGTTCCCATATCGATGTGTAAAGATCAGCATATAATTCACGTGAGGCATCTCATCCTTGATTTCTGGCAGTACTTCAGTTAAGGCAAATTGTTCCCCCACCCAATCCGGCGTCCCCAACTTGCCGGGTACATAATTCCCACCCAACAACATTAACCATATTGCGAAAGAAGAATAGCCCCAGCCCACAAGGGGGGGGGGGGGGGGGGGGGGTAAAGTATCCAGGGGTTCACACGTAGGGGGACTGAACCACTAGGGGTGCCCGACCTGCCCTTCCACCTTCCTACTTGCACCTAAAGGCCTCCGAGCTGACAGCAAGGTAGCCAAACGTGGGACGGAGGTGGGTGGCTGAGCAACATTTACATTGTAGAGACCATAAATTCAGCGTCCCCATATATACTTCACCAGGGTTGGAGTAGACCATCACCGTAGAGGCGACAATGGGAGTGTTCTTAACAGCGATCACAAAGTCTGTAGATCAGTCCTGCTGGGACATTGGCGATTGCGATCTGGAGCGATTCTGTTCTGCTTCTTCTCTGAAGAGCCCCTTCCTATGCTGCCTGAGATAGTCTTCCGCTTGCTGCGGGGTGTTGAAGAAGTGCTGTTTCCCTTGATGGTTAATTTTCAGGTTTGCGGGGTAGAGCATCGCGTAGGGGATTTCCTGGACCTGGAGTTTCCTTTTAATCCTTGCAAATGTATGTCTTGCTTCTTGCACCGAGGGTGTAAAGTCCGGAAAGAATGACAGTGTTGTGTTTCCATATCTGACTTGTCCCTTCTCACGTGCCAGGCGGAGAACTGCATCGCGGTCTCTGTAGTTTAAGAAGCAGGCGATAATTGGCCTCGGTGGTATACCTGGGGGTGGGCGGTCTGCAAGGGATCTGTGAGCGCGCTCCACAGTGAGGTGGGCGGAGAAGGATTCTCTCCCAAATGGTTCCGCCACTAGGTTTTCTATAAAGTCCTCCATTCTGCCAGTGTTGGTGGATTCCGCCAGGCTCAGAATACGAACATTGTTCCTTCGAGACCTAGCTTCCAAGTCTTCGTTTTTGTCCGCAATGATCTTGAGCAGTTTGTCCATTTGCGTGATGTGGCATCCACTGGAGGTGGCTCCGTCTTCCAAGTCCGAAATTCTGCTCTCGGCTTCCTTGATGCGGGTGTCGTGCTGATCTAGTTTTGCTACCACTGTGTCCATTCTCATATTGATAGTATCTATCTTGGAGTCTATGGATGTGAGGCTTTGTTTCATGCTAAGAAGAAGCGTCCTCCAGTCCTCCGGGGGGGGGTGGCGCTCGCCGCAGATTCTCCGTTCTCAACTGATGTTGACCTGGGGGCCTTTCGGGATTCAAATGCGATCTTGGATTGTTTAGCTTTGTTGCGGCCCATGTCGCGTCACGAGGCGCGAGACGCTGCAGGATGTGAATTATCAGGGCCCAGGTGGATCGTTGGGCGCCAGACGGGGGCGTCTTGTATGGGTTAGTTTCACAGAAACCACAGGTTTCTTGGCTTGTTGACCGCCGGGGTTAAAAGAACATTTTTCCTGTTAATTCTGCGTCTCAGAGACCGCGAACGGGCTGGTGCAGAGGAAGCGTAGAAATCTTCGCAAAGGATGGTCAGTGACCAATTAGTAGTGCGTCTGGTGAAGAGGGGCAAGCAGGAGGGCAGCAGATAAGTGTCCCCTTGGGTGTCTGAGGTCAGTGAACGTGGGTGCGTAGGCGGGTTTTTCCCCCATCGGCGTCCTTAGCAGCCGCACCTCAGGAGGATGGCCTGTGAATACCACGTAGGCACCAAGAGTCTCGTAGGCAGCGGGCTCAGGGGACAAGATGGAGGCTCAGTGTGGGCGACGCAGTGATCTAGCGCCCGACCTTTGTCCTGTGCCGGCAGCGCTCTCGGAGACTGAGCACCCTCTCCACTTGTGAGCGTTTGGTCGCGGAGAGGGTATTCTTGTTGGGCGTCATGGTGCGATATATTAGTAGGTGCCGCCAGTGCAGTGGGGAGTCAACTGGCCTCGTGTGTCAGCAGAGCGTCTAGTAGCCTTTCCTCAATACCAACGCCAGCACTGATCCCAGTCGCACTATTCTGACCCACTGAGGCAGGGCATGTGCCTTATTGAGAGCTGCAGTGCATGTTGTGGGGAGTGCTGCGGCGTGGGCACTGTCTTCAGTTATGCTGCGTCCCCCCGGGAGCTGAAAGCATGGAGTCCCAGCAAGTGGTGCGAGAGGTGAGGGAAGGCCAGGGGGGGAGAGTGATGGTATGTCGGGGTGCGGAGCGGCTCTGTCTTCTGCTCTGGCCTCACCCTCTAAATCACGGGCGCCATGCGGGTGGAAGCCCCTCTCCTCAGCGCAGCAGTGGTGAGGTGTCTGGTGAGCTTCACAGGATGTGTATAGTATAGCTATGCTCTTCTAACATGTAAAGTGCGAAGTGCTTTTTCCTCTACCAATTCAGGATTGGGAAAGAAAACTGACAGCTCAATGATCTGATTGAGATGAAAGGATGACAAGTTCAGAAAAAAGCTTTGGATTGGGTCTCGTAGGACTACTCTGTCCGGATGTATTTGAATGAACTGCTCCTGTAAAATGGGCTCTTGTATTTCACCAACTCTTCTAAACTTGGTGATTGCCACTAGATAAGCAACCTTCCATGAAAGGTATTGAAGTGGTCAGAAGTGTAAGGACTCAAAAGGGAGTGGGGGGGGAGCATGGGTCTAGTTAGTACCACATTGAGATTCAATATGGAGCAGGTGGAATTCTTGGAGGTATTACCCTATTCAAACCTTTCATCAACGCTTTGACAACTGGGATTCTAAACAGGGAACGGTGTTCCCTGTTTTCTAGGTACTGCAAAGAGAAGAAAGATGTGTAAGCTAGACCTGACCGTTGTAGATGCAGTAGGTAATATATAAATAGGATACATTTTGAACTGTAGGGTTGATATGGTCAATGTATTGTGCAGTACAATAACAAAGAAAACGTTTCCACTTAGCTGCATAGCAGGTTCTTTTGGAAGGATGCTTGGCCTTCTTAAGGATGCCCATACATTCTGAAGGCAGATTTAGGTACCCAAACTCTAGGACCTCAGGAGCCAATTAGCTAGATTGAGCGGTTTGGTCTCTGACTGTCCCATGATTTTGGATAAGAAGGTCCTGCCTGTTGGGGCACTTCTCGTGAGAGACTAACAACTACTTAAGTAGGGTAGCATACCATGGTTGTTGAGCCCATATGGGAGCTTCTAGAATTAGACTGTGAGAGGTTGGTATGTGCTTCCACAACACATACGGAAATAGTGTAAAAGCTTAGGCATATATCCTTGACCAACTCACTCATAGTGCATTCGCTAGTGACTGAGGGTGATGAAATATGAAAGCAGTGTTGGCATTTTGCATTTTCTGCTGAGCAAAAGATCTATATTAGGCCTTCTCAAATTTCGAAGTACAGCTGAAAGAATTGTTCCCAATCATGTATTAGTTGCTGCGTCCTGCTTAAGAGGTCTTCAAAGTCGTTGTGTACTTCTGGGAAATATTCTGCCAAGAGTTGAATGTGATGTTGTATGGCCCCTTTGCATATGCTCTGTGCTATTTGAGATAGATGAAGAGAGTGAGTGCCTCCCTGTTTCTGTATGCAATACGTTGCGGTCATTTTGCCAGTTTTTATGAGGACTACTTTGTGGTGAATGTACGAGAGGTACACCTTTCGTGCCATAAGAATTGCTAGGAGCTCTAAAAAGTTGATGTGGAGAGTGCTTTGCTGAGCTGTCCATACTACTTGGACTGTCATCTCCAACTTTTGTGTCCCCCAACCTTTGCGTGATGACTCTGCAGTAATGGTCATTTGCGGGAGTGAGTCCATAAAAGCTCATCCCTGCAGTAGATTGCTGCTATCCTACCACTGCAGAAAACAATGAACTATTGACTGAATCAACACTAGATCCTCCAGATTGCCCTCATCCTGTGACCATTGAGACAGCAAGCATTCCTGTAAAGAGTACATGTGTAACCTTGCATGGGGTACAATGGCTTTGCAAGAGGCCATCATGCCAAGGAGGTGTATCACCATCTTGACTGGCAGGCGACGATGTGGATGAAAAAGAGTCAGTTGGTTCTAGAGATGGAGAACCTATTGAGGTAGGCGAATCACACCTAAATACGACTGGACCTTGTGTGGTTCCAGATGAGGCTTTGTGGAATTTCTAGTGAATCCCTATCTGTGGAGCAGGGAGATGGTGGGTTGTGCATCTTGTACACATTTGGCTCTGTCTGCAATCTTAATCAGCTAGGAAAAGACATGAATACCCTGCATCCTTAGTTAAGCCACTACTACTGCAAGACATTTTGTGAATACCCGTGGAGATGTAGTGATTACGACAATAATACAATATATACCATGAACCTAAGGTATTTGTGGTGAGCAGGATGGATGGGAATAAGGAAGTATGCATGTTTGAGGTCAAGGGCTGTCATGAACTTGTATTCCGGTAAAAGTGATATTACACTTGGAAGAGTCACCATATGAAAATGTCCCGAAATAATGCATTGGTTGAGAATCCCAAGGTCTAGTATAGGCCTAAATGTCCCATCCTTTTTTGGAATTAAGAAGTATAGGGAATATACTCGCCTTGATACTGTTTTGGGGCAGGCTCAATGGCCCTTTTTGCAAGGAACGCCTTTACTTCTTCCTTGAGAAGATATAGATGTTGTGGGGGTAGGCTGTGTCTGCGTGGAGGAATGTTTGGTGGGGTTGATATGAGTTTAAAATGCTAACCGTGCTGGACTATTGAAAGAAACCACAGGTCGGAAGTTATGTCTGCCCAATGTGTCAGGAACCTCAGAAGTCTTCCCCCACCAGGTGTTGTGTGGTCAGGTGGGGCGCAAGGGAAGTCGTTCTTTGGTGTGGAGGCACCCTTAATTGGCGTACCTCTAGGTTTCCTTCTGGTTGCCTCTATACAAGTCCCTGCCAAAACCAGGCTTACCTCCACCCCATCTTGGATGCCTACAAAAGGACTGGCATGGGGTGGGTGTTTGTACTTCACCCATCACCTTTGCTGTTTCAGTGTCCTTATTAATCTTTTCTAATATTTCATTGAGATGTTCTCTATCAAAAGGGATATTTAGCAGGTGTTGCTGCACTTCAGGTTTGAACCCCCAGATAGGTAGCCATGCATGCCTACGTAGTAGAATTGCAGAGTTGATACCTCTCGCTGAAGTGTCAGCTGCATCAAACGCACATCTAATGGTGGCATTAGATTAAATTTCCCTTCAGTGAACAGATCCTCCCCCTTCTTTTTATACTTATTTGGAAGATGCTTGAGGAGATCTTCCATCTTGTCCCACTGTGCTCGTTTGTATCTAGAGAGGAACCACAGAGTTCGCAATTCGGCCAGATTTGCATTGTCTATAACGAATAGTTTCTTACCTGTCGGTGTAGTTTTGCAGCTTGAAGATCTTTCTGGATTCACTATGCTGTGCATTATTCCGCGATCTGGTGGTTGGGTCCGGATTCGTAGTCTTTTTTCTCTTTTTTTTTTTTTTTTTGTAGCCCAGGTGGGCGTCGACGTCCCACCATTTGGTGCACCTTCGTGACGTCGGCACGCTTCCTGCGGAAGCTCCCACCCTTGGGCGCCATCTTCGGATTCTTTTTTCTTTCCTCCTTTGTGGTGAATCCATGGCTATGTGTACTAAAACTTTCCTTCAACGTAAACTTCTTGACGTATATTTGTCTTGTTAAGCGTTCCCATCTTAATCTAAGTCCTTCCACCTTCTCCAGCCTCATCTTTCTGGCGGAGGTGGGTGGGTTCGCTAGTGAATCCAGAAAGATCTTCAAGCTGCAAAACTACACCGACAGGTAAGAAACTATTCGTTTTGCAGCGTGAATCTTTCTGGATTCACTATGCTGTGCATTGATTTCGTAGCGGTTTTGTCACTCATGTGGCGGCTGGGTGGAAGATGAGCGTTGGTTGTTAAAGATATGTTGAAGCACTCTTTGGCCCACTTGTGCTTTCTTGTTCATCTGCACATCTACGCAATAGTGTTTAGTGAAAGTGTGCACTGAAGCCCATGTTGCCGCCAGGCATATGTCTTGGATGGGCGTGTTTGCCAGGAAGGCGATTGTTGCCCCTTTCTTCCTGGTTGAGTGGGCTCGTGGCCCCTCCGTGAGCTCCTCGCCTGCCTGCATGTGGCAGAGCTGTATTGTTTTTGCAATCCATCTCGCTATGGTGTTCTTAGTCACTGGTCTACCTAGGAGACTCCTTGCGAAGGACACAAAGAATTGTTTTGTCTTCCTGTGTTCTTTCGTCCTTTCTATATAGTGCATTACTGCCCGCCTTGCATCCAGAGTGTGGAGCGCCCTCTCCGCATTTGATGTGGGCTTCTGGAAGAAGCTAGGGATCTGGATACTTTGGTTCATGTGGAATTTAGATACCACCTTGGGCATGAAATGCGGGTCTGTCCTCATCACGACCCTGTCACTGTGTATTTGTATGTACGGTTCTTGCAGCGTTAAGGCTTGTAGTTCGCTCACTCTGCGTAGCGATGTTATTGCTACCAGAAAAGCGGTCTTCATTGTCAGTATTTGTAGTGACGCTTTATGGATGGGTTCAAATGGCGGCTTCATGAGTTCCGTCAGTACCACGTTCAAGTTCCATGCCGGCGGCGGCATCCTCTTGGGTGGCGCTATTCTCTTTGCTCCTTCCAAGAACCTTTTCACTACTCTGGAAGTGAAGAAACTTCTCCCCGTTTCTCCCCTTGTGTATGCCACAATCGCTGCCAGGTGAACCCTCAGCGAGGACGAGCTTAGTTTGGCTTTGATCAGGTGCGTGAGGTATCTGAGTACTGTAGACTCTCTAGTCAGTTTTTTCTCCAGGTTTTTCTTATGGCACCACTGCGTGAACCTCTTCCATTTCTCCCCATAGCACTTCCGTGTACTGGGTCTCCTTGCTTCTCTCAGCACCCGAAGTGTGCTCTCTGGCAGTTTTAGATGAGCAAACTCTAAGTCCTCAGGAGCCACGCTGACAGGCAGAGGCTTTCTGGCTCTGGGTGTAGAACTTGTCCCCCTTCCATGGAGAGAAGGTCTCTTCTCCTTGGGAACTTGTGTGCTCTGCCCTGCGCCATCTCCATAATCTGGGAGTACCAAGTCTGCCTCGCCCATTGGGGAGCCACCAGGATGAGAGTCATGTTGCTCGACCTGCACTTGTTCAGGACTCTGGGGATCAGTGGCGTCGGTGGAAAAGCGTAGGCAAATTTCTTTGACCAGCTTATCCATAGGGCATTCCCATGGGACATTGGTTCCTGTTCCCTCGATGCAAAGTGTTGGCATTTTGCATTCCGGCGTGTTGCAAACAGGTCTATTGTTGGTGTGCCCCACCTCCTGAACAGGTTCTCTGTCTCCTGGTTGTTCAGTTCCCATTCGTGGGACACTGATGCTTGCCTGCTGAGCCAATCCGCTTCCACATTGTCCTTCCCTGGCAGGTGTATGGCCAGCAGGTCTATCCTGAGTGGGATCGCCCATCTCCATATTTCTTGAGCCAAGCTCGACAGAGGGAATGACTGAGTCCCCCCTTGCTTGTTGATGTAAAACATCGTCGTGGTGTTGTCTGTCTGTATCAGCACCTTTTTGTTGTAAAGGTGCTTTTGGAAGGCCTTGAGGGCCAGCAACACTGTTTTCAGTTCCAGGTAGTTGATGTGTTTGACCGCATCTCCTTGGTTCCACAGACCCCTGACTCTGAGCGTGTTCATGTGTGCGCCCCATCCTTTCTGGGATGCGTCTGTGGTGATGGTCACAGTTGGGTCCGGTGGCGTTAGAGGCTTCCCCATCGTTATATTCTCCTTCGTCCACCATGTCATCTCCTCCTGCACATTGTGCGTAACAACCACTAGATCTTCCCAACTTCCTTCTGCTTGTGACCATTGTTGTTGCAGCCACTCCTGTAGTGGTCTCATCTTTAGGCGAACATTGGGGACCAGGTGGATGCATGACGCCATCATCCCCAAGATCTTGCTCACCGTCCTCACTGTCAGAACTTGCCCCTTCTGGTAGTGACGTTTCTCCCTCAGCAGGCTGAGTGTTCTCTTCTCGCTGGGTGTCACTCTGCATTCGACAGTGTTGATCAGGGCTCCCAGGAAGATTTTTACTTGTTCTGGGTCCATGGAGCACTTCCTCCAGTGGATGGAGAAGCCCAGGTTCGTGAGCGTTCTTGTGACCTGTTCTGCGTGGGCTTTGCACCTCGTGTAAGAGCTTGCTTTCACGAGCCAGTCGTCGAGGTAGGGGTACACGTGTATACCTTCCCTTCGCAGGTGTGCGGCCACCGCCGCGAGGCATTTGGTAAAAACCCTTGGTGCTGACTTGAGCCCGAAAGCCAGGGTCGTGAACTGATAGTGGTCTTTGTTCACCTTGAATCTTAACAAGTGTTTGTGTTTCCTGTTCATGGGGATGTGCAGGTATGCGTCCTTTAGGTCTATTGTGGACAAGTAGTCCTCTGGCCTTATTTGCGGGATGACCTCTTGCAGGGAAGTCATCTTGAACTTTTGAGTTTTTACGTAGGTGTTCAGGAAGCGTAGGTCCAAGATGGGTCTTAGGCTTTCGTCCGCCTTTGGTACTAGGAAGTAGTTTGAGTACACTCCCTTGTTCCGTTCTCTTTGCGGGACAGGCTCTATGGCCTCTTTGAGGAGCAGTTCTTGAGCTTCCTCCTGGAGCAGGCGCAGTTCTCTGCCCTTGTGACCCCTTCTCTTTGGCCTCCTGCTTGGTGGGTATCTTTCCAACTCTATGCAGTATCCGTGTTGTATAATGTTTAGTATCCACTTGTCTGTGGTTATTTTTCTCCACTCGTGTAGGAAAAATCTCAATCTTCCCCCTACTGGTGTTGTGTGTTCTCTTGAGCCGTGTCCGTGTGAGCCTCTCCTTAGCTGCAGGTGCTCTCCCCCCGGAGGCTTTGGGTGGGTGAGCGCCTCCCTCTTCTTGGAGTCATTTCTGGGGGGGTTGATCACCACCTCTCCGTCTTTGGCCCCGTCCGTTTCCTCTCCCTCGAAAGGACTGGCCCCTATTCTGGGAGCTCCAATTCTGTCTCTGTTGACCCTGTTGCCATTGGTTGTCCCCTTGTTGACCATGGTGGTGCGACTGATGCGAATGTGATTGCTGGTTTCCACCTCTACCATTTGGTCTCCTCGTGGGGGTGCCTCTCCGCATCCCCCTGAATTGTAGGGCTCCCATTGATTTGGCTGTCTCATTGTCTTTCTTCAGCTGGGCCAGTTTGTCATCCACCGCTGTTCCGAACAGCGTCTCCCCATTGAAGGGGGTGTTCAGGATGTTGTTCTGTACTTCTGCCTTGAACCCCGATATTCTGAGCCAGGCCTGCCTTCTCTCAGTGATACCTATGGCCATCAGTCTGCTTGATGTTTCTGCCCCGTCTAGGGCCGTCTTCAGGCATGCGTTTGCTATGTCCTTTCCCCCCTCGACGAGGTGGGCTGCCCTCTGCCTGTACTCCTCAGGCATGTGTTTCAGCAACTGGCTCATCTCATCCCAGTGCTGGAATTGGTGTCTATTCAGGAGTGCGTTGGAGTTTGCCATCCTCCAATGCATGGCCGCATTCCTTTCTATTTTCCTTCCAGTGAGGTCCATCCTCCTGCTTTCCTTATCAGGTGGTGGACCAGATGTGGTTGGCACGTTGGCCCTTCTCCTGGCAGTTGCCGCGATAATAGAGTCCGCTGCCACGGTGCCCTGGATATAAGGGGGGTCCCCGGAGGAGAACTTGTATTTCTTCTCCGTCCTCGGGGTCACCGACCTGCATGTAGCCGGTTCCTTGAAGGCTTCAGCTCCTTGTGCAGTGACGCTCTTCAGCATGGGCAGGAAACTGCTTTTTGTCTGTGAGGGGAGCAAAGTTTCCAGCAGGAAGTCTGCCTTTGTCTGTTCCTCCTCCAACTTTACATTGTAGACGGTTGCAGCCTTCTTGACGACTTCATAGTAAGCCCCGATGTCATCTGGCGGCGAAGGCCTCGACGGATACGTCTCCACAGGTTCCTCGGGGTTATCGGCCTCGAGATCCTGCCATTCTTCGTCCAAGGACGCCGAGCATTCTGAGTAGTAGCTGTCGCGGAGGTAATCTCCCTCCGAGCGGTAGAAGTCCTCCTCTTCCCCTTCATCTGTGGGCTCTGGAGTTTTCGGCGGCTCTTCGGCCTCGAAGTCCTCCTGCAACTCTACCTCTTCGGCTGGCGCTGCGGTGCTCGAGGCGGCAGTCGCGGTCTTCGAGGGAATCGAGTAGTTTTTCATTTTCTCGTCGAAGTCTCTCTTCCTCTGGAGCATACTCTCCATTTCGGCCTCGAGCCTTTTTCTCTTTTTCTCCATCTGTGCCGCCTGCTCGGCGTCGAGCTTCTCGGCTGGTCTCTTCGACGGCGCCTTCGACGTGGAGGCCATTTTGAGCGTCTTCTCGCTCGCGGGTCCCTTCTCGAGGGCCTGCTTCGGCGACCTATGCTTTTCGCTGGTCTTCGCCATCTGGGAGTCCTTTTCGAAGGATCCGCTGGGCTTTTCGGAGGATGCAACTTCGGACGTCGAAAATCTCGTCGCCGGTGCTCCTTTCGAGGACTTAGCCTCTGTTTTTCGGGATTCTCCCTCAGGCTTTCTAGGCCCTGTCTGGGTTTTCGGGGTCGTAGACTCTCCTACCTTTTTTGAAGGTCTCACATCGGTCTCTACAACCGTGAAGTCATCTGGTCCCTCGGCGATGTTCTCCTCTTCCTCGGAGGAGGCGCCCAGGTCGTAAAGCGTCGGCGTGGTCCCTTTCCCCTGCATCGTCTGGTGGGCCACCCTCTGTCTCTCTCGAACTCTCAAGGTCTTCGGCGTGAAGACTGAACAGGCGTTGCAATCCTCGCTGGAGTGGTCGACCGGCAGGCAGAGGTTGCAGACTGGATGCTGGTCCTTCTGCGCGTACTTGTGGTGGCAATTACGGCAGAACTTGAATGGAGTGTTGTCCATGTGCTCGGTCAGGGGGTCCCCTGCCCGCTCCTTCTCCGTGGCTGTCGAAAACCTCGATGTTTTCTTCCTCCTTCTCCGTTCTTGTTCTAGGAGGTCTTCTTCTCCGACCTTCCTCGGTCCTTTTCTTCCAAAAACTTGTGTATTTCCTTCTTTCTCGTGAAACTTCTCCGGAGCTTCGTGCGACGATCCAGACCCAACGGCGGAAAAAAGAATCTGAAGATGGCGCCCAAGGGTGGGAGCTTCCGCAGGAAGCGTGCCGACGTCACGAAGGTGCACCAAATGGTGGGACGTCGACGCCCACCTGGGCTACAAAAAAAAAAAGAGAAAAAAGACTACGAATCCGGACCCAACCACCAGATCGCGGAATAATGCACAGCATAGTGAATCCAGAAAGATTCACGCTGCAAAACTATCCTCTTCTCCAAAGCTTCAATCCTCTTACTTTCCTGCGTTTCCTGTTGCTTGTTCTGCTGCCCATTTCTGTGAGGTAGCCACCACTAAGAACTCTTAGGAAGGAGTGTCCCCCTAATGTAAACAGGGTGATGCTTTAAACTTCCTCTGTGCCCTAGGAATAAGCACTCTACTTTTGAAAGGGTCATTACAAATCTCTGTTGAACGTTTTAGCATGGACTGAACTGACCTTTCCGTTCTGTTCTGGATAAAGTCTCTACGAAAAAGTCCTCCTCTTCAGGGGTGACATAAAACTCTACCTTGTGGTATGCTGCAGCTCTTTGTATGACACTGTGATAATTTGTGGTGTTGGCTGGCATGGATTGTTTAATTGGGATTCGTTCTAAATCAGTCATCCTATGGGTCGACAATATAGTCTTACAAAGGATTATCAGGGCACTGTGGGTTATCTGAAGGCTCTTGCAAAGCATCCCCCGGGGTATAGGGATCTACACTCCCATTGGTTGAATGTGTAGGATATTGTGATGTGGTCAGTTTAGTGATAATGGGGGTGGTAGTGTGCTGGTGCCCTTGTTGACCATAAGCCTTTTTTGTGGAATCAAAGGTTCTTTTAACTCTAGCCACCTCTTTTTAGGGTCAATGGGTTTCCCAGTCTTTGGGTCAATTGCTGCTGCCGATTGTCAAGGACCTGATACAACTTTTTGCGGATTGGGTCCTCTTTTTCCTCTGCAGCTTGGTGTTTCGGAGCTGGCTTTGGTTTTGCAGCCGAACTGTATTTGTGAGGGCTTTTAAACGTCCCTTTGACGACTGTTCCTTCAACGCCAACTGTTTCAATGGCATCACCTACGATGCCGGAGACTTAGATGCTGAAGGCAATATAATCACAAACCTAGCTAAAAGGCAGCACAGTACATTGTGGAATACATGTAGAATAATTATGTTGTTGAAATAAAAAAAGAATCATCTTTGGTCTACATGTACTTACTTCCATTGTGCATCTATGTACCTTCCATGTACTTGGATCTGTCTGTATGTTACTTTTCTCCTGAAAAAGCATATCCAATGCACTACCCAATTTCTCATCCTGTGCCTCTATCAATATCTTTAATCTACATATACTTATCTCCTTTATGTATCTATATACTTTCAATGTACTTATGGATCTATATATTTATCCCTTTCTTCTAATTTAGCATTCCCAATGCACTACCCGATTTCTCAGCCTATACTTCTCTCAATATATCTTCTAGCCCAACCTTCTGACTCATCTCTAACTTCTTTCTACTACTCTTTCCAATGCACTGCCCTATCTCTCCTCTTATACATCTATCAATATATCCTCTACATCCACTCTCTCATTTATCTCAAACCCCATACCACAACTAAGATCCCCAAAATAACCCTGTCTAGACTCTCCTACTCTACCCCTCCTTGCATCATCTGACACCTCTTACTATACCGATCCCCTAAAACAAGCCTTTCTAAACTCTTCCCTCTGACTCCTCCCCTCCAAAATTCAATTTTACTCATCTAAAAGCCTCCTCCTACCGCTATGACCTAAAAAAAAAATCCTTTACTCTTTAATCCATCCACTATCCTTTACAATCAAAAGACTAACATGTTCACTTCTCAAATTCCATATTCCACTATACTAATTCACCACTAATCCTTTATGGGCCCAAAAGCAGTGTGCTACTCGCCAATAAAGCGTCTCAACACCCCATCAGGGTTACAAGCGCTATATAAATGCAAACCTTTTTCTCTATTGTACCCCTCCCCAACCCTTCTCAATCCAAATAACTGACTAACATATCCACCACTAAAATTACTTTCATGTTTCACCATACTAATTCAACACTAATCCTTATGGGTTCCAGAGTAGAGTGCTACTTGCGCTTTCAAAACCCCATCAGGGGTAACAAGCTCTATATAAATACAAACCTCTTTCACTCTTCTATCCCACCACCTACCCTTCTCTACCCAAATAACCGAATAACATATCCACTACTCAAATTACTTTATATTTCACTATACTAATTCTCTACACTAATCCTTTATGGGTTCCGGAGTAGCGTGTTACTAGCCAGAAAAGCACTTCAACACCCATCAGGTGTAACCAGTGCTTTATGAATGCAAACCTTTTCTTCCCTCTTATATCCCTCTGCTACCCTTCTCACTCCATATAACTGACTTACCACCACTGAAATTACTTTCATATTTCACCACACTAATTCACCACTAATCCTTTATGGGCTTCCGGAGTAGCGTGCTTCAACACCCCATCAGGGGTAACCAGCACTATATAAATACAAACCTTTTTTCCTCCTCTATCCTTCTGCTATCATTCCAAATCCAAATAAATGACTAACCTATCCACCACTTAAAATGTACTTGCATGTTTCACTATCCTAATTCAATACTAATCCTCTTTGGGTACCGGAGTAGCGTGCTACTCGCTGAAAAAGCGTTTGACGCCTCGTCAGGGGTAGTAAGCGCTATATAAATGCAATTACAATACAATATATATACACAAAACGAACTTTATACCACGGAGGTTGGTGCCAATCCAGAGAAGCAGGAGGGAGGAGGAGGCAGCCCCAGAGGAAGCGAAGACCAGCTGTTAAAAATAACATGTGCTGTCCCGAAAGTGAAAGAGGACCGCAGGGCAGCTGGAGCATGGGGATCTCTTGTCTTTATGGGGCCATGTGTTTCTAAACACATGGCCTCATAAAGAGAAGAAAGTGCTTTGCGACAGCAGCAAAGCAGGCAACCCAGTCCGGCTCAGAGGCCATCTGAGGCCAAAGGGCGTCAACCAAAAACCCTAATTTCCAATGGCAGACCACCTATTAGCATAAACGGTGACGCCAGCGAATGGAAATGAGGGGCGGGGCTTAAAGCCCTTTTCTGAAAATCCTCATTCACAATAAATCTCGCCGAGGCTTTGCGCTTCCATGCCACGTGAGACCTGAAATGGGAGCATCAGCCTAAAAAAAAAAAAGTGTAAATATCTAAGGATTCCACAGCCTTTGTCAGTGTCTAAAAATTCCCTGGAGATGTAAAGGATTCACCCTTAGCATCTGTGTTAGGGATGTCAATATCCTTAGTTGCCTTTCTTTCTTCAGCCGTGCAGAACTGGATAGCCTAAACAGAATTTTTATTTAAATCAAAATCTATTAGGAAGCGCTCTTCAGGTAAGAGCCAGTACTGGTTCAAGCCTCAACAACGGAATCTGAATCCAAAAAGCCAAGCTATCAAGAAACTAGTTTGACACTGAAAGGCTATTACAATGGCCATGATGTTTCCCATCTGTATTCTAAAATGCAAGAAAAACATGGTGGGATTTCTTCTTTTCAACAAGACATTGGCAAGTTCAGATATCTTTACTGGTCGCTGGTGGTGCAGGAGTTAAAGACCAGGAAGAAAAGGCTTTCAAAGAGCTATAATACACATTATAAAGTAAGGAACTAGGTATCTGAACATTAGTCATGTAGACTAGAGGGCCCATGAAGTGTTAAAGTGAGAAGTTCGACTGAAACATTTGGGACTTTGACGCAAGTTAAGCAATAACGGTTTTATATTCAAAGAAAACTGAAGGATTGGAGTTCTAAGCTTCCTCTCTGAAAAGCCAAAAGGGAGCTCAGGGAACATAGGCATAAACAAATGGAAGCAATATACTTCTTCTCAGAATAAAAATGTGTACAGCTTCATAAGCAGAAGTCACTAAGAGCTGGGTCCATTGTTACCAAGGCAAACCGAAACCACTTTTTTTCTCATTCAGCACCCTAAGTAGCAGTGCGTGGTACTGGTATACATCTTGGCACCAAAGCAAACAAGGAGATGGACGGAACGTTGAAACGTTTCAGACACTCACCACCCAGTCACAGATCTAGGTTGAATCCATTATCGGTCTTTAGTTCACTTCGCCACCCCAGTTCAGACCCAGCTATATGCAAATCAGTCTTGACCCTGTGCCTCATGGGAACAGTCCAGACCGAATTGCCAAGCCAGGTCTTCCCCAAAGAGGAATCCACTTCTTACACTTAAATATACTTTAAAGTTTTGCCAAACTCACCCACAGCAACACAAATTTTTATCACACCATCCATCATCTATAAAAGTGCGTTTGTGCTTTGCTTACCCCAAAGCCCAACTCTTTCCTCTGCCGGGACATGAGCACTCATTTGTCATGTGGTCCCTTGATACAAGTGTCTTAGATTAACTGTTCCAATTACTTCAATGAGAAGCCCGTTTAAACGATAAGCATCCCTAGGAACGCAACATACAACTCGCTCTGCTCTGCCTCTGTCCAGGAAATCCACTTCTGAACATAAGCAAACAGCTACACTCACTCTTAACAAAATGCATTTTTTTTTGTTTAAGTAACCTTAATAAAATGAGATTACCTTCCAAATGTGGCTCGCTGACTTATCCGTCCAGCCCTGGATATCCAATGACTGACTCTCCCGTCCAACAAGGGGCCCGAAGCAAGTCCTAGCTGGAATTATCTCTTCTGCCCAGACACCTTCAAGGAGAATTAAATCAACAATTCATGATGTGGCACTCAATAAGAGATAAGAATGTCACTCAGGTTCAAGTGGCAAAGGACAAGGTGGGCAGTACCAAGGCAAATGGGTGAGGAGGAGCACGAAAATTTGTGGGAGAAATCAGCTTTGGAAAAGGGTGAAGTACGCAGAGGGACATGTCGGATTACTACAGGTAAGAGTATGATGATTGCATGTGGGATGGGCAGCTGACATACAGAGATTTTGAAAAGTCTGTTAATATCTGACAAAAGTTGGTAATCAAATTATGGGAATCAGTTAAGGATCGACTAAAGGAGCTCCACTGGTTGCCGGTGCACAAGAGAATTATTTTTAAATCACAGTGCTTGGCTTTCAAGGCATTGCAGGGAAAAGGACCCCTTTTCCTCAGAACACACCTAAAGAAATATGTACCAGCTAGAAATTTAAGATCAGCTCAATCCCATCTATTAGTAGTACAAAGGTATAAGCAGTTGCTCGGGGGGGGAAAAAGTTTAATAGTAGGGACAGCTAAGGTGTGGAACTCTCTCCAGATTAAAAATAGCAACTTATTGATGAAGTTCAGAGGCCAATTGAAGACCTGGCTATTTAAAAACTAATCCTTCATCTCGTATGGCATCAGTCGGTTACTGAGTTTTCTTTAGATAAGGTTAGCGCCAAGACGCCCTAGGGCATACGTCGCGCTCTATAAAACACAAAATAAAATAAAATAAAACCCATTCCAGCATGCAGGATAAACTGTAAGAATGGATACAGGTGAAAAGCCTCTCTGAAGTTCCAAATAGAAAACAGAAAGGCAGTTGATCAGTATGAACTTGCAGAAAATATTTACTACACATTGTTCAATAAGCCTGGCAACTTGGCAAAGGAGGAAGAAAAAAAACTATATATATCCTTTGTTTGTATCTTCCATAGATTTCATTGCTTGAATATTACCCACCATGAAGCAGCGAAACCTCTGTACAACAGCATTAAATAGCGCTCTTTATACTGCAGAAACAATAACAATTACACAGACTACATACAGTAAGTCCACATCATTATGTGAACTGAACTCTGACCTACGAAGTGGTGAGACAGAGGACCCTTCTTCCCGGAGGCTTAGACTGAAGATTTTCATAGTTTGTATTGTGTTAAGGACATAAATATGCCTCAGCTTTAAGGTAGCGAGGGTTGCATGTGAATCAAAGAAAGATAGCAACACTGGAACACTATAATGACAAGTAGGCAACTTTTCTTTTCCAGCACTGCATTTTTGGTAAATTTGCTTGCTTGATAACAGTTTAGCAAAAAGGTCCAAAGACGTAGTGGGTAGGGGTATAGGCTTACTTTAAAAAAAAAACAAAAGTTTTATCAGCATTGCTTGTCACGCAGAAATCCCCACCTTCGAGCGTATATCAAAGCAGTATGGCTTGGAAAGTGTTGCTACTCTGCAAATGTCTGATATGTATTCCTGCAAATACCGCTGTCGGGCCTGCCACATCCCCTGGTGGAATGAGTCTTAACATTGTCCGGTAATAGCATTACCACTGTATATGCAAGAGGAGGAAGGAAAGAAACTCCATCCAGAAATTCCTTATTCTGACAAGGATTTATCTTTGTTAGATTGCTCAAAGCTACAACAAGGTGATCAGGTTTAGGTAAAGCTTTCTTTCTATCCAAGTTGAATGAGTGTCAGAGAGGAGGCACAGTGGGGGTTAAATCGCTGTCTGGGCTCTTGGGCGGCTGCACGTGGGGGCTGACATGCGGCGGGGGCAGGCACCTACAATGTGCCTCGTGCCCCCTCTGAGTTACCCCTCCGCCGGCTGCTGCACTTGCGGGGCTCTCCCTACTCATGGGAGCCCCGCCAGGTCCCCGTTTCTTGTTATCGTATCTTTGTCCCAGCAGAGGGAAGAGGAATTTTTCTAGAAACGCTGCTGCCTGTTGTAGGGGCACAGCCTGCGAAGGCCCAGGAGCCGATCACCGGGGGGTTAGGGGTAGGGGGGGCTCGAAGCAGAGACGGATGCGGGTCACACTGAGTGCAACCCGAGCACGCACCCCGACACCCACTTACCCTGACACCCTTGCTCCCTGACAGCCAACGACTTTATGACTAAGGCACAGAAGAAAAATCCCCTCCGCTGAATCAATTCTGGAAATAGACTGGAGGAGGAGGTTTCCTGCCCACGAGTCAGCCACACAACACGTCCTTGCCTCAGACGCGCCTTAGTGCATGGCTCCAAGTGCTAGACAGGAGGCCTGCTGCGCCACTGCAGAGCTCACCTGGGCAAGTCTGCATTTCATCCTGAGACGTGAGATCCCCTGCTGCACCTCATCCTGTGCTTCAGAAACTCCCAGGGGGATGCGCAGCAGAAGACGCCGGGACCGTCCTTTTCAGACTGGGGGCGTGTTTTTGTTGACTGTTGTTTACATCAAAGAATGTAAGAAAGAAAGTCAAAAACAGGCCCCCCAATCTGAAAAGGACAGGGCTTAGATAGAAAGAAGAACATCACTAGGACCTCTTCTCCAATGGCTGGCTTCCGTTTAGGAGGCCAGCCAATGGTGAAGAGGGGGGTGGCTTAACCTTGTTAGTGATGTTCTCTCTACCCCATTAAGTCTCGCCAGCAAGACTGCGTATGTGCGCAGTCTTTCGCAGGAGGAGACCTAAAAACTGTGTTTTGATCAAAAAAAGTAATCAAAAGTAATCCAAAAGTAATTAGAACTGTAATTGAATCTTTGCACAAACCTGAAACAAAATTCATTCTAATCCAGCTTGCTTGTTGATCAATCTGTCTGGAAAAGTAACAATTTATTTACCTGTACCAAGTCCTGCTTGGTTCTAAGAATAAAATACAACAAATAAATATTTTTAATACAAACAATTGGTCGGAGTTCAGTCTTTGAGTGTGTGACACCATTTCTTGTCTGAGTGTGTACAATAAATGCTTAACACTAACCTCTGATAAAGCCTTAGCGCTCGCCCATACCAACCCAAACAGAGAGTAAGGTATTATCTACTTTTATCTCTGTAAAGCATTTTGAGATCCACTGGACTCTGTGCACACTAACTTGGTATAGTATATACATTGCCAGCTTCCTACAACTACCACACACCACTTCAATGTAAAGCACTCAACAACTCACACAGTACTTGATTACAAATTTAAGATACACAACACTAGCAACTATCCAACACGATTCCAACACACTCTACCCAGATACACCCACCTAGACTCTACACCACTCTACATCACTCCACACTGAATAAATCTACACCACAATGCACAAAAAACTTCTAATTAGGACACGATTAAATACAACAAATCCCACTTAAAACAATACAAAAAGCCAGAGAATACTGCTTTTTACATATTAAAGTTAATCTGATTACAACAGCCCTATAACAACAGATTTCATTCACAAATTCACAACGTACTTCACTTAATCATCAAAACATTAAAAAAAACTATTTTATTAACACAAAGAAGCAATCTACACTTATTATTCACACAACTACTGTAGAACAGAAAAACAAAACAGAAGCTCTAGCAAACGCGAGACCTACTTGCTTTGCCAATGCTGGTTTACTGTGCAATCTAAAACACATCTGTTTGGGAAAACGGTGTCCTAATTTTCAAACAAACTATACAACTGCACGTTTATTCGCAGCTTCAAACAATGTCTCTTCATACTGCACTACCAATGCCTGAGCTGCGGTCCCTCCCCATTAATCATAAAATAAGTTCAAGTTCGGGCATTTGTATAGCGCACTACTCACCCAGAGAGTCTCAAGGCGCTAAGGGAAGGGGTTCATTATTTGTCGAATAGCCAGGTTTTAAGTTCTTTTCTGAAGGAGATGTGGTTCTGAGTAAGGCGGAGATGGGTGGGGAGTGAGTTCCAGGTCTTGGCAGCCAGGAAGGAGAAGGATCTGCCACCAATGGTGGATTTCCGGATGCGCGGGACTGCGGCGAGGGCTTGATTGGACGATCTTAGTTGGCGGGTGGGTTTGTAGAAGGACAGTCGGGTGTTGAGGCATTCGGGTCCTAGATTGTAGAGGGCCTTGTGTGCGTGGGTGAGGAGGCGGAAAGTAATTCTTTTGTTGACGGGAAGCCAGTGGAGGTCTTTTAGATGTCCGGTGATGTGATCTTGGCGCGGTATGTCTAATATGAGTCTCGCTGACACGTTTTGGATGCGCTGGAGTTTTTTCTGTAATTTTGTTGTGATTCCGGCGTAAAGTGTGTTACCATAATCCAGTCGACTCGTGACCAGTGCATGGGTGACAGTCTCTAGTCTCGAGGGGGATCCAGCGGAAGATCTTTTTGAGAATACGAAGTACGTTGAAGCAGGAGGACGAGACGGCGTTGACTTGTCTGGACATCGAGAGAGAGGACTCTAGGATGAAGCCAAGGTTACGTGCATGGTCTGTGGGTGTGGGTGCTGTGCCCAGGGCGGAAGGCCACCAAGAGTCATCCCAAGCTGAGGGGGAAGATCCTAGGATGAGCACCTCCGTTTTGTCTGAGTTGAGTTTTAGACGGCTCTGTTTCATCCAATCGGCTACTTCTTTCATGCCTTAGTGAAGATTGGTTTTGGCGGTGTTGGGGTCTTTGGTGAGGGAAAGGATTAGCTAGGTGTCGTCGGCGTAAGAGATGATGTTGAGGTTGTGTTGACGCGCGATGGAGGCGAGAGGACTCATGTAGACGTTGAAGACGGTGGGACTGAGTGAGGATCCTTGAGGTACGCCGCAGATGACTTCGGTGGCCTCTGAGTAGAATGGGGGAAGTCTGACTCTTTGAGATCTCCCAGCGAGGAATGAGATGATCCAGTCCAAGGCTTTTCCTTGTATGCCGATGTTGCTGAGGCGATGAATAAGGGTGCTGTGGCAGACTGTGTCGAAAGCGGCGGAAAGGTCAAGTAGGATGAGGGCCACTGTTTCTCCGTTGTCCAGGAGTGCTCGGATGTCGTCGGTCGCTGCAATGAGGGCGGTTTCGGTGCTGTGCTTGGCTCGAAACCCGGATTGAGATGGATCAAGGGAGTTGTTGGATTCAAGGAAGGCGGCGAGCTGGCTGTTGACGGCTTTCTCGATGACTTTGGCCGGGAAAGGGAGGAGGGATATGGGTCGGTAGTTTTTCAGTTCTGAGGGGTCTGCTGTGGGTTTCTTCAGAAGGGCGCGGAGTTCGGCGTGTTTCCAGCTTTCTGGAAAGGTGGTAGAGTTGAAAGAGCAGTTGATGACATCGCGGAGTTGGGGTGCGATGATGGAGTCCACTTTGTTGAAGATGTGGTGGGGACAGGGGTCAGAAGGCGAGCCAGAGTGGATTTAGTTCATGAGGCGAATGGTGTCTTCAGTGGTGATTGGGTTCCAGGCGCTGAGGTAGTTAGTTGGAGGAGTAGGATCTGAAGGGGGAGGGG
Organism: Lissotriton vulgaris; assembly: GCF_964263255.1. Classification (NCBI taxonomy): domain Eukaryota; kingdom Metazoa; phylum Chordata; class Amphibia; order Caudata; family Salamandridae; genus Lissotriton; species Lissotriton vulgaris. The sequence goes on along the minus strand of NC_141686.1, from coordinate 158,720,671 downwards.
CGGGTTGATCGCTGGGAGAATTCTCGAAGCTGTTGTGGATGTCGGCAATTTTGTTGTAGAAAAAGGAGGATAGCGCATCGCAGAGGTCTTGGGAGGGAGTGATGTCGTTAGATGGTGGGGTTGGTGAATTCTTTGACGATATTGAAGAGTTCCTTGCTGTTATGAGTGTTGTTGTCGAGACGATCCTTGAATGCTGATTTCTTGGCGGATCGAATCAGTTGGTGGTGTTTGCGGGTGGCTGTCTTGAGGGAGGCCATGTTGTCTGAGGTTGGGTTTTTCCTCCAATTCTTCTCCATGGTGCGGCATAGCTTCTTGGATTTTTTAAGTGCATCATTGAACCAGGGAGCCTTTTTGTTGGCTGATTTCATCTGGTGCTTTTTCAGGGGTGCTAATTCGTCCGCACTGTGGGTAATCCATTGCTTGAGGTTGGTGGCTGCTTGGTCTGGGTCCATTGAGAAGATGGGAGGGTTTTGATTGAGTGATGTGAAGAGTTGGTCGGTGGTGATTTTGTTCCAGTTTCTCCGGGGAATAGGTTGTGGACGGTTGTGGGTCAGGGTGGTTTTGTAGCTGAAGTGAACACAGCAGTGATCCGTCCAGTGGAGAGCTGTAGTGCGATCGAAGGAGATGTGCTTGCTGGAGGTGAAGATTGGGTCGAACGTGTGTCCGGCTGAGTGAGTGGGGGTGTCAACAAGTTGTTTGAGTCCGAGATTGGCCAGGTTGTCCAGAAGGGTGGTGGTGTTGCTGTCGTGTTTGTTTTTAAGGTGGTAGTTGAGGTCTCCTAGAAGAATGTAGTTCTCGGAGGCGAGGGCGTGTGGGCTGACGAAGTCCGTGATGTCATCGCTGAATTGAGTGCAGGTGCCTGGAGGCCTGTAAATGAGGGTGCCTCTAAGTGTGGTCTTGGGGTCCGTGTGGATCTGGAAGTGGAGATGTTCGGCGGTTGTAAGATTGTCGTCGGAGCTAGTTGTGATTTTGATGGTGTTTTTGTGGACGATGGCGATGCCTCCTCCTGTTTGATTTGTGCGGTCTTTTCGGATAATCTTGTAAGCGTCAGGTATGGCTATGGCGATGTCGGGAGCTGAGGATGTGTTCATCCATGTTTCGGTAAGGAAGGCGATGTCATGTGACGCAGTGTCGAATAGGTCCCAGAGTTCTATTGCGTGTCTGTGGACCGAGCGGGTGTTGAGCAGGATGCAATTTAGGCCGTTAGAGTCGGAGTTGTGTTTGGAGGACGTGGATTTGGTGAGTGTTCTGAAGCAGTTGAACTTGCAGGGGAGGCAGGCGAATGGGCCATGGGTACGTCCTGGAGTGGCTTCGCAGCATAGTGGTGTACGTCCGGGGTTGAGGGCGAGGAGAGTAGCGGCATCATATGTGATTCTAGAGGGTTGGGAGCGGCGGGGACCAGGGGGGTCTGGCGCTGGGCGCGGTCCAGGCGCGGACGGGCGTAGATGGGCTTACCTTTGGCGCGCATGGGGCGCATCCGCTGCGCGTGAACGCTGCGTGCAAAAGCATCTGTCATATATGGATGGTGGGGGGGGGGGGGGAGGGGCGAGGGAGGATCAGCTGGGAGGCGGGATCGGGTCTTAGAGGACGGGCTCCGAGGCACAACAACAACAACAAAATGGCGCGATGTTCCAACTCAGTCAAATGGGGTCAATGCCACAACAGCGCGTATTCTATCTGCCCTGCGCACAACAATGTAAATAGTGATTGCTAAAAATAGTGAGAGTAGGGAAATCGTCAGCAGCGGCTCCAAACACTCTGCAAAGATTCTAAATGGTAAAGCGCTATTACACGTGGCAGCTGGCAGGCAGGCACTATTAGATCAGAGCACTCGATGAGGCAAAAGAGAGGTGAGGCGTAGAGACAAGCGGCAGCTAGAGGAGTACAAAGCGCGGTAATTAATTAAATTATAAACGCTCTAGCGTTATGTCAAGCGGCAGCTAAAGGAATACACAAGCGCGATGATTAATTATTTAAACACGCTCTAGCGTTGTGTCAAGCGGCAGCTAAAGGAATACACAAGCGCGATAATTAATTAATTAAATGCGCTCTAGCGTTATGCAGGCAGCAGTTAGCGGGAGGCAGGGCCGGTAACAGGTATTCACCAGCCGGCGAACGGCTAAGATTTCATAATGCATTATCAGCAGTTAAAATGTTTTTCGGGGAGTAAAAAACAGAGCTGCAAAAAGAGGCTAGATTGCTGGCGTTAAGGTTTGATTTGAAAGCTGAGATCAACGCATATACGGTTATGTTGCTAAACAAAGGAAGGTGTTGGATGACTTTAAAAGAACCTTAGCCGAATCTCACCAGTTGCTGAACTGAACCTAGAGTGAATTACAAAACTGCACTGGAATAAATAATACATCATGCTAAAAAGCCTTGTGAAAATAATTAATCTACCACTTCTCGAGTCCGGTGCTGTTTAAGTAGAGTTTTTGCCTATATCATGTGGCCACTTGCTGCTTATTGAGTAAATGGAAGGAAGTGCTTGCGCCAAGCCTTCAGAACCATTTAATTACTGTGGGTAGAAGTCCATTCCATCTTCTTTTAGCTTTCCTAAACCACTACAACTCACAGCTTGCTCCTGTGGTGTGTGCTTCCAACGGATCAATGCTACAGTGATTGCCAGCACTTAAGAATCAATTTTTCTTGGGACTAGAGGGAATATACTATTTAGGAAAGGAGCCCCCCTAGAGACAATACTTTGTAGGTGTTGGAATGAGGGGGAAATAAACAAAGATAATAGACAACCTCCCACGTGACCTCAATTACTTCAATAGAGGGAATATATACTTCCTTGCGTAATGCTAGCATATGGGATAGAGCTAATTGATCAGAAGAGGGTTCTTTTGCCCAGAGGATTGGGGTAAAGGCTCTGAGGCCAACATGTTATTTGAGAGAAGTTGCTGATCACTGCACAGAGCTACAGGGCAAATTAAAAGCCTAAGCAAGTACATAGACACAGCTCCTAAACTGACTGGACAACGCCAAAAAAGAAAGATACTAAGCAGGCTTGTTGTGAACAGAAACCATTTTGTAACCAGGTCGATCGCTGCCTAGGGATGGGGCAGGAGATACCATTAGCTTATGTCCAATAGATAGACAAATAAGGCAGGAGGCAAAATTAGAAGACGCACATTAATTAGAAGCCGAACAGGATTGGGAACATTCGCTTTGTTGGCCAAAAAAAAGGAAGATGGTTTCCTGCATGGATTGGATTATGTCGCCTTGGATAGAAGAGGATCTTTTATTTATTTAATACCATCATTAGGAACAGGACTTACAGTGACACAGTAATGGTGAAAACCATAGTGCACCAGGAGAAAGGTCTGCATTAAAGTTTTCTGTCTAATGGTACAAGATGTCCCAGCTGTTCAAGTTCTGGTTGACATCTAACTTGATGCTTAGGTAAGCTGGCAACACAATTCAAAAAACACACATTTACCTCTCTACTGGCAAGTGAAATAATGCATCTTGTGTGCAAACAGTAGTTAGGAATTCTAATTGGTAAAGAGACAGGCTCTCCATGGAAATGAAAATTAGAAATCATAATTAACTTATACATTTTGCACATAAAAGTCACAAGGACCCTGCCTCGCTCTCCTTGCTCCTGCTCTCCTATGCCTCGGTCCTTCTTGACTGTTCTCTCACAATCTTTTCTCACACCCGCTGCCTTTATTGGTGCCTCTTTCACAGTTTGTGCAACATTTCTTTACTGATTTGTCCCTCTCGACTCCCTCGCACACTTTCTCACTCTCAACCTTTATTTGTGCCTCTTTCACTTTTCAATATGTAACTCTGCGCCTCTCTGCTTTTTCCCTGCCACAGCACCCTCCCGCTCTTTCCCCCCGCCTTGTACCTGCTCTCCATGTCCCCTTCCCGTCCTCTGTTAGCCCAGCTCAACATCCCCTGCGCTCCTTCCCTCATGCTTCTCCCCGGACCTACTTAATGGCAGCTGCTGTCACTGGCCTGCCAAAGGCAAGTCCGACTATGCCTAATCTGCATCCAGAGCTACAACCCATGGTCTAACAGACAGCCACAGCTACACTGCCAGTCACCTCTGCATGCTCAACCCTAGCTGCAATAACCGCTGCTTTCTTGCCACACCTCACTCCACAGTTGGAACTTGCATTTTATCTGCGATATCCCCCTCCTCAAAAGTCTCTACATGCTCCTCATTCCCAACACCCCCACCTCCCTTGCATGCTTCTTAGCACACACTCACTTACTAAATGTGCCAGAGATTTGGAACCTCACCGAAACACGCCCCCCCAGACAGCCTCTTCCTCACTGAAACCTGGCTCACCCAAGCATCATCATCTGTTATCACCATAGCCATACAGACGGGCTACAAATTAGCGTGCCAAGACAGACGCCAAAACCCAGGAGGAGGAATACCATAATCCACAAGGACACGATTCACTGCATCTCGTCCAGACACAAGAACATGCCGTTCATGGAACACATGCATTTTAAACTTCTAACAAACAGAACACTCACCATCAGAGGAACCCTCACATACAAACGAGCTGGGCCATGCACCACTTTCTGCAACCTCATCACAGACTTTGTATGTATAGGCATTTATATAGCGCACTACTTACCCGTAGGGTCCCAAGGCGCTTTGACCGCTGCGAAACCCTTCCTGGCTTCCCTGAGAGATGGTCCCTTAATGGGTATCTCCAGGGTGAGACCAGGCATCCCCGGCGGTCTGGTGGGGCCGTTAGTGAAGATGAGGCAAGCTAATGCCCAGAGTTGCCGAGTGTGATCGCTGATCAGAGTGGGCACCGAGGCGAGAGAATTATCGAGTCCGCTGACCCTGGTCCAGAAACCTACCGCGCCGGGAATCGAACCCTGGTCCCGGGCCGTCCTCTGCTCTCGGGTCTGCCGCCTCTAACCAGTGAGCCACACTACTTCACTTTGTGGCCTCATTCGCCATCAGCTTTAAGAACTTTATCCTCTCCGGTGACCTCAACCTCCACTGCAATTACCCCATGGACCCCACCTCGGCACCCAGGACCGAAAGCCTGGACAACAAAGGTCTCGCCCAGCTCATCCAGGGTCACACTCACAAAGCAGGACACACCCTGGATCCTGTATTCCCCTCCAGCGACAAAACCAAATTCAGCCACACCACCCTGCTCACCTGGAACACCACTACATTGTTCACTTCATAACACAACACCAGCCCTTGCACCCCTCAAGCACACCATATAAGCAAGCCAGCTGGTACACCACGGCCTCAGAGAATCTAAGCGCTACTGCAAACAGGCAAGAAATTGGAGAGCCAGCCAGGACACCTCCACCAGAATCACCTACAAGGCTGCGCTCAAACACTATCACAACCACCACCAAATCAAAGAAACAGGAAAAAAAGCCCTGGCGCTAAGGATAGAAAGCAACTCCAACAATAGCAAAGAACTCTTCAAAATGGTCAAGAAATGATCCAACCCCGTAGCTGCTCCCAACTCAATCTCACCCTCACAATAACTCTGCAGCAAACTCTCCAACTTCTTCCACAACAGAAATCACAAAGATCTACGGCAACTTCAACACCCAACCCCACCCAGAAGACGCCTTTGTCATACTGCCCAAACTATGTACGAGGACAAGCACCTAACAGATTGGAAGCACTCACCATTGAGGACAGGAATGCAATTATGAAATCAATCCACTTGGGAGCCACCACAGACCCATCCACAAAATCTACAATTTAGGAGGATCCCAATCAGCTCTGCGATCAGGTCAATCATGAACACATCCTTAAAATGTACAACCTTTCTAGTCAACTGCAAGCACACAGAAGTCAATGCCCTCTTGAAAAAAATACATTGGCCGATCCTAGAGAAGTCAGGAACTACCGACCGACCTCACTGCTACCTTTCACTGCCAAGATCATGGAGAGGGCAATCAACAAACAACTCTCCGGCACACAATCAGGCTTCCGAAGCAACCACAGCACAGAAACCCCTCTCATTGTGGCTAACGACTACACCATTCTCGACCGCGGACATACCACAGCCCTTCATCCTGTTTGATCTATCTGAAGTCTTCAACATGGTCTCTCACCACACACTCACCTTAAGGGTGAGGACCACACTGGAATACAAGGATCACCTCTTAAATGGATAGCCTCCTTCCGGGCGGGCAGAACTCTGAATACGGCTCCCACCAAAAACCTCAGAACCCAAGAAGCTCATCTGCGAAGTCCAAAAAGGATATCTCTCAGTCGAATATTCTTCAACATCTACATGGCACCCTTCAGAGGCATTATCAGAACCCATGGAGTCAACATCATATTTTACACCGATGACAAAAGGTCATCTGATCCTTGACTGACAACATCACCAGAAACAACTTCACAAACTGCATGACCAGCGAGGCTGACTGGATAAAAAAGAACTGTCTGCCTAAAGCTCAACACCGACATGACGGTAGTCCTGATTATCAGAAACAAGCGCTCATCATAGGACTTCTCTTGGTGGCTAGGGGGAACTAGGAACCACTGCAATCCCATCAGAACAAGCCAGAAAACTAGGAATCATCGTGGATAATAAACTCACCATGGTATCCCAGATAAACGCAGTCACTACTTCTTGCTTCCTCATCCTTCAAATGCTATGAAAGATCTTCAAGCGGCTACCCCAAAACACCAGACGCAGCGTGACAAGCCCTCATCACAAGAAGGCAAGATTAATGCAGCCCACTCTATGCTAAAATCCCAATTCACCTCACACAGACTGCAGACCATTCAGAACGCTGCTGCAAGACTCCTCCCCCACCTCCCTTGCCTCACCTCAGAGAGCTCCACTGGCTCCCCATATAGAAACACTGCCAATTCCAACTCCTCACCCACGCATTCAAGGCCCTTCACAACATCAGACCTGCCTAACTCAACCACCGCCCACACCTCTAAAAACCCACCAAAAACTGAAATCATCTTCCCTTTCTTTTGCAAATTCAAAGCAGCAGAGCAGGTCACTCTCTTCATCAAGACCTAGAATGGCCATTCCCCAACACGTCAGGACATCGTCCTCACTACTCGACTTCCGTAAGAAGCTGAAGCCGAAGACCAAGCTGTTCAAATAAACCTGCAGATCTCGTCAGACACCACACAACTACTCCTGCTCCAGTGGAGTGGTGTGGCTCACTGGTTAGAGGCGGCAGACCCGAGAGCAGAGGACGGCCCGGGACCAGAGTTCAATTCCCGACACGGCAAGGTCGTGGACCTGGGTCAGCGGACTCGATAATTCTTATCTCGGTGCCTACTCTAACCAGGGATCAAACTCGGCAACTCTGGGCATTAGCTTGCCTCATCTCCACAACGGCCTCCCACATATGCCGGGGATGCCTGGTTTCACCTTGGAGATACCCAGTAGGGACCATCTCACAGGGAAAGCCAGGACGGGTTCCCCAGTGGTCTACTGTGCAGAGATACTCCTTCGGGAGTCGATTTTAGCGCATTACAAACCCACAATTAATTAACCCAGACAACTAATCCTGCATGACCTACACGCATGCTCAGCACTGGATACTCTCACGGGCGGTGACAAGTGTGCTCAGCAAATCAATTATCATAAAAACATAATCACACAATACAATCGATCACCCATACCAATAGATGATAAGATAACTTTCACAGATCCAAAACATTAATGTGACTTAGTTGACAAATTGACTGTATACTTAGTGTTTCTTTAAACAAAGTGTACACTGCTATCACAAAACTGGTGACTCTCAAACTTTCTCACTGTTTACCATATTCTTTTGCTATGTAAGGGTTAGACACACACAATTATTCACTATTGACTATAGTAATGGTCTAATTCCTATTTAACACCACCACCCACAGCTCAAACCCCTTGAATTACTGGGGAACTTACCTACATCAGCTCCAGTTACGGACTGCTGCAGCATCAGCTGTTTGGGAAGGGAAAGTCTGGCTCGGCTTTGGATGGGGGTATCTGGGATGAAGGTGACAGGTCCATGTTCTGGACACTCAGATGAGTATGCCCGGTCACACAGAGTGCACCCTACAGGAAATAAAGGCATCACAGCTTATAATAAATAAAATATTAGCAAATTAAGCAGGGCTCCAATACAAAGTTCACAAACAAGTCACACAAACCACCTTGTACTCAAAGGTACTAACCAAAAAACATGCATTAGGAGTTTCCAACACTTAATGCAATCAGCACAATTACCTCGCAGAGACCTCAATAAAGAATACAGAATCAACTGAATCTAGGTCTAGGCAGACAGAACAGAAGCCTTTACATAGCATAACATCAGACACTGCTAGCGTAAACATTTTATTTTAAGCATTGTGCTTTAAGTATTAAAAAACTATAACCTTAATCCCCCTGTCATCACCAGCAATGATTTAGAATCTACCAATGGTGCAAGAGGCGGAATGGGGTTAAATTAAGTTCTCTACTCGATAGTAACCAGGCAGATTTTCAGGGGTGGCCTTTAGTTAGAAAAGTATAGAATGTGCGTCCTGCATGGTTAAATTCAGGGGCCTCTAGTGCCTTGGCCAAAGACTGGAAACAGCAAGAGGGTTCAGAGACCAACGTTGACTAATCAAATTTTTTGACTTGCCTACAGAGGACTAAATGGACCATCCTCAAGCGTCAATGATGGTCAAGAGTGGTTTCATATGAAAGTACAAATGATGTTGATCGCTATGGGAGTCATTTCTACCACAATGAATAAACACACATAGGCCTGAGGGGCAATGCATGCGTCTTCTTGCAGCAGAGCTGGGCTACAAGCATTTTCTAAATTAAAGAAGCATGAAAATGCTGACAGACTGCAAAATCAAAAAAATAATAAAGAAATAAACACGTTTTTATCTGCTTTTGTTCTTCAATTTCTAGATATGGCACTTTGGATTCATCTGCATATGCTACTGTCCTTTTTCAGCCCTCTTTCTCTCCTTTCAATTAGGCTTCTCTGTCCATGACTCTACCTGGACTACTTTTCGATCACTATCAATCAATCAATCAATCACAGACATTTATAGAGCGCACTACTTACCCGGAAGGTCTCAAGGCGCTTGGGGAGGGGGGGGGGGGGGGGGGGGGGGGAGTGCTGCTACTGCTCGAACCACCACCCACCCTCGAATAGACTATCCAACTTGTAATTTTCCCAATAAGCCTTCCATTATTCTGCATGTTTGGAAGTTTGGATTGATGCGGTCAGTCAGGTACCCTTTACTTAAGCCATACCTCTTGATATCCTTGGTTCGTTCTCTATTTAATTGTCAATTTTTTCTTTGCCCTCAAGCGGGATAACAGAATGGTTCTCCATCTTCTTTGCACCCGCTTAAAGGGCAACATGCTTCAGGATGCCTCTGCTTTTTCCAAGCTATATATTGCTTGGAAAATAGACCTCTTCCCATTATACTAGGCCATTTAGTGTTCTGCGTAGAAATAGGAAGGGGGAGGGGTGGGAGGGAGGATTTCTTCTTTTCACAGAGTTTTGGCTCAATTATCTTCCAGTCGATTCCCTCCAAAGCAGTTCGCATTCCTGGCCCTCCTTTCATAAGTAAAGCAGAGCCATTTTTCCTTCGCCCACTTCAAGCACATACAAGAGTTGTTTTGGCTGCAGCTAGTGGGCCTAGGATACAGGCGCTTTTATACATTGCCAGCTAGGCCAATGGCTTCGCTTCGTGCAAGTAAGGTATTACTGAAGACTTGCTCAGTTTGCTATTTTCTTAAACAGGTGTGACATGTTGGACCCTGCAAATTATCTAAGTGTCCACAGAGTGTCTGAAAACATGAGCTTTTCCACAAGGTTGGGAAAGTTGCAATTTAATTAAAATCAACAGACCATATAACTAGACCTTGAAATGCCAGGCTGTCTTTCCCCCTCATGTGTTTTCCTTTCTGATCATTTACTTTTTTTCATACTATTGTGAAGCTAGAGTTTTAGCTTACATGCCAAGCTGCAGAATAAGAGTCAGTTGAACTTCTGTTGTTCAGTGAAAGTTTGATTTACATTTATCATCATGGCTGGTTGTTGCAAAAACCCACAAAAAAACATTGTTTGGAAAGGGATTCAAATCGTCATTTTCTGTGGTCAGTGGTAATAAATAGGCTTTGCATAATTGTTTATAAATTCCGTTCAGCAAGGAAATAAAAATGCACCATTTCAGGCAGCACATCATGCAACACTGAAGAGGCACTGCCAGCAACCATGCCTCAAAGGCCTCAAAGAGAGAATCCCATTACTTCCCAACACATAATTAATCTTGAATCCCACCCAGCCATGTATTTAGAGGTTTCAGATTCGTCCTCTTTCCAACTTTTGAGGAACATCATTACTCTTTGGTTAGGTTTGTAATTTACTACCCACATCATTCCTATAGCACTACAGTTAACAAAATAAAGACTTCCCTTCACCAACATATTAATACATGCACAAACTACCAACACACCAAAAACATGAAATAACAAAACACCTTTCTCACACTCACATATTGTAAATAACGTTGACATATTTTCTTTGTTGGAATTAGAGTGTTCGAGTTTTAGGGGAGACTGCACAAATGAAAGGTTTTCTGACGAAACGTCCATATCTCCTTGTCCTAAGGAAACCTCTTGAGGAATGGAAGACACCGTCACAGGCTCCAAGCTTATGTCACCTCGATGGAGAGAGACAGAGGCGAGAGAGGACAGTGGGTGTGACGTAGATAGTGCCACGCTCACAGAATTAGTGCTCATGGCCATCGTATGAATAGAGTTATTAAGTGTGCCTTCTGAGATGTTCTCACGACTAGCAATGTGGTGGTGCTCGGACTCCAAGACCACTGGGAGCTCCAGCGTGCCAGCATGGATTGGCAACACACCCCGCTGCGCCACAGAATCTGGATCATATCCACTGCCCACTGTATCTACTGTCAAAGTCTGATGATTCCGGGAACCGGTTGGCATTTGCTGATGTTCCCCTGCTACTTCTTCAAGTGTCAAGTCATCGGTCATGTGGTCTGTGGAGATGGGACTGGCTACCCTGGAAACGCTCTCCATGGCTGTTCCAGCCTCTAAATGCACTTCGTGCTCATCACTGTGGTGCATTGGGGCCCCATGAGCAAGCACTGAGCGGGAGTCCAAGGACACTATCCCTGACTCAAGGTTCACCGAGGCACCAGGGTGATAGTGGTCCATGCCAGCATGGTTACTGGACAAGGGTAATCCTTGATTGTTGTCCACATTTAGCGAGCTGGGATAGATGTACTGAGGTGGTGGTCTGTCTGCCAAGTAAGACAATATACCTAGAGGAAAGAGAAGTGCACGTCATCAATTCAAATCTCAATGGGTTAAACAACATCAAAAATATGTTTATGTCTATCATTTCAATATTTACTGTGTTCATGTGAAGAGCATACATATCTTTTAATGTAATAATTTGGCTTTGCCATAGCTTCTGAAGCAATTCAACAAGAATTGACAAAGCCAAAATAATATCAAGTCAGCGCCAGATAGCACAGGGTGGGCGGGGTGCAGCAGGGGCACCATACTTTTCTGGAGGGAGATTGGGGGGCAGCCTGGGTGTATGTTGGGCCATACGCCGTGACAGTGAGGGATGATGGCAGCATAGTGGAGAGGTTAAAACAGAGGACTACTTTAAGCATTTGCAACCTTCCACAAAATGCTGTGGATTTAAGAAAAAACAACCAGCCAAGTAACCTTTACTAAATGCAAACAGCAGATGCTGGAATGGAGCTAACCAAAATAATACTCTTCTTCTATATGTATTGTATTGTATTGTAATTGCATTTGTATTGCGTGTACTACCCCTGACAAGTCGTCAAAGTGCTTTTACAGCGAGTAGCACGCTACTCCGGGACCCATAGAGGATTAGTGTTGAATTAGTATACTGAAACATGCAAGTAAATTTTAAGTGGGGAATAGGTAAGTCAGTTATTTGGATTCGGAAGGATAGCAGAAGGATAGAAGAGGAAAAAAGGTTAGTATTTATATAGCGCTTGTTATCCCTGATGGGAATATGTGGTTAAGTGTGTTGGTAACATAAGGGCTCCAACAGCAAGCTACGATTGCCTTTAGGCAAGACCAAAAAAAGGTGAAGTCTGCTCTCAGCGAAAGTTCGAAACGTGTCGTAGCGACAGACAATCAATCAACCAGTTTTTATAGAGTACAGCTCTAGGGGTAACTGAGCGCTAAAAAAAAATGAATATATGTAGCAATGTTTCTAGACCAATCATGGCCCTCTCTATGGCAGAATATAAAGCACAGCCAGAATGTTTACCCCGAAACACGAAAAAAAAATTCTTGGTAGCCTCTCAACATTGAATAAATTCTGAACACTAGACAACACATACTGTAAAACTTATACTTGCAGATGCCATGTTTCCTTTCCAGGTCAGGCACAAGATGGCTCGGGCCATACGGATGGGAGGTACAGATTTATAGAACATCTATATTAAAGTAAGCAAGGCAGACAGATCTTGGTTACACGCAGAGGTTTTATTGTCATTATTCTTTTATACTTTCACATGCTTGGTAGACTAGGATGCAAAAATTGAAAATATAGAAAATGTCGGGCCTTGATGAATTTGTCATCAACTGAAGCACAATGACCACAGGGAAATGGCCCTTTGACCTAGGAATTGTATACTGTAATGCATGTTCTATCCCAACTTGCTAGACGTTTTACCGTTTGCTGCTCACCAAAAGCTAAAAAATGTTTGCTTATTAGCCTACAAATCTTTAGCCCATCAGCGTGGAACCCGCGAGCAATATGGCAACAGGGATGTGAGAATATATCATTCAAAGTCTTCTTAAATGGGAGCTGAGAAGGAATCAAACTGCTATAGGTTTGGATCTGGAGAGGAATATTGTTCATATGTTTGCAGAGTAATGTTTGAATTTGCTCTGACAGCCAGAATACAAAACCATCCAACCGGCCATAGCCAGATTGACAAAGGGAAACTGGTGAAGACTAAGGTATTTGTGGGAAATTGTTATGCCTCCGAGAAGTACTGTTCAACATGGCTTCCACATGCATTACTGCCATAAGGTTATCCAATGCACACACAAACGCTAAAGCTTTTTAAAGGGTACCTCTGCAAATTATTTTTTTATGATTCAATCCGCCACTAGACCTCACTATAAATGTAATGGAAAAAAATATCTGGATTTGATAGAAGAGAGGAGAAATACACTTTTTTTTTGTGATGTGTTACAGCGGTTCTGGCAGCTAAAGGAAGGCTCTTGCTGTGGCAACTTTCAGCAGCCTGACCCTTCGTTGTAAAGACATGTGAGAAGACTCGGAGTCAGATACATTACGGATTCCGCTCAATAGCGAGAGTTCGACAGTTGAAGGTCCTGTAGTATGCTGGGAGCTTTCTCCCTGAACTTCTAGGACACCGTCTATAAAAATATATGGATGAAGATGATCACAAGCAGATCCTCACAACCTGCCATTGTATGTTTCTAATCCACCGTAACAATTGTTTTTTTTTTCTTTTTTAAAGAGGATCCAAAAGCAAGTAATCAGGGCAAATACTGAAAGTGGCCATTTAATCCATTCTCTTGCTCAGAAGCCAGTGCATCAGTGTAAAAAGTAAGGACAATGGTTGTCGTATGATACACTTTGTACTTGCTAAAGAGACATTGAATTTACAGAATTTACAGCCCGATTCATCAAAGACCCGTTTTGCGAGTCTGTAATAGCGATTCATAAGGAATCGCTATTACAGACTCGCAAAACGGGATTCATGTAGGAATCGCAAAATAAAATGCGATTCCTACATATTCCTTATTTGCGATTAGCAAATTGCTAATCGCAAATAAGGAATAACTCGCCATTCATTCCTATGGTCCAAAAGGCCCATAGGAATGAATGGGGAGTATTCCTTATTTGCGATTAGCAATTAGCTAATCGCAAATAAGATAGCGATTTGAAGGGTGCCAGGGGTGTCCAAAGGACACCCTGTAGCACCCCTTAAATGCAGATTCAAACAGGTGTTGCGCACACACATGTCCAAAGGACATGTGTGTGTGCAACATGCAACTTAGAAAAATGCTTTTAAAAGCATTTTTCTAAGTTTTCGCTATTTACCACGAGGTTTGACCTTGCGGTAAATAGCGGGCCGAAATTGCGAATTCGCAATTTCAAAATGGATGATGAATTGCATTTAAGGACTCTCAAATAGAGATTCCTTAAATGTAATTCCTCGCAAAATAGCGAAATCGCTATTACCGATTTTTGCATTTGAGATGATTAATCCAAAATGCAAAAATCGCACTCGCAAAGGGCCAGATTCTCAGAATCTGGCCCTTTGCGAGCGCTATTCAGCTTGATGAATCAGGCTTTAAGTGAGCAAGGTATGCAAACGATTGGACTTCGGCTATCTCATAATTCTGGAATTTTAATTTTAACTCAACAGCATCCTCAAGTATAAGTACAATATCAAAATAAATAAAAGGTGGGAAGGTATACATTGAAAGTGGTTACAAAATAGAGGCAGGATTAACCTCGCAACACCTGTTCCAAGAGGCGTGGTTTATTACAGAATATTTTACACTACTCAGTGTTAAAGATCACACTGGAGGTAGACCACCTCAATCACCATCCTAGTTTTAACGTTTTCAATCATCGAGTTAAAGAAATCAGTTAACTTGGTGCAAACAGCACTAAATATGGACTGGGCAAATTCTGAAAAAGTCTCAGAAATCCATTAAAATGGAGCATGAACAGAAAACAGGATTAAATGCAGTCAAGTATGAAGTCATGAATATTGGGTACAGAAACAGGGGGGCAGTTGGAGGTGGACAAAACACCGGCTGCAGGAACATCACCAGGCTCAACACCACTATGTGAATGCAGGTCTGATGAAGACTTTTTGTGCTAGATACTGGGGATGTGGTACTCTGGTGCCACCAGGATCTTGCAAGCTTTCTTCTTCCTTCCCTCTCAGAAGGAACTTAAGACTAGTCCGTCTCTGCAAGAGACAGCTCATCGTACAGTCAGCCCACTGCTCTCACCTCTGGATGCTGCATCACTACTGAATATACCACGTCACACCTCCTGCAACATACCTATAAATCTCCACTCCACTGCTTTACTTTAGCTAATTAACCAACTTCATAGCCCAACTTCTATATAGAGCTCTGTTGCTTTGAAAATAGGTGTGCCCTCCACAAGTAGTCAAAATACAATGCACCCACAAAACGTGGGAAGGGTACTGCAAGCCAAACAAGTAGGAATGTTGTATTATTTACCCGGAGAACTAGTGTACTCAGATTAGAAGACGTATGGAAATGCTGGAGTGCATGGTGCGGAGGACAACTAAGGGTCATAATTTTGTCAAGCTTCATCTCGAAATCTCTGACCAGCTCTGCAGGACTCAATTCCAAAAATTATAACAAGCAGACTATGAAAGAGGTGCAATCCTTTGATGAGAGATTCCAGCACATAAATCTGCATAATTTATGGAAAAACACAAGGCAATGTATGAATACAATAGACTAAAGCAAGTACATTCCGATGGCGGTATGGTCTGAGCACAAGACGACATATGGTAGTAGTTCACAGGTGGTCGGGAGGGTCATAACTGAAGGCAGGAAGCTTTCCTTAACTATCATTGCGTGGACTGACTTCACATGCAAGTAGCTGGCCCAAGATGGACACAGGGAGTTGAGTGACAGATACAACAGACCTGGAAACTAAGTAAGTTCGAATTACAAATGATTGGGTGACAAAGTCAACTGTCATAATGCACCTCATCCTATCTCAGTTCCACATACAAGAATCAAAACAAAGCATCAGAGAAACTGTTGAGTTGCATCTATGTATAGTTTACTGCCACTAGTTATACATCTCTCTGTGCGCCCAACACCACTCTTTTTGCTACATCCTTTGGCAATGAAACGCGATACATGAAAATTAAACACGGCTCCTGTGTTTGATAGTTGTGGGCATCTCAACCCCCACCATGCATTGTAGCTCTAATGTAAAACTCCCTATTAAAGCTCCTAGAGCCAATTCCCTGTATGAGATGTGCTATGGAAATAATAGTAATGTACGTAGCATGGTTTTCCATCAGCTCAGATAACCATTATACATTGCTCCATCACACCCTGCAAATGTAGTCATGTTTACCAAGCAGAGGGAGGAAAGAATGTAGGGGATGGGTTGTTACTCTCTTACCAGGTAGAATGTGCCGGATGTAGCTGCTTTCCAGATGAGAATACGATGGAGGTGGCAGGGGGTAATTCCTTTCAGGCAGGCTGCACATGACTCCAAGATCCCCAATCCCCATTGGCAGCATCAGAGACAAGGCAGAGGGCAGTGAGCTCAGAGAGGTGCCCAAGTTTGGAATTGCTACTGGTAAGCCTGAAAGAAGAAAAACAAGCATTTGCAATGCAATAGGTCTCGCATTATTTAAGTTTGAGCTATTAGCATTGTAAATGGCAATTGTTTTTTGCTTTATGCTATATTTTTTTTTTACATAAAAAGCTTCATATAAAATATGTTTTATTAAAGTTATTTATGCAGTATCTAAATTTTGTTTGCATAAAACAGTATAATAATATCTTAGTAAAAAAGTCAAATATTTTAATGGAAATTCACCAAACGTTCATTTATGTGTTGGTTTTGAAAATAGCTAAATTAATAGCTTTGTCATTTACAATGCCAATAGTTATAACTTTCGCAAATGTGACACCTATAGCATTTGTAATGCAACATTTGTATTTACGTGACTTAGATGTATTGATATTACAAATAACAATGGCTTTTAATTTTTTTTAATACTTAATAAAAGTGATTGTAATTTATAATGGCAATAGCTTAAACTTTTGTAAATAACTTTTGTGAAGATTATGTTCAGTGTATTTTATTGTAACAAAATCCAAGAACAGAAGTGAAATATTAACATCTTTTTGTGACATTTGTAATAAAGCTTGAAACATTGAGAGAACATATTTGTGCTGTGGTGGTGCTGAGTGATGCTGTGGTGGTGCTGAATGGGGCTGTGGTGATGCTGAGTGATGCAGTGGTGGTGCTGAGTGGTGCTATGGTGGTGCTGTGGTGGTGCTGAGTGATGCTGAGTGATGCTGTGGTGGTGCTGAGTGGTGCTGTGGTGGTGCTGAGTGATGCTGTGGTGGTTCTGACTGATAATGTGGTGGTGCTGAGTGACTGTACTCACTGTCACTCTGCACGCACTGTCACTCTGCACGCACTGTCACTCTGCACGCACTGTCACTCTGCACGCACTCTGCACTCACTGTCACTCTGCACGCACTCTGCACTCACTGTCACTCTGCACGCACTCTGCACTCACTGTCACTCTGCACGCACTCTGCACTCACTGTCACTCTGCACTCACTGTCACTCTGCACTCACTGTCACTCTGCACTCACTGTCACTCTGCACTCACTGTCACTCTGCACTCACTGTCACTCTGCACTCACTGTCACTCTGCACGCACTCTGCACTCACTGTCACTCTGCACGCACTCTGCACTCACTGTCACTCTGCACGCACTCTGCACTCACTGTCACTCTGCACGCACTCTGCACTCACTGTCACTCTGCACGCACTCTGCACTCACTGTCACTCTGCACGCACTCTGCACTCACTGTCACTCTGCACTCACTGTCACTCTGCACTCACTGTCACTCTGCACTCACTGTCACTCTGCACTCACTGTCACTCTGCACTCACTGTCACTCTGCACTCACTGTCACTCTGCACGCACTCTGCACTCACTGTCACTGCACTCACTGTCACTCTGCACTCACTGTCACTCTGCACTCACTGTCACTCTGCACTCACTGTCACTCTGCACTCACTGTCACTCTGCACTCACTGTCACTCTGCACTCACTGTCACTCTGCACTCACTGTCACTCTGCACTCACTGTCACTCTGCACTCACTGTCACTCTGCACTCACTGTCACTCTGCACTCACTGTCACTCTGCACTCACTGTCACTCTGCACTCACTGTCACTCTGCACTCACTGTCACTCTGCACTCACTGTCACTCTGCACTCACTGTCACTCTGCACTCACTGTCACTCTGCACTCACTGTCACTCTGCACTCACTGTCACTCTGCACTCACTGTCACTCTGCACTCACTGTCACTCTGCACTCACTGTCACTCCGCACTCACTGTCACTTCGCACTCACTGTCACTCCGCACTCACTGTCACTCTGCACTCACTGTCACTCTGCACTCACTGTCACTTCGCACTCACTGTCACTCCGCACTCACTGTCACTCCGCACTCACTGTCACTCTGCACTCACTCTGCACTCACTGTCACTCTGCACTCACTGTCACTCTGCACTCACTGTCACTCTGCACTCACTGTCACTCTGCACTCACTGTCACTCCACTCTGCACTCACTGTCACTCTGCACTCACTGTCACTCCGCACTCACTGTCACTCTGCACTCACTGTCACTCTGCACGCACTCTGCACTCACTGTCACTCTGCACTCACTGTCACTCTGCACTCACTGTCACTCTGCACTCACTGTCACTCTGCACTCACTGTCACTCTGCACTCACTGTCACTCCGCACTCACTGTCACTCCGCACTCACTGTCACTCTGCACTCACTGTCACTCTGCACTCACTCTGCACTCACTGTCACTCTGCACTCACTGTCACTCTGCACTCACTGTCACTCTGCACTCACTGTCACTCTGCACTCACTGTCACTCCGCACTCGCTGTCACTCCGCACTCACTGTCACTCTGCACTCACTGTCACTCTGCACTCACTGTCACTTCGCACTCACTGTCACTCCGCACTCACTGTCACTCCGCACTCACTGTCACTCTGCACTCACTCTGCACTCACTGTCACTCTGCACTCACTGTCACTCTGCACTCACTGTCACTCTGCACTCACTGTCACTCTGCACTCACTGTCACTCTGCACTCACTGTCACTCTGCACTCACTGTCACTCTGCACGCACTCTGCACTCACTGTCACTCTGCACTCACTGTCACTCTGCACTCACTGTCACTCTGCACTCACTGTCACTCTGCACTCACTGTCACTCTGCACTCACTGTCACTCTGCACTCACTGTCACTCTGCACTCACTGTCACTCCGCACTCACTGTCACTCCGCACTCACTGTCACTCTGCACTCACTGTCACTCTGCACTCACTCTGCACTCACTGTCACTCTGCACTCACTGTCACTCTGCACTCACTGTCACTCTGCACTCACTGTCACTCTGCACTCACTGTCACTCCGCACTCACTGTCACTCCGCACTCACTGTCACTCTGCACTCACTGTCACTCTGCACTCACTGTCACTTCGCACTCACTGTCACTCCGCACTCACTGTCACTCCGCACTCACTGTCACTCTGCACTCACTCTGCACTCACTGTCACTCTGCACTCACTGTCACTCTGCACTCACTGTCACTCTGCACTCACTGTCACTCTGCACTCACTGTCACTCCGCACTCACTGTCACTCCGCACTCACTGTCACTCTGCACTCACTGTCACTCTGCACTCACTGTCACTCTGCACTCACTGTCACTCTGCACTCACTGTCACTCTGCACTCACTGTCACTCCGCACTCACTGTCACTCCGCACTCACTGTCACTCTGCACTCACTGTCACTCTGCACTCACTCTGCACTCACTGTCACTCTGCACTCACTGTCACTCTGCACTCACTGTCACTCCGCACTCACTGTCACTCTGCACTCACTGTCACTCTGCACTCACTGTCACTCTGCACTCACTGTCACTCTGCACTCACTGTCACTCTGCATGCACTCTGCACTCACTGTCACTCTGCACTCACTGCATGCACTCTGCACTCACTGTCACTCTGCACTCACTCTGCACTCATCATTACTGTTCCTTTTGTGGCATAAAACGGGTACCTCTTCTGCGTGCACTGGTTTATGTCAGAGGAGCTAAGCTTGGTCAATGTCTGAACAAAATGGCAAAATGATATGTTCCTGCAACAGCACAAGGCCGTAGATTAGAAGCTACGAGGTAAGAGACAACATGTACCCGCAATACCAAAGTACTAAACGCTTCACTGTATCTTGGAGGAATGTACTTACAAAAAAAAAAATCAATCACCCATAACAACGAACCCACCCGACCCGTCCTTATCAAAACAGATCAGACGAAGACTTGATGGAGAGGGCCAGGCACACAACCCGGCCATCGGTCGCCTGGGAAACCAGATCCATCCACGGCTCAGGAGTCCTCTGTGCGTGGACAGGGTGTACTCCAGGAATCAAGTCCGTGCAATTGTACCTAATAATTTTCTCATAAAAAACTCACTGCGCATTCCACCCTCAACGAACAACACGCTTGGCAAAACAACATGCACGGCAAAGGAAACCGGCCGCTCGCACACTCTCCTCTCCTGCCTCCTTGTATCATACCAAGTCACGGACATGCGCAGACGTCGTGATGCGCATTTGATTCAAGTATTTTACAGTTTTATAAAAAAATACTCACTGCGCATTCACCAATCAACGCGCGCGGCAAAGGAAACCGCCGCGCACACACGCTCCTTTGCCCTAAGGTAAGCAATTACGGCGGACTCCCGCTTTCGTTTTCCGCCGGCCTGCGAACAGGAAGTCAGGCAGGCCGGGCGGGACAACCGGAAGTAGGAGGGCGGGAGCCTACCCCGCCTCCCACGGAAGAGCCGCGATTGTTTGGCGCACCGGAGCAGGCAGGAGCCTACCCTGCGCCCCGGTGCCGAAGAAGGGAAGAAGAGTCTTGCTGCCGGTGGGAGCCGCTACACTGAGGATGCCGGTGAGTGGGGCTTCGCCTTGTTGGGGGGGGGGGGGGGGCATCTGTGTGCGCGCGCGCGGCGGCGGACTGTGTATGTGTGTGAGCGTGCATGTGTGTGTGTATGTGTATGTGTCCTGGAGTCTGTGTGTATGCGTGTGTGTGAGGGGGGGGGGGGGGTTTGCCTGTCTGGGTGCCTGCGTGTCTGTGTAAGTGTAAATGCGTGTGCGTGTGTGTGGAGCCGAGAGGAGAGGGGCTGGTGTGTGTGGAGGGGTCTCTGTGTATGCGTGTAGGTGACGGGGGTGTGCCTGTGTATGCGTGTGTATGTGCGCATGCGTGAGTGCTGTGTATGCGTGTGGCTGTGATGTGCGCATGCGTGAATGTTGACGCGCGTGCACGCAGCTCAATCCAGCCGCTCGTCACAGTTTTGTGTCCCTCATTCCCCCGTGTCAGACGACTATAAGTCTCCGCCCTGGACGCATCCTTCGGATGCGAATTCCAGGGCGAGACCTAAAAAGGGAGGTGGTGGCAACACAATTTCTTTAATTTTAAGCAGTCTCTCACAAACACAACAGTACAGCACAGCACACATACCCCCCCCCCCTACACACACAACCTGTTTTATTTCTCTGTGACACAAACTGCCACAAGGCTTTACCACCTTAATGTTGTGGGGGGGATTCTTCCCGCTAAGATAGCTCTCTCAAAAACATGGTCATACTATGCTCTGAAGGGTCCACGGTGTCTACACCCCTGTGACAAGGGGAGACTGACCATGAGCGGGACACATAACTGTGATGATTGAGGCCATGAAACAAACCCCGTCTCACCTTTCTTTTCTCAACAACAGGATGTCTGGACTGTCCTGAATATTCCGCTCTTTCCAGAGGACGAAGAAAAAGAGCACTGCTTCTTTAACTGGGGAGAACTCTCCCTAAAACCGCCCCAAATGATGATGAGGAAGGGGTCAGGCCTTCAAAACCACGAAGTCGGCAGAGTACGGGGTGTGTGTACACCGGAGGAGTCAGAGAAGGCAGAATCAGACGAGACTTGAAGGAGGAGCGAAGGTCGAAGATTCGCAGGAGCCAGGAGGCCAACGTCCCTGTGGGTCGCCCAGGAGGAGCGTGGCTCTCGCAGGTACGCGAGTGTTTTACGGGCTGGGTGGGCAAAAGGGGAAGACCTCCGAGGTAATAATCGGGTTCCCACTATCCCGGTATTCCCGCCCCGAGCACAAACCTCACTTTTTGTAGACGTGCTGCGCACCGAGTGTTTCCTCACTTTCCCTCCATCACCATTGTTTGCTGTTTGAACACTACACTCAAACGGAGTCCTTTTTGTTTTCTTACACGCTCCACCACCGTGTATCCCTGACCTAACTGCACCGCGCTGGAGTGGAGAAGGAGAGGACGGACCTCCCAGAGGGACCGAGTGTCTCCCGAGAAGTCATCGGAACCCCCTCTACCTTATTATAGACCATTGCCATATCGAAAACGTGTGTTACGGCTAATAAAGCCTTCGTTAACACCAACCAAAGT
This sequence comes from Lissotriton vulgaris, assembly GCF_964263255.1. NCBI lineage: Eukaryota > Metazoa > Chordata > Amphibia > Caudata > Salamandridae > Lissotriton > Lissotriton vulgaris. The sequence goes on along the minus strand of NC_141686.1, from coordinate 158,698,373 downwards.
CTCTGCGTTTTCACCCGCCACGCAACAATCCCCTAAGGCAAAACTAAATTGAGACCAACTATCAGTTGAACAAACGGTTACCACAGAAACGCTACTTCAATTTTACAGTGATTATGTGCAGAATCTATGTTTTTGAACAAATTAGAGAATAAAAAGGTGGAGTAAAAGAAGTTACCTGCTGTGGGTATAGAGTTGTGAGTTGGCGAAGCAGAAAGTCCCAAATGACTTCCTGAGATGGGCAAAGCAGAGCCAACGGAGGAGCTGCCGAGCTGATCAATCCCCACAGGACTGAGGTTCATGTCATTCATTCTGCGAACAAAACAGTTTTATTGACAGGGGATGCCATAAATCAGATCACAGTATTTTTATAGCACCTTTTAACAATTCCTATTCAAATATTAAATAAAAACAATGTTAAAGAAATAGGTGGGACAATGAAGTGCACAATCTAAATACTAAATTGAGCAGCAATCAAAGTTTTGAAACTTCTTTAGCAGAGCTGCATGCTCAGCCCCACAATCAGACGCAGACTTGTGCCGAATATAATGGCTCTGCGCCTCAGTATAGACGTTTAGAGTAGCCTTAAATGAGGGAAGAATTGCTTAAAGCTGTACAGAATACAAACAGAGGAAAGCTCTATACAGAGAGGAGCTGCCTGGAGACGTATCAAACATATGCAAGAAAAATAGTGGAGAAGCTTAAAGAACTTTTATAGGGGCTAGAACAGGGATTTTACCAAGAACTATGAAACAGACTGTTGGGTACCTTATTCCTAAGCCTGGAAAAGTCTCAATACAACTTTTACAGAGCCTTATAAACTATTCGTAAGGGTATAAAAATACTCACAAGGCATTGGTCCTCACACTGCTGCAAGTACTGGTGAAACTTTCACACCCAGAGTAGTGTGGATTTCTAACACACAGAAACACCCCCAGTGACTGATGACTTTCATACATGTACTACAATGATGGGAGGAAAAGGTAGCTATACGTTAGAAATATCAGCTATAGAAAACCATTTATCACAGTCAGTTGGAGGCTCGTGATATCAGTGCTGGAGTACACTGGTTTGGGCCCAGAGTTTAAGTAATCAATACACATGCTTAATTCATAACCTGCTGCAAGGATATGAACAGGGAAAGCAGTGTCATAAAGCTGGAGGCTGGAAAGGGGTACCAAACAAGGCTTCTCACTATTGTTGACATTTGTCTGGCACGTGAACCAATACAGATTAAGCTTAGGAATGTCTACGCATTAAAAAAGCCACTGTAATGCATTTGTATGCGGAGAACACCTTACTATATTTGAACGATACACAGCGGCCAATCCCAACATTACTGTGGAACAGAGGTCTCTAACCTTTTCTGTGATTGAGCTCATCAAGAGGTACTAATATGGTTGGTGTTGTAATACTGACAACATCAAACAAGATTACATTAGTGGGTACCATATGTAAGATTACTACCAGCGATCACCTCCGTGCATCAGACCTGGCTGAAAACAGAAAAGTATAAACGGCTTTGTCAATATGGAAGGACTCTAGATGGGTAGTGCATAAGAACCATACCTGTGATAACTATGGCACCAAGGTAATACAATTTAGAAAAGGTCTTCCCAATGCCACATTAGTTATCACTCAAATATCAGCTTTAAATATATTTAGAAAATTCAGCCATTTTTATCTAAATAGCTTATGAGTTCTAAAAATAAGAACTTTTTTGTCTCAACTATACACTCTATATTTTGGTGTACATATATTAATTCAACCAAGTAAAAGCTTCTAATTTAGTAGTCTGGGGTGCACACAGGAGAGCTACTTACAGGTACCTGTAGAGCTACAAATAGCTCACGACCTACTCGTTGGAAATGCATGCTGTAGCTGCCACAGGCATTCGGAAAACTGTTCAAACTGTGCATTAATCAGAATAAATCTATTTTCCTGTTAAGAAGCCTGATTGGGATGGCTACAGCCTTGCTGCTGAGATAGGTGTAACCTGGGAAATGGAACGTTTTTTATATTTACATATAAAGGTCACATACTTCGCAGAAAAGCAGCTGACATTCAAACTGAAAAGAGTGGTAAAAGGCAGCAGCGTCTGGGATCATTTGCCTTAAACTTTCTTGGGACTGTCCTACTATGGCTCTGCAAACTGTCCCCAGTAACTCCTTCAGTACCTGATCTAAGTAGTAGCAATGGTGACAGTCACAGGTTCTCAGGGCGATAGTGTCGGCGGGAAGGGGGTGTGTCGAGAGGTGGCATGCATAAAGCGCAGTACTGAATAATCACCCAGCACCACAATAACTGATTGTCCAACCCAGTGCTCATTATTACGAAAATGAAAGTACTTTAATACACTCAATACGAAATACTGCATGTGAATAAGACATTCACTGGACCAAGTGAGAAGGGAGACATTTACCCCTTTAACTCTGTATGGAATGAGGTATGGCAGGTTTAACCACATGCGCGCTGCTCTGATTCTGCTGGAATGCTGACTTTTTAACCCTTTCGCTGCTGATGACGAGCTCAGCTCGTCATCACCCACGGGTGTCGTGTGCTGATGACGAGCTGAGCTCGTCATGAAGAGTGGGAATCAGAGTAATTCAGCACAGCGCAAAAATCCCCGCAGCAGCCATGTGGTTCAAAAACCCATTGTTCATGACGAGCTGGGCTCGTCATCAGTGTTTGAGGAGGCTACACCATCACGAGCCCAGCTCGTCATCAGCCTCGAAGGGGTTAAGCACATGTACAGTGTCTCTCGTAACCATCCTTTCCCAATTAGAGAAAGAGGGCTCAGTTAGCAGTCTGAGTCACAGTTTTCTGATCTAACCAACAAGTCCAGTTCACAAAAATTTTCTAGGAGTACTATTTCTTGTCCTACTTCTGTAAATTCTTGGGAATTTATGAAAGCCGTATAGCTGCACTTAATGCAAGCACATATGCCATGGGTGCATTTTTGAGACTTTCTTTAATAATTGGGCCCCACATTTGGTCTGGCGCGGACGGTGACCTTTTGTGTTTATTAAAATGATCTATCTCTCTCTCTCTCTCTCTCTCTCTCTCTCTCTCTGTATCGGCTGGTTTCACTGTGAGTAACAGCATTCTGCTCTTTCACAAGGAACATATCAGCACACAACGTAGTTTTGTTCAGTGCCAGTAACTACTGTGGCAGTGTGTGCTTTTTGAGACAAATTTTTGCTTTTGCCAATGTTGGTTATAATGGTGAGGACCCGGCAGCTCCCACACCAATAAGGTTTTACAAAAACCATGCCAAACAAGTCACACATTGACATAACTAAAAAGCTGACCATCAATTTCAGACCTACTGGCTTTGCTAATGCTTGTTTATTTTTTTCCCCCCATAATCTTATTGAAACTGGATACACTGATTTTCAATTATGAATACTTTTGGGAAATATTAGCATGCATTAACACATGTTACTAAATGATGATGCAAAGAAATGGTACCTGAAATTTTATAGTAGTTTAGCAAAATGTTTTTTTTTCCTGAACATTTTATTTTGGAAGCAAAGAATCAACAATCTTGCTTTCAAGCTTTTGCAAAGACTTGCACCAAATCAGAGTGCATTCTGGGAGCATTGTACATAGCCTCATATTGCTAAACTTTGAAAAAGTGTGTACACATTTTTATATTGGAAATAATGTCAGTAGTGCAGTCAGAGAGAACAACATTTAAGAGTGCTCATTCTAATAACAAGCATTTGGAATGCAATAGGTCTCGCATTTACGCGAGTTTGCGCTATTGGCATTATAAATAAAAATACTTTTTATTTATGTTTTTGTTTTTGAAACATAGATAAAACACATTGTCATGTACAATGCCAATAGCTTAAACTCGAGTAAATGCGAGACCTATTGCATTGCAAATGCTTGTTTACCCCGGATGTGCAGTTAGCAAAACACAGTTGCCTCGAAGTGGAAGAGAGCTCAGGCCTCTCCCTCGCAGTTGCGCAGTGGCATAAATACATGGACACAGGATTGATTTGTATCTGGGACAGACAAGGCAAACACCTGGAAAACCGTCGCTTGAATTTAGCAACCGCTCAGATAATAAGCGGTATGACAAAAATGCTCCATCCTGAAAATAATTTAGAGGCTCTCAGCTCACCTGGATTTGTTTTTCAGAAAAGAACACCCTGTAAAAAAGCAACACAATTAACCCTAGCTCAATAAAACAGCTTTTAGGTCTGGTGTTAGCCAAAACGTTTGGATATGATTTATTTATTTATTTATTTTAAGAGTTTTATATAGCGCTGCTAGACCCGGAGGTATCAGAGCGCTTTACATGAGGAATTTAGCATATTACAAACGTTACAAAATTTACATGAAAGATCGTTGCGAGGAAGAGGAAAAACAAGGTTATACAAATACATCTAATGATTAGATCATTACAAAAACAGAAGATATTAAGGAGCAATGGGAGCGAGGGAAAATAGGGGTAAGGGAAAAGAGGGAGAAGGGAAACGTGGGAATGAGTGGGAGCAGGGAGAAAGGAACTGACAAAGGACGGAACAAGACGGCAGGTCAGGATCAGAGGAGAGGGTGAGAAGGAAGATGGGGACAAGAAAATGGGTTCAGAGAGAGGGAGAGGAGGTCATCGGAGGAAGATATAAAGAGACAGCAGCGAAAGGACGAGGAGTGCCATGCACCAATGTCCGGTTGGGTAGGTGACGGCCGCGGGCGCCAGACTCCTCTATAGCCGAACCAAGCGGCTCCACCGGGCATCGGCCATGTCGTCTGAACGTCTTTACATACGTTTCCACAAAATTATAGAATTACACCAGTTACAAGTTACATCAGGAACTTCGCATTTAGCATATTACAAACGTTACAAAATTTACATGAAAGATCGATAATAAGGTGCAATGGGAGCGAGGGAAAATAGGGGTCAGGGAAAAGGGGGAGAAGAGAAGGGAAACGTGGGAATGAGTGGGAGCAGGGAGGAAGGAACGCACAAAGGACGGAACAAGATGGCAGGTCAGGATCAGAGGAGAGGGTGAGAAGGAAGATGGGGACAAGAAAAGGGATTCTGAGAGAGGGAGAGGAGGTCCTCGGAGGAAGATATAAAGAGACAGCAGCGAAAGGACGATGAGTGCCACGCACCAATGTCCGGCTGGGTAGGTGACGGCCGCGGGCGCCAGACTCCTCTATAGCCGAACCAAGCGGCTCCACCGGGCAATGGCCATGTCGTCTCAACGGCTTAACATAAGGTTCCAAAAAAACAGATGAACATGAAAATCAAGATCAGAAAGAACGGGGAAAGCTGGTAAACCACAGGAGGAGACAGCAGCGGGGAAGAAAACGAGACAAATGTTCAAAGTCCGGCTGGGTAGGTTACGGCCAAAGCGGTGTGCCAGAGCCAGTCTCCCCTATAGCTGTCGGAGGAGCTCTACCGGTCGGTCATGTATGCGTTTCGGACTCCGCCAGAATAGAGTGAGGATCAGGAGGTGGTCAAAAAGTCTAGTCTTTGGGGTACCATATTTGATAAGCATACGCCTTAAAAAAATGGCGCTGAACATGCTGAAACATAGGACACACACACACAGATAATACGTGGTTAAGATCCTGACTATGTAACTGGCACAGCTCGCTTCTTCTATCCCATTTCGGGATTTTCTCCCAAATGCCAGTTATCACACGTAAAAGGAGCAAATCCAATCTCATCAATAGGATCAACCTTCTGATCCCATGGGGCAAATTCCACAATAGATAAGGCTAAGGTTTATTCCCCAGATTGATCTAATGCACCATCTGATTACGCAGATTTGGGCAATATCCCTGCCCAAACTTATTTTGAACATAGAGCCCTTTTTTAAACTCTTCAGAGCGGAAATGGGCATGAAAAAAATCTATATTCAAATCAATCACAAAACTTTATTTAGACTTCTCAAAAGATCTAAAAACCATGCTCCGTTTTTTCCGCAGGGAGAAATTTTAAGCCTTAAAGGATGCCCAGAATGTTCCCTCTTCTCCACATAAAAGTTCATTTCCCCCACCTTAATATAGCAGCCAGGGAAACAAGCATTGGAAATGCAATAGGTCGCGCATTAGGAAAGTTTGAGCTATTGGTATTGTAAATGACACTTTTTTAGGTCTCGGCGTCAACGCGCGGAAGCGCGTCTCCGCCGGAGATCTTTTGTCAGCGACTATGATTCCCAGGAGACAGTCCCGGCCGCGCGCATCCTTCCAGGCGATTTGTAACTGGAATGCGCGCTGTGGCCAGGCGCTGTCTCCTGGGAAGCGCAAGCACCACATACGCATGCGCATACACACACACACGCATGCGCATACACACACACACACAAGCGCCCACGCACATACATACAGACACCCACCCCCCCTCCGCAGACATACACACACGCGCGCGCGCACACACACACACACGAGTGCACCCCCCCCCCTCCCCCGCCGTCGCACACATGCATACACACACAACGAGGGAACCGAGCCCCCCCCCAGCCCTTTGTAACTTACCAGATCAATTCTGAGGGACTCCGCTCTCCTTCTGGAGTCGCGACTCGCGAGACGCTTTCACTCCGCCTTCTCTTCCGGTTACGTACGCAGCCCCGCCCCCGTCACAGGCGACTTTGCCTGACTTCCCGTCCTACCTGCGCTCACTGAGTTCGGGATCTCCTGCCTCGCCTGCTTGTTTTAAATACCTCCATGCATGGAATTCTAAACACTGCACAAAACAGAAAGGAAGCGAGGCGATTTTCAGAGCTCGATGGGTGACCCAAAACTCTGCAATTCATCAAAACGAGAAGTCAAACCAGCAAGAAATGGAGCGTGGCATCACTCCGGCGTCCTTGCTCGTGATCAGGTAGAAGCGTACGCACAAACGTAGCACGTGCAGCCTCCTCGGCGCTGCCGGTAGGCCCCGCCTCGAGCTCGGCACCTTTCTTCCCCTCACGAGCATATTTACATTCTGTAGGTTTGCAAATAATGACATAACCCTCACCTGGCACGGCGGTGATTTATTGCAAACAACACCGCGCCACGGTATTGGCAGGAGGCTGCACAGGCCAAGGCGCGAGCGTGTCGTTTCCGTGCAGTGTTCGCAGCGGTCGCTGCTGTGCTGTGTGGAGAGCTGTTGCCAGTGCACAGCACAGGCCAGCTCTGCAGCACCGGGCCAGCTCTGCAGCCCACAGCAACCTCTGTGGCAATCATGTCAGAAGCGTTTGTGGGGGGGATGGGCGCCAAACCCTTTGCGGGGGCCCTCTTGGTATCCCACCAAGGAGGATTTGTATTGAAGGCAATTTGTGGACTGGGGTGAGGAGAAAACATCGCATTTGGCGCCACCTAGTGGTGCTAACGCTGCCGCTTTGGTCCAATTACTAAAGGAACAGTGAGGCCTGCTTTTCATTATGTCGAACTACACTTCAAGCTGCACGTGGATGATACGTATGTTGCGCGCCTGTACGTACGTGTGAGCACAATGCATGCACGGTGGGGCTGTGTATGGTGTTCGGTGGCCTAAGCAGGTGGCCCCATGAAATCGATTTTGAAATCCTGCGCTTAAGTGTAACCCAAGATGGAGGGTTACAGATCACCCCAGACAGCATTGTGAATTGCAGGGTTTCTCATCACTTCTGGGACAAGGCTGAAGGATGTGCAAGATGGGAGACTGAGTTATTTTATTGTGTACGGTAAACCCCGCCCCTTTCCTGGAACGCTCTTTTCCAGAATTGGTTTCCACACTAGGTTAAGTGGATGTTTAGTGGGCAAACGCTGCGGTCTTTTGGGTCTCTCCGACAGCAGGCTCCTACCCCCACCGACCTTCCTGCTGACACCACAAGACAAAGACCTGCCAGGACCAGACTGGAGCTAATACGCGAAAGTCAAGATGGCCTGAAACCGGCCTGAAACCGCTCTCTGGCTAGTGAAATACACAAACTCGGTCTACAACGGAGAACAAATCTGGGACATAAACTACCCTCCCAGGGTGCCAAGTTCCTCTTTCAGAATCTGGGGTCCCACTGCAGTGGCTAGGGGATGAGCTATTGACTGCCAATTCCCCTTGACCAGGATCAGGACCAGAAGCCTGAGTAGCTCAGCAGCCTGCAAGGAGCAGGTGTCCTGGGCTTTCCTTGAAGTTAGGAACTGGCTGGCTGCTTAGGAGGGCCCCCTGCATTAGGAAGATGCTGCCTATAGGAGGGAAACTACAGGAAGCTGAGTCAGGTTGAACAGAAACTGCCTGCTGTGACTCTGTCAAAAGGACCAGAATTGCTAGACCGTAAGTCAGAGGTCTTCACACTTTGGGGCGCGCCCACCTGGGGGGCTGTGCATGTATGTATTCCCAGGGAGGCACACATGGGTCTGCAATTACATTTTAATGAAGATAGCCTGTAAGTCATGTTTCTAGGTTGCCTTCATTTACACGTAGCATCTACAGGCCATAAAAAAGGTGCGAGGACGGTACAACTGAGTGGCATGACGTAGGGTCAGTGAGTATGAAGCCTTCAGGTAACTGCATATAAAAACATGCACACCTCAAATGAAACAAAATGCAAGTTAAACTAATTAAAGGGGAATGTACTTTTTAACCTTAAGAAACCTCAGTTGCCTAATGTGATCACTGCAGATGCTTTCGTGTGTGACCAGAGTCACAGAATTAAACCCTGACTGGTGCAGTCAGGAATTGTGACTTATTTATAGTGCTACGAGGTCCCAGTCTGGGATAGGAAGCACTGTGAATGTCATTATTCTAAAATTCTATTACACTATATAAAAGAGGATGCTGCAAATTACTGTTTTGGATAGTAGTGAGTGCAGAGTAGTGAGTGCAGAGTAGTGAGTGCAGAGTGAGTGTGCAAAGTGCAGAGTAGTGAGTACAGAGAACAGAGTAGTGAGTGCAGAGTAGTGAGTAGTGAGTGCAGAGTAGTGAGTAGTGAGTGCAGAGTAGTGAGAAGTGAGTGCAGAGTAGTGAGTAGTGAGTGCAGAGTAGTGAGTAGTGAGTGCAGAGTAGTGAGTGCAGAGTAGTGAGTGCAGAGTAGTGAGTGCAGAGTAGTGAGTGCAGAGTAGTGAGTGCAGAGTAGTGAGTGCAGAGTAGTGAGTGCAGAGTAGTGAGTGCAGAGTAGTGAGTGCAGAGTAGTGAGTGCAGAGTGCAGAGTAGTGAGTAGTGAGTGCAGAGTAGTGAGTGCAGAGTAGTGAGTGCAGAGTAGTGAGTGCAGAGTAGTGAGTAGTGAGTGCAGAGTAGTGAGTGCAGAGTAGTGAGTGCAGAGTGCAGAGTAGTGAGTGCAGAGTAGTGAGTGCAGAGTGCAGAGTAGTGAGTGCAGAGTGGTGAGTGCAGAGTGAGTGTGCAGAATGTAGAATAGTGAGTGCAGAGTAGTGAGTGCAGAGTAGTGAGTGCAGAGTGAGTGTGCAGAATGCAGAATAGTGAGTGCAGAGTAGTGAGTGCAGAGTAGTGAGTGCACAGTAGTGAGTGCAGAGTGAGTGTGCAGAGCAGTGAGTGCAGGTGCAGAGTGGTGTGTGCTGTTGAGTGCAGAGTGCTGTGTATTGGCAATGTAAATGACCATGCCATTTATTTATGATTTAAAGAAAAAAAAAGAAATGTCATGAGCAATGCCAATAGCTCTACCTATAATGATGCCGAGACCATTGCATTGCAAATGCTTGTTTATTTATGTGTTGGTTTTGAAAGTAGCAAAATAAATAGCTTTGTCAGTTACAATGTCAATAGTTTTAACTTTTGCAAATGTGACACCTATAGCATTTGTAATGCAATGTGTGTTGTATTTACGTTACTTAGATGTCTTGATATTACAAATAACAATGGCTTTTAATTTTGTAAATAATTAATACTTAAATAAAAGTTATTGTAATTTATAATGGCAATAGCTTAAACGTTTGTAAATAACTTTTGTGAAGATTATGTTCAGTGTATTTTATTGTGACGAAAATCCAAGAACATTGCATTTGCACCTACACACACACAGAGCCACACACATATAGATGTGGTGGTGGTGGATCTGGGGGATATGGTGGTGGTGGATGTGGTGGTAATGGTGGATGTGGTGGTGATGGTGGTGGATGTGGGGTGGATGTGGTGGTGGATGTGGTGATGGTGGTGGGTGTGGTGGATGTGGTGGATGCGGTGGTGGATGAGATGGCGGATGAGATGGCGGATGAGATGGCGGATGTGCTGGTGGATGTGCTGGTGGATGTGCTGGTGGTGGATGCGGTGGTGGATGTGGTGGTGGTGGATGCGGTGGTGGATGTGGTGGTTGAAGTGGTGGTGGATGAGGTGGTGGATGTGCTGGTGGATGTGGTGGTGGTGGATGCGGTGGTGGATGTGGTGGATGTGGTGGTGGTTGAAGTGGTGGTGGATGTGGTGGTTGAAGTGGTGGTGGATGTGGTGGTGGATGTGGTGGTGGATGTGGAGGTGATGGTGGTGGTGGATGTGGAGGTGATGGTGGAGGTGATGGTGGATGTGGTGGTGGATGTGGTGGTGGATGTGGTGGTGGATGTGGTGGTGGATGTGGTGGTGGATGTGGTGGTGGATGTGGTGGTGGATGTGGTGGTGGATGTGGTGGTGGATGTGGTGGTGGATGTGGTGGTGGATGTGGTGGTGGATGTGGTGGTGGATGTGGTGGTGGATGTGGTGGTGGATGTGGTGGTGGATGTGGTGGTGGATGTGGTGGTGGATGTGGTGGTGGATGTGGTGGTGGATGTGGTGGTGGATGTGATGGTGGATGTGATGGTGGATGTGATGGTGGATGTGGTGGTGGATGTGGTGGTGGATGTGATGGTGGTGGATGCGGTGGTGGTGGATGTGGTGGTGGTGGATGCGGCGGTGGATGTGGCGGTGGATGTGGATGTGGTGGTGGTGGATGCGGTGGTGAAGTGGATGTGGTGGTGGATGTGGTGGTGAAGTGGATGTGGTGGTGATGGTGGATGTGGTGGTGATGGTGGATGTGGTGGTGATGGTGGATGTGGTGGTGATGGTGGATGTGGTGGTGATGGTGGATGTGGTAGTGATGGTGGATGTGGTAGTGATGGTGGATGTGGTAGTGATGGTGGATGTGGTAGTGGATGCGGTGGATGTGGTGGTGGATGTGGTGGTGGTGGATGCGGTGGATGTGGTGGTGGTTGTAGTGGATGTGGTGGTGGTGGTGGTGGGTGTAGTGGGTGTGGTGGATGTGGTGGTGGTGGATGTGGTGGTGGATGTGGTGGTGGATGTGGTGGTGGATGTGGTGGTGGATGTGGTGGTGGATGTGGTGGTGGATGTGGTGGTGGATGAGGCGGTGGATGAGGCGGTGGATGTGGCGGCGGATGTCATGGCGGATGTCATGGCGGATGTCATGGCGGATGTCATGGCGGATGTCATGGCGGATGTCATGGCGGTGATGGCGGAGGTGATGGCGGAGGTGATGGCGGAGGTGATGGCGGAGGTGATGGTGGATGTGGTGTTGATGGTGGATGTGGTGTTGATGGTGGATGTGGTGATGGTGGATGCGGTGGTGGTGGTGGTGGATGGGGTGGTGGATGTGGTGGTGGATGTAGTGGTGGTGGGTGTGGTGGTGGTGGATACGGTGGTGGAGGATGTGGTGGTGGTGGTGGATGTTGCGGTGGATGTCATGGTGGATGTCATGGTGGAGGTGATGGTGGATGTGGTGGTGGTGGTGGATGTGATGGTGGATGTGTTGTTGATGGTGGATGTGATGGTGGATGCAGTGGATGCGATGGTGGTGGATGCGGTGGATGTGGTGATGGTGGATGCGGTGGTGGTGGATGGGGTGGTGGTTGTGGTGGATGTGGTGGTGGATGTAGTGGTGGTGGTCCTGTGGGTTCCATAAGGGTTTGTGACAGAGAAAAGATGATCTTATTTCAATAACATACACGGCCCTTCAACCTGATTGTTGCCCTGGTAACGGACGCCGCTGAAACGCTGCTGCAGGAGCGGTGGTGGTGGAATAGGCAGAATCCTGGTGAGGAATCCCAGGGGCAGACGGAGGATGGAGAAGGACAGCGGGTGGGGATAGATCCGGGGCAAGGGGTGAAGGGGTGGCATATTTAACATTACATCCCTGAGTGCCAAGCATTGTTGTACATTACTGTGCCAGAGTTCAGCAAGAAACGAGATGTTATTTTTAAAAAAAGTTACCCTTACCGTGCGTATGCATATAATGTAGGTGTATCGATGTTTATTCAGAAGTTCAAGTTTGCCGGCATGGTAGACTAATACATTTACAGATGTTAGTATCGTGCGTGTATAGGCTAATGGTCAGGAACATTAACTTAGGACTCTGTGTCAAAGAACAGTCACCGCCATTGTGAAATGGTGTAAAACGATACAGCATAGCGCTGCATTATAGCTCTTTCAAGTTCATTACATGGAACATTTGTATAATAAACACAATTGAGTAATAAATACAATAAAGAGTGTGGGTGGTAATTGTTCCAGACAAGCATGAGAAAGGCTAAATAATGATGCTGCAGCACAATGGAGTGAGCATAGGAAGAGGCCAATGGAACAAAAACAAGCTTTGCTCGGACTAAAAAGGAAATGCTAACAGGAAATAAACTAAACCAAACACTGAGTCGAGTATCCAGGTAACGTAAGAGGAACTGCACTAGCTATAGATGAGGAGCAGAAGGGTGAAAGTAAAGATCGCAAGGATAGTAAGGAAGGACAGGGTATTGGTAATGGTGCAGCAGACAAGAGAGGCCAAGAAGCTCATCTCAGTGGGTGGCTGAGCGCCGTGAAAGCAACAGGTCTGAGCCTCTTTCTGCTTCACTCGAAGCACACAGGCAAAGGAGGGGGAGGGGGGGGCAATGCTGCGTTTGTTCTCAGAGGGTAGGGGAAGGGCCCCAAACGTGAAGCGGGAGGGGGAATACCCAGAAATACTAGTAACGTACATGAAATTAAGTGTTCTAAAATAAAGTGTGTGCAGTGCACTCTGATGTACATACAGCACTGTAAATTATATCATGCATTGCACGTTAGGTTGTACAGGGCTGTGAAAGTCCACCCATCCAACGTGAAGAGATACAGAGCCCTGCTACAGTGTGGTGGCAAAGTGGAAAATAAAAAGCAACCAACAAGGGAGGAGTTGCACATCGCCGAGCAGAAGTAAAGACCCATGTGTTAAAGGGTGGTGCTCTGTTGTACAAGCAGCTCCAACATAGTGAATATGACGAGCCGCATAAAAAAAACAAGCGCAGCACTCTCTCCCAGGACGCCAGACGAAGGGCCGAGTTCAAGTCTAAATAAAGCATTTCACAAAGGCACACACACGAGAGATGAGTCATGGGGTACTTACAATTTTCAGCCTGATAGTCTGGCACAAAATGCTCGTCATTGTCAGGTACCTGAGCTGAAGAGAGAGAGAGAAACAAAACGGAGGGCATTGTTGTGGGGAGGGGGGAGGAGAAATGCGACACGGCCGAAACTGAAAGCACGGCCGGCCGGCCGGCCGTGAAAGCCTTTGATCCGGCTGGGGGTGGAGCGGCACCAAGCCGTGAGGGGAGAGAGAGTGGGGAGAGGGCGGAGCAGGAAGAGCTGCTCTCGGCAGGCTGGGGAACAGATGCTGCTGGGGAACTGATGAGGGGAGGTGCCCTGAAGAAATGCGACACGGCAGGAAGGGGAGGGGGCGGAGCGGGGGTGTGGGAGGAGTGCGGCTGAGGGAAAAGACGTGCAAGGCAGGCGGCTGGGGGCATGTGCACGCGCTTTTAATGTCAATGCGCATGCGCATTGAGCTTGAATTTCACGGGCACTGCAAGGAATCGCCATCGATTCCTTGCAAGTTGGTTAAAGTCTGTTTAAGCCCCCATAGTCTCGCAAGCTCAATGCGCATGCGCATTGACAGGCGAGACCTAAAAACATAAGAGGATAGTAAGCCAAACTCCAAGCACAAAGCATGATGGCGCAAGAAGTGTGTTCAAATTGCACATTTGACAAAAAATTCCACCTTCAATCCCCTCGAAAGAGTGCCAGTACCTCATATCTAACACTTCGAATGTATAGTACAAAGAGGGAGGGATTTTGTCCATATAAACTGACTAGATATGCCCAAAATAACGTCTCCCACGAATTATGCAAAATCTGAACAAAGTTGGCGTGAGAGAGGGCCCTGCTCGCTCAAAGCTTCATGTCAATGTCCCTCCCTTTCTTGGAGAAAACCTGCCCGAGATAAAAATATGAGTCAACTATTTCAAGTTCATCAGTACTCAAATATCAATTAAAATTCCTCTCTAGCCTTAGCCTTAACCCATTCTTACAAAAGATCAAGACTTTGCTTTTGGAAATACTGATCTTCAGAAAATGTGCTTCAGCATACTTTGACAGTGCTACAAGACGGAGTTGCAAGCCAATAGGAGTTAGGGCCATAATAGTTACAGACATCATGCCAATTCTGGGAGGATCACTCCTCACTTGATTTAAGGTGCCTGGAAGGTCAGATATATGTAAAGAAAACAAAAGGGGAGCCAACAAACAGCCTTGCTTAAAATCATTATGTATTTCGATCTTACGACATAAACCCTGCATCCCTTCCATCAGAATTTGACACCAAGAATTCAAAAGTAACTCCATAATAAGACCCTAAAGGTGGTGCGGAACACCCAAAAGAAGATGCTTCCTCCACAGCGTTTTACGATCCACTATCAAGCGCTGTGGAGAAATCAATGAAAGCCGTATATAACAACATACTCTGAGAAAAGGCATATCTTCCCACTACCGTTTGCAGGGCCGTGATAGTAACCAGTGTACTATGATCCCTCCTAAAACCGGCTTGTTCCAGGGGGATGATATTCTGATCATGAGCCCACTGCTGTAAATGACAGAGTACGCTCTTGGCAAATAACTTGCCAGAAGCGTCCAGCAATGCTATCTGTCTAAAACTAGCTGAGGAGGATTTAGGTCCCTTCTTATACAGAAGTACAAGGACACTGCCCTTCCATGAATGTTTTTTTTCCTCAGAATGGCAGCAATAGTTAAAAAAACAGGGCAAGGAGAGATCCCAAAGCTTCAGCCTCCTTTTTAATAACCACAATAGGAACCTCGTCTGGCCCCAAAGCACCGGAAATTCTGGCATTATTTATGAACCCCACTATCTCATCCACAGATGAGGAACCCTCCTCCACACAAAGAGTCACGGGTATTCTAACTCAGTATCACTATCATACCACTGGGAAATTTTAGTCCAGCCAGTATTTTCAGGAATCTGGTTTGCCTGTGCCTTCACCCTAGAGCCACAGTATTCGGCGATCAAACCCCAATACTTCCTGGTGTCTTTAGCACTTGCAGCCTCTCTTAATTTGATCATTTTTAAATTATGGTCCCTTATACTTTCATGAAGTTTGCGTCGGGTTCTTAACTATTTGAGACAGCCAGTTTCATGCTGTCGACCCAAGTACAACAGCAGATGCTGTTTTCCTATTAAGTTTATTTCCTGATTTATTACTTTAAGTGAGGATTAGCACAATTTCAGCAACCAAGGACCAATGGGTCTGGAGTTTAATTTACAGAACTCCTCCATATGGGACTCAAAAACAAAAATAGATCACCACAACCAAGTCCCACCGGATCGTCACTAATTTCCTTGATTTTAAAACTTGAGGCAACCGTATTCTTAGTTGTCCAAAAGGAACGACTATTTGACTTATTAAAACCAATCATACCCAATCAAAGGTACTCAGAGTCCAACTTCTGGAGTTTATAGACCACAGATGTACCAACTAAACTATGATCACTCATAATAGATGGATAAACAGTGAGTTTCTCATATCCCCACAGATTTGGAAGGAGACTACCACATAATCAAGTAGACTCTGAGCGGAGGAAGCATGAAAGGTATATGAAGCAGCTTCACCCACAGGAGATCTCCCATTTAATATAATCAAGTCAAATTTTCTAAAAGTCTTACGTAGAAGGAACTCACATTTATATGTTCTAATTTTATCAGAGAACAGAATATCTGGAATGGACCATATATCTTCTTTGTCAGATGAGACACCGTGGCATTTAGGTTTACCATAATTATAACCCAGGGGCAATCTTCCCTAATGGAAATATCATGATAAAATGATAATGCATAATATGCTTTGCACCAGAGCTCTTCGTCCACTGGTCTGGGATGGTCATTCAGATTTCTTCCACCCACTACAGAAAACAGTATGGGAAATGGTTCAGACCATTTTAGACATTTGCTAACTACGAGAGCAGCATTCTACCCATTCACAAAAAGCACACCCACACACAAAGTCGTCCCTTCAGTGCTTGGGACTATGGCAATGTGGCATTTCAAGACCAAAATTATTTTAGCTTTTATAGTTGTTTTTTGTCTTGAATTGACACGGGCCAATCAGCTTCCACAACCATTATGTTTTGGAAAAAAACAGTGGCAAAATAAAACAAACACCGACAAAGGCAAAAGCCTGGCAGTCAGTACTAGACCTGTTGGCTTTGCTGACGCTTGTAGAGTTTAGGCAACCAACTTCTCATATCAGAAGACAAGTATAGCTGATAGATTCTAGGTTCAAGCTAAATATTAACACTTTGAATGACCGCGGCCTTTGCAGTCAAGTCCCATTCGAAGGACGGCTCTGAAAAGACATTTATCGAAGAGACGTAACTTTCAGGTCTGGAGAGATCTGGGGCACTATCACTGTCTGCCCAGCACAAATAAACCACAATGTTGTAGAAAAACCCAAAGGCCTGCTAAAAGAACAATACAGGCGGAGGGGGTGTACCATAGTGTACATTTCTTCGTTTACCTAAGACTTACAACTTACCAAACACTGAAGCATTAGGAGCGGTCCAAAGTAGTTCTCACTATGTAGTGTCCCTGCCTGGTATGTGCGTTATCGTGGTAGGCAGAAACGGTTAGGCATGGATGTGTGTGTCAAATAAAAAAAAAAAGCAACTCTGTTTTTGTTTGGAAGCAAAATGTACGGCATTTCAAACCCTCACTCCCCTGAGCCTTTAACTTCACAATGTCAAAGAATTCAGAGCAGTATTGTGTTGGGTGTATGGTGGCCTTTAGAAGAGCGATAGGAAAACACGCTGACAAAACCAGCAAAGTGTACATGAAGGTGGGCAAGCAAAGGATGAGGTTAACAAGTCTTCTGAAGAAATCATCCTATAGATGCATAAAATAATGTGGAATATGCTGTACTGCACGTGCTATTCATCAATACGCCTGGTTTTGCAGCAAGAAGTGGAGAAGGAGAGTGTGGGGGGTTGGAAATGGCAAAGAGTAGGTCTTATTATACAACTTAAAGGAAAGAGTCCACATCTGAGAATAGACTTGGTTTTTAATAAACTGGTCAGCAACAAGTTGCGCATAGTGAGTAGACCGGACCCTCCTTTTAAACAATTGATGCCATAAGCAGTAGCCAAACTTGCTCATCAATAAACATGTGCAAATGCCCACGCGAGTCAGTTTCTTTAAACTAGGATAAAGGTTCCTCATTCACATACATTTTTATTTTAGAGCAGGTACCTTGCAAGGAGGGAATCTATAATGCATTTGCAAATTCGCACTCATTACTGTATTAAAAAACCCATGGCATGGAAAAGGGATTGAGGCTTCTCTACCAATGAGGTGCAAAAAAAGATCTGCTGCTAAACCTCGGCGTGCATGGTGGCCAATGGTGGCAATCGTTCTGTAGGGGGAACTGTCAAACGTACAAAGGAATGTGTGTTTGATTGGCACAAGGAGATATCACGCTGTGGTGGAGGGGGGAGTGTGTTCACGGCACATTAGGAGAGCATGTTTGTACCACGCATCGACATGCAGCTACACTGTCAATTGACACAGCCTTTCGTGGAGCTGTGTGGCTGCACTTGGATATAAAGGCCATGTCTTACTGCCCTCAGACAATATACCTTTATATTAAACTAAAAAGCAAACCCGGTTCAGAGCAATACTTCATAAATCCAGCTGACAGAAATGTACTGATTGTGCCAGCACCTTTCACAAGGCGCTGCCTCTAGCAAGAATGTAACCACTTTGCACAAAATACCAAAATGTACAGAGTATGGGAAGGAGACGGTGGAATGGTACACAAAGGAAACCGTCGTACAGTAAGCCTCAAAGAAGTCATACAAAAAGTGTGAGGTTACAGTCTAAAGTGTCTCGCTGTAAGAGCGTACATTTTTACACCGGGAGTAGAGTGTGTAGACACAAAAGTGCTGTAGCATCCACTCACACTTCGCTGCAAGCCTGGGTTGACTGTCAGAACCTATAAAACTAGACACAACAAATAAACTCATTTAGAAAAAAACAGCGCGCCTAACTTCCTCATATGGGTTTAGTGAAGAGGACCAAGATTGTCTCGATTCGAATGAGAAAGAGCTGCTGTCACAATACTCCCTAAGTCCCACTCTCCCTTGGACACTGTAGCTCGAAAGCTCCAGGGGAGGTTATAGGCGGCGTTTAATGTAAATATGACTGCCGTTGGTCACGCTGATCACAGGGCCTGTGGCAGACAGTCGATAATGCTTTTCGGAAGGGGGAGTGTAAGGCAGGAGCCTCACTAGAGAAAGCTGTGCCGAGATAAGGCAGAGGTGCAGCGGGAGCCTCACGGGGGGAAGCTGCGCCGAGATAACGCTCACAATGCGCAATGTTTATAACAGCTTCATTGAGAGGAGACATTTTCACTAAGAGGGGTTCCATGCTGTGGGAAGTGCGACTGGATGCTTTACTGGAGGCAGAAAAAAAAGTCCCCATAGTGTCATGCCACGAGTAAAGCATCCAGTCCCCACGTGCACATCTTGTGTCACTCTGCATGCACGCTTTGGAATCCGTACAGATTCCAAAAGCCCTCGCATGGCGAGAGCACCGCAAGCGCGCTTCTAACGCCAGGCGAGACGTAATAAAGGCTTTCAGTTAATGAACCATAAATACAAGTTTGAACAGCATTAACATATAGATAAAACTATTATCTTAACTGCAGACAGTGCCCTTCCCTGATCCATAATGTGGTACTTCAAACTGGCAGCCAAAGGGATTGTGCAGCAGGTGGTTGGGCTTACTTGTCCCAAGGACAAAATACACACAAAAACCTGTTGCCCTTGACCCCAAACAACATGTCCTGGGCGTCAGTCTATAGGAATTCCACATCCCTGAAGAGGTATAAGCATTTTGCACCCAGATATCAAGAGCCACACTGCACACTGATAAGGGAAGAGACAAAAGGCTGGCCTCACCTAAAGGATCCTTTTTTTATTTTTTATTTTCTTTATTGGCATTTCAGAAAAATAAAAAATGTTTTGTACAACCAAATGGCAAATGCATTGGCACTCGTATCACAGAAATGAATCAGTAACATTTTGACATTTGCTTATCACTCATAGCATCAGTAATATCCTTGGTCCAGCAGCAACTTCAAGCCTCAACGTCCCCCCACCTCCAGCAACAGCCTATTGAGTGTTGTCAGTGTGTCTACCTCCCTCATTGTCCCCAACTCAACGTCCCTACCACTGTGTTGTGATATATTCGCAATCGTGTTCCCCGTCATCAAGTCTGAGTGTGTCTCCCCAGGCTCACCGTCGTCCGCCACAGACCTCCTCTCCAGGTACAGTGTCCAGTAGTTCTTCGGTAGGTTGCGAGGGGGTAGTAGTTCGCTGTACAGCCCTGTTTGCGTGCAGCAATACATCATGTCCTGTGACCATCTGGATAGTGTCGGGGTGGGTCCTCTCATCCAGGTGAGAGCTACGCAACGTTTGGCCACCAGAAAAGCCATATCAACCAATCTGCGAGAAGTGGGCGCAATATCTTTAGAATACCTTAACAGCGCTAGCAGCGGGGAGGGCACTAGCGTCAACTCAGTAACCCTGTTCACTTCAGCATAAACTGTGTGCCAAAACTCAGCAATCTTCGGGCAGAGCCAGGCGAGGTGTAGGAAGTCTGCCGATTGCGCCGTGCACCGTTCACATCTAGGGGATTCCCGCAAGCCATATCGAAACAGACGTTCTGGGGTGTAATAGTCTATTTAATATTTCAAACTGCAATAATCTGTGTCGGCCGTTCAAAGATACTTTAACATTAGCGCAGCAGTATTTCCACTTGTCCTCAGGGAGGTCAACCTCCAAGTCCGTCTGCCATGCTAACCGTGGTTTAGCATAGTGAGCCGTTTTCTCCACCAGCGTGACACAGTAGAGTTGCGATATTAAATGAAACGGAGTCTTAGCCGAAACTATATAGTCGTACGCCAGCACAGTTTGCGGTTCCGACATATCCTCCCCTAACAGGTCTCTGAGTGCAAGGCGCACTCTATGGAATTGGAAGCGAGTAAGAGGTGGAGCGAACTGTCCATCATCTAGGTCTACTTCCTCCCACGTCCAAGCTGCGCCGTTAAGGAATAAGTCACCCATGGTGGTGAGATTTAGCTTTGCAAGTGCCAGCAGGACGCCCTTGTCTTTGTATGGTCCAAGCCATGAACACCACTCCAGCTTTGCTCCTGGGGCGTACAACAATGAGCAGGCCTGGCGTCCATAAGGTAATGCCAGGCATGTATGACAGCGTTAAGGGAGTCTAAGAGTCCCGTTCTGCGATCTCTAGGGCGGGTCAGAAGCGCCGGTAGCGGGGTCGGGTCAGCAACTATGCTTTCAATACGTATGTGTGGAGCATTTGTTGGGCCATGCATCCAGCCATACGCGTGCGCGCCCTGGGTGGCACGTTAGTATAGTTCCAAGTCAGGGGCTTGTAGACCCCCGTCTTCGTAGGGCCGTATGAGGATATTCCACGCCACTCTCTGCTGCTTTCCAGCCCAGCCCAGGCGCAGCACCAGAGCATGCAATTGCTTGAAGAATACGCTCGACAGCACCATAGGGATGTTGCTAAAAAGAAATAAAAATCGAGGGAGTACTATCATCTTCAGCAGTGAAATGCGACCCCGTAGGGAGAGGGGGAGGCCAATCCATTTAGTCACATCGTCCTCCATTTTGGAGACAGCTACTCCGTAATTCTCTCCAAGGACCACCTCCGGATCCGTGTGCAGCCGTATTCCCAGGTACCTGACTGAGTCAGTTGTCCACTGTATAGGGTAATCCGATTCAACTCTCTCCGTGGCTGGAGTGAGCGGGAACATTATAGTTTTGTTCCAGTTCACGTGTATACCAGATAGTGAACTGAACAGGACCACTTCCCTGAGCACTCTCGAGAGATTGGTCTCTGGGTCCCGCACGTAGAGCAAGGTGTCGTCCGCATACGTGGAAACAATCAGGTTGTACCCGGGGAATCGTATACCACGGTGACCGTGGTACTCACGCAGTGCGCACGCAAGCGGTTCCGCGACTAGGGCATATAGAAGAGGGGAGAGGTGGCATCCCTGCCTGGTGCTGCGTCCGATATTGAAAGGCTCAGTAGTTTGCGCTCCTATGCGGACACGCGCCGTTGGGGAGGTATAGCGTGTATTTAGCAGTTTTATAAAAAGATCCCAGACTCCCATTCGCTGCAGCACCATGCGGAGAAAAGGCCACTTGACGGAATCAAAAGCTTTTTCCATGTCTAGGAAGACTGCCACCGCCGGTACCTCCTGTCACGTATGCTGGAATGCTGCAAAAACAGTACGTAAATTATAGGTCAGGGTGCGGTTGGGGACAAAACAAGCCTGTTCGGGAGCCACAAGCGTCGGGATCAGAGGGCTTAGACTGTTTGCAATGATTTTTGCGAATATCTTTGCGTCAACGTTAATTAGTGACAGTGGTCTGTAAGGGGAGCAGTCCTCCGGAGGCTTACCTGGCTTGAGAATTGCTATGATAATTGCTTTCCGCATCGTAGGAGGCATCTCGCCTCCCTCCGCCATCTGCTCAACGAGCATCAGCAGTCTGGGGATCATTAGATCAGAGAACGTCTTATAGAATGAAGCTGGGAAACCGTCGCTTCCCGGGGCGTTACCTGCTTTCATAGAGGACAACGCCCAGACAATCTCCTCCCTCTCGAATGGGCGCACTAGGAACTCGCGATGAGCATTAGTGAGCCAGGGTAACTGTATGTGTGTTAGATAATCCATAATAACCCGCCTCTACAACACTGGGATCCAAGGAAAGGCCCTGGACTGGATCACATCGTTCCTCTCCGACAGAACCCAGAGAGTCCGCCTGCCTCCCTTCCGCTCCGAGGCCACCAAGATCATCTGTGGCGTACCCCAAGGCTCAAAAGTATTTTGAGGTTAGGAACACTAGCCTCTGGACTGGGCTCTCCAATTAGCACGAAAACACTGTTTTCTCGTTAATCTATTCACATTTATTCGCAGTTCAAACTTTTCGAAATCTGTTTGTAGGTTTAATGTTTACTGTTTATGAATCTTTCAACATAATCACATCTTATGTTGTGTAAACCATAGTTGAATTCATCCAAAGCTTTCAAATTTTCACAATACCCAATGCATTTCGGGTCAAACAACAGCCATGACCCTTCGTCAGGGGTCTAAATGAAGGAAATCAAACAGGACCAAATTAGTCACCCGGCCACATAAACAAATATGTAAACACCTCGCTATGCCTTTCACTATCAAAGAAAACGGAAGAGGTAGTGCAATAAGAACCCGACTGAACCCAAGTCTAACAATGCGAGTCTAGCTCAACACTAACAAAAACGAGCCGAAGGAGGCTCCACCTTGGTGCTTATGCGCGCATCTACGCATTAGTTACGCGGTAAAATTTAAACATGCTAGCATTACTGTACGCTAAAGAAAAACTTACGGGTTTGAACGCGCGTAGGCGCTTCAATGAATGACTGCCGGTTAAGCACAGCCCAACTAGCTGCGTACTCATAGGGAGAGACACATGTCGCGTGATCGCGGTTGCAACCAATGGCGTTGCAGCACGGCGGTCACGTGAACAGAGTATGTCAGCTTCACAACAACCAGCGCATAGTAAACGCGAAGCGTCAAACATTGCGAAAGCATAACTAAATAAATGAACAAGCATAACGGACCAAATGGAAAACAAGTGTACAATAAAATATCAGAATGGAATGGCAAAGCTACTGACGCGCATCTTATCATGACAATTAAACATGTTAAACAGGGAAACCAGGGTCTGAGCACAAGACGATGAATTATAGGACCCACGCATGCTCTATTCGATCATTCAGCCCAATCGGCTGGGCGGAGTTCAGTTTTTTAATCCAAAAAAACTCTGCTTTAAGTCTTTGTTTCACAGGATCCATGTCAGGGCGCTGATGGATGACCTCTAGAACCATGAATTTTAACTGTGATATTTGGTGGTTAGATTCTTTCCAATGGCACGCTATAGCTGACTTAAGGTTGCTGAGCCTAATGTTGCTTTTGTGTTCTGTGATACGGATCTTCACTTTGCGCTCAGTTTGACCAATATATACCTTGCCACATGGGCATTTTATCAGGTATATGCAATTCATTGTGTCGCAATTGCCAGAATACTCTAATTCAATGGGAAAACCTTTAGTTGGATGCATCAAAGTGTTTCCACAGATCACATTATTGCAATGGATGCAATTAAAACATTTAGTCATTCCTTTCCAGTTCTTTTTCTCCTTACTGGGGGTATTCAGCAATTCCTTCAGATTTTTGGATCTTAGATATGCGAAAGTCAACTTGTCATTGTATATGTCTTTTAAATCCGGTTCATTTTGTACCAGGTGCCAATGTTTATTGATGATTCTTTTGATTTTTGAAGAATCGGTAGAGTATTTCAATACACATACAGTTTTTTGCGTTGTTGATTTGATCTTCGGTGTCAATAGATCGATTCTCTTGATTTTATCAACTTTAGATAAGGCTTGTATGAGAATGTCATTAGGGTACCCTCGTTTTTTATACTTAGCTGTTTGTTGCACCATTGCTTGTTTGGCTTGTTCTCCATCTGATGTTATTCGCTTTAGTCGAGTGTACTGCGAGAATGGCAAATGTTTTTTCAATGGCTCCGGATGGAAGCTTTGAAAAAGTAAACTGGAGTTTCTATCAGTGGGTTTTTGGAACACTTTGGTGCTAATCTCATGATTGGTGATATTGATGAGTACGTCTAAGAAAGATATTGCGTCTTGAGATATAGTGTGGGTGAATTTGATCCTTTCATTTTGATCATTGAGTGCCTTGATGTTCTCTTCCAATGTTTCTCTGGAACCACACCAAATTAAAAAAATATCGTCAATGAATCTTTTAAACATGGTGAGACCTTCAGTCCATGTTCGGTTGCACAGTATGTGATCATTTTCAAATTTCTGCATAAAAATGTTTGCGTATGAGGGGGCCCCCCCAAAACCCATAGATGTTCCATTGGATTGATTATAAAAAGCTCCATTCCATTCAAAATAACTGTGGTACAGTGCATACTGCATCAGTTCCAATATCAAAACTCTCTGGTAGTCTTCCAGGTCACTGTTCAATAAACTCCATTCCAAAGCTTCAATACCCTCTTTATGTGGAATTGAAGTGTATAATGCCACAACGTCAATCGTGCATAGCCAGTATGTGTCACTGGGTGATAGTTTGACACTGTTTAACATGTTCAAAAACTAAGTAGTATCTTTGATGTATGTGACACTTTTTTGAACAAGCGGTTGTAGGAATTTGTCGACGAACTTACCAATTGGTTCCGAGATCGACCCACAGGCAGAGACAATGGGTCTAAATGGGGGTCTCCTAGGGTCCTTATGTATTTTGGGCAACATGTATAGTTGCGGTCTCCTGGGAAATTTAAGATGAAAGAAAGCATGAGTCTTCTGGCTTATCCATTTCATGTTCAATGCGTGGTCTACAATGTTGCTATGATAATTGCTTTCCGCATCGTAGGAGGCATCTCGCCTCCCTCCGCCATCTGCTCAACGAGCATCAGCAGTCTGGGGATCATTAGATCAGAGAACGTCTTATAGAATGAAGCTGGGAAACCGTCGCTTCCCGGGGCGTTACCTGCTTTCATAGAGGACAACGCCCAGACAATCTCCTCCCCCTCGAATGGGCGCACTAGGAACTCGCGATGAGCATTAGTGAGCCAGGGTAACTGTATGTGTGTTAGATAATCCATAATAACCCGCCTCTACAACACTGGGATCCAAGGAAAGGCCCTGGACTGGATCACATCGTTCCTCTCCGACAGAACCCAGAGAGTCCGCCTGCCTCCCTTCCGCTCCGAGGCCACCAAGATCATCTGTGGCGTACCCCAAGGCTCCTCACTCAGCCTAACTCTCTTCAATATCTACATGAGCCCCCTCTCTACCATCGCCCGCAAACACAACATCAACATCTCCTATGCCGACGACACCCAACTTATACTCTCCCTCACCAAAGACCCTCTCACCGCCAAAGCCAACTTCCAGGACAGAATGAAAGAGGTCGCAGAATGGATGAGGCACAGCCGTCTGAAGCTCAAATCGGACAAGACGGAGGTCCTCATCCTCGGACAATCCCCTTCCGCCTGAGACGACTCCTGGTGGCCCACGTCGCTGGGCACCGCACCGACACCCACTGACCACGCAGGCAACCTGGGATTCATCCTTGACTCCTCTCTCACGATGACCAAGCAAGTCAACGCAGTCTCGTCCTCGTGTTTCAACACCCTGCGCATGCTTCGAAAGATCTTCCGGTGGATCCCACCGAAACCAGAAAGACGGTCACCCAGGCCCTCGTCACCAGCCGTCTGGACTACGGGAACGCCCTATACGCAGGAACCACAGCCAAACTTCAGAAACGCCTTCAGCGCATACAGAACGCCTCCGCACGACTCATCCTCGACATCCCCCGCCACAGCCACATATCCGCCCACCTGAGAAACCTGCACTGGCTCCCCGTCAGCAAGGGGACCACATTCAGGCTGCTCACCCACGCACACAAAGCGCTCCACAACATGGGCCCTGAATACCTCAACAACCGCATCTCCTTACACACTCCCACCCGCCAGCTCCGTTCCTCCAGCCTCGCCCTCGCCACCGTCCCACGGATTCGCAGAACCACCACGGGAGGAAGATCGTTCTCCTACCTAGCAGCGAAGACATGGAACTCCCTCCCCGCACACCTACGACTGACCCAGGACCATCTCACCTTCAGGAAACCCCTCAAGACCTGGTTATTCGAGCAGTAGCAGCACCCCCCCCCCTTTTCCTCCAGCACCTTGAGACCCCCACGGGTGAGTAGCGCGCTCTACAAATGTACTGATTGATTTTTTCTTTTTTTTTTTCCCTTTCTTTTTTAAACTTTATTTTCAGCAAAGATTAACAACATATTCCCCCCCAAAATTGGCATCGGTAGAAAGAAAATACGTGTGTACATAGTTCCTTGCCCCAATACGGCCCAACCAGGTGCAGATATCATAATTATAAGAGTCAAATCTTCGGGATGCAAAGTAAATCATATAACTGACAGTATGGAACATTGTGCGCAGCCAGCAGGGCATTATCCCAACACCAAATCCCCCTCCCCGCCCCCAGCATCCTCACCCTCAGACCCAGACTCCCCAGAGGAGAACAATTCAGCACTAGTTGCATCCGACTCGCTGCAGACTGACCCCACAGCGCTCCTCACACGCCAGGCAAGCAAGTCCTCCTGCAGCCGCTCATCCCTGCGTGTACGCTGCATGTGTGTCTCCTCAGCCAATGTCCATTCCCCAACATTCCGAAGCCATAGTGACATGACAGGGGCCCTCTGTCCCATCCAAGTGATAGCCACTCGTCGCCTAGGCAACACCAAGAGTAGCTGCAACATTTTGTAGGATAAGTTCCTCTTTTGGGGTTTGGGGACCAGGGCCAGTAAACAATGAAGCGAATTCAGGTCAATATGAAGGCTCGTGACCTTTCGGATGTGATCCACCACCGCCTTCCAGAAGTCCCCGACCAGCGGGCACTCCCAGGCCAGATGGAGAAATCCGGCTCTGACCGTACCGCATCTAAGACAGGCATTCGTTTTATCTGCGGCGATGCGGTGTAAAGCAACTGGAGTCATGTAAGTGCGGTGCACAAAATTAAAATGAATTAGTTTGAATTGTGCATTACACAACACCTTCCGAGTAAGGGTCCCTATTCGTTTACGTTGTCCCGGGTCTAGGGCGACCCCCAGATCCGCTTCCCATGCCGCCCAAGACGGGGATATCGGAGGGGTCGAGTCACACCTCATAGCCATATATAATGGCGTAATCAGTCGTCGCCCCCTGCCACAGGACAAAAGTATATTCAGGGTGTGGGACACCTGGGGCGCCTCCGGATATTGTGGCCAGGTCGCCCTCGCCATTTCCTGAAGGCCTCTATAATGGAGATACTGTCCCCCAGTGAGTCCAAAGGCCTCCGTAGCCCTCTCTAGAGTCACGAAAGAGTCGTCCAGGTATAGGTCCGCCAGAGTCTAACAACCGCCCTCATGCCATTCCCGGAACGACATGTGTTCCTCCATCAATGTCACCGGCGCCAAAATCCACACCGGTAGCTCCCTATGAAAGGGGGCCCGCCGCAACAGCCTCTCCACAAGTCGCTGCATACGGCAGGGATTCGAACGCTCCCCTGCCCCGCATCAGAGCCACCTGTAGCGTCCTCACATCCGCCCTGCCCGCTAGGAGTTGCAACTCCCAATTGTCTGTACCTGCGAACCACCGTGTGGCTGGCAGAAGTTGGGCCGCATAGTAATATAAAATCGAACCTCGGGGCCTCCAGCCCCCCCTCCTGCCAGCGTCGGACCACTGTGCGTAATGCAACCCTGCTGCGCCTGCCCGCCCAGATCAAGGAGGTGAGCAGCGTATTAAGCTTGCTGAATATACGAGGGGGGAGCGGGCACAGGGTATTCCGTAGGTCGTATAACACCCTCGGCAACATCACCATCTTTGAAACGGCTAGTCTCCCCATCAGGGAGAGTGGGAGCGTATTCCAAAAGACCCGGACTGCTACAGGGAACTAACCACTCGTTCGGCGATACGGGCCAGCAACTGCTCATCGGACGCGGCCACCTGGATTCCTAGGTTTAGAAAGGCCTCCAGTTCCCACCTCAGCCCCAGGTGCAGGAAACCCATTCTGGGGTCCTCGCCACAGCCCGCCAGGGGAAAGATCAAGGACTTCTCAGGATTAAGGCGCAGCCCAGAAGCTGCACCAAAACGATCTAAGTGCTGCAGCAGGAGCGGCAGCGATTCCCGGGGGGAGGTCAGGTAGAACAACGCGTCATCGGCGTACAGGGAGATCAAGTGCACAGTATCCCCCACTTGTATCCCCCAGGGGACCATCTTCGCTCGGAGTGACGCCGCCAGGGGCTCAATCGCCAGTGCGAATAGGAGCGGCGACAGAGGAAACCACCGACGGGTGCCCCTGCCCAATTGCCACTCTTCCGATCGGGCCGCCCCGAGTCTAACCCTGGCTGTAGGCGCGCTGTAGAGGATCCGGATCCAGGCGCAGAAGAGGGCCCCCCCCCCCCCAGCCAGCCAAAGCACCTCCAAGAGGTACCCCCAGCTGACAGTGTCGAAGGCTTTAGCCAGGTCTATCGACACCATGACCTGGGGATCCTCCCTATCACACGCTTCATGGTGGACATGGTTTAGGCGCTGAAGGTTCATGGCGGTGTTGCGGCCAGGGATGAACCCACACTGGTCTTGATGGACTAAGTGCACCATATGCGGCGACAGCCCGGTGGCTAAAATCCTAGTAAGGATTTTCACATCAGTGTTTATTAGGGTGATGGGCCGGTATGCCGCGGGATCACAGCTATCCCCTCCCGGTTTCAGAAGCATGCAAACCTCTCCCTGGTGCATGGTGGGTGGGAGTGTGCCACGTTCCAGCGCCTCATAGTAAACCTGCAGGAGAAGGGGGGCAAGAGTATCCGCAAACGCCTGATAAAATTCCGGTGGAAATCCGTCCCCACCCGGAGCCTTGGCCATTGGCAGGGCGGCCAGTGCCATTCTGACCTCCTGAGGCGACAAGACGGCGTCCAGTTCCTCCGCATCCTCCTCTGAGAGGGTCTGGAGGGTCAGACCCCGAAGGTATGGCTGATAGGATGCCTCCGTCACCAAGGGGTCCGCGGTATATACTGCCTGCAGATGTGTGGAGAACCGCGAGGAGGTCCGACTCGGAGTGCACCATGTCCCCAGCGGGGTTTTTCAACGCCACTATCCGTGCTGGAGTGGACTCCCTCCGAAGAATCCAGGCCAGCAGGCGGCCTGACTTGTCCCCTTCCCGGTGGAGACGCTGGCGATCTTGGCCGAGGGTAAACTTATCCAGCCGGGTAAGGATATCATGATTGTCCTCACGGGCCGTCCGCTCAGAGTCCAGGTCCGACCCATCCGGTTCCGACAGGGATTGACAGTGGCAGAGGCGATCCTCAGCGCACCTGAAATCTCGGAGCAACTGTCTCCGGACCCCATAAGTCAGGCCCATACATGCACCCGCACAACCGCCTTGAGAGCGTCCCATTTGGTCGCATAAGGCAAGTCGCTGTCTCCCCAGTTTAAGTCTAAGTAGTTCTGTAGGGCCGTCTCCACATGTTCCCTACCCACCTGATCCTGCAGGAGGTGCCCTGGCATCCTCCAAGTCCGCGGGCGGAAGGACTGGTCCACCCATTGTGCTACGCACGTCACGGGCGAATGATCAGACAAAAACCGAGCCTGATGGGTGACCGATAAAACAAGGGATGCGTCGAGATTAGCATCAAGGACTCTATCGAGCCTACTGTGTGTGTGGGCGGGGGGGGGGGTGCCTGTCCAGCATCGGATCCATCACACAATTAAAGTCCCCAAACCAGAGGAGGGGGGCATCTAAATCGGAAACAATAAGCTCCGGGAGATTGGAGAAGAAGCTTGGGTCATCCACATTGGGTGCATAGGAATTTAGCAGCCGGAAATCCCTCCCATCTAGCTTCACCCGCAGAAGTAAATACCTGCCCTCAATATCCGCCTCCGCGAACTGAACCGCAAGGGGAACCCCTGGTGCCACCCAGATCAGGACCCCCCCTTGCATAGGTAGAGAAGGAGGAATGAAACACCTGACCCCTCCACTTCTTTGCCAGCTTAAGAGCTCCCTCCTCGTTCAGATGAGTTTCCTGCAAACACGCCACAGAGACTCCATGGCGCCGGAGAAAGGACAGTACCCTGTGTCTCTTAGTGCAGGTGCCCAGCCCACGCACGTTCCAAGTTAAAAATTTGTATCCCATAAGCACAGGCCACACCCATCCGGGCAGCCAAATCTAGCATCTGCAAGCAGCCTCCTAGGGGTTCGAACACCAGTACACTTGATGCCAAAAACAGTTTCTCCCCACAACTCCCTCCAATCTCCCAACCCCCCAACCACTCAAACTCTGAAGAACCCCCCCCCCTCATCCCCCACCCACGAGCAGGATGACAGCAACAACAAAACATGCTACCCCGCCCTTCCTCTGCCAGTGCCAGGACGTACACAGCCACCCCATTCACCCCACACCACACCACACACACTCAACAACAAACAACCTCCCCCCTCCCCTCCAAGCCCCCTACCGTACCCAGCAAAGGTTAGTTGTACTCTCCCCGGTGCGAAACAGTGCAAGTCGGGCCCCGTCCCATAAAACCCCCCCCAACCCCCAACACATCTCTCATATGGCAAAAATAATGAAGGTACTCTAAGTCATATAGTCACAAAGTGTCAAACGCTGCCGACAGCAGTTATTAATCAGGAAAGCAAACCAGGCATCGGCCAGTAGGCCAAACATACAGAACAGCCAGGAGTCATATCACCTCAGGATGAAACCGGCACCTCCAGCGACTTAGTCCCCCCTGTTTCCGGGATCCCAGGAGCAGTGAAGAGCGTGTCCTGTATCGTGTCCTGCAAAGTGTCAGGAACCAGGACCTCCTCAGGCCCGGTCAGGCTCGGAGCCCCCAACTCAGACTCATCCGGCAAAGAATCCAGGAGCATAGCACCGTCCTCCCCCACCGTAATCCTAGGTTCCTCCGGGCCAGCCGAACCAGACCGGCGTCTCCGTCTGCTACGGCGTCTCCGTGACGGCCGTGTTCCCCACGTCTCTCGGGGTCCCCCCCGCTCTTCGGGCGGGAGGTCATCGCCAGTGATCTCCAGCCACTCCCAGACCTCCGCCGGGGATTCAAAGAAGTGTGCCTTCCCTTGCAAGAGTACTTTGAGCTTTGCAGGATACAGCAGCATATACTGCAGCTTCATCTCGCGCAGTTTTCTTTTCACCCCCAAATAGGACTTCCTCTGTTCCTGGACTTGTTGGGTATAGTCGGGATAGATGGACACCCGGCTGTTCTCGATGGTGAGATCCGCCGTCTCCCTCGCCGCCCGTAGAATACAATCGCGATCTTTATAGTTCAGGATTTTGGCGATCAAGGCTCATGGGGGCGCCCGGGGCGCAGCGGCGGAACCAGAGCACGATGTGCTCGCTCGATGACAAAGACGTCTGAGAGGCCCTCCGGGCACAGCGATGTTCGGATCCAGGTTTCCAAAAAACGTTCAGCGTTCCCCGCCTCCAGCCGCTTCGACACCCCGAGGACCCTTATGTTGCTTCGACGGGCCCTCCCCTCCGCATCCTCAGCCCTCCGCTCCAAGGCCTGTGTCGCAGCCTTGAGGTGCGGGACTGTCTTTTTGAGAGTGGCCACCTCACCCTGCAGCTCCGCAATATTCCCCTCGGCATCAGTGACTTTGTCAGCAACCTTACGAAGGTCAGTTCGCAGCAAGTTGACATCTATGGAGACCGTCTCGATCTGCCGCTCTAGTGCAGTATGTGAGCCCTGTATGGCTTTCAACAACTCCGCTCTGGAGGGCTCTACGGGTTCGCCCACTCCCTCGTCCTGGCCCTATTGGCGCGTAATCCGCTGGGAGGGCAGCCGCTGTGTAGTGTATTCGGTGATGGTGTTATGTTGCGTGGCACGCGACATTCTGTCTTTACACATGGCCAAGGCCCAGAGCGCTCCGATCAGCACACTAGCCACGCGGCGTGCCCCCTCAGGTTTTAGGAGCACTGGACCCCCTCAGACCGCAAGTCCCAGGTGCATCCCAGCCAATGATTTCAAGCAGTCAGCAACGTAGGGCGACACGCCAGGGACAAAGCGGCGACACCGCGTGTAATGGGTCAATATCAAGGCCTCAGCAGCCGCAGGCCGGTCGAATGGACCCACACTAGACACCAGTCCCCTTCGGTGAGTGGCCCCAAGGAACAAGCAAGTCAGTGCGGGGGGCCAGGATACGCACCACCACTCACCGCAGCACCCTCCGGGCCCTCAATCCGCTCCCAGCGGGGCCTTCAAGGTCACGGGGTAGCTCCTCTCCCAGGGGTCTCAAGCCCCCCTAGCAGCCGGATCGATAAAATTCGGGCCGCCCAATGGCCGCCCACCGCCACAGGAGGAACGTGCGGGACAGGCCAGCAGACCACAGGCCAGGTCACCTCCGTCGTGCAGAGCCCCGGGCCGTCCGCCGGGCACCAGAAGACCGGGATCGCTGGGGCCGAGAAGGTCTCACCCAAGCCACTGCAGGCGTCTCTCAAGGCCTCCACCTCCTTTACGATGCGGCGCCAGCGGGAAAGGCCTTCCGGTGTGACCACCTCCGCAGGCGCCGGTCAACACAGCTCTCCCTCAGCAGCAACCAGCAAGCTCCAGGCTCCGCCACATCAGCCGCAGATGTCAGCAGGCTCCGGCACGGATAGGAGAGCGCCGAGTCCTCCGGGAGCCACAGGGGAGCAGGTCCGCCACGCCGTCTGCACTACTGCCTAGGCCTCAGACCCCGACCTTGCGTAGCCAGAGGCCCGGGTCTCACCCACATCAGCATCTAGCACGGCTCTCCGCCCAGGCACTCACCGCCGCCACTCGCAGGGGGGGGGTCACTAGTGGGAGGGGGTCCTCCGACCACCGCCGCAGCCAGTTTTGAGCTCCAACAGGATAAATATGCAGGATTTACGGGTTCTCGGAACGGGAGCTTGCGGAGCTCACGTCCTGCCAGCCATGTTGCTTGGCCACGCCCCCCAATGTACTGATTGATTATGTGTTCCTCCGAGGCTGGTCCCCTAGAGGCGTACAATGCAGCGTAATATTCTCTGAAGCAGGACGCTACTTGGGCTTCTGACAGTTCCTCCCCAGTGTGTGGGGCCCTCAGTGTGGGCACGGTCGAGATGCGCCTGCGCTGCCTAGCTATCTTAGCCAACACCGCTCCCAGGACTTCTCCCTCTCCGTATGACCTGGCAATTGCATATTTCCCAAGATGCTTCACCTCTGCGTCCGCCTCATCATGGTATTCGCGGAGCGTCTGTGCTAACTCTGGTGTTAGGTCTACGCCGGGATCGCGCAGGCGGCGTGCCTCTATATCCTTCAGTCTGTTCTCGAGTAAAGACAGGCGGTCTCGAATGGATTTGAGGACCCTGCATGTTTGGAGTTAGCTATACCGCGAATATACGCCTTAAAGGACTCCCATACAGTAAGGAAAGAGTCCACCGTGCCCACATTCCTATCGAAGAAGTCTTCGATGGCGGTCACAAGTTCTTCCCGGAAAGCGCCGTCCAGTAGTGCATATGGGGGGAGGAGCCAGGAGAAAGAGGGGGGGCGCAACGGGACACTCAGGGTGACCAGCACCGGAGAGTGGTCGGAGTAAGTGCGGGGAAGCACCCCACGCACGCTCGTACCATAGGGAGAAGAGGAGTGGGGAGGAGCCAATAATCTATACAGGTATGGATGTCGTATTGTGATGAGTAGTGTGTGTACCCTCCTTGTTCTGGGTGTTTCGTCCTCCAAACGTCCTGCAATCCCAAACGGGTCATCTCAACATCCAGGACGTGGGAGGAGGCCGAGGGGCGCCTGGTGGGGCCATCCGATCTGTCAAGAGCCGGCTGCAGAGTCATATTAAAATCGCCCCCCCAGAATTTGTCCCTCGCCCAAACCCCTAATCTTGCTGGCCAGTCCCACATAGTAAGAGGGGCAGTCAAAATTAGGGCCTTATGAGTTGATCATGTGAAACACCATCCCTTTACCGGTACATTTCGTGATCACGTAAAACCATCCGCGTCCGATTCTACTGGCGTGAGAGTTATGGAGGACCTCGGGTTCACCCATGTTAGCACTCCTCTGGCGCTCGAGGTGAAGCCAGCCGCATGTATGCGATTGTGTAGTCCCCTGTAATGTAATGTTGGGCTGTCCGGTCTCAAGTGGGTCTCTTGTAGCAGTGCAATGTTGATCGCGTGTCTCGAGAGGTTCTGAAGTACACACCTGACCTTCCTGTGATCATTTAGGCCTCTATTCCAAGTCATCAGTGTGATAGTGTTGTTGTCTTGCTGTTGTGATGTAAAGTTGGGGGGTGTAGTAGGCGTCAAGTGTTCGCCCTTATCGTGCGAGTATGGTGGTGTTGCTGGGGCTGAATCGTGCGTGTTACAGGTGTAGTCCCATGTGCTGATAAGTGACACGCATGTCTGTGTATAGCTCTGCCAATAAAATTCAGTGCCAATCTTTCAATAACAGAACAGTCTCTCTTTTTCGAGAATAACAACCCTGCAGAAACTTGTGGTCCAAACCCTCCCCCCACCCACGCTTGCCCAACCCCAACACGGCCGTGTCCCGGCTCCCCCCTCCCCCAACTCACCCATCCCCCCTCAGAACAGTATTAAGTCCTCCCATATATTCCCACCCAACTGTCATTAACTTTAATATCAAAACTAAGTGCAAATGCGATCAGCTAGCAAAAGAAAAAAGCAGCGTGTTCGTTACTTAGGAGGCAAAACAGGGGAAGTGTACCACACACTGGGGCGTGGGCAGCCTGCTCTCAATGAGATTAATGTGTTAAGTAGTCTAATGACTTACCGCCCTGCTCCCCCCCCCTCCATCCAGGTAAATGAAGGAAACAAACAAATATAAAGAAAGTGTCAAGTGGCAGACAGTGCCCCCGTAAATCAATGGTGGTCATCTGAGGGCAGGTAGAGGGTCCCCCCTCCCGCCTCAATCGCTATTTCCTTCTGCGTTCCCCTGATCACCACATAACTCATGGAAAGCGTATATGTGCAAATCCCTCGCACCACTATTATCCTGCCCCATGGCAATGTCGGGGCA
Source organism: Lissotriton vulgaris (assembly GCF_964263255.1). Taxonomy (NCBI): domain Eukaryota; kingdom Metazoa; phylum Chordata; class Amphibia; order Caudata; family Salamandridae; genus Lissotriton; species Lissotriton vulgaris. The sequence goes on along the minus strand of NC_141686.1, from coordinate 158,663,452 downwards.
TCAATAACTTTTACACAGTGCAGTAGGAGGCGTGGAACAGCTATGTTCAAATTTCAGCCATATCTCCAAATCAAGGGAAAAAGTTCACCCCTGCAGTACTTCATTTTGACTCACTGTTACCCTGCGTCGCCGCTGCGGAATAGGACTACTCCCCACCGCGGCAGAGCGGCGGCCGGGCTGAGGAGCGGTCGCGTCCATGCTAACGTGCAGAAGTCCGCACCTCTCCTGAACCACCTCGGATCAGCAGCACATCCAGGTAGTGTTCACAAAGTCAATCTTGGTCGCTCAAGTGTCCGCCCGAGGCCTCCCCAGACACTCCATCGTCCGTGGAGCGCGGTCGGTCTCTGTGCCAGTCCTTCATAGCTTTCTGCAGTGATCTTGGGTCCGTAAAAATCATAGATCTTCCCGGTCTGTTGATCCGCAGCTTAGCGGGATAGAGCATTGCATAGTCCACTCCAAGGTCTCGTAGCTGTCGTTTCATCGGAACAAATTGACGACGGGCCTCTTGCACTTTGGCTGTGAAGTCTGGAAATAAGGAAAGTGTGTTCCCTTCGTATTGTAGCGGTTGCTTTTCACGTGCCAGTTTTAGTGCGACATCTCGGTCTCTGTAATTAAGAAGTTTGGCCACAATGGGGCGAGGAGGGTCCCCTGGCTTAGGTTTGGGGCCCAGAGTACGGTGTGCTCTTTCAACTACGAACATTCCTGAGAATGCCGACTCATCCAACAGTTTCTTTAAGAGGGCCTCAACAAACAGCTCTGTGTTGCCTGTCGCGGTGCTTTCCGGTAGGCCCGTGATGCGTATGTTACATCGACGAGACCTTGCTTCCAGGTCCTCGGCCTTGTCTTGAAGAATTTGGAGTACCTTGCCTAGTTGTTTATGCTCGGTGTCCAGGGTCGTCTGTACTTCCTCCACCTCACCTATGCGCCTTTCTGACATATCCAATCTTTCAGCGTGCTTGTCAAGCCTTTCTGCCATTCGGTCCATGCGATACGTGAGGGCATCCATTTTGGTCCCCAGTGAGGCGATGCCGCCCTGTAAGTTTTTCTCCATGGCTAGGAGTATGTTACGTATGTCCGGATCGGTCGCGTTCCCCTCTGTCGCATTCTCAGCCCCCGCCTGCTCCTCGCGGGACGAGGCATCTATGGGGTTGGGTCTCTTACTGTTTTCGAAGGTCAGCTTAGGCTGTGTTCTGTCCGGCCGCCCCATGGTGAGTCTCTGGGGAGCTATACGTCCGTCCACAGTGCTCAGTTAGGAGGACTCCGGATCCGCAACAACCAGTAGCAGTTCTCAAGGGACGCGCACCAGGGATGTAGAAGCGTTGCTTCGGGGTTGTTGCCAGTTGTTTCCCACCGCTCCTTCCCCTAATTCTGTGGTGTAGGGCTTCAACCTTTTCCAGTGTCGCAGCAAGGCCCCAGCAGTACACAGCGCGGCCAGGCGGCCTACGCCATCTCCCCAGGCAGCAGGAGGCGCGCGGAGCGCCGAGGTACCAGCAGTGTTCTCTCTAAAGGGCCACCCAGTGCGGCACCGCAGCCTGTGGTCCTCCCTGGGGCAGCGACGTCAACCCGGTGTTCAAATACGGCGTGCAAACCCGGCAGTCCCCCAGTCCGGTGTCAGTGGAACAGGGGGGGGGGCTCAGGGGCAGTCCTCCGAGCGATAGCACCGCTCTCTCCCGTTGCCCCCTTCAGGCCTTCCACTCAGTTCTCAGCCTGTGCTCGTGGTGTCGCAGGGAGGGGGGGGGGGGGGGGGGGGTTTATGGCGTCCCCTCTGTCGTGGCCTCTGTCACTCACCTCTCCAGTCGACGTGGGGGTTTCTTCGACCCTGCAGCGGAGTCCGCACTTTTGGCCACCACTGCGCGCCCCAAAGGAACTCCGTGGGATGAGAGGCCTAGAAGCAGCTTCTGAGCCGGGCGCTCGAGTTCTGCGGCAGCGTCGCGGTCGGGCAGCGGGAAATGGCGCCTCCCTCTGCGCAATCTCCGCTGTCTCCTCCTCACAGTCGCTGACCGCTCCTCCGGCATCTCTCGCAGTCGGGCTTCGGGGCTTGGCATCGGCAGTCTCCCAGCACGCTCACCGCGGATGTGCTTCTTCGATGCGGGGCAAAGCCTCCAGGCTGTTCTCGGGAGGCCTCGACGCCGTCTCAGGCGCCGATCACCACGCCGCCTCCCGGTGGCGATTCAGTCACTCGGATCTGGGCAAATGAGTCTGTGCGTGCACCGCACACTCCGGGACAGTTAGGGGGTATTTTTGTGCACAGAGGGCACCGTAGTTCGTAGGATTATGTTCGGATCGGGTTCTGGACGGAGGAGCCGATGGTTCAGGCGGCCATCTCTGTCGCTGGCTAGCTCCGCCCCACCTAAAGGATCCTTCACGCTTTATACAACAGAGGCTTCAGTCCCACCCTTCACCCCCACCATCTAAAACAAGCATTTGCAATGCAATAGGTCTCGCAATTATGCAAGTTTAAACTAGTGACATTGCAAATAATGCCTTTTATTTTGTTTTTTGTTTTTAAAACATAAATAAAAAGGTATTAAGCGCGCTCAACAAATTTGAGGTGTTCCAGTAAACCGTAAGTTATGCGGTCACTTTTTCACACTAGGTTAGGGTGTACCTTAGTGTGTACATTCCACTGTGGCGTTAGGTCCTGAAGAAAGCCTCGTTAATGTCACTTGTGAGGCTGAAAAATGTAGACCACATTTCTTTCACATAAGTGATGTAACTGGCCAAGCTAACCAGTCTATCATCTCACGTTTTAATATTGCCTTACTATTCCACCATTAAATCCAGTGGGAGGGGGGCATATGCCTCTCTCTGGCTGGCTGGGTCCACCTCATCTGCAAGATGGCAGGGACTGAGCTTTGCGCTTCACCTCGCCTCCCGCACCCGAGGGGTGGGGTTGGCAAAGGTGAGCACACCTCCCTTGCTCACTTGGCTTTCCCACAGATTCTCCCGCCCAAAGTGGGGGTCAGAACTGACAGGAGACAGTTGCTGGAAGCAGCAGAGGCTGGGGTAGCTCACAAAGGTGGCAAGCCTTTCAAGCTTCCCCTTTGTGGACCCTACCCATCCTGGGGGAAGAGGCTTGGCACTTTGTCCCAGGATGTGCATGGTTTCAGACCCTAAAGAGCAGCAGGCTCTCGACCCAGGGGTCCAGAAACATGTCTGGTGGTGGCAGCTGGCGTCAGCCACTAGGCGAGAACACAAGAGTTAGGTTGTTTTTCAGGGGGCATCTTTAGGATGCCCTCTGAGTGGATTTTTCATTCAATAATACACTGGCATCAGTATGGGTTTAATGTGCTGAGAAGTTTGATATCAAACTTCCCAGTTTTCACTAAAGCCATTATAATGCTGTCGAGTTCATAATGACAAACTCCCAGCACCATGTACTCTTAATGGCATTACTTCACTTACAAGGTCTACGAATTGGCTTAGACGCTGTAGGGATACTGGGTTCATGCACCTGTACCCTCAAAACTGGTATAGTGCACCCAGCTAGAGGGGTGGATGACCTTTGCCAGGTCAGTGGGTTGTAGGCATGGCATGCAGGGATGGGTGCCGTGTCGACTCTTCACTTTGTTCGGCACCAAAATACGCAGCCTGCAATGGCAATGGGTGTGTGTAAAGGTACAGGGCCTCTAAGGGTGTCACAATAAGTGCTGCAGCCCTTAGAGGCCTGCCCTGGCCACAGTGCCTTTGGTACCTGTGGTACCATTTACAAGGGACTGACATAAGGCCAAGAGTCCCAATTGGGTTTTGTTTCATTGCAGTTCAGGGAAAGAACATATGCCCTGGGTACCTGTTTGCATTAACCCAGGGCAAACTCAGTCAAACTACATCAACAGTTTGGTAAAAAAGTGGGGGTGACCATGCAGAAAGAGGGCACTTTGTTACAGTGTAGTTAAAAAAACATTACTTCCTGCCATCAAATATCAGAAATAAGACCATAAGGTATCAACCATTCTCAATATATTTCTATTAAAAGTATGGTATCAGCAGCAGCATTTGTGGTATGCTCTAAAAAATACTGCAGGAGAAAAGCAGACTGAAAGAAATGTTGGCAAAAACACCACCCACTGAAAACAAAAAATGGTGCCTTATAAGGCAACAGTAAGTGTACTAGGAGCCGGGGCAATTTGGTAGGGGCTTAATAGGGAGTTCTTAGGATTCAGGGAATGGTGGTATTAAGGGTCAGGGAATGGTGGTATTAAGGGGTAGTTAGAGGCTTGTAATGTTCATGGAAGGGTAGCCTTAAGAAAAAGTAAAGGTTTTTTAGGGTTCATGGAAGGGTAGGTGGCATTATGGAGTGGTTCTGGGTTCTTATGGTTCAGGGATGGGTAACGTAAAGAGTAGTAAGAGGATTTTAGGGTTCATGAAGGGTCGTGTTAAGGGATAATACAGGGTTTTTAGAAATTCAGGGAAAGTTAGCATTAAGGGATAGTTTGGGGTTTTAAGGAAGAGGTAATACGGAGTTTTATGATTCAGGGAAGCTGCCTAAGGGGTGTCCAAGGTTCAGTTAAGGTGTTATAATGGGTTGGTAGGATTCAGAGATTTAGAGCGTTAAAGGGTAGGAAGGGTTGTTTATGGTTCAGAGAGGGATTATAAGGAACTTCAGGGTTTTACGCGTTCAGGGATGGGAAGCGTCAAGTTGTTCTTAGGGGGTGATTAGAGTACAGTTGCATTAAAGAACGCATGTAATAACAAGCACTGGCAAATCCAATAGGTCTCGCCTATGCAAGAGCTTTTGACTTTGTCAATGTTGCCATGTTGTACATTAGAGAGGCTGCTGTTCAAAATGGCTAAAAGTTAGTGGCCTAGAGGAGAGTGGGGCAGAGTGGCAGAGCATAGAACAGAGCAGCATAGACTGAAGTAAAGGGGTCGTGGAGTGTCGTAGAGTGGATTGGTGTGTAGTGGAGTAGAGTGGAGCAGAGTGTCAGAGTAGAATGTCACATTGGAGTGACGTAGAGTGGAGTGGCACAGAGTGGAGGGGCATGAAGTGGAGTAAAGTGGCATAGAGTGGAGGGGCGTAGAGTGTAGTAAAGGGGTGTAGAGTGGAGAGGGACAGAGTGGTGTACAGTGGAGTGTTGTAGAGTGCAGTATAGTGTCATGGAGTGGCGTGGCACAAAGTGGAGTGGTGAAGCGCCTCAGAGTGGAGGGGATTAGAGTGTTGTGAGGTGGAGTAAAGTGGCGAAGAGGGAATAGTGTGGAGTGGCGTAGAGTGGAGTAAAGTGTCATCTCGTGAAGTGTAGTGGGGTGAGATGGGAGTAGAAAGGAGTGGAGAGGTCGTGGTCATCCCAGGGAAACATTCAGAGTGTCCCTAAGAGGCCTTATCATAACCAGATAGCTGTGCTGTCTGGTAAGCTCCTACCTACAAATGACTAAAATTCAACATTTTTGTAATGGTCACAGATAATGAATGGCAAAACATTATGTTGACTATTTCAGTTTGACTATAATATACTTGACATTTCAAAAGTCAACTTGATTATATACAACAGCATTTGTATTTGTATAGAAATCTAGTGCTTAAGAACAAATCAGATACAAGCCACAGCAGAAGTTCTAAGCTTCATAAAAAAGGCAGAAACTCAGACAGGGAATGACACGCCACACTCTAGTCTAACCTTAGTAATAATACACTTTAAGCCTAGCCTTTAAAAAGAAAACTTGTATTGAGACGATAGACTAAAAATATGACCATTAAATACAGAATCTGTTTGCCATGCAAAGCCTATGAATCGATTAGAAGCTTACATTTGACTCTTCCTGCAACTAGTGCAGCTTCCGGAAAGGGAAATTAGCTTTTTAGTGACATTTGATAATGCCCGAGCAACAGAACTCTGAAAGATGTACATTTTCCAAATCAGTTTGAAAGTAGCTTCAATAAACAAGCAATGACAATAATCTAAATTTAGAGACTAAGACCAATCAAAGTAACAGGACTAAATATTCGCTGGATGATATGCCTTGTATTTTATACGCTCCAAGATGGCCGCCGTACTAGTTCACTCGAGACCATCGGATGGGTAGGGCTTGTTTTGTACATCGAAGGTCCTTCCTCTGCTCTCCACACGTTTTACTCCGTTTTTTATATAACCCTTTTTCGATATAAATGCTCTCATACTGCTTATTCTTCACTGTTTACTCATTTTATCATCCTTTTTTCAAATTACGTGATACATATTGATCTTTTCTTGAGAGCTTTTATCAATTGCGATTCCTACTTAGAATCATATATTTCGGTTCCGTAATTATTCATTAAATGGATTACATCTTTCTATACACTTTCTCCTTTTATATAATTGTTGCGCTTACAACATTTAAGGGAGATGGCTATTCAGGTGACATTTACCGATGTTACAAGATGGCCGCCATTTTCGTTTCTTTATTTACTTCAATAACTACTGCCGTTTTTCGTAAGATTTGCGGATTTGCATCTTTACAAGTGATAGCAATTATTCAATTATCTCTGTGTATATATACCAGCTCCTTTTCTAACGTTTTGTTCGCCACTTTGAATTCACGCTGTCCATCTAGCAGGTCACCATGCCGTGTCCGAGGTAAGCCACTGTATGCGTCGCGTAATGTCAGTTGTTAGCTTTTTATTTTTTTAATTCTTGCACTAGCTATCCTCTACGGTTAATGGCACTCTAGATACGCTTTTCGGCAATTATGTTTCCTTTATGGAACTTGTTGATAAGTAAAGAGACATTTCAAGATGTCCGACAAGGTTGGATTGCTTGAGATCGGCTGATTACTATTAACGTCCCTATGAGACACTCGACAAAGCTCTTATTGGATGCCCGTGTGTACTTATTCAGTAGTATTCTATTACAAAAACCCTGCACTAATGACTAAAAAGCTAATTATATGCAGATGCTTATCACTAAGGTTTATATTTATAACCTTTGTTACAAAATAACATATTGTTTGGTTTAAATGATTTATAACATTTTGGTTTTCAACAAACCTATCTAGTGACTGAATGGTTTGAAACCACTCTATAATCTCTGGTTTGCAACCTTATAACTGATACTTGACAAAAAACTTGATGGTTGGTGTATTATCGCGGTTTTACTTCTCTTGGACTATTTTAGCCTTAGGACTCACAATTATTGAATATTTTTTCACATTATTAGTCTACAAAATACAGGTTATATATTCTCAATATTTTTGATTATGACAGTTTTTTCTCTTTCTTTGACAGTCATTCCTGAATACCTATAGGATATGACAGGTACCTTCTTTATCTTAATATACATCTCCAAATCACTGTGCTAGTAATTCTAAATGAAATAATTTTATAGCATTACTGGTTGTTTTATGACAGTGCCAATATTTATGTTAGCTTTGTTCTTTAAAAATATAAAATTAGAATTCACTTTTACAGTACTTCCTCTATTTATACTGAAAGTTATATGGCGAGTTGATGGACTGTTAGTGTTTATCTCTTTATTGCAAAACATCTCACGAGAATAATTGGCACTTATGGAGTTGGTGATATAAAAATTGCAATTTCATTGAAGACTGTTTTTTCTTGTTATATGGCCAGTTGATGAACTGTTAGTGTTGATCTCTTTATTGCAAAACATCTCACGAGCGGATTGTCTAAAATACAACTAATATGTACCCTCTAGATCTCACACAAGTTTCTCGTGAATACTAAGAATTCGCCAGCCCATACCGCTTACCATAAAGACAGGTGTTGGAGGTATGATTTTAGCAAGCGATTTATCTACAACTGGACATGATGGGTTTTTATAATCAAATGTATTTTTTTCTCTGATGTTCATAGACATTTTTCAAAAGATCTAAAGGATAAGATGTATGTATGAACTCATTTTTGTGATCAATAGACCAGTACAAATGATTGGTACAAAATTTGAATTTGTGTATAGAGGAACCAATGATTTGGGGTAAATATAAGATATGACATGGCAATTTTGTGCAGAAAATTTTCCATGTCTCAAAACTGTACGTATGAAGTTTTTCCCCATCTTTGATCAAAAAACAAGCAGTAAAAAGCCCACCTTATAATTGTATTTAACTTGGACAGTTTTCTTCGCTTTTTTAAATCTTTTGTATATAGATGTTTGTCATTTTGTCCTGTAAATACTATTTAATTGTATATGAGTGTTTTTATAAAATATTTTTTCATATGTTTTTTAGCCCTGAAGAAGTCTCAGTAAAAGAGACGAAACGCGTTGGCTAGAAAAGAGAAAAAGAAAATCCATTGTGAATTGGATCATTTGTCTATCGTGAAAACAAAATAAAGGATTGAAAATATACGTTCACCCAGCTCGGTCCTGTTCATTTGATACGGATGCTTCTCATTGTTTCAAAGGACATTATTTGTAATCAATAAGAAGTACTTTGTTGATGGGTGCTGATTCCACAGTGTATGTTGTTTTGTTTAGGACTTTGTCCTTGAAAGGAACTTATAGGGTTGTGTTCCTAGGTTTCTCAAGCACCATCATATCACTCAGGAGTCACTGACTACGACAGGTGCAGGTACTTTACTCCAACCCTTTTTTTTTTGCTAGTTTGCTGACATTAAAAAACGATTTCAACATTTAAAAAAACCTGATGAAAACCGTAATAAGAATATTTACACATTAAAAACATGACAGTTTTACCTAACCCATAAATCGTTTCTTTGTGGTCACATCTGTGATGTCAATAAAGGTCAATATTTGTTTGGGCAGGAGTTAGTCTGGCCAGAATGGGTTCCACCTTTCTGCAGTGGCCAGTCTTAAACACCCAATGACTTGACACGATCAGTCAAGGCGATGGTCCAGAGTGCCCTACAGGGAAAACACACAAACACCATTTCTTCTAGGACAATGCGATCTGGGGTTTTCTCCTGAAATTATCCCACTCATATTTTAACATTTTACAGCAAGGTGTGAAATGGGGAGAGGAGTTGGCCTAACCGACAGCTAGGGTGGTCGACCTCGAGGCAGGGGATCCCGGTTCGAGTCTCGGACCTCGAGGCTGGCGAATCCGATTCTCAGCAAGGACGCTCAACATCCTGTGATTCTGGGCAAATCACTTAATCTACCCGTGCCTAACAAAAAGGAATGTGTCCTCATGTAATGCAACTGGTGCTCTTAGCGCTCTAATACCCGATACCCTCGAGTCAGGTTTGTGCTGTATAAAACTACTAGCAGCCCGTCCCGACGTTGTCCGGGGATGAAATCGAATGTCTGCAATGCTTTCAATTTGCAAGGCAATTTATTTTTAAAACTTACTCTGAATCGCCCCATCACCGGGCTCAGGCCCCGCGTTTTCTTTAAAACGTACTCAGAATCGCCCCATCACCCGGCTCAGGCCCGCGTTTTTTAAAAAACTTATTCTGAATCGCCCCATCACCCGGCTCAGGCCCCGCGACTCAGAATCGCTTCATCACCCGGCTCAGCCCCCGCAGAAGAATGCGTCCACTGTGAAGCCGTGTCCTCAATGCAATATGGGAACATTTGTGTCCGCTGCAGACGCGAACGTGTTTGTGCGCTCCGCCCAAGCCGACGGCAATTAGACGCCACACATCGCGTCAACATGCAACGCCCACAACAATGGTAAATGCAATGCTCACTTGTATTGGGACGACGCCCACTCGTATTGGGACGGCTCGGCTCCATCCGACGGAAATTACACGCCCCACATCGCGTCAATGGCCAACGCCCACAACAATGGTAAATGCAACGCCCCCTCGTAGTCCCAGCAGGCCGCTACAATCGCTCTATGCACATGCCCATGCACACGCCCAAATGGTAAATGCAACTCCCCCTCATTTCGGGGCGGCAGTCCCAGCATGCCGCGCCATCGCTCTATGCACACTCCCATACACACGCCCATGGCTTTCCAGTTGAACGCCCACGCCCACAACAGACTACTTTTCCCCTAACGTTCTTTCTTTGGCCCACTGTTGCGGTAAATGCCACCCCGCTCTTACTTAGCGCGGGGACACGCCGAGATGGCGTAACCATGCGCTTTATAAAAAATAAAACAAAATTAAAAATGCATATGGTGGCCAGCTGTATAGCCTATGTCCATCTGCTGCAACTGTCCTTTCCAATGCTGCATTGGGTGTTGTGATTGGTGCTGTGGTTCCTGAGATTACCCGCCTCAAAGGTTTGGGCTCTCTCTTTATTATATTAGTATAGATGTAAAAAAGAAAATAAATAAAGTGGGAATCTATTGTGAACCAGAAAGACCTCTCTCGTAAGATGTTTAAAATACTGGACAACAGATAACGAATGACAGTGTTACATCAACAAAATAATGCTGTGTAAGATTTACCTTAAATGCATGACATTTCCTTTCCCACAGGAGACGGCACCTTTGCGAGAAAGTGAAAAAGGACTGGGTTAAAGATCAGGTAGCCACCAGACAAAAAACATAACCTTGCAAAAAACAAGCTTGCCACCGACCAGTGCAAAGGAGCCCATCATACAGGGACGCGTACCAGAGCAAATGCAACCGTGCAAAAAAATTTTTTACATTTAAATACATTTGTGCAATACCTCTGATAGTCGTGGTTCAGGTCTAGAGTACTGCCTGCTTCATCCTTCGATCTGTTACACTTCTCTAGAAGGTCCAATGTTATGAAGTTGGACTGTCATTCAATACAGATTTAGAGACACTGGAAATGAGAACAAAAAACAAGTGTGGGCATGGATGGCAATTATTTCTGTTCAGCAGGGTAAGTAAAGCACATCAAAGTCTGCAAAGGGTTTACTAAAACCTCAGTTGCATTTTGCTTATCTTGGAGATGGAGGCAATGTTATGCTCTTCAATGCCTTTTGAAATATTAAACCTTTTTAGAGACGTAATCCCTCATTAATAAGATAAGCAACATTTTTAAACCTGGAGCACAACAAACAATGATTTTTAAACCTCAAAACAACAAACTACAAAACATGAACAAAGTACACTGCAACATCCATAATCACAGTGTTGCAATATTATCTCAATATAATCTGCCACACCATACCTTCCAGTAGCCTGCATCATTTTTCATGCCGTGTTAGAAAAACCCAATGCTATTTTTCCATCCCAGAAGGCAGTTATATTTTTCAGTTGCTCTAAAGACCTTGTGGTTTGAGTAACCAGTACTTAATTTAGTGGTCTGATATGCGCTTAGTCATATTTGTGGCTTTTTGTCATTTTATGAATCCGATTGTTAGGTGTGCATTCTTCTTATTAAATGGATGGTGGTCGGCTTGTTTCTGAATTTTACATTGCACCAACATGTAATTTTGCAGCCACTTCAGAGCCCGTTTTGATCCACAGCAACACAAAAAACAATACCGGATATCATGCATCAGAGGTTGTAAGTAAAGAGGTGGTCTAAAAGGTGTGCACTTCCACTATCACACAAAACACACTGAGATGATGGACCGAGCGCTGAAACTTTTCAGACACTCAACCCCAGTGACAGATCTGTGTTGAATCTTTCATCATTATTTAGCTCACTTCGTCACCCCCAGTTCAGACCCAGCTATATGCAAATCAGTCTTGACCCTGTGCCTCAAGCCCAAACTTCCAAGCCAGGTCCTCACTGGACAGGCAACAAGCAACCTGGGACCGGTTTCGGGGGTAACCCCAGTCATCAGCCAGGCTAGCTTGAATCCAATGGCAAAGTGTTACCCCATACTGGTCCCTCGTTTCTGGTCCAGGCTGGACTGTTCCCATGAGGTACATGGTCAAGACTGATTTGCATAAAGCTGGGTCTGAACTGGGGGTGGCGAAGTGAGCTAAAGAATGATGATGGATTAAACCCAGATCTTTGACTGGGGTTGAGTGTCTGAAAGGTTTCAGCACTCTGTCCATCATCTACTTGAGTTTGCTTTGTTCGCCCTAAGTTGGCAGAGTATGCCCAGATGTGGGTCCCCTGCTTACTTTGCCACTGGATTCAAGCTAGCCTGGCTGGTGAGGGGTGTTTCCCCAAACCGGTCCCAGGATCCCCGTGTCCGATCCAGGGAAGACCTGGCTTGGCAGTTCGGGCTGGACTGTTCTCTTTAGACACAGGGTCAAGACTGATTTGCATATAGCTGGGCCTGAACTGGGTTGCCACAGTAAGCTAAAGAATGATGATGGAGTCACCCCAGATCTTTGACTGGGGATGGGTGTCTGAAAAGTTGCAGCGCTCCGTCCATCATCTCCTTGCATTTGCTCACTACCACTATCATCCCTTTGAAACTAAGCAGCTCCCCTCCCCAAGAGCAACAATCCAAGCCTTTGCTTTTCAAAGAAAGTTTTATAGCCTGTAATGTGGGGGAAACCAATTCCATTCAGAGCATTCTACCACACATGCATGGTTACTCCTATACAAACTAATTTTGGAGCTAAAACCTGTCCTACATCATCCTCGAAGTTCATGAATCATGTCTCCCTTGCTGCTCCCTCTCCCACAGTACCCTAACTGGCATCTGTGAGTGCTAATAGGACAACAGCATTTTTCCTAAAAAAGCATGGATGAGCTTACTGTAGACTTGCGACCCCCAACCCAGTGCTAATTATAGCCTCGGTGAACTTCATTTTCCCCTTCCAATTCCCTTGATCACAGTCTGCTAGGTTCATGTAACTAGCATTTGCACCTTCGTTGGTGCTAAAGCTCAGCCCCATCCATCAAAGGCATAAAGCACTGAAAACAAATGTACAAGATAAGGTATGTGAAGAAGAAGACCCCATCATTGAAGGTGAACAGTGGGAGGGTTGGCAGCTATCGTAGGAACCCTTTTCCAGAAGACAGGTCACACTTGTTGTTAGACTTCTGTTATGTTAATATAATTTTTAAAAAAGCAGAACGAATCATATCCAAAAGGTATATCCCAGCAATCAGCCATCACAAAACAGACAACCATTTAGAGAAATCAGCGTAGCAAAGAAGACGGACAGGCAATTGTAGGATGCTGGCCGTTTATATAGGGGACAAGGAAGAAGTACAATGTGTAAAGAGTCCAGGCAACCCGTACTGGTTTACAGAGACAAAAATAACACTCAATGCTCTCTTTTGTGATAGTGTGGGCGAGAAGTTTAGGCTTATCAGAGGGTAGTGCTAAGCATTTGTTGTATTCACAGAGGCAATAAATGAGACACACACACTAATAAATCAGAGACCAATTTACATAAATAAGTCGTATTTTTATATAAATTTTGTTCACTTCAATGCGTCTTTATGGAGCAATACTTTTCTATGGGAAAAAATGGATATGTTGCTTACAGTTATTTACGGTCGGTTTCTGGGGGAGGGGTGGTCTCCTTCAGGACTTAGGGTTGTATGGGGCTAAGGGCCAAAGTACCACCAGAAGTTACTTGTTTAATGCCAGAGGCATCCGAGTGCAGAAGGTGCTGGTCGAGTTGGTAGCTATGCGTACTACACCAGTGGAAAGAAGGGTGGCCACCTAGAAACAGGCTTCAGAGGGGGACTTTGGAACACGTCTGGGAGCTCCAAACGAGGGGCCTGGGAGCAAGGGGGCACAGCCGGTTTGTCGGTACCTGGGCTGGGGTGTTTGGGTGCAGAGTGGGTAGGTCATCTGGCCTCTGTGCGGCAAAGGCCCTCGCGGTTGTCGGTCTCACTGGTTGAGGGTGCAAAATCAGTAAGACAGGGCCACTCTGGAAGTGGGTCTCTGGTGCAGACATCCCTAGAGGGCTGCTTGGACACGGTGCTGTAAGAGTACTGACTGGACTTGAACAAGCCTTGGTTGCTGCAAGGAGTCTGGTACCCCGGTTATAGGTGCTGTGCAGCTCCAGTCAGACCTGGTGTCCTTTCACTCAGTGTGTGAACAGATCTGACCTTCAGGAGCACAGGGACCTCTTCCTGGGGAGGCTGCTGCATCGGGCTGGTAGGAGAGCAGCAACACGGTAAACCAGACTCTGCTTCTTCAGTGCCTGCAAACTGCAGGGAGTAGCTCCTCTACTCTAAGGGAGCTTGCTGGCAATTTCTGATGGACTAGTAGTCTACCAGGGTTCTTGGTAGTTGCTCAGCTCCAGGACGAGTCACTCAGTCAGAATTTTTGAGACTGGTGCAGACAGACAGGTAAAGCTCTTCTTTGTCATCTCCTTTTGAAATCATTGAAACCTAAATTCCTGCCTTCAAGGGTGCCCCTAAATACTCAATTTAGGAGCATTAAGGAAACTGTCAGATAGGTGTGGAAGTAGCCTAATAGTGAACACACCTCCTGACTAGCTAATTTTCCAGCATGTCCTAGTGCCAAATGGCTTTAGGGGATGGGTTAGCATCTCCCATGTCTGAGGGGTGCCGGGTTCACATATCAAAGACGACAGAGGGCGGGGGCGTGGCCGAGCAGCATGGCCGACAGGACGTGAGCTCCACCAGCTCCGTCCCGAGAACCCGTTAATCCTGAGTAAAGATCCTGCCTGGGCTGTCGATTCAAGCGGAAAACGTGCCTGAAGCCTTCCTGAATCGAATGAAACCCCCACATTGAAGGAACGATTTGTGGAACCCCCACTAAACAGACGGAGGCACTATCGGCGTCCGGAGCGCCGACCCGATCTACGCGACGCCGCGGTCTGGGCCTTTGGTGGGGTATCGAGCTGACAGTGGCCTGCCCAGACGCGGCGATTCACCGATCCTGGACCAGACGTGTCCCTGACTAGCCCCCCCGTGCTGCAGGCTGCGACCGGCGGACATCTGGAGGCAATTGAAAGCCGCCGGGGGACCTCGGCGACACAAGCCCACCGGCACGAGGAGACCGCCCTCCCCGAACTGCCCGACTGAGGTGGAGCTGCTGCACAGGCGCCGTTGCCCCGGGTGAGCGTTCGACCAGAGCCCCGGATCCCTGGGGAGTTTGGGAGGCGCGGAGGCGGACGGGGGTACTGTTGCCGCGGCCCTTGTTGGAGGCGACGACTTAGCGGGGCCGACTCGGCACTATCGGACGGACGGCCTGGCCTACCCAGTTTGCCGCGATCTGTGGAGGCCGCAGACCCACCCCTCCCCCGAACCATTATCCTTGCTAGACCTCCCGCCGGGAGCCAAATGTGACTGTGCAAACTAGCGGAGATCCATGCTCCAGCGCTATAAGGGGCACAAACAACTTAGCGCCCCTCCCCCACTCGCCTGCCATCTTGAATGTGTGCCGGAGCGCTCTGCACAGTGGAGGCACGCGGCGTGAGAGACTCCTGGTCCGACTTCCACTGCAGCTGTGTGCTCCTCTGGGGGGGCGTCCCGGGAGCAGTGGGGGTCGCGCTGCCGCCACTTGGAGGCGAAGGGCACGCCTTGAAGTGCCCTGGTTGGCGGGGGACCCGGCTGACTCGTCGCGGCTGAGCTACCTGAGACCCCACGGCCTGAACTGAGGCCTGGTGGCTGCCCGTTGCCTCGACATCATTGAAGGGACCGGGCTCCGGCCCCTACAGGCATAACTACACTGAGGGGGAAACGGAAGGTTGCTGCCCCGACATTGCTCCTCCTAGTTGGTCAACCCGCTTGATTTGGACACTACCCACATTGCAGTTGCCGGAGGCTGCCTGGGGCGATCCCATCGTTCCTGTTGTTCTCAAGCTTGGCCCACCCTTACATCCCATATCTGGCCAGCGGGGCCTGGGAAGGACTCTCTGAAGCAATTTGGGTAGGTGCAGGAACTACCTCTACAAATGGCAACGCGCAAAGATAGATCCTCGAAGTCCTCCCAACCTAATACTATAGTGCAGTATACTACTCCGCGTCTGCCCTCTCAGAGGATCACACGACAGACGGGTCCGGAGGACGGAGGGGACGGTCCAGCGGAGCCGACTAGAGCGGAGATCTTGAAGGCTATTCAGGGATCCCACTCTGCCCTGGAGAGGCAAATAGAGACTGTCTCCATAGATGTTAATCTACTCCGGACGGATCTCCGCAAGGTGGCAGACAAAGTTTCAGACGCAGAGGGTAATATCACCCAATTGCAAGGTGAGGTGGCCTCCTTACAAAAGTCAGTCGCGCAACTTACATCCACTACCCGAGCGTTGGAGAGAAGAGCCGAGGACGCGGAAGGTAGGGCCCGTCGGAGTAACATCAGGGTCCTCGGAGTCCCGGAACGATTGGAGGCGGGGAATGCTGAGCGCTTCCTGGAAACCTGGATACGCACCCAGCTGTGCCCCACTGGGCTGTCCAGTGTCTTTATTGTGGAACGAGCGCATGGGGCCCTTGTCCCCCCTCCGCGGCCGGGAGAGGCCCCTAGAGCCCTAATCGCAAAGATCCTGAACTATAAAGACCGTGACTGTATTCTGAGACCTGCAAGGGAAACGGAGTCCCTCACAATTAAGAACAGCCGCGTTTCCATTTACACTGACTATACCCAACAGGTACAGGAGCAGAGGAAGTCCTACTTGGGAGTTAAACAAAAGCTCCGGGAAATGAAACTCCAATACATGCTGTTATATCCAGCCAAGCTCAAGGTCCTCTCCCAGGGCCGAGCTCCCTTCTTTGAGTCCCCTGCAGAGGTGTGGGAGTGGCTCGAGATTCGGGGAGACGACCTGCCCCCGGGTGAGCGTGGTGGCCCCCGGGAGACCAGACCCCAGAAGAAGCGTCGAGGCAGAGGACGGCGCCGTTCTAGATCCCGAGGTTCTGCTGAGAATCGGGTTACAGTAGGAGCAGATGGCGCACTCCATATGGAAACATCACCGACGAGGACAGCTCCGAGGTCTCCTGGGGCGTCCGCCCCTGGTGAGATTTTGGTCCCAGACACCTTGCAGGAAACGCTGGCAGACACTGACTCCACGGCTCCGGTGATCCCGGAAACTGGCCTTTCTGAACCAAGATTGGAGTAACAACTTACCCTGAGATTCTGTTTGCTTTACGCTCTGTTGTCCTCCGAATTGGGGGACTACCTGTTGGAACTCTACGGGTCCAAAACTGTTCCCAATTGGCACCAGAGGTTCTGGATACCTGGCTAAATCAGAGGACTTGCACCCCAAAGGACTGAGGTACGGGGTAGGGGGTCCATTTTCTCCCGGAGTGGGTTGTCGCCTGTACTAATAACTGTCTTTGGTAGACATGCCCGGGAACTGTCTTAGACCACTGGGTCTCTCAAGGAGCTGGGGGGAGGGTGGGTGGGTTTGGTTTGTTGTGTGTGAGCGTGTGTTGAGTGAGTTGTATGGGGTGGCTGTGTATGTCCTGGCACTGGCAGGGGAAGGGCGGGGTGGCGTTTTTCCTTGTTGCTATCCTCTGGCTCATGGGTGGGGGTGGGGAAACTGTTTTTGAAGAAGTTCCAAGTTTTAGGGTTTTTGGAGGGTGGGGTGGGGTGGGGTTGCTGTAGAGGTTATTGCTGGCATTATGTGAATGATGAATCCAACATGTGTGTGGCTCATTGACAGGGCTACTCCCTCCGGTTTACCCGGAGTGGGGGACGGGGGGCGGCAGGAAATTTTGTATGTATACTATGGCCCGGATGGGCGCACTCATCGACCATGGGTTTTAAATTTTTAACTTGGAATGTGCGTGGTTTGGGTACTTGCACCAAGAGACACAGAGTCCTTTCCTTCTTTAAACGACATGGGGTCTCGGTCGCCTGCTTGCAGGAGACCCATTTAGATGAAGACGGCGCACAGTGGCTGTCTAGGAAATGGAGAGGTCAGATCTTCCACTCCTCCTTCTCCACATATGCCAGGGGGGGGTCCTCATTTGGGTGGCCCCAGGGATCCCTAGCTCTGTCCAGTATGTTGAGGCGGACGTTGAAGGCAGGTATCTCCTAGTGCGGCTTAAATTAGATGACAAGGACTTATTACTCCTTAACTCCTATGCACCGAATATCGATGACCCGTCCTTCTTTTCTCGTATCCAAGATCTTGTAGCCTCGGATCTGGAGGCGCCCTTCCTCTGGTTCGGGGATTTCAATTGCGTGTTGCACCCTGAGCTGGATAGACATCCCCCTCGGGCGGGCACAAAGCCCCGTATGACGGCGCGTCTTCGGGAAGTGATGCACAATTTGGGGGCGCTAGATGTATGGCGAACTTGTCATCCCACTCAGAAACTATACACGTGTTATACTCTGACGCATGGTACCCATAGCAGATTGGACCGCGTGCTTGCGGCTAATCTCACCAAGTCTCTCACCTTGACGGTTACGCATCAGGCCAGATATCAGTCGGATCATGCCCCAGTGACGTGCATGGCGCAGTGGGCTGATCGAGCTGCCCGTCCCCGCACCTGGCGAATGCCCACCGACATTCTTCAGGATCAGGTGGGTAAGGACCATGTGGCGACTGCTCTGTCGAATTACATAGATCTGAATTGGGGGGGTGATGATCTACCCTACTCTACTAAATGGGAGGCCCTCAAGGCAGTGGTGCGTGGAGCCTGCATGGGCCTCGCATACGGGGTCCGGAAACAGTTCCTCTGAATTGCACGATGCGGAGGTTGTGCTTCAATGCACCCAATCCCGACCAGATCCTGACGCCCTAGTTCAGCGGACGGAGAAGGAGGCCAGGTGTCGATACACGACATCCTTGCCCGACTTGACAAATTCACATTGGGCCAGTATAGGCAACGCCTTCATCGCGAAGGCGACAAATCTAGCCGCTTATTAGCCTGAATCCTTCGTCGTGAACTCGCGCCGGAAAGGATAGCTGCATTACGAAACTCAAGTGGTGGGATGGTCCATTCGGAATCAGATATCCTTGAGGTCCTCCGTTCCCATCTACAGACTGTGTATGCGGCTGACCCTTTGGTTACGGAGGACTCCTATCGACCATACCTTCGAGATTTGGACCTCCAGACGCTGCCAGAGGCGGCAAAGAAGGATCTTGAATACAAGCTGACACTGAGCCAGATCAGCGCGGCGCTGGCCGCCCGCCCACGTGCTAAGACCCCCGGAGGTGACGGTTTCCCGTCCGAATTTTATCACACTTTCGGGAACGTCCTGGCTCCCCTCTTATTACAAGTTTATGATGAAGCGCTTGACGCTGGCACTCATCCACCTACCATGAATCAAGGGGAAGTTTGCATGATATTGAAACCGGGCGGAGATAGTTGCGATCCAGCGGCATTCCGTCCTATTACCCTGATTAATACGGATGCAAAGATCCTCACTAAGCTGTTGGCCACTCGCCTAGCCCCGCACATGACTCAATTGATCCACTCGGACCAATGCAGATTTATCACGGGGCGCAACACGGCGATGAATCTGCACCGCCTAAACCATGTCCTTCATGAGGTCCGAGGGAGAGAGGGTCCTCACGTGCTAGTGTCAATTGACCTAGCTAAAGCCTTTGATACAGTACATTGGGGGTATCTAATGGAGGTGCTCCAGAGAACGGGGTTCGGACCCAGGTTTTGCAGTTGGATCCGTGTGCTCTACGGGGCGCCCCGTGCCAGGGTTCGGCTCGGCCCGCTCGGAGGAATGATCCTTGGGGAGAGGCACCCGTCAGGGTTGTCCTCTGTCCCCTCTCCTGTTTGCCTTAGCGATCGAACCCCTTGCAGTCTCTGCCCGTGCAGACTTACAGCAATGGGGAATTACGGTGGGTGACACTGTCAATGTGATCTCACTCTATGCCGACGACGCACTATTCTATCTAACTTCCCCCTCTGAGGCCCTTCCCGCCTTGATGCGGACCCTGGACCGCTTTAGTGCGGCCTCTGGGCTGCGTATCAACCTCGGTAAGTCCCTGGTTTTCCCATTGGCAGGCTGTGCTCCAGACCCGAGCGTGGATATTCCCTGTGTGGGTCTACATTGCGAGCAGGAAGCGTTCCGCTACCTTGGCATACAGGTGGCCGCAACCGACGAGACCCTGCTGACTCACAACGTCGACAGAGTACTCCAAGCTCTCCACAAATCGGTCACCTTTTGGAACACACTCCCTCTCTCCCTTATGGGGCGTTTGGCGATCGCCAAAATGGTGATGCTTCCCAGGGTCTTGTATGTCTTGCAGAATACCCTGTGTCCGCTGCCTCCGAGTGTTTCGTACACTCGACTCGCTCCTTACCTCCCTACTCTGGGCGGGCGGGCGTAGCAGAGTCGCTCTGCACACAGTAACCCAGTGTTGGGAAGAGGGAGGCCTCGAGGCCCCGAGATTTGACTTATATTATTATGCGGCGCAACTTCTCCCAGCTGCAAGGTGGTTCGCGGACGAGGAAAACTGGGAACTGGCACTGCTGGCAGGCACGGCGGACACCAGGGCTCTAAGGGAGGCCTTGATGCAGGGACAAGGCGCTGATACAACTTTGCCATATGTAGTGCGACACACAGCAGGAATCTGGCAGCGATTCGTCGAGAAGGTGTTAAGAAGGGCCCCATTCCATAGGGAGCTCCCAGTGTGGATCTTAGGCCCCGGTACTCCAGATAGAGGAGAACATGTCCTACCGAGAGTGGCGCTGTGGCGGATGTGAGACCCTGGCGGACCTCTACCCAGGTGACTCTTTTGTGTCCTTTGAACGGGCTACAGAGCTTTTTGGGTTGAGTAGGGGGCAGTACCTCCATTACAGAGGCCTCCAGGACATAGCCAGAACAACGTGACCCCAGTTCCCGGAAGCACCTCCGCTGACTTATACTCTTGACATCATTTTATCCTGTGGTAGAGGTAGAAGGCTGATTTCCCTGCTCTACTCGGCCAAGCGCCGTGACTCAACCCCCCGACTGCGCCGTCTTGGGCGGCCTGGGAGGCAGATTTGGGGGTGGAGTTGGAACCGGAACAGCGTAAACGAATCGGGCTCATGACCCGTAAGGTCTCCTGTAATGCCGGATTCAAACTTATACACTTTAATTTTGTCCACCGTGCCTATATGACCCCGGTCACCCTGAATCGCATATCTGCTGATAGACGACACAACTGTCCTAGGTGTGGTGCGCAGAAAGCAGGATTTTTCCACCTAGCGTGGGAATGTCCTCTGATCAATGCCTTCTGGAGGGAAGTAGTGGACCATATCGGTCGTGCCACGAAACTTAGAATTGCGCTAGACCCGCTCCATTGTCTCCTGGCTCTAGTGCCCAGGCCCAGAAAGAAGAAGCTGTCTTATAAATTTTTACAATTACTGCTAGTCTTGGCGAGGAGGCGCGTGGCTATAACCTGGATGGGTCAAGGGGCTCCCGAGATCTCCCTCTGGCTGAGGGATGCCAGAGAATGGGCCCTAGCTGAAGAGACGCATATGCAGCGCACTCGCCGTGATGGGAAATTACAAGATGATCTGCTTGCTTGGAGAGTGTTGTGCATAGAGGGGTTGACAGATGATGATTCAGATGCCACCAGCGCTGAATTATTCACCCCTGATGAGTCTGGATCAGAGTATGTGGAGGGGGGAGCCGGGTTGAGGGGTTCAAGTCCTGTGTAGTACCTCACCGAATGCACGCTACTATTCCTTGGTGTGCATAACTGTGATTAGCTCTGATCCCTACAGGTCTTTACTGCATTATAATGACTGTCCCGTTATTGGGCCTCACATAGATAGCCTGATTCTTTAAATGCTTTTTTAATGATGCCATGCTTAGGGGGTTTGTTTCTTGTTTTATGTTGCACAGAATTAAAATGAACACAAAAGGAAAATTAGTTCCGAATCCTTAACGCACAACTGAGTTATTCTTTACACATGCTCTGATTTACGCCGCCCAGCATCCGGGATGTGGGCCTATACGGCTGTGTATAGTCCTGGAAATTGCATGTCAATAACCTTGCATATAAGTGGTTCAGATGACCATGTACAACTGTGCCTTTTTTATGAGTACGCAATAAAAAAAAATTTTTTTTTTAAAAGACGACAGAGGGCTTTGAAGCCTCCTCCCTTTATATGCGGATTACTTAGCCATCCTGCTTGGAAGAGGTAACAACACTTCTGGCCAGAGCAGACATTCTTTCTGCCCTCAGAGAGCGTGGGGTCTCACCTACAGGGGGTCTGAAACCAGTCTATGGTGGCAGGCTGGCCTACATCAGTCAGCCAGTACATGAGCAGGTAGTGGGTTTTCAGGGGGCACCTCTAAGGAGCACTCTGGGTGCATGCATTAATAAATCCATCACTGGAATCAACGTGAGCGTATTAATACGAGATGTTTGATATCAAACATTTATAGTTTCAGTGAAGCCATCATGTCGCTGGGGAACTCGTAATCACCAGTGCCCAGGACATATACTCAAGGTGGCTTCCCTGTTCACTGGCAATGTCTAAGAATCCGCATAGATATCATAGGGACAGATCTGCTCAAGTAGCTATGTCCTTACATGTAATATAATTCACTCTGCCTTAGGGCAGCCAGTACATGAGCAGGTAGTGGGTTTTCAGGGGGCACCTCTAAGGAGCACTCTGGGTGCATGCATTAATAAATCCATCACTGGAATCAACGTGAGCGTATTAATACGAGATGTTTGATATCAAACATTTATAGTTTCAGTGAAGCCATCATGTCGCTGGGGAACTCGTAATCACCAGTGCCCAGGACATATACTCAAGGTGGCTTCCCTGTTCACTGGCAATGTCTAAGAATCCGCATAGATATCATAGGGACAGATCTGCTCAAGTAGCTATGTCCTTACATGTAATATAATTCACTCTGCCTTAGGGCTGTAAGGACTTCTGTAGGTGTGACATACTCAGGACTCGAAAAATCATTAAAATGTTACTAGACCTGCAGGTCTAGTTAGCTCAATAATCTATTCGACCTAACCTTAATGTACTGGACCCATGAACTGGTCTCAAACTGTGTGATCCTAGGCAAATATTTTGTCTTATGGAGCCGCCTTTTTCTTTATTGTCACATTAGAGAGCACCTTCAAACATGCAAGTTCACTTTTTCTGCTGAACAAAAAAACACTTTATACCAGAGCGGCCTTCCAAGGTAGTTGAATTTTGGCTGACTCCAGCGAGAGATTAAAAAGTGAACGAGTAGAAGGGACTATCGAGGTAGCAACAGTTGCAAATACTTTAAGGGGCATAAAGCTCCGAAGGTGAACCTTATTTGGCATTAATCAGTATTTCGCGAATTTGGTCCAAGGTTGGAACCCAGCTAGGTTCTGGGTAGCGGCCGACGGAGGCAGACTTAAGAAGCTTGAAACATTAGATATATTTTCGATCTTGTCCTCAAAGAAGTCTGCCAACAAGTAGCATAAATGTTGAGAGAGAGGGATTTTTGAAGTGCAAGCACAGGGCTTTGTAAACTCGTTGAGCACTTTATAAAGCTCTCTGGTAGAGTTACCCACCTTCTCGATTTTGCCAGATATATACCTTCACCTGGAATTCCTGATATGAGCATGGTATTGGGATAATGCCTGTTTCTGAACAGCTCTTTAAGCAGGGGTTTTAGTGTGGCACCAGCGTCTCTTCTGCCTTTTAAAGCCAGCTTTCAGAGTAGCCAGTTCTATAGAAAACCCTGGGGCATGTGGCATGGAGGAGGTATGGCTAGATTGTTTAAGATGAGCCATTTACTCAAAGACTGAAGTAAGAGCGCTACAATAGCTAGAAGGTGTTTCATTAATATCAGAGTTTGGAGTCATGTCTCCCAGGCTGAATACCTTAGAAAACATCTAGCATTCCAAGCTCTATAGAACGTAGGACACGCATTGGCCAGCTGATGCATGACATCCACCCTGCAAATTTGAAACCTAATCAGATAGCAGTCCGTCCAAATGAGAGGGAGAGGATATTCACTCTTTGCAGAGGTGGTGAAAAGCATATCTATGGTATGACTTGCCACATTTGCTGGACCCGTAACAATCAGACTTCCTTAATTTCCATCCACAGTGGCACCTACATTGCATAGAGTTATGAAAGACCGCACTAACATACGACCACTCAAAATCTGCATCAGACAGTCCCAGATTAACCCACTCCAACACCACATAAACCAATAACCCCCAAAAGATCATAACAATATACTAGTCTCAAACGTAGTTCTCCACGCTGCAAGAAATTAGGTTGCAAGGAACAGATGAACCTATTAGGCAAATAAATAGTACTCAGTTTACCAACTTTGTAAGGGTGAAAGCGGGGGGATGCTGGGATTTGGACTCGCGTCAGCAGGTCTTAGCAGAGGTCAGTGGTGAACATTTAACTCACTGAGGAATCCAGACTACACTCAGCCATTCTTAGCAACTATTTTTTGCCTAACGTGAGTGCCCTTGATTGGCGCGCAACTTCTAGGTGGCTGTTATGCAACATACAGAATTGTGGCTGGAAGAGATTATTCTCTACAACTGTCTAACATTACAAGAAAAATACGATTTCCACTCCTATAAACAGTGTAAAATATAGTAAGCCTAATTTATTTCTTGATATAAAATAAAATCACTTTGCAAAACAATTCCTCCACTCAAATAAAACAAGAGACCTAGAACATTGAGTACATTTATGCGTTAGTCCAAAATGAGATTAGTCAACATTTGGATGCCCAAAAACATTAGGGACGGGGTCTCATAATGGCGTGGTCTGCAAAACTGGCATCTCTATCTAGGTAGTGTAGTCATATAAAACGAAACCAATGAAAACAGTCAGTCAAGAATAACAGAAGTAGTACCTTGTAAATGTAAAATTACAATTACAGGAGGAAACGCTGAGTAGACTGTTGCAAAATACAGCAATGGGGACATCATTTTTATCAGAAGAGCATGCAAGACGTGGCTGCACATGCACTGAACAAACTTGATTGACACCTGAACAGAAGCACGAGTTGAGATGTCCACATGGTTTCTAATTCCTTTAAAAACAACAGTCAATCACCTTTTTTACGACTCACGTGTACTTACATATGTTTGAGGTTACTGCACCATGTCTTTACAAATGTACATAGTACTCTTCTTTTATATGATACCGTATCCATTGGATTTGAGAAATGATTTCTTAATTTATAGAACGACCCTGCTACCCTATCATGAATCAAGTTCTAGCCACAGGCTGCTACCCCGCAACCTGGAAAATGGCAGCGATTACGCCCCTTCTAAAAAAAACAAATTCAGATCCCAGTGAACCTAATAACTACTGCCCCATAGCCGGTCTCCCTATCACCGCAAAAGTACTAGAAAAACAACTTAACAGAGTGCTTACAGAATATCTCGACGAAAAGAATCTGCTGGATCCATCACAGCTTGGTTTTCGTCCGCGCCACTCGACGGAATCGGCATGTCGCTGTTGAAGAGATCTGCAGAACTGTAGATGCAGGGGGAAGGGCGATCCTCGTACTCCTTGACCTATCAGCCGCTTTTGATACCGTTAAACATGCGGTTTTGGTACAGAGGCTGAGGGATATAGGAGTCGAAGGGACCGCCCTGTCCCTACTGTCCTCCTTTTTGGAGGTAAGGGAGCAGCAGCTGTTCTGGGACGGCATGCAGTCTAAAAGTTTTCATCTTCCCTGTGGTTTCCGCAGGGATCTGCGTTATCTCCTACCCTATTTAATTTGTATGTCACCCCTCTGGCCGAAGTAGCAAGGAGACATGGCTTTGGACTGGTCTCGTAGGCTGATGACTCACAGCTCATCATTTCCATCACCAATCAATCAGAGACCACAGCAATTAGGTTCCACGCCTGCCTTACCGACATCATGGCTTGGATGTGTCAGAGCTATCTAAAAATCAATACAGAGAAGACAGAGGAGATGGAATTTGGGCCAGGCGCACCTCTATGGAACCAGACCTGGTGGCCATCTGAGGCCGGAGAATGCCCTCGCCCGGTGGAAAAGGTCAGAAATTTAGGGATCATGTTCGACAACAAGTAACATTTTGGTGCGCAGGTGAACAATCTCATCTCTTCACGTTTCCTTCGTTTAAAGATTTTGAGAAAAATGTTCCCATTTTTACCCAAAGAGCTTCAAAAAACAGTGATGGTGGCTTTACTCCTGTCAAAACTGGACTACTCGAATGCACTGTTTGTAGGAATTTACAAATTCCAACTACAAAAACTGCAGTCTTTGCAAAATGAGGCAGCCAGACTCCTCCTGGGGCTACACAGAGGACAGCCAACCTCAGAAGGAATTAGCTCACTTAACTGGCTGCCAATTAGACAGCGCATTGAATTTAAATCTTTAACATTAGTATACTTTTAAGGCAATAAACGGAGGGAGCACTGCGGACCATCAAAAACTGTTCACACCATATGTTCCCTCACGGACCCTCAGGTCGGCCAGCCAAGGTATTATAGAAACCGTTAAGTTCAAACGAGCCAGATGGGGTGTGTGGTAAATGCTTCTATGTATTTTCCCTCTCTACCACTGTCATCAACATTCTAATCAGTAGAGCACCACAGAGAAGTAGTTTACTACACATCCTCTCTCCTTAGAGAATGAGAAAAGAAAGAAGAAAACATAGACAAAGATACCTCAAGTGTGACATTTGCATAAAAGTACAAAAATGAAGTACACAAATAAATAATGTACAACAAGTACTGCATGAGGTATGATTAGCATGAACAGAAAGACTATAATCATAAGTATGAGCAGAAATAGAATAACATGCTAAATTTTGGATGAAAAGAAACCACTAAATGCTACTATATGCCACATCCCCTTCCCTTAGAGTAAAAGCATGGCATAGATGAATAAAGAGCAGAGTAGCAAAGAAGATCACGCTCACAACTGGGTACACCAGAGAGAAAAACCCCTGAAAAACAAAGGCGAACGTAGACACAGACCCTTTACAAGCTCCCCTAACAAAACAATCTGACAGAGAAAAATAAAAACTCCTCACCCAAAGTTCCACCGACATGAAACCCTTGGCCACGAATCTCAGGCAGGTAGACTTTGACAGAAGCAGAGTGTCAAAAAGCAACGAAGTTAAACAATCTCCACCAAAAATAGGGAACACAGGGTACTAATACTTAAAAAAATCACAACCTCCCCAAAGTAGGGTACACTACAGGAAAGACAAACTGGGAACAGAAATAGGGCAGTGACTACCCACAAATCAACAACCTCCCCTCAAAAGGATACACCACAGGGTAGTGAACCTGGAAACTGAGATAGGGCATTGACTACCCTAAAATCCACAACTTCCCCTAAGTAGGGTACACCGCAGGGTAGAAAACCTGGGAACTGAAATGGGCATTGACTACCGTAAAATCCACAACATCCCCTAAGTAGGGTACACCGCAGGGTAGAAAACCTGGGTGAGATGGGGCATTGACTACCCTAAAATCCACAACATCCCCTAAGTAGGGTACACCGCAGGGTAGAAAACCTGGGAACTGAAATGGGCATTGACTACCGTAAAATCCACAACATCCCCTAAGTAGGGTACACCGCAGGGTAGAAAACCTGGGTGAGATGGGGCATTGACTACCCTAAAATCCACAACATCCCCTAAGTAGGGTACACCGCAGGGTAGGAAACCTGGGAACTGAAATGGGCATTGACTACCCTAAAATCCACAACATCCCCTAAGTAGGGTACACCGCAGGGTAGAAAACCTGGGAACTGAAATGGGCACTGACTACCCTAAAATCCACAACCTCCCCTTAGTAAGGTATACCGCAGGTAGAGAACCTGGAAACTGGAATGGGCATTGAATAGCCCCATAACCACAACCTCACCCTAAGACACAGACCCCCAAAATAACACCTAGACTAATAAAAGAAACAGTTTCACTGACCTCCCTCACAAGTGTCAACAACAAAACTGAGTGCCCCACGCCAAACCCACAAACGAAATGACAGCAGGCATTGTAATGACAGTAAAAGTGTAAAGCTCCCCACACAAAGCTCACAAACTAAATAAAAGTAGGCATTGTAAAAACAGTGAAAACGAAAAACTCCTCACAAACTTGCTTTCAATCGGCCCCCCACCCCTTACACACAAAACGAAATAAAAGTGAGCATTGCAGGCAGAGATAAACCTTCCACCCCAAACCCACACAAGACCTCACGACGTTGCCATCGGAGAATAAAGAAATGAAGTTCCTTCAACGGGCAAATGGTGAGCAGCGCTTCCAGAAAGAAGAGATACAACATCCTCCCAGATCGCGGATCAGTTCACAAGTCGAAAGTACCTCTTGAAGACGTGTAAGAAAGAATAGTACAAATGAATTCAGGAAATGCATTTCATGAAACAGTATTACAATTGTCCAAGTCCCTACGTTTATCTTTCTACGACCCTCGTGATGCTGGTGTGGTAACACTTTTGCTCCTGTCACTCTCCAGCTCGACAGCAAGCTCATTAGATATACATATCTCCGTTGTGCAGGTGAAGCCAAAAAGAGAGATTAAGAACTCTCATGAAACTGTGGTTGGCAGACAAAAAAAACGTGGTTGGCGGTGATGAAACACTATGTTCACGCACATCATGGCGGCACGCTTCTTGACGGCGCGCCGAGTGGCTCTGGGCACGCAATTGCATTCCGGCGTGACTGGACAACAGAAGGAAACAAGAAGAGAAGCACGTCATGCAGGACGTCAGCCTCCGTGCAGCACTGGAAGAACGATGAGGTGCGCGTGGGAGGGTTTTGAATTTCAAAGATGCACTGCCGTTCGCCATAATGGTGGCACTTGAGAGAACAAAACGGCAAAGGAAAAAAAAACTCAGTCACTTTCAAGAAAGTGCCAAACACTCCTGCAGGCTAAAACACAGGGAAAGCCCACTGGATACTGATAAAAGTACAAGTGCCCAGTTTAAACACCGTAATGTTTCTGCGCCGAGTCCCCTTCCAACAAGCGCCCGTTTGAATGCGCAGAGGCAACACTTTAAATATCCCCAAGAGCAAAGACAGACCGGAGGCGCTGTACATAACCCTGTCCAGCCTGTTGAAAAGACACGCCTCAGCACTTCTAGTCACAGAGCAATGCTGAACACATAGATGCATTAGGTCACGAAAATCGCCGCTATACCAGACACTCCTGAGTCTGTTCAGGCGCTGCAGACTCGCAGGCAGCAGCAGGACAAAAGAACGGGCTCACTGACAGACACACCGGCAATGTCACTGTTGTTTTTTCCCACAGAGGAAAACGCTGGCAAACTGTTTTCTGCCGATCAGACTTGCAGACAGTGAGTCCATACAAGTTGCTGAAGCAGCAGAACAAATCCCACGCAGATTGCCAGAAGACATCAAATAAAAATTAAAAAAAATAAACACATGCCCAGGGTGCAGGCTGTCTAGATGAAACACGACACTGGTGGGGTCAGCTGGGCATTACCTTTCAGTATATGAACGAATTTTTCCACAATCCTTGATGTCTTGGGTTCTTTCTTTTCTTTGTAGTTGCTTAATTCCTTGTTGATAACTGCACGCGCAGATTAATCCAGTTCAAAACGTCGCCAAAATGTGGTAAAGGAAGTGACAGGAGTCCACTGTAGATATAGGTTCCTTTAATGTAAGTTCCTTCCAAGATTACAGGTACAGAAGTAAGACAGATAAAACCCCACCAGGAGCCAGCTCTCAACAGCTCAGCCTGAGTAGATCAACTGAAGAGCCAGAGAGTCACCCCAGGCATTCTATGATGTCATCAACATTCTAATCAGTAGAGCACCACAGAGAAGTGGTCTAGTTGTGCCACCATTGCGTGGTTACTGTCTACTTTGTTCCAGGGGTCTTTGGTTCCTCTGGTGTACCCTTTCCTGGGGAGTTGTTTTGTTTCTCGGTTTTAAGGTTGCCTTTCTATGTGTACCCTTTTTGGGGAGGTTTTTAGTGCACGTCATGCACTAGTTTCTTTTGCAAGGCATTCCTTTTTCTGTAGGTTCCTATTTTCATCTTATTGTGCTTATTTCCACCTGCACTGATTTTCTCATTATGTTGTTACACCCTGCTTGATTTGCCAGGATCGCTACCTTGTTTTATTAAGGAGGGTGGATGGGCATGTTATATAATTTGCATTTAGTTTATCTGTGCATCTTATGTTTATCTTTCTACATGCCTCTTTTTATTGTCCTTTGTTTCTGCTTTCTTGCTTGAGTTTCCTGCTTTTCAATATGTCCCTTTGATTAGCTTTTGTGTCTACAGTCTCCTCTGAATCCTTCTGCTCCGTCTTAACTTCTTTCTTGCTGTTGTTTGTTAACGGAAGAGGATGTGTGGTAAATGCTTCTATGTATTTTCCCTCTCTACCACTTTATGAGAATGTCCTGTGACATCATGGAATGTTGGTGTGCCTCTCTGTGTAAAGATTGTCAGTTGGTCATCTGAGGCTGAGGAGCTGGTAGCTCTCTCCTGGTGGGGTTTCTCCCTACAACTTACTATCCTGTAACCTGCCACCTAACTACCTGTCAATAAAGAGGGATCTTCCACTACACCTGGACTACGCATCCTTGTTTGTGTACCACAGGGTGGCCGAGCCATAACACACTGCGCGGCCAAGCTTTGGAACAGACTGCCTCTGTCCCTGAGACATCAGTCGAACCTACAGTGTTTCAGAAAGAACTTAAAAACATGGCTCTTTACAACTACATAGGCTATGCTCCCACAATGCTCCCACTTTCCTTTTCCTCTACCCTCACACCTTAGCGCCAAGACGCCTCGGCATTTGAGCGCTTTACAAGCATTTAAACATACACATTGCCTACCAAGTAACAGCACCCCTGGACATATTACCAACAACGTATAAGGGGAACGTCGTCAAACCCATCCCCCTTCACAGAGCCCAATCAAAACATGACTGTCAAAACACCAGCACAAGCCAAACAGACTGACGCCATATGTAGAATAGACTCAAATCTTCCATTTGCCAGCAAAAGATACAAAATGAGACCCTCAACACTTCCAATAGGCCAAGATATTGGTAAATGCTGTGTAACAGCTGTAAACCTTAACAATATGCAATATGTGTGTTTGCAAAAACAAGGCTGTTTTCCAGCACTGTGACTGAAGTCTGGATGTTCTGTATGTGCTCTTCTCATGCATACAATTTGTACTTTTTTTTACCTTAGAAATTAATGAACTTAGCTGTATAAACGGTTTTATCCATTCTGAGTCAAGGGAGAAATGCATTGATACATAAGAGCCAGTGATCTCCAACATTCGTACCAAACTTCCAAAACAACTCCGCCCTACACGACAGAAAGGTACCATGTGGTATTTATCTTCAGCTCAGAAGAGCTGCTGTCAGAGTTAAAATCGCTCTAACTCACTAATATTGCCCTAAGCAAAGTAAACGCAGTTATGGGCCAGGAAGTGGAGAACTCTTTGGGCAGACTTGGAGAGTGCTGCACGTTCCCATAACTTTCAACAGCAACAGCTGAGCTTTAACTTTTTAACTCATAGTACATTCAACAGTTCAGTGGAACAACATATCCTGCCATGCAGTAAGACACTACTAACACAAGAACAGCTCTCCCTGCAGAATCTGTTATTAGGAGGCTCTTGAGCTGGCCTAGTGAATATCAGTTCTCCACCTATACTTCTTTATTTCCTTCTGTGTCTCTATCACTTCCGTTTCTTACTTTCTTCCCTCATTTGCCTGGTTATACGCCTCTCTGTTCATCCTCTCTCTCATGGTCCCCAAAATGTCCCTATTTCCCATTTTCATATCCTTTTCCTCTTGCCCTTCCTTCTTTCCTTCTCACTTCATTTCCTCTTCCCACCACCCATCTCCTCCAATCTTTTCCTACAGTTTGTTTTATTTCCTTCCACCCTTTATCTCCTTCCGCCACCACACACAGCCTCCTTTCTCTACATCCTTCCACTCTACGCGCACTATTCAAGTATTCCTCGCTCCTTTCCCCTCATGCTTTCAGATTAGGGTGACCAACCGTCCGTACATTTCAGGGACAGCCCGTAATTTCGGCCGTCTGTCCGTTTTCCGTGAAGGTTTCTTTAACGGACGCCATTTGTCCGTAATTTTACCTGATGTTGGGTGCCAATTGTTGGGCCAATCATGTGCCTTTCTATCACCAACCGTTCCTCCAATCGTTGCTATGGAGAACAAACAAAGTGATCTAGGATTGGCTTGAAAGCCATCAGCCAATCCTAGAGCTTGTTAGTACACTGCAGGTGTTCTTATTGGCCTGATGCGTCAGGGCCAATGAGAACAGCTACGGTACTACCAAACATACAGAGCACGTTTGAGCCATTAGCTTTTGCATTTTTGAATCACCAGTCTGCCGTGGATTAGCCGTTTCCCAGCAAACACCTACTCATTCCGATTTGGTGATCGGTACGTTTAGTTGCTGCTTTCTTTGCCTCATGAAGCGTGATGTGGGTTTATTTTCAGTGTATGTTCACTATGCCTCACTCTTTCAGGCTACCAGAGACTGAGGCATAGTCTTCCGAAGGGGAATCAATCACGGTGTTTGTGAAATCTACACAAGGAAACTTATGTGTTCGGGATGAATCTCAGTGCGGCATTCAAGGTTGTGTCCAGTGGAGAAAAACTTGTTTTGGGGCTGTCTGACTAGAGAATTTTTTGTGGAAAATAAAACCTGAAAACTTTATTTTATCTTCAGTGGACGGCACCGATTACCACTCATTTTCACTACTCCACCGCCTAGCCGCATGTTGTAAATGAGAAGTCCCAGGTGCAGATCACTTCATAAATACACATCCCTTCTACAGAGATTAAACTGCCCCTCGTGGTATACATATTTAAAAGAAGATGTACATTTGGAAAAAAAATGAATAAAAGACACAGGTCCATCCTGCAGCTGAAATGGACTCATGCCTTGCCACAATGTTAATATTAACTCTGACATGCTTCCTGGCTCACGTACACTTATTAGATATACGTGCATGTATTCCCATGGGAGAGATGAGACGTTCGTCCACTATCTTTACAAGACCTTCGTTAATGGGTTGCTCTCAATTATGTAACCTGTAAAGCAGTAATATGTGTGATTACGACAACACCATTTTATAGGCTGTCCTTAAAAGTTCTACTCCTTAAAGAACGAGAACCAGCCCCCCCTCAACATTTTTAGTAAATTCCTCCTATTCATATGTCTTATTATTTAAATGCTAAGAGGCTGATAACACAGAGGTTTTATCCAATCTGTTTTAGCACTGAGTATGGAAACAAGCATTTGCAATGCAAACAGTCTCGCCTTTGGGACCTTATAAGTATTTAGTGATGCAGCATATTATCGCACAGTAGTGCAATGTAGATCTCTGTGGCTGTAAATGTATCACTGTGTAAGCGCTCTGACAAAGAATCAGTTGCAGCCCCCTCTAAAATTTTATACCATGAGGTAGTTTAACGGCTAATATAAAGTAAACTTGCACACCCATGGGGAGAGTAAATAAAGTGCAGAGGAGCTGTTGCCTATATTAAGAAGAGCCAGCTTTAAAGGGGTACTTTTTGAATGTCAAAAAGTAGAGAAAACTGGAGCTGACATCATCAGACAAGAAGCTTTATGCATGCCTGTTGTTGATGATCTTTAGAGAAGCAGGGCTGTACTAACTAAGAGGTTTAACATGACTTCAGTGGAGTTCGGCCTGTGGTGAAATCCAGCAGCCCAAATGAAATACTTGAACAGATTGTGTGTAGGCCACCGTGCTTGTGTGCCCCAGTACAGATCTGCATGCTTTTACTGAAAGCTTGCAGAAAGCCTTGTAACCTCTGATTACAATGGTCTCTGTAATTCTTCGTATGCGTATCTCCCCCGCCCCTACCCTCCCAAATTAAAGCAAAGTTTGGATTTAATGAAGCTGACAATCAACAAGCAGCGATATCTGATGGCAGCTGCACCCTGATGGCAATTTAATGAAGCGTTTCGGCTGGTTAATATGTAGGGAAAAGCTATAAATATATCACTGTGTAAGCTCTTCGTCATGATCACAAATGTCACGCTATGTCACATTTTCATAATTCATTCCTGGCAACAACTTGATGAGTTTGACATATAAATGACAGCACCATAAGTGTGCATAGCTTTTGAAAGCAATCACTCCATTCATTTCTTAGTTGTAATTTAAGGCATTGTAGATGGTACAGCTGTTCCCTATTCCAACAAGCATCTCGTCCCATTCCACAGCAGGTTATGTAAGCAATTTTTGTGTAAACAGAGGCTCAAGAATTGCCTCAAACAGTCCACAATCAACTACATAACAGGAATAAGTGGATTATAAATTAACAGAGCACCCGGTTGCCTTGAGGTTAGCTACAATCTCTCTAAATCTACATACATGAATACACACACTTATCAATGCACTGTATAATAGACAAAATGTAAAATATATAAAAAAAATAGGTAAATATATACCTGCAACTGGATAATTTTCTAATGGGCCCCTCCAAGTTCCTTCTTCGGTCCAATGCATTCAAAAGGAAGTCGATGCAGAGCGCGTGCCGCCGTGTCAGTACACCTTTAAAAGGGGTGTTCATGGCTGTTCGTTAGTGTAAATGTCAGCGCTCTCAAGGCTTCTGATCTTTTAGTCCTGTACTTCTATGTCTGGCCTGTTCTGATTTTTATACGCGCACACACACCCTTTAAGTGGGCCTGGTGTTCAGCACCAGCAGTTCTAAAAAGCAGGTGATGAGACTGGTCCCTTCACTGTCTTTCATGTGAATTTCAAGGAGAGTTGTTCTTTTATAGTGTTATTTCAAAACCGGAGCATTTTCCATATGCTATACTACGAAACCATGGCTATTGCTTATTCATGTTGTGCATCTAAAACCCATTGACAAAGCCAATAGTACTGGCTTGTTGTAAGGGTAGTGTTACTTGCTGAATTATATACCTGGATTTAATGACAGAAGTTCCAAATTGCCAGTCGGATGGCAACCTGAGAAGCTAAGCATTTATTATTATTATTATTTTATTGCATTTATTGAGCGCACAGCTACCCGGAGGTTTCCCGGCGCTTGCCTTGGAAACCCGTCCTGGCTTTTCCCTGTGAGATAGCCCCTACAGGGCATCCCCAAGGTGAAAGCCAGGCATCCCGCCGCAGGGGGGCCGTTGTGGCGATTAAGCAAGCTTAATGCCCAGAGTAGACCCCCCAGTTTTTCCATCCCACTTAAAGCCCTGTGTGTGTAAATATATATTTTGCTATTTTATCTATGTAAATGCGTGCCTATGGCAGGATCGCCAGCCTGAGCCCCCTGCCCTCCTCCCACTCTGTCTCCTCTGAGCATGCTGCCGGCCTTCTCCTGCGCTGCTTGGAAGAGGCAGATACATTATTTCCAACGTTACATGTGCCTGTAAAAATTCTGGAAACATGAGCAGAACTTTCAACAGGGCTTTGGTTTGCAGGAGGACTTGACCTTTGTTCTAAAAACCGAGACGTACTTAACATGAAGAAAAGCTTTGGGACAGTACTCTGAAATCCGCGACAGTCCCGGGAAATCCGGGACATCTGGTCACCCTACCACAAACAACGTCCATACCACCACCACGTCCCTCTTCAAACGTGTCCTTCCTTACCACTCATACTGAAGCCCTTTGTAATAGCAAATGTAATTTAAAAAATACGAACTTGCACTTGGTTTCATCGCTACCTGGTTACATTTATAAAGCACCTTGTGCCTAAGTGAAGCATTGGGACGCTTTAAAATGTAGGTCTGGTGCGAAAGGGATAAGTACAAGGTAAGCACGGAGCTCACAAGGTAAGAATCGAATGGATGTTTGTGTAAGGAGACTTTCAGCAGCTTTCTTCATTAAAATGCCTGTTGGACCTGGCCCTTTTGGCAGGTTCACCCCAAGACTTTTTGCTTTTTCCTAGCCCGTTTCTGTGACCTGGTGTTGGTGATTTTAGGCCTCTGCGCACTTTTTCACTGTGGTACAGTGTAAAGTGCGTGAGCTCTCTGTGTATGTGAGGTGAGTGACCTGCCCTCCCATAGGAATGAATGGGGAATATATATGCCCATGGTAGTTCCTGATGTGTGGGGAGTGCAGGGTCGAGTTTGGTATGAGAGAACTCGTGAGACTGAATGCTGCGCTATGGTATATGCGGCATGGTTGTGTCTAGTCTAGAAATGCCACTTCTAGAAGTTGGCATATTTGTGTAATTTGTGCCTGGTGTGTGATTGGCTGGTGAGCCTGGCCCAGGAGTGCCTGGGCCTGCTTGTGGATTGACTGTCTGGTTTGAGGATGACAGGGGCTGGGGAGCCTCAGGAGGTTGTCTGAATCAGCCTGTGGATAAAAGGCTGCATCTGCTGCCAGGGAAGTGGGAGGAGATGGCACCTGGGAGTGACTAGGGCTGTGCCTGCCTGACCACAATGCTGGCTCCACCCCCCGCTGGGCGACTGTCACCTCTGTCCCTGATACTGACAGGACTTCCCTATAACCAGTTCTAGCTGGTTCTCACACTGCCTGCACAAAGACTTCAAATACTTTTTTCTGTATAAGAAGGAGCTGTGTCCCCTTCCAATTTGTTCTTGTTTCCAACTTGAATCTGCCAGGGGCTTGGGCCCAGGGGAATCCCTCGGCCCTGCCCAGCCCCTGGGTGCCCGGAGGACTTCTGGGGGACCCCTCTGCCTGTCCTGGAAGGATGGGGGACTTTGCTTTACCCTGGATGGACTGCTGATGTCCTGGACCCTGGAGACCTTTTACTGGGTCCCCTTTGCTTCCCTTTGCTGGACTTGTGGACCTTTACTTGTCCCTAGCGCTGGGAGTGCTTTGCTTTCACCCCTAGCGCCTGGGGGCGCTTTATCTCTGATGTTAGCGCAGGGAGCGCTTTAAATTTCCTTTAGCGCTTGAGAGCGCTTTATTCCTGCTCTAAAGCGCCTGGGAGCGCTGTGGATTGTCATTTTAGCGCTGGGAGCGCTTTATTTACTTTGCAGGTGCCCACCCTGCTTATGGTGGCCCTAGCGAGTGCCCGCCTCGCTTATTTGCTATTTTTATATTTTTACTCGAGGGAGCCCACTCCTTGGTAAATTCCCCCCAGCCTCTGAGTCCCTGAAACGGGCCGCCGCACTGCCCGCGACGACCCGGAAATGCTGGGTCGGCCGGCCAATCCTAGCGCGGCCCCCTCGGAGAAGGACCGGAAGTCCCGCCCTCGGGGGGCCGCCGCACGAAGGAGGAAGGCTGCTGGTGCTTGCGGGGCTCCCATGTGCAGAGGGAGCCCCGGGAAGATGAGCGGAAGCGGGGCCTGCTGCGGGGCTCCCGTGTGCTGAGGGAGCCCCGGGAGAAGCGCAGGAGAGCCCCTGACTGACGGCATCATGTGCCTTATTCTTAACACCGCTGAATGTGTAGGTTTATGTATCATGTGTTTCCCTTTACTACTCCTCTGAATGTATATTTATGTATCATGGGTAATGTGTTCTTTCCTAGACCCCTAAATGCTGTGTGATACTTAGGTGGTTGTCCTTTTTAGTACAGGTAACCTTCTCCTAAGGTGTTTAGGGTTGCGTAGGTGGTACTTACCTGTTCCCAGTAGTTACTGGATGTGATTTATAACTGTTACTTTGTGCTACAGTGATTTTTATATTCTTTTATTCTAATTTCTGACAGTATTTCATTTCTACTAAGTGCTGATTCTGACAGTGGCCCATGTGGCCCTGTCCTGTAAATAATCCCTTGTGAATATTGCCTGTGCCAGTTGGCACCATGTACCTTATGTGATACTATCTGATGTGTTCTTACAATACAAAAGTTATTTTATAATAACCTTGTGTGGAGTTCCTTTTGTGGTGTGCCTAGGATGTTGTTGCTGTTGTGTGCTGGCGCAAATGCTTTACACATTGCCTCCGAGTTTAGCCTTGCTGCTCGTGCCAAGCTACCAGGGGGGGGAGCAGGGGTTATCTTGGCGTGTGACTTCCTTGCTCTGACTAGAATGGTGGTTTCTGCCTGGCTTTGGCGTCCGCCTTAGCCTACCAGAAATAGCCAGTTCTAACAATGCCTCATTACGAAATAATATAAACGCGTATAAACATCCAGAGAGGATGTGTCCCTGTAAAGGTAACTGGTGCCTGTGTAAAGCACTCCAAAATACAACTGCCCAGAATCATAGAATGTTGTTGGGTCAATGCAGAGACTCGATTGCGAGGATGTGACGTAATGGCCAGAGCCACCAACTTTGGCGCCTGGGAACTAGGTTCAAATTTCGGCATCGGCCCAACATTCTGCTATTCGGGGAAAATCCCTTCATCTCCCTGTGCCTACCATAAACAAATGCGTTCTCATGTAAAGCAGTCCATTACCTTCTGTTGAGTTACCGCGATGAAAAAATAAGGGTTAACGGATCTTTTCTCGCTCCCCCAGGTTGGTATAACCTGGTGGATATCATCCCCTGGCAGTGTCCCCACGACCCCGAAGAGAATATCGAACCACAGACCATTCGCTCATGGGGCTATATGTAAAACACCTTTTTTTTTTTTTTTTTTTTTTTTTTTATACATCAAAACAGCCAATTAGCTTATGCTTGGACCATCGGGTAACTAAAACACAGTACCTTTTGTGAATAATTGTGGAAGTTATTTATACAATAAACATGCCCATCGACTATTGACTCACTTTTGGCCAGTAGAGACCTCCAAGACCCTACTGTACCTCTGTCCGCCCTAGTACTTCCGGGTCGTATCGTGGCCAATCCCAAGGCTGAACATTTTCTTCGAGTGGGCACGACTCGAAACATAGACGATGACCTAGGATTGGAGAATTTTTGGCACCTAAACCAATCTTAATGCGCTGTGTGAAATTCCGATGTGCTTATTAGCTGTGTCGTCCACGCGTGCCTCTGAGGTGCAGAGACAGTATCTGTCTCACACGTCGTACTATATAGCTGACAGGTGGGCTTCTGAGTGGATGTGTTCACAGTTTGAAGGTAGCCTCTGTTTCTGCCAGAAGCCTAGCCGTAGGTTGACCGTAAAATCTTAATCGGCTGGCATAATTTTCGCAGTCAGCTTATTAAACGAGTGGTGTGCGCGAGCGCTGGAAACCAAACACCCTCCTATCCAGATCACTTCCTGTTTTTCCTTGTGGAGTGGGAGACTTTTGGAGCATGCACCAGATGTAAGGCAGCGTGCGCATGTTAGTGCGCAATACTTTAAAAACAAGCATTTGCAATGCAATAGAACTCGTATTTACGTGAGTCCTATTGCATTTGAAACAGGGGTGCGGGCAGGCTAAAAGGCATGAATGGGAGGGGGGCAGAGAAATCACAGACTGCAGGAGGGGGCGTGGGTGGGGGGGACACAGGAAAGAAAATAGTGTTTCGAGTAAAGGGGCCAGTAGCCCTGAAGGATACAAATGACTGACATGGCTGTCATGGGGCCAGACTAACAAACTTAAAAACAATCGGAAGGCAGCATTTATAACCTAAGCCAATGAAGATGGTCCGGAGAGAAATTGCACATGCCCAGGATAAGACCATGTTTGCAGAACCAGGGCAGGTTTCATAAGTACAGGAGACAGTATTCATTTAAGAATATTTTAAGATATTGGCACCATCAAGGTGAAAACTTTAAATGTTCCTGTAGGCAAGTCCGCCTCTGACTCCTTATTCCACGTTTGTTTAAGTTAGTTTAAACATTTCAGTTTTACAAATGCTGTGCTTCTCCTATGCCTCAGTCTCCGGTGACCAGATCAGCCTAAAAACGGCTGACTCTCCAGTCCCATATTATGTTTAGGCCTAACTATGTTGCGTGATAGTAGCATGCACAAGTTGTGTCATCGCATCCAAACATAACTCCACATACTGAGTGCCACAATTTCATCTTACCTGCAACCAAGCTTCCATTCAGAAGTATCCAAAGTAAGTAATTGCTTGCTTCATCATAATGTGACATGGGTTTTATGTAATTCTTTTACACTCTTCTTGCTTTGTCACACTCTAAGACTCCCAAACTGAATAGGCGAGCCATCTAACAATTTTCTGTTACTTTCTTTAAATGTGCAGCAGTGTTTACCAAGTCAGGTTGACTTTACCGCGCTTTTCTCACTCTGTTTAAATTAAGAGCACGGCATAATTGCTTTTGGGTTACCAGCTGACACTTTAGTTTAAATTTGCAGTTCCAAGCCACATTGTGGCCATTGTTTTCTTCACCAATGGAGATTTTCTTTGCGTGCTTATACCTTTTTGTGTATTTTATTTTTTTATTTTTTACATTTTAGGTCATAGCTGTAGAGGTGACTCTGGTGTCCCATGCTGTGAAGCATCACATCTCCTACCGCTCCCTGGATTGTGGCATCAAGCTAAGCAAAGTAATGTATCCCGACTCATCCATAGCGATGGAAGCCTCTTGTGGCCGCACAAAGGCCTCGAGCATCACTCTGAAT
The DNA here is from genome assembly GCF_964263255.1 of Lissotriton vulgaris. Classification (NCBI taxonomy): domain Eukaryota; kingdom Metazoa; phylum Chordata; class Amphibia; order Caudata; family Salamandridae; genus Lissotriton; species Lissotriton vulgaris. The sequence goes on along the minus strand of NC_141686.1, from coordinate 158,623,484 downwards.
GTGCCTGCACCTCTATCGTTGCAGCGAGCACAAGAAGACTTAAAAGATGGATATTTTTCCGTTTGCAGTGACGCCTCAAACAAAGGTAACATTAAACTCTATCCACTTTAGTTGCTGCACTTTAATTTCACCTCCGGTGTGGCCTACACTCTGCTGGATTTCTACGAGGATGCAGCAGAGACTGCTACAGCTATTGCACAGCAGATCACAACAAAATTAAATAACCATGGTTTGAAAATGGAGCACGTCGCGGCATGCTGTGGGGACAACGCAAGTGTTGACTATGGACAACATCATTCTGTTCCAGCATTTGAAGGGAGCAAATGGAGACCTTCTGCCTGCAAACTGTTCTGCCCATATCCTGCATATCTGTGCTAAAAAAAGCTATTAATGGACTTTCAATGGATGCAGAATCCTGTGTTCTAAAAGTCTACAGTCATTTCTCTTCTTCTACAAAGCGGACAGCGGGGTTGAAAGGGTTTTTCACTTTTGTGGTCCTAGAGTGGCAGCCTTTGTTTCGGCATGTCCCAACACGGTGGCTCACATTGTTCCCAGTCACTGCGCAACTCTTGAAGTGCTGGGCAGCACTAAAATCCTGTTTCCTTTCCCTTGGGCCAGAAAAAACACCCAGAGCAATATGGGATTTTCTAGGACTTGAAAGTGGGGAGGCCGCTATGTCACTTATTTTGACTTGTACTTATGTTTGTTGTCTATTTACTCACATACTATTGCACAACTTAATTTGTAGTGTCAGTAATTATTGTCCTGAATTTTGACCCTCCGCCCTGAATTCACACCCATGCTAGTTGGTCACCCTATGCTTTCTTTCACTGTCACATTTCCAATCGCATCTACTTTTTATTATCCTATCTCTTCCTACCCTGTGTAAAGCCCTCTTATACTTATCCTTCTTCCCCTCACTCCTTTCATCGCTACTTTCACACCCGCACTTCTTCCTACAACCCCTCTCATCCTACCTACTCTCTCTTCGCCTTTCTGTGGTTACACCTTTCGCTCCTTACTGGTTACTCTTGAATGCTCAAGGTTTAAAGATACATCTGCGGTACGTGAGTGTGGATGGGGTGAGACCGGTGGTGAGATCGGGGCGTCATGCGATGGCTGGAAGTGGGCACGCTAGAGGGCACTAATGTACACAAGAGGAAAAGTGCGAAAAAAGGCAAGAGTAAACCTAGAGATCACACATAGTCTATGAATATAAAAAATAGTGCTAAGTGGATCGACTGGATGAGGATGTCAGTCTTCTGCTGCCACGTTCCCATAAGGCATCGCTATCAGTTAAAAAAATTCTCCCAAATCATTACGATGTCCTCTTGATTAAAAGCCTCTCAGTTTTAACTGCAATCTAATTACGGTCAAGTGTATGGTACAAGGTAATTTACTGTAAAATCCTGGCCACGTGAAATTCTTTCCTGTCAATACTATGTAAAATTGCGTGCTTGAAACCTGAAAAAACACGGTCTCCTTTTGGACATAAAATGTTGGCAAGGCATTGTTCTGAAGACCAGCTGAACGAAAGCAGTTCATCTGGAGCATATAAACTCACACCGTGTCATCACCAACACACGTTTCCACTGATTAGACACCATAATGCGTTCCATAAGTTACACACGTGGTTTGTGGCCATGAAACCAATTAGATAAAAAATATCAGATTGACAACCGTTTGAAACGGGAAAGCTGGGGCTGGGAAATGCATCTCAACAACATGGGAAGAAGTTGGATCACTTGGGGCAATAAACACGCTGCACAGATGTACTCATCGGAGAACTTCGACTAATGTGCCCACCTGTCAGCTACTTACACAGATAGCCTGTGAATTCAGACTAATGTCCATCGGTCTGTTGTTGATCTTTTAACGGCAGCCATTGTCCGTAAGTTTAGCCCTTACGGGTCAAGAAACAACCAATATCACCACTGAACATATTCCTGGAGTGCGATATACTACTAATGTGCATGATGACCTGGGATTGGAGCACCGGAGGTGGCAATTTTGCCAATCCTCGTGTGACATACAGAATTTTAAAGTGTTAATTGGCTGCTGGGTGCCCACGTGCCTTTGTCGGAGCCATCCTACTCCAGTAGTTGGGTGGCTTACTTGCGCTCAGTTTGAAGAGGGCGGGGCTTGTAGAGCACAGCAGTCTAGAGCTTACTTATTGCAAAGAAATTGCACTAGTGGCCTGCCGGTATACATGCATTCCATACAGTACAGTTAATTCTGTTCTCAGATCCTCTTTGTTGAGCATAGGGTAAGCATCCACAGTGGTATTCAGTGCTTGCTCAGGGAAGGAAATATCATATTTAGCAAACAGATCACTTCGTAGTAATGTGGCACTCACCAAATGCTTTGTAAAAGAAAAGTGTTCCTTTGCCTGCATAATTATAGTGTCACATATCTCTTTGGAAATTCGGACTAGACTGCTGATGTCTTTTCTGCGGTTAGAGAAAGTAGAATCATTTGGCAGTGTGCTGTCTAAATTGTCAACCCCTTCTCTGACTTTGTTCATGGTGGTGACAAAGTCGTTGATAGCTGTTTCCACATCGATAGTATCTATTTCACGTTTTTGTAACTTTTCATACAGTGCATCAACATGAGGCATTATTTTATAAAACAAAAACAGCAAAAACTGAAACTCCCTGTCTTGCAGTGGTCTAGCAAAGCCAAGGGCCTCATTCCGGCTTTTGTAGTCAAACTGTCCATTGGCTTCTATGGTGTCTAAACATTTCTCAAGATCAACCCTATATTGGTATATTAGGCTGATTGTACGAATCTGAAAATTCCAACGAGTTGGGCCTCCCTTTGGAATCCTTCTGTTAACAATGGTATGAAGTACCTCCGTTCTTTTGGGGCAGCGTGAGAAGAATGCTGCCATTGCTCCTACATCCATGAAGAATATCTTTGCCTCCGAGATCTTTCCTACTGATTGTTGCATAATCAGATTTAGTTGGTGGGCTTAACAGTGCACGTAATAGGCATTATGGTACACATCTCTAATTTTTTTTTTGTACTCCACCGGAGGTCCACTCATTACTGCAGCACCATCGTAGCTTTGTGCAATCAGTTTTTGTTTTTGAGGCTGCACTGGAAAAATCAAGTTTAGTTCCTGTAGAATAGCTGAAGAAATGCTTTCTGCACAAGAGTCTCTTAAATGGGTGAAACCATAGAACCTTTCCACAACTTTGTTGTCACTGTCAAGGTACCGAAAGACTAATACTGACTATGTTTTAGTGGCCACATCAGTGGTGTCATCAGCCTGAATAGACTCAAAGTCTGTGTTTTTCAACTCTTGTACGATAGTGCTTTTTACAATCTCTAGCATGCACTCAAGCAGTTCATTTTGTATGATTTTAGAGGTACCCTTGAAGCCTGTAGCACTTGATAGATGTGCTTCCATTTCATGGTCTATGCTTGCTATTAAGTCCACAAGGCCTTTGAATATCCCAGGATTTGCAGAACCTTCCAATTCATCATGCCCTCGTAAAGCCAGTTCAAAAGCACCACAGAAACGAATGCAATCAATGATTTTTGATAGTACGGGTCTATTTCTATCAACTGCTTTGTTGTGTTTCTTTATTGTTTTTCGGTAGCCCTCGCTTATGTGGGCTTCAATCGGTGTATCTCCCAACATTCCCAGTCTTGTCAGGTTTTCCATATGTATTTTCGTGTGTGCATGCTTTTTTACTTTATCTGACAAATGCTTCAAGTCGTTTACTCCTTTTTTTGACCAAGAAGCTTCACCACCAAACAGCAAGCAGGGGAAGCAGAATAGAGTATTTGTTGAAGCACACCCTGTAAGCCAATCAACTTTTGTGTACCAGGTGTTTGAGAAAGAACGTGTGTACATCTTCCCTCTGTCTTGGGAAGTTTGGCGTAGGTTTAGGTTTGGCCGGTGGGGTCCTAGTTGTTTTACAATTAGTTTCTCTTCACGTTTCAGTCCATTGAACGGCTTTCAAGTAGTTGCTCTACTGTATTCATGGTGTTACCAATGTTAAAGTTACCTGTCAATAATCAAAGTGCAAAGTATGAGGTTTGGTGCATGTAGACGCCACCCACCATGTACAACTTTTATAGCCCTTAACTACTAGAATGTAAAATATAGCAGCAGTTCCCTTACCTTAAACGCTGAGGCTGTTGACTGTTGTGCAAGCAGGAAAGAAGGTTGGTGCTCTTCTTCTTTGCCTTGAGGCTTTCCACTTTACCAGGCTTTACCAGATGCTGAAAAGCAAATATAACAAAATGTAGTTGTGTCAACCAAACACATAGACTGTTAATCATAAAGAACCACAGGCCTAGGATCATATATAAAAAAGATTCATCCTGTGACATCAGTGTCAAGTTGTGCAGCCTACAGGCTTCTAAGTAACATAACATAATGTGTATTTGTAAAGCGCACGTTCACCCATAGGTCTCTTAGCACTGAATAACATATGTTAATTGTTACCCAACTCAATGGCACTCATTTTATCATGGGGATATTACTCTTTCAGATGTTTCACTGGATGTATTTTCTCTTCTGACTTCTTAATAAAAACGCTCTGGAAAAACAATCCGCTGTACTTTTTGGTGCACTTTTATATAGCACAGCCACAAACTCAACCCTGAAGCACTTTACGAGAAACCCTGGTTACATAACACAAGGGTACAATGTGAGTGCATCTACCATGGCCAGGCATTAGTGACCAATCCACATACAAGGATGAAGACAACAGGACACATATTATACCTATAACACTGGCTTGCTTCATCCCTCTACACAGAGCATGTAACTATCAAGTGTGTGATCGGTGCAAAGTGTACCGGGCCTTCTGGGACATTTCTCCTGTTGGTTCGGATTATTCACATAAACATTGTCTTTAAATTGCTCTGTATGATGGCTATCGTTACATTGTGATTTAAATACTAGGCCGAAAAATTTGAAAATGTAGATGAAAATAATTCCACCTTCAAATTTGCTATGTAAGCCTCCCTAGGATGCACTTAAAGATTGAAGACATTGAACCTTAAAAGAGACACATCATGTTTTTTAAGTATGAATGTCCTCCTGAAATGACAGCTACTTTCAAAACACTAGTTATATTATGTTAATGCGTATTTGTGTGAATAATGACGCATCTGAACAAAGAAGGGATCATTTTCTACCCTGTTTTAATTATTATAATTACATCTTTAAGGTGTGAATTTGCAGCGGAAGACAAAAGCGATTCTCTCAGTACACCCGTTTGGGATGATTACAGTATCTTGGCAAAATGGCCACTCCCCTGTCCCCTTAAACGCCTAAATACAAAAATAAACTGTAAAATGTGGTCCATTCAATTTTGCTAATCCTTATGAAAACTATTGTGGCATATGTGCATATTTTTTTAATAACTTTCGATCCTTTTTGATCCATTTGTGATGGAAACGTTTTTTTAAATCTGAAAGTTAAGCAGCAGCTGGTGTGCATTATGTAGCAAGTGGGACACATTTTAAGTGGAAAAGCTGCAGCTGTATATTGGCATTTTCTTACTATATGCAGTTTCTTAATAGTACGAAAACTTTCAATCAATTTGCCATCAATCGATTTTCCTTTTAATCATCTGTAACCCACGTAGAACAGCCACTGCTCGTCCTACCCACATTAATGTCGATTCACACTGGAGCAGCCTGGGAAAAAAGAACGAATTTACGTAATTTTCTCCCCTTAAATTATCCTACCTTAAATAATCGGACTTCCATTCTTGAACTGGCATTGTCTCTGTGTTGCCAAAGTCAGTCACCGAAGGCAAATAAATACATTTAAAAACTCAAGTTGGCCGTGACAGGCAAGCCCCAGATAATTATTGTGTTATTGCTGTACAGTACGAGAGACAACTCACTCAGTCACAGTGGTCGGGACGGCTCAAGGTGCCACGTGCCCTCCGCAGGACCCAGAGAGATCGATGAGATCAGGACTGCAGTGTCGGAACTTGGTGCACTGCAGACTGAGTGACTGACAGTACTGATGGTGACCGAGGAGGGAAGAAATGATCCAATCACTGCATGGCTTAACAATAAAGCCATACAGTGATTGGGCATTGCTAGTGGACGCAGGGCGCGAAGAACGAATTTACGTAATTTTCTCCCCTTATATTATCCCCTACCTTAAATAATCGAACTCGGAACTTCCATTCTTGAACTGGCTCTGTGTTGCCAAAGTCCGTCACCGAAGGCAAATATACACATTTAAAAACTCAAGTTGGCCGTGACAGGCAAGCCCCAGATAATTATTGTGTTATTGCTGTATAGTACGAGAGACAACTCCGAATTCACTCAGTCACAGTGGTCGGGACTCGGGACGGGACGGCTCAAGGTGCCACGTGCCCTCCGCACTCCACAGGGCCCAGAGAGATCGATGAGATCACAGTGCCGGAACTTGGTGCACTGCAGACTGAGTGACTGTTACAGTACTGGTGGTGACCGAGGAGGGAAGAAATGACCCAATCACTGCATGGCTTAACAATAAAGCCATACAGTGATTGGGCATTGCTAGTGGACGCTGGGCGGGACCTCCCACGCGGTGCCAAGTCAATCATGCCTGCTACTGAGTGCAGACTAGACTGGCAACCGCGGAACCGCAGCCCTGCACTGCCATGACACTGCAGCCAATCCTGGAGCTGCTCTATTACAGAGAGAGGCTCTCTCTTAAAGACAGCAGCGCCAGGATTGGGGTGTGCTGAAAAAGTTGCCGCCCATTTCTGAACATTGGGGTCTGTGGTTTGCGCCACGCCCCCCAGTTATCAGTATCTTCCTCATTAAGTGCAATTTGTGCATATGAGGGGGATCTAGGTCGCAAAAGGCAGCGCCTGGCCAAACCAACCCGCCATGCGTACAGTGTGCTTGTGCCGCTCAGTGCGCATGTGCGGGCCGCGGTATGAAGTGGTGCGAAGTCTGTGTACATGGAAAGCAAGCCAAGCCGGTGTGACGTGACGCCGCCATGCTCTTTAAACATTTTGCGAGCATTATTATTTATATTTATTGACAATACACATAATGTAGTTTGTGTCGGTGGCTGTGGGGCAACGCCCCACCGCCCCAATGGACAAGCCGCCACTGATAGAACCCTACTTCAGCTTACAGAATCCTTCTTTACCCCGTACCACATCTTCTTTGGAACCAGGAGTGGGGTTTTCAAGGACATTTTTTTTAAATTTGGACTGGCACTAACAATTTTATTTTAAGTAGCCCACTGGATAATTCCTCTCTTCTGATGCTACCGCTATCTACAATCTACCATTTGCCTGGATCCAAGGTTGGTCGAATTTTACTTGAACATTTAATATTTGCCGGAACAATTCCTCTGCGGTAACTTTTTAACCGTTGGCTAGCGATTCAAACATCGCCTACCTGCCTCGTGAGAGACGTTCCAGTGCTGCTGAACTCTGGCGTTCTTCCTCCTCGTCCATTCATCTCGTCATTGCTGCCGGAACCTCAATGAATGCTGGGAGGCAGCGTCACGTTGTGACGACTCTCGTAAACGGTGGCCATTTTGGATTTGGTTTCCTCACTAGATTCTTCTGCTTCTCATTGGGAATTTTGTCAACTTAATTCATTGCGGTATTTTCTTCAGCGCATATCGGCGATTCCAGAGATTTCGACTAGACTGGCATAATCGACTTGGATCCAAAGGGCATTTTTTGTAACTGAGTTCCGGTTGTTTTCAAACCGTGAGTCCTGGTGTATTCTTATTTGAGTTTCATCGGTGATTCACACACCTTCCTGGCTATCACTACTGTGCGAACTTTACTTCATACTGCAACCTACTTATTGACATTCGGTAATTCGCACACCTCCTGCAAATTATTTAATTTTATTGATGCGATTCACTCCTTGGTGATTCGCACACCTTACACATTGAAATGATTTATAATCTCATGCATGTTAACATACTTACCTCTTGATTACCTTATATATATTTTTTTTCAGGTTTACAAACGTTAAGAAATCTTTCATTTCAGTGGTACAGTTGATACAGTATATATTATTACATATTACTACTATAGAGTAATACTCTAAAATTCAATATATTCTACATTGCTTTCTTTTATTATGCAATCTTATAATGGCTACTATTCAGGGAGTCATTCAACCATCACCTTTCCTGCAAAAACCAGGTAAGCCAGAATTAAAATGGTCTGAATGGTTGAGCGATTTTGAGAATTATCTCACAACCATTGATGCCAATGAATACATGCCTTCCAGGAAGATGGCATTACTTTTAAATCATTTGGGTACAGCTGGTCGCAGGGTTTTTTAAAACCTTCCTCATTATCCGCCTCCCGTAGAGGAAAATGGCACATGGAATGTGTATATTGAAGCTAAATTGTGCATGGGCAAACAATACTCTGATGCCACAAGTGTATTTTTTTTTTAATTCTTTTTATTAAAGAAAACAAGAGGAGGCAGTACAGATATCAGGTGTCATACTATAGAATACGGTACAGTAATAGATGAGGGAATACGGCTATGCAGATAAACAACTACACAGGAGCATGTGACGTCATCGTAGTTATGCATATAAAGAAGGATAAACAATATGTTAGACGACCTAGTCTAACTCCCGTCCGCAAGACCCATCCACACAAGTGTATTATTGAAACGTTTTAACTTTGCGTAAACAATTTCCTGAGGAATCAGTAGAAGATTATATAGCATCACTCAGAGTATTAGGTGAGAAATGTGATTTTGGTACCAGTGTAGATATATATATATGAGATCAGTTTGTCTTTTGATGTTACTCAAAGAAAATACAAGAGCGCCTCCTTACATCCATTAATCCCACATTAGCTGAGACTATAGACATTGCCAAAAGCATAGAGAGATCTATAGTTACTTCTAAAGTCCTTTCCACTCGTGTTTTTCAAACTACTGATGTCTCTAATCAACCTTCAAACTGTAATATTGTGAATGATATTTCAGAAGAGAGTGATATTTGTGCTATAAGCACTAAACAAATCCCTAATAGCACTAACAATAGACAAGCTTTCAATAAAAAGCCATTCAGGAATCAATCGCCGAGACCTCAATCATTTTGCTTTAGATGTGGTTCTAAGTCTCACATAAGTAACAATCCCAGCTTTCCTGCTTTAGGAAAAAAATTTACCAAATGTTTAAAATTCGGACACTTTCAAGCTTTATGCAGGAGCACTTCTAATTTCTCACCTGCTAACAGAGTAAACATTTATTCTGTTACCCTTGACACCGAAAGTACTCAAGATTGTACTTCCGAATTCTCTAATTTAGTTACTGTAGAAGTCCCGGACGATGATGACAAACCTATCAAAGGGCCTTTGACTGATATTTCTATCAATGGTATAACAATTCTAGCAATGGCTGATTCAGAGGCTCCCATAACTATATTGGCAGACATAACATTCTATACATTTTGACCTTCCACCTTCACTTTACTTGCTCCTGATATAAACCCCAAAGGTTTTGGAGAGCAAGATATTGATCTCATAGGTTTCTTTTGGGACATCCTTGAGTGTTTGGGTAGATCAATTAAAACTAAAATCAACGTGGCAATAAAAGGCAGGGACATCATTTGATGGAAAGATCTTGCAAAATTGGGCAACATTCTAAGGCCTGGACAAGACCCACCAATTGTGCTGGGTGACTTACCTCCTTCAGTTTTATCCATTGATCATGCTAACTCAGATGACATGGTTGAAAACTTAATCAAACATTTTCCTGATGTTTTCAAAGATAAGATTGGTACAGTTAAAGGATATGAGCACAACATCATCTTAAAGAATGATGCCGTTCCGGTCATACACAAAGTTAGACCAGTACCACTCAGCATCAGAGATGATCTTAAAAATGTACTTCATGATCTTCAGTCTCAAGGCATCATTGCTCCCATTCATTCTTCACAATGGGTTTCTCCGGTTGTTTTACGGAAAAAGAGCAATGGTGACCTGAGTCTGTGTGTTGATTTAAGATCATTGAATCAGAATATCTTAGTAGATTGACGCCCTCTACCCCTAATACAAGAAATGCTAGCTAATATCGGCAAGTCAAAAAATAATTCTACAATAGAACTACACTCTGCCTATCACCAAATTCCCCTGTCCCCCGATTGTCAAGCACTGACTACTTTTGGTACTTTTAAGTACTTGAAACTTCCTTTTAGGCTTGCATCGGCCGCAAGCGTATTTCAAAAACGTATGGAAAGTTTTTTCAGTGATCTTGCTCAGGTACAAGCCTTTCAAGACGACATCTTAATTCACACAGAGACAAGAGAAGAATATTTAGAGCTACTTAACAAAGTTCTCAAAACACTTCAAGACAAGGGAATGACAGTCAAAGCTAATAAATGCAAACTTCTGGTAAATAAAGTCGAATATTTGGACCACACAATTTCTGATAAAGGTATCAAACCTAAATTTTCCAACATAGAAGCCATCTAGAATGCTCCTCATCCTAAGGACAAAGATTCACTAAGGTCCTTTTTAGGACTTTGTGAATATTATGCAAGATTTGTTCCGGGTTATGCACAACTAGTTCAACCCATGAGGAACTTACTCAAGAAAGGTGCAAAGTTTGTATGGGATGAAAACATTGACACTGCCTTTACTGATGTTAAGTCATTAGTCATATCAGCCCCTACATTACAACCATTTATCTCTAATGCCAAATCCTTTGTATCTGTGGGCGCTAGTCAACAGGGTTTGGGGGCAGTATTTGGTCAGTGGGTTGACCCTAAAGAGAACACCATAGCTTTTGCCTCCGGCTGTCTTACTTCCACTGAGAGTAATTACAGCACTATTGAGAGGGAGGCTTTAGCGATAGTTTGGGCTGTCCAGAAATTCAAGACATATATTTGGGGCAGACATTGTGATATTTTCACTGATCATAAACCGTTGGTATCATTACTTTCTGGGAACGGTTTAGGGAAGTCATCCGCGACATTAGTAAGACTCTTGTCTAAGCTACAAGAATATAATTTAACGGTCAAGTACATTCAAGTTGGAAAAAACATTAGAGCAGATTGCCTTTCTCGTATTCCGCTGCCTGATTTCAGTGAAGGTGAAACTGATGTTAATAATGATTGTGTGGTTGGTATCATTGATGTGATCTCTAAAGCACAGGGGGCCATTACGCAAGAAGTATGGTTATCTGCAATGGAGGCTGATGACACTCTTAAACAGATTGAGAAATTCATCAAGAGTAAATGGCCTATTATTAAACACTCTAACAACGAAGTTAGACAATTCTCTCAAGTTAGTGAACAATTGTCTTTTGAAAACGGAATTTGCATTAGAAATGGTTTGTTTGCAACTTATGCTCCCGGTCCTGCCCCGGCTTTTGCAATGGATAAATACCTTCTGCCGGGGGGGAAATTTCAACAGGGCGCTATATTCCAAGAGGCTCTACAAAACACTGGCCGGACCCACTAAAATTGCTGTACGGGTGTGGCATGACGTGAATGCGGCTTTGGGGTGGTGTGATAGACTTACCCGCGCAACCCCTTTGTATGAGTCTGAAGGTTTGGGTAATTTGTGAAGAACGAAAGGCTTTGATAAATGGGATATGATCGGTATAAGCAAGGTGGGTGACCTCTGGTCTAAAGGTAACTTTAAGACCTTCGAGGTGCTAAAGGCGATATACGAGCTCGGGGACAGAGAATTCTTTAGGTATGCCCAGGTCCGTCATGCCCTATTGTCGGTTTTTGCTGTGGGTACAGATATTCCTGAGTCCTCACCTCTTGAGGACCGTATCCTGGATGGTCATGTGCCCGATAGCACAATTTCACTGATCTATAAGAAGCTGATCAATAATAGGGCTGATCTGCTTGTGCGCCTCAGGGCTTTGTGGACTGCCGACGGATTGGAATTGGATGACGAGGACTGGCAATCTGCGCTGTCCTCGCCTAAGGAGGTTGCCATACCTGCTCGCCTTAGATTTGTTCAACTTAAGATCCTCCATCGTGTGTACGTTACTGGTCCGAGTCTGGTTCGCATGGGTTACTCTCTGGATGGGTTGTGTAAGCGTGGCTGCGGCATGACTGGCACCTTCCTCCACATTCTATGGGAATGTCCGGAGGTGGTTGAGTTTTGGTCCTGAGTGCATGTTGTAATGGAAAGGGTCACTGGTGTGTCGCTGCTGCCCGAAGCCAGGCGTTGTCTCTTGAATGTCTGGGAACCCAATGATTATAATACGGCACAGATCAACTGGGCGACCCTTGGTAATATGATTGCAAAAAGGGATATTGCACAGCTCTGGGGCTCCCACAGGCCGCCCACTGTATTGATAGGAAAGGAGAACATGGACTGGTGCATGTTTAGGGAGAAAACTGTATATCTGTCACGGGGCAGGCCCAAGAAATGGAGTAGAATCTGGTCACAGTGGAACGCATACCGTGGAAATATATGTACCCCCCCCACATGATTTGCCCCCCGATGTTGCCTTATCCCCCTAAATGACATTCCAAGTATTATCGTTGACTGTGTTACTGATTGTTTCCTCGCTACCCCCTCCCCCATCTCGGATATCGAATGTACTATACATGCTGTATTGCTGGAGCGCCGCCTGCATGGACCCACGATCATGCCTCTACTGTATTTATGCCTTGTGGATTTTGTTATTTTGTTTGGTAATAATTTCAATAATTTTTTTTTTTTTAAGAAATGGTTTGTTTGTACCTCCCAGTTCACTCAGAGAAAAAATCATAAAATTCGGCCATGAAGGCCATTTAGGCATTTCAGCAATGTGTAAAAGAATTAAAGATGTTTAGTGGTGGCCAGGAATTGACAAACAGGTCACATCTTTCATTGATAAATTCCCCAGTTGTGTTGTCTCTGATAAACACTGGAAAAACTATAAAAAACCTTTGTTACCTGTTCCATTCCCAAACTCCCCTTGGGAGAAAATTGCATTAGACTTTTCTGGACCTTTTGTTCTTCTTTCACCTGAAAAAAGATACTGTTTAGTAGCCATAGACTATTATTCTAAGTGGATTTATTATGCATTTGTGTCAGCTGCTAATTCTGTGACTGTAATTAATTTCCTTCAGAAGTTGTTTAATATTGAAGGTACTCCTAGTTGCATAATTTCCGACAATGGACAACATTTCTTATCTGAATTGGTATCTGACTTTATGAAGACCCATGAAATAAAACATTGCCACGTTGCTCTTTATAGTCCCTCATCGAATGGTTTGGTGGAAAGGGCAAACAGGTTCATCAAAGAAGGTGTTCAAACGGCATTGGCAATGAACATTGATGTAGGTAACTTTATACAAGAGAAAATGTGGGCTTATCTTACAACACCTCATTCTACTACTGGCGTTTCGCCATTCAAAGCCCTTAGAGGTCGTGAAGCTAGAACTAAACTTGTACCAAAATGGTTTTCTAATTTAGTGGCTGGTACTAAACTTGTTAAAGACAGGAACACTCAGATTGACACTCAAATTATTAGAGAAAGTGTAGCTGTCAAACAAAATATGCAGAAAAAAGCTTATGACAATACATTTTGTCCTGACATCAAGATCAATGATTGGGTTCTTCTTACAAAAACACAAAAAGTTCCTAAGGGCCAATCAAATTTCACTTTACCTGTTCAAGTGATTAAAGTCACTAAATCTTCTATTCAATTGAATAATAAAAGTTGGTGGAATAAAAACAATGTTGTTAAAGTTAGAGACAACCATGTAAATATTTTCAATGATGTTTTGCCAGCAAAAGAGATTAAACTGATAATGATTTCACTTTTGGACCTGGTTATGATGTGGCCAATCACTTAAGTGATTCTGATTTTGTTCCTCCACAACAAACTATTTCTTTCAGAGATTCAGGAACAACTTCTCTCTGTCCAACTATACGTGGCCATCGTATTTGCAAAATGCCTGCCAGATTTGATGATTATGTTTTATATTAATTTTCTATTTATAAGGGGGGGTTGTATGTAATATGTTATGTTTCTTTGTATTGTACCTTTAAGCTGTACATTCTTTCCATTAGAACTTCTGTATGTCACTTAGAGAGATCAGATCTCTAATGGCCAGCTTACAGTCCACTTCTCCTCTTGTGGGCTCCTTTCTTATCTCATGTATCTATCTAATAAACCTTAAGATAGAAACTTACTTCAGCTTACAGAATCCTTCTTTACCCCGTACCACACTTTGAAATAGTGAGTTCCTAATTGCGATTTCCTGTGAATCACAATTAGGAAATCGTTATTTCAAATGTATTAAACTCATTGAATGAATATTAATGATGTAGGTCTTGGTTTGTAGGCCATTGGGAATCGCTAAAATCACAGGGATGGTGGCCTGTTTGGGTCAGCAGACCACCATGTCTGTGATTGCTTTTAAATACAGTATTCTGGGAGGGGGAAGGCCGTTTTGAGGGGGGTACCCACTGTCCACCCGTTTTTTCCTTTTCTTTTCGCATTATTCCTCACACACCACTCAGAGCGCCAGGAACCACCTGACATACGATGACACCCACCAAACGTAAAGTCCTTTCTCTTAATGTGAGAGGGCTCAGTAACCCCATTAAGCGCCGGGCAGTTTTGTCCCTATTAGAGCAGTCATCGCCGACATTTGCCTCCTCCAAGAGACGCATCTGTTGCCCAAAGACCAACACCAACTGAAATCCCAGGCCTTTTCCACACAGCTCTTCTCATCCACCCACAGAAAGGTAGCGGGGTGGCAATACTGGTATCCAAATCATTCTCACGCAAGGTTCTTCAACGAGAGGCGGTGTTAAAGGGGTGCCTGTTAGTACACCGCTTCCTAATCGCAGGGCTAACAATCCTAGTGGGCTCGGTTTATGCACCCAACGAGGGGCAGGAAACATTTCTCCAGACAGCGCTAGCAGCAGCCACAGCTAACACCGAACGACACTTACTGCTTGGGCGCGACCTCAACTTAGTCTTCCATAACACAGCGGACCGCTCCTGCCAAAGAACGGGTCAAGTAGGGGCCCTCTCCCAGTCTGGACATACACATCTCCGGGACCTAGGCCTCACCGACCTATGGAGACACCTCCACCCACGCAGCACTGCTTACACTTACCACTCTGGGGCCCACAAGTCTTATGCCAGGCTGGACTACTTCCTCTGCACGTCCCCGTTGGTATCACAAACACAAGAGGTGGAAATACTACCAGTCTCGCTGTCTGATCATTCTCCGGTGGTGGCCACATTCCTCTTCTCAACAGCACCAACCCCACAACCACACTGGCGCCTCAGGGAATCCCTTCTCCCCACCCCCTCCACAATAGAACGGATCACAATTGCTATTACACAGTTCCTGTCCCCTAACAACAACGCCGACACCACACGGGCTACTCAATGGGCTGCTCTTAAAGCAGTCCTGCGAGGCGAATTCATATCTATAGCCACAGCCAACAATAAAGTTAGGGTGCAGAAAAGGACTGAACTCATGCAACGGGTGTCGGAGCTGGAGCAACTGCACCAGCGAACAGGGGCGGCACGGGCATGGAGGCAACTATGCACCAAGAGGAAAATGCTGGCCGCGTTGGACCAAGACGCGGCAGAGTATGCAGCCTTCCGTCTCAGGCGGGCGTGCTACACAGGGGGGGACCACTGCGGGCGGCTACTGGCGAACAAGCTACGTGAGCAACGCCAGAAGCAGGGGGTGCAGACCATACGAACGGGCGACGGGCGGGGGGGACCTGCTTTCGGAGGATGCTGAAATAGCAGAGGCCTTCGGGACGTTTTACCAGTCCCTTTACGCGGGTGACTCCCTCGACCCACAGGCAGGCCAAGCCTACTTACAGGGGGCACATCTCCCGTCCTTAAACCCGCACAACCAGACTTCCTGGACAGGCCCATAGGCTTGGAGGAGGTGGTGTCGGCGATCTCCCGCCTGAAGCTTGGGAAATCCCCAGGCCCTGATGGGTACCCAGCGATCTTTTATAATACATTCTGCCATCAGGTGGCCCCCCTCCTGCGAGACCTTTTTAGGGATCGCTGCGAAAAGCGCGCTCTCGCAGAGAGCACTATAGCTGTCGGCTCAGCCGACAACGAGTTGAAATGTGGAGACAAGACCTGGTCGCGCGCGCAGCGTTGTCCCATAGGATAACGTTGCGCGCGTGAACTTCTGCTGCTTTCTGCATGGCAGAAAGAATCGGATCGCGCCACGCGCCTCGCAAGCAGTTCCTTTGGAATGCAGGGGGAGTCTGCAGAGGGGCGCGCGGCGCTTTGCAGTGGCAGGCTTAGAGATGGTTAAGGTTTTCATTTTTCCGTTTGTCTCTACTTCTTTTCTTTCCCCTCTCGCTCCGTCTGCCTGCCTCCGTCTCCACTATCACTCACGTTTTCTTTCTCTCGTTACCTGTCATTATTCCCTAAAAGTCCCTGCCTATCCAAATACCCCAGTATATTTTCGAATTGCAATTGTTTGTTTAATATTTTCATACTGTTTGTACGGCATTTCATGTATCCACACGTTTTTAACAAGCCAGAGTGATCGAAAAAGTGCGCATGTTAAATACAACTGCATATGAGTTAATGTGTTAAACTTGCTAGATTCTTGACTGGTCTGAGCAATCAGTGTTTTGATAAGGGCGTTCACGTGCCTTTAGAATAGCCAGTTGATGTGCTGTCCTCTTCATCAATGCGATGGGGGCTTTGTGTACCTGAAGAGGACCCCTTTGTGCTACTAAGTTCTGATCAGAAGCGCCATACTCCACCCTTTTTCCTCACTCTCATCCCCATCAGTTTCATAATCGATTCTTCCCTATCACGTTGATGCTACTAGAACCGATCTCACTATAGGTCAGGTGGGGCAAGAAATGGCCAGTACCAGCCCAAGATCACACCAATACAAGCGGGAGCAGCCAAGAAGCAGAGGAGCTGCTGCAAACTTCTCAGGTGCTCTTCCACCTCCTGCACCCCCTCGAGAGGGGGCAACCCCCAGATTCCCAGCCCCACCCGAACAGCCAGCATCCAGCTTGCACGGTACCGAAGAAGGCACTCGCCGTGATGGCTTGCCGCCTCTCCCTGTGCAGCTCAGCCTCAGTCATCCTGCAGGGAGCACGCACTAAGAGCGGTTTGCAAAAGCACTGCTGTCACCCAGGGAGACCGAGCCGAGGCTCCGGAGCGGCGGGCGGGCTTCGCTCTGTTGCTGTGGGAGTGAGCAGGCTGCGGGGTGAGGGGTCCTGTCCGCCGCCCAGCTGTGCTGCTGCTATCCGTAGCTGGCCACTGCCGCACAGGCCATGTGTGCACTGGAGGCCTCAGCCGGTGCGCTCCTCCTCTGGGGGTGATGGGTGGCGAGGCGGGCTCCCCACCGGGGGCTGTAGAAGTAGCCGGGAGCTGCAGGCACGATCCAGAGGTGGGGTGGGGTGTGACACTGAGAGAGCGCAATTTGAATAAAAAGTATATCTATATCATATTCACAAGCATATCGCATAAATGTAGAACTTGGAACATGAAGTAGCACTTATAATGTAAAGTTAACCGAAGTAACCAATGTAAAAGGAAATGTATTTGTATTCACTTTAGAATGTGCATTAGATTAGAAGGCCCGTATACGTTGTGGGCTAATGTAGAAATGCTTAAGGACAGT
Source organism: Lissotriton vulgaris (assembly GCF_964263255.1). NCBI lineage: Eukaryota > Metazoa > Chordata > Amphibia > Caudata > Salamandridae > Lissotriton > Lissotriton vulgaris. The sequence goes on along the minus strand of NC_141686.1, from coordinate 158,605,918 downwards.
AAAACGTGCTAGACGGAGAGAACGTATGTAATTATAAAGCGGAGAAACGTTACGAAATGTAAAGTGAAGAAATGTGCAGCACATATAGCACTGTGTAAGCACGAGTATAATGTTGTATTCTATGTAAGATGCATTTGCTTATAAACAAGGGATTTGCTGAATTCGATTATATATAAATGTGTGTTAAAGGTTATACTGTGTAGAAGAGTTTGTAGGAATGTTAGGAGAGTTTGGTCATGTGTGATTTTAACCTGACTGACCAAGGGTTCGCAGGAGTGTAGTCTGCTACATGTAATTTAGTGGGCTCACAGGAATCGTGGATAGCTTTGATCTAAACGTGCGAGCCAAAAGTCAAAGGTCTTGTTGAATAAAGTGACAATGCTAGACGAAGTTTATGGCCTAAAGTGAGATAAGAGACGCTTGGAATTTGGGTTTTGTTTAGAAATGACCGTTCACAGGACCAAGTGAGGTTACGCATATAGTCGTAAAGAATAAAGTTCTGATGAGGTGATAGACTTTGCTCTGAAAGTGTCAACTGGAATGTCAATGAAGTCACCAGTACGAAGACGAAGATGGCGTCTAAGAAGAAAGGTCAACTTAACGGACGACGCGAAGAGACGAAGCAATGGAAAGAACTAGAGAATGAGATCATATGTGTATGACCACATGGTGGGCGTCAAGGGGCGTTCCATCCATACGGTGATTGTGTATTTAGGGACAGCCCCCTGGGGAGAAGTGAGCAGATCAGCGCAGATGGCCTGAGGCAAAGGCGAAGAGAGCAGAGCGCGAGAGAGCAGTAGGCCGAGGACCCTTAGAGAGCGGATGGGTAGGCAGAGAGGGTACTGCTTCTCGACATAGGTTACCTTTTAGAGGCTAAGAGAGTTTGATCTTCTTTGGAAGTCAAACTGCTGACACCTTTTTAGGGTAAAAGGAACTTGCGAAGTAGGGATGTCACCTAGCATAGAGTAGGGACAGATTTTACTTGTTTATTTCTCTTTTTGTAGATGACGCAACGGAACCACTTTGTGTCTATGCTTTTTAACCTGTTGATTCTGGAATTGACTTTAATCGTATTCTTTTGTAGACTGAGGTTCTTTAGGGAATTTATGTTCCTTTTAGTTCCTGTATATTTGTTGAATCTCATCCTGAGGGGATTGTATATGCACTTAATCTTGATTTTATATTAAACCTTTTAAACTTTATCAGTTGTAAGTGGTTCTTCAGAGTTGCGTCAGTCTATGGGGTTGATCTAACCTATGCGGGGTTTGCCTTTTACTTAATGACAGATAATAATCAATCCAAAAATTGATGAATGAGATAGGTATCTAGGTGATCAGAAAAGGTATCAAAATCTCATTCCCCGCAGTTGGTAGCAGAGAAAGATGGTTTTCTTCTTGAGGAAGGCAACCTAGGTCAGGTCTAGATTACCCCAAGGTCCCTAGTCATCGACGACCAGAAGAAGAATCCCTGCCGAAGAAGGTGCTGACGGTGCGTCGAGAGAAAAGCAGCAGAGTCGGTCGAGAGTGAGTATAAGGGTCATGCGTTGCCAGATTGCGGTGTTTTATGTTGTACCTGTGTTGTAATGTCAAGCGAAGTTGAATGCCTGTAGTGTGATTGAGGGAAGGTTGTGAGCGCGCGCAACCGGATAAAATCTTAGGTCCAGAGAGGGCTTAAGTGGTTCGGGTGTATCGAACACCCAGAGTAGTTGTCTACCATTAAAGGGGGTCATGAGGTACCATTGATCGCCCGCAGACCGATGATAGGGGGAGTGTTTGAGTGAGTGTATGAGTAACGGACGCTGGTCGTACGTTTACTGTGTGTAAGTAACCTATCAGTTAAGGCGAGCGTCCGAAGTGAGAGGAAGACGTTTCGTCAGTTGAGGTGACAATTACAGTTAGACTGTGGCCGTACAGTCAGAGAAAAGTGATCGCTTGGACGGAAGTAGTCATTTTTCGGCGTGTGAATGAGACGTATGCAAGACCGCGAGGCAAGCTGAGAAAGGAGGGGAACTGCTGCAGAGGGGACGAGTGACGTCAGCGTAGAGCCGCGCTAGGATTGGCCGGTCGGTGTAGAACCGCGCTGAGATAGGCTGGTTAGCGAGAGCCGCGCAGAGATTGGTGGTTTGTCATCGGGACGTAAATAAGGAAGAGTAATTAAGGAAAATCGTAGATTTTTGAAAATGAAGTGTTTTAAACGTTTAAGGGCGATCTTTAAGAGAGATAAAGGAAACTCGTATGCAGGGGAAGAAGCCCCACCAGAAGGCACACCAGCTTATTACATGGCAGTGAATGTAGGCTTACACTCAATACTATGGATCTCTGAGTGGAATAAGCTAACAGAAGGGAATAAGGAACTGACGTTCCCGAGATACGGGACGTTTAAGCTAGAAGTATTGAACCAACTGAAAGCGGTAATGCTCGCAACGAGACCTCTACCGAGGCCAACACAGTTCGAAGCCCTTAATGCATGGTTTAGAGCAGCACATGATAAGAGCTTGAATAGGCGCCAAGAAAGAGTTAGACGATCGGTAAAAGCAGTGCAGGATGCTAAATGGGACGATGAAGCTAAAAAGTGGAGGGTGCAAAAGATAGAAGCAGATAAACTGTTCACAATGCTAGAGACTACGGGAGAAAAGAAACCTCTAGAAGAAGATGAGGATAGCGAGCCAGATGAGGATCTGATAGAGAGGCTATTGTTAGATAGACCACCTCCATACAACAGAGAAGCCGAAAGTCCCGAACTACAGCAAGGGGATGGAGCTAGGTGGGGGGAATATAAATCGCTCCCCACATCAGAGTGGGATCCCAAGAAAGGTGAGGAGATACCTCAATCTAGTCCCCTACAGAGAGTAGTGGGAAGATTCGTGGTCCAGAAGGCGCCAGAAACGGAGCATGCAAGGTCGTATCAACTGCTGGATGCTCTACAAGTACCTGTTACCATAGGTCCTATAGTGTCAATCCACAACCCAGAGGGAGCCCAGCAGGAGGAACAGGCACGATGGGACAGGGAAAGGGCAGAGATAGAAAGTAGGAATAATACGATCAATTCCCAAAAGCAGTTGCTAGAACCAACGAGTCGGAGTACCCCATTAGATTCAGCAACGGGTCCCTGGATAGAACAGGGGGGTCAGAGAGGACAGATGGATTTGAGGGGACCGAAACCGAAAACCTTTAAGGAATTAAGGGAGTATTTGAAAGAATGGGATGCTGCCGAAGAGACGCAGAATAAAAGATTGGAAACAGAAGCAGAGTGGAGAGATCAGGATAATAGGGTCCTCTCTCACTGCGGAGCTGGCGAAAGCAGCCCGGAGTGGGAAAGAGGGAGTCAAGGAAGCAAAGGAGATACTTGCCATACCACCAGTGGCAGTAGACAAGAGTGCGACGACAGGAGTGCAGGGTGTGGGGGAGTGCCTCGTCTCATCCTTAGTGAGGGGGAACGAAAGACGAAGGAGTACCGAGATAGTTTCAGGTGCACTCACCATGCCCCGGGAGAAAACGTGCGACATTGGAGTCACGAGAATATAGGGAGTCGCGTAGGGTCTCGCCATGCATCCGGTGATCACGGACGAGATCGCGGAAACATGGAGGACCGTGAAGGATCTTATCGTTTATTGAGTGACACCAGACAGCAAGGGAGTTGCAGTAATATAGAACAGAACGGGGGATCCTATCTCGCACCTAAAGAGTCCGAACCGAAAAGACAGGATGCAGTGATGGGGAATAGATCAATGTTCCACCATACCCCAAGGGAGGATGGGAAGGCTTGGGATCTAGAGAGGTGGGAACAAAGAGAAGCAAGAAGAACTCCTCATAACTCACCTGTGGCCAGACGTAGGACTCGTAGTGGGGGTGAGAGGGATGTAAAGGAACCACCTAGGAGTGAGATACTGAGAGCTGAGATAAAAGCAAAACGGCTCGATGTAATGAGTTTAAAATCAGACTTAGAGGAAATAATAGACGGCACATTGCCAATGGAAAGGATAGAGCTGTATGAGCCGGATGAAATACTGTTTATGTCTAAGGATGTTACTCGGAAAGCAAGGTCAGTTCATGAAAATGTATCTAATTTGGCAAACAGGTATATGATAGACCTATCACGAACAAAAGCGTTACAGGGTAACCATCGGCTAAATTGCACGGATCAGGATCTAGATGAGCGTAGGACGATTGGGCTGAAGATACACATAAAAGAACTGATCCAGAATATCAGAGTATGGAGGGATTTGGATAAATGGGAGGAAAGATGGTCCAAGAGGGGAACCGTCAGAAGGAGCGTACTTCCGGGATCCCCGGAGGGAGGGCTAATGCGAATGGAAGCTTTCCCTTTGCGAGAAATCGCGAACGGAAGCTACGTGCATGTGCCCTGGAGTAGGGGGGATCTAGCGGCATTTACTAATTCCTTTCCAAAGCTTAGGGAAAACCCTGTTGAGTGGTACAAGCAGGTAGAGAGATTCGTGAAGATCTCTAAGGTGTTGTGGATCGACTTGAACACCCTATTTGATATTGTCGTACCCGGAGATTTGTGGACGGCATGTAAGCTTAATGTCGAATGGCCCACTTGTGAACCCACGAGGGATGCCCGGACAAATGGTCCATCAGAGAGAGTCATGGAAAAATACGAGAGGGTAATTGCATGGTTAAAAGAGAAAGTGCCGGTGCAGGACATAGACTGGGTTAAGATAGATCGAACCACTCAGGAACCTAAAGAGACAGTTCACGAGTTCTATGAGAGACTGCTGAAAGCATTCAAACAGTACAGTGGGTTGGACGTGATGGATCCCAAAGACATAGGACAGTTTGTATCGAAGTTCGTCCTAGGATTGAGACCGGACATATGCTTAATGATACAACAGCATTTGATCTGTTGGCAAAACAAACCTTTAGACGAGATCCTGAGGTATGCGAGGTACTGTAGTGATGAAATCGATTCGAAAGCAAAGAAACTTAAGGAAAAGCTGATGTTGGTGCAGATGCAATCAGCTGGAAAGGGTGGACAGCGACAACAGGGAACAGGATCCTTAGGAAAGAAACAGAATAATCAAAGTAGAGATGAGGACGAAAGACCGAGACCGAGGGTAGATGTCGCGACACTGAAAAAGACAACGAGGTGCCATCAGTGTAACGAGGTGGGACATTGGAGACGCGAGTGTCCATATAATGTCGAGACGGGGGAATTAGAACAGGAGGAGGATGAGGTTCAACCCAGCATGATAAAGGGAACAGCAGTCCCAAAGGGAAAGTTTATCAAAGGGGGGACTCAGACTCCTCGAGCTCAGTTTCCTCAACCGCCTCGAATTGCAAATGGAGGGAAAACCTATAGACAGCTGCCACTGTTCGTAGGAGGAGAAGAATGCTACTACGTTGATCCTCTTACGGGACAACGAGTGAATAAAGAGGAAGACTGTACTCTAGGAGCAGCCCTGGAGGTAGATCAGAGAGGACCATACGTGGAAGCTGAAGTAGCTGGATGTCCTACGACCTTTTTGGTGGATACGGGGGCCACTCGATCCACTTTGAGATCGGCGGTAGTCCCAGGTCTGCCAATGTCGGGAGAGACGATCCAGGTAGTAGGAGTCGCAAATAGAAGAATGACGAATCCTCTGACAGAACCAGTGTCAGTGAAGATAGGGAATTACAGTGATGAACATCAGTTTGTGATTTGTGATTCTAGTCCTGTGTGTCTGCTAGGAAGAGATCTGTTGTGTAAACTAAATTGCACAATATATTGCACACCTGAAGGAGTAGAAGTGCAGACTAACGATGATGATGCTGATTTTAAGGTGGTAAACTCGCAGGAATGCGTGGAACTATACCCTACCTTAACGGTGGAGGAGCTTCCACAGGATTTGAAGGAGACTGTGTCAGCTGAGGTGTGGGATTTTACTGGAGAAGAAATAGGACTGATCAAAGGAGTAGAACCGGTAAAGATCATGGTAAAACCCAATGCCGAGTACCCAAGAACACCACAATACAAGTTGACACCGGAAACGATTGCAGGAATAAAGCCTGTGATCGAATCCATGATTAAACAGGGAATACTGAAGGAGATCGTGGGAAGTCCATGTAACTCCCCGATTATGGGTTTGCAGAAGCCTAGCGGGAAATACAGAATAGTGCAGGACCTTCGAAAGATTAATAATATCGTTGTTTCATGTTGTCCAGTGGTACCGAATCCATCAGTGATATTGTTTCAGATACCGTTCCAAGCTGAATGGTTTACAGTGATAGACTTGTGTCAGGCTTTCTTTTCGATCCCTTTAGATGAAGATAGCCAGTATCTTTTCGCTTTTAAGCTGGAAAATCGCGTTTTAACATGGTGTCGTATCCCTCAGGGGTATACAGAAAGCCCATCGATTTTTAACCAGCTGCTGAAGAAAAATCTTGAAAGTCTAGTACTGCCTATGAACTCGGTTCTGGTCCAGTACATAGACGACCTCCTAGTGGCGTCAGAAACTGAGGAAGCTTGCAAAACAGACACCATCACCTTACTAAATCACTTGGCCGAGAATGGACACAAGGTGTCTCCAAGTAAATTGCAGTATTGTCTGACTGAAGTGCAATACTTGGGCCACAGGATTGAAAAGGGAAAACGGAAGGTGTCCCCAGACAGAATAGAGGCGATCATGAAAATGAACGCGCCTAAAACACAAAGAGAAGTCAGGATGTTTCTAGGCATGGTCGGTTATTGTCGGCAGTGGATAGCCAACTTTTCACTGAAGGCAAAACCATTATTACAACTGACGCACAAAGGAGTGAGTGATCCGGTACCATGGGACAAAGATTGTTTGATGGCATTTTTGCAGCTGAGGGAGGACTTGTGTCGTGCCCCGGCTTTGGGAATGCCAGACTATGAGAAGCCGTTCTTACTTTACTGCTGCGAGAGAGAAGGTTGCGCTTTAGCAGTTTTGGCCCAGATACATGGAAATGCGCGTAGACCAGTAGCTTACTTTTCGGCTACATTAGATCCAGTAGCCGCAGCGTTGCCCGGATGTCTCAAATCCGTAGCTGCAACGGGTGTCAGCATTGAAAGATGTGAAAATGTGGTAATGGGACATCAGTTAGTGGTGTACGTGCCGCATTCTGTGGAATTGTTAATGACCAGGACCAAGACTCAGCATCTGACAAATAGCAGGCTCACACGCTACGAGCAAGTCATATTGGCTGCCGAGAATGTGACCCTAAAGAGATGCTCCGTCTTGAATCCTGCTACTTTGATGCCACTTCCAAGTGAGATTGATGATGAAATTTGTACAGATCATGACTGCCTTGATGTGACTGAACTATGTACCAAACCGAGACCAGATATCGTAGATGAGCCATTGACTGACCCCGATGAAATTTTCTTTGTTGATGGTTCATGCGTAAGAGACGATATTGGTCAGCTGAGAGCAGCATATGCAGTTTGTACAATTACGGGAGTTGTGGAAGCCGCCTGCCTGGAAGGAGTACATTCCGCTCAGGTAGCTGAAATTATTGCTTTGACACGTGCCTGTTTGGCAGGAAACAAAATTCGAGTCACCATATATACCGATAGCCAGTATGGTTTCGGGGTAGTTCACGACTATGGGCAGTTGTGGTCTCAAAGAGGTTTCATGACCTCCTCGGGTTCTCCTATTAGGAATGGAGAATTCGTGAGATTATTGTTAGAAGCATTGCAAGGACCAACAGCTATCGCAGTAGTCAAATGTGTCGCGCACACGAAAAACATGGATTTTGTGTCGCAAGGCAACCGTTACGCAGATGAAGTTGCACGCTACTGCGCAGAACAGGGGTATTCTCACACCAATGTAGAAGTGGGAGGAATACAGGAAAGGACTGATTTGACTATGTTGTTAGACACTGTAGATACGTGGGATGAACCGAAATGTGTCCAGGAAAATGCACCAGATGACGAGAAGAAAGCATGGGAAACAGCAGGTTGTACCAAAAGTGAAATGAATTTTTGGATTTCTGCAGATGGGAGAGCAGTTTTACCAAACGAACTTGTTAGTCCAATGGCAAGGAGATTGCATGGACCAGCACACATAGGTAGAGATGCTATGGTGAGAGTATTCAGACAGACGTGGTTTAATCCGAAATTTAGAGTAGCGGCAGAAGCAGTATGTCAGCGTTGTGCGATTTGTCAGCAACTAAACGTAGGGAAAAGAACACCAGTCACATTAAGTCACATAGGGAGGTCTGGGGGGCCTTTCAATAGAATGCAGCTGGATTTTATTGAAATGCCTAAGTGCAATTGACTCAGATACGTCTTAGTGATTGTCTGTATCTTTTCCAGATGGGTTGAAGCTTATCCTACACGTAGGTGCGATACACTCACAGTAGCAAAATTGTTGCTTAGAGAGTTGATACCGAGGTTTGGGGTGCCATCCTCTTTGGAATCGGACAGAGGAACTCATTTCAACAGCGAAATAGTGAAGATGCTATGTTCAGCCTTGAGCATAGACCAGAAGCTCCATTGTAGTTATCGACCAGAAGCTTCGGGATTGTAGAACAAATCAACAGCACGATTAAATCCAGACTCGCCAAAGTTTGTTCATCGACATCCCTGAGTTGGCCTGATGCACTTCCATTAGTTCTTATGAGTATACGTAGCACACCAGATAGAAGAACAGGTCTCTCTCCACATGAAGTGCTAATGGGGAGAGCTATGAGATTGCCATCGATTCCGACTGCAGCGTTGTTGAACATCACAGACGATTTGATCTTGGACTACTGCAAGGGACTATCTGATGCCATTCATTCTGTGTCCCTCCAGGTCCAGGCCGCAGAGGTTCCATCAGCGCAAGACCTGTGCCATGACCTGTGTCCAGGGGACTGGGTCCTGGTGAAAAAGCATGTCAGGAAGAACTGTCTAGACGTGCACTGGCGAGGACCATTTCAAGTCATACTTGTTACGAACACTGCAGTAAAGTGTGGAGGCTTGCCCATCTGGATACACGCCTCACACACCCGAAGAGTTCCAGCACCTCTGGAAGAAACAGCTCCTCTCTCGGATGAAAATCCAGCAGAAAGCAGAGAAGCCACAGAGAGGGAAAGTCAAGCTGTAGAGGTGATTGAAGAGGCTGAGCCGGTGTCGGAGCAGGCTGATGATGGTCAAGATACCAGTGAGACCGAAGCCGTCTCAGAAGCGGAAAGTAGCTGGGAATTTGAGTCAGACACCGAACAAGCTATAAGTGATCAAGAGACGAGTCCAAGAACAAGGAGCGGGAGGACAAGGAATGGAAAAGCTAGTTGGCCGGAAAGAAGGAGAAGGTCAACCTTGAGAGCAAATCAAGAGAGCACCCTTGTCCCGATCGCTGAAGATTCAGATCAAGAAGAAGAAACTACGGATTCAGGTTCTGAGAGTCCAAGAAGATCAAGAAGGGTACGTGTGCCCTGCAGAAGATACGCCACACCAGAGTGGACTTATCTAGCAGATGTCTTGGGGACAGAAATCTGGGAGAGTGAGAGACGTGAAGGTGATCAATCTCGATCCATTTGTGGCAGTGGAGATATGGATGTTGACGCCTGGAATCGAGACTGAGGGGTTACTGACTTTCACACTTCCCATTCCCCTTTATCTAAGTCGGATCAAAGACCTAGTGCTAAATCGATTAGAGTTTCCGACTTTTGGTCATCAAATACCAGAACAAGAAGAAAAAGTCATTCGTTTGGAACTGTTGGAATATGTCATTAAAGCTGCAGGTACGAGAATAATTGTAGATGCATAAAGACTTTGGTGTTTAAGAGATAAAGAAGAAGATAACCTAGCGCCGAGTGGAAAGAAGAATAAAATTAGGGATTACATTTAGAGGACGGAGAAGGTTTAGGGTTGTCTGTTGCTAAAGAGAAAAGACATTGTTGAGAAAAAGAGACTTTTTGTTGGTTAAAGCGCTTCACAGACTGAGAAATCAAATAAAGCAAATAAAGACTTGAAGAAGAAAACTTTTCCTTGAAAAAGAAGGAGTTACGTTGTTTGATAACATGGAGAACGGCAACCCAAACCGAAAAGCAAAATGCATAATAGGTACACTAATAGCAGTAGTAATTTTTCTCATTATTACAGTAGTTACCATATCATACATAGTAGGACATACAAGTGTAAAGGAGACAACAGATGTAAAGCCTGTAACGACTTTGAAACCTGCTCTTGTTGGGAAGAAGGAGGAGAGCAATGAAATCCGTGAAAAGGCGTTACTGGCAGATGAAGCTCGTAGATTACACGTAGACGAGTCGCAGGGAAATTTTAGGTCAAATGCATATGCCAAGCTATTGTACGAGTATATTGATGCCATGGAGGCCAAAGATTGCTATGTTTGTATGCAATCGCCGGCTTCTGTAGATGAAGGCATCAGATATCATCATCTCCCACTGACATATGGGATAACATGTAGTTTATTGCTCAGTATCAATCAATTCAATCTTTATTTCGTTGCATTGCAACATAAAAGATAACAATAAAATACAATTCATTATAAAAAAAAACAACAATATAGCATCCATTATAGGGGCACTCTTCTACATTTCATCAAATTTTAGCATATTAGCTAGTATTTCATTATAAAAGCACATGATCTATACTTCAGTTTGACGCAGTATCAATAAATATTTAAAATGTTTTAAAAAGTGTAAAAAAGTTAAAAAAACATTAAACATTAATTTGGGTTACAACCCGGATTAATATACAATGCATTGGCTTAATTCATGGTTCCGGGGAGTACAAGTACAACTTTCATAATTTAGAAGAAAAGAGATAATTTCCTTCTGACAAAGTAAGTGGACAATAAAAATTTGCTAATACCAAACACCAATACTTGGCTGGTATCCGTGCTTAGGATTCTGCCAGCTTCCCTATGGGAAGTAGAGCCAATATTGCGGCACAAGGGGACTATCCGCTTTTTCCTGGCTTTATCATAGCTAGGGCAGAAAAACAATATGTGGAATATGTCCTCCCTTTGGTTATTAGTGCACAGGGTACAATGTTCGTTGTCAGTCTTCCCCCAACTTTTCTCAGTTACTTTTATTCTCAACGTTCCATACCTAAATTTTAGATATAGAGATTTTGCCAGTGGGGGTTGGATTTCGTCTAAAAATTGTTCGAATAGAGCCTCATTTTTTGCCATAAGAAATTTTTCAGTAAGGGGGCCATGGGTTCTTGAATACACAGATTCATGATTCACTAGTGACCAGAAGCTTAATTTGACGATTTTTTTGGAATTTAGGTTAAGACATTCAGGCTCGTTCCAGAAGTGTGATAATCCGAGCTTGGTAAGCCATCTTTTAACATGCTTAAACCAAAAGATCTTAATGTCTCTATCCAGCTCTAATACTTCCTTCATCCCATTTCTATAGTCAGACAGTTCCACAGTTGTCCATAATCTGACCCACATCAGCAATGGTCTCAGCACAGCGTGCTGGTCTGTGTGTTTAATGTTAAGGTCTAGGAATAATGGTATCAGGGGAGTGTTGGTTGGAACTTTTAATAAACCCCTGACAAATTTATTTTCCAGTACTTCAAAGGTTTTTTTACATACTGGTCCCCAAATTTCTGCCCCATACAAGGAGGCAGACTGTACCTTATATCTGAAAAGCTCTATCGCTGGAGTAACTGCTTTATTCACACTTTTATTGTATCTCTGTGTTATGGGGAAGCAGTTTTGTTTGAACACCAATTTAGATTTTTCCAGTTGTGGACCCCATCCCATTGCAGAGTCCATCAAGACCCCTAAATAGGTGAAGCTGTGCTCGTAATCTAATCTTTGCCCATTTAACATTAAGTTCTTTTTAAAAGTTTTATGCGGGTTCAGTGCCATATATTTTGTTTTTTTTATATTAATTTCTAGTCCTTTATTGACACAGTACTGTTGGAACCTATCTAATAAGGTCTGTAGTCCACGTGGCGTTTGCGATATTAAGATTGTATCATCCGCGAAAAGGAGGGACGCAACTCGTTCCCCTCCCAGTCGAGGAGAGTCATTATCGCAATTTTCCATGTAGGTTGCAATATCATTTACATAGAGGGAGAATAAAGTAGGGGCCAGAACACAGCCCTGTCGTACTCCCCTTTTTATCGGGATCGGGTCTGTGAGTTCTCCATTTGGGCCCCATCTAACCTTAGCGTAATTCTCCCGATGCAATCCTATTACAAGTTTTAAGAGGTCGCCTGGCAGCCCTTGCCTATTCAGGGTTTCCCAAAGTAGGTCTCGTGGAATAAGATCGAATGCTGCTCGCAGGTCGACAAAGGTCACATACAAGTGACCTTTGCGGATGATGACATACTTCCAATACAAGCAGCATAGCCTAAATACTTGATCAATAGTACTTGTTTTGCTTCGGAATCCCGCCTGGTATTTAGATAAAATTGACTCCTCCTCTAACCATGAATTTATTCTATTTAGAATGTGCCTAGCATATATTTTTTGCGTAATATCTAAAAGGCTGATGGGGCGGTAATTTGCTGGATCACCACGATCCCCTTTTTAGGTTTTGCCTGCAAGTGCTCACGTAGTGAGCATGCGCTAGCAAAACCTCTTGAGTTCTATGTCGGGTGATGACCCGCCTCTGTCTATCATTGGCTAGCTCCATGAATGGAGGCTAGCCATTGGGAGACAGAGGCTGTCAATCGCGCTTTCTCTCGAAAACGTGATTCGGGGGCGTTTCTGGTGCTTTTTTTAAGCCCCGCCCCTTTGTCCCGGGCCGCGCTGCGATTGGCTGCCGGCCCGGGACACCCCCGTGACGTCATTCCCGGGCCGCGCTGTGATTGGCTGCCGGCCCGGGACACCCCCGTGACGTCAGCCAATCACAGCGCGGCCCGGGACCTGACTTGTTTTTTCTTCTGACTGATTTTTTTTTAAATTTCGTGCCTTCGCTTTAGCTTGGTTGCTATTGTCTGTTCCTGTCCTCCTGACTGCTCTATTCACGGGCAACTTCGGGCAACTTCCTCCTTTCCTTTTTATAATACTGTGTTTGCGGCATTTATATTATAATTAGGGATTCTAAAGTGGAGCACCTTTTGAGTTAAATGTGCATTCATACACTGCACTATATAGGTCACGATAGTCGCCCTAAGAAAGTCACCATGCAGTGCGCACCACAGATAGCAAATGCAACCTTACCAATGGTGCCTCGAAATGCCCATCCTGCGAGCAGCCTTTCAGGCCCAGTGTTTATATCGCGTGTTCCTTTCGGCACTTCCCTGGTTCTAAACTGTGAAGCAGACTCCCTCCCTCCCCCCCACCCTCAGACTCGTACTCAGTTAACAGACTTGAGACTTTCACCTTTCTTTCTGCACGTCGTAGTTTGTGTATTGAGAACAGTAGAAGGGCCTTGACATTTCTTATTCCAGCTAGAAGTAATTTCTAGTGAAAGTTGTGGGTTTATCAGACAATGTCAGTGTGGCAAAAGGCTGAAACAGTTCAACAGAGAAATGTCACTTGAAATACTTCTTTGTATCTATATATGTGTAAAAAAAAAATACAGCATTCTCTGGATAGTATTTACAAAATGCTACATACAGTAGAGGCGGAATACCGTAAAATCCGGCATATATTATGTGCCCGACTTCTTGAATGTCTTCTTTATAACAACAATCTCATTTTAAGAAAGAGTAAGGGTAGTGCTTTGACGGCTCATTGCGCTGAACGTCGGATGCTTTTTTTGCTATAAAAAATTGAAATATAACAACCGTAAAACTAATGTCGCATACATATGTTTGCAAAATGTAATCTCAAATTATGCATTCTGCACAAAGATAATTTTTTCACCCCACGAAAAGATGTAACAAACTACAATAGTCTATAAAACCCAAACATAACAGGCATTTTGCTGGAGAAATGTGATACACGTGGACGGCCGCCTCTCCACGGGAAACCACAGACGGACCTTCAACAGAAGTGCAAACAACCGGTACCAGATGGAAATAATCTTAAACGCAACCAGATTTTCAGACGTAGGAAAAGAACGCAGTGAGCAGTCCGCAGTTCAACAGCTGTTCGCTGTCACTGACGAAGCAAAACTTGGCGAAAAGATATTTGTTTACCACGTACCTCTGTTTTCTGTCAGAAATCCGGTCGGTAAAAACTTTTCCTCCGAGCTGAGGCGCGGCGATAGTAGGTGACTTGTCCGCCACTTTCAAACCAGGAGTGGGAGATATTTCGAGCCTGGCCCGGGAACAATCATTGGAAGAAAATGTGTTCACATGTTTGGCGACGTCTTGCATTCCAGCCCACTGGCTGCACGGACAAAGCTAATTTTACTCAGTGACTAAACAGCCTGCTCCGCCGCTCCATGCATGACACCCCGAGGAACCAATGCTCAAATAACTGTTACGTAGCACACAGCCCCCGCTCAGGTAGTAATCGTCATTTTTTCATGTAAAGTGTTTTTTAATTGCATATTCACTTTTGATTCACTTTACCACACCCTCAAAACGCAACTATTCTGACATGAGCAATAAATAGAAAGCGAAAAGTTTGAAGTCCCGTCTGATATACTCAAAGCCTGTACAGTCTCTATTCAGCATGTAAGTGACTGAACAAAATAAAATGTATCAGGTTAATAAAACGTTGCACTTAGAAATTGTAATTGTATTTATATAGTGTTTACTACCCCTAAAGGGGCGTCAAAGCGCTTTTTGGAGAGTAGCACGCTACTCCGGAACCCAAAAACGATTGGGATATGGAATTGGAAATATGTGTTAATTTGCCCAAGGGACATTTGGATAGTGTCGTGAAGACAGCCTATGCAGTCCAATGGTTAACTTGTAAGTAATGTGTACTAAAACTCCATGAGCCTCAGATAAAGACAAGCACCAAATATCAAACAAGCATTTACAATGCAACGGTTTCGTCTTTGGAAAAGTTTGAGCTATTGGCATTGTAAATGACAACATCTGTATTTATGTGTTGGTTTTGAAAACAGATAAATAAATGGCATTGTCATTTACATTGCCAATAGCTCTAAGTTTTCCAAAGGCAAAACCGTTGCATTGTAAATGCTTGTTTAAAAATAGTGATGATTTCTGCGCCATTCCAAGTATCCGGAATGCGCTCACTAGCCGCTACTATGTTAAATAAATGATTTAAATAGGGTGCCCAAATCTCGATATTATACAAATACAGGTCGCCGGGTATTCTATCAAGCCCTGGCGCCTTCCCTTTCTTAATTGAAGTGATTGCTGCCACTGTTTCTTTTAAGGTAAACACTACCTGGGGACTATTAGCTGATAGTATAAGCAGGGGTACATCATTAGTTACCTCAATCGAAGTTTTAGCTGCATACAAGGATGAAAAGTGCTTAGCCCAAGTATCCTCATCTAAGTAGACCTCCCTGGAGCCTTTCTCTTGATTATTTTCCTTAGCTGCCAAATCCCAGAATTGCTTCTGGTCCTTGTTTCTCGCGGCTGTTAACATATTGAGCCACAACTCCTCATCCCATGAGGATTTGGCTCTTAATATTACTTTGTTATAGGCCTTTCTTTTCTCTCTAACTATTAACGAACTTTCCCCTTTAACAGCGTTGATCAATGCAGTTTTGGCAAGACGGCATTCCTTGTTATACCATGGTTTGCCTACAGATTTTGCATTAGTCCTACCTGCACCTCTTTTTGGTTTCTTAGTGAGGATTTCTAATAATTGGCTGAAAAGGGTTTTGTGTAAATCAACAAATTCTTTAGGAGTGCAGCTATGGGGACAATATTGGTCCAGGGTATCTGCAAAGATGCAATAGATATTAGCTAATAAATCCTCTTTTTCTAGGACAAAAGCCCATTTAACTGCCCTACGGTTATTGCTAAGAACAATGTTATCAGCAATGGCTGTGGCTGCTGTACAATGGCCTCTCTCCATGTTGTCATGTTCACTAACCATGTTTGAGAGAAAACTCATCTCTAAGGGGTAGTGGTCACTTTCGTATCTTTCTTTGACCTTTAGGTCCACTGCAAAGGGCCAGAGGTTGAGGGAGACAATAACATAGTCTATTTTACTCCCATAGTCGCCTCTCTTGAATGTATGGGCTTTAGGGTTGTCTGAGGGCATACGGCCATTGCATGCTCTCAAACCATGTGAGGTCAGGAACCGTGTAATTTGTAGCGCCAATGCTGTACCGGCAACCGTACAATCCTCATTCAGGGCAGGTATTGCATTGGCGTTATCCTCCTCCTCAAACAATGTGGCTATCCCTGAGATTGGTTCGAAATTACAATTTAGGTCTCCACATAGAATAACCCTTGACTCTGATTTTAGTGAATCCATGAGCGACTCCAACTTCCCTATACACAAGGATTCCTTATGGGAAGGTTGGGGACTGTTGTAAACGCCCTATTATCCACTGTTGTTATTTCTAGACAGAGAATGTCTAAGGAGTCGGTGTTAATCATTTTGATAATTTGATGGAAACATTGACCCAATATTGCTCAGTATATTTTATGGTAGAGAAGGATTTGAGTACTACTTTTCAAATTATGATTCGGTACTGCCTGAAGTCCCGAATTATAAACAGATGAATAAGTGGGACTATTACAAAAAGGAAGATAGATTGGCAAAATTCTTTCTTCCTTGGGATACACTAGATACTTCATATGCACGCAGAAATAATCTGACTTGCAAAGTGTCAGAGATAGAGAAGAAATTCATTGGACAAGTAGATGACAGATACAGGAGACAGAAGATTCTAAAGATGTCAGGACAGTGGAAAACTGATTGGACCGAAGAAGAAAAGGCACATAAAAAGAAAGGTAGTAATGGTCCAATAGCTTTGGATAGAACGCAGAAAGGAAAGTTATGTTTAACTCGAAGCAAGACATATTATGAGAGTGTATTTGTAGGTGAAGTAAATTGCGAACATGCTTTTAGGATAGAGTACTATACGAAAGATTTTATGAAAGAGATGCAAGCGATTCCTAATGTATATTTTGTATGTGGAAGAAATGCCTATGTAAAACTGCCTGACAATTGGTATGGTTCGTGTTACTTGGCAATTGTCTTCCCCAAAATATATCATGCGAAGGATTTAGAGGTCATAGAAGGAAAGGCTTCGACAAGAGCGAAAAGGGAAGTAGGAGATGCAGAAGTAGTTGGAGACATATTTGGAGCGATGTTTCCTCTTTTAGGTTTGATACTTAACGATGTTAAGATCAGGATACTAGCTACAGTTGTAGATAGATTATCTGCAAGTACTGCAAGGTCATTGATGCTAGTAGAGGGAGAGATGCAATCGATTAGAGCAATGGTTCTTCAGAACCGTCTTGCTTTAGATGTTCTGCTAGCAAAAGAGGGCGGAGTCTGCAAGGCTCTGAAGGTCCAAGAATGTTGTACTTACATTCCAGACAATTCAAAACCACTTGAGAAAGTCATACGTAATATTACAGAGATACACCAAGAAATCGAAGATTTAACAAAAATAAATGTTTGGGAAAAAGTAGGTCATGGAATGGGAAAAGTTGGAGATTGGTTTGCCAATCTTGGTAAAAGTGTTGTGTGGTACATCTTAAAACCTATCTTAATAATAGTGATTTGCATAATCGTATTATGGGGTTTAGTGAAATTGTACAAATGGTATAGGACGAACAGGTTACAAAGATCCATGAGAGAGCAGGAGAGGAGATTAGCTGCTTTACAAGATCAACAGTATAAAATTTTAAGAGCTCTCGAGACGATAAAAAGAGGGAATCTTGTAACTAGCTCTGTGTAATGCAACATTCAAATTGCATTTTAGTGATGACCCCAGAGGTCATCAAAGGGGGGAACTGAGAGAGCGCAATTTGAATAAAAAGTATATCTATATCATATTCACAAGCATATCGCATAAATGTAGAACTTGGAACATGAAGTAGCACTTATAATCTAAAGTTAACCGAAGTAACCAATGTAAAAGGAAATGTATTTGTATTCACTTTAGAATGTGCATTAGATTAGAAGGCCCGTATACGTTGTGGGCTAATGTAGAAATGCTTAAGGACAGTAAAACGTGCTAGACGGAGAGAACGTATGTAATTATAAAGCGGAGAAACGTTACGAAATGTAAAGTGAAGAAATGTGCAGCACATATAGCACTGTGTAAGCACGAGTATAATGTTGTATTCTATGTAAGATGCATTTGCTTATAAACAAGGGATTTGCTGAATTCGATTATATATAAATGTGTGTTAAAGGTTATACTGTGTAGAAGAGTTTGTAGGAATGTTAGGAGAGTTTGGTCATGTGTGATTTTAACCTGACTGACCAAGGGTTCGCAGGAGTGTAGTCTGCTACATGTAATTTAGTGGGCTCACAGGAATCGTGGATAGCTTTGATCTAAACGTGCGAGCCAAAAGTCAAAGGTCTTGTTGAATAAAGTGACAATGCTAGACGAAGTTTATGGCCTAAAGTGAGATAAGAGACGCTTGGAATTTGGGTTTTGTTTAGAAATGACCGTTCACAGGACCAAGTGAGGTTACGCATATAGTCGTAAAGAATAAAGTTCTGATGAGGTGATAGACTTTGCTCTGAAAGTGTCAACTGGAATGTCAATGAAGTCACCAGTACGAAGACGAAGATGGCGTCTAAGAAGAAAGGTCAACTTAACGGACGACGCGAAGAGACGAAGCAATGGAAAGAACTAGAGAATGAGATCATATGTGTATGACCACATGTTGGGCGTCAAGGGGCGTTCCATCCATACGGTGATTGTGTATTTAGGGACAGCACCCTGGGGAGAAGTGAGCAGATCAGCGCAGATGGCCTGAGGCAAAGGCGAAGAGAGCAGAGCGCGAGAGAGCAGTAGGCCGAGGACCCTTAGAGAGCGGATGGGTAGGCAGAGAGGGTACTGCTTCTCGACATAGGTTACCTTTTAGAGGCTAAGAGAGTTTGATCTTCTTTGGAAGTCAAACTGCTGACACCTTTTTAGGGTAAAAGGAACTTGCGAAGTAGGGATGTCACCTAGCATAGAGTAGGGACAGATTTAACTTGTTTATTTCTCTTTTTGTAGATGACGCAACGGAACCACTTTGTGTCTATGCTTTTTAACCTGTTGATTCTGGAATTGACTCTAATCGTATTCTTTTGTAGACTGAGGTTCTTTAGGGAATTTATGTTCCTTTTAGTTCCTGTATATTTGTTGAATCTCATCCTGAGGGGATTGTATATGCACTTAATCTTGATTTTATATTAAACCTTTTAAACTTTATCAGTTGTAAGTGGTTCTTCAGAGTTGCGTCAGTCTATGGGGTTAATCTAACATATGCGGGGTTTGCCTTTTACTTAATGACAGATAATAATCGATCCGAAAATTGATGAATGAGATAGGTATCTAGGTGATCAGAAAAGGTATCAAAATCTCATTCCCCGCAACACCCTGTGGTGGAGTGGCGGGGGAGCAGAAGACGGAATTCCGTAGTCAGGGTGTACCTAAGTGGCTAAGGCGTTAATCTTGCTTCTGAACATTTGGTTAATTAATACTCGAAACTCCCACGGGCCACAAAACACTCTTTCCAAAGTGCCTAGGCGCTTTACAAACGGTGCTGCAGAGCTACGCACGCATAAAAGACAGAGCTCTCATTTTATCGACCTCCGAAGGATGAAATGCAGAGGAGACCTCAGTGGGATTTGGACCTGAAACAGCGCGGATGTTTACAGCCACAGTGGCATCTCTGGAAGTGATTTCTAGGGGCTTGGGGAAAGGGAAAGGAGATGCACCTGGCCACCAATATGATTGGTGGAGCCACCTATGATGGGCAATAGTGATGGGTGTTTGTGCACGTGTGTGTGTGTACACACATCTGTACTCAAGCACATACAAAGTTATAGTAATCGCACTCAGAAAACACTGTCAGTTACAGACTCGTGCATTTCCTCAGTCACTGATTTACAGTGAGAGGTACTTGGACAACATGGGAAAGAACAGATTTAAATTGTTTTTCACCATTACTTGATGCTAAAACACCGAGTGGCTGCTGAAGTGCACAGCCTTTCAAAGCAACAGTTGCATTCCGCAGCTTGTGCTCCATGCAGGTATCAGTGAAAGTTTATATGTCTGTTGCCTACTCAGGCTGACGAAACGTCCCTGGAAGCAACAGGAGCACACACTGAGAGTGAGCCACTATTCTTCCCCGCTTCTCACTTTATCATTTTTATGCTTGCCTCTTGTTTCTACTTTTTACCACGTCTTTATTTTTGAAGTTTGGCCTATATTGTGTAGCTTTCTTTTTTTTTTTTAATCAGTGGAGCACTCAAAATTAACTTTCTTATAACTAGTAATCCTGTAAACTCAACGTGCTACATTGGAGGGAAAGTTGTCCAGCATGCCAATCTAATACCTAAAATTATATCAACAAGTGCTCATACGTGTTCCAATGTGCGCTGTAGCAAATATGCAAATGCAACTAATCCCTTTTTCAATATTTTCATATTTTAAAGTGAATCTTGTTTTATGTTCAAATGCTCAAGCAGTATATCCTATGTACAATATTACATGATAAATATGTCGAAAACAATACTTTGATCTGTTTACAATCACAGATTTACTTTATAACACATGAAACAAAATGGTATTCCTAATTCCATCAGCAGTCCCAATGCACTGGTTAGAGGCGGCAGACCCGAGAGCAGAGGACGGCCCGGGACCAGGGTTCGATTCCCGGCGCGGCAGGTTTCTGGACCAGGGTCAGCGGACTCGATAATTCTCTTGCCTCGGTGCCCACTCTGATCAGCGTTCACACTCGGCAACTTTGGGCATTAGCTTGCCTCATCTTCACTAACGGCCCCACCAGACCGCCGGGGATGCCTGGTCTCACCCTGGAGATACCCATTAAGGGACCATCTCTCAGGGAAGCCAGGAAGGGTTTCGCAGCGGTCGAAGCGCCTTGGGACCCTCCGGGTAAGTAGTGCGCTATATAAATGCCTATACATTTACATTCGTCAGGGGTTAATGGAATATAAAAGAATAACTGTAGACATCTCGACGTCACTCGGTAACTGTACCCGGTCTTTTCGTATTCTTTTTAATCCTTCTCTCCTCCCGATTCCAACAATCTAGAAAAACTTTCTTTCATGTTTCCTCCCGCCAAATTTCGTGTCCCTATCCCCACGGCTATATTGTGTAGCTCTACTAGACATAAACTATTTCCCTTCATTTTATGGAAAGTAATGGGATTCGCCTCTGCAAAAGTGCTTCATAGCGCACTTTGCCCTAAGCATGGCGCCCTAATCTTCTTTTTGCAAATGTTTACACCACAGAAAAAAAAGTTGCCGCTATGTCGAAATAAGAACTGCGAAAGCAGCAGAATCTGTTTTCCAACTCTAGTCAGTCCTCTGTCTTACAGAATATCCAGTGTTCTGCAGAGCCTTTACCAGATTTACTTGAGTCTCTGCTGTAGTTCAGTACAGACTAGGGGCCAGATGTAGGTAGGCCAATACCGGTCGGTAACGGCCGAATTTACCGAATTTCGGACGTTACCGACCGGTATTTACAAATGGAGATGTAGGGGCCTTAAAAGTTACAGAATCGGTAAATCAATATGTAGGTGGCACAGAAAACAGTGCCCCAGGCCCTTACAGATTCGTTATTTACCATGTAATTCTATTGCATGGTAAATAACGAATTCCAGTGCCATGTGGTACACACACATGCCCTAAAGGCATGTATATGTGTCATATGGCACACAAGCCAGAAACAGGGGTGCAACAGGGTGTCAAAGTGAAACCCTGTCCCCCTTGGCAATTCGGTATTTTTACCGATTCGGTAATTACCGAATCGGTATTTGCCATTGATTCCTATGGGCTTCAAGGCCCATAGGAATCAATGGCAAATACCGATTCGGTAATTACCGAATCATACCGATTCGGTATTTTTTACCGAATTTTTACCTACATATGATTTACCGATTCATGAATACCGAATCGGTAAAATTCGGTATTTATGAATCGGTAAATCACATTTACCTACATCTAGGCCTAGGAGCCTCATTTATGAGGAACTGGGGTAGGGCCGCGCCTCAAGTCTTCTTGCTGTGCTGCACTACGCCAATGTCAAAGGGCGGGAATGCACTGTATTTATGAAAAACAATGCATTCTTGTCCTTTCCCCCTGCGCAGGTGCACAATTTGCTGCCTAATGCCAATGTAGGCACCCTTGCACCATGGTGCAAGAGTGCCTCTGTTGCAGGTAGGATTGTTTTTGTGCAGTTAGGGGCACCTGAAGGACTGGGTTCTTTAAGACCCAGCGGTGCCAGGGCACAACACCTGAAACCTTCGTGGGTAACCTGCTCCGGCGTACGAATCACAGAGACACGGGACACTTCCTTCGGCGTCAAAGATTCAAGGTTTATTTGCTGCAGGGAACACAGAAGTCACGACAAGTACACCACGTGCAACTTGGGGAGACTGCTTCAAATTGGTTCTGTAGATCGCTCCTTTTATACAGTTTTTACCCATAAGACAACATGGTACACAAAAGTTTACAACCCGGTTCCCACCATCATCCCCCAGAGGGGTCGCTTTGGTCACTTTGAAAACACATAAGGTCCGGATCATAATTGCGGAAACATTTGGCGGTTCCCAACTGTAAAAACCCATCTTCCCAACATTAGTGCATTCCAATCGGTAGTAAACAGATCGAAAATAGGAACAAAGACAGGTGCAGAGGAAGACGGAGACAGTGAGGAGATTGGAAAGGGTGTAAAAGGGGAGGTATCGGGAAACACGAGATACGAGCATCAAAAGGACGTGCCTAATGAGATGCACGGCTGAGACAATAAGTCCGTGCGGCAAGATGAGCCTTAAGCGGCGCCATCTGCCTTACAGTAACATCCCCCTCGTCATAAAGACACTTACAAAGGACATGTGTCTTCCGCAAATATCTTGGGAGTCCCAGGGTCGCGAAGCGGACAGCGTCCGTTCGCTGGCTACTTGAGGGCAAGAGACAAAATGGATGCCATATCTAAAAGGGAACCCGTGGGTACAGATGAAAAACCCACATAACAAACGAACGGTTTAATTTAGCACAGCGAAACTGCGCCCACTTACTAAACTCGTCATTTGCGGTTCATAGATACCAGACCCGACCATATTCGTGCGAGTCGAAAGCACCACTTACAATTGTCACGGAACCTCACACCTTCCTGCAGAAGAACAATCCTGCGAGGCATTTTCCTCTTTCCATGTGTGCTGCAGAATGCTGCACACATGGAACGAGGAAATAACAATGAGAAATAAAACTATTTCTCCTTGTGACGCCTGCTGCGGGGAGGCGTATGTTTTTGGCACCTGCCCCAGGTTTACGTGATTAAGTAACTTTGGGGCAGCGTCAAAATCCATGGGTGTTGCGTGAGAAAACCCACCGCAATGCCCATGGAACGCTTCCTTGGCACAGAGTAAGGCAAGGCAGCAACTTGCGCTGCTTGGTCTTACTCCATTTCTATGATCCCGCGCAAAGCTACTGCGTAAGCAAAACTTACGCAGCCAGAACATAAAAAAGTGATGCTCCAGCAGCGCATGCCTCTCACAAACAAGCCCCTAAATATTTTCTCCCTCTTCCATGGCAGTCTGCAGAAGGGCATCCTGAAAGCGAAAACAAGCCCATTTAACACCATGCGCGCTAGCGGAATTCCGCTCGCACGCTGGGTTTTGCGAAAACGCACTTTGCGTAACGGCATGGGCTCGTCATCAGCGTGCGAGGAGGCTACGCCATGACGAGCCCAGCTCGTCATGAGCGTCGAAGGGGTTAAACTAAAAGGCTTTTTTCCCAATGCTACAGCCCCTTAGCATGAATGACCTAACAATTGATGTTTTCGAATACAATTCACCTTCTCTGTCCAGGCTCACCCCTTTAATTGCAGAGCAGAGGTGTAAGTTGTGGCACCAGCGTGTAGAGCACACACTACTCAAAGCGGAAGCAGACACATAACACATTCACCTATTCACTGGTCTACCCCTCCTTACAGGGTGGGAGAGCGGGTGAATGCAAGAAGGAGCTCGATAGATGGGTGAATGAATGAATGCATGCGTGCAAAGGCGAGAACTGAGTGCCTG
Source organism: Lissotriton vulgaris (assembly GCF_964263255.1). Taxonomy (NCBI): domain Eukaryota; kingdom Metazoa; phylum Chordata; class Amphibia; order Caudata; family Salamandridae; genus Lissotriton; species Lissotriton vulgaris. The sequence goes on along the minus strand of NC_141686.1, from coordinate 158,581,939 downwards.
AACGCACCAATCCAAAAGCACTTTCATGTATAGGACAGGCCAAAGGACTTTTGCAATGTTTGTTAGAATCTGGTCATCCTAAAATAGGGGTAAAAGAACAGAATGAGAAAGGACATTAGAGTGAGTGAGTGAAGGGGAATGAAGATAAACATGGAGAGACTGAAAGAAAAGTGGAAGGCGGGACAAAAGAAATGACTGACAGGTCGAAATGACCCATTGAAAGGCCTTGATCCAGTCAGCAGTAGCCTCGGGCTCTGTGGGGAGAGTCTAGTGTGGTCGGGTGGAAGAGTTCCGTGTACACTGTCCTGCTGCACGCCGGTGGATTGGGTAATCCGATCCCACCTCAGACTTCAAGGTGTTTCAACAACAACATATGAAAAAAAAATGTTCAAAGGAAAGTGGCTGTGATGTCTAGCGGGAGGAGGCCTAGGTGAGGAGGGGGAGGGGCAGGCTGGGTGTCTGCACAATAATCTTCTGATCTTAAACCATTAACCCGCGTCCAAAATACCCATATTGTGCAAAGCTCCAGCCAGCAGGGCCGCAGACCCATCATATCTCCGGGGGAAGAGAAAAACAAGGTGAGCGCACCCTCCAACCGAGGCCTGTTCCGTCACTTCAGCGGAGGGTCCCCTCAAGATCACCCCCATAGATAGAACACCGCCTGGCCGCCGCCCGAGCACCCCGACAAACGCCCCAACAGCTCTGTCAGCTTAAGCGCCGAGAAGGCCCCCATTTGGCGCAGCTTGGCGCACTGTAGCCGCTTGTCTCAACTTGGATGCTTTTGACTAGAAGGCAACAACGCATCACAGGTGAACAGAACAGCAACACCCCTTCGTCAATGGACAATATAATAGGAACACCGCTTCATCTTTGAAGACCAGCGCAGCAGCGCCATTTCAGAACTTGAATAAAGTCTCAGCAACACCTCGTCTTCATTGGACAGCATCCTTCGCCGTAGAAGTGGAACAGCACCACTCCTTGACTGAAGAGCAAAGCGAACAGCAGTGTTCAGTGGAAAATAGCGAACACTGAAGAAGAGAACAGCACAGTAACACCCCATGTTCTGTTTCTTGGAGTACAGCACAGTGAACCCCCTGTTTCTTGGAGAACAGCACAGTAACACCCCCTGCTTCTTGGAGAACAGCACAGTGAACCCCCTGTTTCTTGGAGAACAGCACAGTAACACCCCATGTTTCTTGGAGAACAGCACAGTAACACCCTCTGTTTCTTGGAGAACAGCACAGTAACTCCCCATGTTTCTTGGAGAACAGCACAGTGACACCCTCTGCTTCTTGCAGAACAGCACAGTGAACCCTCTGTTTCTTGGAGAACAGCACAGTAACACCCCCTGTTTCTTGCAGAACAGCACAGTAACACCCCCTGTTTCTTGGAGAACAGATCAGTGACACCCTCTGTTTCTTGGAGAACAGCACAGTGACACCCCCCGTTTCTTGGAGAACAGCACAGTGAACCCCCTGTTTCTTGCAGAACAGCACAGTAACACCCTCTGTTTCTTGGAGAACAGCACAGTAACACCCCATTTTTCTTGGAGAACAGCACAGTAACACCCTCTGTTTCTTGGAGAACAGCACAGTAACACCCCATGTTTCTTGGAGAACAGCACAGTAACACCCCCTGCTTCTTGCAGAACAGCACAGTGAACCCCCTGTTTCTTGGAGAACAGCACAGTAACACCCCCTGTTTCTTGCAGAACAGCACAGTAACACCCCCTGTTTCTTGGAGAACAGATCAGTGACACCCTCTGTTTCTTGGAGAACAGCACAGTAACACCCTCTGTTTCTTGGAGAACAGCACAGTGACACCCTCTGTTTCTTGGAGAACAGCACAGTAACACCCTCTGTTTCTTGGAGAACAGCACAGTGACACCCTCTGTTTCTTGGAGAACAGATCGGTAACACCCTCTGTTCCCTGGAGAACAGCACAGTGAACCCCCTGTTTCTTGGAGAACAGCACAGTAACACCCTCTGTTTCTTGGAGAACAGCACAGTGACACCCTCTGTTTCTTGGAGAACAGATCGGTACCACCCTCTGTTTCTTGGAGAATAGCATGGTAAGACCCCCTATGTTCCCTGGAGAACAGCACAGTGACACCCCCTGTTTCTTGGAGAACAGCACGGTGACACCCTCTGTTTCTTTTCTTGGAGAACAGCACAGTAACACCCTCTGTTTCTTAGAGAACAGCACAGTGACACCCTCTGTTTCTTGGAGAACAGCACAGTAACACCCCCTATGTTCCCTGGAGAACAGCACAGTAACACCCCCTGATTCTTGGAGAACAGCACAGTGACACCCTCTGTTTCTTTTCTTGGAGAACAGCACAGTAACACCCTCTGTTTCTTAGAGAACAGCACAGTGACACCCTCTGTTTCTTGGAGAACAGCACAGTAACACCCCCTATGTTCCCTGGAGAACAGCACAGTAACACCCCCTGTTTCTTGGAGAACAGATCAGTGACACCCTCTGTTTCTTGGAGAACAGCACAGTAACACCCTCTGTTTCTTGGAGAACAGCACAGTGACACCCCCTGATTCTTGGAGAACAGCACAGTAACACCCTCTGTTTCTTGGAGAACAGCACAGTAACACCCCCTGTTTCTTGGAGAACAGCACAGTAACACCCTCTGTTTCTTGGAGAACAGCACAGTGACACCCTCTGTTTCTTGGAGAACAGCACAGTGACACCCTCTGTTTCTTTTCTTGGAGAACAGCACAGTGACACCCTATGTTTCTTGGAGAACAGCACAGTGACACCTCATGTTTCTTGGAGAACAGCACAGTAACACCCTCTGTTTCTTGGCGAACAGCACAGTGACACCCCCTGTTTCTTGGAGAACAGCACAGTAACACCCTCTGTTTCTTGGCGAACAGCACAGTGACACCCCCTGTTTCTTGGAGAACAGCACAGTAACACCCTCTGTTTCTTGGAGAACAGCACAGTGACACCTCCTGTTTCTTGAAGAACAGCACAGTAACACCCCCTGTTTCTTGGAGAACAGCACAGTAAAACCCTCTGTTTCTTGGAGAACAGCACAGTGACACCTCCTGTTTCTTGGAGAACAGCAAAGTAACACCCCCTGTTTCTTGCAGAACAGCATAGTAACACCCTCTGTTTCTTGGAGAACAGATCAGTAACACCCTCTGTTTCTTGGAGAACAGCATGGTAAGACCCCCCATGTTCCCTGGAGAACAGCACAGTAACACCCCCTCTTTCTTGGAGAACAGCACAGTAAGACCCCCTGTTTCTTGGAGAACAGCACAGTGACACCCCCTGTTTCTTGGTGAACATCACAGTGACACCCCCTGTTTCTTAGAGAACTGCACAGTAACACCCTCTGTTTCTGGGAGAACAGCACAGTAAGACGCCCTCTCTTCCCTGGAGAACAGCACAGTAAGACCCCCTCTCTTCCCTGGAGAACAGAACAGTAACACCCCCTTCTTTACTGGATAATACGCTATCAGCACATCTTCATTGGAGAACTGCACACCAACAGCCCTCGTTCACTGGCCAGCAGTGGTGCTACACTCCACCCTCCACTGAGAACAGCACAGCAGTACCCAAGAGAGTCCACGGTGCCCAAGCACGGGAAACGAGCCCAGGGAGCCGCACGAGACAGCAGAGCCGATGCCCCGTCCTCCAAAGGTAAGTTCACAATGTTTGTAATCAGCTGGAAACTAAATACTATTTGACCTGCTCCTTGCCCAACTCTGACCCCTGCACACCTCTTTGGCCTGGTCGCCTGCAGTTTGGCGTAATAACAAGGCCTGCGCCTCTAGGAAGACCCTTCTAGGAGCTCTTTTAATGTCCTGTGTTATGTTGAACGGCAGTGCTTGAAAATGGAAAAATAGAAGTGCATGTACTCTGTACCAGAGAACCTGCTTGTTTCTGAGAAGTGCCGGTACTCTCCAATTAAAAGTATAGCATTTCTCTCAAAATAAAAAAGTGCCGGTACTCCGTACCGGACAGTACCGGCCCATTTAAAGCACTGTATGAACAGGAAGTAGAGCCGAGCAGCGCCCTTCACGCTGGTGAGAAGTAACAAAGCCATGTGTGTAGCGCCTCACCTCCCTGGTAATCTCTCCTCCACCGGCCAGGCCAGATATTCATTATTACACAAAGGCACCTTTATAACACACAACCAGCACCATTGCTGTCCTTTTACAAACACCCAGACTCCTCGTTTCTTCTTGCACGTCTAAAAGGACACAGCCCTTTACTCAAAAGTCCTTATTTATTTTACTTTATCTTCTACTAAGTTTGAACATCCACCTCAGATTTGAGATGCCGACACGTGTTTCGCTAACAGTCCTGTTGCTTCAACAGTTCTATGAACATTCTTTGGTCCATCTCAATTTGTCACAAAAACAATAACACAAGGTGTCACACTGACACTATAACCCGTCTATGAGCTTTAGAGTTTCTTTAGGTTTCCTGACTGTCATTAGCCTTGTCTGTGATTCTCATTTTACCTGCCACATTCTTTACTATTTTTAGTCCTCTTAATGCGATAACCAGCTGCTTGCCCAGTTAGTAACACCACACCTTCTTTGGAGGCCAGGCCAGAGCAAGCACTCCCTCAAAAATAGTGCTTAGGCATTTGAAAACAAAGTCCCTCCCTACTGTTCGCTCACATCCCCCGTGGATTTCCTGCTCTCCCTCCTCTGTGCCAACTATTGTATTGTATTGTATTGTAATTGCATTTGTATAGCGCTTACTACCCCTGACAAGGCGTTGAAGCGCTTTTTCGGCGAGTAGCACGCTACTCCGGGACCCATAGAGGATTAGTGTTGAATTAGTATAGTGAAGCATGCAAGTACATTTTAAGTGGTGGATATGTTAGTCAGTTATTTGGATTTGGAAGGATAGCAGATGGATAGAAGAGGAAAGAAGGTTTGTATTTATATAGCGCTTCTAACCCCTGATGGGGTGTTGAAGCACTTTTTTTGGCGAGTAGCACGCTACTCCGGAAACCCATAAAGTATTAGTGGTGAATTAGTATGGTGAATTACGAAAGTAATTTGAGTGGTGTATATTAGTCAGTTATTTGGAGTGAGAAGGATAGCGACGGGATAGAAGGGAAAGAAAGGTTTGCATTCATATGGGTATATAGCATGCATCATTCTTCGCTAAACGAATTCTGCAGTCATTACACACCAAAAATCAGACTGGCCAGCATCCAATAAGGGTGATAAAATCCTGATTCAAGATAGTCCAAAATTCTTTCAGGATATTTTTAATCTATAGCACTATTATTATTGGGCAGCTCTTACATGGAAGCTGACAGCCCTTGGGATCTATATACGAGAAAATAAACACGTGGCTTGGGCCCGTTTTGCAAATCTGGCCATACTGCTCACTATGCGCGTCCTCACCGTGCAGTGAAGAGCTCCGCAGCCACAACTCCCGATACGATAGCAGGTTGCTCTTCTCTGATGGGGAGTTATGCCTCCAGGACTCACACCTCTCCCTCCTCTGTGCCAACCATGCCTCCAGGACTCTCACCTCTCCCTCCTCTGTGCCAACCATGCCCCCAGGACTCTCACCTCTCCCTCCTCAGTGCCTATCATGCCTCCAGGACTCTCACCTCTCCCTCCTCAGTGCCAACCATGCCTCCAGGACTCTCACCTCTCCCTCCTCAGTGCCTATCATGCCTCCAGGACTCTCACCTCTCCCTCCTCAGTGCCAACCATGCCTCCAGGACTCTCACCTCTCCCTCCTCAGTGCCTACCATGCCTCCAGGACTCTCACCTCTCCCTCCTCTGTGCCAACCATGCCTCCAGGACTCTCACCTCTCCCTCCTCTGTGCCAACCATGCCTCCAGGACTCTCACCTCTCCCTCCTCAGTGCCTATCATGCCTCCAGGACTCTCACCTCCCCCTCCTCAGTGCCAACCATGCCTCCAGGACTCTCACCTCTCCCTCCTCAGTGCCTACCATGCCTCCAGGACTCTCACCTCTCCCTCCTCAGTGCCTACCATGCCTCCAGGACTCTCAACTCTCCCTCCTCAGTGCCTACCATGCCTCCAGGACTCTCACCTCTCCCTCCTCAGTGCCTACCATGCCTCCAGGACTCTCACCTCTCCCCCCTCAGTGCCTACCATGCCTCCAGGACTCTCACCTCTCCCTCCTCAGTGCCTACCATGCCTCCAGGACTCTCACCTCTCCCTCCTCTGTGCCAACCATGCCTCCAGGACTCTCACCTCTCCCTCCTCTGTGCCAACCATGCCTCCAGGACTCTCACCTCTCCCTCCTCAGTGCCTATCATGCCTCCAGGACTCTCACCTCTCCCTCCTCAGTGCCAACCATGCCTCTAGGACTCTCACCTCTCCCTCCTCAGTGCCTACCATGCCACCAGGACTCTCACCTCTCCCTCCTCAGTGCCTACCATGCCTCCAGGACTCTCAACTCTCCCTCCTCAGTGCCTACCATGCCTCCAGGACTCTCACCTCTCCCTCCTCAGTGCCTACCATGCCTCCAGGACTCTCACCTCTCCCCCCTCAGTGCCTACCATGCCTCCAGGACTCTCACCTCTCCCTCCTCAGTGCCTACCATGCCCCCAGGACTCTCATATCTCCCTCCTCAGTGCCTACCATGCCTCCAGGACTCTCACCGCTCCCTCCTCAGTGCCTACCATGCCTCCAGGACTCTCACCTCTCCCTCCTCAGTGCCTACCATGCCTCCAGGACTCTCACCTCTCCCCCCTCAGTGCCTACTATGCCTCCAGGACTCTTACCTCTCCCTCCTCAGTGCCTACCATGCCTCCAGGACTCTCCCCTCTCCCTCCTCAGTGCCTACCATGCCTCCAGGACTCTCACCTCTCCTTCCTCAGTGCCTACCATGCCTCCATGCCTCTCCCCTCTCCCTCCTCAGTGCCTACCATGCCTCCAGGACTCTCACCTCTCCCTCCTCAGTGCCTATCATGCCTCCAGGACTCTCACCTCTCCCTCCTCAGTGCCTACCATGCCTCCAGGACTCTCACATCTCCCTCCTCAGTGCCTACCATGCCTCCAGGACTCTCACCTCTCCCCCCTCAGTGCCTACCATGCCTCCAGGATTCTCAACTCTCCCTCCTCAGTGCCTACCATGCCTCCAGGACTCTCACCTCTCCCTCCTCAGTGCCTACCATGCCTCCAGGACTCTCACCTCTCCCCCCTCAGTGCCTACCATGCCTCCAGGACTCTCACCTCTCCCTCCTCAGTGCCTACCATGCCTCCGGGACTCTCATCTCTCCCTCCTCAGTGCCTACCATGCCTCCAGGACTCTCACCTCTCCCTCCTCAGTGCCTGCCATGCCTCCAGGACTCTCCCCTCTCCCTCCTCAGTGCCTACCATGCCTCCAGGACTCTCCCCTCTCCCTCCTCAGTGCCTACCATGCCTCCAGGACTCTCCCTCCTCAGTGCCTACCATGCCTCCAGGACTCTCAACTCTCCCTCCTCAGTGACTACCATGCCTCCAGGACTCTCACCTCTCCCTCCTCAGTGCCTACCATACCTCCAGGACTCTCACCTCTCCCTCCTCAGTGCCTACCGTGCCTCCAGGACTCTCACCTCTCCCTCCTCAGTGCCTACCATGCCTCCAGGACTCTCACCTCTCCCTCCTCAGTGCCTACCATGCCTCCAGGACTCTCACCTCTCCCTCCTCAGTGCCTACCATGCCTCCAGGACTCTCCCCTCTCCCTCCTCAGTGCCTACCATGCCTCCAGGACTCTCAACTCTCCCTCCTCAGTGACTACCATGCCTCCAGGACTCTCACCTCTCCCTCCTCAGTGCCTATCATGCTCTCTCTCTCCTTGGTCTTAGTCCATCAGCCCCTGTCTTAATCCAAGGGTCAGGGGTATCACAATAATGTAAATAGACATAATGCGACCGATTTGTTTCTCACTGTCTCCTCTGTGACAACGTCTTCACTGGCACACAGCTGATCACTCAATCACCATTAACCCTCTGGTCTCATGTTTTCAGTCTCTTGGAAGCGCTTAGAAGCCTTTCCACTCATAGTATCCATTATACAGGCCCACTCACTTAGTTTAGTTCGTCCACCATTCCACTCCTGGCTTGACTCTTAAGTATGTTCACTAACTTCTTGATATCTTATCTCCCCTACAACATAAATATTGTTTTCTCACAATTTAAGGGTTGGTCCACCTGTCGTTTTGTCCTCTCATTGATTTTGCTCCATTGACCTTTGTAAAATGTCTTGATGCATTTGTAGTTGTGATCCTTTACGATGAAAGATGGCAATTAATTCACATCTGCCCACTTATATTCTTGAACAAGTGAACACTGCATACCAGCAGGGTCGCCAATGACATCCTGAGTGTCCCATGTTTTTGTGTTTTTTGTTACAGGGATGCCAAGGGACTGGACCATTCAAGCGATTGGTATCCAAGTGCAGACACAGGGCTTATTTCAAGGTCTTCGAAAGAATCAATGGCGAGTGAAGAGTCACGGAATTAATTCCCAGGAGCTCTCGGGGTGCCACTGTTGGCCCCACCTTATATCTCTCCTTTCATCGCCTCCATGAGCCACAACTTCAGAGATGATTGCCTTCTGCTCGAGACCTAGCTCAGTCTCAGCCTGATCCCAGACAAAGCCCCTCAAACAAGGAAAGCACTTAAAGGCACTTTGTATGTTGCCGCAGGGAGGTCTTCCCTGACATCCTCTGGCGAGTGGAGCTCCTTTCGTTGAAGCATTAGTCTCTGTTCTTTGAAGGTGGGCCTTTCAACGTTCTGAAGGTCTCGTCTTTGGCTGCTAGACCACAGCGGATTAAGATAATTCAGAAGTCCACTCTTTGCATCTTGTGTGCTGGTGTTGAGTGTTTTTGGGAGTTAAAAAGAAGCATTTTCAAGCCAGGATATGTCAGGAAAGGTATAGAAAGGTAAAGCCTCATCTTCACGCATCAAGGCACTTGACAAATAACTCCTGTACCATCTACAATATAAAGATCAGTGGGAGATTAATATTCAAAGGGCGGCTTAGTCATGCCTCAAACTGAGCCATAAAAGAGCGAGTTCTGCGCTGTGACACATTCTTATTGACTGTAAAACCTAGATATTCCTAAAAATACCAACATTAAAGGCTGAGCCTTTCATTTGCCTACAAAGCCCCTCTGCCTCGGCCACATCAATACAAGGCTGAGAACAGCAGCCTCTTCCTGTCAGCCAGGACAGTCTCTTATCCTCAGAATGGATCATTGTGAAACTGATGGTGCCCTGGACAGGATACCGCAGTACCCAAGATCACCGCCTTTGGGAATCCCATTGGGCCACCATGTTTTACCCCATAGAGATCCTTATGCAATCGCAGCCTGTTGGGGCCAGGTGTATCATGGCTACGCTGGGTGCTTTCCCTATCTGTCTCTGCCCTCTCAAGTGGAACTTTATGACTCTTCCTTCGAGCCGGCTTTCATCAGAAAACGCAATCAAAGGGAGCGGCAAAGGGTGCGCTTTGTGAACGAGGGCTACACCCGTCTCAGGCAGCATCTTCCGCAGGAACTAGCCGAGAAACGTCTCAGCAAAGTGGAGACCCTGCAGGCGGCCATCAGCTACATCAGAGGCCTCCAGGGACTGCTAGGCTTGCAAGCAATGGGCTCATCCAAGCGGGAGAAGGTGCTGCCCAAAGATAAGACTTTGCCTTCCAGCGTTTGTCTGCAGAGTGTTTCCAGCAGTGAAGGCAAGTCCAAGTTATTTTCTCCTTCCTCACCCTACAGTGAACTCAAAGAGATCTGCAGCTAGAGCAAAAGTGTCTTAACAAACATTTGTGTTTGGGATGGCCTATGTAAGCACTTAGGAAGAGTCTCAAGGATGCGTACACTACAGTTGTCCAGAGGGTGTCACTGGAATGCATATCATTTCTATGGTCTGGTGGTCCTTCATGCACCCTTTTGACACGTAAGGGCTACAGATGGCGGCCAGTATAATGACCGCTATGGGATAAGATGTAGCACTGGAGGTGATGCTGGGGCTCCTCTGGTTCCTCTGGTAGTCTGCAGGGCAACAGCCTTGAGGGCACATGGCTGATCTCTCCAATCTAAGGGTGGACCAGCAAACCAGATGAAGGGAATGTATGACGTTACAACGCATACATTTACGATGCATGCCTTTACAACACTGTTTTTACATCGCAACATCCTTTACAACGCATTCTTTTATATAGCATGCCATTACATCGCATTTTCAGAAACTAACTTTACAACGCATTCCATTACATCACATTATACCTTTACAACACATACCATTACAATGCATACCATTACATTGCATTTAAGGTAAGTGTTGGATAGTATAGGGGTAATAATTACTATTCTAACAGTGAGTGCAACAGTAAGGTAAGTGTTGGATAGTGTAAGGGTACTATGCATTGTAATGGTATGCGTTGTAATGACTTGCGATGTAATGCCTGCTTGGTAATGACATGCATTGTAATGACATGCGTGTAGTGACATGCGTTGTAGTGACATGCAATGTAATGGCTGCATTGTAATGACATGCGATGTAAAGGATGTTGCGATGTAATTACTGCGTTGTAAAGGTTGTTTCCCTCCCCACATGCTCAAGATGAGGGAAATACTTATCAGAAGACATGTGGCACCTTCAGCCTGTGGTATGTTAATGTGGAGGTATCTTCTAAAACCTGCTGTAACAACATCATCTGCGACCTCCCAGTTTTCTGTGATGTGTGGATGCAAGTTGAATGTCATTCATCTATGGAAGACAAGGTTCCATCAAAAATCACAGTAAATAAAGCCGCCTCAGTCACTAGAGTGGTGGCTGATCTCTGTTGTAGATGGAGGGCACCCATGTTCAAGCCCCCTGGTATTTTCTATTATGTCCAATTGTGTGTACTACCATGGCGAACTGGGCAGGTGAGGTTATGCGGGTTCAGCTTTCTCGTCCACAGGGTGTACCTGGCCCAACTTCATCCATACTGGTTGCTTCCACATGCACGGAGATGTCTGGCCAGCGCACTCAGACGTCATGTTCGTTGTAGTGTATGTGACAACCTAGAAGGCATCTCTTAATACAGTAACTTGTATTTGAAGTGAGTACAGACTTTGCTGTCCTAATAAAGTCTAGTCTCTTATTAACACTAGAAGCATAATCAGAAAAATTTATTTCTTGTTTTTCACCACCATTGTGTTTTTAAACTAACATTTAACTTAAATGTGCCAGTTTTGTTCTATTTGTTTTTCCTAGTTTTGTTACATTTGTTTTTCAGCTTTCACATTCGGTTACTGCCAGTCTAACTAATTCCTATTCTATATGTCACTTCTATAGAGAGTTTGTGTTCTAGGGTCTGGAATGACTGAGGCTTTGAGCTCCATGAGGTCAACAAATGAAAGTCTATACAAAGGCTATGGAGTCAACAAAGGTTATGGTGCCAACAAATGTTTTAAGGGCAAAAAAATAAAGTTTATGGGTCAATAAAGACTATATAATAAATTTCTTTATTCGGAATTTCAAAATTAGAAATCCATAAAAGCAATATTAATACATAATAATTTGTTCCTTTAAAAATTGTGAGCATAAAATTTTACAGTACAGTACAATTTCACATACAAGAATTGTTTTCACAGTTCATTTAGAATACACTGATTAATGGAAATTATTTTACAGATTTTTTCTGTGTCTAAATGTGCATTTCAGAAAGTTAAGAACATGATAGCAGGTGATTTCTGTGTCTAGGAACTGTAGACACAACATGGCAGGACGGCACTGTCTAAGACCCCAAGATTTTAGTAAGGACAGTAACCACAATTTACGATGTTCATTATAAAATTTACAAAACATGACTACATGTAGGGTGGATTGTACTGACTTTTCGTCACAAGGGCAGGGGGGTAGGGTTGGATCCCATGCATTTGTTACTGGGAATGCTATTAATCTGTGAAATAGATTTAATCTGAATCTTGTCAGAAGGAAACGATCGAAGATACTGATTTCAAGATTTAGATAGGGCTGAATGGAAAAAGTGGATTGAACCATTATAGCATGGTGGACAGAGGGTTTGCCTGCTTCAGAGAGAAAGCCTTAAGTTGTCCAAGTGTCCCAGGGCCAGATCTTTTAGCTCCTTTTTCGAAAGTTCACAGATCTTTTCAGGAGTGGAGTAATATTTCTCCAAGCCTAAGTCGATGAAAAAGTTCTTAATGTACGCTAGCCATTTTATTTCATAGCGTCTGCCACTATCGTCTTGGTAAAAGCATTTTTTTCCAAAGTCCAGATGCGGCGCCATAAGAGTAGAGGCTGTATCCTTGCCAGATCCTCAACATATGGGACGCCTAGTTCAGCATGGCATGCGTACGTTGAGGATCGCTTTGAGGCCATCAGGAGGAACCTCAAAAAAGCATTTTCTGCAACCTGTAGGGCAGAGACATCTGTGTGACCCCATATGCCAGCTCCATATAGAGCTGTTGACTGACATTTGGCTCTATAAATTGCTAGTAATTCCAGGGGTGGTCGTTTTCCCAGTTTTTGCGAGAAGGACACCAGGGCTGCTATAGCTCTCTTAAAGCAATGTTTCCTTGCTTCGACTGCCACTTTCCAGGACAATTTATCATCTATCGTAATGCCCAGATAACAGTAGTCGGATGTAAACTCTATTTTTTGATTTTTAAGGATTAAGTCTTTGGGGTGTTTCCTCCCTGTGCCTGCCGTCATCACAAAAGTCTTCGTCACATTTATATGGAGGTCGAGGCTGCCCATAAACGAAGAGTATCTGGTAAGTACCTTCTGAAGTTCGCGAGGAGTCCGTGCCAGCAGGACGGCATCGTCCGCATAGAGTAGAGCGGGAATCGGGCGTTGTTTTGCCTGTGGGAGGTCCTGGGCACCCTTCAAAAGCTCAACCTCCAAGTTGTTAGTGTAGAGGGAGAATAAGAAAGGTGCCAGGACACAACCTTGTCTGACTCCACGCCCCACTCCAAATGACGACGACAGCTCGCCCTTTGTGCCAAAACGGACTCTGGCGGAGGGTTTAGAATACAATTCCCTCAGAAAGTTTAAAAGTGGCAAATCTACCCCCATTTGTGACAGCACGGACCATAATTTGGTATGGGAGACGCAATCGAACGCGGCAGACAGATCCACGTAGACCATGTAGAGTCTGTCTTGCTTTGCGTGTATGTACTTCCCCATAATGATAGAAAGATTTAGGGCCTGTTCCACTGTTCCGAATCCCTCCCGGAAGCCAAATTGCAACTCGGACAGAATGCCTCTCTTCTCTACCCATTGCTGGAGTCGCTCCAGGATCACCCTCCCTGCTATCTTTCCCAACGAGTCCAACAAGGATATTGGACGGTAGCAGGCTGGGTCCTGTCAATTGCCCTTTTTAAAAATCGGACCCATCACGGAGCTCGTCCAAGACTCCAGAAGTCCTTTCTTTGTTGCTGCCGTGCATACCCTGGTGATAATAGGGGCCCAGAGGTCTGTGTTATGCTTAAAGAAATCTGCCGGGACTCCATCCGGCCCTGGAGCTTTTCCATTTTTACTTGTTTTCAGGGCCAGAAGGACCTCCGAGATTTCAAAGTCTATTTGGATGGGATAAGTCAGAGCTAATAAGTTTTCTCCTTCAGTTTCTTGATCTATTTCTTGCTTTTGGAATATTTTGGAGAAGTGCGATACCCATACTGTCTCTTCTATGGCGACTTCAATTTTAGGGGTTTTTTCGTCTACCAAAAATGGAGCTCTCACTACTCTTCAGAAAGCTTCACTGTTTTTTGTTTGGGCACTAGAGTGAAGTTCATCCCACATAGCCTGCTTTAATTCCGCCTTTCTCTTTTTCCGAATTGCGGAGTATTCCTTTCTTAATGTGGCTATTAGATGGGGGTCTCGATCATCTTCATTTAATGCAATCTTGAGCTTAGAATGAGCCTGGGTGCAATCATGGTTAAACCAGCCTTTGTTACAGCGAGGTCCAGTTATTGGTTTTGCTGTGAGTAGGGATTTAATTTTTTCCATAATTATAGAGAAGTTACTAAGGACTTCCTCATCTTCTGTCATTAAGTCTAGGCATTTCTTGATCTGGGGATATGTTGATTTGATCAACTCTTCGGTGAGTTCACCGGGGTTTATCTTCCCCCATTTTATTGTGTATCCATTTATTTGGCCCAGATTTATGTTATTCTGACTCAGTGCTTTAGCTATTGTTAAGGGTAAGGATTGGTGCTGGATTAAATTCAATTCCAGTTTGAGGGCTGAGTGATCAATAAAGACTATATGAAAAGTCAATGTGGCCAACAATTGAAAGTCTCAGAGGTCAACAAAGGCTATGTGGTGAACAAATAAAAGTCTACTAGGTCAACAAACAAAAGCCTATAGGGTCAATATACGAAATCCTGTGTGGAGGTGGTAAGCTAATAAAGGTTGCGTTAACAAATACATTAAACTCAAGAAAGCATTTGGGATCAACAAATAAAAGTCTACTGGATTAACCAAGTGTATGTAGTCAACAAATACAAGTTTATGAGGGTCAACAAAGGCTATGGGGTAAGCAAAGGCATTAAGGTCAACAAACAAAAGGCTATTGGGTCACCAAAGATCATGGGGATCAACAAAAGAAAGTATGGGGTCAAAAAAGACTAGGCATCTACCAAGCGTATGTGAGCGGCAAAGGCTAAATGATCAACAAATAAAAGTCTACTGGATTAACAGAGGCTATATGATCATCAAATGAAAGTCTATGTGGTCAACAAACAATACATGGTCAACAAAAGCCACAGGGCCAATGGATGAATGAACATATGGTCTTTGCTGTCTGACAAGTACAGCCTCAGTGTGGGCCATTTTCTGCCCTAGACGCATCTCCTATCACCCAGGCCAAATTAAGGTCATGTTCTCAATATGAAGTGTTCCATTAAGGAAAAACACATTTTTAGACTTGGTGGGTTGAATAATGGTGTCTTAGGTCATCAGCTCTTTTTTCAAAACTAAACATAGATGTCAGAACTGCGTGTTACTGCACACAGTCCTGCCGAAATCCCCCACAATTGTTTCTTAAAGTCATCAATGGATGTTTTTAATTGATTCTTTACGCATGATTCTGAATTAAATACTGCACAGCATCTGCACTAGTTTGTGAGGATGCCTAGTGGGATAATGCACCTGCTGGAAGGAGCACCACCTCATCCCACACCTCTCCTGTACCCCTCTGCAGAAGGCCATATAAGTTTTATATAGAAATCCTACAACCAAGTAGTTGAACTGGGGGACCTTTCCATAAATAGCTTCCTGAAACCCAACGAGGTTTTAAGGCATGTCCTTTTCCTGTCTTTGTTTTGTCCTCCAACACCGGCATTATTTTTCAACAGCATTCAGAAGGTTTCTGATGCTCACCACATTCCTGGCCACTATATCTGCAGTCTATGCCAAAAGTGGTACAGGGAACTTTGCTCCATTTACCTGTAAAAAGCAAACCATAGTCTGCTCACTGCAGGGGCCACTATGACCGTTAGTACGGATGCAAAGCCAATAGGCCTGGTTTTTATGTTTGGGAGTATACATAAAACATTGGTGCATGCCTTTGATGTTTTTTGAGACCAGACCTATAGGCTTTGACACATGAATGAGGCACCAGCTGACAGCAGAACCATATTCAATGCACAAAATATGAATTTATGTGCCATAATCAAGCGAGTACTCCAGTGTAAAGCGCCAGGCGCCTACTTCACTTGTGCACACTACTTGCTGCTAGTATACAGTATACCCTTTTTAGGTCTCAGCCTAGCGTACACTACGCAGCAGAGTCACGCAGCCAAGATTTCATGTTTACAAGTATGGGGGCTTGAATCCGCCCCACTTCTCCATTGGCTGGCTTCCTAAACGGAGGCCAGCCATTGGAGGAGAGGGGCATCACTCCATTCAAGCCCCGTCTTTTTCGCATTCGGGGGCGTGTTTTTTGCAGTTTTTATATCCGTGGCGTCATCCGTCACTCAACAGCAAAAACCACGCCCGAATGCGAAAATGGCGGCGCCTTTCTGATGCCATTTCTGCCCGACCGCCGCCCGAAGAAGTAGAGAAGCTGCCGAGTCCTCCGGTGAGTGCTCGCTTTTCTTGCATCTCTTCCCTGATTGTGCCTGTGTTATTGCCTCTGTCCCCTCTGTTGTGCGTCTGCCCCCTCGTTGTGCTTGCTTTCCGGCCCCCCTCGCTGTACTTGCTCCTCTGCCCCCTCGTTGCTTGTGCTTGCTCTCCTGCCCCTGCCCCCTCGTTAGTTGTGCTTGCTCTCCTGCCCCCCCTCGTTGGTTGTGCTTGCTCTCCTGCCCCTGCCCCCTCGTTGCTTCTGCTTGCTCTCCTGCCCCTGCCCCCTCGTTGCTTCTGCTTGCTCTCCTGCCCCTGCCCCCTCGTTGCTTCTGCTTGCTCTCCTGACCCCCCCTCGTTGCTTGTGCTTGCTCTCCTGACCCCCACCTCGTTGGTTGTGCTTGCTCTCCTGCCCCTGCCCCCTCGTTGGTTGTGCTTGCTCTCCTGCCCCCCTCATTGGTTCTGCTTGCTCTCCTGCCCCTGCCCCCTCGTTGCTTCTGCTTGCTCTCCTGCCCCTGCCTCCTTGTTGCTTCTGCTTGCTCTCCTGCCCCCTCATTGCTTGTGCTTGCTCTCCTGCCCCTGTCCCCTCGTTGCTTGTGCTTGCTCTCCTGCCCCTTGTTGCTTGTGCTTGCTCTCCTGCCCCTGCCCCCTCGTTGCTTGTGCTTTCTCTCCTGCCCCTGCCCCCTCGTTGCTTGTGCTTGCTCGCCTGCCCCTGCCCCCTCGTTGCTTGTTGTGCCTCTGTGCCCTGCTTGTGATCCGGTTTTTGTGCCTCTGTGCCCTGCTTGTGATCCGGTTTTTGTGCCCCTCTGCCCCTCGTTGCTTGTGCTTGCTCTCTGGCCCCTACCCCCTCGTTGCTTGTTGTGCCTCTGTTCCCTGCTTGTGCCTCTGTTCTCTGCTTGTGCCTCTGTTCCCTAGGGCGTTACTGGGCAGAGAGCTGTGTGTGTGGCTCTGTCTGTGTGTGTGGCTCTGTCTGTGTGTGTGTGTGGCTGTGTGTGTGTGTGTATGTGCTCTGTGTGTGTGTGGCTCTGTCTGTGAGTGGCTCTGTCTGTGTGTGGCTCTGTCTGTGTGTGTCGCTCTGTCTGTGTGTGTGGCTCTGTCTGTGTGTGTGGCTCTGTCTGTGTGTGTGGCTCTGTCTGTGTGTGTGTGGCTCTGTCTGTGTGTGTGTGGCTCTGTCTGTGTGTGTGTGTGGCTCTCTGTATGTGTGTGGGTCTGTCTGTGTGTGTGTGGGTCTGTCTGTGTGTGTGTGGGTCTGTATGTGTGTGGGTCTGTGTGTGTGTGCCTCTGTGTGTGTGGCTCTGTGTGTGGGTGCGTGTGGCTCTGTGTGTGTGTGTGTGTGGGTGCAAATGCAATAGGTCTCGCATTTGCAAGAGATTAAGCTATTGGCATTGTAAATACCACTGCCATTTATTTATATGTTTTAAAAACAAAAATAATGTCATGAGCAATGCCAATAGCTCTAACTTTATCAAGGACAAGGCCATTGCATTGTAAACGCTTGTTGTGTCTGCCCCTGCTGTGGCCCTACAGCAAAAAAGGATAAGTGTAAATACTGACAATTCAGACCATTCTAATGCTTGTGCAATGTTTTAATTTGCTGTGAATTTACAAATTTATTGTGCACTGCAGGCAGGAGAAGAGAGCAGAGCTATATGCTATGAACGTAGGAGATCTATGACATTACTAGGGCCAATACATTTAGAAATGTATGGAGTAACCCAAGAACTGGAGAATAAATGTATCACTGACTCGGTGTGGTAGCAGTGACTCAAGTCTGTAAACAGGGAGGAAAGGTTCTCCCTGCCCACTGTCTCCTGCTCTGTCAGAGACTGAAGGTCCCCGAGGAGGGAGATGGACAGCACTCCATTAATTGGGCCAGGTCACAAAAGACGTTTTTACTGGTCCTAATAAATGTCCTTAGTAGTAAATGAGGGAGTGCTTGGTGTAAACACATTTTACCACTGTATGAGAGAGCAATTTTGTGGAGGTGGGATTTTCTGACCAACATTTCTGTTCCTCCTGTTGTGTTGTGGTAATGATATATTGTGTGATTTTTGTTGTGCTGTTGCATTATTACATTGTGTTTTTGTAGATTGTGGTTGTTGGGTTGCATTCACTTTTCACTTGTTTGTTATGCCCTGTTATCTTTTTATTGTATTATTATTTTCTTTTGTGTTCTATCATTGTGCTATGTTCTTTTTTTAATCTAGAGATGTCAACATATGCGGCTACATTTCCAGCTTTCAGTTTCTAGTGGGAAACCGCCGTTTACCACTGTCCAAAGTGGGAAAATACCCCAGCTGTTGCTCTTCAACTATAGAAACTCCATTCAGCCCAAAACTGTGACAGAGACTTGTCTTAAATTAGAACTTTCAGGGCTCACTTTATGAAACACAGCCTACAGTGTGTTGTCCGCAAGGGGTACGGATGTCATTTAGGGGTAGCGATGGGGGTAACAGCTGCTACCCCTGAATTGTACTTTGGGCCCCCTGGCCTCTGAGATGGCAAATGCAGTACAAAGCAAAGAAGGTAAACAGTGTCTTCAGGAGCACTGTTTACTTTCTGCAGGTTCCACTGAGACATTACACTTTCAGCGTCATACAAAATACTTGCAGCACTGCAATGCGCACTCTAGAATACATCATAAAATTAAATACATTTTGTAAAAGCACACACAGTTTTGGTTTATTTGCGTATTTCATTATTCTGACTACATGAAAAAGTATGCGTTTGAATAAAATCTTTACCTCTGTGAATGACGTGTGATAGTACCTTTCAAGTAATCAAAAACAACACTAATTAACAATGATAAGACGCGATTATAGCCAATAAAATAGTTCATATTCAGTTTATGGCCTGTATAAATTAATACAGCCAGACTTGACCACTATTATTTTTCCAAATCTCTTTTTTTGTGGATCTCTTTGTGATTTATCAACACGTTTTCTCTTTGTGGTATGCACTAGGCTTCACTGATGTCAATTATTGGGGAAACATCCTTTACAAAGCAACTTTTACCACGCTGTACTTTTACATCGCAACTTTTACAACGCAAACTATTACAACGCATTGCGCTGGGGGGCGTTCTAGGATAAAGAATAAGTTTAATTTACTATCCAACACCTTCCCTAGTGTCCACGGGGACTGGAGTTGGAATAGTAAATTAAATTATTCACTATCCAGCACCCCAAAGCGCTATGCGTTGTAAAGGCATGCGTTGTAAAAACCGCGTTGTAAAGGCATGCTTGGTAAACGCATGCGTTGTAATGTCATACATCCCAATTATTGTGCTAAGATCAAGGTCCTCTGAAATCACTTCCTGTGATGTCAAAGAGGTTGTACTGTCATTTCCGCTACACCTGGCATTTTGATGAATTGATGTCTATTAACACTTGAATTTGAAGAAAATCCATACTTTTACACCTGAATGAGCCATCTGCGATTGTCCCTAAGAAACAAAGTCACAAACTGGACACACCTTTTCCTTCAACGTTGTTGTAGTGTGGTTGGTTTTAAATCTTTCAAAGCGTGTTCACTGTTTGTGGGACTACAACATTTATATTTACCTCTTGAATAACAAGCTTTTTTATGGGTGACTGCACACCTGCACATGAGTTTCACACAATCTGAGTTTAATTGTGCTTTTCAAACAAAATGCAAGCCTCATGACTGCCACATTGTCATTTTGAACAGCAGATCTTTGTCACGCCTGAAGTACCATAACATATGGGGCTAACAGCTTCTTTACGAGTTCAGTTTTCATTCATTCAAAGCACTACAAAGTTTTCAAGTAATCCACTTGGATGCAAGCTTTTGCCTTCATATTTTGGTATTATTCGTTTTGGTTTTTTTAAATTCAAAACTACAAGTACTAGAATACTGAAAAAACAACAAAAACCAGACTAACAGAGTTCTTTTTATGAACCATGTCACTTAGCAAGAGGGAATTCTTTGTTCCACACTCAACCCTAAGGCAGAGGATGTTTTATTAAAACAATAAATATATTCATTTTTTAGCGGAAATACAGGTGTGAATAATAAGACACGTTTGTCTTCTAAAAATAACATGCGTTGCTGATATTCAACTTACTGGTGTGTAATTTACGATCCTCAAAAAGGTGAGTTTGTCTCGCCAGTGTTCACGGGCTGTAGATCACCTCAGATGTCTGCAGTGAGCATTACCTCACTGAGCCTTCTTGTCAGCTCGTAGGAGGGTTTCTGTGGCGATGATACTGGGCAGTGATTTCTCAATATCACTTTATGGAGCAGCCCTGTCAGGTACCACGCATCAGCATTACACTAAAACATTTGGGAAACATCACTTACAACAAAACTTTTACAACGCACTACCATTACAACGCAACCATTACAACGCAAACCATTACAACGCATTACGCTGGGGGGCGCTCTAGGATAGGGAATATATTTAATTTACTATCCAACACCTTCCCTACTATCCACGGGGACTGGAGTTGGAATAGTAAATTAAATAATTCACTATCCAGCGCCTAAAAGCACTATGCGTTGTAATGGTATGCGATGTAAAAACCGCGTTGTAAAGGCAGGCGTTGTAAAAGCCTGCGTTGTAACATCATACATCCACACATTTCTGTGCGGTGGTCAGCATCACCGCACTCATATGCGAAGTCCCGCCTCCTCAGCGCTAGGTAAATCATGCACCAGATATTAGCCCACCAGCCCCAGTGGCGTAACGAAAATTGAGGGGGCCCTCCTGCAAGGTACCTGGAGGGGCCCCACTCTGGATTTAAACTAGACCTCTCCAGCCTGAGTACCTTGCGGGGGGCCCCTGCACCGCGGGGGCTGCAAGGGCCTGTGTTATGAACTTGACCAGCCCTGCCACTGAAGAGATCTAATTATTTTGCATACGTGTGATTGAACACAAAGAAAATGTGGTTGCTCATGTTGAAAAAAGACAATGTCTGAGGTGGCTTAATGCCTTGTCCCTGCCATGCTGAATGCTGTGGTGCATGCATAGACGCAAAATGTGTATAGTACAGAATATTGGATGAACAGGGCTGACTGAAGGCTCCTGTATTTATATATAAATATGTGTATTTTTAAGGATTTCTGAAAAACCATGAGTCAACGAGATATTAAAGCTGTCTCTAGGCCAGACCTAAAAAAATGTCAATACATAAACCTGTCTATACCCAGTGCTCTGCAACCCAATTTCTCCATGATCACTAAAACCCCTCTCCCGTTGAAAGAAACGTGTCATTTTCATTGACATGACTTCAGTTTGGCAACTGCGTGGTTGTCTCTACCGGGCCCCGACAAAATGTTCTGCTTTCCGTAGAGACGCTCAACACTGAGCTAGCATCACTTCCTGGGCGGGCTCTTCATCAGCTGTCTGTCAAGCAGAGGACCGCAGGGCTGGTGAGCTCTAGAAGCGCGTTAGGACCACCCCCTAAAAAATACATTCATAAAAATAAAACAAGTCGGTGAAATCTATCTGGCATGGAATAGAACAAGATTACAATCTTAAGTAGCTGAAGTATTAACATTTTGCAAAAAAAGTTACCAACTCGCCGTCAAAAGTCCCGTCAGGTGTGTATTTCATGCCTTTCCCTAACCCAGGCTTTACCACTCGAGGTGATATTTTTTCCTGAAACGAAGAGCCTGTTTTGTTCTTTGGCATTTGAAGTGTGCCCTGCCTTTGGTGTCACATTGCTAAAAAAAAATCTAGCTGGCCGCCTGCAGGATTTTATAGATCGCTTAATTGCAGCCTCGCTGATTGCTTAATGGCTGCTTTGTAGCAAACATGACAGGATTCCTTTCATGTGGAATTAGTGTCCACAAGACAGGCATCTTCAGAAAGAGAAGGGTTGGAGCAAGGGAAAGGGAGAGGCAGGCTAATGCAGGGAAGGACTGTCGGAAACATGTGAGAGGGCAGGGGAAGTGTGGAGAGAGGAAAAACAAGCATGGAGGAAAGGGCGGAGCTTTCAATGGTGCAACAGGTGCAGTGACACTGGGAGCCAAGGGCCTAACTATCAATGGTGCAACAGGTGCAGTGACACTGGCGATCCGAGGTGAGAGGGGCTCCAGGGCACCAGCTGCTTGTGCAGTTCCTGACCTTCTATAAGGGTCTGGGATGACTGCCCCTCTATAATGAAATTTGTCCCAGGCCGCGTTGGGTTCGAGTTACTTTTTTTAACACAGACCGATCGCAAAATCATATATGGGGTTTACAAACCTATGCAAATTGGTATATGTGGTGGTTTGTAAGAAAAAGTAACACGAACAAGCGCAAAGAGCTGCTTTGCGATACTCTGTGTCAAGGGGGCGTCCCATAGGTGGTACATGGGCGTTCCCAGGGCCACAATGACCGTAGCGGGCACCGGTCGATTGCCCGGTGGGCCGACAGGGTGGGGGCCGGTTTTGGAGCCCTGGAGGGCCGCTGTTCTTAACAGTGGCCGGTTTTGCAGCATAGCGGCAATATCGTCCCCCTGTAACAAAAGCAGCTGCAGTGTTTTCCTCACTGCAAACTCATCCCCCTTTCCCCTGTGGCCAGTCCGACTAATTTACCAGGGCCGGTTTGTATTCTCAGTCCGGCCCTGGGCGTTCATGTGCAACTACCCATGGTTTTTTATGCGAAACCCTATATACTAACAATAGTAGACAATGTTTTGTGCGCCCCAAAATAAAGTAACTTAAAAGAAGGGGTTAAAAGGAGAAATACTTTTATTTCTACTTTCTTTTCTGATTTTGCATGTCTGCTGCACTGCACAGCACACATACAAACTGGGAAACACTTTACAGCTTATCTAGGCATAGTATGTTGTACTAGAAGGGTATCCTGTCAGTATGTGAGTCCTATGCTGGACTCACACAAACACCCATGCACCAAGATGTAAAGGTATGTGTGTCGCGCTCTGCAGCCTGATGTGCGTTGGCGCTAGGGAGAGGGCCACATCTATTAGGTGCTGCACTGTATTCCGTGACACTTTTGTATATATGGGCTGTGGAATGCAGAGCAATGCCCTCCTGCCCGGAGGAGAAAGGCAGGTGGCAACAGTGGAGCAGCCACTGATAGGACCGCAGTGACAGGAATACACAACATAAAAACAGAAAGACTTCCTTTTATTGCCGTCCACTTTTATGTGCACTTTTTAGGTCCACCTGCAAACATCTGTTAGCTGTCTTTTGTCAAAAGACGTCTTGTGGACGTGCAATGGTCTTTCGCCCAGCCCATTAGTTATCAATGGTTGGCTTTCTTGTCACTTTTATTTGCTTACCTCTTATTTGTTGGCTCCCCTTCCTTTTCCTGAGTTTGTCCTTTCTCTGGAGCAGAGCTTCTGTACCATCCTTTTGATTGGTGAACTTATTTCCTTCCACGGCTCATATCAGAAACTACTTTTTCTTTGAGCGCACTCCATTGGAATGTATGTGTTTTCTTGCTCTGTTCCCAATATGCTGCTTCCCCCTCACATCCCTGTTCCCCTGCACTCTCTATGTGGCTCCTCACACCTTCCAGCTCTTCTGTAAAACAGACCAGCAAGTATATTTTTGCCAGGTATGACTAATATCAGACTTTATTGTAATTGCATTTATATAGTGCTTTCTACCCCTGGCAAGGTGTTGAGGTGCTTTACGGAGATGAGCACACTACTCTGGAACCCAAAAAGGATTAATGGTGGATTAGTGTAGGGAAACACGAGTTACTTTGGTGGTGAGCATGCAAGTCTGTTAATTAAATAGCAGAATGGAGGGATGGAAGAGGGAAGCATCTACAAAGTGTTACTTGGGAGACCATAGTAGTAAGATGAGCTTTGGAATAAGTGAAAGGAACGATGGAGGAAGAGTCTCTAGAAACGTCTTAGGGAGATTATAGTAATAAGAGGTTTGAGGAGAGGCAAAGGAGGGATACACGAGGCAAGAAATTAGAAAGGGTTGTTTGGGTGATCATAGTAGTAGAATGAGGTTTGGGATGAGTCAGAGATTGGAGGTAGAGGATATATAATGCTGTTCTTTTCACATGTTGCATGAAATTCCAGGCCATGGGACACAAAGGCAGCATTAGTAGCACTCAGCTTCTGTTTGAGCCAGAAAAGTGACTGGAAAAACGTACTTCCCCTCGGAGGCCCAGAAATCTGCTAAATGAGCTGCTGTATACACCAAACTGCAGGGGCTGCTCCAGTTCCTAGTCATTCAGAATGTAAATAGCAAGCATTTCCCTTTAAATTCGGACAGCTGTATATGACAGCCATTATGGTATTTTATGTGTATGCAACTAGTCCTCCATGTTTTTCGGCTGGATCTCTTGCAATAGTCTTTTTTAAATTCTGTTCAGTTTTCTGCGTGAAATTTGACAAATAAAACATGCATATAAATATATAATATTCAGTTCAAAAGATATCTTAAGATAAGTATTTGCCTTTCTCAAAGTATTTAGATGTTTGTCCTTCAACATTTAAAAAACGCTTTACCAACAAATAAAAGCAGCAGCTTAGCGCGCAGCTTTTTCATTTTCACAAACTCCTATAGCAGGAATTTGTTTAAAAAATAAAAAAAAACTAAGGATCCCCACACCATAGGAGCTTTTTCACATTTTATGGGGGTTACTTTTATGTTTTTTACTGTCCCTTGCCACTATGATATACCTGTGGTGATGAACAGTTAAAAAGAAACCATCCACTCTAAATACAGTGGATGGTCAGATGGCTTACCTCCGACAACTCCTGCTCCATCGGGCTGACAAAGGAACTTTTATTCCAACTGAATTTTACTCCGTCGGTGTACAATTTGCAGCCACTGGACTCAAAATTGGGCAGAAAGACCTTGAGTTTGGTGGGCAGGGTACCCAGTTGCGACAGTGCACCCTGTCCTTTAAACTCTAAATTAACCTCAGCGGCCCACCTATGCAAATCAGTACTGGCCCTGCTCCTCATAGAGACAGGGGACCCTGAACCCTAGTCATCTCACCCATTCACCCTGTCACTCACTGCTTTTTTAGTTGGGAAATGTGAGATTCACAATCCCCTGAATCTAACTGCCTAAGCTACACCCCTGCTGTATCCAAGTAACAAGGTCATAAACGTAACAGCCTTCATTTGTAGAGCTCATGTTGTTTTGGCGTTGTTGTCATATAACGGATGTGTTTTGCTACCAGGTCAAAGATACAGAATCTTATCCAGTTCTCAAGGATGAAAGGCTGAGTGGACCCGGCAGGATTCGAACCTATGAGTATGGAGCTAAACACAGATTCCTATACTGGATGGATTAATCCATTGAGTTACCAAACATGGGTAACACCAACTTCCTTTTTCTACACACCTAACGCAGTGTAGTATGTGCAGTTACTAAGGTTGAAGGCCAAAGGAGACTAAAAACAGTTTCAGCATGAGCTGTGCACTGGCTCTGTGTATGCTGAAGACTGTGAGAGAAAAGAAGCAGATTTGAAAGGAGCAAGGTGGTCAATGTGCAGTGCACTGAGGGGCATATTTACAAGCCCCTATCGCCAGGAGAACATCACTTTTTTGGCGTTGTGGTGGTGGTACAGGTTTCACATTATTTACAAGTCAGCGTTAAGCTACTTAATATGGGTTCATGCGCTGCCTTGTAAATAAGGCACCCTTTCACGCTATACTTACAGTGAAAGGGGTGGGCAATGGGTGTTGCGGTGGGTGTTCTGCCGCAACACCCATTGATTTTGACACAGCCCTATATTTACAAGAGTGGCATAAATATGGTGCAGCCCCAAAATTAAGATCAAGGAAAATCTGATGTTAATAGGGCACAATGAGGAGAAATTTATTTCTCCTCGTTTTTGCTCTTTTGATGTGTGCTGCATTGTGCAAAGCGCCATGCACGATTGTTCATGTACAGGAAGGTGTCCTTTCCTGCACTTAAACAATAATTTTAAAAATGACGAGTTGAAACTTCTATGTGTGCTGCACAAAGCATCACACCAAGAAGTTACAAATAACCATTTAAGATTGTTTATGTGCCCAGAAGGGGCACCATCCTGCACATAAACAATCATTCCATACAACGCAGGCCCCCTTGCACTATTGTGCAAGGGGGCCTGAGCTAGCGCTAGGCTGCTGAAATTATCACCTGCACGGGAGAAATACAGGGCTGTGCCATATTGTTGTAAATACGGTGCAGCCCTGTGTTTCAGAAGTAGTGGAGCGTGGCGTTAAGCCAAGAAGGCTAATACCACACTCCATCGCTTCTTTGTAAATATGCCCCTGCGAGAGGTGTCAGGAGTGTTGTGGAAGATTGAGTGAGACACCATGCAATTATACAAGACCCTGGCGGGTAATGTGTGAGACTCTTATGTGGAATGTTCTGATTATTTACTGGTAAACTTCATTGCTCCGAGGCTACGTTTCCTCGTCCCAGTCATTACACTTGAGGTGAAACCTTTACCTGGACGCAGGCAATTCACTTGCCCTCTTTTTTCTTCTCTCCTCTGAACCTTCAGGATATAACTTTCTATGAATAGTTTGGATGAGCAGAAGAGGAGAGGGCAAAAGTAAGGGGGACCCTGGCAACACCCAAGAAAGGCTCCCTGCTTTTTTACTACAGAAACTAAGGCCTTGAAAGCCAAATTGGTGCTATCAGAATTTCCTCACTCTGACTGAGCGTTCAACAGCACTCGAGATAAATGAAGAATTGGAGGGAATGCATATATTGTCCTCTTGGCCACGCCAAAGATAATGCATCCCTTCCCCAGTCTGGGGGGGAACAAGACCTCGCTGAACAAAACAATGGAACTGAGAGTGTCCTCTTTAGAGAAATAGAGATCTAGGAAAAGAGACCCCCTCCCCCCTCACTCTAATCTGATGAAATATCTTCTGGCACAAACAGAAGAACTGAGGAAGGAAATTGGTACCTGAGGTTGGTTTCAAGGCCTTTCTCCTCAGCACCCCACTTCATGCCCCTCAACCTAGGGTTGAGATCGGCCGCGGACACCTGATTGTTTGTTCCTACTATCAGATGAAGCACTTCCTCCTGGTGAACAAAGAATTGAAGGGCTCTGGGAATGGAGCAAAATTCCCTACAGTTGGACAAGTTCAGAGCGAGTGTCCCAGTGTTACCTTGCCCAGGTTCGAGCGTCAAGTGGAACAGGGCTGGAGGATGTTCATTTGAGTACATGGCAGCTGTTTTTGCACTGGGGAAACCCTATCTGGGTAGCCTCATGCTCTACAAATTCCAGAAATAGAATACAAGCCTATGAAACACACCGGTAACCTTAAGCTGACCGGTCCCTAAAAGTGGCACCCCAGTCCAACAGATTTGCATTTGTTGTTAGGATGCCCCTTCCTAATAGCGACTCACAAACTCTATATTGCGAGTCGGTAATAGCTTACTGACTTGCAAAATGAGGTTTGTACATACCACAACCCTTTTTAGTGGTCGCAAATGGGCCACTTTCCATTTGCGACCGCTAAAAAGTGTTGTACATCTGGCCCTCAGTCTCTTGGGCCAAGGACGTTCAGTCTCTCTTCAAGTTCGTAGGAACACCACTGAGCCGTGTTTGGCTCTTCTTTGAAAGCGAGATCTCATGGAAGGAAGTCTCCAGACATCCTGCGGCAGACTTCTCAGGGCTGTGTGCCAGCCAACTGTGCAGCGGATTGCTCAATAGGTCATGGCAGCAGGACTGAAGGCTTTTGTTGGGACCCTCTCCCGGTCAGAGGGTTAAAGGTCTTGGCGCATTCCTGCATTCCAGTGAGTGCTTGACTCACGATGTCGCTCACTTGAATACTGCTGTGAGCATTTTGCACGTCTTTTTGAAGGAACAGCAACATGCAACATGCAGGCCATGAGCCTGTACTAGGGAGAGCGCTTCCTGACTTTGATTTCTGAACTATGTACCCCCGGACTTCTCCTGGCACTCTAATCCATACTCACTGGGTCACACTCATGGACTTCTTTCCATTTTTTTTTGTCCTGGCCGCCATTTTGCTGCTGTTCATCGCCTCTTTTCTCTGGACCCTGACCTGCCACATTGTCCATTCCTCATCCTTTCCCCTTTTCCCTCATGTCCCCCTTGACGATCCTTAAATGTTTCTTCCTTTTTCTGATTTGCCTTTTCTCCATACCCTTGTATCCCTCCCACCCTCACTTGGTGTTGTGACTGCGTCCCCCCTCCAACCCCACTTCTGCTGGTTTTTTTTGTGTCTTGACCTGAAAAAATCTATTTGCATATCTATGTAGACCTTTGTACTCTCTACCATTCCTATGAGACTCTTAGAGCATATCCAGTCTTATCCCTTCCCTATGTATATAGAGTTAACTCTAATCAATAGTATATGCAGTAGAGCTTTGTACTCTCTATCATTCCTATGTGACTCTTAGAGTATATCCAATCATATCCCTTCCCTATGTATATAGAGATAACTCTAATCACTAGTATATGCAGTAGACCTTCGTACTCTCTACCATTCCTATGTGACTCTTAGAGTATATCCATTCGTATCCCTTCCTTGAATGACTTTACTACCTTTACATTTGCGAATTTTTTTTTCTGTTTGTATCTCCTCTTTGTTTGACTCTATAACTTGTACATTTGCAATTTTTTTCTGTTTGTATCTTGTATGGAACGCATTGTAGTGTCCTACTACGAATAACACACAGACGCGGTGGTATTGATTCAACCCCTTTATTCTCTGCGTCTGCTCAGTTCCCCGTCCCTACTCTAACTGCCCGGTTCCTGTCCCCTAGCTCCTCCCGTTCCTGCTCCTCCCTCCTAGCTCCACCCCAACCACTAGACTACCCCATACAATCCTACATCTCCCCCCTTCTTAACAAAATGAACTTAGTTTCCACATTGTTTGTAAGTCTTCAATCCACCACACGGGTTGACGAATAGCTTGTTCTTCAAGCGTCAGTAGTGTCGAATCCTGGGTGGTCCTGACTTTGATCAGTCTTTCCGGTGTCTTAGCCACGATGTCCTTAGCCGCGGGAATGCACTTTTGGGAATGCAACCCATTGCATGTGGGCTGCTTATTGTTCGGTTCCACAGTTATCGTGGTTCTTTCTTGTTGTGTGACTGCTACTGGCTCAGCTCGGCAGTGACTGTCTGCCTTCCTTGGTGACCCTTGGTCTATTGCCGATTGATCTCCTTCGGGAGCGAACGATGGGCTGGTCTTCTTCTGAGCTCCCACCTGTGAAGTTGTTTCTCTTTGTCTTGTCAGGTTGGGAACCGCACTGTTCTTCTGTTCACCATCCGTCAGGTTGGGAACAGCACTGTTCTTCTGTTCACCATCTGTCAGGTTGGGAACGGCACTGTTCTTCTGTTCACCGCCAGGCATGCCAGACATTAGTGTATTATCTGATATGGGTGTCCTGTCTTGATTCTTGGACTCATGTGTTGCCTCTGTTTGTTTCTTCCCTTCCCACTCGTGTTTGAGGCTGGCGAGACCCTTGACCACCCGGTCATGTGCCTGTTTGTCTCTCATTCGGTGGCAGTTCATCTCTGTCACTATGTTCGGTCCTCCCCGCGGGGTGACGGGATAATCCTTTACCACTTGGTAGATATTGTCCCATTTCTTTGTTTTCCTTCCGTCAGTTCTTTGAGTCAACCTCTCTGACCCCATCAGGGGTGACGGTATATTATTCATGTCTTGATGTGGCGATGACTGACGTGACTTGTTGTCCTTTGGTTCTGTTGTGCGTCCGGGTGATTGATGCCATGGCCGTGGTCGGGACCATGATTTTGTTGACCCGAATGATCGGACAGACATGTCTTCCGACTCGGAGGAGTCGGTTGCCGATTTCCTTTGAGAACGTTCTTTTGAGGGCGTTGTGACTGATACGTTTATTGAGTTGGTATTCTGGGATGACATGCTCCTGGGGTCGGAGCTATCTACGGAGCATTTCCTTGGGTATGTCTCTTTTTGTGTCTTCTGTGTTGTTGCGGTGGAGGGATCGTTTACTTCATTAGTTTGGTCTCGGGGCATTTGGTCTTTACCCTTTTCACGGGACATCAATGGTCCCTTCTCCGCTTTCTCGTTGACACAACTGTCTGGAGTGTACATGCCCCTCCCTTTTCGGTGTCTGAGTGGCTTGCCACTCCTCATGTGGTTGGTTTCTTCTTCTCGCTTGTTGTTTGTGTTAACGTCCGTGCCATTGGGATGATTTGTCTCACCGCTTGATGCTTCCTCGGACTCATCTGTAGACTTTGGTGCATAGCGGGAGGATGGCCGGGGTTGTTCGTGTGCTGGTTTCTGGCATTGACGGGATAGGTCCCATCTTCCGTAGTTCGTCTTTCTTGCCTTCTTGTTGAGCAATCTGCCATTTTGTCCATGGGTGTGATCTGTCCCACTTGACACTTCATCTGTTTCATAATCATTCTCATCATCGGTTGACTGACTCCTTGAGGTTGAGTAACTCCGTGAGGTTGTATCAGTACCGCTTTCGCAATCCTGATTCATCATGGCCTTTTGTGATGGTGACTTGGAGTGTTCCCTGATGCTCTGTCTCTGGTTTCTTGACTCTGATTCACCCTCCCTCTTTTCAGCTTTGTTTGTCTCCTGGGCCTCTCCCTGAGGCATAACGGGTGCCTCTTTCCAGACATTTGAGTGCACGTCTTTCGAGAAGTCTTTTGCTTTTATTCGCACTCCAGCCTCGGCCCCTCTGATGATTCTCTTTAGCGACCATTGCTCCTGAAGAATCTTGCGCTTCGTGTCTGCGCTTGAACAGCCTTCGATTATTCGGAGCCGAACTGCTTCTTCATTAGTAAATGTGTTGAAGTGGCAGCAGGGTACCAGACTTAGTAACCGGGTAATGAATCTCGGCAGTGGTTCTCCTGGTTCCTGCCGCGCTGTATTGAAAGCGATGCGAGCATGATCCACTTCCACCAGTGCATGGAAATGGGCACGTAGCTTCACTTGGAGTCTTCCATAGCTCTCTGTGTCCCTTTTGGGAAATGATCTGATTAGGCGACGGCCCTCATGACCGACTAGCTGGAGGAGTAGTGTCAGACATTTTCCATCCCTTTGTTCATCGATTGCATCAAGAAAATCGTCCAGGGAATCCAGCCACCGGTTCCATTCGGGACCCAAGTTCTGACCGTCAGTCTGTGACACTGGGGGTGGTACTTTAATGCAAGGACTGGGCCGGTGGGTTGCTTTTACCGCCGCCATGAGGGAGGTGTGTTTTATCTGCTATCGTCGTAGAATTGTTCGCTTTGTTTCCCGTCTTGTCTGCTGACTTTCTTCGGCCAGGATCCCGTGTCTAGCCGTCTCCTTTGATTTCGGGCAGGTTCACCACTCCTGGGTGACTACTGTATTCTGTCTGCCTTTAGCACGACTGTTTCAGGAGGCTTCACTGAGTTGGGCTTGGATTTCCTGATTTCGGAAATGGCCACCACTCAGCTGGTCCACACATGACACTTGGCTCAGCACCTTCCCGCTTTTATTGGGGTGGCCTGCTAACTGCAGGTGATTTGGGGTTCTCCTTACTGTTGATCATCTATCTTTGCGTGGCGCGGGAAAGTTGCTTCCGTACTTGCTTTTGTTCGTTACGTTCCAGATCTGTAGTTGCTTGGTGTATTTAGGGTGTGCACTCGCCTGTGTTTGCTGATTTCGGGACTTGTATTTATCCGTGTTTGGTATGTTCAGGTCTGTATTGGCTCGTGCTCGTGGCGTTCTGGGTTTGCATTTGCTTGTTTTAGTACCATTCGATATTTGTGCCAGCTTATGCTTGTTTGCATCAAGGCTTGCTTTTGCTCATGTCTGTTTATGCTTGAAGCATGTGCTTGCTCTCAGTGTGTCTCTTGCACTTGCCAGTGCTTGTTGTGTTTGCGGTGTGTTTACGGTTGTCTTTATTTGTATCTTGCGTTAATTGGTCTCGCATTCACCTTTGCGTGTCCTAATGCAGCTCTTGCATTTACTTGTGCTTGTTTGTCTTTGTTATTGCTTTTGCCAATGCTTGTTTGCTTGTATCTGTCAATGCGCGTTCATTGACATAGTCTGTCACTTGCCGATGTTCATTCAATGTAGTCATTCCATTTGCCAATGCTTGTTCCTTTGGTTGTTCTTCTATGTGTATCAGTGCTATTGGCCTGACTTCAAGATGGCCGCTCCCGATTTTCACAGGGGTGTCTTTTTGGGCTTGCCTGACTTAAAGATGGCCGCCGCTGTGGAGCCTCAGGTCACACGAGGTTTGGCTCTCTATCTCTCTCTCTCTGCCTCATTCACTCGGGTCCATTCACCGCACTCACCGGGCGAGGGGACTCCTTCCAGGGCACAAAGGCTGTCCCCGCATCCACCGCCACAGCGAGGGGCACAGGCGCGACCGGGGTGAGCTCCCGACGTCGCGTCCTTCGTCTTCTCCCGGACTCACGCTCAGGGTGAGATTCGAATACTTTCTTGGCGCGCGATCGCGCTGGCTGCACTTTTCACTGCGTTTACTCGCAGCGCGCCACACTCCACAACCACGGAGCTTCAGGGGGTGATGGGGCAATATCGGGGTGGGCTCCCGACCTTCACTTACGTCCTCGTTGTGTCTTCGCGCCCTTGGGACTCTCGCGTCCAGCGCAACCGGCTCTTTCTCTGCTGGTGTTCTGGCGCTTTCACTCGGCGCTTCGTCTTCTGGCGCTCTGGCGCTTTCACTTGGCGCTTTCTCCCTCTCTCGGCTCTTCCCGCTTCCAGGGTCCGCTAGGTCGCTCTGGGTGGCCTCACTTGGGGCACCGCGGGTCACGGTCACGGCGGAGCTCTGAACGCTCCGCACTGCGGGACGGGGTTCACTCAGGTGGGTTAGCTTCTGGATCCCACCCTCGTCGCCAGCTGTAGTGTCCTACTACGAATAACACACAGACGCGGTGGTATTGATTCAACCCCTTTATTCTCTGCGTCTGCTCAGTTCCCCGTCCCTACTCTAACTGCCCGGTTCCTGTCCCCTAGCTCCTCCCGTTCCTGCTCCTCCCTCCTAGCTCCACCCCAACCACTAGACTACCCCATACAATCCTACACGCATGTAATCCTAAGTCTTTATGTATCGCAACTGGTTCTTATGTAAAGCGCTCTGACACATTCGGGTAATGTTCACGCTATATACAATCGCATTAAATAAATAAATACAATGCCCATAGATGACAATTCTTCAGCATGTTGGAAGCCAGGTCCTATCTTTTTCACACAGTGCTTGGAGGCGGTGACCTTCATTTTGCATGAGACATCCCTAGGTCACCTCTCGGGTTGGGATGGCCGGCCAAAACACATATGTGTACTTAGGGAGTGGCGTGCACGTCACACTTCTTCTCCCAATGCCCGCCCCTCCCTTCGCAAGCTGGCTCAGGCCAGAAAATGAAAAATAAAATGAAGACATTGTTTTATTTTTTATTTACTGGCTCGGAGCTAGGCAGTGGGGCGATGCTCCTCCGCCATTGCGGAGGACCCGCCACTGTTGTAGGCTTGCATTTATAATGGGATAAACAAGTCAAGAACCAGAATGCAACAAAAACAATTAATTGCATAAAATACTCACTCAAAGAGCAGTTACTGAAAAGCATGAGACTGTGAGTATTGAGTGACAGACTATGGAACTGGACACGTTTGTTGGTGGGGAATAAGTGAGTCTATGGAACTGTACAAGTTTGTTGACAGGAATAAGTGATACTCTATAGAAGTGCATGAGTTTGTTGATGGGAATAAGTGAAACTATGGTAGTGTATGAGTTTGTTGGTGGGGAATAAGTGAGACTATGGAAGTGAATGAGTTTGTTGGGGAATAAGTGAGACTGTTCAAGTGAATTAGTTTGTTGGTGGGGAATAAGTGAGACTATGGAAGTGTGCGAGTTTGTTGGGGAATAAGTGAGACTGTTCAAGTGAATTAGTTTGTTGGTGGGGAATAAGTGAGACTATGGAAGTGTGCGAGTTTGTTGGGGAATAAGTGAGACTCTATGGAAGTGTATGAGTTTATTGGTAGGGAATAAGTGAGACAATGGAAGTGTGCAAGTTTGTTGGTTAATAAGTGAGACTCTATGGAAGTGTGCGAGTTTGTTGGGAAATAATAGAGACTATGGAAGTGTATGAGTTTGTTGGTGGGAAATAAGTGAGACTCTATGGAAGTGTATGAGTTTGTTGGTGGGGAATAAGTGAGACTATTAAAGTGTATGAGTTTGTTGGTGGGGAATAAGTGAGACTATGGAAGTGTGCGAGTTTGTTGGGAAATAATAGACTATGGAAGTGTATGAGTTTGTTGGTGGGAAATAAGTGAGACTCTATGGAAGTGTATGAGTTTGTTGGTGGGGAATAAGTGAGACTATTAAAGTGTATGAGTTTGTTGGTGGGGAATAAGTGAGACTATGGAAGTGTGCGAGTTTGTTGGTTAATAAGTGAGATTCTATGGAAGTGTGCGAGTTTGTTGGGAAATAATTGAGACTATGGAAGTGTATGAGTTTGTTGGTGGGAAATAAGTGAGACTCTATGGAAGTGTATGAGTTTGTTGGTGGGGAATAAGTGAGACTATTAAAGTGTATGAGTTTGTTGGTCGGGAATAAGTGAGACTATAGAAGTGTGCAAGTTTGTTGGTTAATAAGTGAGACTCTATGGAAGTGTGCGAGTTTGTTGGGAAATAATTGAGACTATGGAAGTGTATGAGTTTGTTGGTGGGAAATAAGTGAGACTCTATGGAAGTGTATGAGTTTGTTGGTGGGGAATAAGTGAGACTATTAAAGTGTATGAGTTTGTTGGCGGGGAATAAGTGAGACTATGGAAGTGTGCGAGTTTGTTGGGGAATAAGTGAGACTATTAAATTGTATGAGTTTGTTGGTGGGGAATAAGTGAGACTATGGAAGTGTGCGAGTTTTTTAGGGAATAAGTGAGACTATGGAAGTGTATGAGTTTGTTGTTGGGGAATAAGTGAGACTTAACGTGTATGAGTTTGTTGATGGGAAAACGTGAGACTACAGACGTATACAAGTTTGTTGGTGGTGAGTAAGTGAGACTATGGAAGTAAATGAGTTTGTTGGGGAGGAAGTGAGACTATGCAAGTGTACAAGGGTGTTGGTGGGGAATAAGTGAGACTATGGAAGTGTATGAGTTTTTTGGTGGGGAATAAGTGAGACTATGGAAGTGTACGAGTTTGTTGGTGGGAATAAGTGAGACTCTATGGAACTGTATGAGTGTTGGTGGGGAATAAGTGAGACTATGGAAGTGTGCGAGTTTGTTGGTGGGGAATAAGTGCGACTCTATGGAAGCGTATGAGTTTGTTGGTGAGAATAAGTGAGACTATGGAAGTGTGCGAGTTTGTTGGGGAATAAGTGAGACTATGGAAGTGTACGAGTTTGTTGTTGGGGAATAAGTGAGACTATTAACATGTATGAGTTTGTTGATGGGAAAACGTGAGACTACAGACGTATACAAGTTTGTTGGTGGTGAGAAAGTGAGACTATGGAAGTAAATTAGTTTGTTGGGGAGGAAGTGAGACTATGCAAGTGTACGAGAGTGTTGGTGGGGAATAAGTGAGACTATGGAAGTGTATGAGTTTGTTGTCGGGGAATAAGTGAGACTATGGAAGTTTGCGAGTTTGTTGGTGGGTGTCCCGAGTGGGCCGGGACGTGAGGGGTTTCGACCACTGGGACAGGACTGACTGGAGGTGATGGGGTAAATAGAAACACTGGCGCCTTAAGTAAGGGTTTCAGAGAAGGCTTTATTGGGATGTATGTCTTTCTCATCAAAGGGGTTGCTCGTTCTCTAGCAAGGGATGCAGGGTCCAAAGAAAAGGTAGCTTTCTCCAGCTTGGCTATGCACGTGGTCCGGGGCGGTCGTATTCCAGGAGGGGACGTCTCTCCGCTCCGTGTTCCTCTCCGGTACCAAAAAGAAAGGAAACGTGTATCAGACACTAATATAATACTGGGTAGAAAGCATCAGTGAGAAGGTGCACGCTTTTACTCAAAGGGGTGTGTTAGGAGTGCTCGTGCTCAGGCAGGATACTGTACACAGGGCTGTACACATTTACACACGGGGCTGCCTCCTACGCCCGACCCAACCCGCGACCCGGCCCCGTACCTCTTGTAGCCACGCTCCTCCGGTGGGAGCGTGGCGGGGTGAAGCGTTAAACCGTTGGCCTCCTGGCGGGTCGCTCTCGGTCTCTGTGGATTCAGGATACCGCCTTCCGTCTTCCTCGATGTCCGCTGCCTCCAGGGAAACGCCGTCCGTCCTCTCTTCCTTACTTCCGCCTTTTGATGTGACGACGCTTTCATGGGGCGGAGTCTTGTCTTCCAGGTCCGTGTTCTTAAAGGAGCTGAACGCGGTATTATCATCCGGCCATCCCGACTCGGGTTCCTCGTTCCACGGACAAGGTTGAAGCTGTGGGAAAAAGGGGCAAGGTGAGAGGGGGGTGGCGGACCACCAGTCCATTGGGATAGTCAACTCCTGTCAGCCGGACCCGTCACATTCCTCCCCCCCTGGATTCTCCCGTTCGGGGAGAGGGAACACCCGGGAGAGGAAGTCAGCATTTCCATTGTCCTTCCCTTTTCGATGGTGTACTGTAAACGAGTAAGGTTGTAATGACAGAAACCACCGCAATACTCGGGGGTTATGACTGCTGTTCTGATGTATCCATTTCAGGGGGGCATGGTCAGTATGTAGGATGAATGGTTTACCCTCTAAATAGTATCTCAGTTTCTCTATTGCCCACTTTATAGCCAGAGCCTCTCTCTCAATGGTGGAATATTTACACTCCCGGGGGAAAAGCTTCCTGCTTACATACAGAACCGGGTGTTCAACCCCTTCATTGCTGACTTGGGACAACACTGCGCCTATCCCCACATTGGAGGCATCTGTGGCTAACACGAAGGGTTTGGTATGATCAGGAGATACTAGGACGGGGGCTGTAGTCATGGTGGTTTTCAGGATTTGGAAAACCCTCAGGGCTCCATGAGAGGGATGATTATATTCCCGGGCCTTCGTGTCCTTTCTGAGAAGGTCTGTTAAGGGGGCTGCCACCTCGGCAAAACAGGGTATGAACCGGCGGTAGTACCCTACCAGCCCGAGGAAGGCCCGGAGATCTCTTTTAGTGGTGGGAAACGGAACTGTTGCTATTGCTCGCACTTTCTCGCTTTGTGGAGCTATGGTACCCTCCCCCAGCACGTATCCCAGGTAGTTCACCCGTTGGAAGGCTGCTCTGGATTTT
Source organism: Lissotriton vulgaris (assembly GCF_964263255.1). Lineage (NCBI taxonomy): Eukaryota > Metazoa > Chordata > Amphibia > Caudata > Salamandridae > Lissotriton > Lissotriton vulgaris. Next base: position 158,544,813 of record NC_141686.1, on the reverse strand, counting down.
TTTGCATTGATATGGAGTCCCGCTCTACGAAGCGCTGTGAGGATGGTTTGCAGATGTAGAAGATGCTCCTCCCAATCTTGGCTATAATTGACGATGTCGTCCAAATAGGCTGAGCTGAATGATACATAGGGTTGTAAAACCCTGTTCATGAGGCGCTGAAAGGTCGCCGGGGCACCATGGAGGCCAAATGGAAGAACTGTAAATTCATAGGCCCCTTCGTCCGTCACAAATGCGGTTTTCTTCCTATCCTCCTCACGAAGAGGCACCTGCCAATACCCCTTCGTGAGGTCGATGGTCGTGATATATTTGGCGTCGCCTATTTTCTCAATTAAATCGTCCACCCGAGGGATAGGGTAGGTATCAAAGTGAGACACCGCGTTCAAGGCCCGGAAGTCCATACAGAAGCGTTTGGACCCATCGGGTTTAGGTATCATCACAATCGGGGACGACCAATGGCTCTGAGAGGGCCGGATTACGCCTAATTTGAGTATGGCATGGACTTCCTTTCGGACGGCTTCTTTCCGGGCTGCTGGTATCCTGTAAGGTCTTTGTTTTACCACTTCTCCCAGAAGGGTTTCGATACGGTGCTCGGCTAGGTTAGTTCTCCCGGGTAGGTCAGAAAAAACTTTGGCGAAGGGTTTCAGGGCGTCTGCCAACTCGGTCTTCTCCTGGGAGGTCAACCCCTGGTTGACCACCAGTTGATCTAAGGTCGAGACGTTGGGGATGTTGGTCTGACCTACAAAATGACCCGCTCTGGGTACCGGCCCTAACCATTCTTTTAATAGGTTAATGTGGTATGTTTGGGTTTTAGTGGGCGATAGGCGTAACCTGTAGGTAGTTCGGCCAATGGCTTCAATAATCCGGAACGGGCCTTGCCACTCATGTTTGTTCTTGTTACCTAGGGGGGGTAACAGCACCAGAGCCCACTTCCCGACATCGATGGTTCTCAACTTCTTTCCTTTGTCGTACGTCGTTTTGTATCTCTCGTGATGATGATCCAGGTTGGAGTATGCTAGTTCTCGTAACTTTCCCAGTTTGGTTCTCAGCTGCGTGGTGTATTCCAACATACTTTTCTGTTCTTGTGATTCCTCGTTTTCCCACATTTCTCTAGTGATGTCCAGGAGGGACCGTGGCATTCTTCCATATAAGAGCTCGAAGGAGGAACATCCTAGGCTACTTTGTTTCTGTGCCCGTAGGACATATAGGGCGATGGGCAGAAGTCGGTCCCAGGTGGGTCCTTCGGCGGTCAGCAGTTTTTTCAGGGTTTGCTTGAGAGTCTGGTTGTACCGCTCAACGAGGCCATCTGTTTGGGGATGGTACACTGAGGTCTTCAGATGCTTGATGTCCAAAGAGGCACAAACTTCCTTCATCAGTTTCGAGGTAAATGGGGTCCCCTGATCAGTCAGCACCTCTTTAGGGAACCCTACACGAGAAAACAGCTCCACGAACTTCTCGGCTATGGCTGATGTTTTGGTGGTTCGCAAAGGAAAGGCTTCCACAAACCGGGTCGCGTAGTCGACTATCACGAGGGCATACAAATATCCGAGGCACGACTTCGGCAAGGGGCCGATTATATCCATGCCGACCCGTTCGAACGGGACTCCTATGATGGGCATCCTCTGTAGGGGTGCAGCGGGTGGTCGGTGGGTGTTTCTTCTTTGGCATACTTCACATTTAGCGCAGAAGTCCTGCACGTCCCTATAGATTCCAGGCCAAAAGAAATGCCTGACAATGCTTTCAGTAGTTTTTTCCTTGCCTGCATGGCCGGCCGTCAAATGGGCATGAGCGAAAAAGAGCACCTGTTCCCGAAAGGACCGGGGCACCAATAGTTGTAGTTCTCCCTCTTTCCTGGCCTGGCGGTATAGCAACTCGTTCTTAATCAAGAAGCGGGGGTAAGACTGTGGGTTGAGTCCCTCAGGGGTGTGGGCATTTTCCCAGGCATGGAATAGGGTCCTATCTTCTCCCTGAGCAAAGCGAAAACTCCTATCGATAACCCAGGGTTCGGGGGACAGGTATGAGGGCAGGTCCTCCCTCTGCACCGGTCGGGACAGGGTTTCCCTAAAGAGAGAAAGGAATTCGGGGTTGTCTGTCCCTAAGATCATGTCCTCTGGCAGGGAATCCACCACCCCCACCCTGACCGTACAGGGTTCTCTATCAGGTAGCGTTATGGTAATGGAGGCTACGGGGTATGGCTTCTCATCCCCGTGCACACACCTAATATACACAGGACTCTGGGGATTCATCTGTTTGTTTTTGACAAAGCGTGTCTGGATAACGGACTGTCTGCACCCTGAGTCTAACAAGGCCCTTACTCTGCAACCATTCATCCTCATACTCACATAGAACGTGCTGCCCATTTCCGCGGAGTACATCACGGTTCGCGGGAGGTAACCGACCTCCATGGGCTCCTCTTGGTTCTTTCGTTTGGGACACATTCTCGCTATGTGGCCCCACTCCCCGCACTCAAAGCACTGTGGTCCTTTGTTCATGGCAGACATCATTCCTGTAGGCTTAAACAATCTGGGGACCTCGGTCACAGCTTTAAGTCTTTTGTCCAACTTCGGAGGATGTATGGCTTTAAGGGCTTCCTCATGATCCCAAGGTGTGGTTTTAGGTTGAGCTCGGGCATATTGTGACGCCATTTCTATGGCTTGTTCTACTGTGATCCCCACGTGTTGGCGCAGCCAGCGTTGGGTGGCATAGGGCAACGCCTCCATAAATTGCTCTAAATACACCTTGTTCAGAATATCCTCTTTACTACACAGGTCCGGACGCAGCCTCTTGTCAGCCGCCATTTTTAATCTAAAGAACAGAGTCTTCGGGTTCTCCCCTTGAATCCCTCTCTCCTTTCTGAAGCGTACTCGATAGCCTCTTGATCCAGCCCAAGGTGATCCAAGATGACCATTTTGATGGTCGCATAGGGGGTAGTGCCTAGGGGGTTGGCTGCTTGATAGGCAGATTGGGCTTCCGCAGTGAGGAGAGGAGCTAAAAAGAACGGCCATTTCTCCTCGGGCCAACTCATTGCGCGAGCGGCCCTTTCAAAGTTTAAAAGGAAAGCATCGGGGTCTTCACCGTGCACATATTTCTGGAGGGCCATACCGGTGGGATGGGGGCTGTGCAGGCGGGCCTCACTGGGGAAGGTCTGGGTGGGGGGCGGCACATTTCTGATGCTTTCCAACTAGGCGGTAATGGTTTTAGTAAACAGTTCTCGGTCCGCCTGGGCCGATGTAAGCTGACTTTCCACGGCCCATTCCAGTTTTTCTTGGCCTTTGATGATGTGGTTGATAAGGGCCTCCATCTTTTCCTGGCAGATGGATGTTGGAGGAGATCCCACTTCTGACACCAGTTGTCCCGAGTGGGCCGGGACGTGAGGGGTTTCGACCACTGGGACGGGACTGACTGGAGGTGATGGGGTAAATAGAAACACTGGCGCCTTAAGTAAGGGTTTCAGAGAAGGCTTTATTGGGATGTATGTCTTTCTCATCAAAGGGGTTGCTCGTTCTCTAGCAAGGGATGCAGGGTCCAAAGAAAAGGTAGCTTTCTCCAGCTTGGCTATGCACGTGGTCCGGGGCGGTCGTATTCCAGGAGGGGACGTCTCTCCGCTCCGTGTTCCTCTCCGGTACCAAAAAGAAAGGAAACGTGTATCAGACACTAATATAATACTGAGTACACTCGTAAGGGCCGGGAGTGAGGGAAAGCATTAGTGAGAAGGTGCACGCTTTTACTCAAAGGGGTGTGTTAGGAGTGCTCGTGCTCAGGCAGGATACTGTACACAGGGCTGTACACATTTACACACGGGGCTGCCTCCTACGCCCGACCCAACCCGCGACCCGGCCCCGTACCTCTTGTAGCCACGCTCCTCCCGTGAGAGCGTGGCGGGGCGAAGCGTTAAACCGTTGGCCTCCTGGCGGGTCGCTCTCGGTCTCTGTGGATTCAGGATACCGCCTTCCGTCTTCCTCGATGTCCGCTGCCTCCAGGGAAACGCCGTCCGTCCTCTCTTCCTTACCTCCGCCTTTTGATGTGACGACGCTTTCATGGGGCGGAGTCTCGTCTTCCAGGTCCGTGTTCTTAAAGGAGCCGAACGTGGTATTATCATCCGGCCATCCCGACTCGGGTTCCTCGTTCCACAGACAAGGTTGAAGCTGTGGGGAAAAGGGGCAAGGTGAGAGGGGGGTGGCGGACCACCAGTCCGTTGGGATAGTCAACTCCTGTCCGCCGGACCCGTCACAGTGGGGAATAAGTGCGACTCTATGGAAGCGTATGAGTTTCTTGGTGAGAATAAGTGAGACTCTGGAAGTGAATGAGTTTCTTGATGAGAATGAGTGAGACTCAATGGAAGTGTATGAGTTTGTTCATGAGAATAAGTGAGACTATGGAAGTGAATGAGTTTGTTGGTGGGGAATAAGTGAGACTATGGAAGTATACGAGTATGTTGTTGGGGAGTAAATGAAACTATGGAAGTGTATGAATTTGTTGGTGGGAAATAAGTGAGACTATGGAAGTGTATGAGTTTGTTGGTGGGGAATAAGTGAGACTATTAAAGTGTATGAGTTTGTTGGTGGGGATTAAGTGAGACTATGGAAGTGTATAAGTTTGTTGGTGGGGAATAAGTGAGACTATGGAAGTGTGTGAGTTTGTTGGGGAATATGTGAGACTATGGAAGTGTATGAGTTTGTTGTTGGGGAATAAGTGAGACTATTAACGTGTATGAGTTTGTTGATGGGAAAACGTGAGACTACAGACGTATACAAGTTTGTTGGTGGTGAGTAATTGAGACTATGGAAGTAAATGAGTTTGTTGGGGAGGAAGTGAGACTATGCAAGTGTACAAGGGTGTTGGTGGGGAATAAGTGAGACTATGGAAGTGTATGAGTTTTTTGGTGGGGAATAAGTGAGACTATGGAAGTGTACGAGTTTGTTGGTGGGAATAAGTGAGACTCTATGGAACTGTATGAGTGTTGGTGGGGAATAAGTGAGACTATGGAAGTGTGCGAGTTTGTTGGTGGGGAATAAGTGCAACTCTATGGAAGCGTATGAGTTTGTTGGTGAGAATAAGTGAGACTATGGAAGTGTGCGAGTTTGTTGGGGAATAAGTGAGACTATGGAAGTGTACGAGTTTGTTGTTGGGGAATAAGTGAGACTATTAACATGTATGAGTTTGTTGATGGGAAAACGTGAGACTACAGACGTATACAAGTTTGTTGGTGGTGAGAAAGTGAGACTATGGAAGTAAATTAGTTTGTTGGGGAGGAAGTGAGACTATGCAAGTGTACGAGAGTGTTGGTGGGGAATAAGTGAGACTATGGAAGTGTATGAGTTTGTTGTCGGGGAATAAGTGAGACTATGGAAGTTTGCGAGTTTGTTGGTGGGTGTCCCGAGTGGGCCGGGACGTGAGGGGTTTCGACCACTGGGACAGGACTGACTGGAGGTGATGGGGTAAATAGAAACACTGGCGCCTTAAGTAAGGGTTTCAGAGAAGGCTTTATTGGGATGTATGTCTTTCTCATCAAAGGGGTTGCTCGTTCTCTAGCAAGGGATGCAGGGTCCAAAGAAAAGGTAGCTTTCTCCAGCTTGGCTATGCACGTGGTCCGGGGCGGTCGTATTCCAGGAGGGGACGTCTCTCCGCTCCGTGTTCCTCTCCGGTACCAAAAAGAAAGGAAACGTGTATCAGACACTAATATAATACTGGGTAGAAAGCATCAGTGAGAAGGTGCACGCTTTTACTCAAAGGGGTGTGTTAGGAGTGCTCGTGCTCAGGCAGGATACTGTACACAGGGCTGTACACATTTACACACGGGGCTGCCTCCTACGCCCGACCCAACCCGCGACCCGGCCCCGTACCTCTTGTAGCCACGCTCCTCCGGTGGGAGCGTGGCGGGGTGAAGCGTTAAACCGTTGGCCTCCTGGCGGGTCGCTCTCGGTCTCTGTGGATTCAGGATACCGCCTTCCGTCTTCCTCGATGTCCGCTGCCTCCAGGGAAACGCCGTCCGTCCTCTCTTCCTTACTTCCGCCTTTTGATGTGACGACGCTTTCATGGGGCGGAGTCTTGTCTTCCAGGTCCGTGTTCTTAAAGGAGCTGAACGCGGTATTATCATCCGGCCATCCCGACTCGGGTTCCTCGTTCCACGGACAAGGTTGAAGCTGTGGGAAAAAGGGGCAAGGTGAGAGGGGGGTGGCGGACCACCAGTCCATTGGGATAGTCAACTCCTGTCAGCCGGACCCGTCACATTCCTCCCCCCCTGGATTCTCCCGTTCGGGGAGAGGGAACACCCGGGAGAGGAAGTCAGCATTTCCATTGTCCTTCCCTTTTCGATGGTGTACTGTAAACGAGTAAGGTTGTAATGACAGAAACCACCGCAATACTCGGGGGTTATGACTGCTGTTCTGATGTATCCATTTCAGGGGGGCATGGTCAGTATGTAGGATGAATGGTTTACCCTCTAAATAGTATCTCAGTTTCTCTATTGCCCACTTTATAGCCAGAGCCTCTCTCTCAATGGTGGAATATTTACACTCCCGGGGGAAAAGCTTCCTGCTTACATACAGAACCGGGTGTTCAACCCCTTCATTGCTGACTTGGGACAACACTGCGCCTATCCCCACATTGGAGGCATCTGTGGCTAACACGAAGGGTTTGGTATGATCAGGAGATACTAGGACGGGGGCTGTAGTCATGGTGGTTTTCAGGATTTGGAAAACCCTCAGGGCTCCATGAGAGGGATGATTATATTCCCGGGCCTTCGTGTCCTTTCTGAGAAGGTCTGTTAAGGGGGCTGCCACCTCGGCAAAACAGGGTATGAACCGGCGGTAGTACCCTACCAGCCCGAGGAAGGCCCGGAGATCTCTTTTAGTGGTGGGAAACGGAACTGTTGCTATTGCTCGCACTTTCTCGCTTTGTGGAGCTATGGTACCCTCCCCCAGCACGTATCCCAGGTAGTTCACCCGTTGGAAGGCTGCTCTGGATTTTTTTGCATTGATATGGAGTCCCGCTCTACGAAGCGCTGTGAGGATGGTTTGCAGATGTAGAAGATGCTCCTCCCAATCTTGGCTATAATTGACGATGTCGTCCAAATAGGCTGAGCTGAATGATACATAGGGTTGTAAAACCCTGTTCATGAGGCGCTGAAAGGTCGCCGGGGCACCATGGAGGCCAAATGGAAGAACTGTAAATTCATAGGCCCCTTCGTCCGTCACAAATGCGGTTTTCTTCCTATCCTCCTCACGAAGAGGCACCTGCCAATACCCCTTCGTGAGGTCGATGGTCGTGATATATTTGGCGTCGCCTATTTTCTCAATTAAATCGTCCACCCGAGGGATAGGGTAGGTATCAAAGTGAGACACCGCGTTCAAGGCCCGGAAGTCCATACAGAAGCGTTTGGACCCATCGGGTTTAGGTATCATCACAATCGGGGACGACCAATGGCTCTGAGAGGGCCGGATTACGCCTAATTTGAGTATGGCATGGACTTCCTTTCGGACGGCTTCTTTCCGGGCTGCTGGTATCCTGTAAGGTCTTTGTTTTACCACTTCTCCCAGAAGGGTTTCGATACGGTGCTCGGCTAGGTTAGTTCTCCCGGGTAGGTCAGAAAAAACTTTGGCGAAGGGTTTCAGGGCGTCTGCCAACTCGGTCTTCTCCTGGGAGGTCAACCCCTGGTTGACCACCAGTTGATCTAAGGTCGAGACGTTGGGGATGTTGGTCTGACCTACAAAATGACCCGCTCTGGGTACCGGCCCTAACCATTCTTTTAATAGGTTAATGTGGTATGTTTGGGTTTTAGTGGGCGATAGGCGTAACCTGTAGGTAGTTCGGCCAATGGCTTCAATAATCCGGAACGGGCCTTGCCACTCATGTTTGTTCTTGTTACCTAGGGGGGGTAACAGCACCAGAGCCCACTTCCCGACATCGATGGTTCTCAACTTCTTTCCTTTGTCGTACGTCGTTTTGTATCTCTCGTGATGATGATCCAGGTTGGAGTATGCTAGTTCTCGTAACTTTCCCAGTTTGGTTCTCAGCTGCGTGGTGTATTCCAACATACTTTTCTGTTCTTGTGATTCCTCGTTTTCCCACATTTCTCTAGTGATGTCCAGGAGGGACCGTGGCATTCTTCCATATAAGAGCTCGAAGGAGGAACATCCTAGGCTACTTTGTTTCTGTGCCCGTAGGACATATAGGGCGATGGGCAGAAGTCGGTCCCAGGTGGGTCCTTCGGCGGTCAGCAGTTTTTTCAGGGTTTGCTTGAGAGTCTGGTTGTACCGCTCAACGAGGCCATCTGTTTGGGGATGGTACACTGAGGTCTTCAGATGCTTGATGTCCAAAGAGGCACAAACTTCCTTCATCAGTTTCGAGGTAAATGGGGTCCCCTGATCAGTCAGCACCTCTTTAGGGAACCCTACACGAGAAAACAGCTCCACGAACTTCTCGGCTATGGCTGATGTTTTGGTGGTTCGCAAAGGAAAGGCTTCCACAAACCGGGTCGCGTAGTCGACTATCACGAGGGCATACAAATATCCGAGGCACGACTTCGGCAAGGGGCCGATTATATCCATGCCGACCCGTTCGAACGGGACTCCTATGATGGGCATCCTCTGTAGGGGTGCAGCGGGTGGTCGGTGGGTGTTTCTTCTTTGGCATACTTCACATTTAGCGCAGAAGTCCTGCACGTCCCTATAGATTCCAGGCCAAAAGAAATGCCTGACAATGCTTTCAGTAGTTTTTTCCTTGCCTGCATGGCCGGCCGTCAAATGGGCATGAGCGAAAAAGAGCACCTGTTCCCGAAAGGACCGGGGCACCAATAGTTGTAGTTCTCCCTCTTTCCTGGCCTGGCGGTATAGCAACTCGTTCTTAATCAAGAAGCGGGGGTAAGACTGTGGGTTGAGTCCCTCAGGGGTGTGGGCATTTTCCCAGGCATGGAATAGGGTCCTATCTTCTCCCTGAGCAAAGCGAAAACTCCTATCGATAACCCAGGGTTCGGGGGACAGGTATGAGGGCAGGTCCTCCCTCTGCACCGGTCGGGACAGGGTTTCCCTAAAGAGAGAAAGGAATTCGGGGTTGTCTGTCCCTAAGATCATGTCCTCTGGCAGGGAATCCACCACCCCCACCCTGACCGTACAGGGTTCTCTATCAGGTAGCGTTATGGTAATGGAGGCTACGGGGTATGGCTTCTCATCCCCGTGCACACACCTAATATACACAGGACTCTGGGGATTCATCTGTTTGTTTTTGACAAAGCGTGTCTGGATAACGGACTGTCTGCACCCTGAGTCTAACAAGGCCCTTACTCTGCAACCATTCATCCTCATACTCACATAGAACGTGCTGCCCATTTCCGCGGAGTACATCACGGTTCGCGGGAGGTAACCGACCTCCATGGGCTCCTCTTGGTTCTTTCGTTTGGGACACATTCTCGCTATGTGGCCCCACTCCCCGCACTCAAAGCACTGTGGTCCTTTGTTCATGGCAGACATCATTCCTGTAGGCTTAAACAATCTGGGGACCTCGGTCACAGCTTTAAGTCTTTTGTCCAACTTCGGAGGATGTATGGCTTTAAGGGCTTCCTCATGATCCCAAGGTGTGGTTTTAGGTTGAGCTCGGGCATATTGTGACGCCATTTCTATGGCTTGTTCTACTGTGATCCCCACGTGTTGGCGCAGCCAGCGTTGGGTGGCATAGGGCAACGCCTCCATAAATTGCTCTAAATACACCTTGTTCAGAATATCCTCTTTACTACACAGGTCCGGACGCAGCCTCTTGTCAGCCGCCATTTTTAATCTAAAGAACAGAGTCTTCGGGTTCTCCCCTTGAATCCCTCTCTCCTTTCTGAAGCGTACTCGATAGCCTCTTGATCCAGCCCAAGGTGATCCAAGATGACCATTTTGATGGTCGCATAGGGGGTAGTGCCTAGGGGGTTGGCTGCTTGATAGGCAGATTGGGCTTCCGCAGTGAGGAGAGGAGCTAAAAAGAACGGCCATTTCTCCTCGGGCCAACTCATTGCGCGAGCGGCCCTTTCAAAGTTTAAAAGGAAAGCATCGGGGTCTTCACCGTGCACATATTTCTGGAGGGCCATACCGGTGGGATGGGGGCTGTGCAGGCGGGCCTCACTGGGGAAGGTCTGGGTGGGGGGCGGCACATTTCTGATGCTTTCCAACTAGGCGGTAATGGTTTTAGTAAACAGTTCTCGGTCCGCCTGGGCCGATGTAAGCTGACTTTCCACGGCCCATTCCAGTTTTTCTTGGCCTTTGATGATGTGGTTGATAAGGGCCTCCATCTTTTCCTGGCAGATGGATGTTGGAGGAGATCCCACTTCTGACACCAGTTGTCCCGAGTGGGCCGGGACGTGAGGGGTTTCGACCACTGGGACGGGACTGACTGGAGGTGATGGGGTAAATAGAAACACTGGCGCCTTAAGTAAGGGTTTCAGAGAAGGCTTTATTGGGATGTATGTCTTTCTCATCAAAGGGGTTGCTCGTTCTCTAGCAAGGGATGCAGGGTCCAAAGAAAAGGTAGCTTTCTCCAGCTTGGCTATGCACGTGGTCCGGGGCGGTCGTATTCCAGGAGGGGACGTCTCTCCGCTCCGTGTTCCTCTCCGGTACCAAAAAGAAAGGAAACGTGTATCAGACACTAATATAATACTGAGTACACTCGTAAGGGCCGGGAGTGAGGGAAAGCATTAGTGAGAAGGTGCACGCTTTTACTCAAAGGGGTGTGTTAGGAGTGCTCGTGCTCAGGCAGGATACTGTACACAGGGCTGTACACATTTACACACGGGGCTGCCTCCTACGCCCGACCCAACCCGCGACCCGGCCCCGTACCTCTTGTAGCCACGCTCCTCCCGTGAGAGCGTGGCGGGGCGAAGCGTTAAACCGTTGGCCTCCTGGCGGGTCGCTCTCGGTCTCTGTGGATTCAGGATACCGCCTTCCGTCTTCCTCGATGTCCGCTGCCTCCAGGGAAACGCCGTCCGTCCTCTCTTCCTTACCTCCGCCTTTTGATGTGACGACGCTTTCATGGGGCGGAGTCTCGTCTTCCAGGTCCGTGTTCTTAAAGGAGCCGAACGTGGTATTATCATCCGGCCATCCCGACTCGGGTTCCTCGTTCCACAGACAAGGTTGAAGCTGTGGGGAAAAGGGGCAAGGTGAGAGGGGGGTGGCGGACCACCAGTCCGTTGGGATAGTCAACTCCTGTCCGCCGGACCCGTCACAGTGGGGAATAAGTGCGACTCTATGGAAGCGTATGAGTTTCTTGGTGAGAATAAGTGAGACTCTGGAAGTGAATGAGTTTCTTGATGAGAATGAGTGAGACTCAATGGAAGTGTATGAGTTTGTTCATGAGAATAAGTGAGACTATGGAAGTGAATGAGTTTGTTGGTGGGGAATAAGTGAGACTATGGAAGTATACGAGTATGTTGTTGGGGAGTAAATGAAACTATGGAAGTGTATGAATTTGTTGGTGGGAAATAAGTGAGACTATGGAAGTGTATGAGTTTGTTGGTGGGGAATAAGTGAGACTATTAAAGTGTATGAGTTTGTTGGTGGGGATTAAGTGAGACTATGGAAGTGTATAAGTTTGTTGGTGGGGAATAAGTGAGACTATGGAAGTGTGTGAGTTTGTTGGGGAATATGTGAGACTATGGAAGTGTATGAGTTTGTTGTTGGGGAATAAGTGAGACTATTAACGTGTATGAGTTTGTTGATGGGAAAACGTGAGACTACAGACGTATACAAGTTTGTTGGTGGTGAGTAATTGAGACTATGGAAGTAAATGAGTTTGTTGGGGAGGAAGTGAGACTATGCAAGTGTTCGAGGGTGTTGGTGGGGAATAAGTGAGACTATGGAAGTGTATGAGTTTGTTGGCGGGGAATAAGTGAGACTATGGAAGTGTGCGCGTTTGTTGGTGGGGGATAAGTGTGACTCTATGTAAGCGTATGAGTTTGTTGGTGAGAATAAGTGAGACTCTGGAAGTGAATGAGTTTCTTGATGAGAATAAGTGAGACTCAATGGAACTGTATACGTTTAGTGAAGGGGAATGAGTGAGACTCAATGGAAGTGTATGAGCTTGTTTATGAGAATAGGTGAGACTATGGAAGTGAATGAGTTTGTTGGTGGGGAATAAGTGAGACTATGGAAGTGTATGAGTTTGTTGGTGGGAAATAAGTGAGACTATGGAAGTGTAAGAGTTTGTTGGTGGGGCGTAAGTGAGACTATGGAAGTGTATGTGTTTGTTGGTGGGAAATAAGTGAGACTATGGTAGTGAATGAGTTTGTTGATGAGAATAAGTGAGACTCAATGGAAGTGTATGTGTTTGTTGGTGGGGAATAAGTGAGACTATGGAAGTGTATGAGTTTGTTGCTGGGAAATAAGTGGGACTATGGAAGTGTGCAAATTTGTTGATGGGAAAACGTGAGACTCTGGAAGTGTGCGAGTTTGTTGATGGGAAAACTTGAGGCTCTGGAAGTGTGCAAGATTATTGGTGGGGAATAAGTGAGACTATGGAAGTGTGCGAGTTTGTTGGCGGAGAGTAAGTGAGACTCTATGGAAGTGTGCGAGTTTGTTGGTGGGGAGTAAGTGAGACTCTATGGAAATGTATGAGTTTGTTGATGGGAAAACGTGAGACTCTGGAAGTGTGCAAGTTTGTTGGTGGGGAATTAGTAAGACTATTCAAGTGAATTAGTTTGTTGGTGGGGAATAAGTTAGACTATGGAAGTGTGTGAGTTTGTTGGTGGGGAGTAAGTGAGACTCTATGGAAGTGTATGAGTTTGTTGGTGGGGAATAAGTGAGACTATGCAAGTGTACGAGTTTGTTGGAGGGGAATAAGTGAGACTATGGAAGTGTATGAGTTTGTTGGTGGGGAGTAAGTGAGACTATGGAAGTAAATGAGTTTGCTAGGGGGAAGTGAGACTCAAGTGTATGAGTTTGTTGATGAGAATAAGTGAGACTCAATGGAAGTGTATGAGTTTATTGAGAATAAGTGAGACTATGGAAGTGTATGAGTTTGTTGGTGGGGAATAAGTGAGACTATGGAAGTGTACGAGTTTGTTGGTGGGGAATAAGTGAGACTATGTAGTGTATGAGTTTGTTGGTGGGGAATAAGTGAGACTCTGGAAGTGAATGAGTTTGTTGATGGGAATAAGTGAGACAATGGAAGTGTAAGAGTTTGTTGATGGGAATAAGTGAAACTCTGGAAGTGTATGAGTTTGTTGATGTGAATATGTGAGACTAAATGGAAGTGTATGAGGTTGTTGAGAATAAGTGAGACTGTGGAAGTGTATGAGTTTGTTGGTGGGAAATAAGTGAGACTATGGAAGTGTATGAGTTTGTTGGTGGGAAATAAGTGAGACTACGGAAGTGAATGAGTTTGTTACTGGGAATAAGTGGGACTATGGAAGTGTATGAGTTTGTTGGTGGGAAATAAGTGAGACTATGGAAGTGTATGAGTTTGTTGGTGGGAAATAAGTGAGACTACGGAAGTGAATGAGTTTGTTACTGGGAATAAGTGGGACTATGGAAGTGTATGAGTTTGTTGGTGGGAAATAAGTGAGACTATGGAAGTGAATTAGTTTGTTGATGAGAATAAGTGAGATTTAAGGGAAGTGTATGAGTTTGTTGATGAGAATAAGTGAGACTCAATGGAAGTGTATGAGTTTGTTGAGAATAAGTGAGACTATGGAAGTGTATGAGTTTGTTCATGAGAATAAGTGAGACTATGGAAGTGTACGATTTTGTTGGTGGGGAATAAGTGAGACTATGGAAGTGTATAAGTTTGTTGGTGGGGAATAAGTGAGACTATGGAAGTGTACGAGTTTGTTGGTGGGGAGTAAGTGAGACTATGGAAGTAAATGGTTTTGTTGGGGGTAGTGAGACTATTCAAGTGTATGAGTTTGTTGATGAGGATAAGTGAGACTCAATGGAACTGTATGAGTTTGTTCATGAGAATAAGTGAGACCATGGAAGTGAATGAGTTTGTTGGTGGGGAATAAGTGAGACTATGGAAGTGAATGAGTTTGTTGGTGGGGAATAGGTGAGACTATGGAAGTGTATGAGTTTGTTGGTGGGGAGTAAGAGAGATTATAGAAGTGTATGAGTTTGTTGGTGGGAAATAAGTGAGACTATGGAAGTGAATGAGTTTGTTGATGAGAATAAGTGAGACTCAATGGAAGTGTATGTGTTTGTTTGTGGAGAAAAAGTGAGACTATGGAAATGTATGAGTTTGTTGGTGGGAAATAAGTGAGACTATGGAAATGTATGAGTTTGTTGGTGGGAAATAAGTGAGACTATGGAAGTGTATGAGTTTGTTATTGGGAAATAAGTGAGACTATGGAAGTGAATGAGTTTGTTACTGGGTATAAGTGAGACTATGGAAGTGTATGAGTTTGTTGATGGGAAATAAGTGAGACTATGAAAGTGAATGAGTTTGTTACTCAGAATAAGTGAGACTATGGAAGTGAATAAGTTTGTTGATGAGAATAAGTGAGACTCAATGGAAGTGTATGAGTTTGTTGAGTATAAGTGAGACTATGGAAGTGTATGAATTTGTTGGTGGGGAGTAAGTGAGACTATGGAAGTGAATGGGTTTGTTGGGGGGAAGTGAGACTATGCAAGCGTATGAGTTTGTTGATGAGAATAAGTGAGACTCAATGGAACTGTATACGTGTAGTGACAGGGAATGAGTGAGACTCAGTGGAAGTGTATACGTGTAGTGACAGGGAATGAGTGAGACTCAATGGAAGTGTATGAGACCAGTGCTGTGGGGTCGAGTGTGACTCCCTAGGGCAGAGTTCTTCAATCTGTGGGGCGCACTCCCCTGGGGGGGGGGAGGTCAAAGGGCTTCAGCCCACCCTCCCACCCTTCCTCTGTGGCAGCCCGGGATGAGACATCCCGGGAACACACAGCCGCACGGAGTACTTCACAGGTCTTTTAAAGTTCATTTGCTTCTTAATGACGCCTTTGTTCTTTTTTCAGGCTTTTTAGACCCTGCATCTCCACTCTGCCTTTTGATGGAATAATCAGCCCCCCACCCCTGAAATCTTTTCGTAGCCCCTTTCCCACCCTGTGCCCCCCCACCCTAAGAAATTTGGCCCTAGTTGTGCCTCTGCCTGCAGGTCACATTGGCTGCCCTTGTGTTAAGACATGACAGCAATTCCGCACTAAAACTGCACACGTGCATACACACAGAGAGCCTAGCCTGCCTGTTTTCTATTTAAGTAAAAAGTATAATGAGTTATTCTTTGCCTCACCTCTCCCAATCAAATGGCTGAGATATAGGTGCTTTATCTTAGTTTATTAGATAAGATAGCGTCAACACTTTAAATACAAGTGTCGCTAAGTTAGCCTTACAAGTCTATGCTGGGCTTCAACTCCATCTTGAATTTCTACACGTGACTGTGTATTCAGTTATCTCTCTCTCTCTGTATACATGTAAAGCTTGCACAAGTGAAATGGTTCACAGCAGAATAATGTTCTTGGTGAACTCAGGTTTCCTCTTGAATGTAACAATTCAAGGTTCCTCCGTTTAAACTGTCAGACAATCTGTGTCTATTCATAAAATAAAACTGTCATTATTTTGTCTCTAGATTTGTACTGTCACATCTGACAACATTAAATTAAAAGTGCAATCAGAAATATGTATTTAGAGGATGATGTTGGGATAGTGCTATGTACTTTTGCGTTTATTATGTATTTATGATTGGTTGAGCATATGTAGCATTTTAGTCACCTTATGCAGACTGTGTAATTTTCGTTGTAAATATTCTAGAAAAACAGGTGCTCATGTAGAAGGAAGTCATGCGTTGCTTGCCCAACTCTTAGGGGCAAAACCTTGTTATTCTGGGCCATGCCTTGGTCTTAGAATAGTTGTGATTAGTTCAAGGGCTGATTCTGTTTAACTCTATGTCAGTCCTCATAGCTGCATTTGATTGGACATAATGCTAATTCCCTCAGACAATATTATGATTTGCCTGAACTGACCTAAATATACTACTGCCAACTGTAATTTTATGATTAACTAATAAACCTTCATTGTTTGAAGTTTGCTGCTACCTCAATTATATCTTTAATGCTATTTGATGCCATTTGATTATTTGACTATCGTGTTTATTTAGGGCAGAGTTCCTCAATCTGTGTGGATGTAGTAGGTTCAATCGGTTATTTGCTGAATATGGCTTGGGATATGCGGATGGCGGTCGATTATGTAGTGTACCAGATTCCAGAAATTTCTGACAGTTGGTGGGGGGGCCCAGCATCTAAAAACATTCAGCTGGGGGGGCTCAACCTAAACACGTTTTGAAGACCTCTGCCCTAGGGGTCTGTGAGTGAGGCTTGCGATGAGAACGGGTGAGACTCGGATACGCCTTCCAGTCCATGAGACGCACCTCTCCTATAGCCCCTTCTTCTGTTGTGACCTGGAGTGTTGACTGTAAAACCACACATTTCTGCTACAGTGTCTCTCCGGGGTCATTTAGCGCACTCAGTCACCGGTGAGGCCCGCTCCTTTGAAGCGGTCATGTCACACTCACACCGACGAGAGACACATCCGCCTCCAGCCGCGCGCCAGCTCACAAGTCACGCTGTTCACACCTGCAGATCATCCCTGGAGGTGCTGACAGACAGACAGACAGGCAGGTGTGTGGCATGAACAAACACATGAAACTGGCAGCGCTGAACCCGTCCGATGGTGAAAGGCCGGTTACAGCTCCACGCGCGTCTTCAGACCCAAAACGGAGCAGTGCCAGGTGGGGACACGCTCCCGAAGGCAGCAGGGACACAGTCTTGAAACAAACGTGTTCCTTTCGATTAAAGGCTCTAAGGGACAGACTGTGCATCTTTCCATTGCTCTAAACAGACACTGAAATGATTCTTAATGTGTAGTTTGAGCGTTATACTTTGCCCGATAAAAATTTGATTATGGGAATTTTATGTAATTTGTATTTTTTGGAAATCGTTTCTTTTACTATTCCCATCTTAATTTGCTGTATGGGCACAATGAAGCTCAATCGGATCTCGCATTGTGTGAATTTACAAATAAATGAAAATGGTGCTCCCTGCCGAACTTGAGGCTAAAGGGCCTTCGTATGTTTGGACACAAGCAAACATTTTAGCAGAGTAAATGTCATTCTCATGATTGCGCAGATTGCAATATTTATTTCACTGACCACTAAACATAAGTTTGTATTTTTTATTTTAGATTTTTATAGCGCGAACTCGACCTGATGGTTTTGGAGCGCATTACACGAGGACCAGTTACCTTTCATAAGCCAACATTAATTTGTATTTTATTTTTTCTTAGGCACGGGTTTAACATTTTTTTTTTTTTTTAGTGTTTTAAAAAGCGCGATATATGAACAGAAGTTTCGTTACAGACACATTCATTTTTTGTTAGGCACGGGGAGATTAAGTGATTTGCCCACTATCACAGAATGTTGAGTCTCGAACCTGGTTCCCCAGCTCTAAAGTCGGCAGCTCTGGTCGCCAAGCCACATCCTCTCCCCAAGGTTACCGGCTGACCCCATGTCACAAAGCACGGATGTTCCTGTTCTGTTTTTTTGTTTATTGACCGAATGCAGTCTGGGAGTTGTAGTCAGGAGACAACTCAAGACCTGGCTGTTCGAGCAGTAGCGACTCCCCTCCCCCAAGCGCCTTGAGACCCTTCCGGGTGAGTAGCGCGCTATACAAGTGGCGTGATTGATTGATAGTCTTAGTTCACTTCACTGGTTCTGGTTGAACTAACACACCTGTAAATAATGGATTGTAAAACAAAAGTTCAGGACTGGAGCATTGCCTTCATCCTGACATGGAGTCATTGTCCACCTTGGGTAAACAGTTCAATTCAGTGGATCTCTGAAGGTTAAGTTTACTACTACAGTCCTTGTCAGCAGGTTGAGTTATCCGGTTTTCCAGCCACCAATGGTGCAGTGCACCATTCAGACTGCATATACATCCCTCACAATGCATAGAATGCCTAAGAAGAAGTTCTATTTTAGTAAACAGGTTCAAGACTCGTATTATAGGGTGACCAACTATCCGTAAATTTCACGGACGGTCCGTAATTTGGGTCTCACGTCCCTTGTCCAAGAGGATCCCTTTTACAGACTCCTTTAGTCCGTAATTTTGGGCATTCCAGGGAACATCACTGTTCCCCTGCATGAAGCCTCAGCTCCCTAATGGGGCCGCCTCGCACTCATCGCACTCATCTGGGAGCTTAAGGCCAGTCCCACCCCGCCCACTGTCATTCTGTGTGCTATATATGCTCTGTAGGATAGCCACATAGAGAATGACAATGGGCCAGTCTGGGCTCTTACAGCATGTGGTGGCCTACCAAAGTCTTGTCTAGGGTAACCGTGGGCAGAGAACACCGCTTCGCCCGTAGAGTGTGGAGTTTTGCCTACTCCGCGAAGTAGGCAAAACTCTGCACACTCCGCGGCGGAGCGCAGTTCTCGAGCCCCGCCTCCCACCCGCCCTATTAATAATTGTTATACACGCTTAATAAAACAATATAAAGTAAATAAAAACGCCTTACAGGAGCTGCGGCGCCCCGGGCTGCCCTCTTCCTCCATCGCGACTTCTTGAAGACAACTTCTTGATGACAACTACTTTATATTGTGTTTTTTAAGCGTGTATAACAATTGTTATTAGGGCGAGTGGCGCGCAGCGGAGCTACGCAAAGTTTTTTTTAAACTCTGTGGCGCTCCGCGTAGACCCACTACTCCCAGGATTAGTCTAGTGACAAAATGTGCAAAAACGCCAATGCTGCTACATGAGAATCCAGTTCATTCAAAGAAGGCAGCGAAACAAGGTAAAAAGAAGGGTCTAGAGTTCATTCACAGTCTCATCATTTTAGAACTGGTGCATTTTCAATGTTATATTCAACAAAGCCATGGTTGCTGCTTTAATACTTTATGCAACTAACAACCATTGACAAAGCCATTAGTTCTGGCTTGTTGTAGGTGCAACATTACTTGTTGTGTTATATATCTGGATACAATGACAGGAGGCAAAATACCAGTCGGACAGCACACTATGCTAAGCACAGATTTTAAGCGTATCTGTTTTAAGCCACGCCCTTATTTACATCTTAACACCCCCTTTGGAAAGACCCCCCAGGTTTTTCATCCCACTTAAAGCCTTGGAAACAACACCATGTCACAGTCACCTCATGGCCTGGCACTGTGCATCATGCACGACTGATGTCTTCCAAGGTTTCAGATTGCCTATGTGCAGGGGCATAGTGAACCCTGTCCCCACCCCTTGCTTTAGGAACAACAGCAAGGGTGACATTCTGGATGGGCCTCTTCTGTCTGCAACTCTGAAGACAAAGGCTCAGCAGATAATTATTGTGAAAAGGTGGGTGAGTGTGTAAGTGAAGGGATGGGTGGGTGGATGGCTTAGTGAAAGGATGAATGGATGGATAATGAGAGAAAGGATGGATGGATGTATGGGTGAGTGAATGGAAGGATGGATGAGAGAAAATGTAAATAGATGGATGTATCGGTGGAAGGGTAGATGGATGGATGAGTGAAAGGATGGATGGATGAGTGAAAGAGTCGATAATGGGCGAGTGAATGGGTGGATGGATAAGTGAAATGGTGGATGGATTGATGAATTTTTAAGTGAAAGGGTGAATGCATCGACGGGTGAGTAAAATGGTGTATGTAAGGAAGTAAGGATGGATGAGTGAATGAAAGGGAGGGTAATGGACAAAAAATGGATAGATGAGCGAAAGGGTGGATGGATGAGAGAAAGGGTGGATGGATGAGAGGAAGGATGGATGAGTGATAGGGTCAATGGATGGATTCATGAGTGGATGTGTAGATGAATGGGTGGATGGAAGGAAGGATTACTAAGTGAAAGGGTCGATGGAGTGAAAAAGGGCGGATGGATGGCTGAAAAGGTGAATGGGTGGAAGGATGAGTGACTGGGTGGATGAATGAGTAAGTGAAAGGATGGCTGGATGGGTGGGTGAAAGGGTAAATGGCTGGATGGATGAGTGAATGGATGGGTTGAAGAGTGGCTGGATGAGTGTACTGATGGATAGGGTGAAAGGGTGGGTGGATGGATGAGTAAAAGGGTGGATGGAGGGATGGACATGTAAAATGATGGATGGAAGGATACATGATGGATAGGTTTGCAAATGGTTGAATATGTTTGGATATAGATGGGCTTACTTATATACTATTGCGCGACCTCCTCTGATGTGTCTGTAAAACTTATCTTTTGTCCCAAAGTTTTGTCCTGAATTTTGACCTCCTGTCCTGAATTTTTGTCCTGAATTTGGACCCTTTGTCCTGAATTTGCACCTATGCCAGTTGGTCACCCTATGATATTACCTTTAAGGAAAAGAGCTGAATAACTCCAATATAACTGATGGTTTTAACATTTATCTCTGAATGAATGTGTATCTAGGTTACTCTGTAACCTTGTTGTGTCTTAAGGATACAACCATAGGGCTAAGCTCTACTCCATAGACAGGGCCACAGGTACTATGCGATTCTGCGGCTGCAGCATGTTTTTTTGCATAACTACGGATTTTGAGTATTTGCATCATCTGCTGCATATTCTGCAGATTTTAACAAAAAAAATGCTTCTAGAGGAAATGGATCAAAAGTTACTAAAAACATTGCAACACAGTGGAATGCCCTTTGCAAAGGTTAACCAGCCATCTTTAAATGTAGTGCTTATAAATGTAGTGCTTATCATAGCGCACGTATCACCCCCAAAGGGGTCTCAAGGCGCTGTACACATACCGCTGTGGAACCCTTCCTGGCCTTTCCCTGTGAAGTGCCCACTCCTGGGCATCCCCAAGGTGAAGCCAGGCATCCTAGCGCTGTTGGGGCCGTTGTGGAGATTTAGCAAGCTATTGCCCAGAGTTGCAGAGTGGGACCCATGCTTGGAATCGGCACTGAGGCGAGAATTATTAGGTCCAGGGAAATTGAGCCCAAGACCCGCCGAGGCGGGAATTGAACCCTGGTCCGGGCCAGACATCTGCATCTAGGTCTGCCGCTCTAACCATTGAGCCACACTTCTCCACGTTGCTTATTTCTGTATCTGGTTGTTAAACGGTAGTAATGAGGTGAAATCTTTGCTCAGACAGTATTACTGTGAGTAGTACTTTAAAATAAGGAAGTAATACTATCAAAAAATGTATCATATTATGCTGCATAATTTGCCTTTTCTTGCTGCATAATATAGTCAACACTGTCTCCAAATTTTCTTCTCCCCGATACACAATTCTATCTACTTTGTCCATGGCAAAGTACAGCGGCGGCTTGTAAGAATTCTTGATTGGGCGAGACGGTGCAGAAAGAACAGACCAGATTAATAGTTAAAGGCCGCTTTACTAGGACAGGTAAGTAGCCACACTCTAACAACATTACAAACCTTGGACAACCCCACCTCACTGATTAAATAAATTGACCTGTCCCCTCCCACCTTAAGCCTCCCTCCCAACCTGCATAAAATATATCCAATTGATGCACCCACCATTCAAACCGATCCTTCTTTCATTCCATTCACCATCCTTTCACACCTGCCCCCAGTGTCACTCTCCTGTACTCCATCTGCCAACGTCCCCCTGGCAAGGCCACAAACCTTTCCGTCCCAGTGCGTGATCCACCACACTGCCACCTGTTCTAGCTACAACAAAAGCTTAGCCTTTACCAGAAATACCAATAAAGGTAGCCTGAACTGAATAACTTGAAAAAATATTTTAGATAGCATAAAGGGGGAGGGGCCATGAAACCTACTCTGACTAGGAGGAGCACACACAATTAGCTGCGTGGTCCAGCAGGGGAAGCTAACTGCCTGCTAAATCACGTTCTTACATCTCCCCTCTTCTTGAACAAATGCAACAGTCAATCATGCTGATAACAGCTTGCTACTTCGGTGAGGGTGTGGACATATTTACAGTTCTTCAATCAGCAGTGCATATTTTCGAATGGTTTGTTGCGTTTTCGAAGAAGTTTCTGAGTTCTTGCCTTCAGACTCAACGAGATTATCGGGTCTCGGCTGAACATGACCAGCTATGTCATTCTCACTTACCAGGGTCCTCAACGGATTGGCAAGGGCGTATTTTACTGTGGATGGGCACTTTTAGAAACGTGACACGTTTCTCGCGATCCACTCATTTTCAGACTCTGATGAGATTATAGTTCCCTCTTGTTGGGTGACTATTAATAACCCAGCTCGATAGCGGCAGTCTGTCTTCCTTTGTAGCTCTTGTTCGACTGACACTCGATCTCCTTCATGAGTGGATGAGGTTCTGGCTTTCTTCTGAGCATCCGCATGTAATTTCACTTCTTTTTAGGTTTTGCCTCGCGAAAAAGATGCGCTCTGCGCATCTTTTTTGCGCAGGCAAAAACCTAATGAGTACTGTGTGTGGGTTTGGGTCGGCCCTCGTCATTCATTGGCTGGCTCCATAAATGGAGCCTAGCTATTGGACGAGGGGCCTGTCCGTCAATGCCGGACCAGACACGGGGGCGTTCCCGAGATTCTTTGGCTTTTGCCGACGTCACGCGACGCCGGGAACGCCCCCGAATCTGTTCCGGCATTGCCGGCACCCGCCTTCCTGCTCCGGCCGTCTTCTGCGTCTCTCCTCCCCCTTTCCCGCCCTCCCGCTCATTAATACCTGCTGCAGTTCAAGAATGCTTCCGAACCTGGAGGCCACATTAATGACAGGCCATTCTACGAGAATCCTATCAATGGAGTGCTTAACTTTCTGTAGATTTAACATCTGAAAGCATTTGATCATATCACTGGGCAGTGGAGACAACGGGGTCCGGTTTGCAGAATACACCATTTAAATCAGAATTTCGCCTTTGACAATACATTATGACGTAATGCAGCTAACACAAATGTAACGTGTGAAACTGCAGACTGTTATGTTCAGCCAGGATTTTAGGACTGTTACTCTACACTGTGAAATACTTCGCATCAGAGTGGAGCTTCAGAGTGCAGAGTGGAGCTTCAGAGTGCAGAGTGGAGCTTCAGAGTGCAGAGTGGAGCTTCAGAGTGCAGCTTCAGAGTGCAGCTTCAGAGTGCAGCTTCAGAGTGCAGCTTCAGAGTGCAGCTTCAGAGTGGAGCTTCAGAGTGGAGAGTGGAGCTTCAGAGTGCAGAGTGGAGCTTCAGAGTGCAGAGTGGAGCTGCAGAGTGGAGCTGCAGAGTGGAGCTTCAGAGTGCAGCTTCAGAGTACAGCTTCAGAGTGGAGCTTCAGAGTGCAGAGTGGAGCTTCAGAGTGGAGCTTCAGAGTGCAGAGTGGAGCTTCAGAGTGCAGAGTGGAGCTTCAGAGTGGAGGTTCAGAGTGCAGAGTGGAGCTTCAGAGTGCAGAGTGGAGCTTCAGAGTGCAGAGTGGAGCTTCAGAGTGCAGAGTGGAGCTTCAGAGTGCAGAGTGGAGCTTCAGAGTGCAGAGTGGAGCTTCAGAGTGCAGAGTGGAGCTGCAGAGTGGAGCTTCAGAGTGCAGAGTGGAGCTTCAGAGTGGAGCTTCAGAGTGGAGCTTCAGAGTGCAGAGTGGAGCTTCAGAGTGCAGAGTGGAGCTTCAGAGTGCAGAGTGGAGCTTCAGAGTGCAGAGTGGAGCTTCAGAGTGGAGCTTCAGAGTGCAGAGTGGAGCTTCAGAGTGGAGCTTCAGAGTGCAGAGTGGAGCTTCAGAGTGGAGCTTCAGAGTGCAGAGTGGAGCTTCAGAGTGGAGCTTCAGATTGCAGAGTGGAGCTTCAGAGTGGAGCTTCAGAGTGGAGCTTCAGAGTGCAGAGTGGAGCTTCAGAGTGGAGCTTCAGAGTGCAGAGTGGAGCTTCAGAGTGGAGCTTCAGAATGCAGAGTGGAGCTTCAGAGTGGAGCTTCAGAGTGGAGCTTCAGAGTGGAGCTTCAGAGTGGAGCTTCAGAGTGGAGCTTTAGAGTGGAGAGTGGAGCTTCAGAGTGGAGAGTGCAGCTTCAGAGTGGAGAGTGGAGCTTCAGAGTGGAGAGTGGAGCTTCAGAGTGGAGAGTGGAGCTTGAGAGTGGAGCTTGAGAGTGGAGCTTGAGAGTGGAGCTTCAGAGTGGAGCTTCAGAGTGGAGCTTCAGAGTGGAGCTTCAGAGTGGAGCTTCAGAGTGGAGCTTCAGAGTGGAGCTTCAGAGTGCAGAGTGGAGCTTCAGAGTGCAGAGTGGAGCTTCAGAGTGCAGAGTGGAGCTTCAGCTTCAGAGTGGAGCTTCAGAGTGGAGCTTCAGAGTGGAGAGTGGAGCTTGAGAGTGGAGCTTGAGAGTGGAGCTTCAGAGTGGAGCTTCAGAGTGGAGAGTGGAGCTTGAGAGTGGAGCTTGAGAGTGGAGCTTGAGAGTGGAGCTTCAGAGTGGAGCTTCAGAGTGGAGCTTCAGAGTGGAGCGTGGAGCTTCAGAGTGGAGAGTGGAGCTTCAGAGTGGAGCTTCAGAGTGGAGAGTGGAGCTTCAGAGTGGAGAGTGGAGCTTGAGAGTGGAGCTTGAGAGTGGAGCTTGAGAGTGGAGCTTGAGAGTGGAGCTGCAGAGTGGAGCTTCAGAGTGGAGCTTCAGAGTGCAGAGTGGAGCTTCAGAGTGCAGAGTGGAGCTTCAGAGTGCAGAGTGGAGCTTCAGAGTGGAGCTTCAGAGTGCAGAGTGGAGCTTCAGAGTGCAGAGTGGAGCTTCAGAGTGCAGAGTGAGCTTCAGAGTGCAGAGTGGAGCTTCAGAGTGCAGAGTGGAGCTTCAGAGTGCAGAGTGGAGCTTCATCAGAGTGGAGCTTCATCAGAGTGGAGCTTCAGAGTGGAGCTTCAGAGTGGAGCTTCAGAGTGCAGAGTGGAGCTTCAGAGTGGAGAGTGGAGCTTCAGAGTGGAGAGTGGAGCTTCAGAGTGGAGAGTGGAGCTTCAGAGTGGAGAGTGGAGCTTCAGAGTGGAGCTTCAGAGTGGAGAGTGGAGCTTCAGAGTGGAGCTTCAGAGTGGAGAGTGGAGCTTCAGAGTGGAGCTTCAGAGTGGAGAGTGGAGCTTCAGAGTGGAGCTTCAGAGTGGAGAGTGGAGCTTCAGAGTGGAGCTTCAGAGTGGAGAGTGGAGCTTGAGAGTGGAGCTTCAGAGTGGAGCTTGAGAGTGGAGCTTGAGAGTGGAGCTTGAGAGTGGAGCTTGAGAGTGGAGCTTGAGAGTGCAGAGTGGAGCTTCAGAGTGCAGAGTGGAGCTTCAGAGTGCAGAGTGGAGCTTCATCAGAGTGGAGCTTCATCAGAGTGGAGCTTCATCAGAGTGGAGCTTCAGAGTGGAGCTTCAGAGTGGAGCTTCAGAGTGGAGCTTCAGAGTGGAGCTTCAGAGTGCAGAGTGGAGCTTCAGAGTGGAGAGTGGAGCTTCAGAGTGGAGAGTGGAGCTTCAGAGTGGAGAGTGGAGCTTCAGAGTGGAGCTTCAGAGTGGAGAGTGGAGCTTCAGAGTGGAGCTTCAGAGTGGAGAGTGGAGCTTCAGAGTGGAGCTTCAGAGTGGAGAGTGGAGCTTCAGAGTGGAGCTTCAGAGTGGAGAGTGGAGCTTGAGAGTGGAGCTTGAGAGTGGAGCTTGAGAGTGGAGCTTGAGAGTGGAGCTTGAGAGTGCAGAGTGGAGCTTCAGAGTGCAGAGTGGAGCTTCAGAGTGCAGAGTGGAGCTTCAGAGTGGAGCTTCAGAGTGCAGAGTGGAGCTTCAGAGTGCAGAGTGGAGCTTCAGAGTGCAGAGTGGAGCTTCAGAGTGGAGCTTCAGAGTGCAGAGTGGAGCTTCAGAGTGGAGCTTCAGAGTGCAGAGTGGAGCTTCAGAGTGGAGCTTCAGAGTGCAGAGTGGAGCTTCAGAGTGCAGAGTGGAGCTTCAGAGTGGAGCTTCAGAGTGGAGCTTCAGAGTGGAGCTTCAGAGTGGAGCTTCAGAGTGCAGAGTGGAGCTTTCTTTCGCATCTTTTTTGCGCAGGCAAAAACCTAATGAGTACTGTGTGTGGGTTTGGGTCGGCCCTCGTCATTCATTGGCTGGCTCCATAAATGGAGCCTAGCCATTGGACGAGGGGCCTGTCTGTCAATGCCGGACCAGACACGGGGGCGTTCCCGAGATTCTTTGGCTTTTGCCGACGTCACGCGACGCCGGGAACGCCCCCGAATCTGTTCCGGCATTGCCGGCACCCGCCTTCCTGCTCCGGCCGTCTTCTGCGTCTCTCCTCCCCCTTTCTCGCCCTCCCGCTCATTAATACCTGCTGCAGTTCAAGAATGCTTCCGAACCTGGAGGCCACATTAATGACAGGCCATTCTACGAGAATCCTATCAATGGAGTGCTTAACTTTCTGTAGATTTAACATCTGAAAGCATTTGATCATATCACTGGGCAGTGGAGACAACGGGGTCCGGTTTGCAGAATACACCATTTAAATCAGAATTTCGCCTTTGACAATACATTATGACGTAATGCAGCTAACACAAATGTAACGTGTGAAACTGCAGACTGTTATGTTCAGCCAGGATTTTAGGAATGTTACTCTGCACTGTGAAATACTTTTTTTCGCATCAGAGTGGAGCTTCAGAGTGCAGAGTGGAGCTTCAGAGTGGAGCTTCAGAGTGGAGCTTCATAGTGGAGCTTCAGAGTGGAGCTTCAGAGTGGAGAGTTGAGCTTCAGAGTGGAGCTTCAGAGTGGAGCTTCAGAGTGGAGCTTCAGAGTGGAGCTTCACCAGAGTGCAGAGTGGAGCTGCAGAGTGGAGCTTCACCAGAGTGCAGAGTGGAGCTGCAGAGTGGAGCTTCACCAGAGTGCAGAGTGGAGCTGCAGAGTGGAGCTTCACCAGAGTGGAGCTTCAGAGTGCAGAGTGGAGCTGCAGAGTGGAGCTTCACCAGAGTGCAGAGTGGAGCTGCAGAGTGGAGCTTCACCAGAGTGGAGCTTCACCAGAGTGCAGAGTGGAGCTGCAGAGTGGAGCTTCACCAGAGTGGAGCTTCAGAGTGCAGAGTGGAGCTTCAGAGTGGAGCTTCAGAGTGCAGAGTGGAGCTTCAGAGTGGAGCTTCAGAGTGGAGCTTCAGAGTGGAGCTTCAGAGTGGAGCTTCAGAGTGCAGAGTGGAGCTTCACAGTGGAGCTTCAGAGTGCAGAGTGGAGCTTCAGAGTGGAGCTTCAGAGTGCAGAGTGGAGCTTCAGAGTGGAGCTTCAGAGTGCAGAGTGGAGCTTCAGAGTGCAGAGTGGAGTTTCAGAGTGCAGAGTGGAGCTTCAGAGTGGAGCTTCAGAGTTCAGAGTGGAGCTTCAGAGTGGAGCTTCAGAGTGGAGCTTCAGAGTGGAGCTTCAGAGTGGAGCTTCACCAGAGTGCAGAGTGGAGCTTCACCAGAGTGCAGAGTGGAGCTTCACCAGAGTGGAGCTGCAGAGTGGAGCTGCAGAGTGGAGCTGCAGAGTGGAGCTGCAGAGTGGAGCTTCAGAGTGGAGCTTCAGAGTGGAGCTTCAGAGTGCAGCTTCAGAGTGGAGCTTCAGAGTGCAGCTTCAGAGTGGAGCTTCAGAGTGGAGCTTCAGAGTGGAGCTTCAGAGTGCAGAGTGGAGCTTCAGAGTGCAGAGTGGAGCTTCAGAGCGCAGAGTGGAGCTTCAGAGTGCAGAGTGGAGCTTCAGAGTGCAGAGTGGAGCTTCAGAGTGGAGCTTCAGAGTGCAGAGTGGAGCTTCACCAGAGTGCAGAGTGGAGCTGCAGAGTGGAGCTGCAGAGTGGAGCTGCAGAGTGGAGCTGCAGAGTGGAGCTGCAGAGTGGAGCTTCAGAGTGCAGAGTGGAGCTTCAGAGTGGAGTTTCAGAGTGCAGAGTGGAGCTTCAGAGTGCAGAGTGGAGCTTCAGAGTGGAGCTTCAGAGTGCAGAGTGGAGCTTCAGAGTGCAGAGTGGAGCTTCAGAGTGCAGAGTGGAGCTTCAGATTGCAGAGTGGAGCTTCAGAGTGCAGAGTGGAGCTTCAGAGTGCAGAGTGGAGCTTCAGAGTGCAGAGTGGAGCTTCAGAGTGGAGCTTCAGAGTGGAGCTTCAGAGTGCAGAGTGGAGCTGCAGAGTGGAGCTTCAGAGTGCAGAGTGGAGCTGCAGAGTGGAGCTTCAGAGTGCAGAGTGGAGCTTCAGAGTGCAGAGTGGAGCTTCAGAGTGCAGAGTGGAGCTTCAGAGTGGAGCTTCAGAGTGCAGAGTGGAGCTTCAGAGTGCAGAGTGGAGCTTCAGAGTGCAGAGTGGAGCTTCAGAGTGCAGAGTGGAGCTTCAGAGTGCAGAGTGGAGCTTCAGAGTGGAGCTTCAGAGTGCAGAGTGGAGCTTCAGAGTGGAGCTTCAGAGTGCAGAGTGGAGCTTCAGAGTTCAGAGTGGAGCTTCAGAGTGCAGAGTGGAGCTTCAGAGTGGAGCTTCAGAGTGCAGAGTGGAGCTTCAGAGTGGAGCTTCAGAGTGCAGAGTGGAGCTTCAGAGTGGAGCTTCAGAGTGCAGAGTGGAGCTTCAGAGTGGAGCTTCAGAGTGCAGAGTGGAGCTTCAGAGTGGAGCTTCAGAGTGCAGAGTGGAGCTTCAGAGTGGAGCTTCAGAGTGGAGCTTCAGAGTGGAGATTCAGAGTGGAGCTTCAGGGTGGAGCTTCAGAGTGGAGCTTCAGAGTGGAGAGTGGAGCTTCAGAGTGGAGCTTCAGAGTGGAGCTTCAGAGTGGAGCTTCAGAGTGGAGAGTGGAGCTTCAGAGTGGAGAGTGGAGCTTCAGAGTGGAGAGTGGAGCTTCAGAGTGGAGCTTCAGAGTGGAGAGTGGAGCTTGAGAGTGGAGCTTCAGAGTGGAGAGTGGAGCTTGAGAGTGGAGTTTCAGAGTGGAGCTTCAGAGTGGAGAGTGGAGCTTCAGAGTGGAGCTTCAGAGTGGAGAGTGGAGCTTCAGAGTGGAGCTTCAGAGTGGAGCTTCAGAGTGGAGAGTGGAGCTTCAGAGTGGAGCTTGAGAGTGGAGCTTGAGAGTGGAGCTTGAGAGTGGAGCTTCAGAGTGGAGCTTCAGAGTGGAGAGTGGAGCTTCAGAGTGGAGCTTCAGAGTGGAGCTTCAGAGTGGAGCTTCAGAGTGGAGCTTCAGAGTGGAGCTTCAGAGTGCAGAGTGGAGCTTCAGAGTGCAGAGTGGAGCTTCAGAGTGGAGAGTGGAGCTTCAGAGTGGAGAGTGGAGCTTCAGAGTGGAGCTTCAGAGTGGAGCTTCAGAGTGGAGCTTCAGAGTGGAGCTTCAGAGTGGAGCTTGAGAGTGGAGCTTGAGAGTGGAGCTTGAGAGTGGAGCTTCAGAGTGGAGCTTCAGAGTGGAGCTTCAGAGTGGAGCTTCAGAGTGGAGAGTGGAGCTTCAGAGTGGAGCTTCAGAGTGGAGAGTGGAGCTTCAGAGTGGAGCTTCAGAGTGGAGAGTGGAGCTTCAGAGTGGAGCTTCAGAGTGGAGCTTCAGAGTGGAGCTTCAGAGTGCAGAGTGGAGCTTCAGAGTGGAGCTTCAGAGTGCAGAGTGGAGCTTCAGAGTGGAGCTTCAGAGTGCAGAGTGGAGCTTCAGAGTGGAGCTTCAGAGTGGAGCTTCAGAGTGGAGCTTCAGAGTGGAGCTTCAGAGTGGAGAGTGGAGCTTCAGAGTGGAGAGTGGAGCTTCAGAGTGGAGAGTGGAGCTTCAGAGTGGAGAGTGGAGCTTCAGAGTGGAGAGTGGAGCTTCAGAGTGGAGCTTGAGAGTGGAGAGTGGAGCTTCAGAGTGGAGCTTGAGAGTGGAGAGTGGAGCTTCAGAGTGGAGCTTGAGAGTGGAGAGTGGAGCTTCAGACTGGAGCTTCAGAGTGGAGAGTGGAGCTTCAGAGTGGAGAGTGGAGCTTCAGAGTGGAGCTTGAGAGTGGAGAGTGGAGCTTCAGAGTGGAGAGTGGAGCTTCAGAGTGCAGAGTGGAGCTTCAGAGTGGAGCTTCAGAGTGCAGAGTGGAGCTTCAGAGTGCAGAGTGGAGCTTCAGAGTGCAGAGTGGAGCTTCAGAGTGCAGAGTGGAGCTTCAGAGTGCAGAGTGGAGCTTCAGAGTGCAGAGTGGAGCTGCAGAGTGCAGAGTGGAGCTTCAGAGTGCAGAGTGGAGCTTCAGAGTGCAGAGTGGAGAGTGCAGAGTGGAGCTTCAGAGTGCAGAGTGGAGCTTCAGAGTGCAGAGTGGAGCTTCAGAGTGGAGCTTCAGAGTGCAGAGTGGAGCTTCAGAGTGGAGCTTCAGAGTGCAGAGTGGATCTTCAGAGTGGAGCTTCAGAGTGCAGAGTGGAGCTTCAGAGTGGAGCTTCAGAGTGGAGCTTCAGAGTGGAGCTTCACCAGAGTGCAGAGTGGAGCTTCACCAGAGTGCAGAGTGGAGCTTCACCAGAGTGGAGCTGCAGAGTGGAGCTGCAGAGTGGAGCTGCAGAGTGGAGCTTCAGAGTGGAGCTTCAGAGTGGAGCTTCAGAGTGGAGCTTCAGAGTGCAGCTTCAGAGTGGAGCTTCAGAGTGGAGCTTCAGAGTGCAGAGTGGAGCTTCAGAGTGCAGAGTGGAGCTTCAGAGTGCAGAGTGGAGCTTCAGAGTGCAGAGTGGAGCTTCAGAGTGCAGAGTGGAGCTTCAGAGTGGAGCTTCAGAGTGCAGAGTGGAGCTTCAGAGTGCAGAGTGGAGCTTCAGAGTGGAGCTTCAGAGTGCAGAGTGGAGCTTCAGAGTGCAGAGTGGAGCTTCAGAGTGCAGAGTGGAGATTCAGAGTGCAGAGTGGAGCTTCAGAGTGCAGAGTGGAGCTTCAGAGTGGAGCTTCAGAGTGGAGCTTCAGAGTGGAGCTTCAGAGTGCAGAGTGGAGCTGCAGAGTGGAGCTTCAGAGTGCAGAGTGGAGCTGCAGAGTGGAGCTTCAGAGTGCAGAGTGGAGCTTCAGAGTGGAGCTTCAGAGTGGAGCTTCAGAGTGCAGAGTGGAGCTTCAGAGTGCAGAGTGGAGCTTCAGAGTGGAGCTTCAGAGTGCAGAGTGGAGCTTCAGAGTGCAGAGTGGAGCTTCAGAGTGGAGCTTCAGAGTGCAGAGTGGAGCTTCAGAGTGCAGAGTGGAGCTTCAGAGTGCAGAGTGGAGCTTCAGAGTGCAGAGTGGCGCTTCAGAGTGCAGAGTGGAGCTTCAGAGTGGAGCTTCATAGTGCAGAGTGGAGCTTCAGAGTGCAGAGTGGAGCTTCAGAGTAGAGCTTCAGAGTGCAGAGTGGAGCTTCAGAGTGGAGCTTCAGAGTGCAGAGTGGAGCTTCAGAGTGGAGCTTCAGAGTGCAGAGTGGAGCTTCAGAGTGGAGCTTCAGAGTGCAGAGTGGAGCTTCAGAGTGGAGCTTCAGAGTGCAGAGTGGAGCTTCAGAGTGGAGCTTCAGAGTGGAGCTTCAGAGTGGAGAGTGGAGCTTCAGAGTGGAGCTTCAGAGTGGAGCTTCAGAGTGGAGCTTCAGAGTGGAGCTTCAGAGTGCAGAGTGGAGCTTCAGAGTGCAGAGTGGAGCTTCAGAGTGCAGAGTGGAGCTTCAGAGTGGAGAGTGGAGCTTCAGAGTGGAGAGTGGAGCTTCAGAGTGGAGAGTGGAGCTTCAGAGTGGAGCTTCAGAGTGGAGCTTCAGAGTGGAGCTTCAGAGTGGAGCTTCAGAGTGGAGCTTGAGAGTGGAGCTTCAGAGTGGAGCTTCAGAGTGGAGCTTCAGAGTGGAGCTTCAGAGTGGAGAGTGGAGCTTCAGAGTGGAGCTTCAGAGTGCAGAGTGGAGCTTCAGAGTGGAGCTTCAGAGTGGAGCTTCAGAGTGGAGCTTCAGAGTGGAGCTTCACCAGAGTGCAGAGTGGAGCTTCACCAGAGTGCAGAGTGGAGCTTCAGAGTGCAGAGTGGAGCTTCAGAGTGGAGCTTCAGAGTGCAGAGTGGAGCTTCAGAGTGGAGCTTCAGAGTGCAGAGTGGATCTTCAGAGTGGAGCTTCAGAGTGCAGAGTGGAGCTTCAGAGTGGAGCTTCAGAGTGGAGCTTCAGAGTGGAGCTTCAGAGTGGAGCTTCACCAGAGTGCAGAGTGGAGCTTCACCAGAGTGCAGAGTGGAGCTTCACCAGAGTGGAGCTGCAGAGTGGAGCTGCAGAGTGGAGCTGCAGAGTGGAGCTTCAGAGTGGAGCTTCAGAGTGGAGCTTCAGAGTGCAGCTTCAGAGTGGAGCTTCAGAGTGGAGCTTCAGAGTGGAGCTTCAGAGTGCAGAGTGGAGCTTCAGAGTGCAGAGTGGAGCTTCAGAGTGCAGAGTGGAGCTTCAGAGTGGAGCTTCAGAGTGCAGAGTGGAGCTTCAGAGTGCAGAGTGGAGCTTCAGAGTGGAGCTTCAGAGTGCAGAGTGGAGCTTCAGAGTGCAGAGTAGAGCTTCAGAGTGCAGAGTGGAGCTTCAGAGTGCAGAGTGGAGCTTCAGAGTGCAGAGTGGAGCTTCAGAGTGGAGCTTCAGAGTGGAGCTTCAGAGTGGAGCTTCAGAGTGCAGAGTGGAGCTGCAGAGTGGAGCTTCAGAGTGCAGAGTGGAGCTGCAGAGTGGAGCTTCAGAGTGCAGAGTGGAGCTTCAGAGTGGAGCTTCAGAGTGGAGCTTCAGAGTGCAGAGTGGAGCTTCAGAGTGCAGAGTGGAGCTTCAGAGTGGAGCTTCAGAGTGCAGAGTGGAGCTTCAGAGTGCAGAGTGGAGCTTCAGAGTGGAGCTTCAGAGTGCAGAGTGGAGCTTCAGAGTGCAGAGTGGAGCTTCAGAGTGCAGAGTGGAGCTTCAGAGTGGAGCTTCAGAGTGCAGAGTGGCGCTTCAGAGTGCAGAGTGGAGCTTCAGAGTGGAGCTTCAGAGTGCAGAGTGGAGCTTCAGAGTGCAGAGTGGAGCTTCAGAGTAGAGCTTCAGAGTGCAGAGTGGAGCTTCAGAGTGGAGCTTCAGAGTGCAGAGTGGAGCTTCAGAGTGGAGCTTCAGAGTGCAGAGTGGAGCTTCAGAGTGGAGCTTCAGAGTGCAGAGTGGAGCTTCAGAGTGGAGCTTCAGAGTGCAGAGTGGAGCTTCAGAGTGGAGCTTCAGAGTGGAGCTTCAGAGTGGAGAGTGGAGCTTCAGAGTGGAGCTTCAGAGTGGAGCTTCAGAGTGGAGCTTCAGAGTGGAGCTTCAGAGTGGAGCTTCAGAGTGCAGAGTGGAGCTTCAGAGTGCAGAGTGGAGCTTCAGAGTGCAGAGTGGAGCTTCAGAGTGGAGAGTGGAGCTTCAGAGTGGAGAGTGGAGCTTCAGAGTGGAGAGTGGAGCTTCAGAGTGGAGCTTCAGAGTGGAGCTTCAGAGTGGAGCTTCAGAGTGGAGCTTCAGAGTGGAGCTTCAGAGTGGAGCTTGAGAGTGGAGCTTGAGAGTGGAGCTTGAGAGTGGAGCTTGAGAGTGGAGCTTGAGAGTGGAGCTTCAGAGTGGAGCTTCAGAGTGGAGAGTGGAGCTTCAGAGTGGAGCTTCAGAGTGGAGAGTGGAGCTTCAGAGTGGAGCTTCAGAGTGGAGAGTGGAGCTTCAGAGTGGAGCTTCAGAGTGGAGCTTCAGAGTGGAGCTTCAGAGTGCAGAGTGGAGCTTCAGAGTGGAGCTTCAGAGTGCAGAGTGGAGCTTCAGAGTGGAGCTTCAGAGTGCAGAGTGGAGCTTCAGAGTGGAGCTTCAGAGTGGAGCTTCAGAGTGGAGCTTCAGAGTGGAGAGTGGAGCTTCAGAGTGGAGAGTGGAGCTTCAGAGTGGAGAGTGGAGCTTCAGAGTGGAGAGTGGAGCTTCAGAGTGGAGAGTGGAGCTTCAGAGTGGAGAGTGGAGCTTCAGAGTGGAGCTTGAGAGTGGAGAGTGGAGCTTCAGAGTAGAGCTTCAGAGTGCAGAGTGGAGCTTCAGAGTGGAGCTTCAGAGTGCAGAGTGGAGCTTCAGAGTGGAGCTTCAGAGTGCAGAGTGGAGCTTCAGAGTGGAGCTTCAGAGTGCAGAGTGGAGCTTCAGAGTGGAGCTTCAGAGTGCAGAGTGGAGCTTCAGAGTGGAGCTTCAGAGTGGAGCTTCAGAGTGGAGAGTGGAGCTTCAGAGTGGAGCTTCAGAGTGGAGCTTCAGAGTGGAGCTTCAGAGTGGAGCTTCAGAGTGCAGAGTGGAGCTTCAGAGTGCAGAGTGGAGCTTCAGAGTGCAGAGTGGAGCTTCAGAGTGGAGAGTGGAGCTTCAGAGTGGAGAGTGGAGCTTCAGAGTGGAGAGTGGAGCTTCAGAGTGGAGCTTCAGAGTGGAGCTTCAGAGTGGAGCTTCAGAGTGGAGCTTCAGAGTGGAGCTTCAGAGTGGAGCTTGAGAGTGGAGCTTGAGAGTGGAGCTTGAGAGTGGAGCTTGAGAGTGGAGCTTGAGAGTGGAGCTTGAGAGTGGAGCTTCAGAGTGGAGCTTCAGAGTGGAGAGTGGAGCTTCAGAGTGGAGCTTCAGAGTGGAGAGTGGAGCTTCAGAGTGGAGCTTCAGAGTGGAGAGTGGAGCTTCAGAGTGGAGCTTCAGAGTGGAGCTTCAGAGTGGAGCTTCAGAGTGCAGAGTGGAGCTTCAGAGTGGAGCTTCAGAGTGCAGAGTGGAGCTTCAGAGTGGAGCTTCAGAGTGCAGAGTGGAGCTTCAGAGTGGAGCTTCAGAGTGGAGCTTCAGAGTGGAGCTTCAGAGTGGAGCTTCAGAGTGGAGAGTGGAGCTTCAGAGTGGAGAGTGGAGCTTCAGAGTGGAGAGTGGAGCTTCAGAGTGGAGAGTGGAGCTTCAGAGTGGAGAGTGGAGCTTCAGAGTGGAGAGTGGAGCTTCAGAGTGGAGCTTGAGAGTGGAGAGTGGAGCTTCAGAGTGGAGCTTGAGAGTGGAGAGTGGAGCTTGAGAGTGGAGCTTGAGAGTGGAGAGTGGAGCTTCAGAGTGGAGCTTCAGAGTGGAGAGTGGAGCTTCAGAGTGGAGAGTGGAGCTTCAGAGTGGAGCTTGAGAGTGGAGAGTGGAGCTTCAGAGTGGAGAGTGGAGCTTCAGAGTGCAGAGTGGAGCTTCAGAGTGGAGCTTCAGAGTGCAGAGTGGAGCTTCAGAGTGCAGAGTGGAGCTTCAGAGTGCAGAGTGGAGCTTCAGAGTGCAGAGTGGAGCTTCAGAGTGCAGAGTGGAGCTTCAGAGTGCAGAGTGGAGCTGCAGAGTGCAGAGTGGAGCTTCAGAGTGGAGAGTGCAGAGTGGAGCTTCAGAGTGCAGAGTGGAGCTTCAGAGTGCAGAGTGGAGCTTCAGAGTGCAGAGTGGAGCTTCAGAGTGCAGAGTGGAGCTTCAGAGTGGAGCTTCAGAGTGCAGAGTGGAGCTTCAGAGTGGAGCTTCAGAGTGCAGAGTGGAGCTTCAGAGTGGAGCTTCAGAGTGGAGCTTCAGAGTGGAGCTTCAGAGTGGAGCTTCAGAGTGGAGCTTCACCAGAGTGCAGAGTGGAGCTTCACCAGAGTGCAGAGTGGAGCTTCACCAGAGTGGAGCTGCAGAGTGGAGCTGCAGAGTGGAGCTTCAGAGTGGAGCTTCAGAGTGGAGCTTCAGAGTGGAGCTTCAGAGTGCAGAGTGGAGCTTCAGAGTGCAGAGTGGAGCTTCAGAGTGCAGAGTGGAGCTTCAGAGTGCAGAGTGGAGCTTCAGAGTGCAGAGTGGAGCTTCAGAGTGCAGAGTGGAGCTTCAGAGTGCAGAGTGGAGCTTCAGAGTGCAGAGTGGAGCTTCAGAGTGGAGCTTCAGAGTGCAGAGTGGAGCTTCAGAGTGCAGAGTGGAGCTTCAGAGTGCAGAGTGGAGCTTCAGAGTGCAGAGTGGAGCTTCAGAGTGCAGAGTGGAGCTTCAGAGTGGAGCTTCAGAGTGCAGAGTGGAGCTTCAGAGTGCAGAGTGGAGCTTCAGAGTGGAGCTTCAGAGTGCAGAGTGGAGCTTCAGAGTGCAGAGTGGAGCTTCAGAGTGCAGAGTGGAGCTTCAGAGTGCAGAGTGGAGCTTCAGAGTGCAGAGTGGAGCTTCAGAGTGCAGAATGGAGCTTCAGAGTGGAGCTTCAGAGTGGAGCTTCAGAGTGGAGCTTCAGAGTGCAGAGTGGAGCTGCAGAGTGGAGCTTCAGAGTGCAGAGTGAAGCTGTAGAGTGGAGCTTCAGAGTGCAGAGTGGAGCTTCAGAGTGGAGCTTCAGAGTGGAGCTTCAGAGTGCAGAGTGGAGCTTCAGAGTGCAGAGTGGAGCTTCAGAGTGGAGCTTCAGAGTGCAGAGTGGAGCTTCAGAGTGCAGAGTGGAGCTTCAGAGTGGAGCTTCAGAGTGCAGAGTGGAGCTTCAGAGTGCAGAGTGGAGCTTCAGAGTAGAGCTTCAGAGTGGAGCTTCAGAGTGCAGAGTGGCGCTTCAGAGTGCAGAGTGGAGCTTCAGAGTGGAGCTTCAGAGTGCAGAGTGGAGCTTCAGAGTGGAGCTTCAGAGTGCAGAGTGGAGCTTCAGAGTAGAGCTTCAGAGTGCAGAGTGGAGCTTCAGAGTGCAGAGTGGAGCTTCAGAGTGGAGCTTCAGAGTGCAGAGTGGAGCTTCAGAGTGGAGCTTCAGAGTGCAGAGTGGAGCTTCAGAGTGGAGCTTCAGAGTGCAGAGTGGAGCTTCAGAGTGGAGCTTCAGAGTGGAGCTTCAGAGTGGAGCTTCAGAGTGGAGCTTCAGAGTGGAGAGTGGAGCTTCAGAGTGGAGCTTCAGAGTGGAGCTTCAGAGTGGAGCTTCAGAGTGGAGCTTCAGAGTGGAGAGTGGAGCTTCAGAGTGGAGAGTGGAGCTTCAGAGTGGAGAGTGGAGCTTCAGAGTGGAGAGTGGAGCTTCAGAGTGGAGCTTCAGAGTGGAGAGTGGAGCTTGAGAGTGGAGCTTCAGAGTGGAGAGTGGAGCTTCAGAGTGGAGAGTGGAGCTTCAGAGTGGAGCTTCAGAGTGGAGAGTGGAGCTTGAGAGTGGAGCTTGAGAGTGGAGCTTGAGAGTGGAGCTTGAGAGTGGAGCTTGAGAGTGGAGCTTCAGAGTGGAGAGTGGAGCTTCAGAGTGGAGCTTCAGAGTGGAGCTTCAGAGTGGAGCTTCAGAGTGGAGCTTCAGAGTGCAGAGTGGAGCTTCAGAGTGCAGAGTGGAGCTTCAGAGTGCAGAGTGGAGCTTCAGAGTGGAGAGTGGAGCTTCAGAGTGGAGAGTGGAGCTTCAGAGTGGAGCTTCAGAGTGGAGCTTCAGAGTGGAGCTTCAGAGTGGAGCTTCAGAGTGGAGCTTCAGAGTGCAGAGTGGAGCTTCAGAGTGGAGCTTCAGAGTGGAGCTTCAGAGTGGAGCTTCAGAGAGGAGCTTCAGAGTGGAGCTTCAGAGTGGAGCTTCAGAGTGGAGAGTGGAGCTTCAGAGTGGAGCTTCAGAGTGGAGATTCAGAGTGGAGCTTGAGAGTGGAGAGTGGAGCTTGAGAGTGGAGCTTGAGAGTGGAGCTTGAGAGTGGAGCTTGAGAGTGGAGCTTCAGAGTGGAGCTTGAGAGTGGAGCTTGAGAGTGGAGCTTCAGAGTGGAGCTTCAGAGTGGAGCTTCAGAGTGGAGCTTCAGAGTGGAGAGTGGAGCTTCAGAGTGGAGCTTCAGAGTGGAGAGTGGAGCTTCAGAGTGGAGCTTCAGAGTGGAGAGTGGAGCTTCAGAGTGGAGCTTCAGAGTGGAGCTTCAGAGTGGAGCTTCAGAGTGGAGCTTCAGAGTGGAGCTTCAGAGTGCAGAGTGGAGCTTCAGAGTGGAGCTTCAGAGTGCAGAGTGGAGCTTCAGAGTGGAGCTTCAGAGTGGAGCTTCAGAGTGGAGCTTCAGAGTGGAGCTTCAGAGTGGAGAGTGGAGCTTCAGAGTGGAGAGTGGAGCTTCAGAGTGGAGAGTGGAGCTTCAGAGTGGAGAGTGGAGCTTCAGAGTGGAGAGTGGAGCTTCAGAGTGGAGCTTGAGAGTGGAGAGTGGAGCTTCAGAGTGGAGCTTGAGAGTGGAGAGTGGAGCTTCAGAGTGGAGCTTGAGAGTGGAGAGTGGAGCTTCAGAGTGGAGCTTCAGAGTGGAGAGTGGAGCTTCAGAGTGGAGCTTGAGAGTGGAGAGTGGAGCTTCAGAGTGGAGAGTGGAGCTTCAGAGTGGAGAGTGGAGCTTCAGAGTGCAGAGTGGAGCTTCAGAGTGGAGCTTCAGAGTGCAGAGTGGAGCTTCAGAGTGCAGAGTGGAGCTTCAGAGTGCAGAGTGGAGCTTCAGAGTGCAGAGTGGAGCTTCAGAGTGCAGAGTGGAGCTTCAGAGTGGAGCTTCAGAGTGCAGAGTGGAGCTTCAGAGTGCAGAGTGGAGCTTCAGAGTGGAGCTTCAGAGTGCAGAGTGGAGCTTCAGAGTGCAGAGTGGAGCTTCAGAGTGCAGAGTGGAGCTTCAGAGTGCAGAGTGGAGCTTCAGAGTGCAGAGTGGAGAGTGCAGAGTGGAGCTTCAGAGTGCAGAGTGGAGCTTCAGAGTGGAGCTTCAGAGTGCAGAGTGGAGCTTCAGAGTGGAGCTTCAGAGTGCAGAGTGGAGCTTCAGAGTGGAGCTTCAGAGTGGAGCTTCAGAGTGGAGAGTGGAGCTTCAGAGTGCAGAGTGGAGCTTCAGAGTGGAGCTTCAGAGTGCAGAGTGGAGCTTCAGAGTGCAGAGTGGAGCTGCAGAGTGCAGAGTGGAGCTTCAGAGTGCAGAGTGGAGCTTCAGAGTGCAGAGTGGAGAGTGCAGAGTGGAGCTTCAGAGTGCAGAGTGGAGCTTCAGAGTGCAGAGTGGAGCTTCAGAGTGCAGAGTGGAGCTTCAGAGTGCAGAGTGGAGCTTCAGAGTGCAGAGTGGAGCTTCAGAGTGCAGAGTGGAGCTTCAGAGTGGAGCTTCAGAGTGCAGAGTGGAGCTTCAGAGTGGAGCTTCAGAGTGGAGCTTCAGAGTGGAGCTTCAGAGTGGAGCTTCAGAGTGGAGCTTCAGAGTGGAGCTTCACCAGAGTGGAGCTGCAGAGTGGAGCTGCAGAGTGGATCTTCAGAGTGGAGCTTCAGAGTGGAGCTTCAGAGTGGAGCTTCAGAGTGGAGCTTCAGAGTGGAGCTTCAGAGTGGAGCTTCAGAGTGC
Source organism: Lissotriton vulgaris (assembly GCF_964263255.1). NCBI lineage: Eukaryota > Metazoa > Chordata > Amphibia > Caudata > Salamandridae > Lissotriton > Lissotriton vulgaris. The sequence continues at coordinate 158,506,052 of NC_141686.1, read as the reverse complement.
AGCTTCAGAGTGGAGCTTCAGAGTGGAGCTTCAGAGTGCAGAGTGGAGCTTCAGAGTGCAGAGTGGAGCTTCAGAGTGCAGAGTGGAGCTTCAGAGTGCAGAGTGGAGCTTCAGAGTGCAGAGTGGAGCTTCAGAGTGGAGCTTCAGAGTGCAGAGTGGAGCTTCAGAGTGCAGAGTGGAGCTTCAGAGTGCAGAGTGGAGCTTCAGAGTGCAGAGTGGAGCTTCAGAGTGCAGAATGGAGCTTCAGAGTGGAGCTTCAGAGTGGAGCTTCAGAGTGGAGCTTCAGAGTGCAGAGTGGAGCTGCAGAGTGGAGCTTCAGAGTGCAGAGTGGAGCTGCAGAGTGGAGCTTCAGAGTGCAGAGTGGAGCTTCAGAGTGGAGCTTCAGAGTGGAGCTTCAGAGTGCAGAGTGGAGCTTCAGAGTGCAGAGTGGAGCTTCAGAGTGGAGCTTCAGAGTGCAGAGTGGAGCTTCAGAGTGCAGAGTGGAGCTTCAGAGTGGAGCTTCAGAGTGCAGAGTGGAGCTTCAGAGTGCAGAGTGGAGCTTCAGAGTGCAGAGTGGAGCTTCAGAGTGGAGCTTCAGAGTGCAGAGTGGCGCTTCAGAGTGGAGCTTCAGAGTGCAGAGTGGAGCTTCAGAGTGGAGCTTCAGAGTGCAGAGTGGAGCTTCAGAGTGGAGCTTCAGAGTGCAGAGTGGAGCTTCAGAGTAGAGCTTCAGAGTGCAGAGTGGAGCTTCAGAGTGGAGCTTCAGAGTGCAGAGTGGAGCTTCAGAGTGGAGCTTCAGAGTGCAGAGTGGAGCTTCAGAGTGGAGCTTCAGAGTGCAGAGTGGAGCTTCAGAGTGGAGCTTCAGAGTGCAGAGTGGAGCTTCAGAGTGGAGCTTCAGAGTGGAGCTTCAGAGTTGAGCTTCAGAGTGGAGCTTCAGAGTGGAGCTTCAGAGTGGAGAGTGGAGCTTCAGAGTGGAGCTTCAGAGTGGAGCTTCAGAGTGGAGCTTCAGAGTGGAGCTTCAGAGTGGAGCTTCAGAGTGGAGAGTGGAGCTTCAGAGTGGAGAGTGGAGCTTCAGAGTGGAGAGTGGAGCTTCAGAGTGGAGAGTGGAGCTTCAGAGTGGAGCTTCAGAGTGGAGAGTGGAGCTTGAGAGTAGAGCTTCAGAGTGGAGAGTGGAGCTTGAGAGTGGAGCTTCAGAGTGGAGAGTGGAGCTTCAGAGTGGAGAGTGGAGCTTCAGAGTGGAGCTTCAGAGTGGAGAGTGGAGCTTGAGAGTGGAGCTTGAGAGTGGAGCTTGAGAGTGGAGCTTCAGAGTGGAGCTTCAGAGTGGAGCTTCAGAGTGGAGCTTCAGAGTGGAGAGTGGAGCTTCAGAGTGGAGCTTCAGAGTGGAGCTTCAGAGTGGAGCTTCAGAGTGCAGAGTGGAGCTTCAGAGTGCAGAGTGGAGCTTCAGAGTGCAGAGTGGAGCTTCAGAGTGGAGAGTGGAGCTTCAGAGTGGAGAGTGGAGCTTCAGAGTGGAGAGTGGAGCTTCAGAGTGGAGCTTCAGAGTGGAGCTTCAGAGTGGAGCTTCAGAGTGGAGCTTCAGAGTGGAGCTTCAGAGTGCAGAGTGGAGCTTCAGAGTGGAGCTTCAGAGTGGAGCTTCAGAGTGGAGCTTCAGAGAGGAGCTTCAGAGTGGAGCTTCAGAGTGGAGCTTCAGAGTGGAGAGTGGAGCTTCAGAGTGGAGCTTCAGAGTGGAGCTTCAGAGTGGAGCTTGAGAGTGGAGAGTGGAGCTTCAGAGTGGAGCTTGAGAGTGGAGCTTGAGAGTGGAGCTTCAGAGTGGAGCTTCAGAGTGGAGCTTCAGAGTGGAGCTTGAGAGTGGAGCTTGAGAGTGGAGCTTGAGAGTGGAGCTTCAGAGTGGAGCTTCAGAGTGGAGCTTCAGAGTGGAGAGTGGAGCTTCAGAGTGGAGCTTCAGAGTGGAGAGTGGAGCTTCAGAGTGGAGCTTCAGAGTGGAGAGTGGAGCTTCAGAGTGGAGCTTCAGAGTGGAGCTTCAGAGTGGAGCTTCAGAGTGCAGAGTGGAGCTTCAGAATGGAGCTTCAGAGTGCAGAGTGGAGCTTCAGAGTGTCGCTTCAGAGTGCAGAGTGGAGCTTCAGAGTGGAGCTTCAGAGTGGAGCTTCAGAGTGGAGCTTCAGAGTGGAGAGTGGAGCTTCAGAGTGGAGAGTGGAGCTTCAGAGTGGAGAGTGGAGCTTCAGAGTGGAGAGTGGAGCTTCAGAGTGGAGAGTGGAGCTTCAGAGTGGAGCTTGAGAGTGGAGAGTGGAGCTTCAGAGTGGAGCTTGAGAGTGGAGAGTGGAGCTTCAGAGTGGAGCTTGAGAGTGGAGAGTGGAGCTTCAGAGTGGAGCTTCAGAGTGGAGAGTGGAGCTTCAGAGTGGAGAGTGGAGCTTCAGAGTGGAGCTTGAGAGTGGAGAGTGGAGCTTCAGAGTGGAGAGTGGAGCTTCAGAGTGGAGAGTGGAGCTTCAGAGTGCAGAGTGGAGCTTCAGAGTGCAGAGTGGAGCTTCAGAGTGCAGAGTGGAGAGTGCAGAGTGGAGCTTCAGAGTGCAGAGTGGAGCTTCAGAGTGGAGCTCCAGAGTGCAGAGTGGAGCTTCAGAGTGGAGCTTCAGAGTGCAGAGTGGAGCTTCAGAGTGGAGCTTCAGAGTGGAGCTTCAGAGTGGAGCTTCAGAGTGGAGCTTCAGAGTGCAGAGTGGAGCTTCAGAGTGCAGAGTGGAGCTTCAGAGTGGAGCTTCAGAGTGCAGAGTGGAGCTTCAGAGTGGAGCTTCAGAGTGGAGCTTCAGAGTGGAGCTTCAGAGTGGAGCTTCAGAGTGGAGCTTCAGAGTGCAGAGTGGAGCTTCAGAGTGGAGCTTCAGAGTGCAGAGTGGAGCTTCAGAGTGGAGCTTCAGAGTGGAGCTTCAGAGTGCAGAGTGGAGCTTCAGAGTGGAGCTTCAGAGTGCAGAGTGGAGCTTCAGAGTGGAGCTTCAGAGTGCAGAGTGGAGCTTCAGAGTGGAGCTTCAGAGTGCAGAGTGGAGCTTCAGAGTGGAGCTTCAGAGTGGAGCTTCAGAGTGCAGAATGGAGCTTCAGAGTGCAGAGTGGAGCTTCAGAGTGGAGCTTCAGAGTGCAGAGTGGAGCTTCAGAGTGGAGCTTCAGAGTGCAGAGTGGAGCTTCAGAGTGGAGCTTCAGAGTGGAGCTTCAGAGTGGAGCTTCAGAGTGCAGAGTGGAGCTTCAGAGTGGAGCTTCAGAGTGCAGAGTGGAGCTTCAGAGTGGAGCTTCAGAGTGCAGAATGGAGCTTCAGAGTGCAGAGTGGAGCTTCAGAGTGGAGCTTCAGAGTGCAGAGTGGAGCTTCAGAGTGGAGCTTCAGAGTGCAGAGTGGAGCTTCAGAGTGGAGCTTCAGAGTGGAGCTTCAGAGTGGAGCTTCAGAGTGGAGCTTCAGAGTGGAGAGTGGAGCTTCAGAGTGGAGAGTGGAGCTTCAGAGTGGAGAGTGGAGCTTCAGAGTGGAGCTTCAGAGTGGAGAGTGGAGCTTCAGAGTGGAGCTTCAGAGTGGAGAGTGGAGCTTCAGAGTGGAGCTTCAGAGTGCAGATTCAGAGTGCAGAGTGGAGCTTCAGAGTGGAGCTTCAGAGTGCAGAGTGGAGCTTCAGAGTGGAGCTTCAGAGTGGAGCTTCAGAGTGCAGAGTGGAGCTTCAGAGTGGAGCTTCAGAGTGCAGAGTGGAGCTTCAGAGTGGAGCTTCAGAGTGCAGAGTGGAGCTTCAGAGTGGAGCTTCAGAGTGCAGAGTGGAGCTTCAGAGTGGAGCTTCAGAGTGGAGCTTCAGAGTGCAGAATGGAGCTTCAGAGTGCAGAGTGGAGCTTCAGAGTGGAGCTTCAGAGTGCAGAGTGGAGCTTCAGAGTGGAGCTTCAGAGTGCAGAGTGGAGCTTCAGAGTGGAGCTTCAGAGTGGAGCTTCAGAGTGGAGCTTCAGAGTGGAGCTTCAGAGTGCAGAGTGGAGCTTCAGAGTGGAGCTTCAGAGTGCAGAGTGGAGCTTCAGAGTGGAGCTTCAGAGTGGAGCTTCAGAGTGCAGAATGGAGCTTCAGAGTGCAGAGTGGAGCTTCAGAGTGGAGCTTCAGAGTGCAGAGTGGAGCTTCAGAGTGGAGCTTCAGAGTGCAGAGTGGAGCTTCAGAGTGGAGCTTCAGAGTGGAGCTTCAGAGTGGAGCTTCAGAGTGGAGCTTCAGAGTGGAGCTTCAGAGTGGAGAGTGGAGCTTCAGAGTGGAGAGTGGAGCTTCAGAGTGGAGAGTGGAGCTTCAGAGTGGAGCTTCAGAGTGGAGAGTGGAGCTTCAGAGTGGAGCTTCAGAGTGGAGAGTGGAGCTTCAGAGTGGAGCTTCAGAGTGCAGATTCAGAGTGCAGAGTGGAGCTTCAGAGTGGAGCTTCAGAGTGGAGCTGCAGAGTGGAGCTTCAGAGTGGAGCTGCAGAGTGGAGCTGCAGAGTGGAGCTTCAGAGTGGAGCTTCAGAGTGGAGCTTCAGAGTGGAGCTTCAGAGTGGAGCTTCAGAGTGGAGCTTCAGAGTGCAGAGTGGAGCTTCAGAGTGCAGAGTGGAGCTTCAGAGTGCCGAGTGGAGCTTCAGAGTGCAGAGTGGAGCTTCAGAGTGCAGAGTGGAGCTTCAGAGTGGAGCTTCAGAGTGGAGCTTCAGAGTGGAGCTTCAGAGTGGAGCTTCAGAGTGGAGCTTCGGAGTGGAGCTTCAGAGTGGAGCTTCAGAGTGGAGCTTCAGAGTGGAGCTTCAGAGTGGAGCTTCAGAGTGGAGCTTCAGAGTGGAGAGTGGAGCTTCAGAGTGGAGAGTGGAGCTTCAGAGTGGAGAGTGGAGCTTCAGAGTGCAGCTTCAGAGTGGAGCTTCAGAGTGGAGCTTCAGAGTGGAGCTTCAGAGTGCAGCTTCAGAGTGCAGCTTCAGAGTGGAGCTTCAGAGTGGAGCTTCAGAGTGGAGCTTCAGAGTGCAGAGTGGAGCTTCAGAGTGCAGAGTGGAGATTCAGAGTGGAGAGTGGAGCTTCAGAGTGGAGATTCAGAGTGGAGAGTGGAGCTTCAGAGTGGAGATTCAGAGTGGAGAGTGGAGCTTCAGAGTGGAGCTTCAGAGTGGAGCTTCAGAGTGGAGAGTGGAGCTTCAGAGTGGAGAGTGGAGCTTGAGAGTGGAGAGTGGAGCTTCAGAGTGGAGAGTGGAGCTTCAGAGTGGAGCTTCAGAGTGGAGAGTGGAGCTTGAGAGTGGAGCTTCAGAGTGGAGCTTGAGAGTGGAGCTTCAGAGTGGAGCTTCAGAGTGGAGAGTGGAGCTTCAGAGTGGAGCTTCAGAGTGGAGAGTGGAGCTTCAGAGTGGAGCTTCAGAGTGGAGCTTCAGAGTGGAGAGTGGAGCTTGAGAGTGGAGCTTGAGAGTGGAGCTTGAGAGTGGAGCTTGAGAGTGGAGCTTCAGAGTGGAGCTTCAGAGTGGAGCTTCAGAGTGGAGCTTCAGAGTGGAGCTTCAGAGTGGAGAGTGGAGCTTCAGAGTGGAGCTTCAGAGTGGAGCTTCAGAGTGGAGCTTCAGAGTGGAGCTTCAGAGTGGAGCTTCAGAGTGGAGCTTCAGAGTGCAGAGTGGAGCTTCAGAGTGCAGAGTGGAGCTTCAGAGTGGAGAGTGGAGCTTCAGAGTGGAGAGTGGAGCTTCAGAGTGGAGAGTGGAGCTTCAGAGTGGAGCTTCAGAGTGGAGCTTCAGAGTGGAGCTTCAGAGTGGAGCTTCAGAGTGGAGCTTCAGAGTGCAGAGTGGAGCTTCAGAGTGGAGCTTCAGAGTGGAGCTTCAGAGTGGAGCTCCAGAGTGGAGCTTCAGAGTGGAGCTTCAGAGTGGAGCTTGAGAGTGGAGAGTGGAGCTTCAGAGTGGAGCTTGAGAGTGGAACTTCAGAGTGGAGCTTGAGAGTGGAGCTTGAGAGTGGAGCTTGAGAGTGGAGCTTGAGAGTGGAGCTTGAGAGTGGAGCTTGAGAGTGGAGCTTCAGAGTGGAGCTTCAGAGTGGAGCTTCAGAGTGGAGCTTCAGAGTGGAGAGTGGAGCTTCAGAGTGGAGAGTGGAGCTTCAGAGTGGAGCTTCAGAGTGGAGAGTGGAGAGTGGAGCTTCAGAGTGGAGCTTCAGAGTGGAGAGTGGAGCTTCAGAGTGGAGCTTCAGAGTGGAGCTTCAGAGTGGAGCTTCAGAGTGGAGCTTCAGAGTGGAGTTTCAGAGTGGAGCTTCAGAGTGCAGAGTGGAGCTTCAGAGTGGAGCTTCAGAGTGCAGAGTGGAGCTTCAGAGTGGAGCTTCAGAGTGCAGAGTGGAGCTTCAGAGTGGAGCTTCAGAGTGGAGCTTCAGAGTGGAGCTTCAGAGTGGAGCTTCAGAGTGGAGAGTGGAGCTTCAGAGTGGAGAGTGGAGCTTCAGAGTGGAGAGTGGAGCTTCAGAGTGGAGAGTGGAGCTTCAGAGTGGAGAGTGGAGCTTCAGAGTGGAGCTTGAGAGTGGAGAGTGGAGCTTCAGAGTGGAGCTTGAGAGTGGAGAGTGGAGCTTCAGAGTGGAGCTTGAGAGTGGAGAGTGGAGCTTCAGAGTGGAGCTTCAGAGTGGAGAGTGGAGCTTCAGAGTGGAGAGTGGAGCTTCAGAGTGGAGCTTGAGAGTGGAGAGTGGAGCTTCAGAGTGGAGAGTGGAGCTTCAGAGTGGAGAGTGGAGCTTCAGAGTGCAGAGTGGAGCTTCAGAGTGGAGCTTCAGAGTGCAGAGTGGAGCTTCAGAGTGCAGAGTGGAGCTTCAGAGTGCAGAGTGGAGCTTCAGAGTGCAGAGTGGAGCTTCAGAGTGCAGAGTGGAGCTTCAGAGTGGAGCTTCAGAGTGCAGAGTGGAGCTTCAGAGTGCAGAGTGGAGCTTCAGAGTGCAGAGTGGAGCTTCAGAGTGCAGAGTGGAGCTTCAGAGTGCAGAGTGGAGAGTGCAGAGTGGAGCTTCAGAGTGCAGAGTGGAGCTTCAGAGTGGAGCTTCAGAGTGCAGAGTGGAGCTTCAGAGTGGAGCTTCAGAGTGCAGAGTGGAGAGTGGAGCTTCAGAGTGGAGCTTCAGAGTGGAGCTTCAGAGTGGAGCTTCAGAGTGGAGCTTCAGAGTGGAGCTTCAGAGTGGAGCTTCAGAGTGCAGAGTGGAGCTTCAGAGTGGAGCTTCAGAGTGGAGCTTCAGAGTGGAGCTTCAGAGTGGAGCTTCAGAGTGCAGAGTGGAGCTTCAGAGTGGAGCTTCAGAGTGCAGAGTGGAGCTTCAGAGTGGAGCTTCAGAGTGCAGAGTGGAGCTTCAGAGTGGAGCTTCAGAGTGCAGAGTGGAGCTTCAGAGTGGAGCTTCAGAGTGCAGAGTGGAGCTTCAGAGTGGAGCTTCAGAGTGCAGAGTGGAGCTTCAGAGTGGAGCTTCAGAGTGCAGAGTGGAGCTTCAGAGTGGAGCTTCAGAGTGGAGAGTGGAGCTTCAGAGTGGAGAGTGGAGCTTCAGAGTGGAGAGTGGAGCTTCAGAGTGGAGAGTGGAGCTTCAGAGTGGAGAGTGGAGCTTCAGAGTGGAGCTTGAGAGTGGAGAGTGGAGCTTCAGAGTGGAGCTTGAGAGTGGAGAGTGGAGCTTCAGAGTGGAGCTTGAGAGTGGAGAGTGGAGCTTCAGAGTGGAGCTTCAGAGTGGAGAGTGGAGCTTCAGAGTGGAGAGTGGAGCTTCAGAGTGGAGCTTGAGAGTGGAGAGTGGAGCTTCAGAGTGGAGAGTGGAGCTTCAGAGTGGAGAGTGGAGCTTCAGAGTGCAGAGTGGAGCTTCAGAGTGTAGCTTCAGAGTGCAGAGTGGAGCTTCAGAGTGCAGAGTGGAGCTTCAGAGTGCAGAGTGGAGCTTCAGAGTGCAGAGTGGAGCTTCAGAGTGCAGAGTGGAGCTTCAGAGTGCAGAGTGGAGCTTCAGAGTGGAGCTTCAGAGTGCAGAGTGGAGCTTCAGAGTGCAGAGTGGAGCTTCAGAGTGGAGCTTCAGAGTGCAGAGTGGAGCTTCAGAGTGCAGAGTGGAGCTTCAGAGTGCAGAGTGGAGCTTCAGAGTGCAGAGTGGAGCTTCAGAGTGCAGAGTGGAGCTTCAGAGTGCAGAGTGGAGAGTGCAGAGTGGAGCTTCAGAGTGCAGAGTGGAGCTTCAGAGTGGAGCTCCAGAGTGCAGAGTGGAGCTTCAGAGTGGAGCTTCAGAGTGCAGAGTGGAGCTTCAGAGTGGAGCTTCAGAGTGGAGCTTCAGAGTGGAGCTTCAGAGTGGAGCTTCAGAGTGCAGAGTGGAGCTTCAGAGTGGAGCTTCAGAGTGCAGAGTGGAGCTTCAGAGTGGAGCTTCAGAGTGGAGCTTCAGAGTGGAGCTTCAGAGTGGAGCTTCAGAGTGGAGCTTCAGAGTGGAGCTTCAGAGTGCAGAGTGGAGCTTCAGAGTGGAGCTTCAGAGTGCAGAGTGGAGCTTCAGAGTGGAGCTTCAGAGTGGAGCTTCAGAGTGCAGAGTGGAGCTTCAGAGTGGAGCTTCAGAGTGCAGAGTGGAGCTTCAGAGTGGAGCTTCAGAGTGCAGAGTGGAGCTTCAGAGTGGAGCTTCAGAGTGCAGAGTGGAGCTTCAGAGTGGAGCTTCAGAGTGGAGCTTCAGAGTGCAGAATGGAGCTTCAGAGTGGAGCTTCAGAGTGGAGCTTCAGAGTGCAGAGTGGAGCTTCAGAGTGGAGCTTCAGAGTGCAGAGTGGAGCTTCAGAGTGGAGCTTCAGAGTGGAGCTTCAGAGTGTAGCTTCAGAGTGCAGAGTGGAGCTTCAGAGTGGAGCTTCAGAGTGCAGAGTGGAGCTTCAGAGTGGAGCTTCAGAGTGGAGCTTCAGAGTGCAGAATGGAGCTTCAGAGTGCAGAGTGGAGCTTCAGAGTGGAGCTTCAGAGTGCAGAGTGGAGCTTCAGAGTGGAGCTTCAGAGTGCAGAGTGGAGCTTCAGAGTGGAGCTTCAGAGTGGAGCTTCAGAGTGGAGCTTCAGAGTGGAGCTTCAGAGTGGAGCTTCAGAGTGGAGAGTGGAGCTTCAGAGTGGAGAGTGGAGCTTCAGAGTGGAGAGTGGAGCTTCAGAGTGGAGCTTCAGAGTGGAGAGTGGAGCTTCAGAGTGGAGCTTCAGAGTGGAGAGTGGAGCTTCAGAGTGGAGCTTCAGAGTGCAGATTCAGAGTGCAGAGTGGAGCTTCAGAGTGGAGCTTCAGAGTGGAGCTGCAGAGTGGAGCTTCAGAGTGGAGCTGCAGAGTGGAGCTGCAGAGTGGAGCTTCAGAGTGGAGCTTCAGAGTGGAGCTTCAGAGTGGAGCTTCAGAGTGGAGCTTCAGAGTGGAGCTTCAGAGTGCAGAGTGGAGCTTCAGAGTGCAGAGTGGAGCTTCAGAGTGCCGAGTGGAGCTTCAGAGTGCAGAGTGGAGCTTCAGAGTGCAGAGTGGAGCTTCAGAGTGCAGAGTGGAGCTTCAGAGTGGAGCTTCAGAGTGGAGCTTCAGAGTGGAGCTTCAGAGTGGAGCTTCAGAGTGGAGCTTCAGAGTGGAGCTTCAGAGTGGAGCTTCAGAGTGGAGAGTGGAGCTTCAGAGTGGAGAGTGGAGCTTCAGAGTGGAGAGTGGAGCTTCAGAGTGCAGCTTCAGAGTGGAGCTTCAGAGTGGAGCTTCAGAGTGCAGCTTCAGAGTGCAGCTTCAGAGTGGAGCTTCAGAGTGGAGCTTCAGAGTGGAGCTTCAGAGTGCAGAGTGGAGCTTCAGAGTGCAGAGTGGAGCTTCAGAGTGGAGATTCAGAGTGGAGAGTGGAGCTTCAGAGTGGAGATTCAGAGTGGAGAGTGGAGCTTCAGAGTGGAGCTTCAGAGTGGAGCTTCAGAGTGGAGAGTGGAGCTTCAGAGTGGAGCTTCAGAGTGGAGAGTGGAGCTTCAGAGTGGAGAGTGGAGCTTGAGAGTGGAGAGTGGAGCTTCAGAGTGGAGAGTGGAGCTTCAGAGTGGAGCTTCAGAGTGGAGAGTGGAGCTTGAGAGTGGAGCTTCAGAGTGGAGCTTGAGAGTGGAGCTTCAGAGTGGAGCTTCAGAGTGGAGAGTGGAGCTTCAGAGTGGAGCTTCAGAGTGGAGAGTGGAGCTTCAGAGTGGAGCTTCAGAGTGGAGCTTCAGAGTGGAGAGTGGAGCTTGAGAGTGGAGCTTGAGAGTGGAGCTTGAGAGTGGAGCTTGAGAGTGGAGCTTCAGAGTGGAGCTTCAGAGTGGAGCTTCAGAGTGGAGCTTCAGAGTGGAGCTTCAGAGTGGAGAGTGGAGCTTCAGAGTGGAGCTTCAGAGTGGAGCTTCAGAGTGGAGCTTCAGAGTGGAGCTTCAGAGTGCAGAGTGGAGCTTCAGAGTGCAGAGTGGAGCTTCAGAGTGCAGAGTGGAGCTTCAGAGTGGAGAGTGGAGCTTCAGAGTGGAGAGTGGAGCTTCAGAGTGGAGAGTGGAGCTTCAGAGTGGAGAGTGGAGCTTCAGAGTGGAGCTTCAGAGTGGAGCTTCAGAGTGGAGCTTCAGAGTGGAGCTTCAGAGTGCAGAGTGGAGCTTCAGAGTGGAGAGTGGAGCTTCAGAGTGGAGCTTCAGAGTGGAGCTTGAGAGTGGAGAGTGGAGCTTCAGAGTGGAGCTTGAGAGTGGAACTTCAGAGTGGAGCTTCAGAGTGGAGCTTGAGAGTGGAGCTTGAGAGTGGAGCTTGAGAGTGGAGCTTGAGAGTGGAGCTTGAGAGTGGAGCTTGAGAGTGGAGCTTCAGAGTGGAGCTTCAGAGTGGAGCTTCAGAGTGGAGAGTGGAGCTTCAGAGTGGAGCTTCAGAGTGGAGAGTGGAGCTTCAGAGTGGAGCTTCAGAGTGGAGAGTGGAGCTTCAGAGTGGAGCTTCAGAGTGGAGCTTCAGAGTGGAGCTTCAGAGTGGAGCTTCAGAGTGGAGTTTCAGAGTGGAGCTTCAGAGTGCAGAGTGGAGCTTCAGAGTGGAGCTTCAGAGTGCAGAGTGGAGCTTCAGAGTGGAGCTTCAGAGTGCAGAGTGGAGCTTCAGAGTGGAGCTTCAGAGTGGAGCTTCAGAGTGGAGCTTCAGAGTGGAGCTTCAGAGTGGAGAGTGGAGCTTCAGAGTGGAGAGTGGAGCTTCAGAGTGGAGAGTGGAGCTTCAGAGTGGAGAGTGGAGCTTCAGAGTGGAGAGTGGAGCTTCAGAGTGGAGAGTGGAGCTTCAGAGTGGAGCTTGAGAGTGGAGAGTGGAGCTTCAGAGTGGAGCTTGAGAGTGGAGAGTGGAGCTTCAGAGTGGAGCTTGAGAGTGGAGAGTGGAGCTTCAGAGTGGAGCTTCAGAGTGGAGAGTGGAGCTTCAGAGTGGAGAGTGGAGCTTCAGAGTGGAGCTTGAGAGTGGAGAGTGGAGCTTGAGAGTGGAGAGTGGAGCTTCAGAGTGGAGAGTGGAGCTTCAGAGTGCAGAGTGGAGCTTCAGAGTGGAGCTTCAGAGTGCAGAGTGGAGCTTCAGAGTGCAGAGTGGAGCTTCAGAGTGCAGAGTGGAGCTTCAGAGTGCAGAGTGGAGCTTCAGAGTGCAGAGTGGAGCTTCAGAGTGCAGAGTGGAGCTTCAGAGTGCAGAGTGGAGCTTCAGAGTGCAGAGTGGAGAGTGCAGAGTGGAGCTTCAGAGTGCAGAGTGGAGCTTCAGAGTGGAGCTTCAGAGTGCAGAGTGGAGCTTCAGAGTGGAGCTTCAGAGTGCAGAGTGGAGAGTGGAGCTTCAGAGTGGAGCTTCAGAGTGCAGAGTGGAGCTTCAGAGTGGAGCTTCAGAGTGGAGCTTCAGAGTGGAGCTTCAGAGTGGAGCTTCAGAGTGGAGCTTCAGAGTGGAGCTTCAGAGTGGAGCTTCAGAGTGCAGAGTGGAGCTTCAGAGTGGAGCTTCAGAGTGGAGCTTCAGAGTGGAGCTTCAGAGTGGAGCTTCAGAGTGGAGCTTCAGAGTGCAGAGTGGAGCTTCAGAGTGGAGCTTCAGAGTGCAGAGTGGAGCTTCAGAGTGGAGCTTCAGAGTGGAGCTTCAGAGTGCAGAGTGGAGCTTCAGAGTGGAGCTTCAGAGTGCAGAGTGGAGCTTCAGAGTGGAGCTTCAGAGTGCAGAGTGGAGCTTCAGAGTGGAGCTTCAGAGTGGAGCTTCAGAGTGGAGCTTCAGAGTGGAGCTTCAGAGTGCAGAATGGAGCTTCAGAGTGCAGAGTGGAGCTTCAGAGTGGAGCTTCAGAGTGCAGAGTGGAGCTTCAGAGTGGAGCTTCAGAGTGCAGAGTGGAGCTTCAGAGTGGAGCTTCAGAGTGGAGCTTCAGAGTGGAGCTTCAGAGTGGAGCTTCAGAGTGGAGAGTGGAGCTTCAGAGTGGAGCTTCAGAGTGGAGCTTCAGAGTGGAGAGTGGAGCTTCAGAGTGGAGCTTCAGAGTGGAGCTTCAGAGTGGAGAGTGAAGCTTCAGAGTGGAGCTTCAGAGTGGAGAGTGGAGCTTCAGAGTGGAGCTTCAGAGTGGAGAGTGGAGCTTCAGAGTGGAGCTTCAGAGTGCAGATTCAGAGTGCAGAGTGGAGCTTCAGAGTTGAGCTTCAGAGTGGAGCTGCAGAGTGGAGCTTCAGAGTGGAGCTGCAGAGTGGAGCTTCAGAGTGGAGCTTCAGAGTGGAGCTTCAGAGTGGAGCTTCAGAGTGGAGCTTCAGAGTGGAGCTTCAGAGTGGAGCTTCAGAGTGCAGAGTGGAGCTTCAGAGTGCAGAGTGGAGCTTCAGAGTGCAGAGTGGAGCTTCAGAGTGCAGAGTGGAGCTTCAGAGTGCAGAGTGGAGCTTCAGAGTGGAGCTTCAGAGTGGAGCTTCAGAGTGGAGCTTCAGAGTGGAGCTTCAGAGTGGAGCTTCAGAGTGGAACTTCAGAGTGGAGCTTCAAAGTGGAGCTTCAAAGTGGAGCTTCAGAGTGGAGCTTCAGAGTGGAGCTTCAGAGTGGAGCTTCAGAGTGGAGCTTCAGAGTGGAGAGTGGAGCTTCAGAGTGGAGAGTGGAGCTTCAGAGTGGAGAGTGGAGCTTCAGAGTGCAGCTTCAGAGTGGAGCTTCAGAGTGGAGCTTCAGAGTGGAGCTTCAGAGTGCAGCTTCAGAGTGCAGCTTCAGAGTGGAGCTTCAGAGTGGAGCTTCAGAGTGCAGAGTGGAGCTTCAGAGTGCAGAGTGGAGCTTCAGAGTGGAGATTCAGAGTGGAGAGTGGAGCTTCAGAGTGGAGATTCAGAGTGGAGAGTGGAGCTTCAGAGTGGAGATTCAGAGTGGAGAGTGGAGCTTCAGAGTGGAGATTCAGAGTGGAGAGTGGAGCTTCAGAGTGGAGATTCAGAGTGGAGCTTCAGAGTGCAGAGTGGAGCTTCAGAGTGCAGAGTGGAGCTTCAGAGTGCAGAGTGGAGCTTCAGAGTGCAGAGTGGAGATTCAGAGTGAAGCTTCAGAGTGCAGAGTGGAGCTTCAGAGTGGAGCTTCAGAGTGGAGCTTCAGAGTGGAGCTTCAGAGTGGAGCTTCAGAGTGCAGAGTGGAGCTTCAGAGTGCAGAGTGGAGCTTCAGAGTGTCAAGAGCAATGCCAATAGCTCTAACTTTAACAAAGGCAAAACCATTGCATTGTAAATGCTTGTTGTCTTTTCCGGTCAGAGTCAGCAATGTCCTCATGTTCAAAGTCATGCATATCAGACAGTAAGGCATTATCTGAAATGGGTGTCCTGATTCGGTTCTGGGACTCATTTGCTGGCTCTGTTTGTCTCACCCACTCCCACTCGCGTTTGGGAATTTTGAACTCTTTGACCATCCGGGCATGTGCATGTTCCTCTCTCATCCCTTTTTGTTTTGAAAATGATCAATCTCTGTCAACACATTTTGCCTTCCTTGTACAGTGATGAGACAGTCCTTTCCTAACATGGTGGGTAATGTCCCATATATTCGTTTTCTTTCTGCAAGCCCTTTGAGTCAGCCTCGCTGACCCCATCCGGGGTGACGGTATATTATTCATGTCTTGATATAACTGTGACTGACATGACATGTTGCGTGGCGGGATGATCGAATATTCTGAGTCATCGGCATGAGATATGTTGCTCTGGACGGGGAGAACGTTCTCTGTTTCCATTGTGCATTCGGGTGATCGATGCCATGGGCGTTTTCGTGACCTTGATTCTGTTGACCTGAGTGATTGTACAGACATGCCTTCTGAATCAGAGGAGTCTTTTACTGATTTCCTTTGAGAACATTCTTTTGGGTGTGTCTTGACTGGTAAGTTTCTTGAGCTGGTAGGCTGTGACGAACTGCTCTTGGAGTCAGAGCTATCTTTGGGACATTTCTTTGGATACATCTCTCGAAGGGTCTTCTGTGCTATTGCAATGGAGAGATTGTTTGATAGCCATGCGTTTATTTCTTTTGTTTGATCCCAGGGCATTTTGTCTCTGCCTCTCTCGTATGATGTTAATTGTCTCCTCTCAGTTTCCTCGTTGTCACGGGTGTCTTGAGTGTATTTGCCTACCCCTTTCCGTTGTCTGAGTGAATCACCCCGTCTTATGTGGTTTGTTTCTTCTTCTCGCTTGTTGGGTGCACTGACGTCTGTGCCATGGGTGTGATGTCTCCCACTGTTTGATGCTTTTTCGGACTCGTCTACGAAGTTTGATGAACAGTGGGTTGTTCGAGTGTGTTCGTGTACCAGTTTCCAGGATTGGCATGACTGGTCCAGTCTTTTGTAGTTTGTCTTTCCTTCATACTTGTTGAGCAGGCTGTCATCTGTTCCATTTGTGTGGTCTGTCCCACTTGATGCTTCTTCAGAATAGTTTGTAATGTTTGTTGAATGACTCCGTGAAGTTGAATAACTCCTTGAGGTTATATCAGTGAGGCTGTCATAATCCTGGATCATCCCGGTCTTTTGTTTGCCATCCTCCACTGTCTTTTGTATTGTTGAATCAGAGTATTTCATGTCACTTTGTCTCTCCTGCTGTCTTATCTCTAGTCTGCCTTCGCCCTCCCTCTTTCTGGTTTTGTTTGTTTCTTGGGCTTTATTCACAGACATAAGAGATATCTCCTTTCTTTTATCTTCATTTCTTGCATTAGGGTGCAATTCTGTTGATAATTCTCTTGCTTTGGCCCGCTCTCCAGCTTTGGCCCTCCTGATGATTTCCTTTAGCGAGAACTGCCTTTGAAGGATCTTGCGCTTTCTGTCAGGTATTGAACAGCCCTCGATTACCCAGAGTCGAATTGCTTCCTCGTTTGTGAATGTATTGAAATGGCAGTAGTGCACTAGACTTTGTAACCTTGTTATGAAGTTTGGTAATGATTCCCGGGGTTCCTGCCGTGCTGCGTTGAAGACGATGCGCTCAAGATCCACGTCTTCCTTTGTGTTGAAATGAGCGCGTAGCGTCTCTTTGAGTTTTCCATATGTCTCTGTGTCCTTTGCTGAAAATGTTCTGATTAGGCATCGGCCTTCGTGACCCACCAGCTGAAGTAGCAGTAGCCGACGTTTTCCATCTCTTCGCTCACCGGTTGTTGCAAGAAATTCATCCAGCCACCGGTTCCATTTGGGACCCGAACTCTGGGTGCCGGTCTGTGTCACTGGGGGTGGTACTCCAATGCAGGGGTTAGATTTTTGTGTTTCTTTTTTCACCGACATGATGGTGGAATGTGGTAGTATGAAAATGTCACAGGACTGTTCACTATGCTTCACGTATTATTTGCTGACCCTCTTCGGTCGAGATCTTGCGTATAGTTGTTTTCCTTTGATTTTTGGGAAAACTCACTCTCAGGTGACCACTGTATTGTGTCCGTCAGCTTCACCTTTTCCTTATAGAAATGTTCCAGCTTTTATGTCTGTCTCAGTAGGCTTCAGTGAGGTAGACTTGGATTACCTGATTGCAAAATGGTCGCCACTCAGCTGCAGGTGATTTATGCTTCCTCGGCACTGGTACTTGTTGATGTCGACATCTTGCTCCTTTTCTCAAGACTTACGTGAGTTACCAGACACTTTTGCTGACGAGAGAAAGCTTCCCTGACACTTGTTTACTCGTGTTTCTAGATCATTTATTTTCTTTCTTCCTTTAATTTCAGTTACTTATCTTCACTTGGTGCTGAAAATTTACTTCAGGACTTGCACTTGCACTTGCTCGTGCTTGTTACACTTGGGATTTGTATTTGCTTGTGCTAATTGCATTCAAGACTTGTATTTGCTTGTGCTTGTTGCATTCAGGACTTGCATCAGCTTGTGCTTATTGCACTCAAACTTGCATTTGCTTGGGCTTGTTGTATTCGGGACTTGTATTTACTCGTGCTTGTTGTATCCGGGACTTGCATTTGCTTGTGCTTATTGTACTCGGACTTTGCATTTGCTTATGCTTGTTGAATTCAGGTCTTGCATTTGCTTGGGTTTATTGAATTCAGATTTTACATTTGCATGTGCTTGTTGGACTCAAACTTTGTATTTGCTCGTGCTTATTGACTTCAGATAATTACATTTACTCGTGCTTGTTACTTTGGACAATTGCATTTACTCGTGCTTGTTGCTTCAGACAGTTGCATTTGCTAAGGCTTATTGTCTTTGGGCTTGCATTTGCTGGTGCTTGCTGGCAAATTCCACAGTTGACTGACTTTAAGATGGCCGCCCAATATCCCTGACAGGGGATAGGACCCGGGTGCCTGACTCTAAGATGGCCACCGTCTGTGAAATCTCGTTCTCAGTGAGATTTGGTTCCACATCACCCTCCTCTTCATGCAGTCAGACACTCACCGCCCTGGATTTCAATGCCGGTGAACTCAAAAGGGACAGGACTGCTGCACCTCCTCACTGGCAGGCTGTATCAGCGCAGGTAGGACCGGGGTGGGCTCCCGATGTCCGCACTTTTGCATACACGGTCTCCGCAGTCGGGGTGGGCACCCGACCTGCTACTCACGGCGGCGTCTTGCAGGGCTACGCTCCACGCGACCTCCCGGTCACACAGCTTCCATTCAGCAGCGCTTTGCCGGCAATTCACAGCTCTCGCGACACGCGCGCAGCAGGGAGGGGAACCGGTCGTCTCGACGGCGACTCCAGCAAGCACTGCAGGGACAGGTCGCTTGCTCAGGGATTAGCGCTAGTCCACAGCGCAATCATCCCACTCTCGACGCCAGTTGTCGTGTCTGTACCAGCAATAACGAGGCGCAGACTGGTGCTTGTTTCACGTAGCTTTATTTCTTACCACCTTACTTCTCTTGTCCCTATTCTAACTGCCCCTTTCCTTTGCCTCCGCTCCTCCCTTTCCTGTCCCTCCCACATCTCCCACATCTCCTCCCACCAACTACTAGACTGCTAAATCACGTTGTTACACCACTAAGGCCTATCCCCGCCCTTAAACAGACCAATGGAAGACATCCTAAGCCTGGTCTGTACCACTTGCCTGAACTATCCCAGGGGAAGACTCCTTACATAAAGCCGCCCCTGGGAAGCCATTGGGCAAGATGGCTGTACTGCAGTTGCCATTTTACACGTGCTAAATCACATGTTGACCTTGATTCCATGCAATGCTCTGATCTTCCATTTTGTTGCATCACACTTCCATTTTGTGCTGCCTTGACCTGGAGTTACACTTCAGCAGTAACATAAACATGTTATTCACGTAAACCAGTAGAAGCAGGTGCGAGGCATCTCGTGAGGATGCCTCGTGAGGTTATGTTGTACCTTCAGAGTGTTTTCATGCATTCCATACTTATCGCTAGGACAGAGGGAGGATGGCCGTGCAAGTCTCCAAGGCCGGAGATTGGGAAAGGAATGTCTTTTGCCTCGGCACAGCCCAAACAGAATCCGGCCAGGTCTGTCTGGGTGGGTCTGATGCAGAGATGGGGGCCAGCACTTGTGAATAGATGGGCGAGAGCGCCTGCTAGAA
This sequence comes from Lissotriton vulgaris, assembly GCF_964263255.1. Lineage (NCBI taxonomy): Eukaryota > Metazoa > Chordata > Amphibia > Caudata > Salamandridae > Lissotriton > Lissotriton vulgaris. The sequence goes on along the minus strand of NC_141686.1, from coordinate 158,488,347 downwards.
GCTTCTCGAACAGGTTGATTTAAGCTATAAAAAGCGGTGTCTGTGGGGTGGAGCTCAGGAACTCAGTCATGGAGTGGACGCACTCGCGGGACAACTTTGGTGCCCAAAGAGATTACTCCCTGCGGGTTCCCGACCAGAGATGTTGAAGTCTCCGGTGCTGCAAATTAATCTGGTGAGGTGCTTTGTACATTAACTGTTTATATACCTGTATTCACAGTTTCATATTTATGTATATAGTGTGGTGTATTCATTGTTTATTGCCTTTCACTCGGTGCCTAAAAATTTATTAGTTTCAGTGACTTATTGCCTTTGCCTACAATATTAATAAAGCTCATTTTCACCTCCAGTGGAATGTTGGAGTTTCTATGTGAGTAAGTTGTGTGCGTACGGTCAGATTACGCAAGTGGGCAAAGCAATACAATGGCGCAGAAAGAACCGGCGTGATTAAGAATAAAACTTGGCTTTTTTAGAACAGGTAAGAAGCTGCATTTCAACAACATTACAAACTTAGAACAACCCAACTCACTAATACAATGAATTGACTGTCCCCTCCCACCCCTAAGCCTCCCTCCAAACCTACAAAAAACAAAACTATTGACAATCGCAGCATTTGAACAGGTCCCCCATTCACCGTCCTTTCACACCTGCCCTCAGTGTCCCTCTCCTTTACTCCTGACAAGGCCCTACACCTTTCCGGCCTAGTGCGTGATCCGCCACCCAGGAAAACCCTTTATACGTGTTTTCCTGCCAGCCCCCTGCATTTTATGGAGCACGGTTGTCACTCTAACAACCTATCCACACAACCTGCAACTGGCTGTCGCCTTACATCCAAAAGAACAAAACACTATCCTTATCTAGCAGTTGCCCAACAGCCAACTTTTTACTACCATGTCTGCACAGCCAGTTTCTTTGGTAGCTGAGCCCTTGTTGCTAATAAATAGAAATCACCACCTAGAAAAGACAGATGTACTCCAACCTGCTGGACCAAAGCAAAGCCTCCTTTCTGATATCCTCATGCTCAATTAAAACTATTGCCCTGAGCTGAAAAGGGAACCTCATTACCCTTTTCACTTTTCGCCTCGCCTTCTCTACTGCATTGTATTTCACTACTCCTCTCCAAACTCGCCTTGCAACCAATGTTGTCAGTAACACATATGTACCTGACAATGACCGTTTTATCACCTCCAAATCTATTTTCATTACCTTAATCAAACCAAGACCTAACATTTTCTACGGATCATTCTCACCTAGATGAATTATTAGCACATTGGGACAGGGTCTCACTCTCACCAAATCTGACAGCCAAGGAAGTAATTATCCCCATTTCATGCCACCTTTTCCCCACCCCTCAATTCCAAATTCAGATGATCTAAATCCCAGATTCCGTCCACCAGGGCAAGCCTATGCCTGCTTTGCAGGACACTTGATGAATGAATGCCCAAAAATCCATATGGAGAAAAATACTGCCCTCGGTCTCACAAGACAGCCTAGAAAACCATGTTAAACCATATAAACTACTAAACTTCAATGCATCTAATGTACTTTAAGCAGCAATAAAATTAATTCTTCTAGTTTACGCAATAAGAATGATAAATTCTGTTAAAGATAGGGAGGTGAGGATTATGCTTCTCTCTCGTTACTGCATACAATTAACAGCAGTCAATTACAGTAATACAAAAGAAAGCACTACAAATCCCATGAACCTCTAAACCATCACTAGTCACATGCTCCAATCACCGACAAGCGACAACCCAGTCCTTTAGGCACAGGAATCTCCATTTTGTAATTCTCCTTCTTTGTAAACGGGACTGAAAATGTAAGGTAGGCTTCAACAACAGCGAACTGAATCCCTGTCAAAACTAAGAGGTAGAATCCTCAAACTCCCTCAAACGGAGAGGTTGAAACCGCCAAAACTCCAAGGAAGTCTTCTTCATCCATGATGAGGAACGAGCTATCCTTCACACAGGGCCGAAACGGCGGCTTCGTATACTGCCCATGGGAATTAATCCACTTGAAGTGTGTTTCTGATCGTTTCCTGTGAAATCAGAAAAATGAAGCCATAAAATCCATATCATCAAGTATAATAAGCATAGAAATATCACAAACAGGGCGCGAAACCCATATAAAATCGCATGTTTATATACACAAGAATAATAGAGTCAGAGATGTACTTATAAAATACATATTTAAACAGGGCCCAACAAACCAGAGTGGTAAAATCCTCGCCGACGTGTCCTTAATAGAATTGAAAATTATTAAGTAAGCTAGAAAATGTTTTATTCTGTGTCAGAACTGGAGTTTACGATTATGCTTGTTTCAATCTGTGCGGCCACCACCGATGCGACTACAAAAATCAGTTTATAATAGAAAGATTTAAAGTGTGCCTCCGATGACCAGTCAGCTACCTTCAGGATATCTTCCAAGCATGAACCTAATGCGAAGGACGTTGATACCATAAGCCCACAGGCTGAATGTTTTCCAAAAATGGAAACATTTGTACCAGCTTCTGCTAAAAGCCATCTTATCTAGCGGAAGCCACAGGTTTTTGCAGTGCAATGAATACTTGTCCACCTTGGTCTATCCGAAATTTACTTTGTGACAGCTCCATAAGCTTTGAGGAATTGTCCTACAGCCTATTTAGATTTATTAGAAAACGCTGGATAAGACACCATCCTGTGGTTAGATTAAGTCCTTCTGGAAATAGAAAAAGAAACCCCGTCCAGGGAGAAAACTCTGCTGGAGAGACCAAGAGCTCAGACTTCAGACACTCTCTTACAGGAGACCAAACACAACAGAGTAAGTTTGGCGTATAGTTGTTTGCACGATAGGTACATATTCTTTGGTCATTTATTTAAGAAATTTAGCACGACACTCTATTTCCATGTAGCTGAATATCTATTTAGAGTTTTAAAAACTGATACGACTAGGCACATTGTATTTGCAGTATCACAGTTCTTACTAGCTATGTGGTGTAAGCGCAGGTGTATGACTGTCAATGTATGATATAGTTCACCCAATGACAGATCTGTTATACTGAAATCATGTACCACTCTAGCGCGAACGAATTTCACCATCTACTGTGCCTGTTTTAATGAATTGTATTATCATCCCTGTATATGCCATATTTTTGTACTCTTTCATGGCAAATAGCCGAAATAAAGATTTTCTGAATGAATGAATATCTAGCCTGAGGGGGTTTACACATTTGCATATCTCTAATGAGCTTACACACCAACGGCTATTCTCCGAAAGGTTTCCCATCAATCGGGAGATGCCCCTCAGAAATAGCAGACCTGTAGATGTTAATAGACCTGTAAGCTAGGCTCAAAGCAGCCAAGAAAGAAAGGAAGTTAAGCACCAAGCAGATGTCTGTCTCAGCGGGATTGGTATCCTGCTCGTCAAACCAATTAACCCATAGTTGCCATGCTGAAGTATATCGTTTGTGAGTACCTGAAGCCCATGCTTGACTGATATTGAAGGAAGCTTGTTGACAAATGCTGGGCACCTTCCATCTACCCTTGAAACTTTCCACACTACCAACCTGAGCTGACCCAAGAGAATAAAAGGGATGAGGTGGCCCCAATCAGTCCAGCAAAAGATTCCAGTGAAAAAGGAACAAGAGAGGCATGTCACAAGACAGCTCCAGAGCCGTAGGGAACCAAGGTTGGGCTCTCCTGAATGGAGTCACCAGAATGATCTCCACCTTCTGATGACACACTTGAGACAGGTCTCTGGGGGATCATGCTGAACAGAGGAAATACATATCCGAGGGGAGGAGACCAGTCCTGTAGTAAGGCATCTGTTGACTCCAGGTCCAAACCGCAGCTAAAAAAACAGAGGAATCTGCTGATTGAGATGAGAAGTGAACAGATCCACTGAGCAGGGTCCCCGCTTGTGAGTGAGACCAAAGAAGATCTTTAAGTGAATTCTCTAATCGCTGAAATCTCAGAGATAGGGTGAATGCCAATCTACCACCGAGTTCCTCTGCAACTGAAGATATTCAGAGATGTCAGAGATCAGTTGTTGAAGGCAGAAGTGCCAAAAGTCCTTGGCAATCTCCACCAATAGGAGAGATCTCATCCCGCCCTGTTTGTCAGCTATATGCAATAATCCGTCCGCAATGGGGAAAGGCTCTTGATTGTAAATGAGCCCATGAGGAGTTTCAGGCAGTTGATATGGAGCTGAAGCTCAATCCCCGACCACCGCCCCCCGTGACAAGGGACCACATCTGGCTCTCCAGCTCAATCTGCTGGCATCCGATTCTATAATGATATTCGGGTAGCTACCAAAGAGCACCTTGCGATTCCAGGTGTCCATGAGCTTGAAGCTACGGCTCCACCAAGTGAACTGGAGGAACCGCCCAGGGGGGGCCAAAAATAGGAATCGTCAAATACCCGTCCTTCAGGTTCAGAAGGACCATCCAGTCTTGCTCCTGTAAAATGTCTCAGAGAAGTTGAATACCCTTCATCTTGAAATATACCCTCCATCTTGAAATGCCTTTACACTATCTAGGCATTGAAGTCCTTCAGGTTTAGTACTAGTCAAGAGCCAACCCTTTCTTATCAAACAAAAAGATGGTGCTAAGGAAACTCCAGGGAAAGGGGTAGAAGGGCAGATTGCATCTTTCTGCAAGAGCGCATATTTCTGAAGAGATGATGTCTGGCTCTTGTAGGGAAAAATACAGCTCTTGAGGGGGTCAGGGCTGGGACGAGGGGGGGTTGTAAAACTCCAGTTTGTAACCCTGTACGGAATTTAGCACCCAAGGTTCCAGAGTCAAAAGCTGCCAATTGTGCAGGAACAACCATGTCTTGTTTCTCAAAATTACCCTGGAGAAAGAAATACTTTTCACCAGTGGATCCGGGGGTCTGGAAGGCTCCCTGTTGTCCTCCGTTATATCATTTGCAGAAGCGTTAGTGGGCTCCACACGATTGGGTGAGGTAAGTATGCATTTTGGATTGTTTATGCCTATTACTGCAACTACAGTAGGAGAAGTCTCGCAGGGTACCTTGGTAAAAACAACTGCCTGATGATTGGCCCTTAAATTGCCCGGCCCTGCCAAAAAGGTATTACGAAATACTTTTTTCAGTGAGGGCTGTGCTTTGTCCAGAATATTATATGTGGAGGCAAATTTGGCTAGTTCCTTGACAAAGGGACCTCCAAAGAGGAGACCATGAGCCAATGTGGCAGCTGCCAATGAGGTCTAATAATTTAAATTGGAGTCGATTTGCATGAGGTTTGAGCACCTTCTCTCGGTGGATGTGGCACAGTTGCCGTTCCCCAACTGTCAAATTCCGCACGTCCAACCAACCAGGGTATCAGGATCTATGGAAATATTGGATTCTTTTGCCTGAAAGGCCAGCTCCAGGATCCTCGTAAGCCTCCCGCAAATGTCTAGAAGTTTATCCTGGCAGTTACGCCAGGCTCTGTTGAGGCATTTCTTGTGGTCCCTAGGCTGTTTTTCATGAAGTTAACCATGGTGGGGTGTACTTTCGGAGTCTCAGTGACCTTACCAGCAAGGTCAGGCCTAGGGCATTTCGCGTGGAGCCTGGCGCGGACCTATTTATCAGACCTTTACCTAGTATGATCCTGCACACACTCGGCCACTTTCTGGGGAGGGGTCCAAGTGGATAATCCTGGGTGGACGATGTCACATGGATTGAAGGTCAACACCTTCAGGCCTTTTGAACGGGAATCAGCTCGCTGCTCAGAGATCTTCCTCTTACTGGGCCCTGCTTCATTCTCATGCTCACTGGGATCAGTAGTAGTAGAATCCCGATCCTTAAGGTCGGAACGTTTAACAAAATCCTCAGAATAAAGGACGTGAGGCAGGGGAACGCTGTACCCATGGTCCTCCCTAACTGTCTCAGACAGTTCCTAGAAGGCCTCAGTATGGGCCTATCTCTTTATCAAGGTTTATTAAGAGGGGTGGGTGGACCTTGAAAAGGGGTGAGGGTGGGGAGCCAACCCTGCTCATGGACGAAGCCTTTAAATTGGCGTGAGAGGGGGCCCAGAGCCCCAGCTGGGGTGTCAACCAGATTCTCCTCTAAGGAGGCTTGCATGTCCTCCTGACAATACCCCTTATCCTCCTCAAATGGGTCGTATTGGGCCATACTGCAGGGTTTAGGAGGCCAACTGGGCAGTCATAAGTGCCAAATCCAGGTAGCCAGAGTCTACAGTAAGGGGAAAGGGGCAGACCCCAGCAGGTGAAGTACACATAATAAAGGTGTGGAGGGAGGCACCTGCAAGAACACTCTAGGCTGAGCTTGGGCAATCCAATTTTAAAACCTTGGGCACACTCTGATGCACCAGGACGTGATAGGGAGCCAAAACAGATCACAAACTGGCCAAAAGGGGGTCAAAGACCTCACTATCAGGGAGACGCACCGCTGTACGCTGCAATCTGTACAAGCGGAGAAGTGTGGCTCACCGATTAGAGCGGCAGACCCTGAGGCAGAGGTCTGGCCCGGGACCAGGGTTCAATTCCCGACGCGGCAGGGTCTTGGGCTCAATGTCCACGGACTCAATAATTCTCACCTAGGTGCCTACTCTAATCATGGGTCCCACTCTGCAACTCTGGGCAATAGCTTGCTTAATCTCCACAACGGCCCCGAAAGCGCCAGGATGCCTTGCCTCACCTTGGAGGTGCCCAGTAAGGGGCATCTCAAAGGAAAGCCAGGAAGGGTTCCACAGCGGTATACAGCGCCAAGATACCGTCTAGGTGATAGTGCGCTTTACAAGTATACACACATTTACATTTTATTGCGTTCGAATGACGCACAGACGCTTCATGCATGCACGTGTGTGCCCTGAGCCCTGAAGGGCGAGAAAGGAGACTGTAGCCGGGGAAAACGACGGCAGCAACCCGCTCCCGCTCCACTGAAAGAAGCTTGGGATGGATGTTGCTGGGCTCGGGAGGTAAAAGCGCCCCCGATAGGAAGAACAACCAGATTAAACACTACAATGCAATAAGTCTTAAAACAGCAGAAGGTGCCTCCCTAGTGTGATGGTCAGCGCACCAGCGTTTGCCGCTGGCGCGCTGAACCAAGACCGCCCTTGCTCACGCAGGCCGGTGTGAGCGCGTATATAAAATTAATACGGGTGGAGCCGCAAGGCAGTCCGTGCCACAACTATATACAGAGCGTGTGCTTATTATTTATCCCGGCACGCTAGTTAGGCCCAGCGAGATCCTATTACCAGGAGGGAGGCCCCCCTGGATCACAACATTGGCGATGACGGCGAGGAGCATCACACACTACTCCTGCTCAGCCCCAGAAGAGTGCACAAGCTGTTCCTGCCATACTTCAAGGAACGACAGGCCTGCACCATTACTTCGCATCAGGCACTCACAAGCAGCCCTCCCTGGCCAGAGGGTCAAACACGGCTGCCCCTGCCCAGCAATACTTGTCACAGGGGCCCCAGATATCTCTAGCCCACACCAAGAAGAGGTAGATTGCAACACCCGAGAGGAGCCACAGGACAACACTGGCCCACGCCACACCGGTCAGTGGCATACCACTGGAAGCACGCCAGATATCACGATTCATACATCGTTCGCCAGCAGCTACATGCCTAGGCCCACTGCCAGACAGCAGTTTCCTCGACAAGACACACCTCTGCACCTACGCCCCATACAATGGGAGCTCAGGATAATGCCGCCCAGGCCCCTGCGCCGTCAGTACCCCATCACCCGCCTTCAGGAGTCCTACCTCCATTCAGTGAGTCAGCAGACCCCTCCACGGCTGCGCTGCAATGGCAGACCTGGCTAGGTTGCCTGGAGAATTACTTCGTCGCCACAAGGGAAAAGGATGGCGCAGTGAAACGATCATTGCTACTTCACTACCCGGGGGAGGAAATATACCTTTTGTTCAAACACCTACCGAACACAGGAGACTCCGATGATTACGCAGCAGCTGTCGCCCCCCTGAATGCCCACTACAACCCGCAAATGCACCCGGACTTCGAACATATCAAGATCAGACAAGCCAAGCAGAGGGAGGGCGAGTCATTAGACGCTTTTCACGCACAACACCGGGAACTAGCTGCCACCCACCTTTCGGGAGACAGGGCCGCAGAAGAAATCAGGGCCCAGCTAATCCTTCGAATTCGCAGCAAGGTTCTACGTGGCCTCATACTTAAGCAACCGAACATCCTGATGAATGACATGGATGCGGCGTTAGTGGGAGGGGCAGAGAAGGGCGTCACAGTCAAGACGGAGAAGGCCGACAGTCAAGGCACGAAACAAGACTTACAAACCTCGTGATTGCCAACCACAAACCCATAAAAATCAATGTGGTTACTGTGGATACGAAGACCACCCTGCACAAGCATGCCCAGCGCAAGGAAAGACATGCACTAAATGCGACATCGCGAACCACTTCGCGTCAGATTGCAGAAAGAAAACGTAATGCAGGGAAGGGAACAGACTGAAGCACATGAGGAAGATAGTCAGGCAACTCTTGCAAGTGTCGAAGAATTCATCGGATACACTTTCACCAAAAATGGCATACAGGTCGACCCACGAAAGTCTCAAGGAATCATGGCTGCTCCCCTCTCCATGGCGGAAGTACGCAGCTTCCTGGGAATGGCCACATACTGCGGATGCTTCATTCCAGACCTAGCAAGTCTTGCGGATCCACTCCAGAACCTCACCAGGGGAGACACCATGTGGCAGTGGGGCCCAGCAGAAGAGACTGCGTTCCAAGCTGTCAAGAAAGCCCTCCTCGACCACACCATGCTGGTATACTTCGAACCAACAAAGAAGACAGAAGTGGTAGTAGAAGCTAGCCCCATAGGCCTAGGGGCCGTCCTCACCCAGGAACAAGAGCTAGGATGATGGGCCGCCTTAGTGTACGCCAGCAAAGCGCAATCCCGACTGAAAAGCAACACTCCCAAATCGAGAGAGAAGCATAGGCCATCCGGTGGGGATGCAGGGATTTCCACCTCTACATATGTGGGCACCCTTTCATGGTAGTCACAGATCACCAACCACTAGTACTGCTTTTCAAAGGCTCAGCGCTTCACCTGCCACCATGCATTGAAATATGGGCCATTGGATTCAAGCACCAGGACATGGATGTTGTATACCGGCCCGGTGCCAAAAACCTGGCCGACTTCCTGTCCCGACATCCAGACACGACAGAGGAGAGCCACAAAGAGCCCAGCACGAACGACACGGAGGCACAGCTGGACATGATCATGACTTTGACGTGTCCCCGAGCGCTTACGTTCGAAGAAGTGGCTACTGCTGCAGGACAAGACCCCGTCATGATCAAAGTCCGGGAAACCATCCTAGGAGGACTGTGGCACCAATCCCTACAAGCTGCTAACGCTTGGTCCAATCCACAAAAGGAACGGCTGATGAACATGTGGAGAGTCTGAAATTAACTAAGCCTCACCCAAGGGGGCATTCTCCTCAGGGGACCCCGCATCGTTATCCCGGCTTACTTACAAGCACGCGCGAAGCAACTCGCCCACGGGGGACATCTAGGAGTCGAGAAAATGAAGGCGCGAATGAGAGAAAATGAAGGCGCGAATGAGAGAAAATGTCTGGTTCCCAGGGATGGACACACTGGTGGAAGAAACAGTACGGAGGTGCCCATCCTGCCAACTCACGAGTGGACCCGAACGACCAGCATCCATACTTTTTTTTTTTTTGTAACACCTTAATTAACATAGTCCAAGTCGTACACAGCATCCCGCCTACAACCCCCTCGGGCCGGCGATGCGACAATGATGAAATTAGTCGAGAACCAGGTAATCTAAATTACACAGCCTGATGCCGTCAACCCTGGGGTACGGCGGCGTAATATCACTGTACAACAGGCAAGCGAGCTCTGAGTTATTGCTGGTGCTGTGACGGTACACTCTTTAATGTTCCCCACATTCTCAGTAGATGGGATTCGTAGGTCGAGTGCTGGAAAGCCAGAAATGTAGGTGTATTTTGCATTATGTATCCCCCCCCTCTCCCCTGCAGAGGGCTCCCCTCCCGCCCCGTCCTTCAAACAGGAAAAAACAACACCTAGAAAAAACTCCCGATCCCCCCCCCTTCCCTCCCATTGTCCACCCCGTTCGCTGATCTACTCATTACTGACAGTGTCTTGCCGAATCTCGTGTCGGTGTCCATCTCTCTTGCCCCAATGTAATGCTTTCGGAGTAACCCAAATGTGTCCCGCCCCTACCCCTCACATCCACCCTTGACCCTTGCCACCCGTCCTTCGCTACAGGACAGCCAGGTTTCAATGCTCCACCCAGCCGTCGCCATGGCTCCCCAGTTGCTGGTGTCCCACCCGTAACTGAGGCAACTGGAGTGTATCCCACAAATGCTAGTTACTGCGTATCCTCCCTCTCATCTCCCTGCGCGTCCACTGCGTCTTCCCTAGCGTATCTGAAGGAGGTATATAAGCCCCAGAAGTTTTTCGGCCTACTAGTGGGAGGGAGGAGCTCGCTGTAGTGTTCAGCTTGTGTGCAACAGTATACCATGTCCCTGGCCCATCGTTTCTTGGTCGGGGTCGGCCCTCTCATCCAACACTGCTCCACCGCACGTCTCGCCAACAGTAGTCCCATATTCGTCAATCGCCTATACGCCACTGGCAGAGGTTTCGAGTAGCCCAATAGCGCCAAAGCCGGATCGATCGGTAGTTCATGATCCAATATCTCGCTCAATTCCGAAAGGACCGCCACCCAGAACTCATGGATCTTGCGGCAGTTCCACGCCATGTGTAGGAAGTCCGCCACCGGTTCGTGACAGCGCTCACACTCCGGAGACCGTCGGAGGCCGTATCGATGTAAGCGTTCGGGAGTGTAATACACTCTCTGTAAGAATTTAAAATGTATTAACCTGTGTCGACCATTCAGAGACACTTTTCTGGTGTTGGCGCAGCAGTATGTCCACATGGAATCATCTATCTCCACCTCCAGGTCCCTCTGCCAAGCCAATCGGGCCTTGGAAGGTTCCTGCGCTCTGTAGGAGATAATGCTCTTGTACAGGCAAGCCGTCAAGTGCCGTGGTGACGCAGTAGCTATGACGTAAGAGAGTTCTGGGATGTCTGGTGGCTCCGCCATATCCGGGCCCAGGACGTCCCTCAAGGCACCCCGAAGCCTGTGGAACTGGAACCGCTGCAGCAGCGTCGGGCTCTCAACCGCTTGGGCAACCTGGTCCCACGTCTTGACCTTGCCGTCCTCAAATAATGCACCTGCGGTCTCAATCCCCAGTCAGTGCAGCGCTCGGATGACATTCCTGTCCCCGATGGGGGCCAGCCACTGTAGCCATTCCACCGCCTTCGCGGGAGAGTATAACAGCGCTTCCTCCTTAGCTTTCAATATTTCATTCCACGCATGTTTTGTAGCCGTTATCGAGTCCAGTACGCCTACCCGGCGGTCCACAGGAGTGCAAACCGTGGCCGGAAGCGAAAGAGGTTCAGCGAAGAGCTGCTCCATACGGACGTGCGGGATGTTCCTGTCTCCATGTGTGCAGGTGCGTGGCCTGGGCCACCCTATAGTATCTTTCTAGGTCAGGGGCACCGAGCCCTCCCAGCTCACACGGTAGTGTGAGAGTGCTCCACTGCACACGCTGCTGCTTACCTCCCCAGGCTAATTGAATCATACGTTTTGTCACATTTCGGAAGAAGGCTTTAGAGAGTATTATAGGCAGAGAGGCAAACAGGAATAAAAATCTCGGGAGAAGCACCATCTTCATGATGGCTACTCGGCCCATCAAGGAAAGCAGGAGTTTGCACCAACGCTATACATCATCTTCACACTTACCAAAAGCCACCCCATAATTTTCATTGAAGAGCACTTCCGGATCAGTATGAATCATTACGCCTAAGTATCGTACCGGGTCCGTGGATCAGCGTAGTGGGTAGTCCATGTCAAATCGATCCGTCACTGGGGTCAGCGGAAACACCACCGATTTCTCCCAATTCACCTTTAGTCCTGAGAGGGCGCCAAAATGTACTACCTCTCTGAGAACTGGGGCAAGGTTCGATCCTGGGTTTCGCACATAAAGCAACGTGTCGTCCGCGTACGTCGAGATGACTATTTTGTAGGACGGGAAGCTAACCCCTCGGTACCAGTGGTACTCTCGAAGTGCGCACACGAGTGGTTCCGCCACAAGGGCATATAGCAGGGGGGACAGGGGGCAGCCCTGTCTCGTGCCCCTGCTGATGGGAAAGTGGTCCGAAACCCTATCCCCCAGTCGCACTCCAGCCACCGGATCCCAATACAGCGCGCCTATCATTTGTAAGAACTGCTCTCCCAGCCCCATGCGACGTAAGACCCTTATCATGAACGGCCTTTCGACTGAGTCGAACGCCTTCTCCATGTCCAGGAAAATGGATACCGCTTTCGCATCTTGACGCACATGCTGCATTGTACCCAGCACTGTACGTATATTATAGGACAAGTTTCGTCCCGGTACAAAGCCGGACTGTTCTGGGGCTACTATCTCCGGTGCAATAAGAGACAGTCGGGTGGCCAGGACTTTGGCATAAAGTTTAGCGTCCACGTTTAAGAGGGATATTGGCCTCTATGAGCTGCAAACATTCGGGGGGTTGCCCGGTTTTAAGATAGTAACTAATAGAGCTTCCCTCATTGTGCAGGGCATACTGCCCTCCTCGCATATCTCGTCAAATAAGGACAGTAAGTGCGGAATGAGTTTGTCCTTGAAAGCTTTGTAAAACCCTACTGTCAGACCGTCAACCCCGGGAGCGCTGTGGGCGCGCATGGTAGCTAAAGCCTCAGAGAGCTCGACCGCCTGTATGGGCGACATGAGAAATTCTCTGTCCGATTGCGCCAGAAACGGTAGCTGTATATGCTCTAGGTAGTCGTCCATGTCTGCTTCCAGGTCTACTGTTTTGGTAGGGTACAAATCTGAGTAATAGTCACGAAAAGCAGAGAGAATGTCCTCATCTGTCGAGACCTTATTCCCTCCCGCGGTGTCTAGTTCCGTCAGTCTGGGGGTTCTTCTTTCGTCACGCAATATTCTGGCTAACAGCGAGCTGGGGCGCACACTCTCTCCGTAAGTCCTGGCCGAGGCGTATTTCCCCATGAAACAGACCTCCCTGTCCACCTCCTCGTTGTATTCCGAGACCAGGGATCACAACCTGTCAGCCACCGTGGTGTCAGGGTCCGTCAAGAGTTGCGTCTCCAGGGCCGCCAACTGGGACTCCAGGGCGTGGAGTCGCTGTCGTATAGCCTTTAATACGCTAGAATGTTTGGCCATAGCCGTCCCGCGAATGAAGACCTTAAATGTCTCCCAGATTGTGTGGAAGTTGTCCACAGAGCCCAAATTCTTCTCAAAGAAAAGGTCAAATTCCTCCGCCATTTCTCCCCTGAAAGTTTCATCCAGCAGAGCGTACGGCGGAAAGCGCCAGGTGAACGGGGGGATCCTACGATTCAGCATCTCTAAGACCAACAGTATCGGCGAGTGGTCAGACAGTGTCCGCGCGAGTACAGTGCACGCTACAATTTGGCTAGTGATGGAATGAGAGGCCAACCAATAATCAATCCTGGTATGAATGTCATGAAAGGAGGAATAATGTGTGTACCCACCCCTGCCCGCATTCCTACTTCTCCACACATTAACCAAATCCAGAGTCAGCAGCTCAGCCGCTAGAGTCACCGCAGCTGCCGCAAATCTCCTCACAGGACCAGACGACCTGTCTAATCCGGGGTCTAGCACTAGGTTAAAGTCTCCCCCCCAGAGCATGTGTGCCGAGGTATACGGTCTGCAGCAAAGGGCCAGCTGGGCATAGAAATCTGGGGAGTCATAATTCGGGCCATACACATTAACTATAATGAGATCATGTCCCTTTCCCTCGCACCTCGCAATGAGGTAACGGCCCTCAGGGTCCGCTTTAAGCGGCTGCAGGACTAGCTTGGAGCGCGGGTTTACCCATGTCAATACGCCCCTCGAATGTGTAGTGAAGCCCGCTGCCGCAGAGTTACCAAATAGGCCCCTGTGTTGTAATATCTTGCTCGTGAGTGGTAAATGAGTTTCCTGAATCAAGGCTAGATCAACGCGGTGTCTCTATAGATAGTGGAGTACCTTCCTCAGCTTTCTGTGATCATTGAGGCCCCTAACGTTCCAGGTTAACACTCGTAAGGTATCTGCAGAATCCACCGAGGCCGTCACCTGGGCGTTAGCTATCGGGACCAACACAGTCGATACCATAGCACACTGCTACAATGCCACCAACATTTCTCGAGTCATCTGAGTGATACAGCGAACATTTCGTGAACCATCCCTTCCCTCTCTCACCCCCCACCCCTCCCCTCCCCTTTCGAATACAGTAACCACTGCTGGGAATGAGATTTTAATATCTTTTATGATCAATTTGATAACTAATCTCATTCGACAATTTTGGATCGCTTATTTTCTGTCATTGAGTAAAAGACAGCCCCTGCATAGGTTAGATAAACCCCATAAACTGACGCAACTCTGAAGAACCACTTACAACTGATAAAGTTTAAAAAGGTTTTATATAAAATCAAGAAAAGTTGAAATACAATCCTCTCAGGATAAAATTCATCAAATATACAGGAACTAGAAGGAACATATATTCCCTAAAGAACCTCAATCTACAAACAAATACAATTAAGGTCAGTTCCAAAATCAGCAATTAAAAAGCATCGATATGAAGTGGTTCTTCTGCGTCATCTACAGAAAGAGAAAAATAATCAAGTTAAATCTGTCCCTACTCTATACTAAGTGACATCCCTACTTCGCAAGTTTCTAGTACCCTAAAAAGGTGTCAGCAGTTTGACTCCCTAAGAAGTTCAAACGCTCTTAGCCTCTAAAGGTAACTTAAGTTTAAGAAGCAGTACCCTCTCTGCCTACCCATCCGATCTCTAAGGGTCCTCGGCCTACTGCTCCCTTGCGCTCTGATCTTTCTCAGCGCATCTGCTCAAGTCATCTGCTCTTTCTAACTTGCCTTCGCTCTGAGCTCTTCGCTTTCGCTCTTGCTATCTTCTCCCCTCATGTTTAGGCAATAAACTTCGTCCGACATTTGTCACCTTAAATCTAACAAGAACTAGACTCTTTGGCTCGCACATTCAAGTGAAGGCTATTCACGACTCCTGTGAGCCCACTAAATTACCAACAGCGGACTACACTCCTGCGAACCCTTGGTCAGTCAGGTTATAATCACAAATGACCTAAACTCTTCTAACATTCCTACAAACTTCTTCTACACAGTATAACCTTTAACATACGTTTATATATGATCGCATTTAGCAAATCCTTTGCTTATATGTGAATACATTTTACATAGAATACCAATTACGTAGAATATAAAGTTATATTCTCATTTGTTACATCGTTATATATGCTCTCTGCACATTTCCCCATGTTACATTTCTCGCCGTTTCTGCATTTTAAAGTTACACACGTACATGAATTCCACTTTGCACGTTCTTCTGTTCGTGAGCATTTCTACACATTTCTATATTAGCCCACTACGTATACGGGCCTTCTAAATCTAATGCATTCTAAAGTGAATACAGAATACATTTCCTATATTACTTTGGTCACATCTGTTAACTTTATACTATAAGCGTCAACTTCACGTTACGATATACATTTCATTCCTACGTTTATACAATATGCTTCTAAATATGACTCGGATATACGTTTTATTCAAATTGCGCTCTCTCACCACCATAGCAACAAACTCCATCTCCCCATCCACTTCAAAACAATCCAACCCCCCACCCACAGCAGACCCACCCCAACCCGGTCCGACAGTAGCTCGCCCACCCCACACCCCAACAGTCCCCCCCCCAACTAGGTTCAACCACCACAACAGTGTGCTTAACGCACGGGGGAGCAGGTAGCCAAGTGACATAGTCTCTACCTACTTCACAGAACTCTCGTGTGGTCCTCCCCCCGCTCCCGCCATGAACAATAACCAGGAGTAACGCAGCAGTCGCAACTTTAAAGATTGTCTGTTACGCGCCTTGATCTGCCCTATCGTGCACAAGGCTACGTCCTGCCAAGGTCCCCAGTTCCAGTCCCATCACCATCGAAGGGCATTCAAATAGTCACGTGTAGCGGGCCCCAACGTGCGCCCGGACCACATGAATAGCAAACCGTCACCCAAGCGGCCCCTCCCGCCCCGCACACCCCTAATCAATATCACTTATCTGTGTAACCAGCCGTGGGCACGGGAGGCCTCGAATGTCCTGACTCTCCTCCAGGAAAAAGCTGCACACCTCTGTCCCGGGACATCCGTGCCGGACTCATGAAAAGCAATCCATCGAACACAGTAATCAGTCTTGATCGTCCAGACGGCTGTCCGCTCCTCCGTCCTCGGGGTTCTGCTCTAAATTCGTTTTCTGTTCCTTCGCCAATCTCTTCATCGCCTGTTGTAGTGCCTTTGGATCCGTGAAGATATGAGAATGCCCCCCTTTGTTGACGCGCAGTTTGGCTGGGTACAGTAGGGCATAGTCCAGGCCCATCTCGCGAAGACACTTCTTGTGGGGGATAAACTGCTTCCGCTCCTCCTGTACTTTTGCCGTGAAATCTCGATACAGCGAGATGGCAGACCCTTCATATTGCAGATGCTGTTTGGATCTCGCTAGGCGGAGCGCAGTGTCTCTATCTCTGTAGTTGAGGAGTTTCGCTATAATTGGGCGCGGTGGCGCACCCGGTTGCGGCCTCGGGGCCAACGACCTGTGCGCCCTCTCAACTGTAAACATGGCCGAAAACACTCCGTTCCCCAATAGTTTCGTGAGTAGCTGCTCCACAAAGCGTTCCATAGGACCGGTGGACGTGCTCTCCGGAAGGCCCGTTATACGTAGATTGCAGCGTCGACAGCGCGCCTCCAAATCCTCGGTCTTGTCACTCAGGACCTGCATCATCCTCTCCATCTTTTTCTGCGCCGTGTCCAGGTACGTTTGCGCCTCCTCCACCTCCGTCATCCTTCGTTCTGCCATATCGTGTCTCTCTGCGTGCTTATCTAGTCGTTCCGCCATCCGGTCCATTCCATGGCGTCTATCTTGGACCCCAGGGCAGAGATGCTGGTCTGTATTCCCTGTTCCATAGAGAGTAGCATGGTTTTTATGTCCGAATCAACATTCCGAGCCTCCTCCGCACGTGTCGCAGGTCCATCCTCCGCGTTCGGGCTTTGCTGGAGCAGCTGTTTCTGCGAGAAGGGCAGCTTGCTTTGGGTTCGATCCCCTTTGCCCATTGCACCTCAGCGATCGTCGGCAATTCACCAGGGAGTGTGGGGTCCCCAAGGCAGTGTGTGGCGCCGTTAGATGTGGGGCCTTATCACATGGGTCCACCCCGTGCCCCCAGTCTGCCTGCTAGTGGAAGCCGATGGGGAAGAAGGACCGTGTCAGTGCCCTCACCGTTGCGCCGCGTGGTCCAAGAGAGGCAACCGGTCAGAGCCCTCGGGTGCGTGTCTCTGCTCCCATATGTAGCGGGCCAAGGTCCCAAACAGTGGTCCAGTCACAAGAGAAGTGGGGAGGGAATGGAGGGTCCCAAGCGCCTCTCTGCCGGCTGAATGTCCCGCTCTAGTTTACTCAGGTGGGCACTTCTCCTTCTGTGCACGCCGGCTCGGTCCCCTCGATGGCCCTCAACAGCGGCGCGTCAAGCGAGCACTGCGGGGAAATGGCGCAAAGTTCTCCAGGGGGCCGTTCACCTCACCTTACGGGCCCACCTGGGCAGCAGTCCCCAGAGCGGTCCCCAGCGGCGACCGCCCCACAGCAAGTCTCTCTAGGTCCACAAAGGTTGGGCTTCCGTACCTCCGCCGCCTCGATGGGGGGCTACAGACTCTCTCTGCTTCCTGACGCTCTGCCTCCGGCTCGGGGACAGCCCACCCGAGTCCCGCTCCAATGGACCGCCGCACCGGAGCCGCGGCAGAGGGTCTCAATCTCTCCCGAGGGCACTCCGCACTCGGGCGGGGGGAAGTCCGCCGGACCGGCAGCCAGCGGAGCTCGCAGCCGCACGTAGCGATACGTCGGCCGGGCACCGTGACTACTCGAGCCCGCTGCTTTTCAGCCTGGTTTCCCGGGGACACGGGCGCCGCCTCGCTCAGCCGCGCCTCCCGTTCCTCGGCGCTGTCAGGGTATCTGCACTGTCCTCACTTGGTGGGTGGTCGGCAGGACCCGAAATCAGCGTGTCCAGGCTGCTAGAGAAGGATCTTTCAGGATATTCAAGGTTGTGCACGGCGGAGCTGTGGGACTAGGCAGCCATTTCGTTTGCCGGCTAGCTCCGCCCCCCCCCAGCACCCATACTTACCGAAGAGCACAGCCGCCTTGGGAAAAAGTAAGCGTGGATTTTGGGAGCTTCCCTGACGGGCGAGTCTCGCTAGCTCTCATTGACAGTTACTCAAAGTACCCAGAGGTTGAAGTTTTACCGTCAACGGCATTCTTGCACGTCGGCCCAGCCCTCAAAAAAATATTCAGCTTGTTTGGGTGCCCAGATGAACTCTGCAGTGACAATGTGCATCCATTTCAAGGACAGGAGTTCCGTGAGCTCATGCACCACCATGGCATTCGACACTGGCGCATCACCCCACAATGACCACAAGCCAACGGAGAGGTGGAACACCTCATGAGTACAATAAACAAAATCCTCTGCATCACTCTGGCAGAACAAAACATCCCAGAACAGGAACTACAAAGGTTTCTGCTGGAATACCAGAGCACACCACACTGCTTAACACGACAAGCACCATAGGTGCTAATGTTTCACGGTACCCGCCCAGACACCCTCGAAACTGCGCCAGGCTTTTCTCTCCCACCATTTGATGAAAGGGGTGCCTTTCGGAGGAGGGAACAGCACCACAACGCTGCCAGCCACGCTCGGAGAGCTGCTTTTCACCAGCTACAACAAGGAGACTTGGTCATCATAAAAGACAGGAGACCAGAAGGGAAGTTCCGGACCAGGTATGAACAGGGGTACTGGACAGTGACCGCCACACGAGGGACCATGGTGATGGTCGAGAAGGGAGGAGAAACAGTGACCCGCAACGTCTTTTGGTTCAAACGGGTGAACAGGCCCTGCCCCACCCCTGCTGTCACAGACCAGGCCGAAAGACAGGAGACCATGCCAGGTGGAACTCCAGTACTCGACGGCCACCGTCCTGAAGCGATCCCAGTGCCGACAAGTCCGGAAGCCCCTGGCAAAAACCTCAGCCCGCCTGCAGGACCCACCACGCCAGTTCCTGCCCCCACCACCGGACGGGGCCCTGACAGGTATGCCCTCAGGAGAAACCCTCCACTGAGCACCCACCTGAAAGACTTTGCCTGACAAGTTAGTGGACCATGAGGCTTTTGTGTTTTTTTTGTATGTTCTTATATAGCGCTCGAATCACCGGGGAGGTATCTCGGCGCTTGCCTTGGGAACCCGTCCTGGCTTTTCCCTGTGAGATAGCCCCTACAGGGCATCCCCAAGGTGAAAGCCAGGCATCCCGCCGCGGGGGCCGTTGTGGAGATTAAGCAAGCTTAATGCCCAGAGTTGCAGAGTGGGAACTTATGATTAGGTCAGGCACCGATGCGAGAATTATCGAGTCCGTGGACATTTGAGCTCAAGACCCTGCCGCGTCGGTAATTGAACCCTGGTCCCGGGTCTGACCTCTGCTTCAGGGTCTGCCTGCTCTAACCAGTGAGCCACACTTCTCCACTTTCCGTCAAGGACTACGTTGAGATGGGATGCGACGGTCAGCGCATCGGCGTTTGCCGGTGGCACGCTGAACCAAGACCGCCCTTGTGCTCACACCAACCGGCGTGAGCCCATATATAAAATAAAGACGGGCGGAGCCGTGAGGCAGTCCGCGCCACAACTATATACAGAGTGTGCGCTTATTATTTACTGCGGCGCGCTAGTTAGGCGCAGTGTGATCCTACGACCAGGAGGGAGGCCCCCCTCGATCACAACACCTAGTAATGCGGTAGGCGCGCACCCGTCGAACAACAGTAGGAGGCATTCACGAAGAGCGAAGTTGCATTAACACATCGTGCACATATAAATAAATAAAAGTGAGGCGTACTTGAGTGGATGCACAGCAGCATAGAAAGAGGATTACAAAATGAATGGAGATTCCTGTACTTAAAGGACTGGGATGTCAGTGATCGGAGCATGTGATGGACTTGAGGTTCACAGAATATGTAGTTTTTAGTTTTGTATAAATGTCATTGTTTGCTATTAATTTTGTGCAGTAAAGAGAGAGAAGCATAATAGAACCTCCAGTCCTGATACAGAATCGAAGGACCATCCGCTCAGGCTGATAATCTGTTTGAAAGAAAAACCCAGCCTGTTAGCCTCCGACGCCACTCCAATCCTACAGGAGTGAGTACCGAACCGTCAGCCACCTTCCCTTGGCTTGCTAGTATTTTTCTTATCAAAATTATCACCTGGGCCACTTTTACAGGAGCCCCTCCTGGTGCCTAAAGACGCTGCCTTCTTTAGCTCCTCCTGCCTGTCTGAATTCTCACCACGCCCCTACTGGGCACACTAACCCTCCAGTGTTGTTCAATACTACCTGCTTTCATTTTCCCAGTTGGTCAGTCTCTGATCTGCGCAACTTTAACAATAACATGCCTCTTTGTTTTCTACAAATCGCCAGTCTCCACTAATTTCTCTTGGTCTGCCCTGAACAATTCAGAAATAAGAAAGGCTCCAAATAATATCCATAACATAGCTGATTTAAACAGCAAAACTTAAAATGATTAAAACAAACCTCCGCTAGTCCCTTCACCTGTAATAGTAGTTGTTTCATTGTGATGGGGTTACTTCATTTCACAACCTTCTGACTTTCTTTTGCCCACCCTTGTAATAGTCTCTTACCTATTTCTGCTCCAGTGGGTTCATAACCACAAAAGCTTATTCCTGAAAGCTTCCCTGCAATTGCGGACACTGAAATGTCTCTAACAATGTTAGACATAGTGAAACTAATGACGTCCTCCCTCTTCCTCCCATGTCTTCTTGATCCAGTCCTGTCTTTTCGACTCCTCTCGATAAACACTCAGCCGAAGCTTATCTGTATGCTGACCTGATTGTCTGTGCAAGTGAGTTTTCTAACAAACTTAGCACCTACAGGTTTTCAACTTTAAAATCTTTTCTGGTACATCCGCTTCTACAATGTTATTATTTACAGCTGGAACATGTTTAGCTTTAAACACAATATTGTACATCAAACAACCAAGCATGAAACGCTGCAAAAGCTTCATAAGTTTTTTTAATCTTTTGCCCTTTGTCCATTCATCAAAGCTCCTCATTGTCTCATTGTCCTCATTGAAGGAACAGTCTTGTTCTCCAACTCATGTGGCCAGATAGAAATGGCTACTAAGAGCAGAAACAACTACAAATAAAAAACACCTTCCTTCCCAATACAGGCCAAAGCCATTGGTTCCTACTGCATCGAAGATCTGCATTCACCATGTAAAGTCCAAATCTAGAGACCACATAGTCACACCATTGAAGTTCTTTAGAAAAATCAACCATACCTCAAGGGCGGCTCGTACAGCTGCTGAAATTCAGACTCTGTGGTGGGGCAATGGTACCCCAGCCATCGAGAAAGCCAGCCTCCTGCAAAATGAACGGGCCGCCCTGACAACTTTGCATGCAAAATTCAGATATCCAAGCAAACGCTATACCTGTCTGACACAATTTTGGCGCTGCTATTGCTTCTTTCGATACGTCAATCAGTTCACTGGTGTTTTTGCTCCCTTTTTTCTTAGACCCCAGGCCTCTCAAGTACGGGGTGTCTCATTGCTGCTCCCGAGCCCCACTAATTTCAATGTCTACCTGGAACCCCTAGCTAAGCTGGTTGAATCATTGGGTCTGAAGGTAATTTCATATGCCTCTGACACACAGTTTCCACTCTCTTTCCAGGATGAAGCACCTGATGACCTTAAGTCCTGCAAGGACTGCCTAAAAGCAGTAGGTGCCTGGATGGGTGAAAGGTGTCTCAAAATAAGAAAATAGAAATTCTCTATTTTGGCACACACACGAACCCAGACTCTCTCAGCTGGTGGCTAGCTGAGTTGGGGGCTTCTCCCTACCACTCTTCGTGTGTCAGAAATTTGGGCATCAAATTAGACTCAGCTTTGTCTTTTGAACCTCAGGTCACAGCGGTCTCTGGTAGCTGCTTTGCTACGCTGAAGTCCCTGAGAAGGATGTTACATCTGGTTCCCATAGTATCCCGTAAGACCATTGTCCATGCCCTAGCCACCTCTAAATTGAACTATGTCAACAGTCTACCTGGATTTGCTAGCTTACCTTCTGCAATGGCTGCACATGATCTATATGATGCCAATTACACTGCGTATCTTAATTTTTAGGTCCAGATATGTCAACCGGTGTCCTCTCATGTCCGCCAGCTGCACTGGCTCTCTGTAATCAGCCATATCAATTCAAGGCTCAAATCTTTGCCTACAGAGCTTTGGAAAACAAGGAACTTCAGTATTTCCAATGCAGACTCAAGGTCTATCATCAGAGTAGATCCCTCAGGTCTCATTCCCAGAGGTTCCTACACATCCTGAGCATCCACAGGGCTAGGTGTGGTGGCAGAGCCTTTACATTTCTGACAGAAAAACTCTGGAATTTGCTTCCATCCAACCTTTGTTTTGCTCCCATGGAAAGGATCTATAGGAAAGGCTTGGAGATCCACCGGTTTAATGCTTAGGTCAGTTGTCTAGCATGCTAATCTGTTCTCTAGGGCGGTCCTGCTGTTAGCGTCACAATGCTCCCTCTGGAGTAGCCGTGTGCTCTATAAATGCCATTGTATTGTACAGGTCTTGTACCGGGGAAGCCTTGCTTCCATCTCTGCTGTATCCAGTTTGATCCCAAAAAAAAAGCAACTTGGTGCTAGGTACTTCTATTTTTTCAAGAGCCAGAAAACCCCCCAAATCATTGGCAATCAACTGAAAAGCTTGTAAAGCTTTTCAGTGAAACTTTGTTTCATATGAAATAGGAAGTCATCTAAATAAAGTGTCACCATCTCGTGTCCTGACCGTACCGTAAAGCACCATTTTAGAAAGGTACTGAACATCTCAAAAAGCTGGCACAACCCATTGGGAGCACCTTTTCCCACATATATGCAACCTTCCATGTGTATGCCCTGTAATGAAAAATCCAATGGGTGCACTGGCCTAAAAGCTGATTTTATATCACATTTAGCGAACTCTGTACAGAACCCAAATTTTCTCACCAGCTGAACAGCTACGTTCTCTGATACAAACTGTATCATCTATAGAGCCTTCTTTTGCAATACAATCATTCACTGATGAATCCTCAGGGCATGACAGGTGATGCATCATTCTAAATTTACCTGTTACTTTCTTGGGTACCACCCCCATCGGGGATATCATTAAACCAGGCAGTAGCCAATGATCAAAAGGACTCAATCTTCCGGGACTCAACCTTCCACTGCTGTTTTTTGCCAGCTTCTCTCTCACCAGCTGAGACATCTCTCTAGCCGATTTCAGGTTGTCTGCTAACCGATTTAGTCAAGGGCCTTGATTTTCCAACATAAAACCT
Organism: Lissotriton vulgaris; assembly: GCF_964263255.1. Classification (NCBI taxonomy): domain Eukaryota; kingdom Metazoa; phylum Chordata; class Amphibia; order Caudata; family Salamandridae; genus Lissotriton; species Lissotriton vulgaris. The sequence goes on along the minus strand of NC_141686.1, from coordinate 158,464,859 downwards.
TCTCGGAAACCCCATTCAATTATCACTGCAGTCTCCCTATCAGGGTAAAAAGATAGCTATCAAACCAATTTGTCAACTGGTACCATTGTCAACCTTGCTACCAGGTTGTTGCATTTCTCCCCCTTCCTCTTCCCTGGCCGATGTGTGTGTATCGTACTTGTTCTCCAAAGTATTATAGCATTGCATGTTTGCCTCCACATTTTGCACATTGATGTCCAACACTGCTACCATCCATCCCATCTCACCTTCTTGCAACCGGAGAGGCGCCGCTTCCTTCCTTTTGGGCCCGTCACCTCTCTCGGTCCATGATCTCCTACCACCCTGTTCTGGTCCTTGCTGTGATTCTTTCTGTACCTTTGTCATATACAACAGAGATCTTTTGAGAGGAAGATTAATAGCCCCCCCCCCACTGTGTGCCCTTGTTCCCTTGCCACACTGCGTTTTTCTTGCCATGCCAGGATCTCTCCTTTCTCAAGCTCTTCACTCTCATCTTCATAAACAAACTCAATTGTTTCTTCCGTCTCACAATCAGTCTGAACATCACTCTCTCCTTGGCACTCCCCATCTCTCACGCCACCATTATACAATCTCTATTCCAGAAAGTTACGCTGTTTTTCTGGGGGCTCCTCCTGCTATGTTGGAATGGTTGCGCTAAACCGCTCCATCTTTTCGGCCCGACACATCAGACCTGGTTGGTATCTGGAACTCTTGTCTGGCCTCTCACCAGGCCAACACTCCTATTGCCCCCAGGTTGCCCCAACCTGCGGGAGCTGTGGACCTACCCTGAGTCTTCTGTTATGTTATGTTATGTTAATATAGTCTTTTATAGCGCACGGCTACTCCATAGAGTGTCCCGGCGCTTTTATTGACAAACCTGTAACAGAGAAAACACAACACAGTAAAATAAAACGGACCAAGCAGAAAGAAAAAAGAACAACCTAAAGGGCAAAAAGCCAGGTTTTAAGGCCCTTCCTGAAGTTCAGCAAGTTAGAGGTACTGCGCAATGCTAGGGGTAAAGTATTCCAAAGCTGTGGCGCCAACAGCTTAAAAGAGCGACCTCCAATACGAGCCCTTTTTACTTGTGGGACCACCGCAAGGAACAGTGATTCAGACCTCAGATATCTGGCCGGATGGTAAAAGACAAGCCTCTTCTGGAGATATTTTGCTCCCGAGGCGTGTAGAGCCTTATGGGCCAGGGCCAAAGCCTTAAAAACTATCCGCTTACGGATAGGCAGCCAATGGAGCGACTGCAAAAGACCGGAAACTCTGGCTCGCCTATACAGACCGAAAATGGCCCGTGCGGCCGAGTTCTGGATCACCTGCAGCCGGTGCAGGAGATATTCCGGCAGGCCGAGATATAGGACGTTGGAATAATCCAATCTTGAACCTATTAAGGCCTGCACCGTCGTCTTCCTATGGTCCTCTGAAAGCAGGGGGAGGAACCTACGGAGCATCCTGAGGAGTCCAAAACATGTTCCCGTAAGACCAAGAATCTGAGATCTTAACGTAAGACCATTGTCAATCTTGATCCCCAAGTTCTTTGCTAGCGAGCCCGCTGGAGGGAACATGTTAGCCGGCCACCATTCCTGCCAATCTGGATCGGATGGACAGCCGAAGAAGAGTACCTCAGATTTATCTGAGTTGCACTTGAGGCTGTTAAGCTGGAACCATTTGAAAACAGCCCCAAGGCACTCACGGATACTCTCTCCATCAAAATCTTCTCCTTTCCTGCACGTAAAGAGGAGCTGGGTATCGTCGGCGTAGGAAACGATCTGGGCCCCAAAAGACTCCGCCAGTGCCGCCAGAGGGGTCATAAAGATGTTAAAAAGAGTCGGGCTCAACACGGAGCCCTGCGGAACTCCGACTCCCAAAGGCGGCATCACGGCAGAGCTAGGTGGGACCCAGACTGTTTGTCGACGGCCAGCCAAGAATGATTTAAACCAGCTGAACACTGTCCCCCTCAGACCGATCTCATGAAGTCTGGCGAGGAGACCCTCATGGGGGACGGTGTCAAAAGCCGCCGACAAGTCTAGCATTACGAGCATAGCTTTGCCCCCGAATCCAGTGCCTCTTTAATGGCTTCAGACACCTCCAAAAGCGACGCCTCGGTGCTTAAATTGGGGCGGAAGCCAGATTGAGTAGGGTGCAGCAGATTGTATGATTCCAGAAATTTGGAGAGAACGGTGTGCACATGCTTCTCCAAGATCTTAACCAGCGCAGGGAGAAGAGAGATAGGCCTGTAGTTGGCCAGGACCTCAGGGTCTAGGCCAGGCTTCTTGAGAAGGAGAATAATGTTCGCCTGATTCCAGGCCTGTGGTACCACCCCCGACTCAAGGAGAGATTCAAGAGTGGGTTTGCCAGCGGATTCACAACTTCAGCCTAAAATCTGGCCGTACAAGGGTCAAGTGGCGACCCAGATTTAAGATTAGCCATGAGTGCCAATGAAGATACAACTGCAATCTTCTCCTTCTGTTCCTGCCCATGTTCCTAAGTAATCCACAACCATTGTCCTTCATCACTTTCTTGTAAGGCTTGCCCGCCATACGTCTCACCTGCTTTCCCTAGAAAGAGGTCCCTTCTCCTAAGTAACTCCTCACTTTCCTCTGCAGAGAGTATCTTTTTAACAGGCAGTGTCAACGAGAATGTGTAACCTCTTCCCTAATCCCCATTACAGCTTCCACCGAGACTGCTTCACTATATATTGCCCCCCCCGTGCAGGCTGTTCAGTATTCTTATATGTGTCTCCTTTTTTTTTTTTACACATTTCGTAGGAGGCACCATTCTCTCTCCTTGCCTGGGTTCCTTCTTGTTAGCCACAACCAGTAGACTCCCTTGATGGCCCTCTACTCTATGTGCTGATCTATTCACTATCAGCGGGGGGGCTGAAGCTCACTGCTTGTAATCTTTGCTGGCCGACTCTGCGTGTGAATGCAGGGATGCATGCTCTCACCCTACCTCCTCAGTTACCAGCCCTGTTCGTTTTAGGTTCCGTATGCTGCGTGCAATCGTGCGCTGCCACAAGACACTCCTTCAAAATACCAGAGGGGCCAAGTGAGTTTGCTTTCTCCTCATCCCTGCTGCCTTATGTGTCTCTCTCCCCCCAATGCTTGCATTCTTTTTACCTTTCCTCATGGCTGGGAACATGCCACTGTAGCTGATGCCACTCCAACCCAGGCCGGTTCCAAACCCCCAGGCCTGGTTAGGTCATCTCTGCCTGCCTCGCAGAGTACCTTCAGGGCCTGCCTCTCTGTCTTACTGACATCCGCTATCTCCCCTTTTTAGGTCACTGCTGTCTCGTTTGCTAAAGACATCTTGGGGACTTTCCGAAAGTTGAAATAGGAATGCATTCCACTCGTTGATTACCATAGGCTTTGTGGTTTATAACTCACAATTTCTGGCTTTCTATTTGCTTTAGGCTCTACAGGGTCCACTTGTCCCTCTTGTTTCCTAACCCGTGTTTATTGTATTCTTCTACAAACGCGCTTTCTTTGTCTTTGTTAACATGGACTATATATAGATGACCCTCAGTTCTGCCATTCTATAAGGAATTCTATTTAATTCATTTACCTTGCCATTATGGGCCCATATAGAGACATGTAGTTTAGAGTGTGCAACGAAGCGAGGTTGACCTTTGTCCAGGTTATTGACAGCTGATCATCAATCAATCAGGGTTTTTGTGGCAGATCTTCTTCCAGGCAATCCTTACTCATTTGTCTGGCCAGATGAAGCAACTTAGGTCTCCTTGTAATTTCTTAATCCCTTTTTGATTAAACTCTAAAGGAATTGCATCAAACAAAAAAGTAAACTTTGGTAGTATTGACATTTTAAGTAAATTCGATATTCCTATGAATAAAAGTGGGAGATTGCTCCATTTCTTAAGTAGCCTTTTAGTCTCATATCTTACTTTGTTAAAATTCTTTAAGGCCATTTTATCTAGGTCCTGCGTCACCTGGATATCTGATTTCCTGTTTTAATAGAGGACCGACGTATTGCATGTTCCACTCCATTATTTCATTTTTTTCACTATTTACTGAATAACCTGATACTTTCCCAAATTCTTTTATTATTTTCATTATCTCCGGGAGAGAGCTCTCTACATCAGAGGTATATAGCATCAAATCAATCACTCAATCAGGGGGCTTATAAAGCGTGCTACTTACCCGTGAGGTTCTCAAGGCGCTAGGGGGTGGGGGGTGCAGCTCTGGATCAGTCAAAGAGCCAGGTCTTGAGGTCCTTCCTGAAAGTATGCAGGGTGGGGGGAGCGTCTGGTGTTCACCGGGAGCTCGTTCCAGGTCTTGGCCGCAATGTAGGAGTAGGCTCTCTTGCCTGTTCTGTTCCTGCGGATGCGGGGGACCTCTGCCAGGGCGAGGTTGGCGGAGTAGAGGTTCCTCCTGGGTGCATGGAAGGGTACTCTCTCGTTGAGGTATTTGGGTCAGATGTTGTGGAGGGATTTGTAGGCGTGTGTGAGGAGTTTTAAGGTTACTCTCTTCTCGACAGGGAGCCAGTGGAGGTCTCGTAGGTGCTGGGTCATGTGTTCGTGGCGCGGTGTCCTGAGGATGAGTCTGGCTGCGGCGTTTTGGATGGCTTGAAGTTGGTGAAGTAGAGTTCAGTTGATTCCGGCATATAGGGCATTGCCATAGTCCAGTCTGCTGGTTATGAGCGCGTTGGCGACGGTCCTTCTGCAGTCGTGGGCGATCCATTTGAAGGTCTTACGGAGGATGCGCAGGCAGTTGAAGCTGGAGACGTTGATCTGGCGGTTCATGGAGAGGGAGGAGTTGAGGATGATGCCGAGGTTTTGTGCGTGGTCTGTAGAGGTGGGAGGGTTCCAGAGGGCAGGGGCACCATGTGTTGTCCCAGTCGGAGGTGCAGGGGCCGAGAATGAGGACCTCGGTCTTCTGAGTTGAGCTTCAAGCAGCTGTCCTTCCTCCAGGCTGCCACGTTCTTCATTCCTTCCTGGAAGCAGAGTTTGGTGTCTTCTGGATTGCTCGTGAGAGAGAGGTTGAGCTGGGTGTCATCTGCGTAGAATACAATGCTGAGCCCATGCTGTCCGACGATGGCAGCAAGGAGGGCCATGTAGATGTTGTAGAGCGGGGGGATGAGTAAAGATCCTTGGGGTCCTCCGTAGTTGATATCGGTGGGTTCAGAGAGGAAGGGTGAGAGTCTGATCCTCTGGGTTCAATCAAATCATCTGCATAGAGCCCACTTTTTTCCCCAGCTTCTACTTTTGAATGGGGAGATATTTATATTCAATCATTATTTGTTTGCCAAGGGTTTGATATACAAATTAAAAAGTAGCGGCGGCAAGGTTTAACCCTGGCGAGACCCTCTTTCTATTGAGATCTTCTCTGTTAAGTTCCTATTCGCCAAAATTCTTGCCTTCTGGTTTTTATAAATGTCCAATATTGCTCTTGAGAAATTTTCCCCCAGGTCGTGTTGTCTAATTACTAAATGGAAAAAAGGCCAACTAACCCAGTCAAAAGCTTTGGCAGCATCCAGGGTGAGTATTATCAAGGGAGTGTTATCTTCCATTGCTAGATCTATTACTCCAATCAGCTCATGTGTCAAGTCGTGTAGTAGTCTCCCTCTAATGAAACCCTTTTGATCAACATACTTCTGAAGTCGTTTAGCTAACATTTGGGTGTAATCTTGTAGGCAAAGTATAAAAGGTTTATGGGTCTGTATGATGTGCATACCTTAGGGTTTTTATTAGGTTTTAAAATAATGCTGAATGTAGCTTCCTACCAGGAATACAGTTGTTCTTTTCCTTCAACAAAAGACAAATTGATCATATCCCTGTACTATGGCCTCCGTTCTTTTTTTAAACCCTAAAAACACTTAATTCTGCAAGCTATCTGGGCCAGCAGCCTTGCCTTTTTTCAATTTATCCATTGCTGACCTCACTTCCTCCAGGCTTATCTCTGAGCTGAGGAGTTCCTTCTCAACTGATGTCAGTCTTGCCATATTTAAACACATTTTTCAGTTGTTCCCTGGTAGCTAGTGTATCGTCCCTATGCAAGTTCTTGAAGAAACCTTCAAAGGCTTTTTTTTATTTCTTTATCATCTTCACAGATTTTACCTGTCTCAGGATCTAACATTTCTGAAATGTTGTTTTCCACGCCAGCAGTTTCCCACACCCTTACCAATATTCATTGTGTGACACTTTACTGGCCTCCAATTTTCTCCTAATTCCCTCCTCTATGAAACTGCCTAGGTTGTTTTTCTCTTCCTGTACTTTAGGTACTCTGCGATTTAAATCTTAGCTATTTAAGGGAGTCTCTGCTTCCTTATTAGTCTGGCTATATCAAATTCTAGGTTATCTAACTTGGATCTCTGCTCCCTATTCTGGACAATAGAGATGTTAGCTAAACTCCCCCTTATAAAAGCTTTGTAGGTGTCCCAGACTATGTGTGGTGGGGCCGAGGCCCAGTTGATCTGGGGAAATTCATTAGTATCTTTCTTTAAAATTCCCACAAGTGCTGGTTCAGTTAACAGAACTCTATTAAGGGTCCATCTTTTCTGTACTGGAGATATACTCAGCCTTAATTCCATACTTACGGTTGAATGATCTGATAGATGTTTCATTATATGATCCACTTGTACCACGTTGTGTCTTAGCCTTCTAGAAATTAAAAAGAAATCTATTCTTGAGGAATGCCCATATGTTTTATTTGTAAAGGTGAATCTAGCACCCATATTGCCTTGCTCCTTCTAGATGTCCGTCAAGCCTAGATCTTCTATCATTTGTTTAATAAACGCCCTTGTCTTAAGTGGGTTGATGGTTTCTCTAGATGAGGATTTATCTTGCACTGGGTCTAATAGGGCATTAAATCTCCCCCAATATAATAGTTAGCTTTGTGTCTAAGAGTAGATTATTTAACTCTTGAAGAGAGGTTGAGTCACCTATGTTTGGACTGCAATATCATGCGACGGCAAACCAGTTACCAGGTATTTTATCCTTGACTACACTCCATCTGCCCCTTCTGTTTACTATGCATTCCCCCAAAATTGCTCCTATAAAGCTCTTAAAAAAGAGTGCATTCTTGATTCATACATAGTGTTCAACCCACTTTTGGCTCTTTAAAATGCTCACCCACTCTTCCTTTAGTAGGTGGGACTCCTGCATTATTATTATTTCGCTACTTACTAACCTCCAGTATTCCATAATTTTCCTTCATCTGCTAGAGACTCCGAGACCATTAACGTTCCAGGATAATACTGTAAACAACTTTTCCTTTGATAGAACCATTCCTTCTATTTTAAAAGTCATAAGAAACAGGAGACTACTGACCCATCCTCTGTTAACTATGTGTTTATTTCTTTTTTTTCTTCAATGAGGACTTTTTTCCCTTACATATGCTTCCCCACCCTGTGTTCAAAGAAAAACTTTCCACTGTAAGTCGTGAACCTAAAACTCCTCTCCCACCCTGGAGAACCCTCCCCCGTAACATTAGATCATCTGCCTGGAGGCCTCCCTATCGAGCTCTCCTTCCCCCTTGATGTCGCATACAATTATGTCTTCTGGTGTGCTTTATTTTGATCTATGATACTTTCTACTTCTTTTAGGTCCTTGATAGTCTACATCTTGTTGTTTAACATTTCCCTTAGAGTGACAGGGAATCACAATTGGGGGGCGGCGCCTAGCTGTCTTAACTCTTGGATGTGTTTTCTCAGCTCCCATTGTCTGTCCAGTGTTGCTCTAGATATGTCTGACCTGATTTTAAAAGACCTATCACCCCTAGTGAAAGAACCTGCTTTAATAGCTACTACCAGATTTTTTTTCTTTTAGGACGTATGTTTTGAAGTTTATTAGGATCTTTCTTGTGGCCTTTCCTGTGGGCGATTTGCGGAAAGGATCGCAATGAATAAGTTGATTATTTTCCTCCAATACCGAGGTCTCTAATTCTGGGTAGTACTCCCTTATTAGCTCTATCATAGCCTTCTTTATAATGCCCCCTTTGAAACTCTCTGGGATGCTTAACACCCTTACATTATTTCTTCTAGCGTTAATCTCCAAGACTATTTTCTCCCGCAAGTCTTTTCCATCTCCCTCAAAGGAAAGAATCTCTTCCTGGTTTATTTACACATCTTTGTTAATCTTTTCTACTCCCCCTTCAATTTGAAACCTAGGGACGCCACATGCCAACATGAGCTTACACCAGAGGAACTACAGCTCATGGTCCCTTTGTACACCGGTAACTCTGATAACACCCCCTTGACTACCTATCCCTCTCAGAATATCGGCTCCCGGTCTAATAATTCTCGTGTAGAGAAAGGATACCTGATCAATGCTAGGTCTATTATTAAAAATAATGTAGCCTTCCATGACTTTGTGACATCCAGAAAGCCTGCATGGGTCTTTGTCACGGAAACCTGGGCCACGGAGACTTCAGGTCATGACCTTTTAATGGCTATCCCAGAGGGTTATGCACTGCACAGATTCGACAGAACTAAGCGTAGGGGTGGAGGACTGGCGATTCTTTATCAGTCTCATCTTACCTGCCGTATTAATGCTCTTTCGGCACCATCTGACCCCGTCCAGGTACTGCACTACTTCATCTCCCTCAGCTTCTTTCGTAGGCCTTCTGATATACAGGCCCCCTGGGCCTAGATCAAACTTTAGCAGTGACCTGCTAAGATTCATGGAGCCATATGTTGGCAGACCCCACTTTACTATTTTAGGGGACCTAAATTTTCACCTAAATGATCTTACTTCCAAAGACATTCTGTCCTTGGTGGAGCCCCTTGAAGCGTGTGGCTTTGTTCAATTAGTGAAAGGTTCAACTCACCGGGCAGGCCACACGCTGGATGGCATATTTTCCAACGACCCTAGGGTTAAGACGGGTATCCCCGAACTGCTGGTTTGGACAGACCACCTGGCAGTGCCAATAGAATTGACCCTTTCTCATGTAGATACCCCGAGGAAGGGACAGGCTCAGGGAGAGGGCAAAAGGAATTATAAAAACATCACTAATGAAGCCCTGGCCCCTCTCATTAGCTCTATCTCCCTGCCATTAGATGCTGAGCAGGCAGCACAAAAACTAGATAACTCTATTACTGGAGCAGTAGATGCCCTAGCACCAGTTACCCGTCAGTACTCAGCAAGGCGTAGACCCTCCGCCCCCTGGTTCACTGAAACTCTCAGGCTGATGAGACAGGGTTGTAGGAGGCAGGAGAGAAAGTGGAGGAAAACATGGGATACCATGGATAGAGAGATCTATAAACGATCGTTAGCGGAATATAAGACTACGGTCATTAAAACTAAACAAGAATTCTTTTCTGAGATTACAACCTCTCTAACTTCATCAAGGGAATTGTTCAAGGTAGTAGACTCCCTCTGCTCTCTACAAATCCCAGACCCAGTGATAGGATCACAGGAGCTCTGTGATAAGATCTCAACCTTTTTTTATGCTAAAATCGATGAGATCTCCGTTAACTTGGAAACACAGCAAAAATCACTTGAACCCAACTCGATCCTGGCCCTTACAAATTTAGAAGCTTGGTCCAAAGATCCCACTAAGACTCTCTCCAACTTCCCACCGATCACATTAGACAACCTTAACACTTTGTTGAACAGGACAAAATCCTCCTCATCTTTGGACCCTTGTCCCCTCAAAGTGCTAAAGGATTGTAGGGACACACTACTCCTTCCCTTATTGGAGATAATGAATGGTGCCCTATCACAGGGGGTCTTTCCCTCAGTTTGGAAGAAAGCGATTATCACGCCACTTCTTAAAAAGCCCTCCCTTGACCCTACAATCCTGAAGAACTTCAGGCCCATCTCTTTACTTCCTGCCCCCGCCAAGATGCTTGAGGCCCATCTGAATTCGCACTTGTCTGCCTTCCTGGACTCGTCTGGGTTTTTAGATAAGACCCAGCATGGGTTCAGGAAATTTCATAGCACAGAGTCCGCACTTACTATTGTAACAGACAACATCAGAATGAAAGTGGACCAACGCTGCTAGTCTTGCTCGATCTGACTGCAGCATTTGATACCCTATCTCCCTCGACCTTAACATCTCGGCTGCAGGAGATGGGAGTAGAGGGTTCAGCGTTGAGCCTTCTGTCCTCATTTTTAGATCATAGAGAACAGAGGGTCAAATTAGGAGAATACCTCTCCCCTGCTAAATCCCTACAATGCGGGGTTCCACAAGGGTCGGCCCTAAGCCCGACCCTATTTAACATGTACGTGGCCCCACTAGCAAGATTAGTAAAAGCGCAGGGAATGGAAGTAGTGTCATACGCAGACGACACTCAGATGGTGTCGTTGGCCCATTCGGTTAGCACCTCAGCGTCCAGCTTCAGGACTTGTATGCAGTCAGTCGCTGACTGGATAGTACTCAACTCCTTGCGGCTGAACAGTGATAAAACCGAGGTGCTAATCTTTGGAAAGGACCAGGATGTATGGTCAAATGAATGGTGGCCGCCATCCTTGGGAACTTGCTCTGTCCCCTCACACTCAGCTAGAAACCTTGGGGTCATCTTTGATACCTCGCTGGCAATGGCCCAGCAGGTTAATAGAACGGTGGCCACCTGCTGGGGAGTTATTAAAATTCTCCGAAGACTAGCTCATTACCTCTCCCCGGAAGCTAGGAAACAGACAGTGGTTGCGTTGGTCGGTTCTAGACTAGACTATTGCAACTCACTGTACGCAGAGGTCAATAAGGGATTGATCCAACGTCTCCAAATAGTACAAAATGCGGCAGCAAGATTTGTACTAGACATTCCCCGCACTTCCTCTGCAACTCTGGCCAGAAAGAGTTTTCACTGGCGCCCTGTAGAGCATCGTATCTCTTTCAAAGTCATCTGTCTAGCACATAGGGCTTTGAAAGCAGGAACTTCTGGTGGGTTGGGATCACTTCTCTCTGGATATGTTCCCAGCAGAAGTTTACGCTCTTCACAACAGCATCTCTTGGTAACGCCTCGGACCAAAAAGACCAGATGGGGAGGAAGAGCTTTCTCTTCTGTTGCCCCTCGTCTCTGGAACGCACTTCCCTTGGAGCTTAAATCTTTATCCTCACTGCCCCTCTTTAAAAAGGTCCTTAAAACATGGTACTTCAAGAAAGCCTACTATTAACTAGTTCTCTGGACTTCCAAATATTTTGGTTAGGTGCCTTGATGCCCATTGGGCTGAGTTCTGCGCGTTATAAATTTGTTTTCATTTCATTTCATTTCCTCTAGTCTTTCTACTGGGGAGTTTATTTTTGTCTCCAGACTTACATACCTCATGGATCTACTCTTGGTTCTTCTCTGAAGTGTCAAACCTACCCTTTATTTCACTTAGCATGGAGGTTATCATATCTTCCACCCCATTTGAGTTCTGGGGTGCTTTCTGGCCCCTGTCCTGTGTTAGTACCTCTATGTCTGAACCCCTTTCTGCTAACACTTGAGAACTATTAGGGGCCTCCAGCTCTGTATATGTATCTGCTCCCCTGAGTCTTGCCATATCTTTCTGGGCCTGCTCCACCATGCCTAGAGCCCCACTGTATTGTGAGTGAGTTAGAGGAAGTGTGAGGCTAGGATTAACCCCACTGAGGGATTGCACCTCCGGGGGTAACTTTAATACGGTCAACAATTTTCTTTTTTTCGCCCACCGTCCTACAAAGATTTCCTCTCCCCAAATGTTCAATTCGACTTCTGGTAAAATTAGAACTGGGGATCCCTGTTCTGCAAGTGTAATGGAGGCTTGTTCTGAGACTGGAAGAGCCTCTATCACTTGTTTATTTCTTAAGGTATATCTGTTTATTCCCCCATAGCCTCGTTCAACCTCCTTGGAGTGTTTTTTCGCTCTGGTGCAGCTTGCTTTAATTTGTATATAGCTTGAGGTTTTATTCCACCAGCAGCGTGCTTTTTTCCACTTCTTCCTTTTAAGGGAGTTATGTGTGGCTTCTCATCCTCCAGAATGACTCTTCTCCCTTTTTTTCAAAGTTTAACAGCAACTGTTTTTCAAAACCGGCTGGTCCACAATACTGCACTGTGGCTGCCATTCCTCCTCTCTTCTCTACCTCTCCTGCAGGCTTGCCTGGGCCACGCTGCCCGAAATCCCTCAGAAGCAGACTCTCACCGAGACCTGCCGGTCACAGGAGAGCCGCGCAGCTGCCTACGCTCACACCCCTGAATTCCTTAATGGCCGCGGCTTCCCCTGCAAGCGGTCGGCCTTAACTTTTGACATGAACCCGCTCTAGTGCGACCAGATACCCACAGTTAGTGCTTCACACTTTTTGCTGCTAGAAATCTCTAAAAATCATATGTAGATCTCCAGATACGATATATATCATTTTAGTGTTTGTTTAGTAAAAGGTTTTTTATTTTTATTATTTGGAGTGGCATTTTTGTGTTGTGTTTTCAACTTATTGACTGTTTGGGAAACTGATCAACATTTAACACTGGCTTCCTTAGAGTTTAGCCTGGCTGCTCCAAGTCACAGCTACCCAGGACTGAGCTAGGGTTTAAATTAATCTAACCTAACTGGACGCGATACAAAATAGTGACATTACTTCTTGGTTAGTTCTCACAACCACCCCAACTAATAATCCAAGTCTTTACAAGACCCATGATGTACCTACTGCGTTTCTACCTCCCAAACAAGAAAGGGGATGGCACACAGTTCAGCAGTGCACTGATAATTGATTATCACAGACTGCCCTCCATGCTGCAAAAACCCAAAAACATATTTCAACCAGACAAGGTTTTTTTTCTAATTTGCAATTGGATAGTTATTTGTCTCCAGTCCATGCGTTTTCATGCACCCATGCCTCTTGGGTATTGTTGTCCGATTTCTTCTTTTGTGATATTTCATTTATTACTTAGATAAAATATTCTAGCATAGTTTCTTTCATATTGTCAATTTCTGCTGCATGTGTAGTATTCTCTAACATGTCCATCACTATTCATTTTGATTGATGGCGAAACCTGCTACCACTCTTTCAACAAGATTCTTCAGAAAACCTTTATATCCCAATCACCCCTCCACACATTCACCCCAGCAACCATTGCCCTTAGTCCCAGGAAACTCACACTATTCCAGAGTCCAATAATAGAAAAATATATCTTTACCTCTGTCATGAACACTGAAGGAATCGGTCATATCACCCAATCCTCTACAATCCCTCACCCATCTCCTCTTAAGGTCTCTGCAAACAAAAATCAACTATGGCTCCCATTCGAACCCTACCCACGTGTACTGCTCAAGGAACTTATGAACCTCTTCTACAACAGAATAAATGTAATGTATGTGGTCTTGTAAAGCGCACTGCTGCACTGAGGCGCCGTGGCCTACTACACCCTTCCTTTACTTCAGGAACTGTTCACTCCTCATTCAAGCTAGCTATTGTCACACCACCTCTAAAAAGAAGTCCTCTCGGATCTCTGTGCCACCAAAATATTAATACCAAACCTAAAACCAAATTCAGATGCACAGAGTGTTTTACAAGCTTGAATGCCACAACCATAATAATTCCTTGATGCCAATCAGGCAACCATCAAACCTCTTGTAGGAATGGGGTCAGTAGTCACTTCAGTCTTTGATGACACATGTATGCTCACCAATAAAAGTGTTGCAACTATCATCCTATGCATGTCGAGTCTCATTGGCAGATGCACCTTTGTTCTGGCTTTGGAACTCTAAACCTTTCGCTCCTTCTGGATTCAAAGTTTTCTTACATATTGCATTTTGCAAAGTCCGCAAAAACGGTCTGCTCAAGTTCCAATTAATCATATACCACCACTGTTATCCTCATCTTTTCATCTTTGCTTGGCTCAACTTCAAGAGACAATCTCATTGGTGAGACCTTCACTTCAGAAATGAGTAATATTGATAAATATGAGAAGCCAATATAGTACAACTGATCAAAGCCAAATCACATAATGCCAACAATTAACACACAGAAGCAGACCAACAGAGCTGTTGTTCTCCATGAATAATACAAGCACTGCGCCAAATCGCATGCTTTTAAAAAAAGGAATATGCTACTTACCATCTGTTCTTGGCATGTAGGGCCGCTAACATTCATATCTTGTGCATAGATCGCCGCCAAGTGTTGGGTCCGGATGAATGCACCTTGTTGTCCTGGAAGAGTCTTTGAAGTATCACGAGATCGGTGGCTCCTCCCCTGGACTACAGTGCGCATGGCCATCACTCCATCCTCAGATTGTTTTTTGCCATTGTGGCAAGGATGGAGTTCAATACAATACTTGATGACCATGCTTACAAATAATTCTGACTGCTACAGCTGCGACAGGCACCGGGGAGGCTGGGCGGGCGATATGAATGTTAGCGGCCCTACATGCCAAGAACAGATGCATACTGGTAAGTAGCATGTTCCGTTCGAGGCATGTGGGCCGCTAAATTCATATCTTGTGCATAGAATAAATAGCAGTTTCTCCCTTAGCAGTAGTTGCCTGAGCCAGCTGCAGCAGCCCGAAAGAGGGACTTTAGAACAGCCTGTCCTACAGCAGCTTGCTGCTTGGAATGTACATCAACACAGTAGTGTTTGGTGAATGTATGTTAATCCATGTGGCTGCCCTACATATGTCCTCTAATGGAATGTTACCCAAGAAAGCCATGGATACCCCTAGCGTTGCGTGTTGAATGCGCTCTTGAGGGGACTGTTGGTGTGCGTTTAGCCCTTTGATAACAAATCTGAATACACTTAACAATCCATCTGGCTATACCTGATTTGGAAATGGGTTTGCCCTTGTGCTGTGGTGAAAAAGCAACAAAGAGTTGTTTAGTCTTCCTGAAATCCTTCGTCCTGTCTATATAATACAGGAGAGCTCGTTTGACGTCTAATGTGTGCAGTGATCTTTCTGCCACTGAGTCTGGATTAGGGAAGAAAACTGGCAGTTCAATAGTTTGATTAATGTGGAACTGAGAAACTACCTTGGGCATGAATTTAGGGTCAGTGCGTAGTACCACCCTATTTGCGTGAACCTGTATAAAAGGTTCTTGAATGGTTAGTTCTTGCAGCTCGCTAACCCGTCTCAGCGACGTGATCGCTACTAAGAAGGCAACCTTCCAAGTTAGGAACTGTATCTCACAAGAGTGGAGAGGTTCGAAAGGAGGTCCCATCAGTCTGGTCAAAACTATATTAAGATTCCAGACCGGTGAAGGTGGTCTTCTTGGTGGAATGACTCGTTTGAGTCCTTCCATAAAAGCCTTTATGGCTGGCACTCTGAACAGTGAAAGGTGTTGCCTGTTCTGTAAGTAAGACGCTATTGCCGCCAAATGAATACGTATAGAACTGTATGCCAGATTGCATCTGTATAAATGTAACAGGTAACAAATAATGTTCTGTGTTGATGCATCTAGCGGGTTTATGTCATGGTTGGAACAGTAAATGACAAAAGGTTTCCATTTGGCATCATAGCAGGCCCTAGTGGTAGGCTGTCTTGCCTCCTTAATGATGTCCATACAATCAGGAGGCAGATTCAGATACCCAAATTCTATGACTTCAGGAGCCATATCGCAAGGTTTAACTGTTGCGGATTTGGGTGCTGAACCTCGCCACGGCTCTGAGTGAGAAGGCGCAGTCTTTGATGAGGCACCACGGAAAAGTTATAGGAACGTGGTGTACCATGCTTGCCTCGCCCACGTTGGAGCAACCAGGATGAGAGTCATCGAGTGCTGTCTGAGTTTCCGTACCACCAGAGGTATGAGCGGGGCCGGCGGAAAAGCGTACACAAATCTGCCTGATCAGTTCATCCATATCGCATTGCCCTGAGACTTCGGGTGTGGGAACCTGCCAGCGAATTTTTGGGCATTTTGCGTTCTCATTTGTGGCGAACAGGTCTATTTCTGGATGTCCCCACTGCTGGAAGTACGGTTGCAGCACCGAAGGATGAATCTACCACTCGTGCACCTGATGGCTGTGCCTGCTGAGCAGATCCGCCATCTGGTTGTCCTGGCCTGGAAGGTGCTCCGCCATGAGGAAAATGTTCCTCTGAATGGCCCACTTCCACATGCTCTGTGCCAAGTGTGACAACTGTGGAGAGTGAGTACCTCCCTGCTTCCGAATGTAATACATGGCCGTCATGTTGTCCGTCCGGATCAACACGACCTTGTTGCACAGATGTATCTTGAAAGCCTTCATTGCCATGAAGATTGCCATCAATTCCAGCAGATTGATGTGCATCTTCTTCTGTTGATCCGACCATAGTCACTGCACTGTGTAATGAAAGAAATGCGCTCCCCACCACAGGAGGGATGCGTCCGGCGTGAGCACTACTTGTGGTACAGGCTCTTGGAACGGTCGTCCCTTGCAAAGGTTGGGTGGATTCCACCAATGCAGTGAGTTGTACGCACGACCGGTCACCAACAATAGGTCTTTCAATTGTCCTTGAGCCTGATTCCACTGTCGTGCTGAACACTCTTGGAGCGGACGCATGTGCAGTCTCGCGTGCGGGACTATGAATATGAATATGCAGGAGGCCATCATGCCTATCAACTGCAGAAACACTCGTGCCTGTAGTGAGTGTTGTGGTCTGAATTTGCGAATCAGGAGTTGCATGCTGTCGATTCGCACTGAGTTTGGCTGGGCTGTAGCTGTCACAGTGTCCAACATCGCTCCCAGGTACTGCTGTACTTGAGCGGGTTGAAGATGCAACTTGGGATAGTTCAGAGAAAATCCCAAACTGTGCAGAAGATGTATTGTGCGGGACACGTGGCTGGCGCACTGCTGGGCCGACTTTGCTTGCACAAGCCAGTCGTCCAGGTAAGGGTAGACATGAATGTGTTGTCTCCGAAGGTGTGCCGCCACTGTCGCCAAGCACTTGGTGAACACTCTGGGAGCAGTGGTCACTCCAAAGGGTAGCACCTTGAACTGGTAATACTTGTTCTGTATAGCGAACCTGAGGTATTTCCTGTGTGCCTGATGTATGGGTATATGGAAATATGCATCCTTCAGATCCAGAGTTGCCAGGAAATCCCCCTGACTGAGCAATGGCAGGACCTGCTGCAGAGTCAGCATGTGGAAATGTTCTGAAAGGATGTATAGGTTCAAGGGTCTCAGATCCAGAATGGGTCTGAGAGACCCGTCCTTCTTTGGGACTAAGAAATAGAGCGAGTACACCCCTGTTCAGTGCTCCTCTAGAGGGACTAGTTCTATGGCCTCTTTTTGCAGCATGCTAGCCACTTCCTGCTGTAATAAGGTTAAGTGCTCTGCAGACATAGGATGGTGCCTTGGTGGTATGTCAGGTGGAGTGGATGTCAGTTCTAAACAATACCTGTACTGGATAAGTTGCCTCTCCCACCTGTCTGTGGTAATGCCTTCCCAGACTGGCAGGAACTGCTGGAGTCGTCCCCCGACCGGTGTTATATGGTCCGGGGGCAGTGACAAGACGTCACTGTTTGGTATTTGCTGAGGACCTGGTGCTATTATGTCCGCGTCCTCTGCCTTTGATGCGGTTACCACGGTATCCACCTCTATTGTTTTTGTTAAAGGTGGTCTGTGCACCACCTTTATTGTATTGTGTTTGCTGAGATGTTTGCCCCCTTGACGGTCCTCTACTACCTGAGCGACGAAAAGAACCCCCTCTGAACTGTTGAGACTGCAAGGCCCCCATAGACTTAGCCGTCTCGGTGTCCTTCTTGATCTTTTCAAGAATCGTGTCAACGTCAGGCCCAAACAAAAAATCTGGGTTAACGGGGTGATTGAGCAAACTCGTTTGTATTTCTGGTTTAAATCCTGAAATTCGTAACCATGCCTGCCTCCTTAGCATTACACTAGTGTTAATGGCCCTGGCTGCAGTGTCTGCTGAATCTAGAGCACACTTGATAGAAGCGTTTGATATCAGTTTCCCTTCCTGAATCAACATTTCCGCCCCCTCTCTATATGCATCAGGCAAGTGTTGCAAAAATTGCTCTAGTGTATCATAGTGAGCCCTATCGTATCTAGTCAGTAGAGCTTGTGTATTGGCTATTCTCCAAATATTCGCTGCCTGCGCAGCAACCCGCTTCCCAGAGGCTTCTAATACTTTAGATTCTTTGTCTGGGGGAGGAGCATCACCACTTGTTTGTGAGTTCGCCCTCTTCCGGGCATTGGAGACCACCAAAGAGTCCAATGGCAATTGACCCCTTATATACGTAGGATCCACAGGAGCAGGCCTGTATTACTTTTCAATATGTGGGTTCACCACCCTTGCTCTGGTTGTGTCCTTGAAAATGTCATTGGAGTGTTTAAGGACACCCTTCAGCATCGGCAGCGTCTTCACTGATCTGTCCGACGTAGAGAAGGTATCAAACAGAAAGTCCTCCTCAACTGGGTCTGCATGCATGACCACATCATGGTTCAACGCTGCCCTTTCAATTAGAGCGTTGAACGCCGCAGCATCCTCTGCGGGGCTGTCTTTACTTGGTAACACTGGATGTCCGCCGTGCCTTGATCGTCGAGCACATTCTGCGAGTCATCCTGATTAGAGTCATCAGGATAGTTGAACTGCTCGTCATTTTGGTCATCCCCCCCACCATCTTCAGTGCGTGTGGGGGAATGTGTAAAGGCTTGTCCATAAGGCCCTACGGACTCGAAAAGTACCAGCAGGGAAGCAGAGGCTCTTTTCCTTTTAAGTGGAATTTGATAGGATTCCATTGGCTTCTTCGGCAAGATCTTCCGCTTGAAAAGAGTGAGTCTTCCAGTTGCAGAGTCAATGTACAACTTCTTTGAGCTTTCAGAAGAAGGTTGACTGGAACCAACGCCTTTAGGAGTGGTGGTCGGCCCCTTAAGTTTTGACACCATTTTCCCAGGGTCGGTGCACTGTGCCGGCTTAGACGTTTTAGGTCGTGCGGTCAGAGGCACTCCAAAAACTATAGGTGGAGGCCCCAATGGCTGTTTGACTTTTTTCACAGCCATCGCCAACTTTGAGCCAGTCGTTGCGCTGGGATTCCCAAAATGGCCGCGGCTTGATGCGACACGTTCCAACGCGGCCATTTTGTGCTTGTCATCGAGAACCTTCACCAGCATCAACTTGTATGCATTCGGACTGAGGGGCGGCTGCGACTCAAGTCCGTCTTCAGTGTCCACGCACCCGGGGGCAGCCTTAGATGATGTCGCTCCGTCTCGTTTGGCCTTTGGCACCTTCTTGGATGTACCGATCTTCGGGTTGGCACCCGTTTGTGACCCCGAAGGGACAATGACACTCCGAGCCTTCTTAGGATCCGATGGAACAAGGCTTTGCGAAACGAATACTGGTTTGACCAGTTTCGGTTTCGATTTGTCGTTGGTCAGTTTCGTTTTCGAAGGTGTACCCACCGAAGGCTCTGAAATATTCTTAGCCGGGCCAGGTTGCGGAGCTGTAGAATGAGTAAAAAGATCTTGGCTAAGGCCTTTCCGACAATGCTTCGACCTGAGCCTTTGACAAGACAGTGTCACTTTCGACCCCCGAAGCTTCGGTTGGGTCTTGCTCATCGCTGGAGCCACCCTCTGCGGCTCCAATGGCAATACCGTTGTCTCTTACCGCGACGGCTTCATCGTCTTCGATGTTCTCATCGTCTACCTCTTCGCCGTAGTTGAATTCTTGGCAGGAGGCGGGATCGGAGAAGTGCTCCGGTTCCTCCTCTTGGACGCCCTCGTCGTCCCCAGCCTCAAACATATCCTCCACATCCGACGCCCTCCGTGCCGGTATTCTCGCCTCACGTCGAAGAGCGAGCACCTCTTCCGACCTGAATTTCGAACAGGCCAAGCAACTCTCCTCGTCGTGGTCTGGAGACAGACATCTGTTGCACACAGGGTGCACGTCTGAGAGAGGGTACGTCGCGTTACAGACTGGGCAATGTTCAAACGGGGCCTGGAATTCCATCGTCGATGTCGATCTTCGGTCGGGCCTAAAAAGCTGGGAGCACACGTGCTCAAGTATCCGGGAAAGCAGATAAGTTAACTCGGAACCGAACGAAGTACAATACCGACGCTTAAAGAGGCCTTTTGGCCGGACGAAAACAAGTTTTTCCTATAGGTTCCGAACGAGAGTCACGGAACACATCCGAACCCAATGGCGGAAAAAACAATCTGAGGATGGAGATGATGCCCATGCGCACTGTAGTCCAGGGGAGGAGCCACCTATCTCGTGATACTTCAAAGACTCTTCCAGGACAACAAGGTGCAATCATCCGGACCCAACACTAGGCGGCGATCTATGCACAAGATATGAATTTAGCGGCCCACATGCCTCGAACATGTTTTATTGTTTTTCTTTTGTTTTCTCTCCAGTTTAAGCTGAGCTGGCTTAACAGAACCAACTTTCTGAGATGTAACAGATGCAACAAAATTTGCCACTTGTTACACTGCAAAGTGTCATTTGTTTCAACTGATTTATGCAATACTCCACATTTGGATTGACCAAGTTCCTATCTTGTGAAATGAGCAGTGGTCGTAGCAGCATTCATAAGTGTCTTGGGGACCCCCAAAGCAGCGCAGTCCCTCCCCTCCTAGATGTGCCACTTATTTGGTGAATAGAGCTCTCTCGTGGCCAGCTGGGTTTGGAATTTGGGCCGGGGTCAAAAACCATGCGACAGACATGGGAACATGGAAGTCCTGTAAGAAAGTGTCCTCTTTTAGCATGGTTGACCCTACTTTTTGCTGCACTGCTGATGTGCTTTGGCTGAGTGTGCCTTGGGTTCCTGCCAAACAGGTACCCAGGGCCTATGTTATTTGCCTTAACTGCATTGCAAACAAAACCCAATTGGCACTCTCTGGCCACAGGTCAGTCCATTGTAAATGGTACTACAGGTACTGTGGCCAGGGAAGGCCTCTAAGGGCTGCCACCCTTGTAAGAGACAGAGACAAACACACACACCTTTTCTTTTTGTTGTTGTTGCAGACAGCGCGTTTTGGTGCAGATCAAAGTGAAGAGTCGACATGGCACACATCTCTGTGTGCCATGCCTACAACCCACTTCCCCGGCGTAGGTCAGCCACCCCTCTAGCTGGGCGCACTATATCAGTGGTGAGGGTACGAGTGCAAGAGCCCTGTACAGTGTCTAAGTCAATTTGTAGACATTTTAAGTGCAAAAATGCCATTAAGAGTATATGGTGCTGGGAGTTTGTCATTACAAACTCCATACAAACTCCACAGTACCATAATGGCTTTACTGAAAACTAGGAAGTTTGGTATCAAACTTCTCAGCACATTAAACCCACACTGATGCCAGTGATGATTTAATGAAAAATGCACACAGACTGTATCTTGGAGATGCCCCCTGAAAAACGAACTGACACTAATGTCCAGACAGTGTGGCTGCTCACCAGCTGCCACCACCAGACATGTTTCTGGGTCGAGAGCCTGCTGCTCTCGGGGGTTTGATACAATGCGCATCCTGGGACGAGGTGCCAAACCTCCTCCTCCAGGATAGGCAGGGTCCACAAAGGAGAAGCTTCAAAGGCTTGTCGCCTTTGTGAGCTTCCCTTGGCCCTTAGCTGCTTCCAGCAACTGGCCCCCACCGGGTCTGACCCCCCACTTTGGGCAGGAGAATGGGCAGAAAAATAAATGAGGAAAGGTGGTGTGCCCACCTTTGCCAACCCCACCCCTCAGGAGGGGGAGGCGAGGTGATGAACAACTCTCAGTCCCACCATCTTGCAGATAGGGGGACCCAGCCAACCAGAGGGTGGCATAATAGGGGGTGTACCCGCCCCAAAGAAGGCACCCATTGGTCTCAACCTTTACTTACCTGTAAGACCCCTAAATCTAGTATTTAGGAGCCACCCGAACCATATCGACCAAGAAGAAAAGAAGGACCAATGAGCTGTGCCGAAGCTAAGAAGGAGGAGGAGGCCAAATGACTTGGCCCCAGCCCTACCAGCCTACATGCAGAAGCAAAATCCTGGTGTAGCTTGCAGCCAGCAATCTCAAGAACCCAGAGGACCTGCCTTGCCTTCCACAGAAAATACTTGGTCTCTGGTGAGCACTGAATTTGCTCACCCACTGACTCTGGGTCCGGCCAAATCAGCGAGTCTGCATCACTCTGCACCAGAGTTCGAGTGGCCCAACACCGCAAGATTCCTGACCAGTCTCAAATCTCCCAGCGAAGCCTGCAGCCTCTTTCAGGAAGATCTCCACGACCGGAGCTGGTGGAAAAAACAGACGCCTAAAGACTCCCACAGCCTTGGGTTGCCCAACTGACAGTGTACCAGCATCCCTCGGCATCCCAACTTAGCTCTCCAACCTATGGTCACCTCCAGGAGATCTCCGTCCCGAGCCTGCAGTCTTTGTTGAAACCGGAGAATCTCCATTGAAATCAACAGAGCACCGGATGACAAAACATAACCCTGCACCCAGCCGCCCCTGTGCCACTGTGGGTGGACTTTGGGTGCAAACTCTGATCCCCGTTTGCCCTGAGCTTAACACCAGGAGCTTTGCTCCCAAAACCCTGTGGCCTGCTCATGAACAGACAACAACTGGAGTCCCCCTATCCCCCATTGGATAACATTGCGCCTCAGCACTTTGCACCTGGCCGCCCTAGTGCCTCTTAGTATGCTTTGAGAGTGCATCCTCGACCCTAGGGGAACCCTTGTTCTAACCTCTGAAACTCAACCCTAAAGACAGAGTACTTACCAGTTAACCGATAACTTCATTTCTCTCCATAGGAATACATTGACTGTTTTTCCTTGAAAAATTTTGTACGTTTGGAGTCGATTTGTATAAAAACTACAACTGTGCAAAACTTACTTTACTTACCTTTTCTCTATGAAATGTTCCAGTGTGATATCTAGATATATCACACTGAGTAGAACAAGTAATGTAAAAAGTAATCTGAAAAGTAATATGAACAGTAATTTTAACATATTGACTTACCTGTATTTCAATCCATTGCATTTGAACTGGCATTCAATTGTAAAACATTGCATACGATTTTGCAAACTATTTATTTCACTTACCTATGCTAGGCTTGGCTTGGTTCTAGAAATAAAATAACTTAATATTTTTATACAAACAAAATTGGTCTGAGTTCAGTTTTGCTGATTGAGTGTGTACAACAAATGCTTAATATTACCGTCTGATAAAGCCTTACTGCTCGCCCACACTAGCACAAATAGAGAGTAAGGTGCTATCTACTTTTGCATCTGCCTACCTTTGTGGTTCCACTGGACACTGTGCACACAATACCTCATTTATGTATAGTATATACAGAGCCACCTTCCTACAAGTCTTTTCCTCTATCTGCACCAGCAGGAAGAATTCATGAGTAAAACTGGAGCATCACAAATTTTTTAATAAAACAACATACTCTGTTGCTGGTGTGGCACTTGGAGAGCCGAGGCCTGCACAATCTTCACCTGCATGGCAAATATATGAAGCAGAGTGCCATCCATGATCTGCTGGCTTTTCTTTTGCAAATGCGAGAAATCCCGCTTGGGAAATGTGCAGTGACACCTTGTGCAGTGACATCATTTTCATTCTTGTGAGACAGGAAGCATCACCTGGAAATGAAGTCCTCACACAGAAATAGTGCATATTGCAACTCTCTACAATGTAGACATAATAAATGAGAAGGAATATGCTACTTACCAGTACGCATCTGTTCTTGGCATAGAGGGCTGCAGAGTGGTACATTTATGAATAGATCGCCATCTGGTGTTGGGCTCGGATGATTGCACTTGTTTTGCTCTTGGAGAAGTCTTTTGTCACGAGACTGGTCACTCCTCCTTTGGGTGCTAGTGCGCATGGGCATCGGCTCCATCCTTAGATTGTTTTGCCATAGTAGGGTTAGATGGAGTAGTATGATAGAATACAGATAGAAATGCCCATGTAAATGTATCTAAATAAGATAGTGTTGGAACAGACACAGGTTTCCGGGGAGGCTGGGAGGGCATGTACCACTCTGCAGCCCTCTATGCCAAGAACAGATGCATACTGGTAAGTAGCATATTCCGTTGGAGGCATATGGGCTGCAGATGGTACATTTATGAGTAGACTATACAGCAGTTATCTCTCTAGCGGTGGTCACCAGTGTCTGTTGCAACAGTCTGAAATAAAGTTTTTAGTACAGCTTGTCCCACTCTAGCCTGTTGTGTTGCTTGCACATCTACACAGTAGTGTTTTGTGAAGGTATGCGGTGTAACCCAGGTAGCTGCTTTGCATATGTCATCTAGAGGAATGTTTCCTAAGAATGCCGTAGATCGCTCCTAGTTTACGTGTAGAGTGAGCTCTAGGAGGAACAGTTAATGTCCTCTTTGCTTTTAAGTAGCATATTTGTATACATTTTACAATCCACCTGGCAATGCCTGCTTTAGAGATAGGATTGCCCTTATGTGTAGGAGAAAACACTACAAATAGTTGTTTTGCCTTTCTGAAAGTTTGTGTTCTTTCTATGTAGTACAATATCGCCCTTCTGACATCTAATGTATGTAGGGCCCTTTCTGCTACCGTCTGTGGTTTTGGAAAGAAGACTGGTAGTTCCACTGGCTGATTGATGTAGAATGCTGAAATTACTTTAGGCAAGAATTTTGGGTTTGTTCTAAGAACCACTTTATTTTGGTGTAACTGCAGAAATGGTTCTTGTATTGTAAATGCTTGCAATTCACTTACTCTTCTGAGTGAAGTAATAGCTATAAGAAAGGCCACCTTCCATGTGAGGAATTGTATTTCACTCCAAAACAATCAGGGAAGTGCAGAGGAGTTGATAGAATCACCCTCCAAAGCAATATATCTAAACAAAGAGATTCTATCAATGTGTGGACATGTATTTTATTTGTTAGTTTTTCAGTGATGAAAAGATAGTGAAAGTACTCTCTCTTAGGGTGATAAAGATGAGAGCACAATGTGCTTTTTAAAAATACCCCTCACACACTAAAAAAATCCAGTAGTGTCATGCTTCATCATTGGGGTCTTCCCGTCCCTCTACGGGGCGGGGCGTGCTACGACCTGACCGACTACGCGGGAGCACTAAAGTGGTGACAGGACTATGTGATGGTGCAAGGTGTCAGTGAAAGTGTAGGGACCTAACAATGTGTGTGAGTACAAAAATTAAAAATCCTCTGGCTAGTAGAAAAAAACAATTTATTAGCTTCTCTAGCTGGGGACATTAAGAAGGGGGTTTTGGGGTTGAGCCGATCGCTACAACCTGGTCTACATGTTTCGTAGGCAGTCCCCTACTGCCTACTCATCAGGACCTTCTACTGGTCCCTACGGGAATAAGCTCAGTTGCTAAGTATTGTCAGCCTGTCTTCCTAAAAACTAACAGTAAAATTCCACTGCTAGTTTTATGCTTCAGGGCATGAGCTGGCCCCCTGGGAAGCAAAAATTGTCAAAAATAGGTGACCCAAATATGGTCCCTGTAAAGAAAAAGGGAAAAAAAGGGACACAGATATTTACATTTATAGCTGTGAATTATGCGCTTTCATTCTTGTTTGCGCCACAATTTCACTCATCAAATCCATTCACCCATTATACAGAGAATGACTTTTGAACTTTTATGGACAGAGTGATGGTTCAATCTGCCATCCCCTGGCTGTACGTAGGTGATACCTAACAGTGGACAAAAAACACACAGATGTTCACAGTAGGAACTGTGGTTTGTCACTGCGCTTACATAATTATCTGCGCCACAATTCTTCATTTCAAATTTCATTAGACCATTGCCTAAAGCCCTAATACAAGACTTTATGGACAGAGTGATGATTCAATCTTCCATCCCCTGCCTGTCCGAGTAAATTCCCGAACTTGTACGCGCCCACTGTAATTTGGGCTGGTTCTATCTCCACACACACACATCAAAGCGACTCAATGCATACAACAACATTTCACAGGATTAAAAAAGAAGAGGAACCCGATCTTTCATATTAGTCATAAGGTTGCGGTCAATGAGACAAAAAAACAAACAATGAAAGTCCCCACAGACCAGGGCGTACCCCTGCGTTAGAATGGTAACTATACATACTGTTGTGGCAAGTACGTGGTGCCCCATGAGCTGACAATCGGTAGGATTTCACCGCGGCGCTCTGCAAGAAAGAGAGCCACGCCCTTAGCGTTTTGGTCGAACTGCTTGGGAAGTGGAAAAAGTGTCTCAAAACCCACTCGTTTGAGACCTGGGGTAAGGGTCTATAACTTACTTTGTCCGCATAATCACTAAGTCTTACTTCTACCGATCCTGCCGCTCTGCTGAATGCTCGCGTGTTAGGAGCACTGGATCATTTAAGCGTCAATGCGCGCTGGTGCCGGGTGTGTCTAAACACTAGCGCGCTAACCCAAAATGGCTACCCGTGATGGGACATTGGAGGGTCAAAATGCGGAAGTCTCCCTTCTATGTCTATCGTTACCCACGATGAAGTTAATTTGATAGCTGTTCATGAATTATGGCAGGGAATTTCGTAATTATACTGCACATGACAATCTTAATGCAGGACAGATCACTATTCATAAATAATGACAGAGGAAATTATTCAACTAAAAAATAAAGCGGAAATCATAATATTATAAAAGGGTCACTAGTGGTGGACCTAGATAGGGAGGTATTGAAGTTCTGGAAACATGTATGAAGAGTAATAAAATTTAGCTTCGTGTTTTTACGCAGTTCTCTACCTTGAGTTATTAAAGGTGTAAAAATTAATTAAACAGCGAAATTCGCTGTGGAATATCTTTATGAAAATCATAATTGTTAGGTGGGTTGAGAGTTGACCCCTGTGCTAAGGTTAAGCACAGTAGTCATACACCCCTAGTACTGTATTCCAAGGGTGGTGGGTTCCACATACCAGTAGAGGACCTCTGTTATTATCTTTGCCACGGTTGGGGGTGCCTTAGAGAGTGGGGGTTCTTTAGAGGTACGGGGGTTCTATAACTGACCCCACGGAATTTCATCGTTCAACCCATTTTTGTTGGACTGGACACGAAAAACCCATCTCTGTTCTTTTTCAAGGAGATGTCTTTCGTTGTCAATCTGTTCAATTACAGTCCACAGTATGTCTTCAGGTTTGTGACCACTTACCAGGAAGTGGTTTGTTAATTTGGTACTGGATTTTTTGCACTTGATTGTGCTTTTATGTTCACCTATTCTTAACTTCACTGCCCTGCTCGTCATGCCAATGTATTCGAGTTTGCAGGGGCATGTGATAAGGTACACAACATTGGAACTGTTGCAATTGCTGAATGTTCTTTGTTCCCATGTAGTCCCGTTGTTGAAGGTCAATTTCTTGCTTTTCCTGGTCAGGCAGCATACCTTGCATCCACCGCAGGGGTAGTGCCCTTGTACAAAGTTAGGATTACCAGTGTTGTTCACCCTGTTGGCCTTTGGCCTAGTGTGGACCAAAATATCCCTGACACTCTGTGCTCTTTTGTGCGAGAACATTGGTTTTGGAATTTCCAGGCCCCCGCTGTTAAGGATCTTCCAGTTTTTGTTAATTATTTTGCTCACCTGGTCAGAGTTGGTGTTATACGTGGTCACACATATGGGTCTCTGCTCTTCCACTTTTTTGACTTTCTCCTCCAGGAGGCTTTCTCTGCAATTGTTCCTTGCTCTCTTATAGGCTTGATCAATGATCCTTGATGGATAGTTCCTCATTTTCAATTTTTTCTTTAGCTCTTCTGACTGAGTTTTGAAATTGGCAACTTCCGTACAGTTCCTGCGAAGTCGCAAGAACTGGCCGTAGGGGAGGTTATCCCTCAGGTGTCTCGGGTGAAAGCTCTGATACATCAAGAGACAGTTCTTGGAAGTACTCTTAAAGTGAGTTGTTGTCATCAATCTGCCATTCTTGGGGAAGATGTTCAAATCCAAGAATACCAGGTTGGTTTTTGTTGTGACACTGGTGAATTTGAGGAATTCATCCTGATAGTTGAGCCATGTCAGGAACTGTTGGGCACTCTTATCATCGCCATCCCAGATGATAAGGATGTCGTCAATGTACCTCTTCCAGGTCAGAATCCTTGGCCGGAAAGGGTTAATGTTGTTGAGTATTTTTGTAACCTCCAGATGGTGAACATAGAGACCAGCTATGCTTGGAGCAAATGTGCTTCCCATGCTGGTCCCATGTTTTTGGAGGTACAAAGTGCCGTTATACTCAAAGAAATTCTCCTTGAGAGCCAGGGTGCAGCATTCCATCACCACGTTTCGAGGTGTTTGGTACTCCCAGTCATCTGTAAAGAGGACATCCTCAATTATCGCCAGTGTTTCATTGTGAGGCAAGCTTGTATACAGGCTCTCTACATCACAGCTAATTAGTAGCTGTGTGTTAGGGTCAAATGACACTTCTTCGAGCAGATTGAGTACATCTTTCGTGTCTCTGAGGTATGTTGATGTGCTTTGTACCATTGGACGCAGGAATGCGTCTGCAAACCTAGAGACTGGTTCGAGGACCGACCCGATCCCCGATACAATCGGTCTACCCGGTGGATTCACAAGGTCCTTGTGAATCTTGGGTAGGATGTACAGGTAGGGGGTCTTTGGGTTTTTTTGACACAGAAATTCCCCTTCTTTGGTGGTGATCCAGTCTTGCGACAGTGCCTCCTCAACCATGGTCTTTATCTTGATTGAGATCCTCTCAGTTGGATCTGATGAGAGTATTTCATAGTTTCTCTTGTCCTGTAATAGCCTGGTACACTCCTTGTCATATTGATCAATATTCATTAATACCGTTGCACCCCCCTTATCTGCTGGTTTTATGACCAATTGTTTGTTGTTGCTTAGGTCACGGAGTGCCCTTCGTTCTTCATTTGATACATTTTGGAAAACGTGTTTCTGCGTTGGGTCGAGAGCTTCCAGATCTTTCATGACAGCTTTTTCGAAGGTCAGGAGTTCTATGGGGAGGGTGTTGTTCATTGGTATGAAAGTTGATCGAGGCTTGAGTCCGGTGTCTCCTTTCTCTTGAGTGTCCACTTTGTCTTTGAAAAAGACTTGCAGTTTGAGTCTCCTCATAAATTCCTGTACTTCCTTGCATAGGTGGAATTTATCCATGTTACTAGTGGGGACATATCCCAAGCCTTTTTCCAATATCTTTTTCTGTGGTTCAGATAGTTCATTGCCCGTCAGGTTAACAACCAGGCTCATTTCTGGTTCTTTTGTGCCCCTGTCATGCTCCTGGTTGATACTCTTGGAGTCACTTCGTCTTCGTTGCTCCAATGGACCAAGTTGCCTCTCCGATTCCGTCCCTTGGCTTGTCCTCGGCGCGCCCCTAAAAAAGGACCCGAGTTGTCATAATATCCGTAATCTTGTTGGAAACCCCACGGTGGAAAAGGGGCATTCGGATGTTGGAAGGGTGGTGGGCCAAACTGTTGCGGGGGGTACATCATTGGCTGGGCGTAGCTGTTCCATCCCCTCATGCCCCGGTTGTTGGGTCGTCGGAAATTCTTACGTGCACCCTGGAATCTGGGGCTTCTGTTGCTGCTCGAGTTCGAGCTGTTGGATCCAGCATCTGATGAGCCGTCATTGGAAGCATTGTCATTTGATGATTTATAGTTATCCTTTATATAGGGGTAGATCTTTTCTTTACTCCACCTACTGGTGTCTTTTTGGAGTTTTTCGTATTTGCTGTCTTTTAGAGATATCTCGAAGTCATTCAATGTTTTGTTTAATTCATCCAGATATTTCTTTAAGTTAGCTGGAGACTCATAGCTCTTGAGGCGTACTTCGACTGCCTGTATTTCCACCTTAAGATCACTCGCTAATCTGCTAGCTGTTTTGATGATCAAAACGATCCAGTCCCGTGTACATCTCCATGATATTTGGGACCAATCGATTTTAAAGGTTTTGTCCTCAAGGAATATGAATGGTTCATTCCGTACTACTAAACCTGATGGAGCTGTATTGACTTTAAGATACTCAGACATGAGCAGCCCATGGAGGGCTGTTTTTATTTGGGTTCTTCTTAGTTCCTCTAGTTCATCCCAATCGCTATTTTTTAAGGATGGGCATCCGGAGTTCAATCCTTCAAATGTACCTAGGGAGGCCATGAGGTTAGAGATCTCGTCCTCAGTGAATCCAAGGCCCAGATCGGCCATTATAGTACACAGAAACCAAGGGATCCTCTGATTATCCTGCTACGATGTCGCCGAGTGCAGAATCACAAAAAAGTGGTGTGAAGAGATGAATTCTTTGATTAACTTCCGCAGCTGCACGCTGCCAGTAATTCCAAAACAATCAGGGAAGTGCAGAGGAGTTGATAGAATCACCCTCCAAAGCAATATATCTAAACAAAGAGATTCTATCAATGTGTGGACATGTATTTTATTTGTTAGTTTTTCAGTGATGAAAAGATAGTGAAAGTACTCTCTCTTAGGGTGATAAAGATGAGAGCACAATGTGCTTTTTAAAAATACCCCTCACACACTAAAAAAATCCAGTAGTGTCATGCTTCATCATTGGGGTCTTCCCGTCCCTCTACGGGGCGGGGCGTGCTACGACCTGACCGACTACGCGGGAGCACTAAAGTGGTGACAGGACTATGTGATGGTGCAAGGTGTCAGTGAAAGTGTAGGGACCTAACAATGTGTGTGAGTACAAAAATTAAAAATCCTCTGGCTAGTAGAAAAAAACAATTTATTAGCTTCTCTAGCTGGGGACATTAAGAAGGGGGTTTTGGGGTTGAGCCGATCGCTACAACCTGGTCTACATGTTTCGTAGGCAGTCCCCTACTGCCTACTCATCAGGACCTTCTACTGGTCCCTACGGGAATAAGCTCAGTTGCTAAGTATTGTCAGCCTGTCTTCCTAAAAACTAACAGTAAAATTCCACTGCTAGTTTTATGCTTCAGGGCATGAGCTGGCCCCCTGGGAAGCAAAAATTGTCAAAAATAGGTGACCCAAATATGGTCCCTGTAAAGAAAAAGGGAAAAAAAGGGACACAGATATTTACATTTATAGCTGTGAATTATGCGCTTTCATTCTTGTTTGCGCCACAATTTCACTCATCAAATCCATTCACCCATTATACAGAGAATGACTTTTGAACTTTTATGGACAGAGTGATGGTTCAATCTGCCATCCCCTGGCTGTACGTAGGTGATACCTAACAGTGGACAAAAAACACACAGATGTTCACAGTAGGAACTGTGGTTTGTCACTGCGCTTACATAATTATCTGCGCCACAATTCTTCATTTCAAATTTCATTAGACCATTGCCTAAAGCCCTAATACAAGACTTTATGGACAGAGTGATGATTCAATCTTCCATCCCCTGCCTGTCCGAGTAAATTCCCGAACTTGTACGCGCCCACTGTAATTTGGGCTGGTTCTATCTCCACACACACACATCAAAGCGACTCAATGCATACAACAACATTTCACAGGATTAAAAAAGAAGAGGAACCCGATCTTTCATATTAGGGCGTGGCTCTCTTTCTTGCAGAGCGCCGCGGTGAAATCCTACCGATTGTCAGCTCATGGGGCACCACGTACTTGCCACAACAGTATGTATAGTTACCATTCTAACGCAGGGGTACGCCCTGGTCTGTGGGGACTTTCATTGTTTGTTTTTTTGTCTCATTGACCGCAACCTTATGACTAATATGAAAGATCGGGTTCCTCTTCTTTTTTAATCCTGTGAAATGTTGTTGTATGCATTGAGTCGCTTTGATGTGTGTGTGTGGAGATAGAACCAGCCCAAATTACAGTGGGCGCGTACAAGTTCGGGAATTTACTCGGACAGGCAGGGGATGGAAGATTGAATCATCACTCTGTCCATAAAGTCTTGTATTAGGGCTTTAGGCAATGGTCTAATGAAATTTGAAATGAAGAATTGTGGCGCAGATAATTATGTAAGCGCAGTGACAAACCACAGTTCCTACTGTGAACATCTGTGTGTTTTTTGTCCACTGTTAGGTATCACCTACGTACAGCCAGGGGATGGCAGATTGAACCATCACTCTGTCCATAAAAGTTCAAAAGTCATTCTCTGTATAATGGGTGAATGGATTTGATGAGTGAAATTGTGGCGCAAACAAGAATGAAAGCGCATAATTCACAGCTATAAATGTAAATATCTGTGTCCCTTTTTTTCCCTTTTTCTTTACAGGGACCATATTTGGGTCACCTATTTTTGACAATTTTTGCTTCCCAGGGGGCCAGCTCATGCCCTGAAGCATAAAACTAGCAGTGGAATTTTACTGTTAGTTTTTAGGAAGACAGGCTGACAATACTTAGCAACTGAGCTTATTCCCGTAGGGACCAGTAGAAGGTCCTGATGAGTAGGCAGTAGGGGACTGCCTACGAAACATGTAGACCAGGTTGTAGCGATCGGCTCAACCCCAAAACCCCCTTCTTAATGTCCCCAGCTAGAGAAGCTAATAAATTGTTTTTTTCTACTAGCCAGAGGATTTTTAATTTTTGTACTCACACACATTGTTAGGTCCCTACACTTTCACTGACACCTTGCACCATCACATAGTCCTGTCACCACTTTAGTGCTCCCGCGTAGTCGGTCAGGTCGTAGCACGCCCCGCCCCGTAGAGGGACGGGAAGACCCCAATGATGAAGCATGACACTACTGGATTTTTTTAGTGTGTGAGGGGTATTTTTAAAAAGCACATTGTGCTCTCATCTTTATCACCCTAAGAGAGAGTACTTTCACTATCTTTTCATCACTGAAAAACTAACAAATAAAATACATGTCCACACATTGATAGAATCTCTTTGTTTAGATGAATTGTATTTCACACCTATGCATAGATTCGAAAGGTGGTCCCATTAGTCTGGTAAGTACTATGTTGAGATTCCAGACTGGGGTAGGCGGTAGTCTTGGTGGAAGGACTCTTGAGGCCTTCCAAGAAAGCTTTTATTGCTGGTACCTTAAACAGGGAAAGATGTTGTCTGTTTTGTAGGTACGCCGCTATAGCTGCAAGATGTTCTCTAATAGAGGTGTAAGCAAGGTTACATTGTTGCAAGTGTAGTAAATAGCAAATAATCTGTTTAGTGGATGCGTCCAGAGGGTTGATGTTGTTACTGTTACAGTATACAGCAAACCTTTTCCACTTTGCTGCATAGCATGCTCTGGTGGTAGGACGTCTTGCTTGCTTAATGATTTCCATACAGTTTGGAGGTAAATCCAAGTATCCAAATTCTATGACCTCAGGAGCCAGATCGCTAGGTTCAATTGTTTGGGATCTGGGTGCATTATTTCTCCATGGTTCTGTGTAAGGTGCATAGGTAAATATCTTAACTTTTGATGTAGCACCGGTGAGAGTGTAGTAGCGTGGTGAACCACGGCTGTCTTGCCCACGTGGGTTCTACTAGTATCATTGTCATTGAATGTTGTTGCAGTTTCCGAACCACTAATGGAATTAGTGGGAGAGGGGGAAAAGCGTAAGCAAATTTGTTGGACCAATTTATCCATAGCGCATTGCCCTGGGACAGGTGGTGTGGGTACCTGGATGCAAAGTTTTGGCATTTTGCGTTCTGATGAGTTGCAAAGAGATCCATCTTTGGTTGTCCCCATCTTTGGAAGAATGGCTGCAGTATTTGGTTGTGCAGTTCCCATTCGTGTATTTGTTCTGACTCTGCTTAGGATGTCTGCTATCTGATTTTGAACTCCTGGTAGGTGTTCAGCTAATAGACAGATCTTTTGAGGAATGGCCCATCTCCAAATGTCCTGTGCTAGTCTGGATAGTTGGAGAGAGTGTGTCCCCCCCTGTTTTTGAATATAATACATTGCAGTCATGTTGTCTGTTCTGATCAGGACTGCTTTGTTGAGGATTTGCATTTGAAAAGCTTTTAATGCTAGAAACACTGCTAGTAGTTCCAGATAATTGATGTGCAGTCTTTTTTGCTGTACACGCCATTTTCCCTGCACCGTATATTTCTCCATATGTGCTCCCCATCCGGTGAGCGATGCATCCGCTGTTAGTATCACTTGTGGAATCGGTTCTAGGAACGACCGCCCCTTGGAAATGTTTGTTGTGTTCCACCACTTCAGAGAGCGATGTGTGCGGTCGTCTACCAACACCAGATCTGTAATCTGACCTTGAGCCTGATTCCACTGTGTCGCTAGACACTCTTGCAGTGGACGCATTTGTAGTCTGGCATATGGTATTAGCAGTATGCAGGAGGACATCATCCCTAACAGCTGCATGAACACTCGAGCTGTTAGTGAGTGTTGTGGTTGAAATTTTTGGATCAACGTGATCATTGTTTGGATCCTGATTGGATTGGGGTATACTTTGGCTTTTTCTGTGTCTATAGTAGCCCCTAGATATTGTTGAACCTTGTTTGGTTGTAGGTGGGATTTTTTGTAGTTCACCGTAAACCCTATCTGGTGCAGCAATTGAATTGTCTTCTGTGTGTTTTGAAGACATTCTTCCTGTGACTTGGCTTTTATTAGCCAATCGTCCAAGTAAGGGAAGACATGTATTTGTTGTCTTCTTAGGTGTGCTTGCAACTACTGCTAGGCATTTTGTGAACACCCTTGGTGCTGTTGTAACCCCAAACGGAAGGACTTTGAACTGATAATGTTGTACTTCTACTACAAACCTGAGTTATTTTCTGTGGGCTTTGTGAATTGGGATGTGAAAGTAAGCGTCTTTTAGATCCAGTATAGAAAGAAAGTCCCCTTTCTTCAGTAAAGGAAGTACTTGTTGGAGCGTGACCATGTGGAAATGTTCCGAGTTTATGTATGCATTGAGAGGTCTTAGGTCTAAAATTGGTCTTAGAGACCCGTCTTTTTTGGGAATTAGGAAGTATAGAGAGTATGCTCCTGTCCCTTGCTGATGTTTTGGAACCTTCTCTATAGCATGCTTTTGTAGCAGTGATAGTACTTCCTCTTTTAATAATGTCAGATGATCTTTACTCATTGGACGCTGTCTGGGGGGGATGTTTGGTGGGGTAGCTGTGAGTTCTAGGCAATAACCATGTTGAATAATTTGTCTCACCCACCTGTCTGACGTGATGTTTTCCCAGACAGGTAGAAACTGTGATAAACGTCCCCCGACCGGTGTTATATGGTCTGGGGGGAGTTGTATTAAGTCACTGTTTTGGGGTTGGGGAGCTGCGGTTGTTATTATTTCTGCGACCTCTACCCTTGTTGTTGTTACCTCTGTAACTGCCTCTTGAATTACCTCTGGGTGATGTTGGTGTAAAAGAGGTAATTGCTGGCTTGTGCCTGTATTCTTTGACCCCCCTCTATAGGTGGACCTACGAAAGGAACCCCGTTGAGTTGGCTGTTGTAATGCTCCTATTGATTTAGCCATTTCTGTGTCTTTTTTCATCTTTTCTAAAGTCTCATCTGTACCTGAGCCGAAAAGTGTTTTTTGATCAAAAGGTTGGTTCAATAAAGATGTTTGTACTTCTTGTTTGAATCCTGAGACCCTAAGCCATGCATGTCTTCTTAACATAATACTGGTGTTGATGGATCTTGCTGCAGTGTCTGCCGCGTCTAAGGCGCACTTAATGGAAGTGTTGGTTATTATCTTCCCTTCCTGTATAAGCTTGTCTGCCCTTTTTTGATGTTCCTTAGGGAGATGTGTGATGAGTTTTTCTAAGTCGTCATAATGCGCTCTATCATAGCGTGCATGTAGCGCTTGTGTATTAGCTATGCGCCAGCTGTTTGCTGCATGGGATGCTACTCTTTTGCCTGATGCATCTATTAGCTTGGACTCCTTATCAGGAGGAGGAGCTTCTCCTGTAGATAATGAGTTCTCTTTTACGAGCGTTTGTGACTACAAGCGAGTCCAGAGGTACCTGTCCCTTGATAAATATTGGGTCCGTTGGGGCTGCCTTATATTTTTGATCAATTCTTGGGTTTAATACCCTAGCCTTCACAGGGTCTGTGAATATGTCTGCTGTGTGATTGAGAAGACCCTTTAGCATAGGTAGTGTTCCTGATGTTCTTTGTGCAGCAGGTAGCGTTTCTAAAAGGAAATCCTCTATTTGAGGTTCTGTATGTAAATCTACCTTATGGTATTTTGCTGCCCTATTAATCAGCTGTACAAAACCTGTATTATCATCAGGTGGTGAAGGTTTTGAGGGGTATAATTCTGGGTCGTTATCATCATCTGACCCTGCATCATAATTCTCCCATGGGTCTTCTTCATCTGTGACAGTGTCGTCATCCCCATGAGGTTCTCCCTCCCCTGTATCACTGTCTACATCTGTTTGAGGTGTAGATGGTCTTGGTGTAGAAGGTGGAGGAATAGCTGGCATAGTGTGAGGAATAGGAGAAGATGGTGTGTCTCTAGGTCGAGGAGAAAGGGGAGAAGTTGTATGTGTCCCCATTGTTCTCTTTTTAGGAGGAAGAGCTTTGTCATCTAGCTGTTCATTCTTCCTCTTTTTCTGTGATTTTGTCACCACTTTGCCAGTTTGCGGATCGATAAACAAGGTCTTTTGTTTTGGATCGGTCTGCTGCTCCTGTGTCGGTACCGAAGTTCTTGGTTCCGAAAGGTGCCTTTGCTTCTGACCGTCAATATTCGGTGTTTTCGGCACTGAGAATTTGCTCGATTCCGATTTTTTCGGTGTCGAGTAAATCTTCGACGTCGAAGCATGTTTCGGTTTCGACATTGAATGTTTCGATGCCGAGCTTTCCTTTGTATGGAGCTTCGGTGTCGATGTCGATGTTGACCGTTTCTCGGATCCAACATGGTGGGAGGCCGAGAGTTTCGGTTTCTGTTTCGTTGCCGGGCCCGAAGGCGGGGCGTTGGAAACTTTCTTCGGTAGTCTGACCGGGCTCGAAGGCGGGGTCGGTACCACACTGGGTCGGTTTTTTGGTAACGGGACGTCGTCACTCGCTGTTTGTTGAGCGTCAATTTCTTCGACATCAGACTCGTCCACTTCCGACCCCGACTCGTCTTCATGTTCCTCTTCTTCTTCGAGGTGTCGGGCCTCGAACAGCTCCGGGATTGCCTCAGACTGCATTCTGGAAACCCCGTGTCTTCGGGCTCGACGGTTTCTAATAGTCGACTTGGAGGAGAATGCTGCGCCGGCTTCGCAGTCCCTGGATTCATGTTCAGGCGATAGGCAGAGGTTGCACACCTCGTGTAGGTCCTTGTGTGGGAATCCCCTGCGCCAAGACGCTATCGAGCATAGGCAGATACTGGCTCCTTGTTTGCGTGGGGAGTAATGTCTCGAGAACAAAGTCCGCTTTCTGCTTCTCCTCGTCGAGCTGGAGTTTGAAAGCTGCTGCCGCAGACCTTATCACAGAGTTGTAGGCCCCGATGTCGTCCAGCGGCAATAGCCTCGAGGGATATGTGTCGACCGCCTCTTCCGGGCTCTCGGTGTCGACATCCAGGTAATCCTCCTTCTGCGGGTCAGAGGTGGCCGACTCGGCGTCCATCCTGCTGTCCTCTTCCTCCCCATAGCTGTAAGTCTCGTAGGGGTTCTCGTCTTCTTCCTGGTCGTCGACCATTTCGGAGACAGGCTCATGTTCCTCGACGTGTTCGTCTTCCTCCTCGACCAGTTCTAGCACGGGTGGCTTGGTCTTGTGGGGAATCGTGAAGGCTCTCATCTTGGCATCAAAATCTTTCTTCCGCTGCAAGATGTTTTCCATTTCGGCTTCTAGTCGCCGTCTTTTCTTCTCCATCTCGGCCGCATTGTCCGCGCCAGGTTGTTCGGCCCCTCTCTTCTGCGCCTGGCTCGGCGGCGAGATTTTCGGGGCCGAGGACTAGGACATCGAACTGGGTTTCGGGTCCCTGGACGGCGTCGTGGCTTTCGGGCCTTTCTCCCTCTACGTCGATCGGTCCTTTTCGGGGACGATCTTCGACGACTTCTGCTGTTCAACAGATCTCGGCACCAGGGACTTCTTCTCAGAGGATTCGCTGGGCCTGTGGGTAGTCGCGGACGCCAGGTATCTCTGCGTCTGCGCTTTCGGGGTCTTGCCCTCGTTTTTTCGAGACTCAGAGTCTCTTGTGTTCTTGGGGAACGACGAGTCTCCTACCTTATCAGATGTCTTCGTGTAATCGGTCTCTACGACCGTGTAGCCGTCGTCTTTGGCGGCAGCGTTGTCCTCTTCCTCCGAGGACATCCCCAGCTCGTACAGCGATGGCGTCAGGGCTTTCCCTTGGAGGGTGGCGCGCGCTACCCTCTGGCTCTTCCTCACAGGAAGGGTCTTCGGGGCGAAGGCGGAGCAGGCGTTGCAGTCCTCGCTTCTGTGGTCTACCAGTAGGCAAAGGTTGCAAACCGGGTGTTGGTCTTTCTGCGCGTACTTGTGGTGGCAGTTACGGCAGAACTTTAACGGCGTGTTGTCCATCATCGAGCGTTCAGGCCTCCTGGCCGCATGGACGTCGACGATCGTCGAAGTCCTCGATGATTTCTCCTCCTTTTCGCTGGTCAGTGATCGGCGAAGTCTTCTGTAGTCTTCTGGTGGATTTCTTCTCCAATTTCAGTCTTTTCCTTGTACTTTCTCCAAAAATGTCTGGAGCCCAACGGGAACGATCCAGACCCGACCGCGGAAAAAAGAATGTGAAGATGGCGCCCAAGGGTGGGAGCTTCCGCAGGAAGCATGCTGACGTCACCGGAAATACACCCAAGGAGGGGTGACGCCAACGCCCACCTGGGCGACGAAAAAAAAAGAAAACCACAAAGAAAAGACTACGAATCCGGACCCAACCGCGGAATATGCACAGCATAGTGAATCCAGAAAGATTCACGCTGCAAAATGTTTATTGTAGGAGTCGAAACGCGTCGGAATGGAAATGAAATCGCGTTCGTTAACAATACCGTCAAATTGGAAAGGGAATACGCGCCGAAATATCACTTTTTCTCGAAGTCGATCCGGAGTGCTTCGATCCTCATCCGAACCCGATGGCGGAAAAAAACAATCTAAGGATGAGCCGATGCCCATGCGCACTAGCACCCAAAGGAGGAGTCACCAGTCTCGTGACGACAAAAGACTTCTCCAAGAGAAAAACAAGTGCAATCATCCGAGCCCAACACCAGATGGCGATCTATTCATAAATGTACCATCTGCAGCCCATATGCCTCGAACATAGCATTACAATTAAGCTCACAGGCTCAGCACAAGCAAACAGCAGCACAAATTTAGCACTGGTCAGAGGTCATAATCCCTCGAGGTTGCAAGAATTTTCTTTTGAGTAATTTATCTTCTACTGAAATAGAATTACATCTTTTATTTAGGAACTTCTGTTTTTTTATATTTTCATAATTTGTTGTGAATTTGTTGTTAATAATGCAGGACAATTGAGTTTTGACTTTATACAGTTGGAATGGTCACCCATGACCAGAAATCCGAGCATGTGTTAATTTTGCACCAGCAACGGAAATGATTGGGTACTTTTGACACATTTTGCTCGACAGAGGGAAAATTATCAGTGTCTGATTGAGTCCCTCGTAAGCATCTCTTTTGCAGGGGAGAACCTCGGCCCTAAAACCAGACTCAGCAAACTTCTCTTGAGAGGTAGAGTTGGGGACAGAAGACTTGCAATGATAAACAAGAGAGCTTCAACCTGCCTCTCCCGTATCACTTCTGTCATGGCTAAGAGCAAGGCAGTACAGCTTCTTTCTATGCCTGCACTCAGCGGCTGGGCACCTGGCATAGGTTGGGCACATGAGTGGTCCAGCCTGGCACCAATCATGGTTCGAAGGTGATGACTACTGAGAGGATCCCTTACCGGAGAAATAGACTTACTACTCAGATTTCAATACCTTAACAAAGTAATGCAATTTTCACTACATATGAAGAACAATTCCTCACATTATTTTGTCATGTAATGGAATTGAATTAGATATGAAAGATTCAAATGGATGATGGAGATGGTATGAGCCAGTGTCACTCTGCAATCCTAAATTTAACAATGATCCCATTGGTGCGCCTCATCGGGGCATACCAGGTTTCATGACGTTGGCACGCTGAAGTCCTCTGGCAAATGCTATTGACTTTACTTCAGACATTACTAGTTACAAAAGAGATGGTGCTGTGGCAGGATGAGGAAGGTCTCACATTCATGTCATATAAATCATATCAATCACTTGACGCAGACGAAAATATTACAGACCAGAGTCAGGATCTGTGAAAACTTGGAACCAAAGCCCATTTTATTTCCTATTGCTCCTCGGCCATCTCTGTAAGACTTTCCCCACACAAATCCTCTGGTGCTAGAAGAGGCATTGGGCACCAGTGGACCATTTGCGTGAAGTCTTTATTTGCATTTCTAAAACCATTGTCAACAATTAATTGTGGAACCTCTCAATCAACTCAAGGAATCAGTACGCCTGGGGTAGGTTATTCTCTGCAGCTCTCCCAGGGATGCAAGTAAAGAAAGAAAAGTCACTGTTTCTGCACACCATCTAACCAAACAAAAGGATTAGGTTCCCACCATCGGGGGCAAGATAAAAAATTTAGCTGTTCCCAGAGCAACTAAAAAATGAAAAACAAAGTACAATGTGTACTTAACGTTTGCAAAATACAGATATTTCTGATTGATAAGCCCTAAAGACTCTTCATGTAGTTGGAGTTTGACAGAGGCTGGAGGAGGGTAGCAGAAAAATAGAGCTGCGGCAGAAATTATTGTAGGAAAGTGAGAAAGGAAAGGAGTTGGAATAAAAAGTGGGGTAAGGAGAAAACTGATGTTGCTATTGGTTGTAGATCCACTGCAACGTGTAGGACAGTTCTAGCCCTTAATGACGGCGATGGGGCGGAGTTTGATGGCTTTCTTGCTGATTCCAGCATCGTGGCATGTGTCAACGACATCGGTTACATTCTTGTAAGATTCGGGTGCCTGTAAGAAATAAGGTACATGAGGCGCTGTTCCTCTGCCAACACAAACAAATATTCCAGGTCTTATCTTATTAGGTCAGGTAAAGAATTTTCAAAGAGAGCACAAGTGCAATTCCAAAAACAATAAATGTGCATGCCATACTTCAAAAGCTCAAAGATGGAGTGTTTGCCAAGGGAGAGTGCAGCAGACCAAAGGGTCTAGTAATTGAAACCATATGGGTGAGTGTCTGAGGTCTTCAAGACACTGAAGAGAGGCCCTGAAGGCGCTCACAAGAGTGGGGAGTCTAGACCTGCACACACTCTTGTAGAAGACCTCACCCCGCCAAATTCTTTATCTTGGCAAAGCATACAACTCCATACTTTAGATGCTAGCCTGATGATGAAACAATGTCTTGTACTTCAGAGTCACCTTAATTGCTCACAAGCTCTCATGCGCTCCCTCATGCACATGTAATCAACTGTGATGATCCCACCCCCCCCATTCTCGCTGGTACTGCTCAGCTGGATTCTCTGCACATAAGGTGCAATCTATTAGCCTCCTTGCATGGGATGTAAATGTAAGTGTTGGATAGTGTAGTGGTAAAAATTACTATTCTAACTCCAGGGGGGTGCAACAGTAGGGTAAGCGTTGGATAGTGTAGGGGTAAAAAATACTATTCTAACTCCAGGGGGTGCAATAGTAGGGTAAGTGTTGGATAGTGTAGGGGTAAAAATTACTATTCCAACTACAGGGGGGGCAACAGTAGGGTAAGTGTTGGATAGTGTAAGGGTACTATGTGTTGTAATGCTATGCGTTGTAATGGTATGCGTTGTAATGACTGCGTTGTAGTGCCATGCGTTGTAGTGCCATGCGTTGTAGTGCCATGCGTTGTAGTGCCATGCGTTGTAGTGCCATGCGTTGTAGTGCCATGCGTTGTAGTGCCATGCGTTGTAGTGCCATGCGTTGTAGTGCCATGCGTTGTAGTGCCATGCGTTGTAGTGCCATGCGTTGTAATGGCATGCGTTCTAATGGATGTTGCGTTGTAAAAGTTTTGTTGTAATGGTAGTGCGTTGTAAAAGTTGCGTTGTAAAGGTTGTTCCCCCTTGCATGCAGCACCAAATGGATTCTCTGCACATAAGGTGCTATCTATTAACCTCCTTGCATGCAGCACCAAGCTGAAACCATCCAGCTTTCTCCCACTGCACATCTAGGACTCATTTGCCTTATCACCTTCTGACATCCAGACTACATTTGAGAGGAGCCCCCACTTACCTCCTCCATCACCAGCTTAGGGGAAGCCACACGGATAGCAATCCCCATGTCTGCAAGCTTGTCCAGCACATCCTGGAAGTCTAGGTTACGCCGGGACTTGGCTCGGGACAATGCGCGACCCTGAAAGACCAGATGAAATATTAAAAGATGGGGACATACCAACCCTTAGAAACTAGATACTGCTATTTCTTCGACTTCTCTTGCTACAAAAAGATGTACAGGTGTTTTCCAGCATCTAAGAGCAAGGTTCTTGTCAAATGCTGTCTTAGAAGTAAACACCAACTCCTTGGTCTGTGAGTCAAGCGGTCTCCTTCCAGGCAGAGCACAAACAGAAAGTGGAAGAGATGAGAGTGAGCTAGCACTTGTGCACAGATCACTTGCATCAGAGCGGGAACAGAAAATTCACAAACCGTGAGGCGAGACATGACCCGACAATGCCTCAGTTTAATTATTTGAGTCACTTCTGTAATAAGGA
Organism: Lissotriton vulgaris; assembly: GCF_964263255.1. Taxonomy (NCBI): domain Eukaryota; kingdom Metazoa; phylum Chordata; class Amphibia; order Caudata; family Salamandridae; genus Lissotriton; species Lissotriton vulgaris. The sequence goes on along the minus strand of NC_141686.1, from coordinate 158,422,568 downwards.
AACTAAACACCAAGATGTAACCTACCAGCAGCAACCATCTCTTTCACTGATACATGACATGACATGACAGAGCCAGGACTTCACCCGCACTCAACGAACCATCTGTAATCGCCATTAAAATCAGATTTTCATCTAACTGGGTCTTGCATAGGCCCCACCTTCCTAGAATAATGACATGATCTTATGGTGCAGGTATCTCTTTCACCCCTTGTCCATGGCTGTAGCTCTGCATGACTTGGCATTGAATGTACTTACAGCCCCATGGCAGGTGGTTCCGAAGGTCTCCGTCATGCCTTTCTCAGTCCCAGTCAGTACGTAGCTGCACGTGCCCATAGTGCCACCGATCAAGACCGGCTGTCCAGTGAGCTGTAGAAGCACAAGGAAAGCAGGTTTAATTGAGATCTCTGTGGGAAAAAGTCAGAGAAAACAGCAACAAATATGCTAGGCCAGCCATTCGTTTTTAATCAGTTTTATGATGCGTGAATTTGATGATCAAAAAGGTAAATGCAAAGGCAGGTACTAAAAACAAACTTTAGGCATGCAGATTCATAGAATGTTAGACAGAACCCACATTCAATGTCTTTGATAAGACAGGCTCTGTAAATGGACAAACATGACACCTGGTCTTTGATTGGTGAGCCAAGAGTGGAAAAACTGAAGTGTGATGGGAGCAGCGATCTTGATATTTGCAGTTATGACTATTATCCAAAAGTGGGCTGGCTCTGGACGGAAATTAAATCACGTCATGTGTCACGAATACTAAAGAAAACAGAACTACTTGGATGGTTGTCAAATTGTTGTACCTAAACAACATAAAGTCCTGGCCAAAAGACCACAAAGTCAAATTATTAAATACCAAGTCTCTCCTCATTAACTGCTTCAAATTTCTACTTTTTATAAAGAAGCAGGCACGTAAAATCGTTGGGTCTCCTAGTCTTGCAAATGCTACCCTTCTCATACAACAAAAGAATCAAAGATGTAATAGGATTCTGGCCTCAACATGCACCTTAATGCCCCATCTTGTAACCACCATCCTTACTGTGCTTGAGCTCACTCTCCCCTGTCCCCTGTCCCCTATATCCCCCTCAGCCAAGCGAGGCCTGCCTAACCTCTACGCTTGACCTTCTACCCCTTCCTGTAGTTACATATCGCTGGCACTTCTCAGTTAGCAAACATCACTTACAGTTCACAGTAAGGACGCTCATAACTGCCCACCTTCAAGTTGATCTACAGAACTGCACTTTACAATAATCACACTTCTTTGCCAAAACATTATCATACACTGCGAGTTCGCAATTACCACATATCACTGCCAACTACTGGGTGGCAGAAAATGGGCTGTGCAAATAGATGGGAGTGCCAGTGTGCCGACTATTTATGACTGACATCACTGAGGATTTCACTTGCATATGGGGCAAAGAGTGGCAAAGGCACAAGGGAGCAACAGTTGCCATTGCTCCAAGCTCCTCCCACTAATTACATTTACGCAGGCGTCTGTAGAAAGGAGTCTCCAAAATGGAGGGGAAAAACCCACAAAGGCAGGGGGAAAAATCCTCCGGACCAGGTTAAGATTATCCAGAATAATCCGGAAGTTAACCATACCAGACTTAACAGTCCACAAGACAATTGTCCTTTCAAAAGAGTCACAGGAAAAAGGAATAGAAACAGTGTTCCGTGAAATATGGCTGCCATCTTAGGTAGGGATAAATAATGTTCAAGACCCTGAAGGGGGCCATCTTGGAATGGTCGAGGTTGAGGATCTGAATTCCTGGTATGGAGCTCGGAAAGAGCTTTGAAGCAGATATTTAAGATCTGCTATACTGATACGCCCCCCCCCCCCCCTTACCCCCAAATCCAGAGTCAGCCACCCCCATCTCTCCTGCTCACCAACAATGTGAGCCTAACTGGCTGCAGCAAAACATATACCAACTACACCACTCTTTTACCTTCCTCACCCCTGCACTCTTTCCAGCTATTATTTTACCTATTTTAAAAAAGCCTGGCACGGACCCTTCGATCCCAGCCAACTATCGCCCCATTTCTCTCCTACCATTTTTGGCCAAGGTGCTCGAGCGCCATGTCACCAGGTCTTTGAGCACCTTTGTGGAAGAGAATGGGGTATTGGCTCCCCGTCAGGCTGGCTTTCGCCCCGCACACTCTACGGAGTCCGTAGTCCTTTCGGTCCTTGACAACCTCAGGGAGGGGAGGGATACCAATCAATCCCAGGCATTGGTCCTCCTCGATCTCTCTGCCGCCTTTGACACGGTGGATCACACCATCTTACTCTCCCGTGTCGCGGGGATCGGGGGCACGGCCCTGGTATGGTTATCCTCCTTCCTGAGGGACCGCACCCAGGCAGTTCGCCTGGGTGACTTCTCTGCGGACTTCCGGAAGGTCCAGTGCGGGGTCCCCCAGGGTTCCTCCCTCTCACCTCTTCTGTTCAACCTTTACATTTCTCCCCTCATTTTTTCTTTAGAACAAATGGAGGTCTCCGTATATAACTATGCGGATGACCTCCAACTTGTTTTCAACCTGTCTTCTTCTCCTGCCTCTATTTCTAATTTCCAGTCTACTATGATTTTTATCCGGGACTGGATGGATTTCAACCACCTGAAACTCAACCCCGATAAGACCGAGTTGGTGTTGACGGGTGGTTGCTCCAGTCCCTGGTCTTCACTTTTTTGGCCCCCTTCCCTTGGTCCCCCTCCGATCCCCTCTCCCTCTGTCAAAACCCTAGGTATCAAACTCAACTCTCACCTTACCCTTCACTCCCAGGTTAGTTCTGTGGTTTCTTCTTCCTTTCTTTCTCTTCGTACCATCCGCAAGGTCTCTCGATTTTTCACCTTCGAGGCCTTGAAGCCGATCGTCCTTGCGATGGTCATCTCCCGCCTGGATTATGGCAACGCCCTATATGCAGGTATACTTGCATATAGTCTCAGGCGGTTGCAGAGGATTCAAAACCAGGCGGCTCGGTTGGTCTTTAACCTTCCCAAATCCTCACATGTCACTCCCCTCCTGAAAACCTTACATTGGCTCCCGGTTCGGGAACGTGTCCAATTCAAGCTTGCGACAATCACCTACCAGGCTCGACTGGGCACGGCCCCTGCTTTCATTTCCTCGGAGATTATCCCTTACTTTCCAGCCAGGGAGCTCCGATCCTCTTCTCAATTTCTGCTGACAGTCCCCCGGTTTCGCCGGAAAAAGTGGGGGGGTTCAAAATTTGCGACCCTTGCCCCAGCTCTCTGGAATTCATTACCCTTAGAGCTCAGATCCCTAACTCCATATTCCCAGTTTCGAAAGAAACTTAAAACTTATTTTTTCAGCAAAATCTTTATTTAGTCCCCTGTCACCTGTCCTCCTCCCTTTGTCCCTTGTGGAGATCTGCCAGTTACAGCGCCATGAAACCGCTGGTGTAAGAGCGCTATATAAAAACTTTTAAACTCAAACTCTCCCAGTGTTCCGTGGGAGGGTGCAGCCACTGCCATGCCTTTCCTGCTCTATGATGTCCTTCTTATGTACAACATATGAGCAGGACATGCAATGGAATTCTGCAGGCCATGTGTTTTTAGTAAAAATGGTACAACCCCATGAAACCAATGTAATCTAATTTCCCCAAATACAGGTTTTAAAACATTCACAGCCCTTCATCTAATCGACCTTGTATGAATGCATTTGCACTGTTTAGCCATACCTGATAATCCACAGCAATGAGAGGATGATGTGGGGGGAAGGCGCGTGTGGAACCCTTCCTATGCACAAGAAGGGTGGTCTCCTTCCCGTCCACCACGTGCTGCTCCACCTTTGCGATATTGTGAGACACATCATAGATCACATGCAGATCCAGGTCATCAGGGGTTGTGTTGAAGACTTTAGCGAAGGCCTAGGAGACACAGGAATATATACTTAGTAACTGCTACACAATCACAAGGCATAGTACTTTAATGAAAAAGAAAGTACATTTGGAGCTAAGAAACAATGGAGCACTGTTCATGTACATTGGCTAATCGAGAGATGGGGAGGTGGAGTTTTGAGAGGAATGCAGACATGAGGAGGAGAATGAGCGCATATTTTTGCTTGGAGCGATCATCTGGAGGTACTGCAGGAAGAGGATCGAATATGCTACTTACCAGTATACATCTGTTCTTGGCATGTAGGGCTGCTGACATTCATATCTGTGCATAGATCGCCGCCTAGTGTTGGGTCCGGATGATTGCACATTGTTGTCCTGGAAGAGTATTCGAAGTATCACGAGATAGGTGGCTCCTCCCCTGGACTACAGTGCACATGGGCATCCTCTCCATTCCCAGATTGTTTTTGCCATTGTGGCAGAGGTGGAGTAGATACAGTAAGTGATGACCATGCTAAGAGTAATTCTGAGTGCTGCAACCGCTACAGGCGCCGGGGAGGAGGGCGGGCGTTATGAATGTCAGCAGGCCTACATGCCAAGAACAGATGCATACTGGTAAGTAGCATATTCGGTTCGAGGCATGTGGGCTGCTGAATTCATATCTGTGCATAGAATATATAGCAGTCCCTCTGCCTGTGCCAGCTGCAGCAGTCTGAAAAAGTGTTTTTAGAACAGCCTGTCCTACAGCTGCCTGCTGTTTGGAGTGCACATCTACGCAGTGGTGTTTGGTAAATGTGTGTATGGTAGACCATGTTGCTGCACTACAGATTTCCTCTAAAGGAATGTTTCCCAGGAAAGCCATGGATGCCCCTAACTTTCGTGTTGAGTGGGCTCTTGGGGGAATCGTTAATGTACGCTTAGCCTTTTGATAGCAAATCTGTATGCACTTAACGATCCATCTGGCTATAACTGCTACCGCTTCTGAAAAAAACCGGGACTGGCTGCGACGGTTCCCGGGAACTACCGTCCCATTTCCCTTCTACCGGCACTCACGAAAATCTGTGAGAAGGTGGTTTTTCAACAACTGGAGAGCTTTGTTGAAACCTCCAATGCCCTCCACCCTGCTCAATCAGGCTTCAGGGCTGCATACAGCACTGAGACGGCGCTGGTGGAGATGACCGAGGCAATTTGGGACTGCCTAGACGGAGGTGGCAGAGCGGTCCTAATTTTATTGGACCTCTCTGCCGCGTTCGATACCGTCCCTTATGAGCTTCTCCTCGGCCGGCTGTCGCCCATTGGTATTGGGGGGGTTGTTCTAGACTGGCTGTCCTCTTTTCTATCTGACAGGACCCAGCAGGTCTGGATGCCTCCCCACGCCTCTGAGCCTAAACCACTGCTTACAGGGGTCCCGCAGGGGTCCACTCTTAGCCCCTTACTGTTCAATGTCTACATTACCCCTCTGGTTTATCTGGCGGAACAGTTTGGGGCTAAGATCATAGGGTATGCAGATGATACCCAACTGCTGTTCACCTGGCCAGACGATAATCTGGATACGTCGGCAGTCCATCTGTGTTTGTCCTCTGTATTTCGCTGGCTAATGCAGGCCCAGTTGAAATGCAACGAGGACAAATCTGAAGTGCTTTTCTATGGTTCCTCCCCCCCCTCGTTCAAGAACACACTGTGGCCTCCAAACATTCCCAGCCCGAAAGAGATGGGGAGACCTGCCAAAAATCTTGGCATCTGGTTTACAGAGGATCTCAGATTCGAGGACCATATTAAAAAACTTACAGGCACCTGTTTTGCCACTCTGAGAATGCTCCGCAAATTTTTCCCCTTGCTCCCTAGGGATGCTAAGGAGACGGTTGCTCGGGCGCTTATACTGGCAAGGCTGGATTACGCGAATGCACTGTTCAGTGGCATTCCGGCCTATCTGGTGAAACGCCTGCAAATTATCCAGAATGCGGCTGTCCGTCTATTATTTAACATCCCTAGATGGAAGAGCGTCCGCGCTGAGATGCGCCCGCTCCATTGGCTTCCTGTTGCACAGCGCATTTTGTTTAAATCTCTGGTGCTTGCGTTTCGAGCAACTCACGATCAAGGCCCCCTGTATCTGAGAAAGAGATTTACCTGCTATGTCCCTGCACGCACCCTCAGATCTTCCACTCTGTTCAAATTGTACCTTCCCCGTTTCAAACGAGCTAGACTCGGTGGCCAATCGATCTCCGTGATCGTGGCTCGGGCCTGGAACGCTCTCCCTCTCCATCTGCGCTCTATGCCAACAGTGGATGCATTCAAAAAACACCTGAAAACACATTTGTTCAAGAGTGTTAGCTAAGATGCCTTCTCTTTGTTTTGCCGTCTGCCTCTCCCGTACCCGCGCCAGGATACTCTCAAGTAACGGAGCGCGCTATAAAATGGTTTATACATACATACCTACTTTTGCAATGGGGTTGCCTTTGTGTTGTGGTGAAAAGGCAACAAATAGTTGTTTTGTCTTCCTGAAATCTTTTGTCCTATCTATGTAGTACATGAGAGCTCTCTTGACATTAGTGTGTGGAGCATTCTCTCTGCCACTGAATCTGGATTCTGGAAGAACACTGGCAGTTCTATAGTTTGATTCATATGGAACTGTGAAACCACCTTAGGCAGAAACTTAGGGTTAGTGCGAAGTACCACCCTGTTGGAGTGAATCTGTATGAATGGCTCTTGGTTAGTTAGTGCTTGAAGTTCACTAACTCGTCGTAGCGATGTGATTGCTATTAGGAAAGCCACTTTCCACGTTAAGAATTGTATCTCGCATGAGTGTAGAGGCTCAAAAGGTGGACCCATCAGTCTGGTAAGGACCACATTCAGGTTCCATACAGGTGCTAGTGGGTGTCTGGGAGGAATAACTCGTTTGACTCCTTCCAGAAAAGCTTTGAAGGCAGGCACTCTGAAAAGTGAGAGATGCTGCCTGTTTTGGAGATAAGCTGTTATTGCGGATAATTGTATTCGTATGGAAGCGTAGGCCAGATTGCATCTGTATAGATGTAATAGATAACAGATGATGTTGTGAGTAGATGCATCTAGCGGATTAATGTCGTTATTGGTACAATAAATGACGAATCGCTTCCATTTCGCCGCATAACATGCTCTAGTTGTGGGCCTCCTTGCCTCCTTTATGATATCCATACAGTCAGGAGGCAGGTTGAGGTAGCCAAATTCTAAAACCTCAGGAGCCAGATCGCCAGGTTGAGCTGTTGCGGATCTGGATGCTGAATGTCGCCATGGATCTGCGTCAAAAGTCTGGGTGTGAGTTGTAGCCTTTGATGAGGTACCACGGAGAGTTCTAGAAACGTGGTGTACCATGGTTGGCGTGCCCACGTTGGAGCAACCATGATGATAGTCATCGAGTGTTGCCTCAGTTTGGGTGCCACTAGCGGTATTAGGGGTGCTGGGGGAAAAGCGTATGCAAATATGCCTGACCAGTTCTTCCATATCGCATTTCCCTGCGACTGTGGATGTGGGAACCTGGCGGCAAAGCTTTGGCATTTTGCGTTTTCCCTTGTGGCGAATAGGTCTATCTCTGGATGACCCCACTGCTGGAAGTACGGTTGGAGTACTGATGGATGTATCTCCCACTCGTGCATCTGGTTGCTGTGCCTGCTGAGCAGGTCCGCCATCTGATTGTCCTTGCCTGGGAGGTGTTCTGCCATGAGGAAGATGTTTCTCTAAATGGCCCACTTCCACATGCTCTGAGCCAGATGAGACAACTGTGGAGAGTGTGTACCTCCCTGCTTCTGTATGTAGTACATGGCAGTCATGTTGTCCGTCCGGATCAACACTACTTTGTTGCACAAATGTACTTTGAATGCTTTTATTGCCATGAAGATTGCCATCAGTTCCAGAAGGTTGATGTGCATCTTTTTCTGCTGTGTTGTCCATAGTCCCTGCACTGTGTAGTGGAGTACATGAGCTCCCCATACCTGGAGAGATGCGTCCGTCGTCAGTATTATCTGTGGTACAGGCTCTTGGAACGGTCTGCCCCTGCAAAGGTTTTGTGGGTTCCATCAATGCAGAGAGCTGTATGCACGTCACCAACTCTAAGTCTTTCAATTGTCCGTGAGCCTGATTCCACTGACGTGCTAAGCACTCCTGAAGCGGACGCATGTGTAGTCTCGCGTGCGGGACTATGAAGATGCAGGAGGCCATCATGCCCATCAACTACATGAACACTTGTGCTGGAAGCGAGTGTTGTGGTTTGAATTTCTGTATCAGCAATTGCATGCTGTTGATCCTCACTGAATTTGGCTGCCAGAGTGTCTATTGTCGCGCCCAAGTACTGCCGTACGTGGGCGGGCTGAAGGTGGGACTTTGGACAATTCAGTGAAAACCCCAGACTGTGAAGAAGGTGAATGGTGTGGGACATGTGGGTGGCACATTGCTGGGCCGACTTTGCTTGGATAAGCCAGTCGTCCAGATAAGGGTAGACGTGAACGTTCTGTCTTCGTAGGTGTGCAGCCACTGTCGCTAGGCACTTGGTAAACACCCTGGGTGCTGTTGTTACTCCAAAAGGGAGGACTTTGAACTGATAATGCTGATTCTGAATGGTAAATCTGAGGTATTTTCTGAGTGACTGGTGTACCGGTATATGGAAATATGCATCTTTTAGATCTAGTGTTGCGAGGAAATCTCCCTGACTGAGTGTAACGGTGGAACCTGCTGTAATGTGAGCATGTGAAAATGTTCTGACAAGATGTATTGGTTTAGGGGCCTTAGGTCCACTATGGGTCTGAGGGACCCGTCCTTTTTTGGGAGCAAGAAGTACAGCGAGTACACCCCTGTACCTCTTTGTTCTACAGGCACAAGCTCTATGGCTCCTTTTTGCAGCATGCTGACTACCTCTTGCTGCAATAACTGTATATGCTCTGCGGACATAGGACGGTGTCTTGGGGGTATGTTGGGTGGAGTGGATGTTAACTCCAGAAAATAACCGTACTGTATAAGCTGCCTCACCCACCTGTCTGTAGTGATGGATTTCCAGACTGGCAGGAACTGTTGTAGTCTCCCCCCGACCGGTGTTATATGGTTGGGGGGTAGTGACAAGACGTCACTGTTTGTTAGTGGCGGAGGATCGGGAGTTGTTGTTTCCACAACCTCTGCCCTTGGTGCTGTTTCCACGATAGCCACCCCTATTGTTCTTGTTGTAGGTGGTTTGTGTGCCTCCTTTACTGTATTGTGTCTGCTAGGACACCTGGCCTCTGGAAGCTCCACTATTGTTGGAGCGACGAAAAGAACCACCCCTGAACTGCTGCGACTGTAGAGCCCCCATAGACTTTGCAGTCTCTGTGTCCTTTTTAATTTTTTCTAAGGTGGTGTCCACTTCTGGGCCAAATAAGTAATCAGGGTTAACCGGCTGATTGAGTATGGTGGTTTGTATCTCAGGCTTGAAGCCGGAGATTCTCAGCCAGGCGTATCTTCATAACATAACGCTTGTATTAATCGCCCTGGCTGCAGTGTCTGCTGCGTCTAGCGCACACTTAATAGATGCGTTGGATATGTTTCCCTTCTTGTATAAGCATTTCTGCTGCCTCCTTGTACTCATCTGGCAAGTGGTGTAACAGGGTCTCAAGTGTATCATAATGAGCCCTATCGTATCTGGCTAAGAGTGCCTATGTGTTGGAGATTCGCCAGACATTGGCCGCTTGAGCTGCCACCCTTTTCCCTGAGGCTTCTAGCACTTTAGATTCCTTGTCAGGGGGAGGAGCATCACCTGTGGTCTGCGAGATCGCTCTCTTACGAGCATTTGAAACAACTAGAGAGTCCAATGGCAACTGTCCCCTGATATATGTAGGGTCCACAGGTGTTTACCACTCTTGCCCTTGTGGTATCCTTAAAGATGTCTCCAGCGTGTTTCAGGACACCTTTTAGCATGGGTAGAGTCTTGACAGTTCTCTCTGAGGTTGAGAAGGTGTCAAATAAAAAATCCTCTTCAAAAGGGTCAGCATGGAGTTGGACATCGTGATTTTTTGCTGCCCTCTCAATAAGTGCGTTAAACGCAGCTGTGTCTTCTGTAGGTGAGGTTTTAACAGCATAGGTATGCCTGTTAGGGGCATTTTGTGGCTCCCCTGGGTCAACAGTGTCTGCCCAGGGTTCAGTGTGGTCTTCTGGATCAGTGTCTACAGGATAATTGTAATCCTCATTGTCATTATCCCCTACGTCCACATCTGAATGTATGGGTGAAATAGGAGCAGGTTCTTGTCCATATTGTTGTAGAGGTTCAAAAAGAAGAGGTGATGTTGCAGAATCCCTTTTTTTCTTTAATGGAATTTGATACGACTCCATAGGCTGTTCTGGGACGATCTTTCGCTTGTAAATGGAAAGTCTACCAGTTTCAGCGTCGATGAATTGCCTCGACTGATCTTCCTGCAGAGGCTGTCGATGCTTTGTGGCCTCTTCAGTAGTTGTAGGCTTTTGCCCCATGGACACCTTCTTGGTCGCTTCAATGCCCGTCTTTGGGGCGAACGCCTTAGGTGTCACTGGCGGCGGCAGTATAAACTTAATAGGTGTCGACGCCTTCGGAGTCTTGCTGACTGTCTTTGGGGGTGGAGTGGCCTTCGGTCCGACAACAGCTATAGCTTTCTCCTTAATGCGCTGCAGCGAGTCCGACACCTGCTTTGAAAAATAGGTGGATGGTTGTGTCGACTCGACGGGGTCCTTAGAGCCACTGTTTGTTTTGGGCTCGAGGTCTTTGCTGACCTTTGCTTTGTCGAGTCGACGCTTAGGATCGATAACATTCTGTGTTTCGAGTCCCTTGTTTGTGTCTACGGTCTTTGGCGCCGACTTCATCGGGTCGATGTCCTTGACCTTTTTCTTCGGTGCCCCGGCCTTCGGCTCAACACCCTTTAGCGACCTCTCCGGGTCGATAGCACTCTTTTGTTTAGTCGGAGCCAATGGTCCAGAAGCCTTCGATCTGATCAAAGTAAGTTGTACTTTCGGTTTCGATGCTTTCGGTTTTGTGGTTACCGATGTTTTTTGTTTCGATTTCGATCGATCAACCAATGGCTCTTTTGAATTGTCCGTATCCGGGCCTGGAAGCGAGGCTGTAGAACTATGCGCTTGATCTTGGTTAATGTCAAAAAGGTGGGAGACCCAATATACCCTTGTAGGCTTGGGCAATGTGTAATTAAGGTAAAGGGTGACTACAAGGGATTTAGTTCACAAAGTTACTTCACTTGAATTATTTAGTACTTATCGGTTCTTCAATAAATTGAACCCAGTGTATCCATAGGATTACTATACAATTATTTTCAAAATTCAAATAAATAAAGTAAGCAAATACAGTACAGAGAAGAAGAAATACACAGCAAAAAAGAATAATATTCAAAATTATTTATGTAAAAAATTAAATGACAAAAACAAAATTCATGGGGATAGACATGGGACAAAGCTCTTAGCAGAAAAGTTATGAAAGGCAGTATATCTGTGTCAACAAATCAATTCATAAAAATTACATCAGCTCCAATGATAACAAAGAAAACCAAAATCATAAATGTATAATGGTGTCCTTCAAAACAAACAATGTTGGGGAGTTGATGTGTTAGGTCGAAGTTTCGGTCTTGTATGTTTTCATCTGTCAGACCATCATCAGGACTAAGATTTTCATAAGGTACAAAACCCCTTTAGTACATCAAATGAGGTGAGTCAGTTCACAAGGATGGATACTGGTGCAGGCTGAATGACCAAAGTCGATCAAATCTTGTGCAGCTCTGTGTGATCATTGGAGCGCTTGTGGGATGGTATTGGGCTGCTTTAAGTCCAGATCAATTGGAAGAAATCACAATATTTGGAGTCACGAGACGCTGCAAAATCGTCCGGCACTAGTAACGGGAATGACTCTCAGGCTGTGGTTGAAGAAATCTCACCACTTTTTAATGACGTCGAAGCACCAGTGGAATAAAAGTATTTCCATATTCATCCTTAAATAAATGTCAATAAATAAAAAAATATTGCATTTCTATCGGACTGTGCGATTTCTTCAACCACAGCCTGAGAGTCATTCCCGTTACTAGTGCCGGACGATTTTGCAGCGTCTCGTGACTCCAAATATTGTGATTTCTTCCAATTGGTCTGGACTTAAAGCAGCCCAATACCATCCCACAAGCGCTCCAAAGATCACACAGAGCTGCACAAGATTCGATCGACTTTGGTCATTCAGCCTGCACCAGTATTCATCCTTGTGAACTGACTCGCCTCATTTGATGTACTAAAGGGGTTTTTACCTTATGAAAATCTTAGTCCTGATGATGGTCTGACTGATGAAAATATACAAGACCGAAACGTCGACCTAACACATCAACTCCCCAACATTATTTGTTTTGAAGGACACCATTATACATTTATGATTTTGGTTTTCTTTGTTATCATTGGAGCTGATGTAATTGTTATGAATTGATTTGTTGACACGGATATAATGCCTTTCATAACTTTTCTGCTAAGAGCTTTGTCCCATGTCTATCCCCATGAATTTTGTTATTGTAATTTAATATTTTACATAAATAATTTTGAATATTATTCTTTTTTGCTGTGTATTTCTTCTTCTCTGTACTGTATTTGCTTACTTTTTTTATTTGAATTTTGAAAATAATTGTATAGTAATCCTATGGATACACTGGGTTCAATTTATTGAAGAACCGATAAGTACTAAATAATTCAAGTGAAGAAACTTTGTGAACTAAATCCCTTGATCTTGGGTAAGCCCTTGTGGCGATCCCTCGACCTGAGCCTTATTGAGTATTTCAGTCTCGGCCCCCATACCAACGGTTGGGCCTAGCTCCTCGCATGAGCTATCTTCTACGGCCCCAAAGGCCTCATCGTCGTCTCCTACCTCGTCGACGACGTCTTCATCTTAGACCATCTCCTCATCCTCTGCGTCATAACTGGAGTCAAGCTCTGATGCAGGATCTGACTGGTTCTTTTGAACCTCCTGCTCGACCCCCTCATCTTCCTCAGCATGGATGTTCACCGGGTCAGGCGTTGTCTGATGGGCTTCCTTCCGCGCCGCGCGTCAAAGGCGAAGTGTTTTCTTGGACCGGAACAGAGAACAAGCCATACAGCTGGCTTCATCGTGATCCGGAGACAGGCACTTGTTGCACACCGGGTGGACATCGATGTGAGGATACTTTGAGTTGCAAACGGGACATCTCTTGAATGGGCTCCGTTCCATCATCGATCGTCAATAAGGCCTCTGGCATCGACCGGCCTATGGTGCTGAATAGCCACGCTGCTCTTTTTGACGTCCGGCTCGAGAATTGAGCTGGAACGAGTACTCGGCATCGATCGCAAAGACAATACCGACGATACCTACAGGCCTTTTGGCCAAATATAAAGTTTTCTATCGATTCCGAACTTGAGTTAACAAATATACATCCGAACCCAATGGTGGAAAAAACCAATCTGGGAATGGAGAGGATGCCCATGCGCACTGTAGTCCAGGAGAGGAGCCACCTATCTCGTGATACTTCGAAGACTCTTCCAGGACAACAATGTGCAATTATCCGGACCCAACACTAGGCGGCGATCTATGCACAGATATGAATTCAGCAGCCCACATGCCTCGAACCTTCAGGTTCTTGCTAAAGTGCAGGAGTGAAGATGCTTGTCCAATCTGGGGGTGGGCACCGATCAAACAAACATTTACGATTGCCTACATTAGATGCCCACCAATCAGTGGCCTAAAAACAAATAGAAAGTACAGTTGAGAGGGGCAGAGGAAAAAGATTAACACTATTGTCCCTAAATTGACTGATTGAAAAGCACACAGAAGGCACCATGCATGTTCTGAATACAAGCCATTGATCCAAGGCATATTCCTATGGCCCAGGGGAAGTGATTACTGTGCAGGATCCAGTGTAATTACTGTTCTTCACCCATGGGCTTTTAAAAGTACTGAAGTCCAATTTGAAGAACAGGTTAGTTTATTTAGTAACTTGACACTTAAATGTAACAAAGTGCATCTGTAAAGTGCACAATGCCGGTAGGGCATCTTTGTGCTTAAAAACAGATGTTGACAGAGGATGAAAGGATGGGTGGGCCGGCTTGGATTTGAGTCTGGTCAACCACTGACTACTGGAGTCATTCAGTCCACTGAGCAACCAGACAAGGTTGAGATAGAGAATTCAGTCAGTTAAGGCTTACTCCAGCAGGCGGCAGTGGTTCGAAAATTCAATTCAGTTGCTAGCATTCAAAAACATAATGTCCTCTAAATGTTGGAATTTCGAGAAAGAATCCTTTATTAACAGGAAAGTATGAAATGGCAATTGAAGATAACTTGAATAAAACAAAACACAGAATTTAGTAGCACATTATAGAGCTGAAATACAAGCACATATGGTTGCATAGTGATTATGTAGTCGGTGTTAGATTTTCATATGACATTGAATCCTTGGAGCAATGTTATACTATTGGTAAGTGAGTATTTTCTAACAGCGTCGGCGTTGTTAGCTTTACTTCAATGTTTCAAAGAAAGCTAAGCAATGGAAAGTCAGATAGAAAGATACATTAAAGCAGAACTGAAGAGACAGATTTAGCCCTTTTGTTTCAACGTCCATGACCCGAGATAACTAAATTGGTTTGAGACCCAGCTGCTGATCTTCCAGTAAAAGATTGTACAAAATTCCATTAGCTAAACATGCCCACGATCTAAAGAAAAGTCCCACCCTAGTCTGTGAATGGAGTTCTACAGTGCCAAGGTTCTCACCGTTCAGCTCAACAAGGCCAACTGGATCCGGTAGAAGTTTTCTACTTGTGACATCATTTTGAACAAGATGATGTAAGGACTCAAATGGTTCCAAAGTCTTCACAATTATTCTCCACCGAAACAGACGTTCTACCAGGACCTATATCTTGCAATGGGCCGATCATAGTGAAAATGTTCAGGTTGTGGGACACAGCAGAGCTTAACTATTCCAAACTGGAAAGTTTAAGTTAGGCTTAGAATTACATTAAAAGTCTTGTAAGGCTCACTAGGTGCTAGGAACACAATTGGGAGGGAAAATTATTAAGAGAAAGGATAGGTATTTTGCTTTTTATGATAAGGTACGTGGACTGTGATTGTATGAATCGCCAATAGGAGCGCGTTTCATATTGGGGGAGGGGACACTAACTCGAGCAGGATCTTCCTCCTTAATGGGCTCTTTTAAAACAAGGGTTTGCGAAATGAAGTTTATTTGAAGAACAAATGCCTTAACAGGGTTATATTTTGTACATGGACATTGTTAAAAACCTGGTAAATTTCCCTTAGATTGCTGTATGAAAAATGAATAAAACTCTGAAAGAGACCCACCTACCAACGAACAGATAAGCCAGAGGAATGAGTAATCAAGTTACCTCTTGGTGCAGTCTCTATCATACAGGTTGCTTGGTTTTGAAGAAATTAGGGGCGGTGTATTAAGAAAGATTTTACCTGCTTAGAATAAATTACAGTAGTCTATCCTGGATACAAATGGTACCAACACTTCTGTTTTCATGCTATTTAATGTCAACAGATTGGAAATGTGACCAATCTGCTACAGAGGCATGATGATACGACTAAGAAGACCCGCAATGTCATCTACAGGTCAGAGTCTATCTTAACGCTTTACTGAATTAACTTGTACTGGACAATTCCCTAAGGTGGGAAGTCACAGAGAGTCAATTCATAAGCGATGACTGCTGCCTGTCACTAGAACTTCAGTTTTGTCTTGATCTTGTTTTAACCTATATCTATCTATTCCCCGCTTTACTTCAGCCCTACCATTCCTTAGAGAATGATCTTTATTTCTGGACTGAAGGCGGAAATTCATTACAGTATTATCCACATAGGTAAACAAATGAATACTAAAGGCTGACAAGGGTTGGACAGAGGTTCAACAAATGTTGGGAGAGAGCCGAACCCTGGGATTTCCTGCACGCCCACTGCAAATAATCTATTAAGCAGAATGTTATGGTCGACAGTGTCAAATGTCCTAACAGATCTAACAAAATCATTGCACTGACACTGCTGCCATCTGTACATCATTTGAAGATCATCCAGTATGGCTGTCATCACCATCTCAGTTCCACTGGCAAAAGCCTGCTTGGGCATCATTTAGTAGGACATTAGTGTTTATATAGAGGCAATGTTCTATGGCCGTATAAGATTTAATGATTCTAGATGCTGCTGGTAGCATGGTAATGGAATGATAATTAACATAATTTAAGGCATCTATAGGTTTTGTTTTTTTAATTCAAGGAGAGAATTGTGCCTTATTTAAGATCTGTTATTTGCTGTCCAACGGCAAGAGAAGAATAACAATTGGCTCTACGAAGAGGATAAACAAGTGGCTACTTCAGGAGTGTGCAGGGATCAATGTTGGGTCCGAAGGTGATCTAGACCAACAACTGGCAATTAGAACTTTAAGTGAGCCGCCTGAGAACTGACCAAAATTGTCGCTGAGGACGGAAGAGGCATCACAAGAGATGTCCAGACACGGTCTCCAACAGGTCGATCGCGAGCTACCGGTAGCTCGCCGACCCTCTGATAGTAGCTCGCGCTGCTATTTAATTATTCCGAAGTCCTTTACAATTTTATTTTGTATACCGTCGTTTTCTTTAAGAACTATCAGCCCTTTTTCACAACTAATCCGCCCTTGCCCGCCCTCACACAAACCAGCTGCTCTGATTGGCTTTAGTGAGCTTAGCTGGGGCGGGGCGGGCTGAAGAACGTGACGTCTTTCCTCCTAGTAGTCATGCGCCACCTGCCTTTTCAAGGCTCGTACCAAGTTCGGACCATCTTCCACTCTCTTGGGCCTCCCGGAGTAGCTCTGAGGTAAGAGGGCCCCTGACCCTGAATGAGCCGAGTCGCCGGCTAAAAACCACTCAGTGCTTGCAAGGTTTATGATTTTAGCGTTGTCTGCCACTGCACTTTAGATCTTCCTTCAGTAATAAAGTGCAGTGGCAGGCAACATTAAAATTAAAAGTCCTTTCAGGCACTGGAACCGGGCCGATATTGCGGTGGCAGAGGATGTGTTATTTAATGTAAGGTTCTTGTTGCCTGAATGTGATGTTTTTCCTCGAAGTCACGCGCCACCTGCCTTTTCCAGGCTGGCACAGCGCTTCGGATCATCTTCCATTTTGGGGCCTCCCGGAGCAGCTTTGAGGGAAGAGGGGCCCCTGACCCTGAATGAGCTGAGTTGCTGGCAAAAAGCACTCAGTACTTGCAAGGCCTTTTAATTTTAGCGTTGTCTGCCACTGCACTTTAGAATTAGATGTGCCTCCTTCAGTAATAAAGCGCAGCGGCAGCAACGTTAAAATTAAAAGTCCTTTCAGGCACTGGGCCGATATTGCGGTGGGAGACGATGTTAAAAGTCGAAGATTCTTGTCTAGACTAATCTGCTTTCACTGACTTTACCACACTTGCATTTGCCTTCGCGTAGTAGTCCGTGAAAGCAGATTATTCTGTGAAAGTGCATGCAAGTACCTTTGATTTAAACATTGGCTGCCACTGTGCTTTACATATGCATTAGGAATAAAGTGCGGTGGCAGCCAATGTTAACATCAAAGGTCCTTGCAGGCACTCTACCACTGTGGAAGCCAACTAAAGTGCTCGCCTGCACTGAACACCTTAAAATTCATGCAAATATATAGCAGGGTGTAGTAATCAGTGAAAGCCTTTCACTGATTACAACACCGCGCTATTTATTTTTATGACTGTGACAGCTGTTAGCAGGCCTGGTTAGCATGCACGGACCTTTGATGTAACATTGGCTGCCACCATGCTTACATTTGCCTTAACCCACAGTAATAAAGGACAGTGGCACCGACGTTGAAATTCAAAGTCCTTGCATGCACTGTGCTGCTACCGCTCTTTAAATCTTCGGTGGCAGGCAAAACAAAAAATCCAAGGTGCTTGCCTGCACTGAACTGCTTTCACAGTCATGCAAAGGCAAATATATAGCGCAGTGAAGTAATCACTGAAAAAATTTCATTGATAACTACACTGCGCTATATATTTGTCTTTACATGGCTGTGAAAGCAGTTTAGAGCATGCAAGGTCCTTTGATTTTAACATCGGCTGCCACCGTGCTTTAACATTTGCCTTACCAGTAATAAAGCACAGCGGCAGCTGACATTCAAATTAAAAGACCTTGCATGTACTGTACTGCAGCTATGGTGGTGTGACCTATGCCACCGGGTGCTAAGGCTGACTTCTTGTGGGGGCGCCAATATAAATATAGAAAACACCTGCTACTGCCTTCCTGGTCTCCAACAAATTTCTGCCAACAATAAAAATGTCAAACTTGGTGATGAATGTACTTCTTGGAAACCGAGAGCGAGAGATCTGTGTATAATTCGTAAACTTACAATACAAAGGAAGTTTTTACTCACAGTAAGGTAGCACAGAGAGCCAATATACCTGGTGCAAAGAAGGTGCATATTGTTGCTAGCTATCTCTTTGAGTTAAAATCCTAATGTAGACAAGTAACTTATCAAAGAGCTGCATGAAAACTGCAAAGTATAGGCTGGCTGGCCTGGTGAACCATTATGATTTCTCCCAGTTGTTGCAAAATAGGTTCATTTGGGTAGCAATCAATTCCTATTAGAATCCCCCAACCATGTTGTTAGGAGTTAGAGTTTTAAAAAAAAAATTCTATTTTTCTGTCTCTCCTGACCAAGCACTCTTAAACTATCCTGCCTACCAGTATGGATGACTTGTGACTCCTATACCTTATTTTCCCCTGTCTCATGTACATTTCACTGATTGTCTGTGTGTAAATCTGCGTCATGTAAAGTGTTCTGACACCTTACGGTCCTGATTTTGAAGCTATTATTAATTGAAAGGTCGTAAACCGGTTTGCCAACAGCATACATGCAAAGTCCTTTCTTTCAGTGTTATTGTGTTCAAACTACAGTTTGGGCTCTGAAGAAATAGGCTTAACGTCAATGAAACTGGGTGGGGGAGGTCTCTCGGTAAAATGCGCGTGTTGCTTGGGGTTTAGTAGCTCACAACAATTTTCACTGACCAGAAGTAGCTCTCACTACACAAAAGGTTGGAGACCCCCTGTGTGTCATCTACTGTTGTGCCACCAGTAAAACTAAGTGCTTTCAGTGGATACCTCAAAGTTGCTCCTGAATGATAACACTGTTCCTGACTCAGACTAAAGAAGTTTTAAATGGCCCTGGAATCCGAGTGACTGGCTATAGCCAAAAGAGTACCTTCAATGGTGGAGGTGAAGAGTAAATATAGTTTGGGATGTAAACCATCCAGCCTTACTACAGATATGAGCCAGGAAGTGTTTCTGCAATTTGAAGGTCATAGCCAGTTGATGCTCCTTGACGGCTTGATCTGTTAAATTAACCCCCAGGCAGATCTCCAGTAAACTGGGCCTTGTTCAGATGTTGCTGGTAGTTCTAAATTGGCTTGTCTCCTTCTGATTTCCCAGAGAAGTAAATATTCCCCCAAGTTCAAAGATGCTGCAAAGACCAAAGACTCTCCAAAGCTTTGGAGGGACAGAGGGAGCCACCAGAAAAGGTTCGGTCTCTGGCAAAGGTCTTTCCAACACCTCGAAGTCCAGGCTTAGTATGGTTCATTAGTTTGAGTGGGGCAGTATTCATCTGGTTTTGAGGGAACATGAGGGTAGCCTGGGCCAACCAAAGTTCAGCTTTATATAATGTTTCCAGAGAAATGCCTCTAGGCAATTGTTTTTGCCTTGATAGGATCTAGCAGGTTAATATTTACAGGTCACCGAATCATAACTATTGAAGGTCATTTTGTTTGTTTAAGCCAAACAGTTAAAACTGTTTATTTCGAGAGGCACACTTCATAGGATGCTCTTTGATTCAGGGAGAGGTCACATCGAAGGGGCTGGGCACATCTCAGTAATGAGATGGGGCTACTAATAGAATAATAAAATGTAGGGCTGAGGCCATAAGGGTAACCTTTGGTGGACATACCACTGTGGCAGACATCCATAGGTAAACATTAGTTATCCCTGTAGGAAGCTTGCTCTGTATATACTATGCCAAAATGAGGTGTAGTGTGCACAGAGTCCAGTGGAACCCCAAAGGTAGGCAGAGGTAAAAGTAGTTAGTACCTTACTTTTTATTTGTGGTAGTGTGGGCGAGCAGTAAGGCTTTATCAGAGGGTAGTGTTAAGCATCTGTTGTACACACTCAGGCAGGAAATGATGTCACTCAAAGACTGAACTCAGACCAATTCGTTTGTATCAAAAATATTATTTTGTTCTTTTATTTCTAGAACCAAGCCACGCCTGGTGCAGATAAGTGAAATAATACTTTGCAAAATCTTTTGCAGTGTTTTACAGTTGAATGCAGGTTCACATGGTTGAATTACAGGTAAGTCAACAGCTTGGAATTACTTTTTAGTTACTTTACAGGATTACTATGTACGTTACTTTTTAGATTACTTTTCAGATTACCTTTGCTAAGCTGTGTGATATGCCTAGATATCACACTGAGACATCTCCTATACAAAAGGTAAGTAATTCACTTTTAGTACATATGCAGTTTTTCAATGTTTCATATAAACAAACTCCACAAAACAATTTTCAAAAAAAAGGAGTCAATGCAATTCTATGGGAGGAAATGCAGTTAACAGGAAGGTGGTGGGGGTGATGTCTCCATGCAGAGGCTGGAGGCGACCTCCGGGAGTACTGGAGGGGTCAACCCATGGTGGACTCTGACTCAGGAGCACTGGAGGGACCTCGCTGGGACTGGTGGGCCACTCTGACTCGGGCCACAGGCATCGGGTGCATTGGTGGTTCCAGGTGTCGGGTTTCTTTGTCCTCAGCAGGCTCAGAGTCTTTCTTGCCTATTTCTTTTGAACAGAGCTGCTTTGTTGAAGACAGTCTGTCCTCCCAGGGCTTTTGGAGGTCGCTGACTGCAGGACAAGGCAGGGTCTCTGGAAACTTCAGATGGGCCGGTAGGGCTGGGGCCAAGTCAGTTTCTTCTCTGCATTCTCCTTTGATGGGAGTCTTCTTTCATCCTTCTTCTTCTTAGGTTGGGGGAATCTGTTTTCTTGGTTCAGGGCTACCCCCTAAATACTGTATTTAGAGGACGTTTTAGGGGTTTCAAGTTCAGTAGCCAAAGGTCTACTGACTTTAAGGTGACTACACCCTTGGTGTGCTCACCCCACGTGAGAGAGTGGGCACAATCCCTAATCCTGATAGGAGAGTGCCAGCCATCTGCAAGATGGCGAGCACTGAAAAGTGCGCTTCACCTCGCCTCCCCGACCTGAGGTGGGCACCTAGAGGTGGGCACACCTTCTGGGCTGTGCTAATTTTTCATGCCCGTCTTCCTGCCGAAACAGAGCAGGAGAGGCTGGGGGTCGCGTTATAAAGGCAGCAAGGCCTTTGAAGCTCCCCTGCCACAGATGGCTCTTCCTGGCTTGCGGAGGTGTGACCACCTCTGCCCAGGGAAGGCTTTGTTTCTGGGCTCAGGGAGCGAAGACTCCTACCCCAGGGGTCCAGAAACATGTCTCATGGTGGAAGGCTGGTGTGTACCAATCAGGGAACCCACCAGAGACTGGTCGTTTTTCAGGGGGCATCTCTAAGGTGCCCCCGGAGTTCATTTTTATTAAATTCCACACCGGCATCAGTGTGGGTTTAATGTGCTGAGAAGTTTGATACCAAACTTCCCAGTTTACAGTAAAGCCATTATGGTGCGGTGGACTTCGTAAATACAAACTCCCAACACCATATATTACAATGTCTAAGAATTGGTCTACAAACTGTAGGGCTATAGGACTCATGCACATGTACCCTCACCACTGGTATAGTGCACCCAGCTAGAGGGGTGGCTGGCAGGGCAGTAGGTTGTAGGCATGGCACAGAGGGATGTGTGCCATGTTGACGCTTCACGCTGATCTGCATCAAAGCACGCAGCTTGCAATGGGAATGTGGCAATGTACAGGGCATCTAAGTGTGGCACAATAAGTGCTGCAGGCCTTCCCTGGACACAGTACCCTTGTTACCCATGGTACCTTTTACAAGGGACCGACATTTGGCCAGAGAGGTGCCAATTGGGGGTACAAGGTACGATATTGGGAAAGAACACAGGCCCTGGGAACCGGATTGGAAGAGACCCATAGAGCATCAGTAGTCTGGCAAAAAGTGAGGGTGCTACTGCAACAGAAACCTAGCTTTCTACAATGTCCATGTCTGTGTTGTGGGGACATCAGATTTGGAGTCACTCATGCCGTCACAGGCTGCTTTCTGGAGGAAGGACAGGACAGGAGTGGGCACTTCAACAGTAAGCAGACCCCCTCACACACACACAAACTTTAAAAGACTAAGACCCTAAATCTCATTTGGTGTCTGGAAAGGGACTATAAAAACGGGAGCTTGAGGGCCCCAAAATTGTCAATCGTCAAGTAGCCAGTCATGATTTATGGCAAGGAGAAGAAGCTCTGCAAGGCTTCTGCCGGTCACCAGGACTGGAGGCAACATGTAGGGAAATCTAAGACCACCTTCCCTGGAGCACCAGTGCCTGCTTGCAAAGAACAGCGTGCCCTGTGAGGAAGAGAAGAGGACCTGGAAGAAGCGAGGTCCAGTGGGGGTTCCTGGCTATCCAGATAGCAAGGTGTGAGGAAAAGGCTGCACCAATCGGGGCATCATCCATAAGCAGAGTAAAGTTGGCAACACTGTATGCCATAAGGGGCTACTGTGAAGATTGTATTACTTCAGTGCTGATCAGGCCGTAGCCTGTATGCGGAGTGAAGTCAGCAACTCAGTATGCCAGAGAGGGGCACCGTGCAGAGGAAATTACTGCTGTGCCCATCAGGGCGTATCCCGTGTGCGAAGTAAGGTCGGTGACCCTATACGCCAGAGGGGACCACAGAGAACAAGAAAGACCCTTGCCTTGTTCTGACGCCGTCAAATGGGGGACGAAGCCGAGATGACCTGTGGGAGCTCAAGCCCTGACTGAGGATTGGAACCTAAGTGATTGCCCCACCCATCTGTGACAAGAATCAGAGGAACTTACCATCTCACCTGAGGAAGTGATGTGAACGCCTAGCCACTGACCTTCGCAGAGTGCTACTCACCGTCAGCAGCTGCTTCAGCCCTCTGCGACCTCTGAGAGTGAAACGCCCCCAGGGACTCAGGCAGTGCAACCCCTGTAGGTGCAGCTAAGACTGATCGCAGGGCCGGATGGTCCTGTGTGAGATTTTTCTGTTTCATAGCGCTTAAGGTGCTGAAACACTTTTGGGTTTCGAGGATTCTGAGTGGGACTTCTGAGACTGACTAAAAGTGGGGCTTAACCTGAATGTTGCCTTTAGTGAATGGAGAATAGCCACTATCATTAGTGAGAGGGAGGTGGGATTCAGACTGGTCTATCGAACAATAAAGCCCTGACTTCAGGGAACCCTTTGTATTGTTTGTGTATGCTGTAGGAGAGTAGGGTCTGCAATCCTATGATCACCCAGATTTTTTGTTTCACTGGTTTACGACTTTCTCGGGCTGTGGGCCTGCCAATCAGACCCACAGCCTAGCTGTTCTCTCGCTAAATTGATGTGTGTACCTTAGGTGCATTACCCAATTGGAACTGGGCCACCTTGTCAGACCCTGTAACTCAGGGCATCGGTGTACCCAGGGCCTACCAGGGGCTGAAGCATGTATTATGCCACCCTTGGATGGCCATCTAAATCTGACACAACTGGCTGCGCGACAGCTGGGGCAACGTGGCGTACTCGCCCGTTGCTGTAGGTATAGTATCCCTATATCTAACCCTAAAATGGACACCAGAGTTCCTATCAGCTACTCCTATGGCAGGCCTGACAATCCTGAAGGCAGAGTGCGTGGAATCGTGTGAATTGGGCTCTGGCACGAGCCGAGCCCGGTTGCAGCTTGCGGAACCAAGACCCAATGGCTGTTCCATGATAACGCGTACTATATTGGTAACTTCGGTATCGTGTTATCAAGACATGTCGAGTAAGGTGTCATACGAATCGGGATGCTGACCCCTCACCAATGCTGGCGACGGGGTTATCATTCCGCCCTTCTAGAAGGACACGACATGTACGTAACTGTGAACCCCGGTTAAAGTTAACTGGAGCCTCAGCTCCACAAAATGGATGCTGCCACCACAGACACGAGTCTGACCTCCTGCTGCTGGGAGTCCTTCCAGCGAGGAGAGCTTGGACAAAGGGTTTCCTGTCCAGGGCGGTGTTCGCACCATCCCAGACAGGGTTTTGTGTATCCTGTGTAGGCAGGGCTTTGCAAGAAGGTGACTGCGGAGTGGCACCCCGGTGCTCACTACGCATCTACCGGTTAGAACCAGTTCCAGGGGCGCGCAGCCCCTGACCTGGGGAAAGTCCGGCAGGGGAGAGGGGTGTAACTACCCCCCTTCCTGGTCCCACCCCTAGGGCAGGACCTAGTCATGTACCCACCCCTTTCTTTAGGATAAAGGCAGGAGCGGGGACCCTTCCAAATTAGATCATCTTTGAATCAAGAATACTTTCTACGAAAGGAACTCTCGACTCTTCTCAAGATTTCTCCCTTGTGGCTAAGGAGTAGTCACCCTGCATCCGCAGGCACCATCTAAGAACTCTGCGGTTTGCTGCAAGTCCTTCCTCAGGAATCCGACTGCCCAGCTCGACGAGAACCGGCTTCCCTGGCACCTCTGACCTCTACCCACATCGTCAGCTCAGCTGAGATCCGTGGGTGCGACGAGACCTCGAGGGACCGGCCATCATCAAAACCTGCACGCTTTCTTAACCAGCACGACCACCGAAGGAATCCACTGGTGAGTGCTCTGGGGTCCGAGAAGCCCCGATCCTGAGCAGCTCCAGCAGCGAAGTGCAGCCTCCCAGCATCTCCACGATCTGCGTGGGGCCCTTCTGCTTTGCTGTTCAGCACGTTGTCCGATCACTAGCCGCTGGCTTGTGACTCTTTTGACGACACCCGACAACCAACACTGCTGGTCTGGTTGCTCCAGACTGGCCTTTGCTCCCTTCTGCGAGAGGAGCACCCCGGACCCTCCTGGTCCACTCAAGACGCCATTTTAGGCCCACCACGTGGCCCTGAAATTTGCCAAGGCTTGTTGCCCCAATCCTGGGCCCAGCGACGCCGACAGCATCAACCTTCGTGGGACAGCTCGCACCTCCATCCTGGTCGCCGACAACGCCTCCTGGTCCGTGAGACTGCAGAGCCTAGCGTCGCCCACTCACCTAGTCGAGGTGACGATCATCCGGTGCCTTCCTGGTGCCCTCTGACTACTGGCTAGTAGTACGAACTTGGACCCCTCTGCTTTCAAGTGTCATCCATCTCTGATCCAGGCTTGGATCCCTACGAACTATCTTCCACTGGTCGCCGGCCAGCAACTCCTTCCTTCCGGCTCCTGGCTCGTCAGCGAAGACTCCCGACGTCTGTAAAGACTTGTGCAGCCGCAGCCCTTGGGGCTAGGTAACTTTGGCATTTCGGTGCCCGCATAGCCTCCTTACTTAAGGGTCCCGAGTCCCTCGCTTCCGACTTGCCTTATCGGGTCCGCCCGAGACCACTAAACTTTCCGTGCCCTCGGGCACTTTTATTGATTGTGCACTTGAAGTATTTTCCTAAGAGTTTTGTTGTGTGCTTAGTACCCTGTCCTCATAAAGAGTACAGGGCTGTTGTGATTCTAATAAATACTCGTTTATTTTCATAACACTTGTGTGGTGTCCTTTCACTTGGTGTTCAAGGGGTATGTGATAGTATAACAGCTGGCTTAACACGCCCTCTAGAGTTTAGCCCGAAGACTGCTCGTATCCACGCTACTAGGATAGCTGGTCTAAGGTTGACTTACAACCAATCACCATAAGGGTCGTTTGGACCGATGCACAGTGATCACTAGAATAGTGAGCACTGCATATCGGGCCAACTTCTCACATTGGTGAGCAGCAGTTGGGATTTGAGCTTGCTGTTTTACCACGCATATCCTAAGAATATCTTGTGAAAGATCGCATAAGTACTCCAGGTACATATAACTTAGCTTAGAATACTCTGAGTTCTACTGAACCAGCTGTTGTAGCTCCTCAAGGCTTAGCACACCTTGGCTACAACTCTTAGCAAGGGATCAGTAGGTAAACATATAGTGTAGGTAGGTGCATCACTTACACCACACTAGAAGCAGCATGTCCGACAAAGGAGGAAACTCTGAGTCTCCCCTTGTGTCAGTCGACCCTCCACAGGTCATGTCCAGATATGCTGCACTTAGCTTCCAAGAGATGCGACAACTCTGTATATCTCGGAAGTTAAAACAGGGTTCAAACCCTACAACTCCGTTTCTGATTGGTCTCTTGGAGACTTATGATGCTAGGAGGGCGGGTAACACCGACCCTTCTCATCCAGAAGAGAGTATGCCCCCCCTCGAGGGAACCGCAGGTGACCCTGACCTTATCCATCTCTCCGCAGAAGGTGAAGAGGAGGATGAGGATCTAGAGACATCTGGGGACAAGGCAGACAAAGGTCCAGTAGTGGTTAGCCAGCTAACTAAGGACAACTTAAGCCGGCACGAGAATGGTACTAGGAGACCCCTGGGGCCCCTCTCAGGCCAGCTTAACATTGGGAGTGGACGAGTTAGGTCTCTGTCGAGAGGCTCTAACAGATCCGCTCGAACCAATGGCTCTCGAGGCTCTGCTCGAAGAGGGATGACATCCCCTCAGAGGAGAGTGTACGAAGCTAAGGAGCGGGAAGTCAATCTGCGGATCGAAAGGGAAGAACTTGCCCTAGCCAAAGAAAGACTCGCCTTCGCTAGAGAGCAAGAATTGAGTG
Source organism: Lissotriton vulgaris (assembly GCF_964263255.1). Lineage (NCBI taxonomy): Eukaryota > Metazoa > Chordata > Amphibia > Caudata > Salamandridae > Lissotriton > Lissotriton vulgaris. The sequence goes on along the minus strand of NC_141686.1, from coordinate 158,395,959 downwards.
GGACAATTCCCACAGGTGGCAGCATTCCCCAAAGGGAAAACAGGAGTTTAGACACTAGGCACCCGAGTAAGATAGTGCCCCCCTTTAAGCAAGGGGACGACATCCATAAATGGATTACTGCTTTGGAGCAAGCCTGCACTGTACAGTGCGTCCCCCAGAGTCAGTGGGCAGCTATCTTGTGGCTCTCCTTTGAAGGTAAAGGTAGAGATAAGCTCCTCACTACTAGAGTCGAGGATGCTAACAATTACCAGGTCCTGAAGAACACACTGATTGATGGGTTCGGCCTAACCACTGAGCAGTACAGGTTGCTGTTCAGGGATACCCAGAAAACTCAGTCTCAGGACTGGTCTGATTTCGTTGATTGTGCCACTAAGGCTTTGGAGGGCTGGTTGCTGGGCAGTAAGGTTACTGATTACACAGGATTGTATAATTTGATCATGCGAGAACAGATTTTAAACAATTGTCAGAACCAGTTGTTGCATCAGCACCTTGTCAACTCGGATCTGACCTCTCCCCAAGAATTGGGAAAGAAGGCAGACAGATGGGTCAGAACAAGGGTTAAGCAAAACCAGGGCCAGAACCAGGGTGGTCAGAAGAAAGCAGACCAGAAGGGTAAAGATTCAAAAGGGGAACAAAATGACCAGAAGTCTTCGACAGGTCCCCAACAACCCAAAGAGGGGGGGGGGGGGGGGGATCATGCTTTCCAGAAAAAGAAGAATCAAGAAGGCCAATCGAAAAGGTGGTGCCAATACTGTAAAAGTAAAACTCACTGGTTTAGTGAGTGCACCAAGAAAGGAGGGCAGACTCCTGCTACTGCAGCCCCCAAGGCACCTGTGCCCCCTAGTACAGCCAGCAGTAGTAGTGCGCCTCCCAAGGGACTAGTTGGGTTAACCTTGGGTTCTGAGGGGTGTGACAACTTAGTTGGCACACTCACTCAGGCTGTCCTTGTCTGTACGGGGGATGTGGATATATCCCCTGATGTCAGTCCCAATACTTTGGGCAAATACCGACAGACGCCTTTGATCAATGGAAGAATGGCTCAGGCCTATAGGGACACTTGTGCCAGTGTCACCATGGTGACGCCTAACTTCGTGGACCCTGGACAGATCATGCCAGGTACAGATTTCCTGGTGACCAATGCCAGCAACGTCACTACCAGTCATAGTATGGCGATTGTTGCTTTCTCCTGGGGAGAGGTAAATGGCCAGAAAAAGGTTGTTGTTAGTTCAGACCTCCCAGTGGATTGTTTGTTGGGCAATGATTTGGAGTCATCGCAATGGTCAGAAGTGGAGCACCGGACTCACATGGAGATGTTAGGCTTGCCAGCGCATGTGCTTGCTGTGACTAGGTCACAGGTCAGACGATGCCCCACTGAACAGGTGCTGGATCCTGGAACAACGGACCAGACACCTCCCAAGAAGAAGAGCAGTCGGGTTAAGGCCTCGCCTTCCCCCTTGCCCCAGGTCGAGGATCAATTTTTAGAGGAGGCTGACCTCCAGGAATTGCGGGAAACTGAACCTAAAGAACTCAAACTTGATCAAGTTGAGTTTCTGGGCTCAGGGGGACCCACACGAGAAGACCTGGGGAAGGACCAGTTAGACTGCCCTTCCCTTGAACCCCTCAGACAGCAGGCTGCTGCTGGGAACGCCACAGGTACCCACAAGGTATACTGGGAGGATGGACTCCTGTACACTGAGGCAAGAGACCCCAAGCCTGGCATGACCAGGAGGCTGGTTATCCCCTTGTCTCAGCGTGGTTTCCTTCTTACCTTGGCCCACGAGATTCCCTTAGCAGGACACCTAGGCCAGACGAAGACGTGGGACAGGCTTGTCTCGCACTTTCACTGGCCTCACATGAACGAGGATACCAAGGAGTTTTGTCGCTCCTGTGTCACTTGCCAAGCCAGTGGTAAGTCAGGTGGCACGACAAAGGCCCCCCTTATACCAATGCCTGTGGTGGGGGTGCCCTTTGAACGTGTGGGGATTGACATTGTCGGTCCCATGGAACCACCAACAGCATCAGGGCACAAGTTTATACTGGTGGTAGTGGATCATGCCACCAGGTATCCTGAAGCTATTCCCCTTAGGACCACTACAGCACCTGTTGTGGCAAGAGCCCTAGTTGGAGTATTCTCCAGAGTGGGCTTCCCTAAGGAGGTTGTCTCTGACAGAGGTGCGAACTTCATGTCGAGCTACTTGACTGCTATGTGGAAGGAATGTGGTGTCAACTACAAGTTCACTACACCCGATCATCCACAATGCAATGGGCTTGTTGAGCGGTTCAACAGGACCCTAAAAGGGATGATTCATGGACTACCTGAAAAGCTCCGGCGTAGATGGGACGTCCCGATTCCCTGCCTTTTGTTCGCTTATAGAGAAGTCCCACAGAAGGGGGTTGGCTACAGCCCTTTTGAACTTTTGTACGGACATCCTGTAAGAGGACCCCTGTGTTTGGTGAAGGAAGGATGGGAGAGACCTCTCAAAAAGCCTGCAACCAGCATAGTGGACTATGTCCTTGGTCTCCGCTCGCGGATGGCTGAGTACATGGAGAAGGCATCCGAAAACCTTAAGGCCAGCCAAGAACTCCAAAAAGCTTGGCATGACCAAAAGGCTGTCCTGACTGTTTACCAGCCTGGACAGAAGGTGTGGGTGTTGGAGCCGGTGGCCCCAGCAGCACTCAAGGACAAATGGTCCGGGCCCTACACCATCCTGGAGAAAAAGGGAGAGGTCACCTACCTGGTGGACCTTGGAACTCCCCGGAGCCCCCACAGGGTGCTCCATGTGAACAGGCTCAAGGCATATGTCGACAGGAAGGACATGAGCTTGCTCATGGCCATAGATGAGGGACAGGAGGAAGAGAGTGACCCTCTCCCAGACCTGCTCACTCAGAATCCTGACGATGGATCGGTAGACTGTGTTGTCTTTTGTGGCAGCCTCTCCGAACATCAACAAGAGGATTGTAAACAGGTTCTTCAATCCTTCCGGCATATGTTCTCTCTAACACCCAGTCAGACCAATTGGTGTACCCATGAGGTTGACACTGGTGACAGCTTGCCCGTCAAGAGTAAAATCTACAGGCAGCCCGATCACGTTAGAGACTGCATCAAAACTGAAGTGCAGAAAATGTTGGAGTTGGGAGTCATTGAACCCTCGGATAGCCCTTGGGCTAGTCCCGTAGTGTTAGTGCCGAAACCTCACACCCCGGGTGGTAACAAAGAGATGAGGTTCTGCGTAGACTACAGAGGTCTCAATGCAGTCACTAAGACCGACGCCCACCCAATACCAAGGGCAGATGAGCTTATAGATAGATTGGCTTATGCCAACTACTTAAGTACATTTGACCTGACAGCTGGGTATTGGCAAATCAGGTTAGCTGAGGACGCCAAGCCCAAGACCGCATTTTCTACCCCTGGTGGGCATTATCAGTTCGTGGTAATGCCCTTTGGTTTGAAAAATGCACCTGCCACCTTCCAACGGTTGGTGAATCACGTTCTCACTGGGCTGGATGACTTCTGTACGGCGTATCTTGACGATATTGCTGTCTTTAGCTCCACCTGGGAGGATCACCTGGTCCACCTGCGGAAAGTGTTAGAGGCTCTGCAAGCAGCAGGTCTCACTATCAAGGCTACCAAGTGCCAGATAGGGCAGACACAGGTTGTATACTTGGGCCACCTTGTCGGTGGAGGCCAAGTTCAACCACTGGAGAGCAAAATACAGTCAATCAGGGACTGGGCTCCTCCAACCACCCAGACTCAGGTTCGAGCTTTCTTGGGCCCGACTGGTTACTACCGAAAGTTCGTCAGAAATTACGGATCGATTGTGACTCCGCTTAATGAACTGACAAGTAAGAAAATGCCAAAAAAGGTTCAGTGGACAGCGAGCTGTCAAAAAGCATTCGATGACCTAAAACAGGCCATGTGCACGGCACCTATCCTCAAGAGTCCAGACTACTCCAAACCATTCATTGTCCAAACAGATGCTTCTGAGTTGGGTGTGGGAGCTGTTCTATCTCAACTGAATTTTGATGGTAATGACCAGCCCATTGCTTTTATAAGCAGACGGCTGACCCCCAGAGAGAAAAATTGGTCAGCTATTGAGAGGGAGGCCTTTGCTGTGGTTTGGGCCCTGAAGAAACTGAGGCCATACTTGTTTGGCACTCATTTCAAGATTCAGACCGACCATAAGCCCCTCTTATGGCTAAATCAGATGAAGGGTGAAAACCCCAAACTGCTTAGGTGGTCCATTTCCCTACAGGGGATGGACTTCACAGTGGAGCATAGACCTGGCACTGAACATGGCAATGCAGATGGGCTCTCCAGGTATTTCCACTTAGAACAAGAAGACTCACCTGGTCAAGGTTAGTTTATTGTCCCAACGTTGGGGGGGGGGGGGGGGGGGGGGGGGGGGTCATGTAGGAGAGTAGGGTCTGCAATCCTATGATCACCCAGATTTTTTGCTTTTGTTTCACTGGTTTACGACTTTCTCGGGCTGTGGGCCTGCCAATCAGACCCACAGCCTAGCTGTTCTCTCGCTAAATTGATGTGTGTACCTTAGGTGCATTACCCAATTGGAACTGGGTCACCTTGTCAGACCCTGTAACTCAGGGCATCGGTGTACCCAGGGCCTACCAGGGGCTGAAGCATGTATTATGCCACCCCTGGATGGCCATCTAAATCTGACACAACTGGCTGGGCGACAGCTGGGGCAACGTGGCGTACTCGCCCGTTGCTGTAGGTATAGTATCCCTATATCTAACCCTAAAATGGACACCCGAGTTCCTATCAGCCACTCCTATGGCAGGCCTTGACAATCCTGAAGGCAGAGTGCGTGGAATCGTGTGAATTGGGCTCTGGCACGAGCCGAGCCCGGTTGCAGCTTGCGGAACCAAGACCCAATGGCTGTTCCATGATAACGCGTACCATATTGGTAACTTCGGTATCGCGTTATCAAGACATGTCGAGTAAGGTGTCATACGAATCGGGATGCTGACCCCTCACCAATGCTGGCGACGGGGTTATCATTCCGCCCTTCTAGAGGGACACGACATGTACGTAACTGTGAACCCCGGTTAAAGTTAACTGAAGCCTCAGCTCCACAAAACGGATGCTGCCACCACAGACACGAGTCTGACCTCCTGCTGCTGGGAGTCCTTCCAGCGAGGAGAGCTTGGACAAAGGGTTTCCTGTCCGGGGCGGTGTTCGCACCATCCCAGACAGGGTTTTGTGTATCCTGGGTAGGCAGGGCTTTGCAAGAAGGTGACTGCGGAGTGGCACCCCGGTGCTCACTACGCATCTGCCGGTTAGAACCAGTTCCAGGGGCGCGCAGCCCCTGACCTGGGGAAAGTCCGGCAGGGGAGAGGGGTGTAACTACCCCCCTTCCTGGTCCCACCCCTAGGGCAGGACCTAGTCATGTACCCACCCCTTTCTTTGGGATAAAGGCAGGAGCGGGGACTCTTCCCAATTAGATCATCTTTGAATCAAGAATACTTTCTACGAAAGGAACTCTCGACTCTTCCCAAGATTTCTCCCTTGTGGCTAAGGAGTAGTCACCCTGCATCCGCAGGCACCATCTAAGAACTCTGCGGTTTGCTGCAAGTCCTTCCTCAGTAATCCGACTGTCCAGCTCGACGAGAACCGGCTTCCCTGGCACCTCTGACCTCTACCCACATCGTCAGCTCAGCTGAGATCCGTGGGTGCGACGAGACCTCGAGGGATCGGTCATCATCAAAACCTGCACGCTTTCTTAACCAGCACGACCACCGAAGGAATCCACTGGTGAGTGCTCTGGGGTCCGAGAAGCCCCGACCCTGAGCAGCTCCAGCACCGAAGTGCAGCCTCCCAACATCTCCACGATCTGCGTGGGGCCCTTCTGCTTTGCTGTTCAGCACGTTGTCCGATCACTAGCCGCTGGCTTGTGACTCTTTTGACGACACCCGACAACCAACGCTGCTGGTCTGGTTGCTCCAGACTGGCCTTTGCTCCCTTCTGCGAGAGGAGCACCCCGGACCCTCCTGGTCCACTCAAGACGCCATTTTAGGCCCACCACGTGGCCCTGAAATTTGCCAAGGCTTGTTGCCCCAATCCTGGGCCCAGCGACGCCGACAGCATCAACCTTCGTGGGACAGCTCGCACCTCCATCCTGGTCGCCGACAACGCCTCCTGGTCCGTGAGACTGCAGAGCCTAGCGTCGCCCACTCACCTAGTCGAGGTGACGATCATCCGGTGCCTTCCTGGTGCCCTCTGACTACTGGCTAGTAGTACGAACTTGGTCCCCTCTGCTTTCAGGTGTCATCCATCTCTGATCCAGGCTTGGATCCCTACGAACTATCTTCCACTGGTCGCCGGCCAGCAACTCTTTCCTTCCGGCTCCTGGCTCGTCAGCGAAGACTCCCGACGTCTGTAAAGACTTGTGCAGCCGCAGCCCTTGGGGCCAGGTAACTTTGGCATTTCGGTGCCCGCATAGCCTCCTTACTTAAGGGTCCCGAGTCCCTCGCTTCCGACTTGCCTTATCGGGTCCGCCCGAGACGACTAAACTTGTATTGATTGTGCACTTGAAGTATTTTCCTAAGAGTTTTGTTGTGTGCTTAGTACCCTGTCCTCATAAAGAGTACAGGGCTGTTGTGATTCTAATAAATACACTGTTTATTTTCATAACACTTGTGTGGTGTCCTTTCACTTGGTGTTCAAGGGGTATGTGATGGTATAACAGCTGGCTTAACACGCCCTCTAGAGTTTAGCCCGAAGACTGCTCGTATCCACGCTACTAGGATAGCTGGTCTAAGGTTGACTTACAACCAATCACCATAAAGGTCGCTTGGACCGATGCATAGTGATCACTGCATATCGGGCCAACTTCTCACATATGCGAGAATATATTATATATATATATATATATATATATATATATATATATATATATATATATATATATATATATATATATATATATATCCTACTGGCGGTCGCCAGTAGGTATATATAGTTAGGATTTTTTCCCTATGGGACTTTTGAAAATTCTATGTCTAATAACTTTGGCGTTTGTCGGTGGAATCGGCTGAAATTTTCTGGAAAATGGCACATTTTGTTTCTGAGCAGCTCCTGAAAATTTGGTGGGGTTTCGTCAAGGGGGGGCTGAGAAAAAAGGGGGGTCCCAAAACGCGTTTTTTGCATTGAGTTTTCCATAGGGCGGTTGGACTCACTTTTAGCTCGAACGGCTGAATGGATTTGCACGAAACTTGGCAAAATTGTAGGGACTGTTAGCCCGATGTGCCTTTGCTAGGTCTCAATATATGTGCTCCAGTAGTTTTTGAGAAATTAACGTTCAAACCAAGATATATATCTGTAACAGCGCTCTGGGCAGCGATCCGGTCCGCTTACTTTTCGCTTATCGGAACTTTGCGCGCAGAAAGCTGATTGGCTCTCCGGTGTCTGTCAACATTCTAAACAGTCCGGAGCGGACGCCATCTTGTCTCTCGGTAGGATCGAGAGAGAAGAAGAGGTGGAAAACGAAGGGGGAATTTAATGAAAGGGGGCAAGGTATCCCCCTCTTGACCTCCTAGGAATGTTGTTGGGGTTATTAAAGGGTCCCGTGGGGAAAATAAAAAAAAAATGATTTTTCACGGTAGAAGCGCGGCCGCGAACTGGTAGCGAAACGGGAATTCGCCATTTTGTGCTTCGTAAATTAAATTACTAGTTATAAGTGGGTACGGGAGACGTATCCTAATCCCCTATGTTTCCTGAGGGTGGGTGAGGAGGCTGATATATGTTGATACATCTCTTCCAGCGGCTGTGCGTGAGCTTTTTTTTTTTTTTTGCTGCGTGACAGTCCGGAGCGGCCGCCATCTTGTCTCTCGGTAGGATCGAGAGAGAAGAAAAGGTGAAAAACTAAGGGGGAATTTAATGAAAGGGGGCAAGGTATCCCCCTCTTGACCCCCTAGGAATGTTGTTGGGGTTATTAAAGGGTCCCGTGGGGAAAATAAAAAAAAAATGATTTTTCACGGTAGAAGCGCTTCACGGGCCGCGAACTGGGCCGCAAACTGGTAGCGAAACGGGAATTCGCCATTTTGTGCTTCGTTAATTAAAGTACTAGGTATAAGGGGGTGCGGGAGACATATCCTAATCCCCTATGTTTCCTGAGGGTGGCTGAGGAGGCTGATATATGTTGATATATCTCTTCCAGCGGCTGCGCCATCTTGCCTTTTTTCGAATGCCACAATTTTGTCGTGCACGGCAGCCATTTTAGATGCTAGGCTGGTCCCAGGCTATCACCTACCCCTGCGGATGTAGTTTATGGCCCCAGCTGTAGAGAATTCAGACATGCCAATTCTCCTGATTCAGGCGTGTGAGTACTGATTTCAGTGCTAGTCTCCCGCCTCCCGATTTCTGCAAGCAAAAACCCGGGGGCATATTACTAACAACTAGCGATAATTTTTGTCTATAACTTGTTTAGAGACAAAAATTATCGCCGCACATCGGCGATTTTTATCGCAGATAAACCTTGCTATTATCGCAGAAAAGTCAGCGATATTCATGTATTATCGACCTAATGCTCTTAGCCATGTTATCCACCTCCCATTGGATAACATGGCTAAGACCTGCTCAGGGCAGGTGTTAGCTTTTGGAGATATTCGCGCTTAGTGCGAATATCTCCAAAAGTTGGTAATAGAAGGTAGCGATGTTAGGGACTGTTTCCAGTCGCTAACATCTTGGCACGCCACTTTGCATGTCATTAGTGATAAGTATCACTGACATGCAAAGCCGGGCCCAAGATGGTCGCTATCTCCTTTTAGGTGTCACTAACTGGTGTTAGCGACAGCTTGATAATAGGGAAATAATTTTATCTCCGCTTTCATGGTTTTTAAAGCCAAAAAAGCGGAGATAAACCCCCTTGCTAATATGCCCCACGATTCCTTGGGGGTTTCAGCTGATAGGGCTTGGTATTGTGTTACATGGTAATTTTTCCATGAAACGTCAGAGGGTCGATGTAGGGGTTCTAGAAGAGGTGATAAACCATTTAAGCCTCATGAACAAGCGCATGGTCTTTTAAAGATTTCTGAAGTACTCGGGGCGGCGGTGTGTGTGTGCCCTCTTTCAGGAGCGGGCGGGGGGGCACTGCCAGCAACTTGCCAGGTCAGGTAGTGTTCAACACGTGCATCACCCTTTCTCTGCTTGCTATTGCGCTCCATGCTTCGGAAAGGTAAGAAAAAGAACGTGCATTTGAGTTTGAAATGTCCGATCCTGCAGCAGCACACTTCCAAAGCCCACACATGACAATAACCCGATTCAAGGCCCCATTCACCCGTTTTTCAAAAAATAGATAACACTCCAACAAAGTAAGGTTATAAAACTTTATTAACTTTTAACGATAATGAACAGAACAAAAACTAAAAACATTTAAACATTTATTAACACAAAAAGCAACAATGGTTAGAAGCTGTCTTTTGTGCGAATAGTCCCAAGGCAGCACAACGTGCAGAGTTCTGGACGGCACCCAGGTGATGTCGCCTGGGTGCCGCACTGGTTTAGGGATCCTACAATGCTGCTCCGAAAATTGGCGTGGGGTGTCCCGGGTGGGGCGGGGGGAGGCCTCGTCAGTAGCGGTCTGTTGTGCGAATAGTCCCAAGGCAGCACAACGTGCAGAGTTCTGGACGGCACCCAGGTGATGTCGCCTGGGTGCCGCACTGGTTTAGGGATCCTACAATGCAGCACAGAAAAACAGCGTGGGGCGTCCCGGGTGGTGCGGGGGGAGGCCTCGTCAGTAGCGGTCTGTGTCCAGTGTCACATGGCTGACACAACATGTACGACAGGCACCCAGGTGATGTCCAGTAAACTGCCGCACTGGTTTTGGTATCCTACAATGCTGCTCCGAAAATTGGCGTGCGGCGGCCCGGGGGGGGGGGGGGGGAGGCGGCGTGAACGGGCCTCCCCAGGTGGCGGCCATCTAGCTGAGTTGCGCTCGCTCTTGCGGCCACAGCGTCTCGCTCACCATGTTGTGGAGTTGCTCCCACTCTTGCAGTGCAGCGATAGGCGGCTGCCACATGGCTGTCAAAATGGCGGACGGCTCTTCGGTTTTGGGCCTGGTCCACTGAAATGGCCCTGGGACACCTTGGAAGTCGGACGCTTGCCTGCTAGGGCTTGGGCTCCATTCTCGAAAAGCGTCCCCTCAGCCGTGAAGATTGTATAAAAGTCTTGGGGGCCCCCGACTCCCGCAGGCTTCCGGTGGGGAGCGGCTGCCATGATTGCTCGCGGAATGACCACGACGGAGCCACGAGATGGTGGTGCTCTCATGCTGACGCCAGCTTCAGTCTGAATGATCCAGAAACAAGGTGGGGCTTTCATCGTTTGGGAAAAAAAATGTTCTAAACCAATGAAAAGTGTTATTTTTAGGTCATATGACCAAGCCTTCCATCTTTAGGAAACCAAAAGTAAAATGAACCAATGAAAAGTTTTATAAACAAGTCACATGACCTGTTCTGCGGCATAGGGCTACAAAAAGCGTAGAAAATCCGTTGGCACGTGAGGCGGCGTCAGTAGCGGACCGATGTGCGAATAGGCCGAAGGCAGCACAACGCGTCGAGATCCGGATGGCACCGAGGTGGTGTCCAGCAAATTGCCGCACTGGTGTGGCCATCCTACAATGCTGCGCCGAAAGACGGCGTGTCCAGCTGAGTTGCGGTCACTGTCAGTAGCGGACCGATGTGCGAATAGGCCGAAGGCAGCACAACGCGTCGAGATGCGGATGGCACCGATGTGGTGTCCAGCAAATTGCCGCACTGGTGTGGCCATCCTACAATGCTGCGCCGAAAGACGGCGTGTCCAGCTGAGTTGCGGTCACTGTCAGTAGCGGACCGATGTGCGAATAGGCCGAAGGCAGCACAACGCGTCGAGATCCGGATGGCACCGAGGTGGTGTCCAGCAAATTGCCGCACTGGTGTGGCCATCCTACAATGCTGCGCCGAAAGACGGCGTGTCCAGCTGAGTTGCGGTCACTGTTGCGGTACAGTGACTCGAACGCACCGAGATCCGGATGGCACCGAGGTGGTGTCCAGCAAATTGCCGCACTGGTGTGGCCATCCTACAATGCTGCGCCGAAAGACGGCGTGTCCAGCTGAATTGCGGTCACTGTTGCGGTACAGTGACTCGAACGCGCCGAGATCCGGATGGCACCGAGGTGGTGTCTAGCAAATTGCCGCACTGGTGTGGCCATCCTACAATGCTGCGCCGAAAGACGGCGTGTCCAGCTGAGTTGCGGTCACTGTTGCGGTACAGTGAGTCGAACGCGCCGAGATCTGGATGGCCAAGTTTCAAGTTTCATCTGGCAGTTTTTCTCCATCCCTCCTGGATCAAAGAAGGTGAATGCTAAATATGCCACCTGCCTCATCTGAACATATGAAGTTAACTTGTATACACTGTGGTGCTATGCTGTCCTATGGCAACATGAGCATCAACATGATGAATACGGCATTCGAAAATCATAAATGCCCTAATGCACCCAAGAAGTAATTTTTTTTTTGCTCCAGTTGAGCCGTTTTCAATGCCTGTTTTTTGTTGTTTCCCCTCCATCAAGAACAAAACAAAAATACAAGGCGCTAAGATCCGAATGGCAAGTCCTGGATGTTGAGTGCCTCAGTTGAGAGTTCTGAGCAGTGCTTGTAAGACTGTCTGAAGCTTATTTGCACCTGCTGCAGCTTCACTAGGTCCGGCGGAACTTTTTTCCTTTTCCTTTCTGCTTCTTTTCCTACAATGCGTTTCATCTAAAGACACGACCAGGTCCCTGAATGTGTGCAGGGGGACGCTATTGATTGAATGAAAATGGCGGCTTGACACAAAGCTGACTCAAGCGTTACTGTTGGTGCTATACAGACAAAAATTGGTTTTCAGTTTGTACATTCTTCAGGTTTTTTTTTCCATCCAAGTCTGATTGAGAGTTTGTAGAAAAATGGCTTCAGATTTTCCACATACTACTCTTCAACATTCTTCCTAAATGTAACAATGTGAAACTCACTAGGAGAACGGCTGTTTCTGTTTCCTTTCAAAATGCTGCCACCAATATTTTCTGAATGGAAGACACCATCTTGTAGCATAAAGGGCCGAAAGGGGTTCTGGTCTGGCCGATGGTTGGTGGAGACATTTTGACTATATCTTGGACCTGCCCGGCCTCGCCCAAAATGGCGCCGGTATAAATGGGACTCGTAACTCTTTGCCCGCAAATGTATATCTAGAAAATGTTATTGTAAGTGGCCCTGTCGTATTTTAATTACAAAATGTACGTCCACCGATTCCGCAACTGTTAGACACCTTTGTTCTTGTCACCTAATGGCCCGCTCGTTACGTTCTTCTACAGTGTAAATGTCTCCTCATCATATACGATTTGAGTTTGCTCCGTGGCCGGCCCACGTGGTTATAGGCCCGTATTTGTATACTGACATTTTCACAATAAAGGTTTTTAAAACAAAACACGGTAGTAGTATTTTCATTTGTAAAGTTTTTACTTTTAGTGACTGTTTTCGAATCAGTAAAAGGCAAGTGAAATAAAGCAGTCCAATTACATGACGGATAAAAGGTATAATATGTAGGAACGCAGTAAAGATAAATGGTCAAGGGCAGTTGTGTTTTTCATGTCTGCAACATAGAGTGATCGATAAGAATCTGATAATCAGGCGCATCGGCGACTAAGACAGCAGGCCGAATCTCTTTTACTCAACGGCTCCGTCATGGAAGGAAGAAACGCCCTTTTTCTCGAAAAAGGAATATATTTTACTTGCCAGACAGTTGTAAATTTTCCGGGAAAGTACATTAGCCTGGAATATTATAACATATGTTTGAAAAAAAAATATTGTTCGAAAATAATAAAAAGCGTAATTTTTAGGTCATATGACCAAGCTTTTCATCATTAAATTAACAAAAGTAAAATGAACCAATGAAAAGTTTTATTAACAAGTCACATGACCTGTTATGCTTACGTTACGCGCTGCGCGCCGCGCCTCGGATCACTTCCGGGTGCGCTAACGCGGCGTGTCATAAAACGCATTACGCGACAACGTAGGTCAAGAATATAGTCTAAATGTCTCCACCAACCAGCGTTCAGAACACAACCCCTTTCAGTAGTCAAAAAAGTTCTGTTAAATGACAACAGAGGGGACAGGCAACAAGAACCATCAGTCAAAGAGGGGAGGGCAAGTTCTTCTCTTCCGGGTCATGTTGGGGCGCTACCGGAACTGATCGAATTGGTAGTCTACAGTGTTTCTGGATGTTTCAGACTAAAGCTGGCGTCAGCATGAGACCACTACCATCTCGTAGCTCCGTCGTGGCCATTCCACGAGCAATCATGGCAGCCGCTCCCCACCAGAAGCCTGCGGGAGTCGGAGGCCCCCATGACTTTTGTAGAATCTTCACGGCTGAGGGGACGCTTTTCGAGAATGGGATCCAAGCCCTAGCAGACAAGCGTCCGAGTTCCAAGGTGTCCCAGGGCCATTTTAGTGGACCAGGCCCAAAACCGAAGAGCCGGCCGCCATTTTGAGAGTCCTGTGGCAGCCGCCTATCGCTGCACCGCTAGAGCGGGCGCATCTCAACTACATGGTGAGCGAGACGCTGTAGTCGCAAGAGCGGGCGGAAAACAGCTGAATGGCGGAAGAGGCACAGTGTAGCAAAAGCGGGCGGAATGGCAACTAAAACGATAAAGGGGCGCCTCACTACAGCTTGTCTTCAGGTCAAACGGATTGTGGGACAAGGTCCAGAATTGAAGAGTCATCAAAAGGCAAAAAGTACCGCCGGACCCCGGGAGCCGGCCGCCTATGTCGGGGGCGATCTCAGGCTACACCAGTGCTATAAGACTTGGGGAGGGTGTCGGAGCCAAGCGTCTTCTCCGAGTCCATGGCCATCACAGCGCCCCTCAGGGGCCTCCGTCAAGCTGTTTAGGAAGGTAACATATCATATTGTTTTCTAATGCAGTCAGGTCCACAAACGACACTCACTTACTTTGAGAATAGTGAAGCTGCAGTAGGAGGAAATAAGCTTCAGACAGTGTTACAAGCGCTGCTCAGAACTCTTAACTATGGCACCCAACATCCAGAACTTATGCTATTTGAGAATGGTAGTGACATCGAAGCATCTCGGGGACCAAAACCATTAACGTACTTTCACGTATGAAAATCTTACTTGGGGAGGGGGCAGGAGCGAAGCGCCCCCTCCCAGTCAGCGCCACCACACCGTATGTTGAAAATCTGAAGCCATCGTTCTACAAAGTCAACCAAACTTGGATTGAAAAATCTAGAAAAATGTACAAACTGAAAACCAGTTTTGGTCTGCATAGCATCAGTAACAACGCTTGAGTCAGCTTTGTGTCAAACCGCCATTTTGATTCAACAAAGCACAGGCATTGAAAAAGGCTGAAATTCAGAACTCTAAACTATGGCACCCAACATCCAGGAGCTTGCTATCCGGATCTTGGAGCCTTGTGCTGTTTTCGATCTATTCACACATCGGTCCACTACTGACATCATCTTATAAACCAACGTTATGTAAATAGTTTTTTAATAAAATGTTTTACCCTATTTCTTTGCTGGTGTGTTGTCTATATTTTTAATATTTGCATAGGGTTTGTCATTATTTTGTGCGGGATGGGTGATGGAGCCGAGCTGTCTTGCAGCCCTCATGGTGTGGAGCTCAGTTCATCTCACTATTTTCGTATTTCTCAAGAAGGGTTGTTCCTAATATTTCTATTTTAGCGAGGTCAAAAAGAGATCCAATTAGTGGCCTACTGATTTTGCTCGATTACTTTTATTTTTTTACACGATTTTTCACTATCTGCAAAGACTAAACAGAGTATTGCGACTTTGTGCTTGTTTGTAAATAGAGAATGATCCAAAGAGAACCAATTCTAAAACAGTAAATGCTTGGACAACAATCAATCAAATGGAGAGACAAGGAGGTACGACGGATTACAACGGGGGTAAAGGCCTGCGTTAACTGCCCTTCTGTATCTGCAAAGAGAGAGTACTAACAAAGGCAAAAGAGGGGAGGGGGGGGGGGGCAGCGTTCAAAGCACATCAGCGTGCATAAATACGAAAATGTTTTTATCTATCACGTACTTGACATTTTAAAGCTTTTCATATTTGCTATTAAAAAACCAATGAAATTCACAGAAAAAACCATAGGTTATAGTGGATATATAGTTAGGAATTTGCATTTACAAAACCTTGAAAATTCAATGAAAAAACCATAGGTTATAGGCCATATATAGTTAGGAATTAGCATTTACAAAACCTTATTTTACTCGCATAAAACCATTGAAATTCCATATATAGTTAGCTAACTATAAGCGCTAACTATATATCGCGCACCCGCAATCCACTGCTGATGATGTCACATATTACATCATTCATGACATGGTCAGTGACATCACTGATGACATCACTGATGACATCTCAAATGACATCACTGATGACAACTCAAATGATATCAATGATGACATCTCAAATGACATCACTGATGACAACTCAAATGACATCACTGATGACATCTCATTTGTCATCACTGATCACATCACTCATGTGATAATACAATGAACCTCTTCAGACTCTAATATAACCTTACATACACTCAGTATAAACAGACACTCACAGACTGTCACTCATCCATGGACTTACTCACACACCTAGTCAGTCATGCAAAGAATCAATCACACCTCCATTTCCTCAACTATACAGTTATACACATCTTACTTATTCAAACATATAATAACACATATTTACTCTCTTATATAATCCCTGATACAAGCTCACAGTGATCGATACAGCCACTCACACATTCACTGGCTCTTATGTTCAGTTATTTATATATCTCAACTCTCACATGTATTGTGTTTTACATACGTACTTACTTGCACATGTAGCAATGAGAAATCCATTCACTCACCAACACACCCATGCACAGTCAACCGCTCATATAGCTGTTTCCACATGCACTCTTGAACTCATACTCCTAGTGAATCAACTGCTTACACATCTATGCACAGAGTCACGCACCTCCCAGCCACCCACACACACACTCAGCCTCCCATTCAAATATTTGGGCAACCAATCAATAACCCATATGGCTACTCTTATAGCTACTGATCAACACAAGCAGCAGTTTACACAACAACAAACATACTGATGCACGAATTAAGACAGTTTAGTCACTAACCCATGCACTCAGTGAGACACATTTAATCACTCACTCATACAGTCAGTCATGCACCTACTAAATTCTTCATCCAGACACTTATACATCCACTCATTCTTCAATATGTGAAACATATTTTAACTTTACAGAAACATACAGTCACTGGATGTTGTAATCAGTGATGTCATCAGTGATGTCACTGACCATGTCATGAATGATGTAATATGTGACATCATCAGCAGTGGATTGCGGGTGCGCGATATATAGTTAGCGCTTATAGTTAGCTAACTATATATGGAATTTCAATGGTTTTATGCGAGTAAAATAAGGTTTTGTAAATGCTAATTCCTAACTATATATGGCCTATAACCTATGGTTTTTTCATTGAATATATATATATATATATATATATATATATATATATATATATATATATATATATATATATATATAAACTTTTTCTGCATACAAGCAAGTATTTGACTACACCATCATGTATTGCTGCTACTGAATGTATTTTGACTTGTAAGCCTATGTCCATCCCCCCTCCATCTGCCTCCCCTGAGAAGTCTTTGATGGCTTGACCCATGCTACTTTAAGAGTCAAGTGCTAAATGGGGTACTTGGCCCAGTTGCTCAGGAGCCATTGTAAGTCGAGCCTTTGGAAATCAGGAGTACAAGGCCTCAGTATCAACTGTTGGGCCCTGTAGCTCCTGGTTGGCCTGTGGCCCTGTGAAAGGGGTTCTGACACACCATTTTAAAACACTATCTTAAAAAAAAGAAGAATCCTGGATTGGACAAACTTTGTGGCATGCTTTAGACTTGTGGAGCTCACATACAAGTTGAATCAGTATACTCTGTAGTCCGTGAAGCTGCCTAATCAGAGATTATGGTGGTCCAAGATATATTGCATTGCTGCAATGCAGACATGACAGGGTCATTGCAGAAAATGCCTCTCCAGAGGAATGAAGGGATGGATCTTTCTCAGGAGGTGCTACTGCTAGAAGGAAAAAGTGTACGCTCAATGAATATGGGAGCCTAAAGCCAGGTCTTGATCAAACACAACGTTCAGTTTTTGGGTTTTGGAACAGGTGACCAGGCCAAGAGCAGCCCCTTGCCCCCAACTTTGCATTTAGGATCTCAGTGTATCCATGCAGTTCCAAGACATCAAGTTATGGATATTACTCTAGGACTCTCCCTGTTCAGCAGTACAATTAGAGGATAAAACTTAATCAGCGTTGTAAATCATTGGTGTAGGAGCAAGAGTTGAAACAGTAAATAATAATCCACATTTGTAAAGCGCACAATCACCCGTAAGGGTCTCTAGGCGCTGGGGGCCGTCGGGAAGATTAAGCAAGCTATTGCCCAGAGTCACATGGTGCTGGGCTAATCTGCCGCCGGTGCCAGGGATCGAACCGTGATCCCCAGATTCCGGAGTCAGTCGCCCTAGCCGCGGCGCCACACCTCTTCAGTGGGAACATACTAACTCCAGCAAAGGCTGGACATATAGATAAAAACAATGGTTGAGAGGGACGAGTTGCTCTCTCCTCATTCAGTTGATCAGAATGAGGAGAGAGCAACTACTCTGAAAAACCTACAAAGAAAATATATAAACCACTGCAGAGAAGAATCAGTCTAGAGGCTGACCAGTATAAAACAATGAACCAGATCAAATACAGAGGAGTGGTCAAGGAGCAACACACCTTATCCCTGGGGGCACTGACTGATCCAGAGTAGCAATCAGGACACTGACAAGTCAAGAAGCTCTGAATTGTCAAGAACATTGGGCAGCTGTAATGATGACATTAGATATATGCACATTGGAGGCTTCTTTGTTTATTACCAACGGAATCAGTGAGAAGCCACCTGTAATAGGTGATAGGCTATGGCTCCACTTTGCAACAAGCAAGCCTTACCTCAAAATCAAATGTAACAAGTGAACTTGTGCACGTTCCCACCCATCATCGTTTTAGGAGCCAGTTTCACTCCTGGCTGCTGGGTACCAATAGTCTCTATATCCAAAAAGAATATCTGATCAATACACTCCACTCCCCACTATGTTTTCTGTTGCTCACCTGCAGATTTAGGTTGATAAAAATTGCATTTTCTAACCATCTCTAGGAAGAATTCTGAAAAAATCCATTGTTAAGGAAACTCTACGCAGTAAATGATATTAGAGAGAGAGAATATTAGAGAGTATATCACCAATTACATTACTTTCTTACTTAGGACCCACTCCAAAATGGCTTCTGCCTTAATCTGTAAAGAAGGCCTTAGGGATATCTCACGGTTCCTACCATGCAGAAGACCACAAGTCAAACTTTGGTCCAAGCTACCTGGTGCTGAGGGTAGTCTAGCATTGCACTGTACCACGGGCTTACCTGTCTTGTAAGGAAGGTCATAGAAGAGCGGTTCACCCAGGCATAGTTGCCCGCTGATGCCATTCCCTTCAGGTAGTCCTGTCCCTCAGGGGAAGAGATCTGGGCACACGCCAGTTGTCGGTCATTCACAATAATTTTGTCCCTCTTCATTGCTTTCTCCATGGCAACAAGGGCATCTAGAAAACAGAAGCACAACTCATCATGGGGACTGAATGGCACAGGTGAATTATCACCCTGGTGAGAGTCCAGGCTGCTGAAAAAGTATCTGGAACTTTGCTGTGTCTTCTGAGCTAACCAAATACATTCTAACATTACTATATTTCCACTCCCTACAGTGTCTCTTGAGAGGCCGTCTAGTGTCTGAAGCACTGGGGCCCCACAAGCGTCTGGGCACTGGGGCCTCTGTAGTATCAGAGCCACTTGAGCCTCTCTAGTATTAGAGCCACTGGGGACCCTCTAGGGTCAGAGGCACTGAGAACCCCTCCAAAGTCAGAGACAACTGGGCTCAGGGTCAATGGGCTGTAGCATTAAATCCCTACAGTGTCTGCATCACTGAAACAACCAACTTGACGTCCGTAAACTCATAAAAATAAAGCCCTTTAGTTGCAGTATTGGAGTGCTCCTGAGCCTATACGTCTTTGCAGTGCACAGATAGTGAGTGTTGGACTATTGCTAAACCTCGAAATACAGGAAATTTATCCTGGCATAATAACCATGGGGAAATATTTTAGGGTGGATAAGGACTTGTGAGAAACAAAAAAAAAAGTCTCAGATTTGTATGTGTGATTGTGGGTGTGTGTAGACTGCACTGCTGCATTCCTTGTGTAAAGTTTTGCACTGAGAGTAAAGTTGAGCATCCTGCTGACATAACCTTGTTTAGATATACTTTAGTGTGCCACGTGAAGGGCGGTACATACTGTTGTTTCCATTATTAGTTATGAATTACTTCGTTTTTTAACGAGTTTTGGTACATGATTTCATTCCCAAATGTATTTGGATGTTTGCTGAAATTATTTATCTCTGCTGTGCTTCTCTTCAGAAAGTCACATGCACCCATCTATTAGACATATCTAAGCACCCCCTGACCAATGGATATCATGATAGTGTGTGTTGGTACACCACTGCACTAAAAGAGAAAGTTAAGAATTCTATGTAAAGCAGACAACACAGTTTAGAAGTGTAGGAAGCTGGCTCTGCATATGCAATACAAAAAAGAGGTACAGTGTGCACAGAGTCCAATGAGCCCAATGAGTCCCCAAAGGTATGGCAGAGGTTCAAGTAGATAATACCTTACTGTCAATTTAGGTGTAGCTGGGCTGAGCAGTTAGGCTTATCAGAGAGTAGTGTGAATGCATTTGGTGTACATACTCATACAAGGCAGGAACACACACTCGATGACTGACTCCAGGCTGATGTTTGTAGAGAATTATTACTTTAGTTAGTTTTATATCTGGGAACAAAGTTGAACTCCGTTACAGAAAAGTAGACTTTTGTGCAATACTTTCAAACTACTAGCAATACGGTTGTATAGTATTAAAAATATTTTACATTTGCATGAAAGGTTTTTCAGTACAGAACTAGATACTTTGTATGCAGGATCACACTTCGAACAACACAGTGAGAGACTAATGCAATCCTATGGGAAAAGGTGAGTAACTTACAGGTAAGTAAGCGGTCTTGAAGTTCAGTCTCCAGAGGTTTTGGTCAACACAGGGCAAGGGTCGGACCAAGGTAGGTACTGCATCACCAGCAGCAATGGGGCGGCCAGGTGCAGCGGTCACTGGGCCCAATATTTCTAATGGAGACTGGGGGCACCTTGAAGAGGCACGTTTACAGGAAAGCACCTGCAAGTTAGGTACACAGGACCTGGGGGTTAGGATCAGCAATGAAGGGGCCACCAAAGAGCACCGAGACTGCACCACAAGCAGCACAAGGGAGGCCTGGTGCAGAGTGCAAAGGAGGTGTCGGGGGCACCGTTGAAACTAATGGAGATCCTCGGTTCCGAAGGCTGGCTGAAGGAATATCATGAACGAAGAGGTAAGTTGGACAATGGGGGTGATGCCGGTACACCGTTTGTTGGGCACACCAAGGCCGGGGGCTGAGAGTGCAGGAGCGTCTTGTTTTTTTCACCAGATCCGGTCGTGAGGACCCTTTAGGTTGAGGCTGCAGGCGTCGAGGGGGGAGGTCAAGAGAGGTCGTCCAACGCTGGATCCTAAGCCAGGATCACCTAGGAGACTTAACTGGGTTGGTGGGCCACCTGGACTCGGGCCATTGGCGTTGAGTGCAGAGTGGTGCAAGTGTCACAGATCAGTCTGGATCCAGAGTCCTTGTGTTGATTTCTTGGCTGGACAAATCCGGTATCCAGGGGAGCCAAGAGTCTTTGTTGACGACAGCGCAGGTCTCTGGGGTTCTTGGAGGTTAATGGCTGCGGACCATGCTGGTTTCTTGGAGCAGAGTAGCATTAGGAGGAGGAGAAAGGCAGGTAGGGCTGGGTCAAGTTACTTGTCATCTTCTCAACTGCTGCACAGCTCTTTGGTCCTTCTTCACAGGTCAGCGGATAAGAGGAACAAGGTTCAGGGGAACGTTTAGATACTAGATTTAAGGGAGTTACGGAGGTCAGGCCCCTAGGGTGACTACACCCTTTGGCACCCCTCCTTTTGGGGAGAGGGGCACATCCCTGTTCATATTGGGTATACATCTCCAATTCAAGATGTAGAATTTCTAAGAGAGGGGTTAACCTCAGCTCCTGGCGACCCTAGGGGTGTGCCAGGCTACGGTGGATACTCCTACTCTGTTTACTAACATTGCTGCCTGTCCTACTGCCAAAAGTGGGGTCCGGACATGAGTGGCGGGCATCTCCACTAGTTGAATCTGCCTAAATCAGCTCATCACAAGGTGAGGGCCTTTGAGGCTCACCGCCAAGTGTTGCTGTTCCTGCCAGGAGGTGGTGTGAAGCACCTCCAACCAGAGCAGGTTTTGCTTCTGACCTCAGTGAGCACAAATGCTCTCACCCCATGAGGTTAGAAACCGGTCTGGTGGTGGCTGGCTGGCAGGGATCAATCAGCCAATATACTAGAGGTCGGTCATTTTTCAGGGAACATCTCTAAGATGCCTCCTGAGTGCATTTAGTAATACATCCAACACTGGCATCAGTGTGGGTTTATTATGCTGAGAAGTTTGTTACCAATTTTCTCAGTGTTCAGCAAAGCCATCATCGAGCAGTGGAGATCGTGTAGACAAACTTCCAGCCCATGTACTCAAAAGGGCTTAATTGCACTTACAATGTGTGTGAATGGCACAGACACTGTAGGTGTACCCTCACCAGTGGTATGGTGAACCCAGTCTTAGGACTGTGAGGCCTGCTAGAGGGGTGACTTACCCATACCACAGGCAGAGGGGTGGGCATGGCACAAAGGGATGTCTGCCATGTCGACTCTTCAGTTTGGTCTGCACCAAAACAAGCAGCCTGCAATGGCAGTGTGTGGGTGTTAAGGTGAAGGGGGTCTCTGAGGGTGGCACAACACATGCTTCAGCCTTCAGAGGCCCACTCTGGTCACAAGGCCATTGGCACCAGGGTTACCGGTTACAAGAGGTTTATGTGGGGGCCTGAGGTGTGCCAATTATAATTAATACTAAGAAATGTATAATGTGCACAGCTACCCCAGGGCGTTTCCCGGCGCAAAGCGGAAGTAGGAGAAAGTGAAAGAGGATCTGCATAGCTAGTTAGAAAACCAAGGTCTTTAAAGCCTTGCAGAATGCCAGAATGGATGTGGAGTCTCTCAAGGAAGCTGGCAGGGAATTCCACAGTAGCGGCTCTAAATAAGACCAAGATTGGCCTTTCATGCTAGTCAACTGTCATTTTTGTACAATAAACAGAGTCTGCAGAGAAGATCTCAAGGGACGGGAAGAATGGACCAAGTCCAAGAGATATTTAGGGGCAATACCAAATTTGACCTTGAACATGTGGCACAATGCTTTAAACGTGATACGGTTCGACACAGTAAGCCAGTGTAGCTCACGTATAAAGCTAGAAACAGAGGTAAACTATAGAGAAGCCGGGCAGCTCCCTTCTGCACAAGTTGTAGCCTATGGCGCCAAAGTACAGTACACTGTCGTAATCCAGTCTGGAAACAACAAAGGCCTGGATCACTGTCCTCTGTGCGGAGAAGGGAATCAGCCTCAGGATCTATTTCAACAACTTAAGAACTGCAAAGCAGGTGGCCTTCACCTTGGCCACTTGTTGTTTCATGGATAATGACTCACAATGAACCCCAGATTCTTAACACTACTTGTGGGGGTAGGAGGAGCTCCTAGTTCGACGGGCCAGTGACGTGGTCCCCAGAGTTCAGGACTTTTACCTAGAATCATAACTTCAGTTTTGTCCCCGTTGAGCTTGAGCCAGTTATGCATCCAAAGAGAGATCTTGCTCAAGCTGAGATCAGAGGGCCCATGTCCCTGCTCTGGTGAGAGGGGAAAAAATTATATGCGTACAAAGGTACAGTTTTGGGAATGAACACAGGTGCTAAGGGCCTGGTTAGCAGGGTCCCAGCACACACTCGGTCAAGTTTGCATCAGGTATCTGGCAAAATCTTAGGGGTTAACCATGCAAAAAGGGGCACTTTCCTACAAGAGGCCATATGGTTGTCAAGTTTACAATCCGTACATCACCATCATCCTTTCTATGTAACAGAAAGGTGTTGTGAAGCTCTAACCTTCAGCAAAACGAAACAATTCCCACAATATATTTTTTTGGTGCCTAATAAAATTATCACCTCATCACACTGCCCGAACTCTCTCCCAGCTGTCCATCTTCTAGAGGTTATCTACCCTGGCAGAATCTATGACGGACCCTGGAGTAGAAGACTCTCACCTGTAGCAACCTGATGTCCAAGCCCTCTGCTGCCGCTGTGGATCATCACGCACACCTGTCCCTTGTGGTCAATGCCCATCTTTTTGGCAGCATACTCATTGAAGATCTCATCCACGACCTGAATTTCTGCATAATGATTCCCAGCCCCTAGCGTACCCAGCTGCAAAACAAAAGCAAGTAAAGAACTTGAGCTCACTCAAGCAGAGACACACAGGCACAACCATGTTGAACACCAGCAGAAAAAAGGCCTACTATTAGCCACAATCGAAAGACTTGTTACATATTTTTAAATCCAATATCTACAAGAATGGCCAACATTTTTTTGTGTCAAACAACCAAAAAAATAGCCACATACACAGGAAAGCAAGACACGATTTCAAGCTCTTGGTATGTAAGAGGTCAGTGGCACACTTAGAGACTCCTAATCTTCACAATCTTTTTAAACAACAGTCTCCTCACCTGCTCACTCAGTACACCCCACCCACCTACTATGTGTGTCACTGCCTCAAACCTCTGTGTCACAACACCCACAAACTCCTCTGGCACCCGCAAAATCAATTATTCTGCATTCACAAAATACACATCTCCTCTGATTCCTTGTTATACTGCCATCACACCATTTTCTCTGAAATGGCTTGCTTCATAGTCTCATCTTCTCATTTTATTTCCTTTCTCAAATGAATTAAGTTCAATCCCCGGTTTTCCCCTCCTTCTGAAGTCGTTCTTCAACTACTCAATACAAAACCCAAGGGTCGTCTCTGTGGCTATTTCCGAGTGCCCTTAAAATGTCTGCGTATATATTAATTACCGTAAGGCACACAACAATATTCAACGAAGTTTAGACCATTAAAAAGGAGACAAAAGTGCCATATAGACTCACAAATGTACACCGTTATACCTGTGGCAGGCCTCGTTTCTTTGCCTTGGAGGAGACCTTATTGGGGTCAGCCTGTAGCATCCTGCCGTACTCCTCACAGTGCTCTTTATCCTCTGCCCAGGCATAGCCCTCTCGCAGCGACCAGTCGACACCCATCTCAAGAGCCTCTTCTAGATCCCTATTACCAAACAAATGACAAGAAAAGACAAACAAACACAGACTTTTAGTGGATACCATGGGGAAGGGCTTGAGTTTGCAATCATCCTCATTAGAAGCAGTAGAGTAGAGTAATCTCATCAGTTCCCAAATTAACTTATTGACCAAGTGTAGGGTCTAACAGTACTAGATTAGGAAAGATAATGCATATATTCATCAATAGCACATGCTATTGGAGGAACGTAATTAATGGAAAAAGACAAGCAGCGCAAAGATTCAGATCGTATATTGAAATCAGAACAGAGTGGTTACATAAGTTAAGCGCAAATACTAGCTCTGAATTGGCCAGCTTTGACCAAAAAATAACAAATAAATACATAAAATAGCTTATGACATAAAATACATGAGGATTAGATAAGAGACTCCTAGCATAAATGGACCAATGCTAGACACAACACATTAAATATCACTACAGGATTTCATAACCACTTTTTTGGAACCAAGCCCCTGTCCAACATTAAGTCAAGAAAATGGTATTTAACCAGCATCAGAATGATTGGATACACTAACGGATGTGCTAATGTCGAGGGATATACCGTTTGTTCCTGTAATACTTGCATCATACATTTCCCATGTATGAAACTAAAGGACATTTTTGTTGAATGGGGTGATGGGAGAGGTTTGGGGATGCTAAATGGGTGCAACACTTGTGAGGACCAGAATGTCGTGGCCATATGGCATTGGCATTAGTACATTTTTTACGCCACCAGGCAGTGTGCTGGGGTAGAATAACATTAAAACCTGAAGACTTGAACTTGCTAGCAGTAAATGCCATAATCGGCAATAAAAGGCATCTCATTGTGTCCATTTTCAGCTGTCACATTGCTTTTATTAAGTCTAGTATGTAAACAGTGTTTTTTTTTGTCAAACAGATTTTAATGTTTTCCACAACAAAGATTCAAGGCACAATCCGCCAATAAGCCCACGCAGGGGCCCTTCGAAATTCAAAGCATATCATTTACATCACAGACAAGTGGGAGGATCGGTGCTTCCCATGGTCATAGTGTACCCCAGGCCTATCCGCAACAAGTCCGTAGAGTTCAGCCTCTGGGAGAGTGAGGCACAGTCCTAGTGTGAACCATAGGGGATAGTTTCTGAGAGCAGTGACGCCTCATGAGTGTCTTCGTACTGAGTACTCTCTCTATGCTTCCCAGACCAACCAG
Organism: Lissotriton vulgaris; assembly: GCF_964263255.1. Taxonomy (NCBI): domain Eukaryota; kingdom Metazoa; phylum Chordata; class Amphibia; order Caudata; family Salamandridae; genus Lissotriton; species Lissotriton vulgaris. Next base: position 158,370,291 of record NC_141686.1, on the reverse strand, counting down.
TTGTCAGTGTGCGTGCTTAACTAGTAATGTCTCTCCAGAGCTCAACGAGACCTGAAAGTGGATACTATACCATGAATCAAATATTTAACAAAAATCCCTCAACTTGCCCCCCCCGAACTCCCTTACCCACCCCTCTCCCAGTGGTGGATTTGCTATACAGTAGAGATCCTCAGAGCTGGAACAAATGCATGGCCCTGAGAGTGGAAGGGCAGACCGCCGATGGCAGGCCCTTCAAGAGGAATGAGACTAAAGGTCCCCATCGGTACTCAAAGTTCTTAAAGTCTTCTCGGGATATATCAGACATGCGTTCTAAGCTGAGCAGCTGCCACAGGCGGGAGCGCCAAAGGGACATCGCCGGTGCTTCCCTCTTTTTCCATGCAGCCGCTACAGCCAGTTTGGCAGCTCCCAAGCATAGCCACATAATTCTCTTATCGGCGCTGGTTTGGTGCTCTAGCAAGGGGTCTCTAATGCCAAGCAAGGCCTCTGTCATTGTAGTCGGGATAGGGTATCCCAGGATGGACTTCACCTGAGCTAGAATCTCCTCCCAGAATGGCCTAATGGTGGGGCAGTCCCACCAGATGTGTTGGAAGTCTCCCAAAAGGCCACACCCCCTCCAACATCTGTCTGACGTACCTGGAAAAATTCTAGCTAGCTTAGATGGGTATAAGTACCAATCCATCATTACTTTCAAATGGGCTTCTCTTAAAGCTGTGGATTGATTGAACCGGAAGATATCCGTCCACAGGTGGGTCCACTCTCCTTCCGTGAAGTCCCGCTGGGCCATCCCCTCCCACCAAGACATATATCGTGGCCGTGGGGTGGTCTCTGTGGAGAGTAGGAACTTATACAGCGCCGAGATAGCCCCCTTCATGGATTTAGTTTTAAGGAGGAACAATTCGAACCTGGTGAGGGGTCTGGTGGCACCTTCCCTAATTCGTGGGTCAAGAGCCCAGTGTAGCAGCTGTGCGTGATGGTATCGCTCATGGTCCCCTACCCCATAGTCCCTTTTGCAGTTTTCGAATGTAAGGGGATCATAGTTGTGAAATAAGTGCGTCAGTGCGAGACATCCACCCTCCCTCCAGGCATCAAACGTCCCCTCCCGGAGCGCTGGGGGAAATGAAGAGGTGAAGTGAATTGGTGCGAGTGGTGACGGGAAAGAAGTCCAACCGTCCCACACCTTGAGAGTAGTGTGCGTTGGGGTGCTGATGTAAGCATTCAGGGGTCTGTCCTTTTTATTGCGCCAGATCAAGTCCAAAATCGTCCTACCTGCTACGCTGCGGTCCATGTGAAGCCAATGCTTCTCCGATTCCATTTGGGACCACTCGACCAGAATACGCAGTTGGGCCGCCTTATAATAGAGTCTAAGATCAGGGAGGCCAGCTCCCCCTTCCCTCTGTGGTCGTCGGAGCATGAAAAAGGAGAAGCGTGCCCGCCCTCCCTGCCACACGAACTTCAGGATCATTGTCTTTAGTCGCTTAAAGAAATCCTCCTCCAGGTCTATTGGGAGCGCCTGAAATAGATATATCAGTTTGGGGAGGAGGGTCATCTTTATAGCATGGATGCGTCCCAACCAGGAGAGAAAGAGCGGCTTCCATCTTACCAGATCCTTTTGAATGCGAGAGAAGATTGAGGGAAAATTGGCTGCATATAGTTGCTCAACCTTAGGTGTCAGCTGAACCCCCAGATATTGTATGGAAGAAGACGCCCACTCCAAAGGCGTTAGCATTCGGAGTTGTAAGGTGTCCATGTGTGAGAGGGTAAGATTAAGAATGTAGGACTTATCCAGGTTGACCCTGAAGCCCGCCGCTTTTTCGAAGGAGCTAAGCACTTCTTGCAAGCATGGGAGCGAACCCAGCGGGTTAGATAACGAGAGGAGGACGTCGTCCGCAAAGAGTGAGATTTTATGGGCTTCACCGGAGAAAGGGAGGCCCTCTATCCCCTGATGTTCCCTTACCGCTATAGCTAGGGGTTCTATACTAAGGGCGAAGAGCAGGGGGGACAGAGGGCAACCCTGTCTAGTCCCCCTGGAGTGTCAGAAAGAGGTAGATTGCACGCCGTTCACAGACTTTGGAGTGTGGGTGTCTATAGTTGGCCTGAAGCATTGTTATAAATTGGGGGGAGAAGCCAAACCTCGCGAGTGTGGCCCATAGGAAACGCCAATCCACGAGCTAAAATGCTTTTTCAGCATCGAGGCCGACTAGTACCGCAGGAATTTTAAATTTGTTGGCTTTTTCTATTAAATGGACTATACGCCGGGTGTTGTCATGCGTTTGGCGTCCCTTAATGAAGCCCGACTTAGCGGGATGGATGATAAGCGGCATGAGTTCATACAATCTTTTGGCTAGTATGGAGGAATACAGCTTTGCATCTATGTTTAGGAGAGCAATGGGCCTGTAAGAGGTACAGTGGGTGGGGTCCTTGCCTGGTTTGGGGATCACGGAGATCACTGGCTCGGCCATGGAGTCCGCGGTGTTGCCATCCGCGGCCATTCGGTTAAAAAGCCGGACCAGGTGTAGACTGATATCAGCCGAAAAAGTCTTGTAAAAGACCGCGGTATATCAATCAATCAATCAAGGGCATTTATAGAGCGCACTACTTACCCGGAGGGTCTCAAGGCGCTTGGGGGAGGGGGGTGCTGCTACTGCTCGAACAGCCAGGTCTTGAGCTTCTTCCTGAAGGAGAGGTGGTCTTGGGTCAGGCGCAGGTCGGTCGGGAGGGAGTTCTAGGTCTTGGCGGCCAGGTAGGAGAAGGACCTTCCTCCCGTTGTCGTTCTTCGGATGCGGGGGACGGCGGCGAGGGCGTGACTGGCTGATCGGAGATGGCGTTTGGGAGCGTAGAAGTTGATGCGGTTGTTGAGGTAGCTCGGGCCTTGATCGTGTAGGGCTTTGTGTGCGTGGGTGAGGAGCCGGAAGGTGATTCTTTTGTTGACGGGGAGCCAATGCAGGTCTCTCAGATGTCCGGAGATGTGGCTGTGTCGTGGGATGTCGAGGATGAGTCTGGCTGAGGTGTTCTGGATCCGCTGGAGTCTCTTCTGGAGCTTGGCGGTGGTTCCGGCGTAGAGGGCGTTGCCGTAGTCCAGTCGGCTGGTGACGAGGGCCTGGGTGACCGTCTTCCTGGTCTCGGTGGGGATCCACCGGAAGATCTTCCGTAGCATGCGCAGGATGTTGAAGCACGACGAGGAGACGGCGTGGTCTGTCGGTTTGGGTGCGGTGCCCAGGGTGGGGGGCCACCAGGAGTCGTCCCAGGCGGAGGGCGAGGAGCCCAGGATGCGGACTTCCGTCTTGTCTGAGTTCAGTTTCAGGCGGCTGGTCGTCATCCACTCGGCTACGTCTTTCATCCCTTCGTGAAGGTTGGCTCTGGCGGCGGCAGGGTTGCTGGTCAGGGAGAGGATCAGCTGGGTGTCGTCAGCGTAGGAGATGATGTTGAGGTTGTGTTGGCGTGCGATGGCCGCGAGGGGGCTCATGTAGACGTTGAAGAGGGTGGGGCTCAGCGAGGATCCTTGAGGGACGCCGCAGATGACTTCGGTGGCCTCTGACTTGAACGGTGGTAGACGGACTCTCTGTGTTCTTCCGTCGAGGAAGGAGATGATCCATTCCAGTGCCTTTCCCTTGGATTCCGACGTTGCTGAGGCGCTGCACTAGGGTGCGGTGGCAGACAGTGTCAAATGCCGCGGAGAGGTCTAGGAGGATGAGGGCCGCTGTTTCTCCGTTGTCCATCAGGGCTCCGATGTCATCGGTAGCAGCGATGAGGGCGGTCTCGGTGCTGTGGTTGGCTCGGAAGCCAGACTGTGAGGGGTCGAGGGATCCATTCGTCTCGAGGAAGGCGGCCAGCTGTTTGTTGACGGTCTTCTCGATGACTTTGGCTGGAAACGGGAGGAGCGAGATGGGGCGGTAATTCTTGAGTTCGGTGGGGTCCGCTGTTGGTTTCTTTAGTAGAGCGCTGAGTTCGGCGTGCTTCCAGCTCTCCGGGAAGGTGGCGGTGTCGAAGGAGGTGTTGATGATGTCCCGCAGGTAGGGTGCGATGACAGCGTCGGCCTTGTTCAAGACGTGGTGAGGGCAGGGGTCGGTCGGTGATCCGGAGTGGATGGAGTTCATCATGCGGACGGTGTCTTCGGTGCTGATCGGAGTCCAGGCGCGGAGGGTGGTGGTGGGGGGCGGTGGTTCGGTCGTGGCGTGCGTCGGTTGAGTGCTGAAGCTGTCGTGTATGTCCGTGATCTTGTTGTGGAAGTAGGAGGCGAGGGAGTTGTCAGAGGTCTTGCGATGGGGTGATGTCGTTGTTTCCGGCGTTGGGGTTGGAGAGCTCTTTCACGATGTTGAAGAGTTCCTTGCAGTTGTGTGCGTTGTTGTCCAGCCGGTCCTTGAACGCAGTTTTCTTGGTGGCGCGGATCAGTTGGGGGTGCTTCCGGGTGGCAAGCTTGAGGGTGGTCATGTTGTCCGGTGTTGGTTCTCTTCTCCAGGCTTTCTCGAGGGCTCAGCAGTTCTTCTTGGAGCTCTTGAGTTCGTCGGTGAACCAAGGGGCCTTCTTGCTGCCGGGTCTGCTGGGCGGGGTCCTCAGTGGGGCAAGTTCGTGCGCGCAGTTGCTGATCCACTTCGTGAGGTTGTCGGCGGCCTGGCTGGGGTTCGCTGAGCTGGCGGGAGGGTGCTGGCTCAGGGAAGCGGCGAGCTGGTCGGCTGTGATCTTGTTCCAGCTTCTTCGAGCAACCTGTTGCTGGTGGTGGTGGATCGTCGTTCTTGTGAAGGTGAAGTGGATGCAGCTGTGGTCCGTCCAGTGGAGTGTAGTGGCGTGGCTGAAGGCGATGTCTTTGCTGGATGTGAAGACGGCGTCGAGAGTGTGTCCGGCGAGGTGGGTGGGGGTGGACACCAGCTGCTTGAGTCCGAGGTTGGCGAGGTTGTCGAGCAGGGTGATGGTGTTGCGGTCATTGTATACCCATCAGTGCCAGGCGCCTTGTGGGGTTTCAGTGCTTTGATAGCTGATTGCACTTCCTCGAGGGTGATAGGAGCAGTAAGAGCCTCATTCCATTCTGGGGAGACCTGTGGGACAGGCAAGTCCCTCAGGAAGGCGTGTTGATGATCAGTGTCAAGTGTATCAGCCGCATACAGGGATTTGTAAAATGACCCAAAAAGACCCGCCTTGTCCTCGTCCTTATGGAGTAGAGTCCCTGACCCGTCTTGCATACCCCCTATATATTCTCTTTCTCCTTTGTCCTTCAGTTGTCTGGCCAAGTGCTTCCCTATTCTGTTACCTTGGGTATAGGATAGGTTGCGCAGCTTGAGGAGGGTGAACTCTTCCCTGTTATTATAGATGGCCCGCAGCTTGCTCCTGAGTGCCGTGAGTGTGCGAAGCGTCTGTCTAGTGGGTGCCTGCTTGTGGGACTGCTCAGCAGTCGTTAGTTCCTCTTCTAAGCCTTCCCTTTCTCTTGCGCGCTGTCTATTCAGGGCTGAATTGAGCGCTATGCATTTACTTCTCAAAACCGCGTTGAATGTGTCCCAGGTGTTATATTCAGAGGTCTCGTCTGGGTCGTTAAAGGAGAAGAATTCTCTAATAGTCTCTCTCAACTGCGCATTTGATTCCTTATCCCTCGTCAAGGCTTCTGGGAAGTACCAACGGGCAGGTTTCGGGGCGTTACCAAGCCAGGTAAGACACACTGTATACATCCCATGGTTGGACACCGAGATGGGGAGTATCTTTGCATCCTGTAAATTACCCTGCAGGGACTGACTGAAAAAGATGTAATCCAGTTGTGAATAAGACTGGTGCACGTGTGAAAAGAAAGAGTAGTCTCGGGTAAGTGGGTGTGCTACCCGCCATGTGTTCAAAAGACCCATGTCCCCAATGTGTGTCTGTATAGAGTCGGGGAAAGTGCCCATGTCCGAACGGCGTGTGTGCGTGCTATCAAGTGTTGGGTGCCAGACCAGGTTAAAATCCCCCAGGAGGAATAAAGGACCCTCTGCAAAAGAAATTCTTTTGGCCAGTATTGGGGGCATAAACCGATACCGAAGTGTACATCCTGCCCTTCATACGGCCATTGACCATCAACCATCTCCCATCTTTGTCGCCCTGAGTGTTCATGGGTTGGAACTGAGCGGCCAAGCTGAAGAGAAGAGCTACCCCCTTTTGTTTAGTGGATGCAGAGGCTTTATAGATAAGGGGATATTTCTTATGTTTAAGCCGGTGGTCTTCAGTTTTCAGCAAGTGTGTTTCCTGTAGTGCTACAATATCTAAATGCTGATCTAAAATATATTTCCAGACCTTCTGGCGCTTCTGCGGGGAGTTGAGCCCTTTGACATTCCAGGTTCCTATAGTAAGTGGCATTCTAAGTCAATCCTTTTGTTTCCTCTATAGAAGCCATCCACGGCTTTGCCCTCCCCTTTGGAGCACTCCCTCCTCCCATCCTACCCAGCCTGTGATGACGAAATACCCCTCCTACGTTGCCGAGGCCACCCCAGCCCCCACCCATGTCATAGCCCCCCCTCCGGAGCCCCCCACCGACAGACCATAACATGTCTTTCAAAGGGATTCCGGTGAGAATGTGCACAGTACCGATACCACCAGACCCCCCCCTCCCCAATACATCCCAACAGATCAATGCAAGAACATTCCCAAACATGAAATCCAGTTGTCGAACTGTGATCTAGGCCCTTATAATGTCAGTTCGGACCTGTAGTACTTGTAAGGGTTAAGTGGCAGTGGCGGCTCGACGGCTCGAGACCCCCCGCCCGTCCCTCAACCCCGTTGCCATACTTATCTAAATGTGACCATCCCATAAGCTCTCAGGAGCCAGCTCCAGTGTCTTTGGAAACCTCCTGAATTGCTGCAGCCTTTTCTGGTTCCATTGTCTCTAGATCTTGCTTGAGGTTTTTCTTGGAAGGTCGTCCGCGCCTGACCCTCTGCCAGCCATCGCTTGTCGCTTGGGAGGATTTGAGCGGGGTTCTCGAAGAGCACCCTCCTTCTTCGTCCCCCGGTCGATCCTCTTCGTGTGGGATACCCAGTAGGGAGCAGGTGTCTCTCAAGGAGCGTAATTGGTGGAGGGTTCCGTTCCACTTGAAGATTAACCTAAAGGGGTCTCCCCAGGAGTAAGGGACCCCTTCGTTGCGGAGGAAAGTGGTGGCTATTTGAAAGGATCTCCTCTTTTGTAGGGTGATTGCCGATAGATCTTGGAACAGTTCCATAGCATGGCCTTGATATTGAATAGGCTGTTTGAGACGCGCCGTTTTCAGTATGCGCTCCTTGAGAGGGTACTCGGGCAGAAAAGCCCAGATGTTGGGAGGGGGGACTTGAGATCTGCGGGCCGTACCCACCCGATGTGCTCTATCAATACGGATCTCAAAGTCTTCCCTTTCGTCAAGTACTGTCCGGAAAAGGGCTCGTAGGTAGCCTGTGATATCGTCCCCCTCCGCTCTGGATGGCACATTCCAAACCCGAATGTTTTCGAGGTCCTCCGTGTGGGACTGGAGATCAGTCTGTTGCTCATCAAGCCGAATGATTTCTTGTCTTAGGTACTCCACTTCCTCGCTTCTGGCTTGCCCCGAGAGTTCATTCGTGGCTACTCGCTCCCCAAATTAGTCGACGTCTCGGCGAAGTTCTTTATAGTCCTCCGCCATTTCCTGTCGAAGGGATTGGATATCTTCCTTAAGGGAGGTGAAGAGGGCCTCCATGAATGCCTTGGTCGCCGGGGCTTCTCCCCTTTGCGGTCTGTCCCTTTAGGGGGGGGGTCCTGGAGCCGGTTTGTCCGGGCTTTTTTCGGCTTTGGAGGTCCCTTTGGACAGCATGTCGGTTATGGTGCGGTTCACTTTGCGGTTGGAGGAAGCCATCTTCTCCCCTCCAGGCGGCCCCTCCGTCTCCCAGCCGCTTCGCCTGCTAGCCGGGGTCGCAATCAGTTTGGGCGGGCAAGCAGAGTGGCGAGGGAGAATGGCGCGCTTGGATCGCGTTACCTTTTGTCAATGGGGTGTGCCTCCTGCTCTCGTGATCTGGTGCTGCCGCCCGCAGTCCTCTAGAGCTAACCGCTCTCTTGTGGCTTCGGGAACTCGGCTCCTTCTCTTGGACCAGGGTTCCCGCCCTGTGCTGAGCTGGCGGATCGCCCAATTCCTCTAGGGCAATCCCCCCGTTTGGTGTTCTTTCCGGGGGCCCCCGGGGACACGGCCCCCGTCCTCCGGTCCCTCACTGATTACTGCGGCCTCAGCGACTTCAGCCCTCCTTCTCGCTCAAATGTCGGACCGCAGACAGCAGTGGTGATGCGCGGGCCGCATCCGCGCCCGGAGGCCTGATTCGTGCCCTGTGCTTGTTGTGGGCCTGTTCAAATGTCTTGGTGCCCGGCGGCTGCGGATCTCCCGGCGCTGGCACCGATAACCTGTCCACAAATTTCTGGGCCTTCGCGTCTCCCTCTGAGGCTCTCCGGGCGATGTAGGCTCGAGCGCGCTCTTCCTGGGGCAGTGCGCTCCTAATCTGCCGCCGCCGCCATCACCTGTGCTTGCAGGCCGAGGCCAACTCGCCTCCACCGGCTAGGCCCAAGCCGGGGCCTCTCTTGCTCCTTCGCGCCGGTCCACCTGGTACCTCCTTCCGCGGGCCGCCCGTCCGGGACCCCCGGGCAGATTTAATCGTACGCCTCCTCCGGACCTCCGCAGCAGCCGAAGGGAGCCCCCGGTGTAGCCACCCGGTCTGGCAGCAGTGGCGTGGGTCCCCGCACCTCTCTTCAATGTGGGAGCAGGGTCGCTGCTCTTCGCGCCACAGTGCGGCCCAGCCGGCGCCTCTGCTTCACTGCTCGGTCCTCTGAGTTCAGGACTCGTCGGGCCCCCAATCGCTCCACGGGTGTCCCCCTCGCCCCTGGCTGCCGACATCGTGGCTCGGCAGCGGAATGGCCAGCTAATTAGACACGGCACGGGGAACATGGACGGGGAGCCTCCGAAGAACACGTCTGGCTAAGCCGCCATCTTCATTATGTCCATTTTCAACAAGGGAAAATATGTCAAGCTCAAACCAATACTTTCATCTTTGGGTTATGTTTGAAGAAATACAGCCCTACCATAAAAATTTTCTCTTTGCGATTTTTCCTTAAGAAAAATAGAATTTCCTCAAATGCAACGCTCTTTTAACTGGAAAAAAGTATGGCATAAAAATAAACATTCTACAAGGGAGCTGGTAGTAGGACAGTAAGAGGTCCAGGAGACTCTGAGAATGCCCTTTCATTTTGGCAAACAAACAAAAACACACACACACACATAACTCGGAGTCAAGCGCCTAGAAACCTAAGGGTAGTAGTGCGCTATAGAAATTGTGATAACATATAAATCGTTTTCTTTCCTACTCAGTTCCTCTTCACAAACCCTTCATTCAATACATAGCAGCCTAACTAAAAATAATAAAATGGACAGGAACCTACACCTAGAACACAAATAGAAAAGACAACAGATGATTAGAGTAGATTGGTGGCTACACAGGTCGAAAGGATAGGTTTCTGGCACAGCTTCCTATTAAAGAGTCTGTGGCACTTCCTTTCTCTGTCAGTGCAAAATCTGAAGTCTACCTCGCAGATTATCAGGGAACGCCAACATATTATACCGTCTCCAACTAAAGCGATGTCTGAGTGCTCTGCTAGTACACGTGGAAGTAGCAGAAACTGTCTTCTATCAAACAGTCTTGATTATCATTTATTAAAGAGAACTATGGTCCACTATAAAAGTGTCCCACACCTTAAGTGACCATTCTTTTTTGGAAGATGTACGGTTTTGTTTCCCATACGCAGCAAATGCCAATTGTGTGGCTTTTATGTGTGATGGGACCACTGCTTCACCCACTTACCGGGAAAGCCAAATGGGAACTGTAATGCTGCATGTAATGGGGGCGGGGTCAATGAGTGTGAGGGCAGGATCAGATGTTATTACTAAAAAAGCCAAAGTATTCTTTAAGTTTTTTGGTCTTTCACCTTCAGGTATCCACATTTAAAATAACATGGCGGTCGACAGATCCTGGTGCCTAAGGACAGGGACGGCTGTGCGGCAATGGAGGACCCCCACCGGACTGCAGCTCATGGCAGCCCTCTCTTGATGCTGGACTCTTGTTGCTGCTAAACACCTTGATGTGCAGGAGTCACCGGCTGGTGTCTCCGGTTAGCCTCGAATTGCCTGGCGCTCCCCCCACACCTTAGACGAATGAGACTCTGCAGCAGGGCGGTTGCGGTGTTATCGGGAGGTAGTGATGTCCGATCGCGTTTGAAACAGAGGAGTTTCAAACTGCCTGCAGTTTCGATGCAGTCGGGAGCTTCCGGCTGATTACCTGCACCGGAGTGGATTTCACGCGAGGGAGTCATCGGCCAGCAGCCACAGAGAAGGGGCCTGTTCCCCTAACAGCGAGGGATAGCCAGACAGCCAGGTAGGCCTGCGTGTCTCTACCCCCGCCCTCCCTTGGCCCCGGGTTAGTGTGAGAGAAATGCACACACAGTCTGGCTCACGCGGCGGGGGCAGATGACTGGGGAGAGTCAGTATGCGAGAATGCTGCTGATTTGAAAGGCTGCCCAGGGAAGTCGGCAAGCCTAAGTCTGTAGCGAGAGTTGTGGACTCTGAGTTTTGCAGGCTGGAGCGGACGGACCGAGTCTGCTAGCTTCATGGCTTCCTGACCAGGAGGCACAGGGCTGCCTGGAAGTGACGTCCTGCGGGAAATGTGATCTTTATTTCCCACCAGGACCCAGAAATATACACTGGCATCGCTCCACGTGGTGTACTACTGACCGTTTAATTCTGGATTTTGATAATAGGTGAACCCTGATACCTCCCGCAAAATGGCTGATCAATGAAAATAGAGACAGGACTACTCGTTCTTTATTTCCTCAGAATGTTAATTAAGTCATCTTTGTTTTGTGTATAGAAATAGACAGAGGACTACACAACATAGTAGCATGGGACATTGAAAGAGTTATAGGACCACTCCACAGTTTTGTAGTTTCATGGCAGCCATCTTACTTGGGGCAATGTTTTTCAAGCACCCATTTATATGTCTCTATATACTCCGTAACTAACCTTCTACATACCCACAGAAGAAATTTAGCGGCATGGCCCAAATGTGTTAGGATTTCTTTTCCCACCCTCCTTCAGCACGCCTCCTAGCTTTCCGGTATCCAGTAGAGGCTCTTTGCTACCCTTGCCTACCACGCCACCCAGCTTTTATCTACCCACTATCTTCTCCGCAGCGATTGTCGCTTCCACGCCACCCAGCCTGCCACTTCCTACCCACAATCTCAGCTTCAGTGACGGTTCTCCACATCCCGCAGCCCGGTCTACAACCAAGACCCTCGTGACTCTACCCACAACCACCTCCTCAGGGACTGCCCTCCCCCCTTCCTCACTGACTCTCCTCTACCCACCCCTCTCCTCATACATCGCTCCCCCACGAGGCTCACTCACATATCTCCCTTTACCATTTCTCCTATTGTGCTGCCCGTATTATGGAACCCGCAGGCGCTCACTCCTACAACATCATTTACCCCTCCGACCTCACAAAAAAATCAGCCAAACGATTCAAACATAATTTTATAAAACGGCACCCTGAAACACTCTTTGCCGATCCTTATTTTTCCACACACAACAAGATTACAACCTCAGACCTCATTCTCCACACAAAACGAAGAGCCCAATGGAGGAGAGAATTCTTCACCTCACTCTATCTCTTCTTAGAGGAAAACCGCGCCTGGCATTAGTCTATATATTTCTCCCTCTCAGCTCTTCCAGGCGACAGCAACCATCACCAATAACGGTATTATCCTTATCCAAGCCACAGACCGCAATCTTTCTCTCATGGACAACATCTTCCCTACCATCAAAAATCTAATGCCCAAACCTCATGGGGGTTCCCAATTTCCATCTCCTTCCAGTACCTTCGCACAGGGAGTCACCTCACCCAACCATTCTGACATCTTAGTCCCCCAACCCCCGCCCCCTTACTACATGTCCTCCCCACCCACCTCTTGCGTCTGACTCTTACGTTACCCACACCCAGACGACCCCAACTAACCCCACAACACCCCTACAACTCCACACATTCGTTCACTGGACATGACCGTCACAGCACCTGTCCCATCAACGGATACTGATCCCCCTACATGACAAGACGAAAGCTTCCCCCCACCCTAACACCAACATCTCTCTTGTCTTGACTTCCTTACAGTCCATTGCTACTCCTCCTAAGCTCTCACCCAGTCTTAGCCTCCCCAGGAAGCCATGCCTTGCCACATGTCCTGACCTCACAGGAACTTAACAACCACGCATTATCCTCTGACCTCCCAATGCTCTCATCTACCCTCACCACTCCTACACTACAGCAAGCCACCCCACGTTCTCAGCCACCTACACCATCCAACATCCCGCTGGTCTCGGCACCTATATCCTAAAATGATTCTCATCATATGTACTCTCCCCTCAACAACCACCCCCTCCGTAGTCTTAGGTTGGCACAGGTAGTGTCCTCACACTACCGCGTTGACAACACGGTACCGGTCGAGCATCCCCCGCCCCCTATCTCCCCCTCCCCACCCACCTTACAACCAAGCACCTCCTCAACCCACACCTCTACAGCCCCCACTCATCCACCCTCCCACACAATACTACCTCCAACATTAGCCTTACCCGCACCTCTGCAGCCCCCCACATGCAGAACACCGCCTTCTACCCTGGTCACACCTGACCCCGACCTTAGATTTGAGGAAATAATGTTGGCTCTACGCTAGATTAAAAAGGAACTACAATCTTTCTTGGACCCGATAACCAACCAACCTGGGCGTAATTTTTCCTCAAGAGCATTTAACCGGCACTACCGATCACATAACTTAATTCACTCCCCTAAACTAATTCCACCCAATCGGAATTCAGTTCCCCTCCTCAATACATGTTTTTCTCCTAAGCGAAGCATCAATCCGCTCTCTGAGAGCGATATACTAGCTCTTCTTCAATCCTACGAACCCTCTCTCAATAATTGCATTACCGCAACTCAGTTGACCATTCCTACTCTCCTCCCTAACCCACTCAGAGTTGCCAGACACAATAATAGAGGGATCGTTGAGAGCAAATTTAGACACGTCCCTCTCACCAAGACCCCTCCTGTTCCCTCCTTACTCCCAGTCTTAAATGCACACTCCTTAACTGTAGATCGGCTCCCAGACATGCTGCGGACATAGCTGAGCTCATCATTTCACAGGAACTAGACCTGCTTTTGTTAACTGAAACCTGGCTAACTGATTCCTCCACCCCACTGATGGACATTCTAGTTCCCCCAAACTACAGCATCATCAGATTAGACAGAATCGGTAAGATAGGTGGAGGGATTGCCTGTATTCACCGTAGTGACATCACGATAAATAGAGCCACATCCCTGGTTTTCACATCCTACGAGTACTTCTGTCTAGACCTTAGCAGCAACGGCAAACAAGCTTGCTCACTGCAAATCATCTATCATCCTCCAGGTGACAATCTCATTTTCTTGGAACAACTCATGGATATGATTTCAACTAATAACTGTACGGAAAACAACCAAATATTCCTCGGCTATTTCAATCTCCACTGGAATGACACCAACGACACAAATGTCAACTGCCTCAGAAGCTTCCTGGATGATTTAGCCTTGAGCAAAACCTGCAATGGCCCTACACATAAGAAAGGTTCAACCTTGGATCTAATTATCTCCAAAATGGACGTCATTCAATTGGAATCGATACAACCCTGGCGCTGGTCTGATCACCACATCATTACCTTCTTTATCAAGGAAACAGTCAAATTTATCTCAGATCAGGCCACGAAACCAAAGATCTGGAAAAGAGACTTGAAACAATTCAACACAAACACTCTACCTTTCTCAAGCTACAACCTTCTACTGCCTCCTGCTGGCACCACAGACGTGCATGATCTCACCAACCACTACCTCAACTCTATGACCGCAATAATCAATGAGGTTGCCCCTCTTCAACTTAAGAGAGTCTCCATTAAAGATTCAAAACCTTGGTACAATAGCCTACTCAACGGAGATAGACGCTCTCTCAGAGTTGCTGAGCGCAACTGGAGATCTATCCCATCGGCTATTCACCTCAAATCACTTCTAATGAAAAAGAGAAATGCCTATTACAAGGATTAAAGGCACCAAAGCAGACTTTTCAAACACCAACTAGAACAAGCTAGAAATCGACACCAAAACTATTTGAGCTAATCAAAATTCAATCTAAGGACGCCCCTCAACGGTACAAGACGCTGCCAAATCGCAACCCAACTGTGAACAAATCTCCACCTTCTTCACTCAGAAGACCCTCAACATCGAGAACGATCTCTTAAAGGACCAATTACTCTATTCGGTGCCACAATCACAACCCCTCCAGCCACCTACAACTACTACACACCAAATCCCTTTAAAGTATGTCCCAAAGAACAATGCCGCCTGGTCGTCCTTTGACACCTACCCGGAAGAGGCTTTGGGTAAGATTCTAAATGCCTTGAAACCTTCCAACCACCTCATCGTTTCGCTCCCTGCTAACGCTGTTAAAGACCTAACCCCATGGCTGCTTCCGCTATGGACCAAAATCATCAACAGTTCACTCCAACAAGGTTGCATTCCAGATACTCTCAAAGTCGGTCAAGTTTCACCCATCCTTAAGAAACCAACAGCTGACCCCACAAATCTTAACTATCGTCCTATATCCAATATCCCTACCCTGGCCAAACTCCTTGAAAAATGCGTACACCACCAACAAAACATATCGTTAACTTTGACCTCCTTGACAACTACCAATCAGGCTTCAGTGTAGGGCACAGCATGGGAACAGCCATGATTCACATTATTGATGATGCACTTCAAATCCTGGACCGGAACAGCTCATGCCTACTCATCCTGCTGGACCTTTCCTCAGCTTTTGATACAGTCAAACACAAGAGTTTGCTGGATCTGCTCAGACTGAGGATGGGTCTTTCAGGGCCAGTGCTAAATTAGTTTACCTCCTTTCTTCATAATCAAACACAACAATTCACGATTAACAACACACTTTCCAACCTAGTTCCAGTAAGGCTGGGCGTCCCCCAAGGATCCTCACTTTCCCCGACATTGTTTGACTTGTTCATGGAGCCGCTCACCGAAATTCTTCAAGCGACTAACGTGCAATATCATATTTAAGCTGATGATACACAACTGTATCTAAAGATAACACCTTAGAAGACATTAAACAGCTGAACTCCACACTCATGAACACCCAAACATGGTTGGCAGAAAATCATCTCAAACTGAAGGCTCTAAAGACTGAATTTCTCCTTATAGCCTCCCCCGCTAAAATCCCTCTGATGCAAAACTTAATCCAACACCTCACTGCACTCAATGTGCATCTAACTATTGTGGATTCAGCAAAATCACTGGAAATAACTCTGGACAGCAATCTCAACATGCAGAAACACGTTAGCAACACGACAAAGGGAGCAGACTTCCAGTTAAACATTCTCAGGAAATTGAAGCCATTCTTACCAGTCAACGATTTCAAACAGGCTGTACAAGCGCTAGTTATCCCCCGTGTGGATTATGGTATTGTCTCTCTATGCGGCCTCCCAAAAGCGTCTACAGCAGCCCTTAGAGCATAAATAAACTCTGCAGCAAGACTCCTCACCGGTTCCAAAAAACGTTCCCACATCTCCCCTGACCTAAAAGCCCTGAACTGGCTCTTGTTTGAAGCAAGAATTCATCTAAAAATTGCTTGCATGACACATAAGGCCTTACACCACAAGGCACCCATTTATCTCGCACAGAAATTCTCTGGTGGCTCAAGGTCCTCTAGGGGTGCAGGTAACCTTCTTCTGAAACCTCAAAGATTCAATAAAAAAAATATATATGAATGATCCTTCTCTGGGATGGCGCCTAGGATTTGGAATACTCTTCCCCCTGAAACCAGATTGAATTCTTCTTTCGTATCTTTCAAAAAGGAGGTAAAAGCGATTCTCATGGCAAAATTTACTTGACCACTCTACCCGGCCATGAACCTGAACCTTTTTCTTCCGAGACTCGCTGTTTATGACCTTGGAACAACTATGATCCCATGGTTTGGTATTTTCACGACTGAGAAGTTGGCCTGATATGTGGTGTTTCCAATTCTGGAACCACCTTGTATCAGTCCAAACAATCCCTTATGGTGTCTGGTTGTAAGTCAACCTTATTAGACAAGCTATCCTAGGGGTAGCATGGACTAAGCAGCCTTAAAGGCTTAACTTAAGAGGTCGTGTTAAGCGAGCTGTTTTACCACATACAATCCTGTAATACCAAATGAAAGGACACCACACAAGTATATATTATAAAAATATATGTGTTTATTTCTAAATTAATCCCCAGTACTCTTTATGAGCAAAGGAACACAAGCGTTAAATCAAAAGCACAGTATAACATATAAAGTTGCACAATTATGGATGAGGGCGGGTGGCCACTCAAACCATATATTAAAAAAGTGGTATAAGAGATACCAATCGAACAGTGGTTAGGCCTAGGGCCTAGAGAATCGCTGGGAGCAGTCAGGACTAGCAATGCTGAAGTCGGGAGAAGCCAGCAGAATTCGGGTGCAGCACGTAAAGTGCGGCTTGCACCAATGCAATGTCAATGGTGCATAAAAGTTACACAAAGTTAGTTTAAAGATACTTCCGCTGAACCTAGAGGAACAAAACTTAAGACACAGTCCCTAGAGGTGTGTACCAACGTGGGCACACCGGCGATGCAATGTTACCTCACCCATAGGAAGTGGGTGCACAGGGTCGAAGTGGCGTCGGGTTTTGACACGCAGGCTCTTGGTGCTTGGAGCTCAAGATGCTGCAGGCGATGGGAAGCAGAAGTGTCCGGTGTGATCCAAGGGTGGATCCAAGTCGAGATGAATCTGAAAGCAGAGGGGACAGAGTCTGGGTCACTCAGCAGTGACCAGGGTGGAACCAGGACGGAACCAGGCAATGTCGGGCGCAATCAGATGGTTGTCGAGAGGCTTCTCTCCGCTGTCACATGGGCTCTGGGGCATCTGCGACGTCCAGGAGCAGGTCACGATCTGTCCCACGAAGGCTCTCGCCGTCAGCACCGTCTGCTTCAAGATTGCAGCAAACAGCACTTGGCAAAAGCAATCCACGCGGAACTGGGAGATTGCTACTCACTCAGACCAGGAGGGTCAGAGGGGGGCTCCTTTTTCACAGGAGCTGGTGCAGATCTGGAGCAACCAGAAAAGCAAGTCGGTTTAAGGTTTTCGTCGGCACAGGGGCCACAAGCCAGCTGGCAAGTGACCGGGCCAACGCATCGAGCCAACACAAGCAGAAGGGCCCCACGCAGCACTCGTCGAGTGTGGAGGGGGTAGCTTTGGTGCAAGTGTAGCTCAGGGTTGGGGCTTCTCAAACCCCGGTGTACAGCTTCGAGGTCACTTGTGGGCTGCACGGTCAGCGTCTCGTGGCCTTTTCAAGACGGCGTGCCCCACGCTTCCGGTCGCCTCCACGGGTCTCAGCTCTGCAGGGACTGTAGATCGGGCTGGAGGAAGGCAGGCAAGCTTGATCTCGTCGATCTCTGTCGCTCGAGTTCCGGCGGGAACAACAACAAAGCAAGGGTCGAGGTGCTGGATGGTACCTGTTTGCACAGGGTGGTCACTCCTTGACCACAAGGGAGATTCTTCAGTCTTCTACGTTGAGTAGGATGTCGAAAGGTCCAGAGTATCGTTTCTTATGTTTCTTCAGGATAATCTGAGTTGCATTGGCACTGCTCCCACTCTTATTCGAATCTGGTGGGCTGGACATCCTGCTAGGTCCCCTCCTATGGGTGGGACCCAGGAAGGGGGTGGATACACCCCTTTCCTTTGATCCAGGCCGCGCTGGGACTGGGGCTGGTGTGCCCCAGAACCGGTTTGGCCGGATTATGCAAGGGGCAGCCTTGTGCTCCCCAGGCAGTGTCTGGTTTCTTTGAAACCTCCCTGCTACAATCCACTATCTCCTGTCTGGGGTGGTTTAACACTGCCCTGCGACAGATAACCCTTTGTCCCGGCCACCATTTGCTGAGTTGTCAGCAGCAGGAGGCCAGACCCGTGTCTGTGGCAGAGGCATCCATTTTGTGGATCTGAGGCTCTTTTAAAATCAACCGCGTTTCAGTAAATCAACATGTCTTCTCCCTCTAGAAGGGTGGAATGCTACTCCCGTCACCAGAACTGGCGAGGGGGTAGTATTCCAATTCGTATGACACCTTACATGACATGTTTTGATAAAGCCAAACCAAAGTTGCTATATAACCGCAAGGATTATAAGGCACTTAATAGTATATGGTATGGCATTATCCCGGATCAGCTTAGGGAGTTGTTCCCGACAGCTGCAGACAGGCTCAGCTCATGCCAGAGTTCCATCTCACATAGAACCACGCACTCTGCCTCCAGGATTGATAAGGCCTTCCATAGGAGTGACTCACAGGTTTATATGTGTCCAGATATAGGTTTAGATATAGGTATACTATAGCTACGCAAGGGGTGATTACACCCACTTGCCCCAGCTGAGTGATCAGCCAGTTGTGTCAATTTAAGAAACAGCCAGGGGTGGCAAAAGATATGCTGCAGCCCCTGGTAGGCCTTGGTGGCACCTATGCCCTGAGCACCTATAGTGCGTGGTACTGGGGCTGACAAGGAGTCCATTTCCAATTGTGGTATGTACCTATAGCATATGTATTACAAATTTAGAGAGAGAACAGCAGGCTGGGGGTCTGATTAGCAGGCCCACAGCCTCAGTAAGTCGAAAACCAGTGAAGCAAAAAGCAAAAATTGGGGTGACCATAGGATAGCAGACCCTACTCTCCTACACAACCCCCCCCAAACGCAGGGACATTAAACTTAATCTTGACCAGATAAGTCTTCATGTTCTAAGTGGAAGTACCTGGAGAGACCATCTGCATTACCATGGTCAGTCCCTGGGCGGTGCTCCACTGTAAAGTCCATCCCCTGTAGGGAAATGGACCACCTGAGCAGCTTGGGATTTTCACCCTTCATCTGATTTAGCCACAATAGGGGCTTATGGTCTGTCTGAATTAGGAAGTGAGTACCAAACAAGTATGGCCTCAACTTCTTCAGGGCCCAAACCACAGCAAAGGCCTCCCTCTCAATAGCTGACCAACGTTTCTCCCTGGGGGTCAGCCTTCTGCTAATAAAAGAAATGGGCTGGTCTTGACCATCTTGATTAAGTTGTGAAAGCACAGCTCCCACCGCCAACTCAGAAGCATCTGTCTGTACAATGAACTGTTTGGAGTAGTCAGGACTCTTCAGGATAGGTGCAGAGCACATAGCCTTCTTCAGGTCATCAAATGCTTTTTGACAGCTAACTGTCCACTGAACCTTTTTGGGCATCTTCTTGGATGTCAAGTCATTCAAATGGTGTCACAATGGACCCATAGTTCTTTACAAATTTTCTGTAATACCCAGTCAGGCCCAAGAAGGCTCTGACTTGTGTCTGGGTAGTTGGAGGAGCCCAGTCCTGTATGGTCTGGATCTTGCTCTCCAATGGTTGAACCTGACCCCCACCTACTAGGTGGCCCATGTACACAACCTTGCTCTGCCCTATCTGGCACTTGGTAGCCTTGATAGTCAGGCCTGCCTTTTGCAGGGCCTCCAGAACCTTCTTCAGGTGGATCAGGTGATCCTCCCAGGTGGAGCTAAAGACAGCAATATCATCTAGATATGCTGCACCAAAGTCATACTACCCAGCAAGGACTTGATTCACCAACCTTTGGAAGGTGGCAGGTGCATTCTTCAAACCAAAGGGCATTACCACAAACTGATAATGTCCACTTGGGGTAGAGAATGCTGTTTTGGCTTTTGACTCTTCAGCTAGTCTTATCTGCCAGTAGCCAGCTGTCAAATCAAATGTGCTCAGAAACTTGGCAGAAGCCAATTTATCAATGAGCTCATCTGCTCTTGGAATGGGATGTGCATCTGTCCTAGTGACAGCATTGAGACCTCTGTAGTCCACACAAAACCTAATTTCTCTCTTTCCATCTTTGGTATGAGGTTTTGGCACAAGGGCCACTGGGCTAGCCCATGGGCTCTCTGATGGCTCAATCACTCCAAGCTCCAACATCTTTTGCACCTCAGCCTTTATACAATCCCTGACATGGTCAGGTTGCCTGTAGATCTTATTCTTCACAGGCAGACTGTCACCAGTGTCCACCTCATGGGTGCACCAGTTAGTCTGGCTGGGTGTGAGTGAAAACATATGCCTGTGGGCCTGCAACACCTGTCTGCAGTCCACCTGTTGCTGCTCAGTGAGGGTGCCTGCCAAGGCTACTCCATCAACTGAACCATCATCAGGGTTCTGGGAAAGCAGGTCGGGGAGAGGGTCACTCTCTTCCTCCTGATCCCCATCTGTGGCCATGAGGAGACTCATGTCCTCCCTGTCAACAAATGCTTTCAAACGGTGTACATGGAGCACCCTGTGGGAGCTCCTAGGGGTGCCAAAGTCAACCACATAGGTGACTTCTCCCTTTTTCTCAATGATAGGGTAGGGTCCAGTCCATTTGTCCTGGAGTGCTGCTGGGCCCACTGGGTCCAACACCCACACCTTCTGCCCTGGCTGGAACTCAACCAGAACAGCCTTTTGGTCATGCCAAGCTTTCTGTAATTCTTGACTTGCCTCAAGGCTTTTGGATGCTCTCTCCATGTATTCAGCCATCCTGGAGCGGAGACCAAGTACATAGTCCACAATATCTAGCTTAGGCTTTTTGAGAGGTAACTCCCATCCTTCCTTCACCAAACACAGTGGACCCCTCACAGGGTGGCCAAACAAAAGTTCAAAAGGGCTGTAGCCAACCCCCTTCTGTGGGACCTCTCTGTAAGCAAAGAGCAAGCAGGGTAAAAGGATGTCCCATTTCCGCCTAAGCTTCTCTGGTAGACCTTTTATCATTCCCTTTAGGGTCTTGTTGAACCTTTCAACAAGCCCATTGCACTGGGGATGGTAGGGTGTGGTAAACTTATAGTTTACTCCACACTCTTTCCACATTGCTTTTAAGTATCCAGACATAAAGTTGGTAACTCTGTCTGAAAGAACATCCTTTGGAAAGCCCACTCTTGAGAAAACTGCAATGAGGGCTTTTGCCACCACAGGTGCTGTGGTGGTCCTCAGGGGAATTGCCTCTGGGTACCTGGTGGCATGATCCACTACCACCAGTATAAATCTGTACCCAGATGCTGTTTGAGGATCCATGGGACCCACAATATCTATTCCAACTCTTTCAAAGGGTACCCCCACCACAGGTAGTGGTATCAGGGGGGCCTTTGTTATGCCACCTGACTTACCACTGGCTTGGCAAGTGACACAGGAGCGACAAAACTCCTTGACATTTTCTGACATGTGAGGCCAGTGAAAGTGTGGAACAAGCCTGTCCCAAGTCTTATTCTGGCCTAAGTGTCCTGCAAGGGGAATATCAGGGGCCAAGGTGAGAAGGAAACCCCTAAACTTCAAAGGTATAACCAACCTCTTGGTGGCACCAGGCTTGGGGTCTCTAGCCTCTGAGTAAAGGAGTCCATCATCCCAATAAACTTTATGGGCACCTTGAGCATTCCCTGCAGCCTCAGCAGCAGCTTGCTGTCTGAGGGGTTCAAGTGAAGGGCAATCTAATTGGGCCTGCCCCAGGTCTGCCCTTGAGGGTCCCCCTGTCCCCAGAAACTCAACCTGGTCAGGTTCAAGCTCCTCAGAGACAGTCTCCTCTTGGACTGCAGAATCAGTTTCCTGTGAAACCTGATCCTCAACCTGGGGCAAGTGGGAAGGCACAGCCTTAACCCTCTTGCTCCTTCTCTTGGGTTGTGGTTGGTCTAATGTTTCAAGATCCACCACTGGTTCATGAAGGCACTTCTTAGCCTGAGACCTTGTCACTGCAAGGACATGAGCTGAAATCCCTAGCATTTCTGCATGAGTCCTGTAATCTACTTCTGACCAAACTGAGCTTTCAAGTTCATTGCCTAACAGACAGTCTACTGGGAGGTCTGCACTCACAACAACTTTCTTTAGGCCATCTACCCCTCCCCAGGAGAAGTTCACAACAGCCACACTATGTGAAGTAGTGGAGTTGCTTGCATTGGTCACTAGGTAACTTTCACCTAGTACAATCTGACCAGGGTCCACAAAGTATGGTGTCACCATAGTGACACTGGTACAAGTGTCCCTGTAGGCCTGAGCCAGTTTCTCATTGATTAAGGGAGTCTGCCTATATTTGCCCAGGTTACCGGGGCTCACTGCAGTGGTCAAAGATAAGTTCTGGATAAGGAATCTGGAGGCGAGGCCCCACTGAAAATAGATGTTATCAGATCAGTTAATATTTTCTGAATTTGGGGCGCAAAAACCTTATAAAATTCCATGGGGATCCCGTCCAGACCTGCGGCTTTACAATCGGGGAGGGACTTAAGAGATTTCTGTATCTCTTCCCAAGTAGGAGTAAGTTCTAATATGTCAGTAGAATTTGTGGAAAGTGTTTCAAGATTAATCTCGTTCAAGTAACTGGTGATATCACTCTCAATTATGTCAGTCGGATCTTTATTCTCCTCAGTGTACAGTTTAGCGTATAAGTCCTGAAAGCCCTTACGTATTAAGTTAAAATCTTTGGTCTCCTCTCCTGATTGGAGTTTAATGGTGTGTATTTCGCTGTTCGACACCTGCAGTCGGGTCTTGACCGCCAAATGGTGCCCTATACTGTCGCTACATTCGTAATTTTCTTGTTGTGTAGCGGCCCACTTTGCAGCGTTTTTTTCAGAGAAAAATGCTCCAATTTTAGCTCTGACCAAAACAATCTCATCTTGGATAGCCTCGGTATTTAACCCTGCTTGAATGGCTTGTGTTAGTTTACTTTCAGCAGTCTTAAGCTTCTCCTGGAGATCAGAGATAGCAAGTCTCTCCTTTTTGTTTTTACCCACTGAAAAACCAAGAGTTTCGCCCCTGATGCCTGCTTTAAGTGTGTCCCAAACTATGGCCAAGGGTGCTGTCCCCACATTTATTTCTAGAAAATCCTGTATCCATCCCTGCATATGCGTCTGATATGTTAAATCTTGCAGTAGGGCTTTCTCAAAGCTCCAAGTGGAAGGAGTTCTAGGTTTTGACAGCCCCTTGATGTTGAGAATAATGGGGTTGTGATCGGACATAACATAACATAACATAGTCCCGCGTTTTATGTTAAAAGCATTTTTTACCGGGCACGTTCACCAAGCGGTTTCATGGCGCTCCTGACAAAAACGGAAACTTGGGCGGAGGATTTACTCAAATGCTGAATTAAACAGAAGGGTTTTTAACAGTCTGCGAAAACAATCGTAGCTGGGACAGAGACGAAGTGCTGTTGGGAGGGAGTTCCAAGTGGTGGGGGCCATGACAGAGAAACTCAGACCTCTATGCTTTTTCCGTCTGGTTTTGGGAACGACAAGTAAATTAAGAGATGCTGAGCGGAGATCTCTGTGGGGAACATAACGTGTCAGGCAAGAGGAGATAAAGGCAGGGGCTAGATCTGATAAGGCTTTGAAGATAGTACATCCAAGCTTGAAAGTGCAGCGTTTGGTAACAGGGAGCCAATGGAGGCTACGCAGAAGGGGGGTGACGTGCTGATGTTTCGGCTGGTGGAAGATCAGGCGGGCTGCCTGATTCTGCACCAGTTGTAGCCTGTGTAGATGGAATGCTGGAATCCCAACATACAGAGTGTTAGCATAGTCGAGTCTGGAGGTAATAAGTGCTAGGATGACAAGAATCAGGGCATCTCTGGTGAGGAACCTGCTGATTTTACGGATCCTCCTTAGATGGAAAAAACAGGAGGAGGTGACTGCGTTGATTTGTGGCCTCATAGAGAGGTCGCCAGAGATGACCACCCCAGACTCTTCACAGTGCTAACAGGACTAGGTGGCACCCCCAGTGATGAAGGCCAGAAAGTCTCAATAGTACTGTTGTTAATAAGACAGGATGATATGAAGAAATAATCTAGCCTAACAAGAGTGTGGTGAGGGGCAGAGTAGAAAGTGTAGCAGGGGTTGGAGGGTTTCAAGCTGGCCCAAACGTCTTTTAGGCCATGCGTCTCTACCAGATTAGTCAGGGCCTGAAAGACCAGTGGTTTTCTGCCCTTATACTTCCAGGTACTATCGGTAGCACAATCACTGGGTAAGTGTAGGTTGAGGTCGCCACAGAGAATTATTGGGATAGGCCAGGGCGCTAATTCCCTGACAATAAGTTGAGGACCCCTGGGTCATCCGTGTTTCTACCATAAATAGAACAGAGTGTGAAAGAGGGGCTGCCAGGAAGAAGACATTCCGTTATGACCCACCTACCGAGGGGGTCTGCTTTGGACCTGGGAGCGTTGAGAAGGAGCCTTTTTTCAGCAAGGATTCCCACCCCCTTGGTTTTTGATCCTTGAGAGGTAGCCCCCAGGATTTTGAATCCTAGAGAGTCAAGTAGGTATTTCTGTGAGCCTTCGACATGTGTTTCCTGCAAACAGTAGATGTCTCCCCTCAAGGTTCTGAGGCCCTGCGAAACACTTTGTCTTTTGGAACGGTCATTTAGCCCGCAGATGTTTAAGCAAATGATTCTTAGAGTATCAAGGTTAGCCATTTAAAAAAGTGTTGTTCGTCATTCAGTGCCATGAAGTATACAGTCTGCTTGTGTGTGTCTTCAATAATTGAGTAGTGAATTAAACCAAACAAAGTATAGTGCCCATTCTTCCAATAGAAGTGCAAGTGCAAGTACCTCCCTCTTCCCCCCCCCCCTCCCTCCCACCCCCCCTTTTCTGAGCAATCAGGTAAACCCTGAATGATGGTAATCTACATGAGCCCCAGCCGCTAGCCACGCCGGAATGACAGAAAAAAAACAAAACACAAATAAGCTGTCTCCTCTAGAAGGTCAGATGCCAGGAATCCTTATACAGTTGCTATGTGTTGATTGACAAATATAGGAGAAGAAACTAAGAGAAAGATAAGATTATAGCGTAAGGGCATAAGGTATGAAGGAATCAATATGTGTGGCAGGAGGGCCAGACATGATCAATAGTCAATAATCCATAGTCAGTGATGGCTTATAATGGGCGCCTTGCCAGGATTCTTGCCGGGTGGGTAGCGTCGGGTGAAGATAGAGCTAGAGCTAAAGCTATAGTTTGATTCATCCGTTGTTTTTCTTGGACTTCAGTTCTTCTAGGTATTCCCCGGCTTTTATTTCCGATACAAAGATTTTGTTTGTTCCATTGCATATAACCTTTAGTCTGGCGGGATTCATTAGAAACACGTCTGCCCCTTGTTGCTGAAAAGGCAAGATTAATTGTCTTAGGCGCCATCTGCGCTCGACTGTCTGATGGCAAAAGTCTGGCTTTGCGAAGAAGTTTATCCCATTGGCCCCTTTTTTAGAGTTGAAACGGGCTGTATCGTAAATCATCTCTCTAAGAAGAAAGTTTCCGAAATAGACCAGGAACACCCTCGGGTGTCCTCCAGCTGAATTATGTTGTAGTTTTAGGTGAAAGGGGAAACGGTGCGCCCTCTGTACCTCACGGTCCCAGTCCCAGCCGGATTCTTCAGGGAAGGATTCTTGAAGTAGCTTGACGATGAAACGTCTTGGATCTTCCCCCTCCTTCCCTTCGGGAATACCAAGTAAGCGTAGGTTGTTTCGACGCTGGCGATTTTCCTGGTCCTCCATCTTTGTCATTAGATCGATCATGCAGGCTGTATTGGACTCCCCCTGTTTAGTGGTCAGGGCCTCTGTTTCCAGGTGTTCCGTTCGGGCTTCCACCATGGTGACCCGTTCGCTGATATTGGAGCAGGTCTTATTCAGTCGCCTTAGCCCGCCCTGCAACTTTTTAGCGGCATTCTTAGCAATGCGATTATCTGCCCGCACTTCTTCCTGAAAGTCCTTAATGGAGGCCAGAATGGCTGCTAAAGAAGGTTCGGAGGGGTCTGTTCGCAGGTTCTTTGTGTTTCCCCGCTGAGTAGAACTTGAATCTTCTTCATCCGGGGGGTAGGACACTTGAGAATCTGAGTAGTCCCACTTAAGCTGACTGCGGCGCTTATTTTTGTTAATGGGTTTTTTGGGACGCTGGACTGTGCCAGTGTCCTTGTTTGAGACCTCACTGTCCCTTTCGCTGTCTTCCTTTGAGCCATCCTCGATAGAAGAGGTTGGGGTACTGTCTGACACCGAGTAGAAATCTTCCACTCCTGCCTCAGGAGTCCAGGGTGTTTGGGAACCGGAGGGCACCACCAGGCTTTGAATGACTTTGTTGGTCCCTGCTTCGCCAAATTCGCAGGAATTCAGTGGTCTTTCAAGTACTTCAAGTACTTCAGGGCTGTTCTCCTCACTATTATCCTCGGGTGTGCTCTCAATGGCTAGCGATTGTGGGGCGGGCTGGTTTAAAGAGACCGGGGTATCATCGCCTGGATGTATTAGGGCTTGAGGAGTCCCGTTTTGACCTTTCGCGGACTCAGTTACTACTGCCAAGCTGGTTTCCGTGGTGGTGGGCAGAATGTCAGTTTTAACAGCATTCCCTGCTTGTATAACACCAGTAGTTACAGTTCCGGCTGGTGGGTTGCTAATGGGGAAGAGGGGGGTTTTGTTGTTAAGATTTGGCAGGGGTTTTTTGCCTCCCAGGAATATTTTTGCAGGGGGGGGGGATGTATAGTCTCTGGTAGGAGCCCCCCCACCTTGTTTGCCCTGCTGTACCCCCCCCCCCCCGCTTTCTTGTCCCCACTGACCTCAGGTTTTGCTTTGGGTGCTCCTTCAATGGCAGCAGAAGCAGCATGGCCGGTAGCGTCCTGGGCAGTTGGTGTTTTCGTTTTAGCACCTCTGCGGGCCCCTTGAGCGCTCATGATGACCCAGCCAGGTTCAGGAGGTCCTTTCACGAAGCAGATCCAAAGGGCCGTAAATCCGCTGTCTTTGCCCTCGTTGAAGGCTGTGCGCGATGCTGAGTAAAAAGATGCTGCTGCCGTGGCAAATTTCCAAAAGGACCGTGTTCGAAACGGAACAGTCTTTTGAGTCCTTTGAGCAATGCGGGCACCATGTGTGGGCTTGGGGCTTCCAGGCGCCTCCGCAGAGAGGCCCCCACCCGAGAAAAGCTGCCTCGAGTTTCCTGCTGCACTGTGGAGCTGGCGTGAGAAATGAATCAGCATCCCGATGACAGGCGCAGGGCAGCTAGTCGAGTGATTACGCTTCCGGCGTGAGCGGCCAGGCAGCGTCAGCTCAGGCAGATCCCATCTTGCTCATATAGTAGTTCAAAGAAAACATTTCTCAAAACTATTTGCATCTAATATAATTTCAGATTACATGTACAATTAATAACTTTGGACCATGTGCATAGAAAAAATAATTATTAAAATGTGCTCATGCCATTTGAGAAAACACAGTTAAAAAAATAAAGACCTATCCATAGTGAGGTTGTGTGCGAAGTAGTCATGTTCAGTAAATATACCATAAATGTGACGCATGTAGCCATCACCACGTTTGGTTACTATTTGACGAACAGAAGATTGAATATTAAGGATAAAGGAACACTGTAACATGGGGGCCCCCTTAGCCTGGAAAACAAGGTTACCTGTAGATACCCTATGTCTGCATCCAGCAAGTCTTTTTATAGGAGCGAAAGGATGACCTGACTCTGCCACACTTCATCAAATGTGCCATGTTGCTACAAACTGGAGTTCACCTTCAGCTCCTTCGCGGATGCATCCATGTTACAAGTGTTCCTTTATATTTGAGAATACATTAAACTAGTAGGGATAGGCCAATATTAATATTGCAATTGGGGTTTATAGTCTTGATGAAAGCTATGGATCCTAATTGGCCCTCGTAGATGGCTGAAACATGTCAACCGAACAGATGCCAGAAGAATCAAATCTGTGAATATCCAAATACTTTTTAAGTGCTCTCTCCACCAAGGTTGAGCCCAGCCTTATTTCTAGGGTTCCAGGATGCAATCTGACGATTAAGCATGCTACTAATAAAGCAGATGTGGGTCTTAAGCGAAGAGCAATACATGCCGATTATCATTACTCCATAAAGTCACAATGATTCGTCCGATTGGACCCGTTGCCCTCCTTCAGTTTATTTTTTTATTTTTATAGATCCTACCCTTTAGTTGTTTCTTGGATATTCGGTGGTTGGCTTCCCTGCTAGTCCATATGTGCTTTCACCTGCAACTCCTGGCTGGAGATTTTTTTTTATGGCTCATGTTAATCCTACAAGTGCAGATTCATAAAGGTGACACACTCTAGGTTAGTGTTACCTCATTGGCTGGTTATGTGGCTTCTAAAAGAGACAGCAAGGTCTGGAAAACCAGGAACCTAAAATTCAGAGAATGATGATCATGCCCAAAACTAGTCTTGAGATGGATTATACAGTTGGACTGTGCAAGTTTGGGTTTAAGATATGGAGAGGTTGGGGCTCAACTGGGTATGTCGTGTGCAGATATGGGGCAAATACATATACACTTCATACGCAATAACTACTTTCTACAAAACTCAACAGTTCAACATATTTACATAACAGCTCAAATACATCTCCATACAAATAATTTATGTCACTCTAGCTTGGAAGACCTGCAGCATTAAATGCTTCTCTGAGAGCAGAGGTGCACCTACAAACTTAGAATTTATCCCCCCCATGAGTACATTTCCCCACATGAAGAATTTAAGTTGCCATGCAAGAGTGGACATCCTCACAAGGATTATATTCAACGGCATAAAGAGTTAAGTTCAGCAGCGGCGGAACCATTCTCCACAAGAAACGCATACACCAAAGCAATTTGGGATTACAGATTTGCGAAGGATATATTAAGATATAAAGTAATCACATTACAGTCTTTTAGAGGCTCCCTTACTTGGCATTCATGGGGATGACTCCTTTGGAACCTACACCCACAGGTATGTGGTCGAACATAGCTTGTGCCAACTGCTCCTTCACTGGTTGCACGTCGCTCTCATCCAGATTTGTCCGGAGAAGGCGCACACCGCAGTTTATGTCAAACCCGACACCCCCTTTAGGAAAGAGAAAATAACCTTAGAACAAGTATTTTTGCATAATACACAGTATTCAGATAGGGAGTTAGAAAAAAAGGACATTAGGAAAGAAAGGAATGTTTTTAACACAACTGTGATTTGGATGGTATAGGCAAAACTCTACATTGATACTGGTTTCACCACGAGAAGGCCTTGGCTCACAGATGATTGCATTTTCCCATTCTTTCTCTCATAGTTATATCAGTTGTTGCATGCCCATAAATGTGAGGGATCATTGCCAGGGACGGTCCTAGGATATGTAGGGCCCCGGGCAGAATAGGAACATGTGAGGCCCCAATTCAGAGACAACGCTGGATCGGACTCTGTCCTCTCTGCTTTCAGGTACTTTACGACTCTGATCCACCCTTGGATCACACCGGACACTTCTTCACATCGCCTGCAGCATCTTCAGCTTCAAGCCCCAACAACCTGCGTGACGAAACCCGACGCCACTTCGACCCTATGCACCCGCTTCCTGTGGGTGAGGTAACTCAGCAACGCCGGTGTTCCCACACTGGTACACACCTCTAGGGTCTGTGTCTAAAGTGTTGTCCTTCTAGGTTCAGCGGAAGTATCCTTAAACTCTATTTGTGTAACTTTTACGCACCATTGACTTTGCATTGGTGCATGCGTGTGCTTTAAGCGCTGCACCCGAATCCCGCGGGCTTTTCCCGACTTCAGCATTGCTTGTCCCGACTGCTCCCAGCGATTCCCTAGGCCTAACCACTGTTCGATTGGTATCTCTTATACCACTTTCTTAATTTATGGTTTGTGTGGCCACCCGCCCTCATCCATAGTTGTGCAACTTTCATATGTTATACTGTGCTTTTGATTTAACGCTTGTGCCCCTTTGCTCATAAAGAGTACTGGGGATTATTTTAGTAATAAACACATATATTTTCATAATATATACTTGTGTGGTGTCCTTTCCTTTGATATAACAGGATTGTGATTGGTAAAACAGCTCGCTTAACACGACCTCTTGAGTTTAGCCTTTAAGGCTGCCTAGTCCATGCTACCACTAGGATAGCTTGTCTATAAGGTTGTCTTACAACAAGACACCATAAGGGATTGTTTGGACTGATACAAGGTGGTTCCAGAATTGGAAACATCATATATCAGGCCAACTTCTCACATTGGTGTGCAGCGGTGCGGATTTGAGCTTGCTGTTTTACCATTGCAATCTTTTTATCAAATTGAAAGATCACATAAAGTACCTTAGGTACATATAAATCAAAAGCTTAGCATATTTAAGTTCTACTGAACTTAGTAGTTGTAGATCAAAGGGATTAGCACACCCAGACTACAACTCACTAGCAAGGTACAGTAGGAAACACTTAGTGTAGGTAAGTGCACCACTTGCACCTCACTAGCAGTCATGTCTGGCACAGGAGGAGCTTCAGGCTCTTCACCTGTGAAGGTTGACATTACCAAGGAAACCTCCAGCTATGACAAACTTAGCCATAAAGACTTGAGTGCCTTATGCATTGCAAGAGGGCTAAAAAGGGGTCACAACCCCACCATTCCTTCCCTGAGAGCCATCCTGGAAAAGGATGACTTAGATAAGGCTAGTACAGTTCACTTAGATGCAGGAGATGGAGTGAACACCCCATAGAATGAGAAAACTCCAGAGGAGGAAGAAGAAGAGGAGGAAGGCTCAGATGTAGATGAGCCTGATCAGAATCAGAGGGGTAACCAGGTTGTAGTTGCCAGGCTTAACCAGGCCAACTTAGACCTACATGGGAATGGAGAGGGCCAGCACCTCCCCAGATCCTATACCATAGTACCTTCAGGCAATAGAAGGCTGAGATCTCCCTCAGGGGACTCTCATATTTCTAGTGTCTCCAGGGAATCTCAAAGGGGAATGACTTCCCCCCCAGAGAATAGAGCATAAGGCCAGGATGAGAGCTGTAGAACTCCAGATAGAGAGGGAAGAGTTAGCCCTGGCCCAAGCTAAACTTGCTTTAGCAAGGGAACAGAAAATGTGTGGCTTAGATGCCATTGGTGGCAGCAACAATATTCCTAGAGAGAAAGACAGGTCCTATAATACTAGAAATCTGACAAAGATTGTGCCCCCCTACACAGAAGGGGATGACATCCACAAGTGGATACCTGCTCTTGAGAGAGCCTGCATGGTACAGCAGGTTCCTGAGGGGCAGCAATATTATGGTACTCCTTTTCAGAGAAAGGGAGGGATAAGCTCCTCACTGTCAGACATGAGGATGCTAAAAACTACAAAGTCCTGAAGAGTGCTCTAATAGATGGGTTTGGCTTAACCACTGAACAGTACAGGTTGAAGTTCAGAGACACCCAGAAGACACAGACACAGGACTGGACTGATTTTGTAGATTGTGCTACTAAGGCTCTGGAGGGTTGGCTACATGGCAGCAAAGTACATGACTTCACAGGATTGTATCATTTGATTATGAGGGAGCAGATCCTAAGTAATTGTCAGAACCAGCTCTTACACCAGCACCTGGTGGACTCAGATTTGACCTCTCCCCAAGAATTGGGAAAGAGAGCAGATAAATGGGTCAGAACCAGGATTAGGCCTAAGAATCAGACAATAACCAGAAGAAGGAGTCTACCAAGCCTCAAGATAAGGGTGGGGATAAAAGTAAAGAAAAGACTTCTCCAGGGCCCCAAAACTCCAAGGATGGGGGTGGGTCCCAAGACACTTCATCTACCCAGAAAAAGCCATACTGTCATGTCTGTAAACGACTGGCCATTGGAAATCAGACAGCCGTTGTCCAAAGAATGGCAATAACGAGAATATACCTCCAAAGCCAGCCCCAACACCTCCTGTTACTGTCAGCAGTAACAGGAAGTGGGAGCACACCCAGGAATCTCGGTGGGTTTACCTTTGGAGCACAGGTGGACCCTGGCTTATCCAGGTCCCCATCCCCAAATGATCTTGTTTATGAGACTGGCATGGGGTTTGCCAACTTCTCCGATTGCCCAAATACCTTGAGCAAATATAGACAAGAACCCATCATCAATGGTTTGAAAGTTGAAGCCTTTAGAGACACAGGGGCTAGCATCACCATGGTGGCTGACTGTATAGTCCCCTCTAAGCAACTTTTACCAGGTGCCACATACCAGGTAACAAACATTGATGGAATACAAACCAATCATCCCATGGCAGTAGTAAGTCTCAGCTGGGGAGGTGTCACTGGCCCAAAGAGAGTGGCAGTGTCACCAAACTTGCCTGTAGACTGTCAAACTGGGTAATGGTTTGGAAATCTCAGCCTGGGCTGAGGTTGAACCGGAAATCCATTCTAGAATGGTAAATGCCAATGGAAAGGTTAGAGGGGCTGTAATGGCTACAGCCCCAACCCAAGATGTCCTTCCTGAAAAGGTTGGTAGGGCTGAGCAACTCTCTGCCCCATCTTTAGCAGAAGCTCTTCCTGAACAGAATAGCAAAGCTGTTATGATAACAGCAGATACCCAAACTGAGTCTCCTTATGAAAAGGTTGGTGGGGCTGTGATGGCCACAGCCTAAACTCAAACAGATATGTGTGTTCTGAAGCCTGAAATGATGGATCACTCCACCCAAACTGAGAGCATGGAGGAGGAAGAGAAATCTCCCCCTCACCAGACATTAGGACAGGATCAGCCTCCTCAGGGAACTGATCTTACCCCTGATGAAGGAACTGCCCCAAAGGTTGTTAGGCCTGGCCTGACAGAGCCTCTGATGGCAGTGGACCCTTCTCAGGTGGGATCCAGTCTGGAGCAGGTAACCTGCCCCTCTCTACCTTGCCTTAGCCAGCCCAGGGCTGCAGAGGACAAGAAGGACAGTGAGACCCAGAGGGCCCCTGTCAAATAAAGCACCCCCATCAACAGATAAGGTCCCCAAAACTAGTAGCCCTAGTAAGGTGAAAACTTCAAAAACTCTTGAGGGAGCCCCCTTAAAAATAGTTAGGAACCTCCCCCAGATGGTTTCTGTTGGGCACAGCCAAACCTGGGACCCAAAGGGCCCAGACCTGAACGGTCCCACCAGTAAACCAAAACAAGGGACCCAGCCTCCAGCTTTAGGTAGCCAGAGGTTGACCCTGAGAGCAAAGTGCAACTCAGTTGAAGAAAGAAAGGCACACATGGTGGAAGATAATTGGAGGAAGCTGAGCCCTAAATTAGTGGAGCCTCACTTCAATACTCCATATCCAAACCAGCCTTTAACTTTGCATAAACACACCCAAGGTAGTGATTCGCTATGTTGGAGACCCTCTAATACCCCAAGGGTGAGGGACAGCTTAGTGGACCATGAGACAGGGGGTACCCATGCTAGTGCAGGTACTTCCTTATATGGCCACTCAGGCAATATAGGCTTACCTGGACAAGGATAGCCTTATCTTCTTTCGTTTGGGGGGGGGGGGGGGGGGGGGGGGTTGTGTAGGAAGGTGGCTACCTGACTATGGTTACCCCAGATTTTTTGCCTTGTGTTTAGCTGGTTTTCGACTTAGTTGGCCTGGTTCCCTGCTAATCAGGGCCCCAGGCTATCTGCTCTATCTGTAAAATGGATTCCATGTACCCTAGGTGGATAACTAAATTGGCTTGAGTCACCTTATCAGCCCCTGTACAGAGCACTATAGGTGCCCAGGGCATGGGTGCATCCAAGGCCTACCAGGGGCTGCAGCATATCTTTTGCCACCCCTGGCTGGCTATCCAAAATTGACACAACTGGCTGATCACTCAGCTGGGGCAAGGTGGTGTAATCACCCCTTGCTTAGATATAGTATGCCTATATCTAAACGTAACTGGACACATATATACCTATCAGTCACTCCTATGGCAGGCCTTAACAATCCTGGAAGCGAGTGCGTGGTTTTATGTGAGATGGTGCTCTAGCAGGAGCTGAGCCTGTCTGCAGCTATCGGGACCAATTCCCTAAGCTGTTCCGGGATAATGCCATACCATATACTCTTAAGTGCATTAAAATCCTCACGGTTATATGTTAACTTTGGTTTGGCTTTATCAAAACATGTCCTGTATGGTGTCATACGATTTGGAATACTACCCCCTCGCCAGTTCTGGCGACGGGGGTAGCATTCCACCCCTCTAGAGGGAGACGACATGTTACTTTACTATAACGCGGTTGATTTTAAAAGAGCCTCAGATCCACAAAATGGATGCTTCTGCCACAGACACAAGTCTGACCTCCTGCAGCTGACCGAAACTCAGCCAAGGAGGCCTGGACAAAGGATTTCCTGTCACAGGGAGGTGCCACACCACCCCAGACAGGAGATAGTGGATTGTAGCAGGGAGGTTTGAAAGAAACCAGACACTGCCTGGGGAGCACAAGGCTGCCCCTTGCATAATCCGGCCAAACCGGTTCTGGGGCACACCAGCCCCAGTCCCAGCGCGGCCTGGATCAAAGGGAAAGGGGGGTATCCACCCCCTTCCTGGGTCCCCACCCATAGGAGGGGACCAAGCAGGTAATCCAGCCCCCCAGATTGGTATAAGAATGGGAGCAGTGCCAACGCACTCAGATTATCCTGATGAAACATAAGAAACTAAACTCTGGACCCTTCGACATCTTACTCGACGTAGAAGACTGAAGAACCTCCCTTGTGGTCAAGGAGTGACCACCCTGTGCAAACAGGCACCATCCAGCACCTCGACGTCTGCTTTGTTGCAGTTCCCGCCGGAACTCGAGCGACAGATCGACAAGATCAAGCGTGCCTGCCTTCTTACAGCCCGATCCACATTCCCTGCAGAGCTGAGACCCGTAGAGGCGACCGGAAGCGTGGGGCACGCCATCTTGAAAAGACCACGAGACGCTGACTGTGCAGCCCAGGAGTGACCCTCGAAGCTGTACACCGGGTTTGAGAAGCCCCAGCCCTGAGCCACTTTTGCACCGAAGCTCACCCCTCTACACTCGACGAGTGGTGCGTGGGGCCCTTCTGCTTTCTTTGGCTCAACGCGTTGGCCCCGTCACTTGCCAGCTGGCTTGTGGCCCCTGTGCCGACGAAAACTGAAATACGACTTGTGATTCTGGTTGCTCCAGACTTGCACCCACTCCTCTGAAAAGGAGCACCCGCTCTGACCCTCCTGGTCCGAATGAGAAGCAATCTTCCAATCCCGCGCGGATTGCTCTTGCCAAATGTTGTTTGCTCCGATCTTGAAGCAGACAGCGCCGACGGTGAGAGCCTGCGTGGGACAGCTCGTGACCCGCTCCTGGACGTCGCAGATGCCCCAGAGCCCACGTGGCAGCGGAGAGAAGCTCCTCGACAACCACCTGATTGCGCCTGACATTGCCTGGTTCTGTCCTGGTTCCACCCTGGTCACTGCTGAGTGACCCAGACTCTGTCCCCTCTGCTTTCAGGTACTTTACGACTCTGATCCACCCTTGGATCACACCGGACACTTCTCCTTCACATCGCCTGCAGCATCTTCAGCTTCAAGCACCAACAACCTGCGTGACGAAACCCGACGCCACTTCGACCCTATGCACCCGCTTCCTGTGGGTGAGGTAACTCAGCAACGCCGGTGTTCCCACACTGGTACACACCTCTAGGGTCTGTGTCTAAAGTTTTGTCCTTCTAGGTTCAGCGGAAGTATCCTTAAACTCTATTTGTGTAACTTTTACGCACCATTGACTTTGCATTGGTGCATGCGTGGGCTTTAAGAGCTGCACCCAAATCCCGCGGGCTTTTCCCGACTTCAGCATTGCTTGTCCCGACTGCTCCCAGAAATTCCCTAGGCCCTAGGCCTAACCACTGTTCGATTGGTATCTCTTATACCACTTTCTTAATATATGGTTTGAGTGGCCACCCGCCCTCATCCATAATTGTGCAACTTTCCTATGTTATGTGTTTTTGATTTAACGCTTGTGCCCCTTTGCTCATTAAGAGTACTGGGGATCATTTTAGTAATAAACACATATATTTTTATAATATATACTTGTGTATTGTCCTTTCATTTGATATTACAGGATTGTGATTGGTAAAACAGCTCGCTTAACACGACCTCTTGAGTTTAGCCTTTAAGGCTGCTTAGTCCATGCAACCACTAGGATAGCTTGTCTATAAGGTTGACTTACAACCAGACACCATAAGGGATTGTTTGGACTGATACAAGGTGGTTCCAGAATTGGAAACATCATATATCAGGCCAACTTCTCACAGTCGCCATTCCCTTTTGCTCTGCGCCCAGCAGGATATCCTGCTTTTCATTGATAGGGCACCCTTCACACCAAGGGCACTGTAATTACCGGTCTAATTGCGGTCATCGACATGCAGATGCAGCCATTAGGCCTACAGAGAGAGGCCTGCAGAGGAGAGTGATCAATAAGAGAAATAATATAAACTCTTAGGGGCCATTTGGGCCTCAATAGTCTGGAGTTTTTAAGAGGTGCAAGGCCAACGGCTGCAAGCAGGCGCAAGGCCCTGGGCAGCTGCCCACACCTAGCGCCGGCCCTGGCCGTTGCCATGGAGTCTCCAGTGAAAAAGAAGGGAGCTCCTATACACATTTGAAATAATGCAGATAGACCATGTTGGCTACTCTAGCAGCAAATCCAAAGGGCTACCTTGTAGGAAGCTGGCTCTCTGTATAGTTTACCAAAATTAGGTGCACTGTTTTGGAGAGTCCAGGTATCCCTTACTAGTGTCCAGGGGCTTGGTTTAACAATCCCACGGTATTTTATTTGTGGTAGTGTGGTCGAGCAGCCTTAGGCTTATCAGAGGGGAGTGTTGAGCATTTGTTGCACATAGAGTCAATAAATGAGACACACACTCAATAAGAAAATCCAACATCAATTTATAAAAATAATACAGATTTTTATATTAATTTAGACACCAAGATTCATGTCTGAGTATACCCTGCCACACCTATAGTGGCCAAAAACGATTCAGAAAAGGGGGTGGTGATGAACAGAGTGTCTGAATTAAGCAGACCACTCTTACCCAGTCCAAAGATCAGGGCTTGATCCATCACCGTTATTTATCTCACTGCACCATCCCAGCTCAGAACCTGGCTATATGCAAATCAGTCTGTCCCTGGCCCAGTGCATCATGGGAACAGGGCAGACTAAACTACCAAGCCAATTCTTCACCAGAAAGGAGACAAGCTACCGGGGACCGGTTTCTGGCATTTCAGCCTTCTTCGGCCCGGCTTGCTTGAATCCTGATGGTGCAGTGAGAAAGGGACTCATGTCTGAGTATACCCTGCCACACCTATAGTGGCCAAAAACGATTCAGAAAAGGGGGTGGTGATGAACAGAGTGTCTGAATTAGGCAGACCACTCTTACCCAGTCCAAAGATCAGGGCTTGATCCATCACCGTTATTTATCTCACTGCACCATCCCAGCTCAGAACCTGGCTATATGCAAATTATTTGTGGTAGTGTGGTCGAGCAGCCTTAGGCTGATCAGAGGGGAGTGTTGAGCATTTGTTGCACATAGAGTCAATAAATGAGACACACACTCAATAAGAAAATCCAACATCAATTTATAAAAATAATACAGATTTTTATATTAATTTAGACACCAAGATCTTTGAAAATAGGTAAGTACTTTTCAAGTTAGCGATTTTCTGAAACACAGAAAATACAGCAGTTAGATTTGAGGCATAAGCCTGGACTGCAGTAATGTTATCCCATGAGAGAAACCTACACTGAACAGGGTCACTTGCAAATGACTAATAGGCCTGTTCTGACTTGAGGCGAGTAGGAATAGATAGAAATGCAATTTTTTTTATTTATTGACATTTATTTAAGGATGAATATGGAAATACTTTTATTCCACTGGTGCTTCAACGTCATGAAAAGACCAAGGTCCAAGAAAGCACTGACAGTTCAAGTTCACCTGTATTAAGGTCGCTGGGTGCAGAGGTTCTATTTGCAGTGGTAGCCTTGAAAGCTACACGTTTAAGTCAAGGGGGAATAGTACCTGCAAAGAAAGGCTGAAGTGAGGACTGGAGGACCAGTATAGCAGAACCTAAAGGGGGGCTCAGCTCTTGAGGGTCGCTATTTGGAGAAATTAAAACATTGAGAGTTAGGTAACCTAGAATGCCTTGCAAGATCTTCATATAGCATAATAAGTCCCCCGCCCAAATAGAGATCTCCAATCTGGCCAATACACTTATGTCTCCAACTTAAGGCCACCCTATCCCAGAATATAGATGGGAGGAGCTTTACCGCATTTGTTGGTGTATATATAGTATGTTAGCCCTTCTAAATCAATTAACTTACGTATCTTCCTCCAGACTTTAAATGCGGCTTCCAAAACTTTAAACCTAGTCCTTTTATAGTAGCTACCATCAATTTCTTTGTGAATAGACATCGTTTTGCCTCTGACCCTAAAATTAACTGAAATATTGAAGGGGCCTCTGCCGTGTTACCCACATCCTCACCGGTCAATAATACAAACATTTTTTGCAAAAAACAAACATAATAATAAAAAAGCAAATTAGGTATTGCCAAGCCTTCTCTGGCGATTGTAAGAGTCATAAATCTACTAGTGACCACTACTCCTCCTCCTCCTCCTCCTCCTCCTCCCCCCCAATTCCACCTTTTAACAAGGCTTTAAGACTTCTGGTCCAGCAAATGTCAGACTGCCGTGGTCCCCTGCCCTGACCTGCCAGCTCCTCCAGTCGGGACAGAGAGAAAACATTCCCTCTACCGAGACTGGTAGGAAATCAGTTTTCACATTATTACTTAGTAAGGAACGGAAATAATTTACTTCATAGTAACAGACACGCTACTATAAGTATACATATACTTACAATACCTCCTTGACCCAGCTACATCTAAATAGTATTCAAATACTCCTTGGCAAGCCCCTCGCTAATGAAAAAACGAGTGCGTTCTTGAAAGATAATCTTCGGCTTAGCAGGATTCATTAAGTATGCCCGCCCCCCTTTTGCCTGAAACTGAGTAATTAGTTGACGTAGCTGCCAGCGATTCTCCATTGTGTATCTACAAAAATCTGGCCTAACAAAAAATTCTAAACCAACCCCTGCTCTCTTCTTATCGGGGCGAGCCAACTTAAAGACCTCCTCACAAGCCAAAAAACTGTTAAAGGAAATTAAAAATGCTCTGGGCTTGTCATCAGCTTGTCCAGCTCAGAGCCGAATATTAAAGGGAAACCTTTGCGCTCGTTCGATATCCCTATCCCAATCCTATTTGCTGATCTCTGGGAAAGCATTTTTAAACAAATCCACAATAAACTTGCGAGGGTCCTGTCCTTTTCCTTCCGGAATCTGTAACGCTCTCGTTATTCCTGTGCGCACGATTTTCAAAAGTTGCTATTTTCTGTTGATTGTCCTCCTTAATGGTGCAAAGTGATTCAGTCGTAGCCTTCTGTTGTGAAAGTTCATCCTCTAAATTTGCTATCAGAGTCTCTGCGTCGTTAAACCTGGACGTAAAGTCAGCCTGAGATTTAGCCAGCCGGCAGACCGAGTTCTGCAATTTACGACACAGATTCTGGACCCTTTGACTCTCCTCCTGTGGGTCCTCGTGAAGAGATATGATTGACTGGTATATCAATGATAAAGAAATTTCTTCTTCCGAATGATCAGTTGGTTCAAAAACAATTGGGTGATGCAGACTTTGCTCTCCCCCATTATCAATTATCATTTCGGGTTTTTGGCGCACTGTACTGCGCTACTATCAGCAAAATCTACTGAATCATCCAAACAGATGCTACTATGAGCACTGCCACCGGTCATATTCATCTGCTTGGCATGTTGTAAAACTAAATCTTCGCAAGATGATGCAGACTGTTCTGATAGGGAATAGAAGTGCCCTGATTCTGCGTCCTGTGTTTGAACTTGATCATCTCCCCGAGTTATAGTAAGCGGAGGATTAGCAGGTTGGTTAATACCCTGCTTTGAACAAAGTACACCTCCAGCGTTAGTTCCAGAAGTAACAGAATTAATATCTTGCTGCATCTGTGAACTCGACTCAGCCATTATTTCTAAATTATTCAACATATCCCCTGTTATTGCTTCTGGTACTTGTATTGCTTCTGGTACTTGTAGTCCATTTTCTGAAGCAGAGAGCAACTTTTTCCCCTACTGCTTTTCTTTCGTTGCAGAGACAATTGCAGGAATAGTTCTGTTATCAGAGCCGCCCGCTTAGCTTTTATAGCCTTCAAGTCATTTTTAGCATTTTAAGCGGGTTGCCGAGATTCTTACCACTCACCTCAGTCTCGCCGCTTGAACTCTGTTCCTCTTGAGCTCGCGGTCTTCCTTGAGTCACTTTCAGCAGTATCTCCACACTGAACTGGCGTCCTGCAGCTCGATTACGAGAGCAATCCCAGTTGGAGAGAATCAGTACTCTGCCCAGCGAATCCGTCGGGACTTGTGGAGTCCTCCAGCGAAAACAAACAACGCTTCAAGCATCAGCCGTTTCTGCCGGCAAAGAAAGTTCACATAAGTATCTCATGGCTCATGACTCACGGCGTTTCTTACGCTGAACCAAGTTCTTCAATAGTACTCCATAAGCAAAAAATATCTATGACCGCAATAGTCTTCTCCGTTCCCGTCATTTCAACGTTGCAACTTGCAGGCTCAGGCAGGAGCGGTCAGCTTACGTGTCCACTCGCGGACGCCATCTTGCCTCCTCCAGATCCTGGTTCCACCAAAAACAAGATGGTGGAACCCTTCTTTCGTAGAGCACATCAGGCATTCCACCTTGGGGGTGTGACTAGCCTGGTGGTGCAACACACCTACCTGCAAAGCTAATTTGCCACCTGTACAGGTGACAAATGGGCCTCAGGGCAGTGGATGCCATCTCACAGGTCTGGGGAAAGCTGGAGTCGCATATCAAAGGAGGCAGGGGCTTTGAATCCCCTGGCTTTGATATGCTAAATCACTATCAATCAATCAATCATCGTATTTATATAGCGCACTACTTACCCAGAGGGTCTCAAGGCGCTGGGGGGGGGGGGGGGGGGGGGGGGGAGAAATCTGCTACTGCTCGAACAGCCAGGTCTTGAGTTGCTTCCTGAAGGCGAGGTGGTCCTGGGTCAGGCGGAGGTGGGTGGGGAGGGAGTTCCATGTCTTGGCGGCGAGGTAGGAGAAGGACCGTCCCCCTGTGGTGGCTCTGCGGATGCGGGGGAAGGCGGCGAGGGCGTGGCTGGTCGAGCGAAGCTGGCGTTTGGGAGCGTAGAAGTTGAGGCGGCTGTTGAGGTATCCTGGGCCTTGGCTGTGTAGGGCTTTGTGTGCGTGGGTGAGGAGACGGAAGGTGATTCTCTTGTTGACCGGGAGCCAATGCAGATCTCAGGTGTCCGGAGATGTGGCTGCGACGGGGGATGTCCAGAATGAGTCGTGCTGAGGCGTTCTGGATCCGCTGGAGTCTCTTCTGGAGTTTGGCGGTGGTTCCAGCGTAGAGGGTGTTGCCGTAGTCCAGACGGCTGGTGACGAGGGCCTGGGTGACCGTCTTCCTGGTCTCGGTGGGGATCCACAGGAAGAGCTTACGTAGCATGCGCAGGATATTGAAGCCCGACGAGGAGACGGCGTTGACTTGTCTGGTCATGGAGAGGGAGGAGTCCAGGATGAAGCCCAGGTTGCGTGCGTGGTCTGTAGGTTTGGGTGCGCTGCCTAGGGCGGAGGGCCACCAGGAGTCGTCCCAGGCGGAGGGTGAGGATCCCAGGATGAGGACTTCCGTCTTGTCCGAGTTCAGTTTCAGGCGGCTGTTCTTCATCCATTCGGCTACCTCTTTCATCCCTTCGTGAAGGTTGGCTCTGGCGGTGGCGGGGTCGGTGGTAAGGGAGAGGATCCGCTGGGTGTGGTCGGCGTAGGAGATGATGTTGAGGTTGTGCTGGCGTGCGATGTCTGCGAGGGGGCTCATGTAGATGTTGAAGAGGGTTGGACTGAGCGAGGAGCCTTGAGGGACGCCGCAGATGACTTTGTGGCTTCAGATCTGAACAGGGGGAGGCGGACTCTGTGTCCTACCGGCGAGGAAGGAGATGATCCACTCCAGTGCCTTCTCCTGGACTCCGACGTTGCTGAGGCGTTGTACTAGGGTACGATGGCAGACAGTGTCGAAGGCCGCGGAGAGGTCGAGGAGGATGAGGGCCGCTGTTTCTCCGTTGTCGAGCAGTGCTCGGATGTCATCGGTGACTGCGATCAGGGCGGTCTCGGTGCTGTGGTTGGCCCGGAAGCCAGACTGCGAGGGGTCGAGGGAGCCGTTCGTCTCGAGGAAGGCGGCCAGCTGCTTGTTGACGGTCTTCTCGACTTTTGCAGGAAACGGGAGCAGCGAGATGGGGCGGTAGTTCTTGAGGTCGGTGGGGTCAGCCGATGGCTTCTTGAGTAGAGCGCTGAGTTTGGCGTGCTTCCAGCTCTCCGGGAAGGTAGCGGTGTCGAAGGAGGTGTTGATGATGTCCGCAGGTGGGGTGCGATGATAGCGTCGGCCTTGTTGAAGACGTGGTGAGGGCAGGGGTCGGTTGGAGATCCGGAGTGGATGGAGTTCATCGTGTGGACGGTGTCTTCGGTGCTGATCGGAGTCCAGGCGCGGAGGGTGGTGGTGGGGGGCAGTGGTTCGGTTGTGGTGCTCGTCAGTAGAGTGCTGAAGCTGTTGTGTATGTCCGCGATCTTGTTGTGGAAGTAGGATGCGAGGGAGTTGCAGAGGTCTTGCGAAGGGGTGATGTCGTTGTTTCCGGCGTTGGGGTTGGAGAGTTCTTTGACGATGTTGAAGAGTTCTTTGCTGTTGTGTGCGTTGTTGTCCAGTCGTTCCTT
The DNA here is from genome assembly GCF_964263255.1 of Lissotriton vulgaris. Taxonomy (NCBI): domain Eukaryota; kingdom Metazoa; phylum Chordata; class Amphibia; order Caudata; family Salamandridae; genus Lissotriton; species Lissotriton vulgaris. Next base: position 158,327,633 of record NC_141686.1, on the reverse strand, counting down.
GAATGCAGTTTTCTTGGTGGCGCGGATGAGTTGGTGGTGTTTCCGGGTGGCGAGCTTGAGGGCAGTCATGTTGTCCGGTGTTGGGTCTCTTCTCCAGGTTCTCTCGAGGGCTCGGCAGTTCTTCTTGGAGCTCTTGAGTTAGTCGGTGAACCATGGGGCTTTCTTGCTGCCGGGTCTGCTGGGCGGGGTCCTCAGGGGGGCGAGCCCGCCTGGCTATTATATCATTCAAGCCAATAGGGCCTCTGGCAAATCCGGAGGGGGAGTGGCAGCCATCATTAAGCTTCCAACCAGATTTTCCGTTCTTACCGTACCCGGTATTCCTCAGGTTGACTGCTTAGCACTTAGGTTGGAATCCTCAGTGTCTCCCCTTATTTGTGTCTTAGTTTATCGCCCTCCTCAGTCCATGCCTAATTTTCCGACTATGTTCGGAGACCTATTGTCTCAGGTAGTAATCAATCATTCTAAAATCCTAGTCCTCGGAGACTTCAATTACTGGCCCCTGGACGAGAAGGAGAGTGCGTGCTCTGCGGCCTTTTCTGATCTTTTATTTGGCCTGAATTGTTGTCAACATATTAACACTACCACGCACACAAAAGGCCACATACTGGACCAGGTCTGGACTTCTAATTTAGAGATCTCGGCCCCCCTTATACGGCCGTGTGCATGGTCTGACCACTCCTTATTTCTTTTTCCCTTAAAGCCACTATTTGCCCCAGTAGGCCTCTGGAGGCGAACTTCTCGGCCCGGAACTGGAATAGAGCTGATATTAACCAATTCGTCGACTTACTCAGCATCTCCCTTCCCCCCAAATCCGACTCAATAGACACTCAAGCTTCTGACTTAACCCGCTGGCTCGAATCGGCCAGCGATGTGGTTGCCCCCCTTAAACGGGTCAAAGTTAGGCGCCCTCATGACGCTCAGAAATGGTTTACCGAGGACCTTAAAGTTTTAAAACTCGGACTTGGACAAGCTGAGCACCGTTGGCGTAGAAATTATGCCCCTGAAGCTAGGCTAGAGATCTCAACTTTACTTAAAGGGTACAAGTCTTCCATTGTGTTAGCCAAAACCCTATATTTTTCAACAAAATTGTGGAGTCAGCTAACAAAGCTAAAGACATTTTCTCGATTGTGGAGGAACTGTCTCACCCAGACAGGGTCTCCATTAAACCTCTCCCTTCACAGGGGCTTTGTGATTCTATCAATCACTTTTTTGTTGAAAAGATTGAAAAAAATCAAAAACAGCATTTCGGTGTCACCCTTATCCAACTCTCCCGGGTCCCTCGCTGACTCCCTCAACCCCCACTCTCTCACTCAGATCCCCCTCATTCTGGAGGCGGACTTCTCCGCTCTTCTAAGCAAAGTCACCTCAGGGTCTCCCACTGATTGCTGCCCTCCCAAGATCCTACACGAGGCCTTCATTACTTGCCCAGCCCCCCCTTGGCACTCCTGAATAATTCCCTCACTCTTGGCTTAGTCCCTAGCTCTTTTAAGGCAGCCGAGGTAGTGCCTATCTTAAAGAAACCTACAGCCGATCCCACGATCATGAGCAACTTCCGCCCTATCTCCCTCCTTCTTTACCTCAGCAAGGTGCTCGAGTCTCACGTCACTAACATCTTGAGCTCGTTTGTTGAGCAGTCTCATTTTCTCGACTCTCAACAGGTCGGGTTTAGACCCGCCCACTCTACAGAGATGGTCATACTCTCTGTCATGGAAGAACTGCGTAGGGGGGCCGACTCTAACATCAGTCAGGCCCTAGTGCTCCTGGATTTGTCGGCCGCCTTTGACACGGTCGACCATGTCATCTTGGTCGACCGTGTCAGGCAGGCTGGCACCAGGGGCACTGCCCTGGACTGGGTTCGCTCGTTTCTCACCAGCCGCCAACAAGCGGTCCGGCTTTCCCAGTTCTCCGCTGACCGGGTGGGGTTGACCTGTGGCGTGCCGCAGGGCTCTTCTTTATCCCCGCTCCTTTTTAATTTATACCTTACCCCCCTGATCTGGTCTCTCCGAGATAGGAATGTCCCAGTGTTTAATTACGCGGATGACATCCAGCTGGTCTTTAACATCGACCCCTCGGACCAGTCGGTCTCAGATTTTCAAGCCACCCTTTGTCACATCAGCAACTGGATGGGGGCAAATCAGCTTAAGCTTAACCCCGACAAGACCGAATTGGTTCTTGTCGGGGGGCCTTCCACCCTTGGAATTCCAATTTCTGGCCTGCTAGCTTGAGTCTTCCCCCTCGTCCAGTTGACTCAGCCAAAAGTCTGGGGGCTATCATCAGTAGAGATCTTTCGATGAAGCCCCAGATAAATGCCACTGTCTCTTCTTGTTTTTTCCAACTGCACAAAATTCAGAAAATCGCGCGGTTTCCTACCACCGAGGCTCTTACCTTAGCCCTCTTGGCGTTAGTCGTCTCTAGGATTGACTACGTCAATTCCTTGTACATAGGCATCCCAGATTATCAACTCAAACGTTTGCAGCTTGTCCAGAATCAGGCGGCACGCCTCATCTTCCATCAACCGAGGCACCATCACGTCCGCCCCCTGCTAAGATCTCTGCACTGGCTCCCTGTTTCTGAACGCTGCAAATTCAAGCCGGGCTGCCTTGTTTTTAAATCTCTGGCTGGCCTAGGTCCTACCTCCATCTCTTCCCTCATTCATCCCTATGTCCACTCTCGCAATCTTCGCTCGGCTCACTCAGCTCTACTCAAAGTCCAGAGAGTCAAGCGTAAGAAATGGGGAGGTTTAAGATTCTCATTCCTTGCCCCTTCTTTCTGGAATGCCCTCCCATTGGACATAAGGCTTGCTTCTCCCTATACCCGTTTTAGATCCCTCCTTAAGACTTATATGTTTCGCATTGCGTACAATTAAAATGTTTTCTTCTTCTCCGTTCTCTTTTCTTTTTCTCTTTTTTCCCTGTTTCTTCTGTGCACTCCCTTGTCCTGTCCAGGCGGTCAATTGCCTATCACATCACATCACATTCTTTCTGGCTTCAGAAAGCTTGGGCTCTCGCATGCAGAAGGTCAGAAACTTGGCCATGGTGGCAGGCTGGTCAATACCAGTCAGTCAGCACACTAGATACTGGTAGGTTTTTCAGGGGCATCTCTATGGTGCTCTCTGGGTGCATGTCATGATAAATCTAGAACTGGCAACAGTACAGCTTTATTAAGAAAATGTGTTTCATATCAAAAACCATAGGTTTCAGTAAAGCCATCATGTAGCTAGGGAACTCATAATGACCAGTGCCCAGTACATATACTTGATGCCCAGTTCACTTATATTATCTAGCAATCTTACTAGAAGCACAGAGGCATAGCTGCTCATGCAGGTATGCCCCACATGTAGTATAATGTACTCTCCCTAAGGGTTACAAGGCATGCTGTAGGGGGTGGCTTACATATGGTATACAGGGGTTGGCACGCATTTTTTACAACGCGGTGCTGGTGCCACGCTACTTTTACCACGCAAGTCGTTACAACGACTTGCGCTGGAGAGCGCTCCAGGATAGTAAATAATTTAATTTACTATCCAACTCCTTCCCTAGAGTCCACGGGGACTGGAGTTGGAATAGTAAATTAAAAAAATTACTATCCAGCGCCCCTCCACGCAAGTCGTTGTAACGACTTGCGTGGTAAAAGTAGCGTTGTAACGGTACGCATTGTAAAAGTACGCGTGGTACCGTCATATATCCCTTACATATATCAAATGCAGTGACTTTGGCATGGCACACAGTGAGTGTGCCATGTCGTGTTTTCAAACATGGGTTACACCATGTCACGCAGTCTGCAATGGCAGGCTGCATGCAATTTATATGTGGGTTCTTAGGGTAGCATATTACATGCTGTAGCTCTTAGGAACCCTCTTTAGTATCCATGCAATAGGTAACAGGGGCACCACTTAATGGGGACTTACAGGGGTGCTAAAGCGTGTGCCAATTGTAACACAATTGGACCATTTTGCCTTGATTTTAGGTGAAGAGCACTGGCTAGCAGGGGCTCAGTGCACATCAGTCGAAAAACATCAGTACCAGTGGCAAAAAGTGGGGGTGACCATGACAAATAGGGGCCCTTTCCTACAAACCTTTAATTCAAGGTGGCAAGACTTGCCTGAGATAGGAAAGCATATTATTTGTTGTTGATTACTTTCTTTGAAAGGCAGGTGTTCAATTGGAGTATTTTGTTGAACTACTGCCATTTTCTGTAGTAGCCTGGCTGATTATTCTGCATATAATACGACGAGAAGGCTAGGCACCTACTGTACTTTGTGTCGAGATTAGAGATAAGTGATCTGTTATCCCATTCCTCAATTGGGCTCTCATAATTCGTCATTTACAGTATATGGGTTGTGGTGCTTTAGAACACACGAGTCCCTCTCTGCATTACCATGATTCATTTGCTGTGGGTTCTCCAATTAGTACTTGTTCCAGAGTAGTGAGTACTCCATTGGTTATTTGATAGATAGATAAACATCTAAAACCAGTATGCTTTCTTTGCTGTCAGCTTTCAGGACTTGGTTATTGTTAGAAGATGGTTCCGATACTATGGGCCGCCCGGATTCTTTGCTTTTGGAGGACCCAATTGTTGTGCTTTTACTGTGGGGGAGCCTCATAAGTTGGGACTCACCCACAGTGAACTCAGGATGAAAGAGACTGCATGGGGATTTTACTGGTGTCCCCCTGGCTTGACCAGGCCACTGTGCAGCAGCTGGAGTAAGGGACACCAGGCTGCTTACATGCAGACACATGTACATGCGTGTGCACATGGGTAAAGGCTGCACAGGGAAGATTCCTAGAGTGCGCAGCCAAAGAGCAGGTGCAGATAGACTGGTGTGGCAGGACTTATGCAGAATGGGGTTGTGACATGGAATAGGCTTTATACACTGGGAAGGAACATGCCAGGGAAAGTCAGTGTCTTTTACTGTTTTTTTACTTCATTATTCCGCTATGGGGTGTGGAGCCCATGGGCTAAAGTAACTTTCATAAGGCCTACAGATTCCAGACACGCACTAAAGTCAACTGTAATGGATGTGAAAAGGAGTATTCTGCAGAGTCCAACGTCATATTTGTACTGGTTTTGGGTCATCCAGAAATGTCACATTTCTCTGAGTAAGCCATAACCAGGGCCTGGCTGAGGGCTGACCTCAACAGGATGGATAGATAACCTTTCTTCCACAAGCTAAGGCCTCCTCTCCTTGTAGAGAAGATGGGTGGGGCTACAGGCTCATCCATCAGCAGCTATCACTGGGTGCCAGGCACCAGGCTGCACCAAATAGGGAAGGCAGCGAGGAGGGAAGGGGCTTTTTCAGAGACTATGTGGCAAGAGGCCCTGGACGATGCCATTTTGAACAAACCCAGAGGCTGGGCAGAAAGGAGGGAGCAGGGGCAGTGAAGTGATGTGTCATCTTCACTGCACAAACAGAGACTTCCTGCCAGCCCCCTACTCAACTTTTAAAAAGTGCTTGCACAGGAAGAGAAGCTCTCTCTGGGGTGTGGTCTGCTGGGCAGAAGGTGCTGGAGCCTGGCGCAATGGGCCCTGACTGCTCCCCAGGATCCTGAACAGCGCCGGAAGAAGAGTCCAGGACCAGTGCGAAGAAGCAGGAGCCTCAACGCCAGGAGGAGAGCCAGGCAAAAGCCTAGTGCAGGGAGCCAGTGAAAACAGCTCCCTGCCGAAGTTCACCCTCTTGGAGGAGAAGAGGGCAGCGACCAGTGCTCCAGATGGGTAGAGCTGGCCATCAGGAGCGGAAGGAGGCCGGAATGGTGCAAATCGGCAGCCTGGGGGCTGAGATATGCCCCCAGAAGGTAGGCGACCTTTAACTCCACCTGGGACCGACGAAGCACGTGGGGCTCCGCCGCCAGTTGCAACTATGCCCCCGGGGTGGGTAAGGTCCTGGGGGCTGCCCCAGGAGGAAGCAAAGTCGGGGGTGGGGGGAGCGGGTGCCGTAGTGCCCCCGTGAAATTGCCCAGAAAGGGGGCCAAGAGCCCACCCTGGCCCCGGTGATGTTGGGGGAGGTGGAGCGCCGTCACGCACCCCCCCAAAAGAAGACAGGACGGGGAGCGCAACGGCGCTCCCCGCGAAAATAGCCGAGCGGGTTGCCAGGAGCCCACCCTGGCCCCTGCAGACTCCAGAGGAAGGGGGGCACCATTGCGCTCCTCTCGAAGATGGACGGGGACCCCCACCCCGGGCCCCGAAGCAAAGTCAGCGAGCATGACAGAGCTCCCCGTGAAATTGCCCCGCAAGCGGGGCGCCAGGAGCCCACCCTGGCCCCGCCGATGCTGGATGAGGGGGAGCTCCGTCACGCCCCGATGATGGACAGGGGCCCGGGATCCCATCCCCGAGTGCAGCCAGAGGAGCAGGTGGAGTCTTGCGCGTCTGCCCGCCAGAACGGGCAGACCAGAAGTGTTAATCCAGCTCCTGCGGGAACATGAGAGGATGCTAGCTGCGTGGGCTCCCCAGGTGGCTCTCTATCCGGATGGCCATGCAGGGCAGGGGTAGGACCGGGCCCCGCGAAATGAGGTGCAAGGGGCCTGGGTGAGCCCGGGCCCCAGAATAGCAGCAGATCGACTGGGGTGGGCTCCACAAGACGAATGACTCACCTGGGGGTCCGGGTGGGACCAGACCCTCCAGGGCTGCACAGACGAGGCGTGAGGCCCATCTCGCGCCTTTCCTCGAAGCAGCGGGAGAGCCGCTGCTCTAAAATTCATGAAGTCCAACAATGCCTAGCAGGCCAAGACGGGCCTGCAAAGGAAAGCCAGCTTTTCTCAGTTTGTGGTGGCCCAGGAGAACAGAGTCACCACCGCACAGGCGCAAAGGCGCAGGGGGAGCTGCTGGAGAATCGCAGTCTCCCCCAGTCACAAGGGGACTTGAAAAGAATAACCTCAGCCAGCATTTTAACTCCTCTTAGGCTGGAACTTTCGTTCCAGAGCTGGAGGAGGGTTGAGAAGTGTAGCAAGGAGTGAAAGGCTGAGTTGGGGAGGTCTGGAGAAGGGCATCACCTGGAGGTGAAAAGGGGTAATTGCACCCGTAGTGCATTTACTAATGTTATTTCTTTTAGAGGGACCGAAGGTCACATGTGTAATGTGAAGTGCCTTTGTAAGGTGGTGTCATAAGCAAAGTGGGGTTAAGTTGTCAGACATTCCTGCTAGGGTGTCTTGCTGTATATGCGTAATCCTGTGATTTCATTTGTGATGCCTTTAGGGGCTATAATTGCAATGCATTCTAATGATCCACAAATGTGATGAGTACTGTTGTTCTAAAGTGATGCTTGAACATGTATTCTTGCTGCTGAGCTTAGGTGAAGAACCCAGATTGCTAGCCCTTAAGATGTATAGGTGTATACTTCATGGTCAGTAGGAAATGCTCAGTCAGGATTGTGTGTCACCAAGGCAGGGTTACCTATTTTAAATGCTTGTTGAGATAATGTGGAGGGGGTGGCGGTTTGGGGGTTGCCACTTGGATGGTGCCAGTGTACAGGGCCCTCGCTCCAGGTTATGTTCAACTATCTGCATTGGGGCAAGATGATGTGCATACATGGGAGTTGTGGTACTAGACACCACCCCCCCTGCGGGAGAGGTGGAGATGTTATGCAATGTCACAAAGTAATTCCAACAGCTTATGTATATTTGTAAATTGGTGCATAACATTGAGTAGTGTGTGTGTTTAATAAATGTACTCTTACTTTTGTAAAGCAAAGTACAAACTGGACAATAAATTATTGAGTATTATTTCTGCGCACCTGCAAATGACGATTACTAGCCCACACCACCTCCCTTGAGTAAGCCTCAGACTGCTCTGCAACGCTACCCACTGAGAGTCAGGCGCTACAATTGGGTGTTTGGTTCACAGTGAAGGACAAATGTAGTCATGTTATTTGTGCAGGCCTCACAGATGCTGCCTCGCTTTCCAACAGTTATTTTAAACCGGTCTCATGTTTTGGGACATATTCAATACTGGTCATACCTGTTTGACGCCATCCTTATATATAGAACGCACTGTCTGTATGTGCACACACATCCGAACAAGCTCTGAGGACACCAATATGTGCTTAACAGTGTGTTACAAAAACAAAAACAATTAAATAAAATAAAGCACATTTTACAGGAATTGTGTCGTTCATTAGCTGCTTCAAGTTTATTTTCTTTTATAGCATAGCTCGTTCTGGGTATGGACAGTGTATAAGACTATTCCTTATTTAGTAGTACATTAGCTGACTGATATGATCCAAGAGGCTGCATTTTCAAGGCATGTCCTACATAAGCCCATGGAATATGTTGCCATCCTAATGCTGGCAAAGCTCTCGCCCTAAAAAGAGAGCTGGTGTGATGAATATATTGTACAATTAATTAGCATTGTTTTCTTCTGGACAATATAATTCATAGAGAATGTTTTGATGGATAAATGCAGTCCAAATGCAGTTACAAAAACTTCAGTAACAATAACTTTATCCTTTGCTTTTATTATACAGTTAATTAAAACCGTAACATACAAAACATCATATTGATACTTAACATTTTTAAATTAAAAATTGTATACACATTTATTGTATACACAGATTATAATCGCTGCTTTGAAGGTAATCTAGGGGGGAGTTGTTTTTAATCAATTTTTGGAGGCCAGCCACATTCCAAGAAATGATCGATAAGTAATTATTTTGCTTATTCAATGTATGGTCTGTGTTGCCTCTAAGGGACTTAAAGGTGCCATCGGGCCAAATGACGGCCACATTCGGCCTGATGTCCAAGTTGGTTAATAGTGTCCTGTTTGCTAGTAAAGACTCTTCTCTAATTAGTTCAGCAGGTGATCCTCAGAGATTCATGTTGGGAGAGAGTGCTGATAAGATTGTTACCAAGGCGGTTATCATCAGCACATTTTAAGATGGAGTAAGTATTTCAAGATTTATTGACTAAAACATGCTTAGTCACTTTATCCAGTCTTGAAAGATTCACATGTGACTTAAACCCTTCATGTGCTAAAACAAGGTTATAACAATCTACTAAAATGGACTGGGTTGTTTAACAAATCAATTTAATTACAGGAGTAAGCTTGATAATTGATGCATGGCCTAGGCTATTTATTCCAAATGTTTTAAATATTACAAATGCCATGATGTACACATTTTTGTACTGTTATTTTCAGTTGCTCCCTGAACCACCATGCTTCCAACAATGTTCTGTTCCTATATTCAGGAGCAGAGATGAGATCTGAACTTCAAGTCTACTTGTTATTCGCAGTTCAACTCTTCCGATTTGCGGTGAGCTGGCATTTAAAAGGCATAAATGGAGGTTCTTTGATTTAGTGGGGGCATTTACCATGTTTTAAGAATAGCAGTATAATCAAGCTCCACTGTGGCAAGAATGGTTAAGGAGAAGCAATTTAGGGATCAGACTAATTCAAACTGGACGTTGACATGCCTCTGGCACTTGCAGTCACAGATCCTAAGTTGTTGAAGAACATAAAACGTGCTTTAAGTCAGTGACTATCATAAAAAGTTTAAAAATTAAGGATTACAGAATTTGTCCGCGTTTACAGAGTAAGAAGAGGGGTCATTTATCAAATGCTAAAAGAATCAACAAATGCATAGGAGAATTGGTCTTCCACCCACCTCCATAACCACTCTGAAACATAGAAGAAACACATCCTTTGCTACCAACACCACCAGTCACTAGATGACATATAAAAGAGTTGGAAAATGCTCCACTTAAAAATTGTGCTGAAGTACTGAACTTGTGCTAACAGACATCGAGAAACATGTTTTTAAGAACTGGATACGTACGTATAGTTGGTAAAGAATGCACCTCCTATTAATACCCCTAGTGCAAAATAAGAATTGGCAGACGGAGGAACCACAGAGAGAAAATTGTACTCAATTGTTGGAGTGCCAGTCAGCATTAAGCTATTCATTCAGGCAGATTCCTCTAAAAAAGTGATACCTGTAGAGATTTTATGTCAGTTTGGAGAATGCTAAAGTGATCAAATGCCCTTCACAGGCAGGAATGTCTTCTTTATGGGTGTAGGAAAAGCTAGTGAAAAGCCAAAATTTAAAGTTTTTATTGTGAACATATACTTGGGTTGCTTACCTGGGGATACCACAGCTTCAGGATTACTCATGTCGAACGCAGCCATGTTGCCAATGGCAAACCCATAGCCAGAATGAACATCAGGAAGCCCTATGGACCTCTGCAATACAGGAAATGGAAAGTAATCAACTAAAATATGCATGAAGTTGGTGTAGTGTACCACCCTCCCCCTATTACTGACTTGTACTGCTTAGAAACGTGGCCATGATGCATGTGACTGCAGATCACCTCCTTAATATCTATTTATGTGACAGAGGAATGTCACAGGTACTGCTGAGAAGGCATCTCTCTCATGTTAAAAACCTGTAGCTAATTCCTAGGATGGGAGAAAGTAAACTACATTAACTCACCAACTTTTCTTCATGGTAATATCATATTACCCCAAACTATTATTACAACTGCTGTAACAGAGTTTACAGATAGCGCTATGGATCCAGGCATTATCACTGGGTGAACAGGAAGCTGTTATATTAGCCACTAATACCAGGTGCAGTCTCGGACAAGAACTACAATCATTTCTAATTACGCACATTTGAGATCTTAACCCCTTCCATGCTGATGACGAACCCCAGCCGTCATGCACTACGATGCTCGTGTGCTGATGAATGCTGGGGTTCGTCACGGCCCGCCCCTGTTCGTGTTGTTTACAGCACACCAGGGGAATCGCGGCCGCATGGAAAGGGTTAATCCACACCTTATGACTGTTTGCTGCTCACGCTCCTTCCTAACCATCAAGATAAAATCTTTAGTTAAAGAAATTCTGAATGTTCAACTGGGCGTATGATCGTCTGCTCTATGAAAGCCTACACACTTGGAAACAAACTAAAGACTTATGGAATAATACTGCATTTCCCTAAATTACCAAAGGACTGTAAAGTATGTGCCTCTTACAGCTGTAATAGAAGTGGGGCTTGGGCGGGGTTTAAGACTACATCAATTAGTCAATAGTTTTGTTCTCCATGCAATGCTATATGAAAAGCTTCACTAACCTATCAACTACTACAGCGACCTCGACTGTGTTAAATGTGAATGCCTCCCCCCTATTTGGACCAGCACCCACCGATATCTCTTCAATATTCCCTCCATTTTACTCACATGGACAATCCCAGGCAAGGCGGCCACATTGCCGATCTGTTTCATGGCAGGTAGAAATCCACCGAAAGCTAAATGGAAAAAACAAATCCTCAAAATTATTGACATACCTCCAATCCAAATATTTCAAGTTTGAAACGATTCTTATAAATTGTTACAGGGCTCCTCTTGAGGTGCTCCTTCCAAATAAATGTCATATACTCTGAAGCATTCAATTTCATTGCTGAATATGAATGTATATGTAGCGTGAACACGAAATCTTGAAAGTACTCCCATCATTTTTAGTTTATTTACTTATATCTACTTCATAATCAGTTTCATCTGATCATCCATTTCATCTCCTCATTATCCTCAAGATTCAGTAAATAAGCAAAATATTCATTTAACATATTCTTATATAACTCTAATCAACATCCAATGCATTTCAGCTCCCTCTTGGAACTAGTTATCCATATAGAATTTAAAGGTATGAATGTGTCACAGGTTAAGAAATGTGTGAACTCAACAAATGAGCAGAAGCAAAACAGACAGAAATGTTTTACTCTTTGAGCAATATGGGACTTAATCCTTTCTATGCTGATGACGGAACCGCTCCGTCATCAGCTGCGGTGGCGCTGTGCTGATGGAGCGGTTCCGTCATGGCCCTGCCGCCGCGCCTGCGCTGCGCGTTCTATTGAGCGGACGGGGCCATGACGGAACCGCTCCGTCATGAGCACAGCCCAACCGTGGCGGATGACGGAGCGGTTCCGGCATCAGCATGCGGCCGCCCCGCCCAATTAGCGCTGCGGCGGAATAGCTGCCGCAATGATGTGGTTAATGAGAAAGAAAACCTAATACGCTTTATCTAAAACAAATGGGTTATTTTCAGTATCGCTTCTTGAATTTATGATGATCAGTTGTTTTAGATAGCTGTGGAAAAATAATTATGCATACTTGACAAACAATAGGTATGGCGTACACTAGGTGGGACTGCTTCTACGTTTTGAACAATTCTTGTGTTCTAGGGAAAGTAAAGCGGAACAAGTTTTCATCATTTTCTTTTTAAATTGTTTTTATTGATAAAAGTTTGTGGCAGACAAGTATACAGAGTTTACATACGGTACCCGCAAGTTGCATTCATCACCATACAAGTTACAGAGGTTGGGAAAACAGATATGTTAAATAGTTACATCTATGTCCGTAGTTTTTCGCATTTCTAATTCCACCATGGGTGATACACAATCTCTCCTCAGTGAGTGTTCCATTTCAACCAATTTTATCCCATTTCTTCGGGCATCCTCTGGTTATAAAACTTCTTTCTCCGCTATCATGGACCTGTCAAACTCTTTCAGCCACACCAACACAGTAGGCGGTGCCACTCCACCCCATCCCCTTGCCAGTTTTCTTTTTACTAATGTGTATCCCAGCGTCACCAATTGTTGTTCGATTTCAGTCAGGTCTGTATCCTCCCATATGCTAAGCAAACCCAGTCGGGGCGTCAGGTTCACTGTCTTCTGTCATATAGCTAATTCTTTTCTATATACTGTGTTAAGTTAGCATGAGCTTATTAAATGTTTAAACGCCATTTTACCTTTCTGCCTTATTTTGCACACGACACATAATTGTTGTTTTAGCTTTCAACCCAGAAGAGCTTCGCGATTTACTTGAGAAATAATATGTTATTGCTCTGTTATCAGTTTTGCTCGGTACACTGTCTGCACAGTGAGTGCTGAAGGCTGCAAGGATAACTTGACACTATGTTGTTGTGAGGTCTGATCTTCGCACCTCCATAGACATAACACACATGCTGCTGCCAAAATCTGGCTCTAGGCGGGTTTTATATTGTTGTGCTGAACACACACGTAACACACTTGATGGTGCTTCGTATGCAGAGAGCTGGTGGAAGATGATGTGATCCTCTGCCACTGAGATTTTGAGGTATGGGCCCGCCCTGATAAAACCCAAATGAGACCTTCATAGATATAAAATACTATGCTAAATAGGGAGGGTGTGAATTAGGTGTTGTTAATTCCTATTCATTTCAGCATCTTAGTATGCTGTCATCATTCGCCTTTTATGGACTAATAACTATGCTGATAACTTTGTTGCTTATAATATGTTTGCTAGTATTGTACAAGATACTGCGTTTGAGAACCATGCATTAGTAAATAAATATATCAAACATACACGTGTCCTCATTTACTCCATGTTCTGGTTTGCAATGATTATATAACAAAAGAGTGTTCCACGATACCTGAGGTAATCTAAGTTCATGTTCTGGTCTGTCTAAGCATTGGGAGTTTGTTATGACCAATGAGACACTGTAGCTAGCCCGGTAAGGGGATTTTGGGTACTGAGGTGAGTTTTGGGCCATCCTAATTCACCGAGGTTCCAGGTCTCTATGCACAGTTCTGTAGGAGAACGGAATTCCCGCTACACTTCCCTAATGAAGACTGCATGTGATTTGTGGCCCTCTCCCAGAGATCCCGCACCAGCGGGCATTCCCACAGTGTATGATGGAAAGTAGCTGGCTGCCTACAACCCTTCATACATAGGTCATCTTGCCTAGACCCTATTTTGGCCAGCGTTAACCCGTCAGATAGGAGCGTTGCAAGATCCTGGTTGTATTAGTCTGAATCTAAGCGTGAAGGCCGTTTCTCTAGGTGACATAAGAGGCTGTCGCCAATCTTCCACATCGATCGGTACCAGATCTCTCTCCCATTGCTCCTTGAGCTTGACGAAGGTATCTGGAAAATTATTACTACGTTTTTTATAAGTCAAAGATATCGCCTTAGACTGCAGTGGCCCATCTAGCAAGTGATCCTCCAGAGGCGAGGAGTCCGGTATGTCTTCGCAGCTCGGGAAGGCCGGCTGTAAGGCATGTCTAATTTGCAGGTATCTAAAAACCTCTCCCGGAGCCAGTTGGTAGCTCTTCTGGAGATCTTCAAATTTGAGTATTGCTCCCTTTTTAACCAAATCGTTCACTGCCGAGATACCTATTACATCCCACCTATCAAATTCTGGTTGATAGCATAGCATGCATAATTTCTGAGTGTACCATAGTGGTGTTGCCTTAGTGAGGACGCCAGCCCATCCCAGCCACGAGTTTGCCAGACGCCAAATTTGCACCTTGTGCAGTGTTGGACCAATGTATCTTTGTTTCATGGTGCGGGAATACAGGGCACCCAGATAGCCAGAGCTATCCATCTGGTACCTGTCTAGGATGTAGGCCAGGTCCGTTGGCGAGACGTACATCCAATAATTTACGGCCACCAACTGAGCGGCCCAGTAATATATCAACGCTATCCCCCCATCATACCACCCCTTCGTTAGTTTCTGAAGTGCAATTCTAGGGGCCTTACCAACCCATTACAGTGTACATACCTATCCCTTCAACCGCTACAAAGTACGCATCTGGAATTCGGTGCAGGCAGTTCTGGAGAATATATAAAAATTGCGGGAGTGCCAACATTTTAAAAAGAGCTGCGCGGCCCACCAAAGACAGAGGCAGCGACCGCCAGTGCTTAACGTCTGTTCGCAATCTAGTCAACGGGGGTGCCAAGTTGTGGCTGTAAAAGAGAGCCAGGTCTGACTTGTTAAAAACGTGGATATTTGAAAAGTAATCCTCCTCCCCTCCCTAAGCGCCTTGAGACCCTCTGGGTATGTAGAGCGCTATATAAATTCTCTGACTTGACTTGACTTAAATCCGCCAACTGCAACCACTAACGCGCAGTCTTAGGGAGATGGGGAGTCAGTCCATGTAACACAAATAGCACAGATTTACCCCAGTTAATTGCGTATTTCGAGTACTTCCCAAAGTTTGTGAAAATATTGAGAACAGTGTGTATGGACTTATAAGGGGAGGCAAGGTAGAGCAAAACGTCATCGGCATATAGGGATAATCTGTCCTCACACTCCAATGACCATCTGAAAACCCGCACCATCACATCACGATGGATCCAAACAGCCTGGGGCTCCAGCGTAAGGGAAAACAGCATCGGGGACAGTGGACACCCCTGTCTGGTGCCTCTCTGTAGCGTGAACATATGGGATGTATAGTTGTTAACTCTCACCTGCCCCTGGATGTCAGTGTATAGCAGCTTTACCCATCTTGTAAATTTAGGACCCAACCCAACTCTCACAAGAACTTCAAAAAGATATGGCCATTCAATCTAATCGAATGCCATGGAGGCATCCAGGACAATATAGCTGCATCTTCTCTCAAAAAATCCCTGCGCACCAGTACATTATGCAGTTGGCGTTTGTTAAGAGCTGTGTTTCTCCCAGGCATAAAGCCAGATTGATCTGGGTGCACCAGGGAGGAAATTACTGTCCCAAGTCGCGTGGCAAGTACTTTTGCCAAGATCTTTGCCTCTACATTTATCAGCGAGATTGGCCTGTACGAGCTACAGTCATCCACTGGCTTTCCCGCTTTATGAATAACAATGCTAGCAAGACGTTGGTCTGCTGGCAGAAGTCCCTTCTCACAACTTTCCTCATACATTGCCCGCAGATGCAGGACAACCTGAGGCATTGACTTAAGGAACTCAATGGGCGTGCCATTTGGCCCCATCGCCTTCCCAGATTTATTTTGGCCAATAGATTTCTGGATTTCCTCATTTGTCAGATCTGCATCCAATACATCCCTATCCAGCTCAGAGAGAGTTGGCAGTTTTCATCATTTTTATTTGAAACAACTGACTGGCTGTTTTAATGCATTTTGATTACCTCTATAATTTTTTGTTCATTTATATTTTGCCTTAAATAACTTGAGAAAAATCACAGAATACCAATGACATAGAACATGCATGTGTAGGCAATCACTTTATCTCCGTGCTCACACTAGATTTTTTACCTTTTGCTGAACCCTGTATATTTACAAGCTTAAGAACTCTGTGCGCTTTACCCCTGCTACCTAGTACTAAAGTGCCTGTGCTCCCCCTTTAAACATGATTGAAGTGGCATACTCCTAATTGGTATATTGAACTAGCCTAGAAGTCTCTAGTATATACTACAAAGTGTACCCAGGGCCTGGAAGTGGACTCAGCAGCTTTTGTGCCATCCACTACAGTGGCGATGCAAGCATGGCTTCAGGCCTACCATTGTAGCCTGACTGTAGCAGTGTAAAAACTGCAATTTGATCTGTCAAAATAAACCTTTTTTCCCCCCCAGGACAAAGAGGTTAGACTCTAAGGGCCTCATTACGATGTTGGTCGGAAAGCATTCTGAGCGACTCATTGACGGAATCTGTTCCGACCGATTCGGGTTCGGCGAGTCCGACCGACCACGATGTTTACGAACACCGTTCCGTCGGACTCCCATTGTCTTCAAAGGGAGCCTGTGTTCCAACCGACAGCACCAGCTCCCATTGAAAAAAGGCGTAGTTTGGGAAAATCTTGCACCCTTTCGCAGGCACCTCAGGATGCTTGCCACACTGTGCCAGGTTGTAAAGAGGGGTCCCGTGGGTACACCGAAGGGCCCCAACCGGATGCCTGCGGGTGAACGGGCCTGATACGGGCCCCCAAAGGCAGTTTCCGACAGCCTTTTCGTGTAAGACAGACCGCTTCAGAGAGGCTGTCTGAATCGGACATTGTAATAAGTCGGTCAGAAACGTGGTTCATAGACCTATACGATTCAGCTCCGACCGACTCGGAATCTTCGATTGCCGGTCAGACCAGAGTCGGAAAGACCAAACGGTTACCTTCTATCGTAATCTGTCGGTCATGTTTCTGAGTCGGTCAGAAACCTGGGTCCGACACAGGTTAGGAAAATTTGAATGCCATTCGGAGTCTTTCCAAATGACATCGTAATGAGGGCCTAAGTGTCAGCTGGCTAACCTCCTGTGTGGTTACAGAGAGACAACATGCTGCAAGGGGCATTTTCCTGAAGGTCCCAGCTGACCAGTGGCAACTACTCGGTGATTTTAATCTATGGCCTAACGGTATCCTTAACGCAGCGCTCAAAAACCTACTCTCCACCCGTGACAGTTTCGGCCTCTCTCAATTGACCTCTAAGGCCACCCACAGAGCTGGTCATCTGCTTGACCTGATCTTTGCGGTACCTGACCTAGGGGTGATGGGAGAAACTCTTCCAATGGATTGGACTGATCATTCATTGGTCAAATTCTTTCTGCACAAGACGACTGGCCCTCACAAGGCCCCGGCGCCGACCAAGGAAATCAAATGCAGAGACTGGAGGGCTCTATCACGAGCACACTCTTTGGGCGATATGCTCCATTTACAACAACCTTTTGATGTGAATAAAAGCATAGACGACAACTACAATTCCCTTGTCTCCAGCATCTCAAGGGTGGTCGACACCCTTGCCCCCCTCAAAAATCGGACCTGTAGGGGTAAAGATTCTGCCCCTTGGTTCAATGCCGACCTAAAACTACTAAAGCTTGAATGTAAGCAGGCAGAGAGAAGGTGGAGACGGGATTATAATAAAACTTGTAAAGACACGTGGAAAACTAAGACCCACGCGTATAAAAATCTCATCAAAAAATCTAAAGCTGATCACTACTCTTCCTTGATTTGTCACACCAACAACAACTCCAGGAGCATTTTTAGCATCCTAAACAGCATCACTAACCCAGAGTCCTGTAAAAATATGATCGTCCCCTCCCAAGACCTATGTGACAACTTGGCCTCATTCTTCAAGGAGAAAATTGAACTTATCCTTAAAGATCTGGATACGCCTTTGATTGCCGGCAATCCCCCCCTCCCTCTGAATACTGTTATTCTGGAAAATCAAGCGCCTAATTCAGTTGTGCCTCCAGAAGAATTCCTTTGCAGGTGGCCACCGCTTACTCTCGAACTCTTTACTAAGATAGCCAGAGGGATCATGTCTGGGTCTCCATTGGACCCAGTACCCCCTAAAATCTGGAAAGAATGCGAAGCAGTACTCTTCCCCCCACTTCATCTAATATGTAAGCAATCCCTACTGACCGGCACTGTCCCTGCCTATTGGAAGCGTGCGCTAGTCTCCCCTTTACTGAAGAAACCCTCCCTGGACCCGGATTGCTCAAAAAGTTACAGGCCCATCTCACTGTTACCGTTCCCTGCCAAAATAATGGAACGGGTGGTCAGCAACACCCTCTCTGACCACCTGGAACGCCACTTACTACTGGATGGGGACCAATTTGGTTTCCGGCCTGCTCACGGAACCGAAACGGCCCTTATTATCGCCATGAACGAACTTCAAAGGCGAGCAGACAGAAGCCAAGCATCATTTTTAATATTGCTCGATATGTCTGCCGCCTTTGACACGGTGAATCACAAGATCCTACTGAGACGCCTATGGGAGGCAGGAGTGAGGGATACGGCACTGCACTGGTTCCACTCTTTCTTGCTGGACAGGCAACAAGCAGTATCTCTACCTCCTTTCCAATCTGTCTTCTCCCCTGTAGCGCATGGAGTCCCACAGGGCTCTTCCATTAGCCCAATACTTTTTAATATTTACCTTAGGCCACTTATTCTTCTAATCAAAAGTTTCGGCATCAAAACCATTAACTATGCTGATGACACGCAGATGATCCTCTCCCTGGAAGGAGAGGACTCTATCTCTATAGAGATCCTACATAATTGCTTGCGGGAGACATCTAGGTGGCTGAAGAACAATTCACTTCAGTTTAATGCCGGGAAAACTGAGGTACTTTTCAACAGTGGCTTGAGGATCCCCCGTCCGTTCCCTGGCAATTTCTGGCCCCCGGAAACAGTTTTTAATGTTCAGCCCGCAGTCTCTGTCCGCAACCTAGGGGTCATGCTTGACCACAAGCTCAGCATGGAAACCCATGTTCAGAAAACCTCTGCCTGCTGCTATGCCATTCTGCGCTCCTTAAGGAAGGTTCTGCCCCTCCTACCCACCCAGGCTCGTGCTCAAGTAGTTAGATGTACTATCCTGAGCAGGTTGGACTATTGCAATGCCCTCCTGCTCGGGGCCCCGGAGTATCTACTAGACAGACTCCAAAGAGTCCAATCTGCGGCAGCAAAACTGGCTTTGGGGCTCCCGAGGCGTTCCCATGGACCATCTGCCTTGGCACAATTGCACTGGCTCCCTCTCAGACAGAGAGTGCAATTTAAGGCCCTCTGTATTGTTTTTAGGGCCCTCCATGGCTCTGGCCCAGCCCCCTTACAATCCAAGTTTGTGTGGTATGTCCCCACTAGACATCTCCGCTCCTCTGAAGCCAAATTGGTAGTTACCCCCAGATTCAAGAAGGTCAGATCTGGAGGCAGATCTTTTGAGGTCACCGCCGCCAGACTCTGGAACACCCTCCCCACTGAGATCAGGCACACCGAGGAACTCCTACCTTTCAGAAAAAAGGTTAAAACTTGGCTCTTCCCGGGCTAGCCCACGCCCACCTCTTGTTCCACCCCTCACTTCTCCCCCTCAGACTCTGTCAGCGCCAGGATGCCTGCAATGGCGACAGTTTGCGCTCTACAAATTCTTAAAATAAATAAATAAATAAACTGGACCTGGACAAGATCCTGCCTGACACTGAGGGTTTAAGTGCTTCACCTGAGGTCCTGCCAGGCTGTAATAGGTGTACGCTTGTGGTGGATTTGGACTAAAAAGACTAGGGGTCACATGTACAAAGGAAATCATTTGAGATTACCAAATAGCAAATTTTTGCGATTCTCTATTTGGGAATCACTAACACCAATGTACAAAATGTGTCATTGACACATTTTGTGAGTCTCAGTGGGTTGCAAACAGACCTACCGCATGAATATAAATGAGGTAGGTCTTGGTTTGTGACCCACTGAGCTTTGTAAAATACTTGGATAGTGGCAGACCACCATGTCTGTAATTACTTGTAAATAAAGCAATTTTGGAAAATGGGATGAGTTTAAAAAAATAAAGTTATTTTAATTTCTTAAGCGTAGACAAGTGGTCCGTGGAACCACTGCCTGTGGTTAACAAATGGTTTTACAAACGTTCACAAAGGGGAAACCATTTGCGAATGGGTTACTACCTACTTGAAGTAGGTGGTAAAACGTAAATGTTTTGCAACCGCATTTTGATTGCAAAACATTCACACATACCACTGCAATTTGGTATTAGGAAGGGACGCTAAACATGCCGCTTCCTAATACTGAATTTCAAACCCAATTTGCAATTTGGTAAGAGGTTAGCGAATTGTAACTATGGCTTTTTAATGGAACAAACTGGCCCATTCTGAGAATCGTCTCAATTGCAACTACATAGCCTTTGTACATGTCACACTGAGTCAGAAGGTAAAATCATAGACCAGGATGAACCTGGTTGGTGTAACCGACCAAGGCTCTACTGCCGTCAGCCTCAAACTACGCCTAGGTCTCAGTCTACCACATTGAGTATCCTTAGCACTATTTTCCCTTAATATTTTAAGACTCATATCTCCAGTTCCTCTTATTGGATTTTTGTCATTGTCTTTATTAAATGTAACTATTTTTCTAATTCAGTATTTTTTTGCATTTTGAATTCATTATTGTTTTGGTGCTGCAGCTGCATTAATACGTAATACTTCACAAACATTGTCCTAAGTTAAGCTTGTCTGCTCTGTGTCATAGCTAACAGGGGGTTGAGCTCGGGTTAATTAAGTGACTTCGAGGTTTCACCCTGACAAGAGTTATGATCATGGCTTGAGGTGGGAATAAGAATCCAAATTTTTACAGTGTGTAATTAAAGGGAGGATAAAATAACTTCCGACAATATTAAATTTAGCAATTGCGACATTTCAATTTTAACTTAAGACGTTTATATCATTTCATACGGGTAAATCTCATTATGCATATATTGGGTACAGCTGTGATTTACATACAGAAGTACATATTGTTTTTATATACAGAAGAATCCCTGCACAGAAGTTTCCTAGTAAACATAAACAAAGGAACAGATATGAGGTAAGGGAAAGCTAACATTTGAGACATCATGTGATGACCTGACGTAAACACTGAGTAAAGGACTCATTAAGTGTTTCCCTTATTTTGAAGTCACAGAGAAAGGCATCCCTTCACATGGAGTAATTGTATTTAATTTGGAAAAAACATTTTGGAGAAATAAGCTTGTGGAAATATAAGGTTTTAAATAATTTGAGGACCACAATGACAGAAATATGTTAGAATGCTACTATATATAATAATTACTCATATCTATTCTATACAGATAACCCTGAAGAAAATTCAAAAAGGAAACTCAAATGCACTGGCTATTGTTCAAGTAGAAGTAGAAAAATCTTTATTTGGATAAAAGAAAAATATCCGTAAAAGCATTTCACAGTAAATCCACAAGTCAGCACATTGTTATAAGAAATTTTGAAGCATGTTTTACAACAGTTATCAGTAGGAGCCGTCCGTATCGTGTCAATTTCTGTTGCATGTGTAAGATTAAACATTTATATGCTAGACGACAATAACACTTAGCGTTAGGACAAAGGGGTTTGATGTACTAACAGTTGCCGACTTACAACTCATAAAAACCAGACAAATTCACAAAATTGATACTAGTTGTGCAAAAACGCAGTCCAAATAAAATAGTTCGCTGGTCATTGACAATCAATATGATAAAATGCGACTAGTTATAAACAATTTTTTAAAACTTGGGGTTAAAATACAACTTGATTTAGACAGCTAGGCAGGGGAGAGCGGGGGTTACTGGTCCTTCCGCCTTTAGCGTGAGGATGCGGTGTGCGTGCCGTATGCAGATTGTGAAGGCAATGTTTAGAGCTGTATTTTCAGGGTTCAAGGATGTAATAATTGCCTGTCTACAGGTCCGTACACCCAGCCTATTCCACTCTGCTTTGAGATTGCGTCTGCGTTGGGGCATAAGGGCGGGACATAAGCAAACCACGTGCTCCAGTGTTTCGGCTGTTTTGCTGCACCCTCTGCATGTTAAATCTTCCGTGGTGCGCCGCCATGGGGGCAGATCTTTTAGGAATCGGCTATTGAACAAATTGAATATTAATAGAATCCTGAGGTAAAAGTGCAGATGAATTTAAGGAGATGAACGGATGCAACTGGATAGCACTTAATTATGTGTGACTAAACTAAAAATGACGATTATACTGTGAAGTAGATATTGTTTGCATACGAGTGCACTCGAGTTTATCGGTCTACAATCAGGTTTCAGTTTGACAATTAAAAAGTACTGGCAGCAGTAACCGCCAGAAGGCTGTTCCATATGCGACAATGTGCTATGCAGTATTTTGAAATACAACTGTAAATTCTTCTCTCCCCTCCCAAAGAATGGTCCGCCTCCTTTCCAGTTAAAAGTATCAATGTTTGAGAAGCATATTTTCCTAGAAAGTCTGTGGTGCAAATTTCCCTGTTAAAAGTTTTTTTCCTCTACAGGCTCAGCCTTGCATGATGAATTACATTGCTATAATACAATATAAAGTATTAGAATATGTGACTATCTAATAGTGAAGGATTTTTTGAAACCCCATGCAGTCTGTAGAGACCTTTGTAGATCAACCATCATTTCATCCAGCGGTTCTACTCTGGCAATGACTGCATGTAAGATAGAGTTTAGTTCTCTTATTCAATATCTCGAATAGAAACTCCTCAACATAGACCAGCCTAATTAATTTTCTGTAATTGAATGTCAAACTTTGTTCTCGTGAAGCCCCTGACCTCTTGTCATCATGTTCAAGAACAAAAATTACAAAAGGGAGGGTTACTGGAGTTAGCCTCTGTAACAACAATGAAAACTAAAACCGAAACTTTCACAGAAACCGCTAACCAGCCGAAGGATAGTGATCTAACAGGAAAAAGCGGCATGTCGGAGTCCAACTGATAAGGTATTCGGACCGCTCTCTAACAAGCTCACCTTCCTGCACCAAGTTATTTCTTGAAAAAGCAAACTATACAGAACACACCTCCAGACTACAACAGAGTAAGCCAAAGCTGTGTGCAGTCACTCCACTCCTCATGGACTTACCGCTCCCTCTGCAAGAGTTCCTCAGCTCCTCAAACATTAGCTTCTCCAAAGCATCGTTCACATAGAACACTCCTTCCACCTATGAGAAAAAAAGAACAAATATTTGATCAGTCCCAACAAGTTATAAATGCCCACCAGGGTAGAATTTGGTTACTTACAAAATGTTCCTCAAGAATTAAGGATTCCTCGCACTGATAAGTGCAAAAGGAATCGATTATCTGGACCAAAAAAATCAAGTAGGCCTATTATTGAATTTAGTTAATTAGCTCCACTAGTTCCCATTCCAAGTAGCTGACAAAGCTAGCAGGTCTGGATTTAAAGTGCCCATGTATGCAAAAACAGGCAGGCTCAAATGTGCACTGTGAAATCAGTTTCATAGCTCAGCAAGTTTGATAAATTAAAAACAGGGCACAAAAAATGCACAAAAAGTAGCAGGTCTCGCACAGATGAGGCACAAATAATCTGTGTGCATTTGTTCATGCCTAGCTTTACATGTGTTAGCTGTAGCACCTTAACTCCAGACATGTTGCCTTTGCAAGTTCTTGTTTTCTTTCCCGGCGAGAGGCCCACAGTGTATGCCCAGGTTTGAATCCTAAAGAACAGCAAGCATGAGACAAGCTGTGTCTTGTCTCACTGTTGAGGCCCATTTCTTTAGACAAGGCTCGTCTAAAGAAAGGTGCACGGCTGATAATGTTAAAGCGCCGCATGGGCGTTTTACCAACTACCATTTGTAATGCAATAGTGGTCACATTTACCACAATAGGTCTGGCATGTAAATGCCAGACCTATTGCAAATGCTTGTTTGTTTTTCTCACTGGTTATAATTTTGATCGCTGATGCTCTCCCTGCTTTTGAGACCGCTATTGAACGCCTCCTCAGCGCCCGACATCGCCATCCCAGACGGCTACAAGATCATCCGAAGGGACCGCATCAACCACACCGGAGGAGGCATCGCCATCGTCCACAGGAACACCATCCGCAACACGACCAACACCGATGACACCCTCGCAACCACCGAGCACCTGCACTTCCAAGTCCACATCAACCCCAAGACTACCCTCAGAGGCACTCTCATCTACAGACCCCCTGGACAACGCACACAATTCAGCGAAGACATCGCCGACTTCATCAGCCCACACGCCCTCTGCTCCGCTGACTACATCCTCCTAGGGGACCTCAACTTCCACCTGGAGAACAATAACGACCGCAACACCACCACCCTGCTGGACAACCTCGCCAACCTGGGACTCAAGCAACTGGTGACCACCCCCACCCACTACGCCGGACACACACTCGACCCCGTCTTCTCATCCAGCAAGGACATCGCCTTCAGCCATGCCACCGGACTCCACTGGACGGACCACAGCTGCGTCCACTTCAGCTTCGCAAGGACCACAATCCACCACCACCAGCAACAGGCTGCACGCAGGAACTGGAACAAGATCACAGCCGACCAGCTCGCGTCCTCCCCGAGCACGAACCCTCCCACCAGCACAACGAACCCTAGCCAGGCGGCCACCAACCTCACGAAGTGGATCAGCGACTGCGCAGACGAGCTCGCCCCCCTGAGGACCCCGCCCAGCAGACCCGGCAGCAAGAAAGCCCCATGGTTCACCGACGAACTCAAGAGCTCCAAGAAGAACTGCCGAGCCCTCGAGAGAACCTGGCACAGAGACCCAACACCGGACAACATGACTGCCCTCAAGCTCGCCACCCGAAAACACCACCAACTCATCCGCGCCACCAAGAAAACTGCATTCAAGGAACGACTGGACAACAACGCACACAACAGCAAAGAACTCTTCAACATCGTCAAAGAGTTCTCCAACCCCAACGCCGGAAACAACGACATCACCCCTTCGCAAGACCTCTGCAACTCCCTCGCCTCCTACTTCCACAACAAGATCGCGGACATACACAACAGCTTCAGCACTCAACCGACGAACACCACGACCGAACCACCGCCCCCCACCACCACCCTCCGCGCCTGGACTCCGATCAGCACCGAAGACACCGTCCGCACGATGAACTCCATCCACTCCGGATCTCCGACCGACCCCTGCCCTCACCACGTCTTCAACAAGGCCGACGCTATCATCGCACCCCACCTGCGGGACATCATCAACACCTCCTTCGACACCGCTACCTTCCCGGAGAGCTGGAAGCACGCCGAACTCAGCGCTCTACTCAAGAAGCCATCGGCTGACCCCACCGACCTCAAAAACTACCGCCCCATCTCGCTGCTCCCGTTTCCTGCAAAAGTAATCGAGAAGACCGTCAACAAGCAGCTGGCCGCCTTCCTCGAGACAAACGGATCCCTCGACCCCTCGCAGTCTGGCTTCCGGGCCAACCACAGCACCGAGACCGCCCTGATCGCAGTCACCGATGACATCCGAGCGCTGCTCGACCCCGGAGAAACAGCGGCCCTCATCCTCCTCGACCTCTCCGCGGCCTTCGACACTGTCTGCCATCGTACCCTAGTACAACGCCTCAGCTACGTCGGAGTCCAGGAGAAGGCACTGGAGTGGATCATCTCCTTCCTCGCCGGAAGGACACAGAGAGTCCGCCTCCCTCCGTTCAGATCTGAAGCCACCGAAGTCATCTGCGGCGTCCCTCAAGGCTCCTCGCTCAGTCCACCCCTCTTCAACATCTACATGAGCCCCCTCGCAGACATTGCACGCCAGCACAACCTCAACATCATCTCCTACGCCGACGACACCCAGCTGATCCTCTCCCTTACCAACGACCCCCCCCACCGCCAGAGCCAACCTTCACGAAGGGATGAAAGAGGTAGCCGAATGGATGAAGAACAGCCGCCTGAAACTGAACTCAGATAAGACGGAAGTCCTCATCCTGGGATCCTCACCCGCCGCTTGGGACGACTCCTGGTGGCCCCCCGCCCTAGGCAGCGCACCCAAACCAACAGACCACGCACGCAACCTGGGCTTCATCCTGGACTCCTCCCTCTCCATGACCAGACAAGTCAACGCCGTCTCCTCGTCGTGCTTCAACATCCTGCGCATGCTACGTAAGATCTTCCGGTGGATCCCCACCGAGACCAGGAAGACGGTCACCCAGGCCCTCGTCACCAGCCGTCTGGACTACGGCAACACCCTCTACGCCGGAACCACCGCCAAACTCCAGAAGAGACTCCAGCGGATCCAGAACGCCTCAGCACGACTCATCCTGGACATCCCCCGTCGCAGCCACATCTCCGGACACCTGAGAGATCTGCATTGGCTCCCGGTCAACAAGAGAATCACCTTCCGTCTCCTCACCCACGCACACAAAGCCCTACACAGCCAAGGCCCAGGATACCTCAACAGCCGCCTCAACTTCTACGCTCCCAAACGCGAGCTTCGATCGACCAGCCACGCCCTCGCCGCCGTCCCCCGCATCCGTAGAGCCACCACAGGGGGACGGTCCATCTCCTACCTCGCCGCCAAGACATGGAACTCCCTCCCCACCCACCTCCGCCTGACCCAGGACCACCTCGCCTTCAGGAAGCAACTCAAGACCTGGTTGTTCGAGCAGTAGCAGACCCCCCCCCCCCCCCCCAGCGCCTTAAGACCCTCTGGGTAAGTAGTGCGCTATATAAATGCAATGATTGATTAATTGATTGATTGTTGAAGTTTCTGTCCCTAATGTGGTGGTTGCTGTTTTTCTTGCTGTTGTGGTCATTGTTGTTGTAGTTGTCCTTGCTGTGTTTACAACTGTCGTCAATGCTGTAGCCCTTACCTTGCTGCCTGCCTTTTTTACTGTCCAAATCATGGCGGCCGGTGTAGCCCCACCAGCCGTCTTCACTGCTCTTGCTGAAACAGTCCCTGCTGTGGTTGCTACTTTGGTCCCTGCTTAGGTTATAGATGTAGTTGCTGCTTTGGGCCAGGATCTTTTGGCAGCTGTTGGTGTGGTACCCTGCTGTGCTAGCAGCTGTAGTATTTGAGAAGGTGATAGCTGTGGCCGTTGTTTTTGTTCCCGTCGCAAAGCAGCATTGGTCCTTACTGTGGTGGAGCTGTTAATACTGGTGTTATAGCTGCTGTGCTTGCAGTTATTGCTGCTACTGTGGTGGCGGCTGTGATCACAGCTGCGGTTGCTGCTTTGGCCTCCACTAAGTTAGAAGCTATTTAGCTATTGTGCTGTCATTGTGACAGCTTTGGCCGATGCTGCGATTCTTGACATGGTGGCAGCTGTTGTGCCAGCTGTAGCCACGGATGTGGCCGCCCATGCCATGATAGCTGTTGATTTGTAACTAGGGTGACATGTGAAGTGGAGCTTTAATGGGTGCTGTGACGTCTGCTGAAGTAGGACATGCGGTTTCTGTGGTGCTTCCTACTGCTGCGACAGCAGTTGTTCCTGCCTTACTGGCAACTGCTATTGCTGGCACTGGCTGTGTAATTATAGCAGTGGAGATTGTTGTTACAGCAGTGGCTGCTGACAGCTATTTTTGTCCCTGCTACAGGGACAGCAGTGGTCGCCGCTGTAGCTCCTGCTGCTGGCAGCAGTTGTGCTTGGTGCGGTCATAAAAGCTGTTGATGCTGTGGTGGTAGGTCTGGTTGCTGCCATGGTCTCTTTTGTGGAAGTAACTATGGTCGCCATTGTGGTCTTGATGACAGCGGTGGTAAAAACTGCTATCCCTACTCTGATATGCCTGCAACTAGACTAATGCAATTACCATAGTACCAACTGCTATCGTGGTGGCTGTTAGTGCTGAAGTCCTGGTTAATGTTGTGCTTCCTACTGCTGCTGATATAGTGGGTCTATCACAGTAAACCAACTTACTTCTCCCAAACCTCTTTGACGCAATACTTATACATCAACCACCATCCACAGGAAATTTCATTTCAAAAGAATTAATAGCCATCACGTTCCTCTAATGTTTAAGAACGCCCTACTAACATTTTCAGAAAGAACTTCAGTTAATGATTACCACATCGAGCACCCGCCTTTTCTGAAAATGTTTGGGACCCACTGTCGTTGTGAAATACTGTAAGATATGCATCTTGTAACACGCATCAGCGATGGGATTGAGCATCTGCATGAGCAGAGCCGGACTGGGTACCAAAACCGGATTTGCCGGGGCAGTTGGAAGTGCCGCTGAGCGCTTTGCCAGGGCCGGTTTTCGGCCGATTTGGTTTCAGGGTCGATTTTGCAGCTATGCTGCAAAAACGGCCCTGTAACAAAATCGGCCCCCAGGGGCTCAAAACCGGTCCCCACCCTTGCGGCGCACCGGGGGATTGCCCGGTGCCCGCTATGGCCAGTCCGGGCCTGTGCATGAGAGCCACATAATCCTCATAGATGCCTCTAAACTGGGCAGCCACCAATTGGAGCAACAGACTAATGCCCCGGTTATTACTCCAAATCCTTGTTTTCCTCGCCACAGTAATTACCCATGAGCCTCCGGCTCCCACAGAAACTCCAAGCATAAATCTTGCGCTCTAGTCTCCCTCTCCCTCCTCCAAGATGCCCCCCAGTGGCTCCAGTCAATCCCATAAAGGGATACAGAATCACCAAAATGACCTGAAAACCAAGCCGCAGACATGAAGCCACCACCAGGGCCGGGAGGAAAGGGAAACTATACTGTGGCGAGGAAGACAAGGACTCGGAGTAATTAAGATTACGGGTAAGTAACCAGGGCATTACCTACTCGTCAGTCTTCCTCGCCACAGTAATTACCCATGAGCCGATACCAAAGCAAATCAGCTTCATGCAAGGAAAACAGCCACACCAACAACGCAGCGAAAACATAGTTTAATAACAAGAGGCATAGCAACCAAAAAGGACAACCTCTCAAGGAACCCCCGCAGATAGAACAGAAGAGGCAAATGAAACAGAACCCCCACCCCCAACCTGAAGGCGGTAATGGGACATGAAGGTATGAGGGCATGACCAAGTAGAAGCCCTGCAAACGTCCTCCATGGAGACCCCCTTGAAAGCAGCCCATGACACAGCAACAGATCTGGTGGACCGACCTTGAACTGGAAGAGAGGGAACCTCAGAAACAGAACCATAAGCTAACAGAATGGCCTCTTTAATCCAACGACTGACCATGGAGAGGGAGGCCTTTAGGCCCTGAAACGACAGACCAAAATTGACCAACAAATTGTCCACCTTACAAAAGGAAGACGTGCGTGACAAATAAATCAATAAGGCACGACGAACATCCAAGAGGTGCAAAAGGCAATCCTCATCCGAGGAAGGATCAGGGCAAAGAACCGGAGGAATCACCTCCGCAGACTGGTGAAAATGAGAATCCACCTTAGGCACAAATGTAGGATGAGGGCGCAAGACCACACGAGCCGACAAAATGACCAAAAAAGGGGCAGACATCAGGAAAGCCCCAACTCCCCAATACGCCTGGCAGAAGCAATAGCCACAAGAAACATGACCTTGAGCGTCAAAAACTTCAAGTCCACCGACTCCAACGGCTCGAAAGGAGCCAACTGCAAGGAACGCAACACCAAAGGAAGATCCCAAGGAGGAGGACACAGGATAGGACGGGGACGTTGTAAAGAAAGAGATTTAAAAAGACGTGCCACCAAAGGAGAAATTGAAACCAAAGGGAGGACATGAAATGCCCGAATGGCAGCCCACTGAGGTCGAAATGGCCAAGCCCAACACAAACCCATCATTCAAAATATCCAGAATGCGAGCCGGGTCCAAAGAATCCACTGACAGCCCGCGACCCACACACCAAGAAGCAAAATTATCCAATGTTTTGCGTAGGACTTCAGCATAGAAGGCCTTCGGGACTGCTGAATGACCCCAGCAACAGTCAAAGAACCTTCACGCATAAGCGAATCCCTCTCAAGAGCCAGGCCCGCAGACCCAGGGACTGGAACACCGGCAGAGGAAGAAGAGGCCCCAACAGAGGGTAAGGTACAAACGGCAAGGCCCACTCCGGAGTCACAGCCAATTCCAACAACAGTGGATACCAAGGGCGACGACACCATCCCGGAACCACCAGAAGGACAAAGGACCCCTCCCTCTTGATCTTCTGCAAGACCGCCGGAATCAGGGGAACAGGGGGAAAGGAATACAAGAGCCCCTTCGGCCAAGGGAAAGACAGAGCATCCACTCTCCAAGCATTCCGGCAAGGCATAATCGTGCAAAAACAGCGGACCTTGGCATTTGACTGGGAGGCAAAGAGGTCCACGATCGGAGACCCAAACATCCTCACCAACCTCCGGAACATCAACGTCGTCAGGGACAAAGACCCCATGGAAGGAAACACAGACAGTCCGCCACAGTGTTCTCCCGACCGGGCAGGTAAATGGCAGACAGAGACGCCAGACTCAACTACGCCCAAGAACAAATCCGACGACCAAGGCAACTGAGGGAAAGAACTCTGCAACCCCCTTGATGGTTGACATAAGACATCACCACCCGATTGTCCGTCCGGACTTGCACATGGTGACCCCGAAGAAGATCTGAGAAGGCCAATAGACCCAATTGAACAGCCTTCAGTTCAGGCGGTAAAAAGCAGACAGTGGCAGAGTCTGCTAGGACCCGCTTGGCGCTTACTACCTGCAGGGAAGCTCGACTTTTGCGTTAATTTGCTTTTTAAAAGGATTTTAAACATGGTTTGTGCACTGATTCACTTTGTTTGGTATCACTCACTGTTGTTCCACCTTCCGCCCTGGTCCGTCACGGCTTTTAGTGCCAATTGTACGGAGGGCAGAGAAGGCAGGAGGAGTGCTTCCGGCCTCCACGCTCTGGACCAATCAGCTGGCTAGTTGGAGGTGGGAGGGGACCATAAAGGAGCATGTGGGGAAGGATGCGCAGCGGGCGCGCCGAAGTCGCGCCTAAGGCAAGCCCGTCTGCGCCCGTCGTCAGACGCCGGACCCCCTGATGGTTCGGTAAGAGGAGTGCTGGCTTACTCCAGGGAGCGCTTGCTGTCCCTCTGTGCACTGCCCAATTCTTGTTGCTCACGCTTGGGAAAGGGTATGGAGGGGCCTTTCTGTTGCCGCAATTGTGGCTTTGATGCCTCCCCCTCACCGCCGGCCCCCGTAAAACCTACCCTAAAACTCCTCCTACTCAATGCCCGCTCTATGGTGAAACACTATATGGATATTTATGACCTTATCGAAGATGAGGCTCCTGATGTGCTCTTTATTACAGTCCTGGCTAACCGATGACACTGTGGCTGAGCCCGGCCTCGCTCTGCCTCCTGAGTATAGCATTTTGACTGTGAACAGGGCGAAAAGGTGGCGTGGGGGGGGGGGGGTTGAGGTTAGCTGTCATCTTTAAGTCTAGGTTCCCTTGCTCTTTGGTCAGAGAGCCCGTAGCGGGGTGTGAATGCGCTCGTTTTGTTCTTTCCCCTACCGTGCACTTTCCCCTCACTGGTCTCCTAGTGTATCGTCCTCCGGGTCCTGCCGCAGAATTTAAGTCTGCCATTATCGAGGCTGTAAGCTCTCTAGCCTTGACTTCGGCTAATTTCACTCTTAATTTACATTTCGATCTCCCCGCAGACCCTGAAATTGGCTGCCTACTTGCGGACTTCGATGCCTGCCAGCTAAGACAATAGGTGGTGGGGGCGACCCACACGGCCGGTCACCTGCTGGATCCTGTCTTTTTTAACATCCCGGGGCTTACAGCTAAGACACCTAGATTAGTGTGTTGGTCAGATCACTGTTTAGTGTCCCTCTCCCTTCTGCTTCCTTCTTCACTTCCTAGAGTCAATTTTAAATCTATGCTTAAACGTTGCTGGCATAAGCTTAGGTTGGAGGAGCTTCTCGCCGCCCTAGAGGCCTGCCCTCCAACACTAAGCACGAATCCTGAACAGGCCTATAAAACATTCTGTGAATGGGTCATATGTGCTTTAGCCTCACTCATCCCGGTAAAGCAGTCTGTTGGTCGCTGTACTAGATCTAATCCCTGGTATAATGATTCCCTGGCTAGCATGCGTAGTGCCTGTAAAAAACTTGAGCGGGTCTGGAGAAAGAATTACGACCCAGAGGCAAAAAAAAGGTACCAGGACGGGATTAAAGCCTACCACAAAGCGATACATTTGGCACGGTCTGCTTGCCTCACGGATGAAATTAAGGCTAGTAAAAACCCTATTAAATGCATTTTAAAAATTTTGAGTGATTTTTAAAATAGGAAAAACCCCCCTCCTCATACATTCACATCAGGCGAGCAGTGTGAAGCGCTGGCCAAATTCTTTGTCCTGAGAGTGGATACCATCTACAAATCTTTCCCCAGCTGCCCTACGGATCAGGTAGCCACCCCGGTTCCTCTGCCTATTAACACTTTATCGGCTATTCCCACCATTACGGAGGATGAGCTTCTTGCTCCAAGTAGTAGGGTCAAATCAGGATCTCCTTTAGACCCTATGCGGCCGGATCTCGTCAGGGACTGTTTTCCAGTCCTTCTCGACCCTCTATGCCAAGTGATCAACTCTTCTTTTACCTCGGCGGTGGTACCACAAGCTTGGAAACTAGCCAGGGTGGTCCCCCTGTTGAAAAAACCCTCCCTTGACCCCACCAAACCTGAAAATTTCAGGCCGATATCTCTCCTGCCCTGGGCCGCCAAAGTGGCGCAGGCCCACGCCAACAATATCCTCTCGAGCTTTTTGAACGGCAATAGCATTCTGGATCCCTCTCAGATGGGTTCCGCCCAGGACATAGTACCGAGACCGCACTCCTGGCGGTATGTGAACATCTGCGGTCTATCTTGGATGAGGGTCAAACTGCGGCACTGATCTTGCTTGATCTCAGGGCTGCGTTTGATACTGTCTCCCATCAGATCCTACTGCGCTGCCTGGAGGAGGCTGGGGCAGCAGGCCTGGCCCTGGACTGGTTTCGTTCCTTTCTTGCAGACAGGGCGTTTCAGGTCACAGCTCCCCCTTTTCTTTTCCATGTCCATCTTAGCAAGCAGGGGGTTCCTCAAGGCTCAGCCTTGAGCCCCTGCCTGTTTAACCTCTATGTCCCGCCTTTGGCGAGAGTAGCGCGTGAAGTTGGCTTGACCTTGGTGTCATACGCCGCCGACACACAACTGGTGGTAGCCCTCTCAGTTGGCCTTGAGCAGTTTCGGACTGGGCTTGTGGTGATTGCTGAGTGGATGACCACTAACGGTTTACAACTTAATGATAGTAAATCTGAGGTGCTGTTGGTGGGTAGAAACAAGGACCTTTGGAGCACTCAGTGGTGGCCGACATCTATGGGTAATGCTCCAACCCCTAAGCCAGTGGTAAAAAATCTGGGGATCTGGCTGGATTCCACTCTTGGGTTCCAGGAACACACAAAAAAGGTGGCTGGCACTTGATTCGGTCTCTTACGCAGCCTTAGGCCCATCCTTGGATTTTTTGATCCGGCTACAAGCCAGCTGATAGTTCAGGCTACTATCCTCTCGCACATAGACTATGCGAATTCCCTTCTGTTAGGGGCTAATAAGGTGGATGTGCACAGCTTGCAGAGAGTTCAAAACGCTGCTGCACTGGTCTTGCTAGGGCTCCCTAGATTTTGTTCTACGTCAGGCGCCATCAGGCGACTCCATTGGCTGCCTGTGCAAAAAAGGATTGAATTTAAAGCACTTTGCTTAGCGTTTAAAATCTTCAAATTTTCTTCCCCAGAAATTCTATCTAAACTGCTGACCCCATACGTTCCCAACCGCCAATTACGTTCAGCGGAGCAGCTGTTGGCTGTGGTCCCCCGGGTGAAACGTGCTAGAGCCGGGGGGAGGTCTTTCTGTCATTTGGCCGCGAGGCTGTGGAACTCCCTTCCTGCTCAGATCCGCCATCTGGATGGTTTGTTCCCCTTCCGTAAAGCCATTAAAACTTGTTTGTTCCCCCGTTAATAACTCTGCTACCTCTGCTTTTGCCTCTAGCGCCGGGACGCCCCTTTGCTGGGGCAGCTGCGTGCTTTATAAAATTACCTAATAAATAATAAATATATAAGTTGGAGGAACAAGACACCATCGAGGGAGCCCAAACCCCCTGGGTCGATGAATCCCCCACAGTAGCACCCCAACCCAGCAGGCTGGCATCTGTAGTGAGAACGCGGGTGGGAACAACCAGAAACGGGCGGCCCCTGGACAGATGAGCCTCGTCCAACCACCAACCCAGGACCACTCGAACAACCTCGGACATAGGAATCAAAACATTCATATCTAAGGAACAGGGGACCCAATGCAACAAAATGTGGGACACCACCGGATACATGTGGAGGCGAGCCCACGGTACCGTTAACAAAGTTGCCGACATCAGACCCTGAACCCTTAACCACAGGCTCACAGGATGAGAAAGCCCCAACAACAGGGAACGAACTGCAGACATCAGGGACAGAATCCGAGCAGGGGGCAGGAACACCATCCCCAACTGAGTCTTGAACTGAGCTCCAATGAAAGTCGATTCCTTCGCAGGAACGACTTCGGCACATTCACTAGGAATCCGTGATGCTCCAGGACATGGCACACTCTCTGGACATGCAACTCCGCCTTAGAAAGAGAAGAAGCAGAAATCAAAATATCGTCCAGATAAGGAAAAACACTTGTGGGACACCCCCGCGCCGCACGGCCACCAGCTGCTGCGTGTGCCCCCTGCCTGCCCTCTGCCTCGCTGCCGCCTCGTTTTGCCGGTTGCCGACTGCCTCCGCTGCGGGGATTGTTTTGCCTGGTTTTGACGATCATTTGTGCCTGTTTTTGTTTTACTTCGTCTAACTTCTTGTTTTCCTTGTTTTGTCGTATTTTTGTGCCTGTTTAGCATTTTTCTTTTTGCCCGTGTTTTAGGCTCTCCTTCCTTGTTGTCCGCCTACCTCGCCGCCCTCCGCCCTCCCTTCCCGCCACCGCCGCTTGTCCCCGCCCCTTTTTTCTCTTCTGTAACCCTCCCCGCTCCCGCCTTCCAGCTGCTCCGCCCACCCGCGCACTTCGCCTTAAATGGCGACCGTGCGAACGCGCAGCGGTCACGCGCAGCGGGCGCGCCGATTGTGCGCCGAAGGCGCGCCAAAGGTAAGCCCGTCTACGCCCGTCCGCGACCGGATCGCGACCAGCGCCAGGACCCCTGGTCCTCGAAGACCCCGACCGACCCGCAGGACGTACTCAGCCGCCACCCTCAACGCACTCAACACCGGCCGACGTCCAGAGTGCCACCAAGCCACACCACGTCACTCCCACGGACCCTTCAGCTGCCACGCCTGCAAGTTCTCCTGCATCCGGACCTGCCTCGCACCAACACCCGCCAAGTCAAACACCAGCAGCACCCACCTCAAGTGCATCCTGCTCAACACCCGCTCCGTCCACAGACACGCCATCGAACTCTGGAACCTCCTAGACGCCACAGCCCCAGACGTTGCCTTCCTCACAGAGACCTGGATGAACGCCTCTTCAGCTCCCGACATCGCCATCGCTATCCCAGAGGGCTACAAGATCGTCCGGAGGGACCGAAACGCCAACCAGATGGGAGGAGGCATCGCCATCGTCCACAGGAGCACCATCCGTCTCACGACCAGCACCGACAACACCCTGACCAGCGCCGAACACCTGCATTTCCAGATCCACACCAACCCGAAGACCACCCTCAGAGGCACCCTGATCTACCGACCCCCTGGACCACGCACACAATTCAGCGAGGACATCGCCGACTTCGTCAGCCCGCATGCCCTCCCCTCCGCTGACTACATCCTCCTGGGGGACCTCAACTTCCACCTGGAGAACAACAACGACCGCAACACCAGCACCCTGCTCGACAACCTCGCCAACCTGGGACTCAAGCAACTGGTGTCCACCCCCACCCACCTCGCCGGACACACACTCGACGCAGTCTTCTCTTCCAGCACAGACATCGACTTCAGCCACGCCGCTGAGCTTCAATGGACGGACCACAGCTGCGTCCACTTCACCTTCAAGAGAACGACGACCCACCACCACCAGCAACAGGCCGCCCGCAGATGCTGGAACAAGATCACAGCAGACCAGCTCGCCACCTCCCTGAGCCAGCACCCTCCTGCCAGCTCAGCGAACCCCAGCCAGGCCGCCGACAACCTCACGAAGTGGATCAGCAACTGCGCGGACGAACTCGCCCCACTGAGGACCCCGCCTAGCAGACCCGGCAGCAAGAAGGCCCCATGGTTCACCGACGAACTCAAGAGCGCCAAGAAGAACTGCCGAGCCCTCGAGAAAGTCTGGAGAAGGGAACCGACACCGGACAACAGGACCTCCTTCAAACTCGCCACCCGGAAACACCACCAGCTGATCCGCGCCGCCAAGAAAACAGCATTCAAGGACCGGTTGGACAACAACGCACACAACTGCAAGGAACTCTTCAACATCGTGAAAGAGCTTTCCAACCCCAGCGCAGGAAACAACGACATCACCCCATCGCAAGACCTCTGCAACTCCCTCGCTTCATACTTCCACAACAAGATCGCGGACATACACAGCAGCTTCAACAACCAACCAACGCACACCATGACCGAACAACCGCCCCCCACCACCACCCTCCACGCCTGGACCCCGATCAGCACCGAAGACACCATCCGCACGATGAACTCCATCCACTCCGGATCACCGACCGACCCCTGCCCTCACCACGTCTTCAACAAGGCCGACGCTGTCATCGCACCCCACCTGCGAGACATCATCAACACATCCTTCGACACCGCCACCTTCCCTGAGAGCTGGAAGCACGCCGAACTCAGCGCTCTACTCAAGAAACCCACAGCGGACCCCACCGAACTCAAGAACTACCGCCCTATCTCGCTCCTCCCGTTTCCAGCCAAAGTCATTGAGAAGACCGTCAACAAGCAGATGGCCGCCTTCCTCGAGACGAACAGATCCCTCGACCCCTCACAGTCCGGCTTCCGAGCCAACCACAGCACCGAGACCGCCCTCATCGCCGCCACCGATGACATCCGAGCCCTGATGGACAAGGGAGAAACAGCGGCCCTCATCCTCCTAGACCTCTCCGCGGCATTCGACACGGTCTGCCACCGCACCCTAGTACGGCGCCTCAGCAACATCGGCATCCAGGACAAGGCGCTGGAATGGATCATCTCCTTCCTCGACGGAAGAACACAGAGAGTCCGCCTTCCACCGTACAAGTCAGAGGCCTCCGAAGTCATCTGCGGCGTCCCCCAAGGATCATCTCTGAGCCCCACCCTCTTCAACGTCTACATGAGCCCCCTCGCGGCCATCGTACGCAAACACAACCTCAGCATAATCTCCTACGCCGATACCCAGCTGATCCTCTCCCTGACCAACGACCCCGCCGCCGCCAGAGCCAACCTGCACGAAGGGATGAAAGAGGTAGCCGAGTGGATGACAACCAGCCGCCTGAAACTGAACTCGGACAAGACGGAGGTCCTCATCCTGGGCTCCTCACCCTCCGCCTGGGACGACTCCTGGTGGCCTCCCGCCCTGGGCACCGCACCCAAACCGACAGACTATGCACGTAACCTGGGCTTCATCCTGGACTCCTCCCTCTCCATGACCAGGCAAGTCAACAACGTTTCCTCGGCGTGCTTCAACATCCTACGCATGCTACGGAAGATCTTCTGGTGGATCCCCACCGAGACCAGGAAGACCGTCACCCAGGCCCTCGTCACCAGCCGACTGGACTACGGCAACGCCCTCTACGCCGGTACCACCGCCAAGCTCCAGAAGAGACTCCAGCGGATCCAGAACGCCTCAGCCAGACTCATCCTCGACATCCCACGAACCAGCCACATCTCAGGACATCTGAGAGACCTTCACTGGCTCCCCGTCAACAAAAGAATCACCTTCCGCCTCCTCACCCACGCACACAAGGCCCTACACGACCAAGGCCCGAGCTACCTCAACAGCCGAGTCAACTTCTACGCTCCCAAACGCCACCTCCGATCAGCCAACCACGCCCTCGCCGCCGTCCCCCGCATCCGAAGAGCGACTACAGGAGGAAGGTCCTTCTCCTACCTGGCCGCCAAGACCTGGAACTCCCTCCCTCCCGACCTGCGCCTGACCCAAGACCACCTCTCCTTCAGGAAGAAGCTGAAGACCTGGCTGTTCGAGCAGTAGCGGCACACCCCCCCACCCCCCCAGCGCCTTGAGACCCTACGGGTATGTAGCGCGCTTTACAAGTGTCACTGATTGATTGATTGATTATGCCCTCCCCATGCAAATGTCCAATAAGCGGAGCCAGAACCTCAGTAAAAATCCTGGGAGAAGAGCAGAGCCCAAAAGGCAATACCTGGAACTGGTAGTGATGACCCAGGACGCAGAACCGGAGAAACCTCTGAGAGTCGGGGTGAACAGGCACATGCAAATAACATCCCTCAAGTCTATCGAGGCCAGGAAATCTCCCTGAGACACCAGAGGAAGGATCAACTGTAGCGAAACCATTTTGAACTTCTGGTGAGGAATGAAAGTATTGACCCACTTCAAGTCCATCACAGGCCTGAGATCCCCTGTGCGTTTGGACACCAGAAATAGAATGGAATGCACGCCCAACCCCAACTGATCGTTGGGCACAGGAATCACCGCATTTTTGACTACCAGGGATTCGATGCCTTCCAAATGCGCCACCCGTCTTAGAGGGTCCCTGGGACAAGGAGTGGATCTGAAACAGTCTGGGGGAGTCTGGGTAAACCCAAGACGCAAACCTTCCGAAACCACCTGAAGCACCCACTGGTCTGACACAGTCTCGCGCCAAGATTCCATGAAGCAAGTGAGGCGACCCCCAACTGGACCCACACCAGGAGGGATCCAGTCAGGACTTAGAAGCAGGAGCGGAGGAGGCAGAAGCACCGGAGAACCGTGACTTATCAAAGGAAGGAGCATCAGGCCATGCCCCCTCCCACGAAAGGGCTGACCAGCACGGCCCCTCCGAGAAGGACCAAAAGCCCCCTGAGAACCAAAGGCACGGAAGCGACCAGCCCGCTCAGGAGCAAGGAGCTTACGGTCCTCTGCCGTCTTCTTCACCATCATCCAATGGGGAACCAAACAGCTTAACCCCAAAAAAGGGGATCTTCATCAGGAGACCCTTCTGT
This sequence comes from Lissotriton vulgaris, assembly GCF_964263255.1. Classification (NCBI taxonomy): domain Eukaryota; kingdom Metazoa; phylum Chordata; class Amphibia; order Caudata; family Salamandridae; genus Lissotriton; species Lissotriton vulgaris. The sequence goes on along the minus strand of NC_141686.1, from coordinate 158,288,620 downwards.
GCAGCATCAGCCTTCCAGGAGCGGAGCCACAACTGACGTCTCGCAGCGACAGAAGACCCAGCCTCAGAAGCCGCCGCCCACAACGAATCTAAAGAAACATAAGAAAGCAGTCGAATCTGTTGCTCAATCATCGCCAGAGTAGAAGAGACATCCTCCCCCTGGTCCAACAATTCAGACAGAGATTGAAAATCCTTAAGTGAGGACTGGATCGTGTAAGAGGAATAGGCCGCCACTCGAATGGAAAAATTAGCAGCCGCAAAAGTGCACTTCACCGCACCATCCACCTTATGATCTACAGGGTCAGCAGGAGAGGAATCATCAGAAACAACAGCTCCATGAGACGACATACTGGCCATCAAGGAATCCACCTTGACCGAGGAAGGAAACTTCATGGCAAAATCCTGGAGAGGATAGCGTTTATTCAGAAAAGGCGGAAAGGACCTCTTGTCCAAATCCTTCCATTCAGATTCCAAAACCTTCAATACCGAAGAATGAATGGGCAAAGACTCAGGCTCATGGCGCTGATACTGGGAGAATAAATCATCATCATCATCATCATCATCAAGAGGGGACACAGAATCAGGAAACACCAAGTTTGTGCGAATGTGTCCAAGGACCAACTTAAGATCCGCCCCTTGCACAAAGTGACCCTTTCCGTCAACATACTCCTCAGCGTCCGAATCAAGAGCAGGAGCGCTATCACATCTGGCCCTTTTATCAGCAGGAACAGGCCCCTGACCCTGCAAGGTAGCAGCTACAGCAGAGTTAATCATTTATTGCAACAACTCCATAGAAGGAATCGTCACCCCAGAAGTTGAAGCCTCTGAAAATGAACCAGGATCAGGCATGTCTGAAGAACCACGCTCCATGATCACCATAAACGAGGGAACAAACACAGGCAAATGAGAACCCCACACGCCCGGTAAAAAAGGACCCGAGGTTGCTAGGCAACCATTCAAATCACTCAACACATGCCCCCAAAGAGCATATGATCGCAGGCAGACCCGCACGCGCACCATCAAAACGGTATGAAAACCGACACTCGAGGAAGTCACAAACATCTCCTACGAGCAATATCCAGACGCGGCAGCAGGTAAGCGGGAGGGAAATCCGGTCCCAATTACAAGCGCATCCGGCCGCGCCATGTCCGCTCAGCAGGACGCACGGCCGGAAAGAGATCAAACCTGTAATCGGCTCCGCACAGCAGGACCCCAGGCGCCCCCATACAGAGTGAGGTCCAAAGCGGCCGAATCACATAAAAGAAGCGCCTCCAAGGTCCGCTAGAGCAGGACACGGAGCGCGGAGGCAAACGCATGGGGAAAAAGAAAAACAAACATAAAACATAAACCAACAAGTGTAAAACAACTCGAACAGAACACTACATCCCCAAATGTAATACCAAAAAGCCATAAGGGGCTGCTCAAGCAAGACCCCAGCCCCACTCACCTGACCACCAGGGAGACAGCACTCTGAGTAGTGCAAAAAAAAAAAAAAAGAACAGGTCATTTTGGTGATTCTATATCCCTTTATGAGATTGGCTGGAGCCACTGGGGAGCCATCTTGGAGGAGGGAGAGAGAGACTAGAGCGAAAGATTAATGCTTGGAGTTTCTGTAGGATACTGAGGCTCATGGGTAATTACTGTGGCGAGGAAGACGGACGAGGAGGTAATGCACACTTGAGCAGAAGAAAATGCTACCGACTTCCTGAACAAACATGTGCTGCTTTACAAAGACCCACAGCATGGCCTAGCCAGCATCCATCAAGTACAATCCATTGCCACACAATACAATGGCCTCCTCTACCTTTTTCGGCCATATGATGCTCCTTAAATAATAAGAAAGGCAAGCAAGCACAATGGCAACAGCCCGCTTGGACTCTGGTCAACAAGAATCCCGGTGCTGCAAAGGAAGCCCAGACTCCAGGGAGCACACCTTACAAGGCAGCAATGAATTATATAAATGAACGTCATCCAAGTAAATCACCTGGACTGTTTTTCGGCTTCCAAACTGCACATAAGCTTCCCAATTTCATTCTATGTAACCACCTAAAGCACCTATGTCCTCGTGTTTACTGCATTTATCTTAAAAGTTCTTGTACAGTCTTTCTTGCACAAATGCTCATCGCAAACCACTAAAACAGCACATTAAAACAGATTATGACTCTGCTGCGTTTGGGGATGAAAAGGAATGCAGAATCACTCTGCATCTGGCACTGTTAACCTTCATCTGGTATATTTAACCGTACCTGTTTGAGAAGGGTGTGTAATGTGCTGACGTTAGTGCCTTCATTAAAGTGGCTCCGTGAGGGAAGGACAGCACCATTGGCCCTCAAGGATCGTCTTCATGGGACGAAAGAGTACAGTGCTACACTACCCTGGGATATTTTTGATTGCTTGCATTTTAGAACAGGTGTTGTATTACACGAATGATTGCTTTTCATGCTAGACTGTGTGTGACAAAAGCTGTGTGGGTAAGAAGGGCAGTATTATTTGTGGGTAAGAAGGGCAGTATTATTTTCATGCAAAGCTATAACCATTTTAAGTGTCACTCATCACAACTTTGATCATGCCTCTATATCTGTACACCTAACTCGTTATGCTAACTGCTCTACCTGAATTCATCCTGCGAGTTACTCCTTCAACGATGCAATTTATCCCCGAGGCGGCACGGCTCTACTTTTGTATGTATAGGATGATTGAGGGCACAGGGGCAGTGATAATAGTCGGTAGGGATTTCGGTAAGTCGGTGGTAGGTAAATAAAACAGAGTTATTCAGTATTTATTTGTTTGCTTGCTTTAAGCCAAACACGGCTCGCAAACAATACTTATATTTTCACATTCATTCTAATAAAACCACACAAGTAAAATTAATCGAACATTCCCATCCTGCTGTTCCAGTAAACTACTCATTTATTCCCTTAGAATGAAGTGACCTTGTACTTATATAATTAATGTAATAGATATATCAAAAATACAGTTCAACGTAATGTAATTTGGATTTGTATAGCGCCTATCACCCAGGGGTCTCTAAGCGCTGTACGAACACCGCTGTGGAACCCTTCCTGGCCTGTTCCTGTGAGGTGTCCACTCCTGGGCACCCCCAAGGTGAAGCCAGGCATCCTAGCGTTGTTAGGGCCGGTGTGGAGATTAAGCAAGCTATTGCCCAGAGTTGCAGAGTGGAACCCATGATTAGAGTAGGCACCGAGGCGAGAATTATCAGGTCCGAGGACATTGAGCCCAAGACCCTACCGCGACGGGGATTGAACCCTGGTCCGGACCAGACCTCTGCCTCAGAGTCTGCCGCTCTAATATGCCACACTTCTCCATCAGAATCATGTAAACGTCAAAAGCAAAATCATAAAAGTATAACATTCAAAATATTTGGAATACACAGGATTTATATCAAGCTTTCTATTATTTATTAGCACAAACACCGGCACTGGCCATTAATCAAATTATAATCCACTTTCTTTACACAACCTACTATTCTCCATCTCTAAATATCTGCCCACCCTGTAGCATAGTTTGACGTAGCTTATGCTACATTCCTGTATTATAGATAATAAGTCTGGGATATGTCATATATTAAGCTCTCTAAAAACCAGTAATAACATTTTCTTTGTTTCGATTTTAAAAGCAGTGCACAAAATTAAAACGTGACAGAGTTAAAGTGCAATGTGCACAACATGGACAAAGATGGTTGTCAGTCTTGGAGGTCCCAGTGCTGTATTTCCATTTTATAAATGACTGGCATTTTCTACTTGACAGGGAAGACCTTGCCCTTCCTTATACCTCTGCTTATCATTTAAACCGGAGACAATATTTTCATAGACATCATAACCGAAGTGACGTAGATCATCAGAACAACCTAAGATCAACTCTGCTACAAGGCTCGATTGAAAGTGTATCACTGCAGTTTTGCCTCTAGGCCTCCGATTACTGTGTTCAGGTAATGTAATCAGGGATATATCTTTAGATGCTATCTTTGAAAATTTTGGGCGAGAGCTAAAAATGGTCAGAATTCTTTTTTGTTGTGTGTACTTGTGGCACAGGACATACCTTTCGCCATATGTGGCACTATTAAATGAATAGCACAAACATACAACCATTCTTTTTTTATGGGAGAAATGTAAGTGCAAAACAATTGTCATATTGTGGAACATTTTTCTGCACTTTAAATTTCTCCCACTTGAACAAATGGCTGTATTTCTGCAGTTATAAATATGACAATACATCTGCCAGTCACTAGGATCAACAAGCATTTACAATGCAACTGTCTCGCCTTTGCAAAAGTTAGAGCTATTGGCATTGTAAATGACAAAATGTTATTTATGTGCTGGTTTTGAAAAAAGATAAATAAATGGCATTGTTATTTAAATCAAAAATATTTTAGGGAAGGGCACTCCTAAGTTACTTCACTTTTTATCAACTGTATGAAAAAAAGACTCAATGCGTGCTACTGAGGTTCGCGCAATGTCCCAATTGCGCCTGAAACATGAATTACAACCAAGCGAAACCGCTTGCCCTCTGTGCACTGTTGCTTATCCCTGTTGGGAATTTGTAACAAAAGCTAATCAAATGTGCTCAAAAACATTCCACAAAATGTTCAACTTTGGTTTTGATCAATGTTTTTTTACTGAAAGTTGATAGTTCATTAGAACATTATTATGATTCTTAATATCCAGTGTACATATACGATACATTCCTTTGGAAATCCAATATTTTTTTTCAATAAATGCTCAGATGCCCAATGCATTTCGGGCCCCACGGCCATTCGTCAGGGGCTGTATCTGAAAAACATTAAATAATACATTCACTACACTAATCAAATCTCCAATGACATGGGTTACAGTCTGTAGCATCCTCATAACATATACAATATGATCTCATACATCGGTTATATGTGAATCAAAAGTTCATGAACACCTCACTTATATGTATGGTGAACAGAAGGGAAAACGAAATAGTGACATAATTATACTAATGGACTGGATACGCTTAAAGAAACACTCACTTGTGTGTGAAAACCCGTGATGCTCAACAGAAGAAGAAAAACGTCCTGGCTTTTCAAAACTGTCTCGTAATAAACTGGCCCCTAGCTGTTAATAAAAGAAACCGGTCTTACTTCTCTGTGGCAGCAATAAAATGAAAATAAGAACGTGCATATATGGCACAAGACTAACCTTAAACGGAGCGACGCTCTGTGTTCATACAATTGTACACTTCGGTTTCCAATATACTGCGTGCCTGTAAAGCACCTAATTTAGGTAACTACATTCTGTGTAATAAGAATTGTGCCTAGTGAATAACTAAAAAGCGTAAAAGAAACGGATCACAAACCTGTATTTCAACGGGCTATCCAACTGGGTCAGTTTTACTCTTTAAATGAAGTAATGTCCGTGTTACACGAACGCAGCATATAGTGCTGTTCTATCTAGAGAAGACAACAGAAATGAGGGTTCGGGGTTCATAGGTTCCTTAGATTGTTTAAGGCGAACCCGCCCACCCAAAGGAAGTGGCCCGCCATACCTTGCTAGAAGTCAAAAGGATTCCCGTTATTCGCGGACGGTGCCGCTCAAAGTGATGAGACGCCCGGTGTAAACAACACTCTCTCACTCGAGCGTGTTAAAGTGAGATAGATAGATATAAAAAGAGGACTTACTCGGTTACGAAAGGCTCTATGCTAACTGATGTGGCACGCCATGTTGTAGCGTGTCAAAGATAAACAAAAGTGCTCACAGTGAATAGAACAGAAAGGGAATGTGGAAAATAGAGTGGTGTTGAAAAAAATAATGAACCTAACATTGCTGACAAAAAATAAATAAACAATCCTCATCAATGATTAACATTGTTACATCAATGAACTGTAGACATATAACCGAACTCGGGTCTGCATGCTCACAGCAATGGTACAGCAATTACAAATAACATCCTAGATCTACTCTGTCATTGATCCCCTTAGGATCCTGAGTATCTAAACGTTTTATCCAAAATACTTCCCTCTGGAGTAAACATTTGGTGATATTTTTCCCGGGTGTAGGGACAACCACTTCGAGAACCTGGAACTTTACTTGAGCAATAGAATGTCTGTTTAACTCCCAATGTACTGCCAAACTGCTATTTGGATTCTTATTACGAATTGTACTTTTATGTTCAGAAATACGCGTTTTTACTTTGCGTTCCGTTTTCCCTATGTACAAAAGACCACAGGGGCATTTTATTGCGTAAATTACGTTCATGGTGTTACAGTCTGCATTGTGTTTGGTGATGATAGTTTCTCCTGTGTAAGGATATTTAACAATGTTGGTCACCATGACGTTATTGCATTGAACACAGTTTTGACATTTTCTGGTTCCTCTGTATGTTTGAATCTCACGCAGTTTAGGTTTAAATAACTCCTTTATGTTCTGAGATCTTTTGTAGGCAAAAATAGGCTTTATTGTGAACATTTCTTTGAAATCAGGCTCGTTACTCAGGAGTTCCCAATGACGATTGATACTTTTTTTGATTTCATTGGTACTGGTGGAGTATTTAGAAACAAACACTTGCCGCGTTTCTGTGGGTTTGACTTTAGTCTTTAACAGGGATTCTCTCACTTGTTCTTGCACTTTGTCTCTTGTCTTTTCCAAGAGTGTTTTGGGATATTTCTTTGCTATGTATTTTGTGGTGATCATGTTTAAATTTGATTCCAATGAATCATTATCTGAACAAATCCTCTTTACTCGCAGCATTTGGGAGTATGGTAGATTGTTGACAAGGTTTCTGGAATGAAAGCTGTTGAACATCAATGCCGTATTCTTGTCTGTGACCTTATGATACACTTCAGTTTGAAAAGCGTTGTTCTCAATTTTCACCAGAACGTCTAAAAATGGGATGGTGCTTGTCTCTATATTTTTTGTGAATTGAATGTTGTCATCATATGTATTCAGCTGAAGTATTTTCTGTTCCAACAGTTCCTTAGAGTTGTGCCAAATCAAAAAAATGTCATCAATGTAACGACAATATAAGGTAATATTGTCGATCCAGTTCTTATCATTAAGTAAAAAAGTTTCTTCATATTTAGCCATATACCTATTCGCATATGCCGGTGCCCCGGAAAAGCCCATGGATGTGCCTTTGTTCTGTAAATAAAATTTGTTGTCCCATTTGAAATAACTGTGATAGAGGCAAAAATGGAGAAGCTCTAAAAGAAATACTTTGTTTGCTTGTAGTTCGTCCTGTTTAAGAAGTACCCATTCTACTGCCTCTATCCCTGCTACATGGGGGATAGAGGTATATAAGGCCTTGACATCTAAGGTGCACATTATCATTCCTGGTTCAAATTGAATGTTCGCCAACTTCTGCAGAAAGTGTGTGGTGTCTTTAGTATAAGAGTACGAAGATTGAACAAAAGGTTGAAGAAAGTGGTCTATGAACTGGCCCAAGGGCTCAAAGATGGTGCCGCACCCGCTGACTACGGGTCGAAAAGGAGGTTTGGTCCTTATGGATTTTTGGCAGCATGTATATACTGGGTTGTTTGGGAAACAAAACTGTAAAAAAATTGTCTGGTCTTTTTGTAATCCATTTCATGTTTTCTGCTTGATCTAAGATAGATTCAAGGGTACTGGTCAGTTCTTTGATAGGATCGTTATCCAATTTGAGGTAGGTGTCTATGTCTGATATATGTTCTTTGACATTAGATTCATAGAATTGATGTTCCATTATAACAATTGCTCCCCCTTTATCAGCTTGTTGAATATGTGTTTTAGGGTCATTGGCTAAATCCTTCAGAACTGATCTCTCTTGTTTTGAAAAATTAATGTTCCGCTTCTTCCATGTTTTGATTTTCTTGATGTCGTTGAGTACTAAATTTTTAAAGGCATCCAATATTTTGTGCGATGGAGGTGCTTGAAACGTAGATTTCGGTTTATACTCATGGTACTCTGTTTGGATTTCAGTGATGCTCTGATCAGGAAGATTAGAGAAAAAGTATTTTAAACGTAGTATTCTCATGAATTTGAAGAAATCAATTTCTCTTTCCAATAAGTTGGTGTGATATGTAGGTACACAATTCAACCCTTTATTGAGCACTTTGATCTGTTGATTGGTTATCTCTTGTGAAGAAATATTGACTATGTTTGTCTCGTGCTCCTCAAGTTTGGTTTGGCTCTAAACACAAAAATGCCCCCACACGTTGGAGCCTCGTGGGCTCTAGATACACAATGCTGTCACACTGTGGGAGCGGCCCGCTGCCAACCGGTGCAGCTCTACCCTCTGAAATGCCCCTGTGTGCGTGGGAGCCACGTGGGCTCTAAAGCGATTGTGACCCCGCGTTGAAGTTGCCTGCGCACTTGCAGGGCAACTCTGAATTGCCAGGAAATGCCCCCGTAGGTGTAGGAGCCACGTGGGCTCTAAAACATAAGTGCCTCACTAAGGAGGGGAGCGACCCGCTGCCATCCGGGGCCGCTCCTCACCTGAATCGGTGCCCCTGCCTCGAGACACCCGCACTCACCGGGCCTCTGCTGGGGACTCCTCTTTGTCCCAGCGCTGCTCCTGGGCGGGGGCTGCTCGGGGGGAGCACTCATCTGACGGCCTGTAAGCGGTTGCAGGCCTCTCCTTCTCACCCGGTCCTTCTCCTGGGGACGGGTGTTCTCACTGGCTGCGGGCGGGGCTCTCTCCCTCAGGAGAGCCTCGCTGGGGAGGAAGAACGCTTCTTTCCTTGGCTGGCCTACGGGTGGCTGCGGGGCTCCCTACACGCCGGGAGCCCTGCCAGAGAACAACGCACCTCTCTGGGCACCCCGGGGCTCTTCCTCGCTCTCGGGGGCCCAAGGTGCAAGCGCCACCTTACTCAGTTTCCAGGAGCGCGGGGTGGTCTCCCGTCCGCTTCCTGCTCACCTCTCCTGGGGCAGCCAATAGCAGCGCGGCCCCAGGCGTCGAGCCTCCGGCTCCGAGACGCCTCAACCAATGGCAGCGCGCCCCTCATCTCGAGCCTGCGCGGTGATTTTCTCAGGGCAACCGAGGGGTAGGCACCCTCGTGAGTATAACATTTAAGACAGGCAAACGAGGGTAGGCTCCCTCTGAAGAAGGACATTCCTGGTGGGGTGGGCACCCGCTAGGGGTTTCCAAACGGGCACAAGGTCAAGTCGCAGGGTGAGCATCTGCGCAATAAAAGCAGGGGGGATCCTCACGCCGGGGAATCCCTCAAGGTAGGGATCGCCGCTCTGGCGGCGCAGAAGCGCAATTTAGCGAGGGGAGGCCAGCGCTTCCCAGGCGCTGGCAGGCAAAAGTCCAGAAGTCTTTCAATAGGCAGGGGGGCAAAGGCTGGGCCCAGGGGCCAGCTCACAGGGCCTTCCAACAGGGAGGTTGCATCCATTGGCGGTTCCTCCTGGGGCCCAGCAGCAGCAGCAGACCCCCCTTCAAGGCAGGATCAGAGAGAGAACTTTACAAGGGGTCACAGCCTCTTTTTATACACATTTTCCCTTTGTCTCAAGGGTGAAGGGTGGGGGAAAACCAGTCGCAGCTGGTTCTGGAGCACTTTGTTGTGCTCAGCCCCTCTCCCCATTCACATACCAGGCTAGGGACATCAGACGCACTACAGGGGGCAGAGTCAGCATTATGGAAGGAAGGCCCAGCCCTATTCAGGTCCCTGGTGCACTCCTCCCTCCCATCAACATGCAGATCTCTCCATTCACCACCTGAGCAGACCCATCCTGACTCCTGGAACGAGGCACACCAGCAAGCTCCAGCCAATCACAAGCCAGACAGTCAATTCACATGTACTACACAGACATGCCAACTAACAGAAGTGGCACTTCCACACCAGACACATTAAATCCACACACATCATTGCGCAGCATTTAATCTCACGAGTTCGCACATACCAAACTCGCCCCTGCACTCCCCACACATCAGGAACTACCATGGACACACACATTCCCCATGCATTCCTATGGGAGGGCATTCCAATCTCACCACACGCACTCAGAGTGCGCACGCACTTTACACTGGGACACAGTGTTAAAGTGCGCAGAAGCTAAAAACAACCAACACCAAGTCACAATTAAAAGCAAAAAGTTTAGGGGTGAACCTGCCAAAAGGACCAAGTCCAACAACAGCTATTAGGCAACTCATCCCATCCATCTAAAAGAGGAGTCATTAACAAACACGAAGCCAAGGGATTCATGCCACGTGTCAACTATTAGCCATCGTCCCCTCTTCACTGAGACAGCATAGACAAAGAATGGTTAACACACACCATTCCTATGTTCCTCCTGCTAGTACACAGTAACGTCTTGACGCAGTACAACCAGGAAGCCAAGTAGCTACTTCTGAATCCTCCTGCCCACTGCTTTGTTTAGTATGGAGTTGTCTGGTTATGCCTGTGCAGTACGGCAAAATGACCAACAATTCACTGTAAATGCGATACATACGCAAGGGTCATGAAGGAATTCATCAAACATTTCCTAAGGCATCTATGTTCCACAAAAGGCCCACTCCGCCGCAAACTGAAGCCTCCCATGACCAGGCGCATCACAAGCAGCAGGCTTGCGATACCCCATTGGTGCTCTGACTGCCCCCCCTCCCCCCAATCACCAGGACCCTGGATCCCTTGATCACGTCCCCCGGAACCGACCAGAGACGATGCACATTCCCCGACCGGAGATGATGTGCACAGGGGGCCTGCAGCAGAGAGCCTGCAAGGTGAAATGAGGCCTTTCTTCTCAAGAGCGCAGTCCTTTCCTCCCGAAATCACGCCCCTCACCCTCTGCTGGTACCCCAAGCAGCATGGTCCTGCGAAACCGGTGTTGTCGCTGCAAGGAGCGTGGCACCTTCCAACCAGGGAATCTGTCTCTGGAACTGGAGCCAGGAGGCTGCGCGGTGGGCCCAGTGCTTCGCATGGGGGGGTGGGGAAGGAGGGGGAGAGCCACGCGCTCACTGCACTCTCCTCGCATCCCTGAATCCACCGCCCTCCAAATCTGCACAAAACCCTGGGAAAGGCGTGCACCAGTCACTCTACTTGGGGCATTTTCTGAAAATCGTGCATTAAATCAACAACTCCGCCCTAAATTCGCACCCCCCCTCCCAGGTGGGACGAGTCACGAGTGGCGAACAGGGAGGAGATACCCTACACCACTGCTATGTAAACTCCTGCAGGCCAGGACACTACTCTTAGTAATACGCCTGCTCACGTGCCCCGGACAGCCTTGAAAACCGGCACCACCAGCATAAAGATGGTTGCCAGGAGGCAATAGCAAGCCTCCCAAATTGGGGGTGGGATGGGTGGGGGCAGGAGGATGGTGCGTCTAGGCTCGCTAATCGCAATCATAGACGCAGTCTCCTGGGCCCTGCCGCTACACCACTCTGTGTCATGCACGCGACAAGCACAATGCGTCCAACCCAAGATCACAGGTGAGGCAGACGCCGCGCTCTGTACCAGGCTCCCCCACCCCTTCAATAGGCAACAAAAGGCTTATAGCAGTGCATCAGAAGGCAAGGGTAATCGGCTGAAAGCCCAAGACAGAGCAGCATGAAACATGGCAAAGCAAGCGTGCACCATTCCAAGGCTGGGTGGGGGCCCAGCAGTGCCAATGTTGCAGACCCCTGCTAACGTTTGAGGGAAGCCAGCACGACTCAAATCTGAGTCCTCCAGAAACAAAGGAGGATGGAAACGCCCGTGAGCTAATATAACAAGCATTTGCAATGCAATAGGTCTCGCGTTAGGAAAGTGTGAGCTATTGGTAGTGTAAATGACACATTTTTTTTAATATGTGTTGGCTTTGAAAATATATAAATTAATAGCATGGTTATTCATAAAGCCAAAAGCTTACACTACCCTAATGCGAGTTCTATTGTCTATGGCAATGGTTGTTGGTAGCAAGCAAGGACAGTGATGTTGTGGTGCCGAGTGATGTGGTGGGGTCCCCCCAGTGATGTGGTGGGGTCCCCCCAGTGATGTGGTGGGGTCCCCCCAGTGATGAGGTGGGGTCCCCCCAGTGATGAGGTGGGGTCCCCCCAGTGATGAGGTGGGGTCCCCCCAGTGATGCGGTGGGGTCCCCCCAGTGATGCAGTGGTGTCCCCGAGGGATGCAGTGGTGCCCCCGAGGCATGCAGTGGTGCCCCCGAGGGATGCAGTGGTGCCCCCGAGGGATGCAGTGGTCCCCCCGAGGGATGCAGTGGTCCCCCCGAGGGATGCAGTGGTGCCCCTGAGCGATGTGGTGGTGATCACGTGCCTGCGAGGAGGATGCGGGGACCAAGTCTGATCGGATCAGGATGCTACCTATGCCCCAACCCAGCCCAAAGCATGGGGGGGTGGACCCATCGTCCTGCTGCCATTCAATTTAGCACTAAAGGCAGGCGGAAACAGGCAATGGACCCCAGAGAAGGACAGCCCGCTCTCCCCTCCCACTGGTGGGGCAATCCCCCCCATAGCTACTCACTCTGGGGGCAGCACGCGGGCCATCACCCGCAAACCTAAGGCCCTCTGGGACACCACCACATCATGCGGTGGTGTCCCCGGGTGATGCGGTGGTGCGGTGGTGCCCCCGGGTGATGCGGTGGTGCCCCCGGGTGATGCGGTGGTGCCCCCGGGTGATGCAGTGGTGCCCCTGAGGGATGCAGTGGTGCCCCTGAGGGATGCAGTGGTGCCCCTGAGGGATGCAGTGGTGCCCCTGGGTGATGTGGTGGTGATCACATGCCTGCGAGGAGGATGCGGGGACCAAGTCTGACCGGATCAGGATGCTACCTATGCCCCAACCCAGCCCAAAGCATGGGGGGGTGGACCCATCGTCCTGCTGCCATTCAATTTAGCACTAAAGGCAGGCGGAAACAGGCAATGGACCCCAGAGAAGGACAGCCCGCTCTCCCCTCCCACTGGTGGGGCAATCCCCCCCATAGCTACTCACTCTGGGGGCAGCACGCGGGCCATCACCCGCAAACCTAAGGCCCTCTGGGACACCACCACATCATGCGGTGGTGTCCCCGGGTGATGCGGTGGTGCGGTGGTGCCCCCGGGTGATGCGGTGGTGCCCCCGGGTGATGCGGTGGTGCCCCCGGGTGATGCAGTGGTGCCCCTGAGGGATGCAGTGGTGCCCCTGAGGGATGCAGTGGTGCCCCTGAGGGATGCAGTGGTGCCCCTGGGTGATGTGGTGGTGATCACATGCCTGCGAGGAGGATGCGGGGACCAAGTCTGACCGGATCAGGATGCTACCTATGCCCCAACCCAGCCCAAAGCATGGGGGGTGGACCCAGGGTCCTGCCGCCATTCAATTTAGCACTAAAGGCAGGCGGAAACAGGCAATGGACCCCAGAGAAGGACAGCCCGCTCTCCCCTCCCACTGGTGGGGCAATCCCCCCCCATAGCTACTCACTCTGGGGGCAGCACGCGGGCCATCACCCGCAAACCTAAGGCCTGCTCGGGCAGGCCCGCATGGCGGGGGGAGGGGGGCATTAAGTCTGCATCAGTTCTGTGCCCCCCACCCCCTGCTCAGCACAGCGCTAGCCCGATCCAGGCTGGGCGCCGCTGTCTTGGACCACCAGGAGCTTGCGCCCCCCCCACTGAAGGGACGTCGCCCGGCCAAAGCAGGCCACGCACACAGCCAAAGGGAGGTGGGGGGGTACTTAAACACTCACCGGATTATATGCAGCTCCGGGGGCATTAGACGGACCGAGAGCTGCTTAGACTGATGTGAAGAACAAACGCACAGCCTTTTGTCTCTAAGCCCCGTCCTTTTCAGACTGGGCGCCCCAACTTCCTGCTGGGGTAATAGGTTCCTTATCTTCTTTATGGGGCCATCTGGACCCATAAAGAAGATAAGCAACGTTTTACTTCAGGAGTAAGTTAAGGAACCCAATCTGAAAAGGACGGGGCTTAAAGAGAAAGAAGAACGTCACTAGGACCTCTTCTCCAATGGCTGGCCACCGTTAAGGAGGCCAGCCAATGGAGAAGAGGGGCGGGGCTTAACCCTCGCTAGTGAAGTTCACTAAGAGACATAAAATCTCGCGAGCTTGACTGTGCATGTGCGCAGTACGCCACGCGAGACCTAAAAAGCCAAATGTGGTAAATGTGACACTACGAAATGGGAGAAAATTAAACTAAAGAGTTAACTTTAAGTTTATTTATTTATCATTTAAATTGTCTCCCATTTCAAAGTGTTGCATTTACAAGCTAGAGGCATTTTGCACCAAGTGGACTGTAAACACTGTGCCATATAATATAAAAATATAAGAATTTGTTTAAATAGGAGGAATTTAAAGTGAAAAAATATGGTTAGTGAAATATTAGGACGTAATTGGCTTACTTGAAAGAGGAGAAAAACATTGACTCAGTGTTTCATTGAAATATATTCATCCACTTTGAATTCCTCACATCTGGAAAAAACGACAGTATATGGCACAGCGTCTACTGGACACTGGGATCAAGAGACCTGTTTGTAAATGAAACGCTTTCAAATGTGATAAATTTAAAACTGAGAGTTAACTTAAAAATTAAGTTTAATTCATTTTAATTTTCTTGAAATTAAAAGCATTCAAAAATATATTTTTGACCACATGCTCCAATATTAAGTTGACTAGGACGCTTGTTAAAAATGTAAATACCTCTGTCCTTCAGTTCGTCACCTCTGTGCCCCGGGTCATAAATCTAACTCCAGCACTGCCCATTATCAAGCCTGCTATCTGCAGCCTGTAGAGAATAATTTAAAATAAACACAGCCTTCCTTAATTTTAAAAGGATATGACCCAGTGCTTATTTATAATAAACTCAAGGCTATGAACTACTCCAAAGGTGTCTGTGAGCGACTGGTAGCTCATGATCAACTGATTGGAGACACATGGGCTAGAGGATCTTTTCCACTGTTGAATATTCTAAAACAGAGCACGATGGCATCCCATATTGGCATATTAAATCTTCATTTATACCCATGAGCATACTTATTGCTTACCACATTATATTTATTGTATTACTTATAATCAATCCCATCATCTATAGAAAACTCATTCCAGACTTTGTGGGTCTTAATACCCAACCCTCGATCTGTATCCTTTGCTATGTGACCAGGCGAGTCTCTAATAATCTCAGATGAGTCTCTAGATCTGTCACAGTGAACTTGAGCTTGCACTTCTACCCGCACGCCCACCCTGGGTATCTTTATAAAGCTGGAGTGTTTATGCACTGCTTGCAATTTTTAAAAACGCATAAATAAAAGGCGTTGTCATTTACAATGCCAATAGATAAAACTATTCCACTTCAAGACCCATTACATTGCAAATGCTTGTATAATTTGGAGTATTGGAGGAATGTAGTGTCCTGCTGGACACGTGGCTGTATCCAGCCACTCCCCAGTTGCTGGTCTCATACTCACCCCACACCCATCCAAACACAGGCGTCAAGAGTGACGTGGCACCTGCTAATAAAAGGGTCCAGGCACATGTGCCATGGGCTAGTTTAGTGCAGTTGTAGCAAAAGAGGGCCGTTTTGAGTTAATAGACAATCTTGTAGTATAATTATGGTCCTTTTGTCGCTCCCAGCTCCTAATGCCTGCAGCGGCTTTGTTGGAGGTTAGACTCCTGTCTCACTTCTGCGTACCCCTGCTGTGCAGCTGTATTATCCCTCAAAGGATTTCACTATCATGAAATGACCAGCCCTCTGTAACACTCCTTTATCCCTTCTGCTCGGCTTGGAGGGTTTAGTGGTTGCATTCTGTGGTGTTCTTCGGATCTGAGTAGTAACTGTGAAGAGGATGTAGCGTAAGGGCCAGGAGCTTCTTACTTTGGAGCTGAGGAATCTGGCTTGAATCTCAACATGGCTCAGCACCCTGTGATCCTGGCTAAATCACTTAAGTTGGCGCTGTATAAAACTGCAATAAATGATTTAAGAAATAAAAATACAAAATGAAGGATGTCTCGATGCATTGAAAAGAACGACCCCTGAAAAAGTAAAGCAGCTTCTACTTTAAACAGATTCATAAATCTTGCACATAATACTAGGGCACAGCTATGGAATGGTCGATACTGCTGGACTGTGGGGGTGTCACGAAAGGCTTCTTTCACAAGGCCTTACCACATAGCCACCCCACACATGTCCACGACGGCGCAGTGCCCGCTCTACTCCTCCACCAAGCAGAAGCGCTGGTGAGCCGCAGCTATGCTCCTTGTTTTCCATGAGTGGAGGGCGGTGGTATGGCCCAATGAACTGTTCCTCACATGAAGAGAAAGGTAGTAAGTTCACTAGCATCGGACTTAAACAACTCGTCAACACACCGACCCACAGAGCAGGACACACCCAGTACCCCATCTTCGCAGCAGGAAACAGGGTCCAATTCAGCCACACAACACAGCTGCCATGGACCGACCACCACTGTGTACACTTCGCCATCAACAAACCCAAGGCACCCAAACCAGCCACACACTCACCACGAAGGAACTGGAGCAAGGTTACCAATGAACAACTTAACTCCACCCCCACCCGAGACAACCACACGTGGGCACCCGACACAGCCAGAGAACTCCACACCTGGATCTCCTACTGAGCAGACGAGCTACGCAACCCCGACATGCAACGCCCCAGGAAAGCCGCCTGGTTCACCACCGCTCTCCAACAAGCCAGACAACTGAAAACCACACCACCTACAAGGATGCCATGACGGACTACCACAACCAGATCTGAGCCATCAAGAGGAACTTCATCCACAACAAAGTCCTGGCCAAATCCACCAACTCCAAGTCATTTTTTATTGTCATTCAAGAATTCACCAACCCAGGTAGTGAAGCCACAGACATCACACCATCCCAAGACCTTTGCGAAAAGCTTGGAACCTATTTCCCCCTCAAGATCAAAAACCTCTACGACAACTTCATCGATCATCCATCAGGCGCCACAGACGGCCCCCGGCCCCTAGAAACACCAGCCAGCCCACCATCTCTGACTGGACACCGATCACGGCTGAAGACACCACCTCAACCATGAAAAGCATCCACTCGGGGGCCACCACGACCGCTGCCCCCCTCACATCTACCACAGAGCCGCCTTTGCACCCGAACTACAACACATAATTAACACCACCACCAGGCACCTTCCCAGACAACTGGAAGCGCGCAGAAGTCAGACCTCTGCTCAAGAAGCCCACAGCTGACCTCACCGACCTCAAGAACTATCAGTCTATCTCGCTCCCCTCCTTCGCAGCCATAGTTGCAGAGAAAACAGTTAACAGGAAACTGACACGAATTATTGAAGAGAACGCCGTCCTTGACGCTTCCCAATCCGGATTCCGAAGCAACTACCACACAAATACCGCCCTACTCATCACCACAGATGACATCCGCACCCTCCTGGTCCAAAGCCACTCCGCAATCCTCATCCTACTCGACCAATCAGCGGCCTACGACACAGTCTCCCACCGCACACTAGTCGCCAGACTACACGATGTAGGCCCACAAGGAACAGCCAAAGGATCAGACTGTCACCCTTGTGCTTCGACTCCATGAAGATCACCTGCCGAGTCCACAGCGTTCATCCCTGAGCCCCACCCTCTTCAACATCTACATGACCACCCCCCCCCTCGCAGCCATCGTCCGACAACACGGCCTCAACATCATATCCTACGCCGACGACACCCAGCTCATCCTCTCCCTCACCAAAGATCCCACCGTTGCCAAACTCATCTTCCAGAAAGGAATGCAAGCCGTCGAAGGCCGAATGACCAACAGCTGCCTGAAGCCCAACGCTGAGAAGACAGAAGCCGTCGTCCTCTGTACCACCCCTTCTGCATAGGATAGTACCTGGTGGCCGAACGCCCTCGGAAGTCCAGATACCCCCTCAGACCACGCCAAGAACCTTGGCATCGTACTCGAACCATCACTCACAGAGCACCACCGCCAGACTCGTCCTCGGCATCCCCCGACACAAACACATCAGCCAACACCTACGAAGTCTTCACTGGCTCCCTGTGGAGAAATGAGTCACTTTCAAAATCCTAACACATGTCACCAAATGCCTACACAACAACGGGCCCAAATACCTCAACAACAGAATCAACTTCCACTTACCCAAAAGAAACCTTTGATCTTCCAACCTCGCACTGGCCACAACCCCACGCATTTACAGTGCCAGTGCAGGCGGAAGATCCTTCTCTCACATTGCAGTCAAGACCTAGAACGAGCTACCGGCAGACATCAGACGCGCCCCCTCCCTGAACACCTTCAGGAAGACCCTCAAGACCTGGCTCTTCGGCTAAACAGATCTGCGGACCCACCCCCCTCATGCCTTGAGACCCTTGCGAGTGAGTAGCTCGCTTACAATTCCCTGATTGATTGTAAGTTACAGCGCGCCCTCGCTGAACTGCCAAACGCTGCACATTAGCCAGCGAGCTCAGCACTACGGGCACCCAAAAGGGACAATAAATGATAGTGTGTGGGGGCGTGGCTGCCACAGACTCTCGGAACCTGTTGCACTGACCTGCAACCAGCCTAACATGCCGGGAAAATGCCAGAGTTTAAACCAAGCATCCGAGGCTATATCCTAAATCTGTCAATGACCTGGGAGGTTAAAAAAAAAAAAGCAGCAGATTGAAAAAACTATTTCCAATTGGGGCAAGTGCATCATAAATTGGGTTTTACTGTACGGTGTCCCTGAAAGAAATGAGGCACTGGCTAAAATAAAGACGAGGTGTGATTATGTACCACTGTACACTTAAGTATCAATCAAAAAACGAGCAGAGCAAAGATGAAACCGCATTATCACCTCACATCGCCTGAAACTCGCAGAATGGCATATGCATTCAGCTTTTTTTTTCTTTCTAAGAGTTTTATATAGTGGGAACTAGACCCGAGACATCGGGTATCAGAGCGCTTAACAGGAGCACCAGTTTTGTTACAGATGGACACATTCATTTTTGTTAGGCACGGGGAGATTAAGTAATCACAGTATGTTGAGCGTCGCTGTTGAGACGAACACGGTTCCCCAGTTTCGAGGTCTACCGCTCTAGCCGTAAGGCTACATCCTCTCCCCAAATGTTTTTAGCCTTATATTTGTTTGGCATTTCATACACAGTATTCACAGAAGAACATTGCCTACTAATCTGCGGTATGGTTGCTGAATGCCACGCTCTACATACAGGAGAGACACGAGTAGACATGGGTACATACACTACGATGGCTGATGTAAGCGGCTGAGGGTTTAAATTTGCTCCTTCACTGGGTGCCCGTTGGGTTTTCGGCATTATGAGAGTACCCGCATGTCGGAGCAAAGTGTGCGCACCACAGCAGCCCCAGTGTGCTCGCTCCCAAGGCAATACTCCATGGGAGTGAACTTTTTGGGGGTAAAAGGTGGGACAGACACCCACCATTTGCAAGTGGCGATTTTTAGACCACACACACACACACACAAAAGCCAATCCAAAGCATGGAAGGAGTCGGACCCCACAAAGCACATACAACAGAGTGCCTGATGATTTAGGCTCGACCTAAAAAGGTAAGTAGCACAAAATAATAATACTTATTGAGAGACTAAGAGCCACATTCTGAGGAATGTCATATGTCTGTGTTATTTTTACACGCACAATTTCGGTCATTGTGTAATTTGTGTTAGTGCCTCAACACTCGTCAGGGGTTTTAATTCCGTACTGTATGTGTCTCTTAGGAAACAGGTAAATTAACAATAGACTTTGTAATCATTATGCTTTTTTCAACGAGTAAATATTAATGCCCAGCAATGATCAATTAACTATGACTAGCTCAATCCCGACCATAATAGTAGCGAGGAGAGTATGCATAGGCACCTGGATCAGTACAATTACTATTTTGTTCAGCGACTAAATGGCACAAATCGGACATTTATACGATACACACTGGTACGCCGAAAAAGTGAACGCCACACAATACACAAAATGATAAAGGACAAGTAGGAGGCAATGTGTGTGGAGGACTGCCAAATTGCACTGTCAGGAAAACAACAGCAGAGTGTGATTAGCCTTACAATACCCTGGTACAGCAACCATGCGTAGCAAAAATAATGCCTTGTAACAACGTGACAAATATGTTCTCGTTGGGCTCTGTGGGGGAGCGCATGCGATTTCAGGCTATCCTGGTACCTTCATGTTAGGCACAAAGCCCTTTTTGATCCTCCAGCAGTTCTTGTGGATCTTGTCCAGATACTGGAGCTCGTCATTGTAGCTGCGGCTCATGTTAGTAGCGGCTTCCTCTGCCCCTTTCGCACACTCTCAGAGCCTCGGGAAGAACCGGTGTCCAAGTACGCACCGCGTCGCAGGCAGATGACGTGCAAACAGACGGCTTCTACAGAGGCAGCCTGAAGATGCACAAGCAGAAGCAGGGCTTGTGACGTCATCTCTGGGTGCTTCAGCACGCCTTGGATGGCACTCTCCTGCAGCTGCGTGTCAAATCGCATAGTTCTACTGATAGAACGAGAGGGCTGGCCTAACGCTCTTACCCATAGCGCTGTCAGGCTACCAAAACGGAGCATTAGAACCCTAACTTTTCATGTGGACCAGATTGTGTCTTTGAAAAAGCGTTATCCGATAAATTACACAATAAACGCCTTAAAAGTTCAGCCCAACATATTTTACGGAAATTAATTATTAATGCGGCTTTCTACATTTTGTAAATCGACGAAACAACCTCGAAGTAGGAATTGGACACCCTTCCCATTCCAACATGGACGCTGCAAGATACATTTGTATTTCTCAGCCCAAGCCTATTATGCACGTTGTCAATATGTCATTACGAATGACGTCATTGACACCGCCTCTTCATATGTAATGTCTGTCACTTTCTTTCCCCTCCCCTTTCTCAACCACCGTGGCTCACAACAATGAGGTTCCTTCCGATTCTCCCCCGTCACGTGATAAGATGGTCCCCGCCCATTCTCCCCTGTCACGTGGGTTTGTTTCTCAGACTGCCGCTTCAAAGAAACATTTGGAGACTAAGGAAAGTGGCAGCCAGTGTTGGCCCGTCTTCCGGTACAGCTGCGCCGGCCTCTTCTAGACTTTATCAGGAACAGTACGATCTCAGGTACAAGCTGAACAGAAGGCGCCTCGAACACGCAGTCCTTGCATATTGCATTTTGAGTTTGTAATGCGGAAATTGCACGCAGCAGAAATCCTTGACTTTTCTGGCGACGTAACGTTGTCAACTCCTAGTATAGCTGCCAAGTTTTCAGATAGTTTATGTGTGACATTTGCATGTTCTACATCTACTTATGAGTGACACTGTACAGAAAAATGGAGACAGTTTGAACGGCACACATACTGTTGTAATGCAATTTTAAAATGACTTTAATAGTGGCAGTGTTTTCTCAGGTGTAGGCTGGGACCTCCTAGCAATATCAATATAACTAATGTAACTATTCCTCACTGTGCAAGCCAGGATTCAGTTCTGTTTCTCTTTGGTTGCACGCACACATGGTAACCCTCGTTGTCAGTAGTACACATTCCATTCATTGGTAGTCCCATCAGCAGCGGATCAGCACCTGTCCTGCAATGTTAGGTATTAGCATGAGGGTGACACCTGCTCCGGTCCTCTCTTTGACCAAGTGGAAGATGTTACTAGGGAATGAGGGGAAGGGGAGGATCAATCAAGGATTTGTAGAGCGCACTACTTACCCGTGAGGGTCTCAAAGTGATGGGGTGGGGGTGGGGGTGGGGGGGGATGGAAGGGGAGGGGTTTTGGGCACCTCTGATGACATCCGAAGAGCCAGGTCTTGAGGCATTTTCTGAAGGTTTGAGAGAGTAGGGCTTCGTCTGATGCTGAGGGGAAGTTCGTTCCAGGTTTGGGCTGCGAGGTAGAAGAAGGATCTGCCTCCCGGCTGGCTTTGTGTACGCAGGGGATTTCAACCAGGGATTAGGTCAGTGGACCGGAGGTATCTTGGGGGCGTGGAGGATTTTTTTTCGTTGAGGTACTGGAGTCTAGTGTTGTGGAGGGCTTTGTAGGCGTGTGTGAGGAGCTTGAAGGTCACTCTTTATTAGCTGGGGAGCAAGTGAAGGTCTCGGAGGTGCTGGTGTGGTTGTGTTGTTGGATGGAGAAGATGAGTCTGGCTGCTGTGTTCTGGACAGTCTGGAGTTTGGGAAGGAGGGATTTTGTTGAGTCCGGCATGAAGGGCGTGTCCATATCCAGTCTGCTTTTGATGAGTGGGTGGGAAACGCGGGGATGATTCAAGCCTGGCTATACTCGGGAGGTGACACAAGAACAAATATGCTTACTTGTTAATATAAGTCTGATATCGGCAGATGTGAGACTGATTGATATCCCAGAATAAAGTGAAGATTGATGAAAAGTGGACAACAATCTGACGACTATTACTTTACTTCTTTTGGGACACTATTGGTGTATGTGCTCAGGGCACAGCTTAACGTTTCAATATTTTGAGGATGCTGGGTTTACATCCTTACCCTTAGAGCACTACGTACGATTGGATTTATAAACGTAGGGGCACATAGCCTTGTGCGCCTAATTTCCCCATTCACCTCCTTAGCTTTCAACCATTTGAAGGTCTTGTGGAGTATGTCGATTGTGTTGAAGCATGTGGAGGATATGGTGTTGATCTGTCGGTTTATGGTAAGAGAGGAGTTGAGTAATCGAATCAGAGGTGCTGTGACTCAGTAACTATGGGTCCCCGTCTATTTAACACACTAATCTTAGATTTAGGGCCGGCCTTGGGCATGGGTGATCTGAGCGCAGCAGGGAGTTGCCTGACTTAATGTCATGCAAGCAGCAGCCTGTCCATTCCACTTGGTCTCAATCTGGTCCCGTTAAAGATTTTGTAATCAGCCCTTAATGTACCTCAGCATAATTGTTAGCACCCCAACAACCATCCCCCTGCCCTCCTCACATCTTCCTCACACCTCCTACCGTCACACTTCAATGACACCCTTCCCCCACAACGAACACCACATTTTCTTTCTGTCCAGGACATAATATCAGTGGGACCCAAATGTCAAGTCTCTACAACATTAAAGTCAAAGAAAAGCGTGGCACAAAGTTTGACTTTTGTTTTAGAGTTTTATGCTGTTATCCATACCCTTCAACGAGGGAACATAGTGGAGGAAAAGCAATTTTTAAAATAACTGTACTTATCTCATAGAAGGTTGCTTTACTCCTAAACCAGATTCAACCTCTAGCAAATATACTCATATGGAAATGAATTTAACAAGATATCATTCTCTGTGAAAAGTACCTTTTTAGAGATATAGCTGGGACTAAAGATCTGCAATCGGTGCCAATAAAACAATAGGCGCCAAATCCACATGATGCCGGTCCAGGCGCTTAGTGTTTGTTTATGTATGTTTAGCCGACCAGCGCCGGATTCCATCTGTAGCAGGTCGGGTAGGTGTTGGCCATGTGATTGGCCTCACCACACAGGACCCCCAACAGAATCACCGCGTTTTAGCGGGTCCCTGCCCACTGTCTCGTTTTGGTGGCCATATTGGGAGGGGGGACAGTACAGGCGGCGTGGGTAGCGCTCTAGTTTCCTCGCGCTCGGCGAACATAAAGCCAGCCATGCTGACGCGCAGCGTCATTACGCAGCGTCATCGCCGGACTGTCGCCGGAGTTTCGCCAGAGTCAAGCCCGTCTGTGCCCGTCCGGGCCCAGACGGGCTCAGGGCATGTTACTCCGCCCAACTCCACAAGACCTCTGGCCCCGTCATACAGGTATTCACGTGACACTTTACTCTCGCTTCGCGCGCCTAAAAATCCAAGCTGCCGCGACTATTGGGCTGAGGATACGGCGTTTAATTACTGTCTTAGGTGTCGCCCGGATAACACTTGTAGGAACAAGGACTCACTCACCATGGCTCTTCTTAACTGTAGATCATTGCCTTGCCACGCTTTGGAAATTCATTCCCTCCTGGTGGATCATTTTTTAGATGTTTTATTTTTGACTGAAACGTGGTTAACCACATGCTCTGGTCCCGATATTGTCAACGCTCTCCCTCCGGGATATCTTATTTACCATCTGGATAGGCCAGATGGGAGAGGGGGTGGTGTGGCCATGGTGTACAGAGATATATTTGTTTGCAAAGCAGTAGACTGTGAAATCAATAACTCGGAAGCGTGTCAATTTTCTTTCCGCATATCCCCTACTGTCTCCATAGCCGGCCTTCTTGTGTACCGGCCTCCCGCAGCGCTGGGGAATTTCATAGACTCTTTTATGGAGGCCGTTATTCCACTTGCTGCTGCTTCGTCTAATTTTGTTATCCTTGGCGATTTCAATTTTCATTTCGAGGATCCTAATGATGTAGTAGCTAGAGATCTACTTAACTCACTTGGTGCTCTAGATCTACACCTTGTTAATGTGGGAGCTACTCATAACAGAGGGCATCAGCTTGATGCGGTTTTCGCTAATTCGGCGAATCTGCAAGCTCTCCAGATGTTGGCTCTCCCCTGGACGGATCACCATCTTATTCCGTTCAGTTGGTTGCTGGGGAACCGGAGAGACTCCGCACCTAGACAACATATTGTAGAACGACTCTGGTCAAAGTTGCCGGTGGACAGTTGGGCAGAAGAGCTCGCTAGGACCCGCCCTCCCCTTGTAGATGACCCCAATATTGCCGATCAGCATCTGGGTGAATGGCTCACTGACTCGCTGGACTTATTAATTCCTAAAAAAAGGAGACTTGTCAGGGAGAGAAGAATCGCCACGGCTCCTTGGTATACATCTGAACTTAGGAGTCTTAGAACCTCCTGTAAAAGGCTTGAACGGGCCTGGAGGAGAGAGCCGACTGAAGAAAGTCGGGCCAACTACAAAAGAGAGATGAGGATATATAAAAATGCTCTGAAGGTTGCTAAAAAGAACTTTTTTAGCGAAAAGATCGAGAGGGCTAGTAATTCTTCGGGAGAATCGTTCAAGGTTTTTAAGGAACTTCTGAAAGCCCCGGTCCCTCCAGTTGTGCATGACAAACCTAAAGAAAAATGTGAGGAATTGGCTAGCTTCTTCCATTCTAAAATAGAGAAAATATTATCCTCTCTCCCCGATATTCCTCATATCCCAGAGCCAACTGCATGTCAAATTCCATGCTCTATTGAGCTAGCCCACTTTGGCCCCTTCTCAGAAGAGGAGGTGACAAAAGTTTTGCTTGAGATGCAGAGTGGTTCTCCAAGTGACCCAGTCCCCATAAAATATCTCAAGCTTGTGGCAAATGCCTTGTCTGCCCCTCTGACTGACCTCCTAAATTTGTCTCTTGCTCATGGGACCGTGCCCCAGCGATGGAAAAAGGCAGTGGTAAAAGCCTTATTGAAGAAGCCAGGATTGGATCCATCCAACTTGACTAACTTTAGGCCAATTTCACTTCTGCCTGGGTTCTCTAAAGTTGCAGAAAAATTGGTCAACCGCCAGCTCTCTTACCATCTAGAGTCCAACCACCTGTTGGGAGACTCCCAGACTGGTTTCCGTCCCGGCCAGGGAACAGACACAGCCTTGTTGGCAGTAGTGGAGGAAGCTAGGAGCACTCTAGATTCAGGAGGGTCAGTGGCAGTGATCCTCCTGGACTTGAGTGCTGCCTTTGACACCGTGAACCATCAGGTGCTCCTCCAACGTCTGTCAGAGGTAGGTGTCTCAGGGACGGCCCTGAAATGGTTGGGATCGTTTCTCGCCAACCGTTCCTATCAAGTCTGGGAAGGAGCAGAGCAATCTGCCCTATTTCCCCTTCAAAGTGGAGTCCCGCAGGGCTCATCGTTGAGCCCTACCTTATTTAATATATATATGACTCCACTTGAAAGGCTGGTCGCCCCCTCGGGGGTGAAGATCATCAGCTATGCTGATGATACTCAGCTGGTGGTGGGTCTAACTCAGCTGGCGGAACAACCTGAGGTATTACACGACTGCCTGGCCAATGTCTATCGCTGGATGTCCAACTCTGCTTTAAAGCTTAATGGAGGAAAGACTGAGCTGATGCTCCTGGGTACTACCAGTCCCTCCATTATTGCTAGCTGTTGGCCCCGGTCTCTTGGTGAGCCACCATCTCCCAAGAAGGAGATCAAGTCCTTGGGAGTATGGTTGGAGCAAGATCTGTCCTTTAGGACCCACGCCAAGAAGACCGCGGGGGTCTGCTTCGGTCTTCTGAGGTCAGCTCGAAAGGTGTTACCACTACTTCCTGAGCCAGCAAGGAAGCTTCTGGTACGTGGTTTAATCCTCTCGAGGCTTGACTACGGGAATGCGCTGTTCCTGGGCGCTCCCGAAGCAACCTTTAAAACTCTCCAGCAGGTGCAAAATGCAGCGGCTAGACTTCTTATGGATGTCCCTAGAAGACAGTCCGCTGCTCCGGCCCTTAAGATGCTTCATTGGCTCCCGGTGAAGGAGCGGGTAAAGTTTAAGGCGCTGTGCACGGCCCACAAAATCTTGCATGGCAGAGGTCCCCCTATCCTTTTTAACATGGCCCGTCCGTATAAGCCCCCACGTCCTTTACGCTCGGACCAGCAACATCTACTGCAGTCAGCGAGAGTAAGGAGAGTTCGATCTGGTGGCAGACGCTTCTCTGTACAGGTGGCGACTTTATGGAACTCTCTGCCCCTCGAGATTCGCTCTGAGCCCAAGATCGTACTATTTAGGAAACTTCTCAAGACCTTCTTGTTTCCACAATAATGATTACTGGAGTCTCTCCTTGGTCTGTCTGCGCCGGGATGCCCCAGGGTAAGCTGAGCGCATTATAAGTTTCCTATTATTATTATTATTATTATTAGAATACACACACACAGTGTGGTTATACTATTGGCAATGGCCCAGAGCGACGATCTGCCCATTTTTTTTATCATCTTGGACCGAGTCTGACCCTCTGCGTGAGGAAATTGATACTTTGTAGTGTAGAAGCAAGGGGCACTCTACATCTCTCCCATCTTTTCAAATCTTCTTGCATGAAACAAAATCTGAACACTTGAGCCAGACTCATAAAGTCTTTCAGTGTCTGACTGGGGACCAGGTGTGGCTGAAGATCATACTTCAGGCTCTGGGAGATGTTATCAGTCTCATTCCCAGCAAGCCGGGGACCTTCTTAGTTGCACGTGTCCATGTGAGGGGAACGTGGGGGTATTTCTAGTGCTTGCCCTTTCAGATGCTCGTTGAGTTTTACACCTCTGCTGGAAGGTGGAGGTCAGGTGATACTCTACCTCGGCTTCAGCATTCTCGTCAGCAGCATTCTTTGAGCGGTCTATGGAAGCTGCCACCTGTTTTACCCATGAGATGTTTCTGGTGATCACCTCCTTGCACTGTGACCATGGTGCCGTTGATCTTAATCACTTCCCATGCTTCAGTCTCGTAAGGGGTTCAAAACTTCACCCAGGATGTCTGTCATTCATGAGAACCGATGCTCCGATTTGTAGAGTGGGTTTGCCCGGCGACACTGACTGGCCTTCTCATTGGTGGCTTTTCTTCGGGATTGTGTAGCTTCAACATCCATGTCTGCCTGTCGACACACAGTGTCTGCCAGGATGATTTCCCGTGTCTGCTTCCTAAACAGTAGATTTGCTGGATCCCAGTTCATCGTGCTGAAAGGGATTTGCTGGTACGCCCGTAGGAACTTATGCAGGCAGCATTCAGCATCCTTGCCGAGTTCCAGCCCAATCTTCAGAGCCCGGTTGAGTGTTATCATGAATGTCTCTGCCTCCAAGTTAGCCTGAGGTCACTGCAGGGTGATTTTCCAGTGGCGAATGACCAGAGATTGTAATTATTCTTTAAAAAAAAAAAAAAAAAATGTTTTTTTTTGGGATTAAAAAAACCTTTATCAGTGACAAAAGGATAGGAAACGCAGCATACTGCCTACATCCGCAGTAGGGCCAGCATGCGATGCATCAAACGTTTAACTGATCTAGTGATGGGGTAGGGGAGTACACAGCAGGCCGCCTACAACCCTTCCGGGCGGCCGCATCAGTTTGAATATCAGGTTGTAAGGGCAGTAATATCATTGCAGTGTCACATTAACAAACAACAACAATGATGTAATGAAAAACAGTCATGACCACAAACGTATTGCGAGTAAATTGTGTGTATTCAAAGTGCTGGTGCAGTCCAGTCAAGTGAACATGGAGTACCTTGACAAGGGGGCCTAAGTTCTCCAATGAGCGAGGCGTATTGGCAAAGGTGGTAGGCCCGTCTAGCAGGTGGTAGTCCTTCATTATGGTGCCGCCGCATGTGTGCCAGTAGCGTGCTCTAGTAAATAGGTTTGGATGGGACCCCAAATGTCTTTCGGCCTTGATGAGGGGGGCTGAAGTTCAGCATATGTCTGCAATTGTTCTTTGCAGTAGACCAGGTCTTGGAGCCAGTCCTTGAACTTCGGCGCCCGTCCTCTGCCCCGTCTACAGGCAATTCTCCTCTTTGCAAGAAGTAGCGCAAGGGAAATGTATTTGCGCATTTTATTAGCGAGGGGTTGAGTGTATCCCAATAATGCAGTGAGGGGATCTACAGTAATGTGCAGGCCCGTCATAAGATCTAGAGCAGCCAGAACCTCCGCCCAGAAGTTCTGTATGCGGAGACAATCCCAGGCCACGTGTTTGAAGTCGGCCCCTTCGCTGCCGCAGCGATTACAATGGTCATTGTCCCGAAGTT
The DNA here is from genome assembly GCF_964263255.1 of Lissotriton vulgaris. Lineage (NCBI taxonomy): Eukaryota > Metazoa > Chordata > Amphibia > Caudata > Salamandridae > Lissotriton > Lissotriton vulgaris. The sequence continues at coordinate 158,260,101 of NC_141686.1, read as the reverse complement.
TCAGTCAGAAAATACGCGCTGGTGTGTAGTACATGCGATGGACATGTTTGTAATGTATTATTCTTTAATGTCATGTCCATGTAATGGTGGCCTGTTGTCCGACTTCACTTTGTCAGGAAGGCCCGTCATTGTAAACCTTTTCTTCAGGACTAGCTTGACGGGGGAAAATGCGATGGACGACGACACCACCTCTACCACTGGGAACTTTGTGTGCAAGTCCACTATCCCTACCATGATCCATCCATCCAGAAAGCTCCCAAAGCCAATATTGACTTTCGACTAGGACTGGTGGCTCGGTTTTTACGTTGGAACCGGAGCCTTGATGGTACATGAGTGACAGTTGCATACCTTGTTATCAACCTTCGCATCCATGCCTGGGACCCACCAACAGCTACTACTGGGAAACTCGCTAGTCCGGTGTCCGGTCCGAATCCCATCTAGAAAGCTTTGCCATTACCTGTTGGCTAGGGCTTCTTTCGCTCGTGTCAGGCTTCCGTCATTCTTGGTGGCTTCACCTATCTCCTGGAGAGTTGGGGCCTTGGGGCAGGCATCACTCATGATTATCCTTTTTTTTTGTTTGTTTTCATACATGGCAGTGGCCCAAGATCTGAAGCTGTGTACAATCTCACTGGGGTAGGCAAACCGGGTAGCTTCGTCTATGAGATCCGTATGGCCTTTTGCCAACTATATTTCTGGAGATATACGCGATACCACCATTCTCCAACATAGTTTAGATATGCCTTAATCATCAGACATGTTAAGTGGCATCTCCCCGGCATGACTCTCCCCTTGAATGTTTTGTGTCAAAGTCGCCCATATTGGGCCCCACATCGCTTTTCTTTTAACTGACCCCCTTATGTAGTCGGCCCAGCAGGTGCTTCTTACATATCACTCAGAATCATCTTGACGAACTCTCTGGTCCCTTCATCTTCAGCTTTCAGGTTCCTCACTTCTAGAGATGACGGATGCAGGGACAGGTAATCCCTGGTAATACCACCTAAAAGGCTTTGGACTGTAATTGTTCGGCCCACCTTTCGATCTGTGGAGGGGCTAGTCGAGTGGTGCCGACAAACAGTGGAAGAAGCGGTTTGTGGTCTGTGACATCCTTGAACTCAAGGCAGCAGAGGTATAAATGAAAGTATTGACAGGCCCATTTAATGGCGAGGGCCTCACGCTCAATCTGAGCGTAACAGATTGAGCGTAACAATGCCCGACTGGCATGCGCTACTGGGACCTGCTCTCGGTCCGTTACTTCCTGCATGAGGACGGCGCCTAAGCCCACAGGGCTGGCGTCCACTATTAGTTCGGTCTTCCTCTGAGAGTCAAAGTACGTTATTGTGCCTTGTCATGGAGGGCCTCTTTGATGGCCCGGAACGCCTTGTCAGCTGCAGGGCTCTAGTCCCATGGAACAGTGGTGCGGGTAAGAGTCCTGAGAGGCTCTGACATCATTGAAAGAATCAGAATAAATCTCCCGCAATATGCCATCCCCAGGAAACTGCAAACCTCCGCGGGGTCTTGAGTACCGGTGCTTCCTGGATTGCAGTAGCTTTCCTGGGATCAACTTTAAGCCCTTTTTGGGAAAAGATGTATCCAAAAAAAGTCTACTTGGCTTTGAAAAAATTAACATTCGTTTTTTTGCGAAGTCAGGCTGTTGTCTGCTAGGCATTGAAGGGTAGCCCTCAGGTGGACATAGTGCTCCTCCAGGCTTTCTGATTATATCTGGATGTCATCACTCAGGTTAATGGACTCCTGCAGTCCAGAGAGGGTTTTTTGTGACACAAACGAAATGGCAAACTCAGCCGCATGTAACACCGAAGGCTGACCTGCGTGGCAAAGGTCGTAATGTAGCGCCTCACAGGGGTCAGTTTTTATTGGTGATAACTGGAGTTCAGGTCTAGCTTAGAAAATCATTTTGCCCCATTGAGGCCAGCTTCAGTACCATCTATAATTGGCGTTTTATGGGGCTACAGCCTGATTGCTTGATTCTGGAGCCTTCTGTCTACACATAGGTGGTAGCGCATGGCTGCTTTGGATTTAGTGCAGTGACAATTGGAGACACCCAGGGCATGGGGCCATACTCCAGCGCCTTCAACTCTCATTCCACCTGCGGCCTTGTCTACCTTTTTAGCTTCCCAAGATTGTGGAAGAACTGCTGGAACTCAGATAGGAGTGCATCGGTATGCAACTCATGCACCTGCTTCATAAAGCTTTCCAGCTCAAGATCTTCAGCTGTATGGATGGCACCCGAGCAGTGTTCCCTTTTCGCCTTCGGTGACATGGAATTTCGCGCTTGTGAGATGCCTATAGTCTGTGATGTGCACTTCGATTGTTCCTCGAAGGGGAAGGGGCTCCGTCCCTCCTCACGTGTATATCTTTGCCCGGCTGGGGGTGAGTGGTGAGTGCGATGTTTGCATTATTTGGAATCCTTTACATTCACTGATGCTCTGGTGTCAATGAGTGCGCTCATCAGAGTGCCGCATATATATGTGGACCACACACTTGCTCCTGGCCCCTCATGTTAAGGACACCATAAAGATTTCATCTTTTTCCTCGTCCTGGAAAGCTCATGACTAACTAGCTCTCTCGCCTCTGCAGTGTCTTCGAGCAACAGTTGTCGCAGGGCTGCACATGTTCGTTGTTGTGGCTCAGGTGCCATTTAGGGTCTCCCACTGCTACACACCTTTAAGAAATGTTTACCTTTCCTGCATTTCAGGCAAGTTTTCTCTTTGGCAGGGTTTGCACTAGCTACTTTGTGTTCAAGGCTACAATTCTCACAGCTACCCCCAGGCTATGGGGTTGGCACTTGGCACGCAGGGCCTGGGCGTCGTAGAATAGTGTAGGCCCATTCTACTTTGACGTTCGGTACCTTCTGGGGGACAGAAGCAGGCATTGCCTTGCCCAGTGCTACTTCCAACTCATCACCTCAGGTATTTTATAGTTTGTGCGAGCAGGCTATTATGACAATATCATCCAGCATGATCCCTGGTTGGCGGAAGATAACGCACCGTAGGACCGACACCCCTGTATGATTTGCAACCGGATCTCCTCGTGTTGGTTTATGTTGGTGCAGGTACTTGCTAACTTCCTCAATTGGGCGTAAAACATATCCACCAACTCTGTGCTCAGTGGAAGGCTTGGCGTAATTGAAATCGTTCATACTTGGGGTTGAAGTGTTGGTTGAGGATGTTCATAGCCTCATTGAAATTGGTGTCACCCCCGATATTTGATAGCATCTCAAAGAGTTCATACAACTCCGTACCCCGAAATGCAGGATTAGTGATTGTTTCTCAGCCCCATCTGTTGCTCGCTGAAATAGTGCTTTAGGCACCCAATCCATGAATGCCATCTTGGTACCGCTGTGGCAGCATTCGACAATTAGCTAAAAGGTGACAGTGGCATCACAGAAGCATGAGGATACTGGTATGGGTCCATGTGTGCTTGATTTGGAGGGTTCTGATTCTGCTGTTGCTCACTTATGCTTCTGAAACCTCAGGTACGTAGTGCTGAAACTGAGGTATCGCTTGGGCCTGAGGTGAGGGTGCACAGTGGTCTGGAATGGCAAAGTAGCTGTGTTAGAAATGGGGGTCTCCAGTTGTCAGATGTTTACACCTGTGTCCAAGTATGGACCCTTCTTGTAAAATAACCCCTGCTCACCCCCTTGGTAGTTTGGCATGAACAGACAGACTTATCTCAGAGGCAGTGTGTATAGAATTTATGCATGAAAACAGTAACACAGTGAAAACACTACAAATGCACACTAGATCAGTTTAGAAAAATAAGCAAACTTTATCTTAACCAGCAAGACCAAATAAAACAAATATCCAACATGTAATACTGTAAAAATAGTTACTGTTCCAAATACCCTTTAAATTGCAGGAAAAACCTGACAATAAAGTTCCTGGGACTCAGTAGCTCTGTCTGGGGCTACAGCAATACTGAATACGACAGTCTAACATTTACAGCCTACCGCATCGATACGTGTTAGCTAAATCGTCGACATACTCAGAGACAGAACTGTTTGGTGTTGCGGCTGATACGATGGTATCAGCCAGTCAGGGACAACAGTTGCGATGTGAGATGGAAGCGTTGCAGCGTCCGATGTCCTCACTGCTCGGTGCAGGCAGCGGCTCGTTGATGGAGTCGGTTAGACCAAGGCTTGTGTTGCAGGGTGAGACTTTGTTGGCAGGTCACGATGTGGCGTTGGAGCCCGTTGATGTTCAAGTCTGGCAGCGCGTAGTCGATGACGTCAGTGCAGCGTGTAGTGAAGCGGTGCCCACAAGGCAGGGTGCAAGCAGCGCCTTGTTGATGGAGTCTGTGTGAAAGGGGAGGCGGTGCCCCCTATGGTGCCTTCAGGACACGGAATCCTGCGACGGACTCGGTGGCCAAGTTGGTTACCCTTTTCTTCTGGCGCTACTGAAACAAGAGGTGCCCAGAAGCTTGGTGAGGTCTTGGATGTTCCTGAGACCTCATGAACAGGGGGCAAACTCCACTTCAATCCCTTGGAGATCTTCCTCAAGTAGGGGCCACAGCACATAGCAAAGGCCTTCTCCTTTCATTGGCAGAAACAGCCACTGCAGGCCAACCCTAGACAGCACACAGCAAAGGGGCAGTACTCCTCCTCCAGTTTCTCCAGCTCTTCTCCTTGGCATTGGTTCCTCTGATTTCCCAGAAGTGCTCTAAAAGTCTTGGGTCTGGGCCCGTCTTTTTATACAGCAAAATCCTTTGTTCTTTGGTGGCAGAGAAGCCCTGTGCTCAGTCAAAACCAGGTCTGTCCTCTGTGGTGCAGCTTCCTTGCAGGAGGTGGAGACAACATTGTGTCAGGCTGACCAGGCCCATTCAGGTGAAAGGAAACCTCCTCCCCCTACTCTAATGGCAGCCCAGGTCTATTCAGCCCAGCCCTGACTCATTCAGACTCTCTGGAGCCGCTGCTCATCCTCCGCCCCTGTCTCTTCCAAAGCCAGACAGTCAATACACAACCTAGCAGAGGCACACTGGATGGCTAAGCAAGAAAATACCCACTTCCTAGAACTGGTATTTTCTAACACCGAATGTAAAAATCACCTTCACTAAAAGATGCATTTTACCATTCTGAGTTCAGCTATACTAAGCTTTATTGTCCTACCTTGTTCCCAGGGGTAGTTATGTTCATAAGGTGTTACAAGCAAACTCCCCATTCTATATTATGGGAACAGGTAGCCTTGCAATAGTAAAAATGAAATTTGCAGTATTTTACTATCAGGACATGCCACACACACCAGGGCATGTCCTACCTTTTACATACACTGCACCCTGATCCATTGGTACCACAGCCTACCTTAGGGGTGCTAGACTACCATGTAAGGGAAGGGTAAGGCCTATCAAGTGGGTGCCCTTGCCAAGTTGACATGGCAGTACTAGGCTACACACAGATGCTGCAGGGGCAGATCTGAGTCACATTTACATGCTGCGTATGAGGGTGGCACAATCAGTGCTGCAGGACCACTTAGCAGCATTTGGTTCACATGCCCTGGGCGCACACAGTGCACTGTTCTAGGGGCTGACTAGGAAATCAAATATGCCAATTATGGAATCCCTAATCCATAACAATAATTTACAAAGTAGGCACTTGCACTTTGGCACTGAACAGCGGTGGCAAAGTGCCCAAAGCATCTAGACCAGCAAAAACGAAGTCCAGCACACAACAAAAACACCGGAGGCAAAGGCAAAAATAAGATTGGAAACCCACACCAATGGTGCTAGGTCTAACACGTGTCTCCTCCAGCTGAAATGTGGGGAGAACTACCCACATTCTTGGGAGTTCTCTTCACTAAGGCAGAAAAATCTGGACAGGCCATCAGCATTGGCGTGTTCTGTACCAGGGCGGTGTTCCACCTTAAAATCCATCCCCTGTAGGGAAATGGACCACCTCAACAACTTTGGGTTCTCACCCCTGATCTGCATCAACCATCTGAGGGGACTGTGGTCGGTCTGAACCCGGAAGTGGGTCCCAAACAAGTTGGGCCTCAGCTTCTTCACATGTGCCTAGACCACAGCAAAAGCATCACGTTCAATTGCGTTCCACCTCTATTCCCCTGCTAATGAGGCCCTCCTCATTTAGATGTGAGAGTACAGCCCCACACCATTCTCTGAAGCATCTGTCTGCACCAATAACTCCTGTGAGAGGTTGGGTGCCTTGAGCACCGGTGCCGGGCACATGGCAGATTTCAGGGCATCAGAAACGTTTTGGTAGGCGTCCATCCAGTTAACCTTCATGGGCTGCTTCCTGGAAGTCAGCTCTGTCAAGGAGGCAACAGTGGTGCCATACCCCTTAACAAATCTTCTGTAATATTCGGTGATGCCTAGAAAGGCTCTCACCTCTGTCTGGGTCTTGCAGGGGTTCCCAAGCCAAAATGGTGTCAATGTTAGGCTGTAGGGGCACCACCTGGTCGCTTCCTAACTGGTGTTCTAAGTACACTACTGAACACTGCCTGATCTGGCACTTGCTTGCCTTGATCGTGAGGCCTGCCCTCTGCAGAGCCTTCAACACTTCCCAGAGGTGGTGCAGATGTTCCTCACTAGTGGCACTGAACACTGCGATGACATCCAGGTAGGCGGCACTGAAATCCTCCAGTCCAGCGTACACCCGATTGACAAACCTTTGAAAGGTGGCAGGGGCATTCTTCAACCCAAAGGGCATCACCCGGAACTGGTAGTGCCCCTCTGGTGTTGAGAATGCTGACCTCTCCTTTTACCTATCAGTTAAGGCAATCTGCCAGTACCCAGACATTAAGTCAAACACACTGAAATACTTGGCAGATCCCTACCGATCGATGAGCTTGTCAGCTCTGGGGATAGGGTTTGCATCAGTCCTGGTGACTGAATTGAGCCCTCTGTAGTCCACACAGAATCAGAGTTCTGGCGTGGCACCTGGTGCGGCAGCCTTTGGGACTAAGACCACTGGGCTGGCCCAAGTGCTGTTTGAGGGCTCAATATTCCACAGAATAAACCATCGGCCATTGTTAAACCATACATGGAAAAAAGTGGCTCCTCAGCGCTTTAAAAAATAAATATCTATATATTCCTCTCACCCCCTTTTAGGTCTTGTGGCGTACTGCGCACATGCGTAGTCAAGCTTGCGAGATTTTATGTTCTTGAGTGGCTTTGACTAGTGGGCGTTAAGCCCTGCCCCTCTTTCCCATTGGCCGGCGTCAGCGTTTAGGCTAAACGGTGGCCTGCCATTGGGAAAGAGTACTTTGTGATGTACTCTTTTCTCCTTATAGTCTGTCCAATTCGGACTGCCTGCCCCGATTTACTGCTGGTGTAAAAGGTTTCTTATCGTCTTTTTGGGTCCAAACAGATGGCCCCATAAAGAAGATAATAAACCTTTTACGCCAGCAGGAAGTCAGTCCGACTTTCCGTTCGTTCTCCAGAGACCGGCGGGAAGGGATTACTGCTCCGCCGTCGGGGTGTGCAATTACAGGTAAGGAGTAGGCGGGAGGGCATTTCGGTGGGCTTTAACAGGGATGTTCTTTAATTTTCACACCGTTTCATTTTTGTAAACACACAGCAAGAATGTGTGTTTGTAGACAGGATCATGTGCTCCCACTCGCACGCTAGAAGCTTGACAAGTTAGGGAAATCTTCTGTGTTAGATTCGAACAGTCGGGAATAATTCAAGGAGGATTAGGTAATCTAGTGGAACATGCAAACTACAGTGTGTGATTGAAAGGGGGCATTACGGTGGCCTATTTGTTTATTATGTAGTAATTGAGGAATTATGTATAGTGTTACATAAGCGCCTTGCATTTCTGTGGACCAATTAGATGACCGCAGAAATTTCAAGAGATGGTTCTGAGTACTCGGAATCGAACAGATTGTGAGACTAATCCTTTAACCTATATTCTTTCTTCTGATGTTTGTCTCTTTAAGGTAGGCTTTTAGTCACAGAAAAAAGTGATCATTTACTTTTTCTGGATTTTTCTGTGCTTGAAAGCTACTGCGCCTTTATCTCTTAATTAAAACAGTCCATTAGCAGCATTTAAAGCCGGCTTGTCAATCACCCCTTAAAACATCCTTCAAAGCCTTTCTCGGGAGCCACTGTTCGCCATTTAGCAGCTTCCACAAAGACTATCGGTGCGCTAAACCTGCAGTACCCCGGTTATTTGATCCAGGCCGCCCTGCAAATCTGCGTCACCAATACCGCTCGCGATCCCCTTTTGTGTTCCCTGCCTTAACCCTTGAAGTTTCAGGCCTTTTTGACTTCCCTTATCATAGTCCGTGTTGGGATGCAACCCCGAACAATCCCTCCTCCTTAAATGCCTCTGTGTTATATCCGGGGTGATGCTAATTTTCACCCAGATACAACTCGTGTTGTATTACATATCTTAAGGATACTCCATTTCCTTTTTGTGAAGCAATGCTTTTTTTGTGACTGCAAAATTCAACGCTCGGTTTGACTTCGAAGTAAGAACAAGGATGATGCTGGTGCGATTTAGAATTGCTCAAAATTTTTTATTCTTGCTGTATCTATTAAGCAGCGTCCTACGGTAATTTTACCAAGGCCGGTGCTAAGGGGACAAAACACTCATACATACCCACACCCACACGCACACCCACGCAACCGCACCCACGCAACCGCACCCACGCAACCACACCCACGCAACCACACCCACGCAACCACACCCACACGACACACACACACAACCCCACACACACAACAACCACAACCACACGCACAACCCACACACTATTCTCTACTACACACTCTCTACTACACACTCTCTACTATACACTCTCTACTACACACTCTCTACTACACACTCTCTACTACTCACTCTCTACTACTCACACTCTACTACTCACACTCTACTACACACACACACTCTACTCTACTACTCACTCTCTACTCTACTACACACTCTCTACTCTACTCACTCACTACTCTACTACACACTCTACTACTCTACTCACTCTCAACTACTCTACTACTCACTCTCTACTACTCACTCTCTACTACTCACTCTCTATTACTCACTCTCTATTACTCACTCTCTATTACTCACTCTCTATTGCTCACTCTCTATTACTCTCTCTATTACTCTCTCTATTACTCTCTATCTACTAACTCTACAACTATCTACTAACTCTAGTACTCTCTGTTCTCTACTCATTCTACTACTCTCTACTACTCACTCTCTTCTACTCACTCTCTAGTACTCTACTACTCTCTCACTCTCTACTACTCACTCTCTAATACTCTCTACTACTCACTCTACTCCTCTACTACTCTCCTGGTAACTCTCTCTACTGCCAACTCTCTCTACTGCCAACTCTCTCTACTGCCAACTCTCTCTACTGCCAACTCTCTCTACTGCCAACTCTCTCTACTGCCAACTCTCTCTACTGCCAACTCTCTCTCCTACTCTCTCTCCTACTCTCTCTCCTACTCTCTCTCCTACTCTCTCTCCTACTCTCTCTCCTACTCTCTCTCCTACTCTCTCTCCTACTCTCTCTCCTACTCTCTCTCCTACTCACTCTCTACTACTCTCTACTACTCACTTGTGTTCCCTGCCTTAACCCTTGAAGTTTCAGGCCTTTTTGACTTCCCTTATCATAGTCCGTGTTGGGATGCAACCGCGAACAATCCCTCCTCCTTAAATGCCTCTGTGTTATATCTGGGGTGATGCTAATTTTCACCCAGATACAACTCGTGTTGTATTACATATACTCCATTTCCTTTCTGTGAAGCAATGCTTTTTTTGTGACTGCAAAATTCAACGCTCGGTTTGACTTCGAAGCAAGAATAGGAACAAGGATGATGCTGGTGCGTTTTAGAATTGCTCAAAAATGTTTATTCTTGCTGTATCTATTAAGCAGTGTCCTACGGTAATTTTACCAAGGCCGGTGCTAAGGGGACAAAACACTCATACATACCCACACCCACACGCACACCCACGCAACCACACCCACGCAACCACACCCACACGACACACACCCACGCAACCACACCCACACGACACACACACACAACCCCACACACACAACAACCACAACCACACGCACAACCCACACACTATTCTCTACTACTCACTCTCTACTACTCACTCTCTACTACTCACTCTCTACTACACACACTCTACTACACACACTCTACTACACACACTCTACTCTACTACTCACTCTCTACTCTACTACACACTCTCTACTCTACTACACTCTCTACTCTACTACACACTACTAAACTCTACTCACTCACTACTCTACTACACACTCTACTGCTCTACTCACGCTCAACTACTCTACTACTCACTCTCTACTATTCACTCTCTACTATTCACTCTATACTACTCACTCTCTATTACTCACTCTCTATTACTCACTCTATTACTCTCTCTATTACTCACTCTATTACTCTCTATCTACTAACTCTACAACTATCTACTAACTCTAGTACTCTCTGTTCTCTACTCATTCTACTACTCTCTACTACTCACTCTCTTCTACTCACTCTCTAGTACTCTACTACTCTCTCACTCTCTCTACTACTCCCTCTCTAATACTCTCTACTACTCACTCTACTCCTCTACTACTCTCCTGGTAACTCTCTCTACTGCCAACTCTCTCTACTGCCAACTCTCTCTACTGCCAACTCTCTCTACTGCCAACTCTCTCCCTCCTACTCTCTCTCTCCTACTCTCTCTCTCCTACTCTCTCTCTCCTACTCTCTCTCTCCTACGCTCTCTCTCCTACTCTCTCTCTACTACTCACTCCCTTCTACTCACTCTCTAGTACTGTACTACTCTACTTCTCTCTCTTCTACTCACTCTACTCCTCTACTACTCTCCTGCTAACTCTCTCTACTGCTTAACTCTCTACTGCTTAACTCTCTACTGCTTAACTCTCTACTGCTTAACTCTCTACTGCTTAACTCTCTACCGCCAACTCTCTCTACCGCCAACTCTCTCTACCGCCAACTCTCTCTACCGCCAACTCTCTCTACCGCCAACTCTCTCTACCGCCAACTCTCTCTACTGCCAACTCTCTCTACTGCCAACTCTCTCTACTGCCAACTCTCTCTACTGCCAACTCTCTCTCCTACTCTCTCCTACTCTCTCCTACTCTCTCCTACTCTCTCCTACTCTCTCCTACTCTCTCCTACTCTCTCCTACTCTCTACTACTCACTCTCTACTACTCACTCTCTACTCCTCACTCTCTACTCCTCACTCTCTACTCCTCACTCTCTACTCCTCACTCTCTACTACTCACTCTCTACTACTCACTCTCTACTCACTCTACTACTCACTCTACTACTCACTCTACTACTCACTCTACTACTCACTCTACTACTCTCTCTCTCTCCACTATTCACTCTACTTCTCATTCTATACTACTCTCTCTACTTCTCATTCTATACTACTCTCTAGTACTCTACTCACTCTCTACTAGTCACTCTCTACTACTACTCTCCAGTACTCTCTGCTACTCCTCTCTACTCACTCTCTACTACTCTCTGTACTATCTACTACTCACTCTCTACTGCTCTCTCCTAGACTCTAGTACTCTCTAGTACTCACTACTACTGTGTAGTCTCTACTCGCTCTACGGCTCAATCTATCTACTACTCACTCTGCTATCTACTACTCAATCTCTACTACTCTCTAGTACTATTTACTACTCTCTACTACTCACACTCTACTACTCTACTACTTGCTATCTCCTACACACTCTTTCCTACTCACTCTATACTACTCTCTACTACTGCCTACTACTCTCTACTACTCTACTCTCTGTTAGTCTACTACTCACTCTACTATCTACTCGCTCTCTACTACTCGCTCTCTACTACTCGCTCTCTACTACTCACTCTCTACTACTCTCTACTACTCACTCAATCTGCAAAAACAGCGTGACTTTACTCCAACCCTTTACTCTTTGCCTAAAGGCACTAGTGAAAAAACATTCAAAATGCAATAGGTCTCATCTTTATTACACTTGAAGAAATTCTGTTTGTAATCAGGTGGCTTTTTACCTTTACTTTTATTAGTGTTTTTCAAACTTTCATGAACATAACATGCATATATATCTGCATATCTATATGAATACCAATATTAATGCATGCATACATATACATATTATGTACATGAAAGTTTAAAAAACACAAATAAAAGCAAAGGTAAAAAGCCACCTACTCACAAACAGAATTGCTTAAACTTTACTAAAGACAAGACCTATTTATTTTCAATGCTTGTTAGCCTTTCTGTTGTTCCAGTGCCCGAGGTGACCTGACTCAATAGACATGTCTAATCCCCCTGACTGAGTGCAGGCTCCCTTTCTTGTAATGGACCTTGGGAAGGCTTGCTAGATATTTCCAGTGATAGTGGAGGCAACGTTTTCCGAGCACCACCAGCAATTTGGCAGCATGCCACAAACCTTTTTTTCTGGATGGATATGTATATATTGTTTTCCACAAACTGTAACTAAAACGATTGATAGGCCGCTCATTTACCCAGAGGTAGACATTCATTACATGACAGAATTTGAATTAAGAATAATCTATAATAATAAACCTTACTCGGATAACCTCTCAGTGTGACAAAAATCCATGGATGACGTGTTCATTTTTTTTATATTAATCAGTGAAATATTGCTGGGATATTCTGTTCGCAATGGCTCACAATGCTCACAAGATCAACTTCTGGACATCTGAAGTAAGGCACACAAAGACACCTTTATCAACTCTTTATACACTGAACCGACAGTGTCCGCGTCAAGGCCACTCCTCCGATTTTGTATGATGCCAAAAGGGGTCCACCTCCAAACTTCCCCAACTCTGGATAATAACAACTCCGAGTAGTAAGGTAGTTAGGCGAGGGAAAAAAAGGGATTAGGGAAGGAACAGCGGGGATCATGAGACCTGTAACAAAAGCATACAGAATTAATACAGATCCTGTCAATGTCACTACTCTCATATGTTCTCACTAGGGCTAACTAGTACCTTTCAACTGGCCAAGGAAGTCCGCACAACTGTACACCCAATTCTCTGAGACGTCAACCTCTAACCTCGAGGCAAACCTACAACAATAAACACAACCAGTTATTATTCCTTTCTCACTGCATACTCCTTGTCAATATGGAAGGAACTTCACCACACATACCCATCAAACATTCAGGACGGCAAGAACAGAAGACAGACTCAAATATAGTGCTTCCTTCCTTTCCAGAACTGAGATTCAAAATAACGTCAATGTAAATTAGATTGTTTCTCTTGCTCCAGAGAACACCATAAATAGAGCAACAAAATAATAAACTCAAGGTCCATTCAAAGTAAGTTTTTTCCCTCCATGGGAAGATAAAACCAAAACAACTAAGCGCTTCCCTTAGCGCGATATGATGTTCTACTCCCCTTTCCAAGTTTCATTACATTAGTTTTTTCTCCCCAACTGTGAAAAAGAAACAGCTTACATTTGAAGAAGTTCTCAAGAAGCCAAGCGCTTCCGTCAGCGCGGAATCCTCCCGAGCAGCTTCCACAGTGCTTCCTTCAACGCTGAACTCTGACTCACAATGAATAAAGTTGCCTACAAGCTCTTCCTTCAGAGCTAAAGTAATAGCAACAGCGTTTCTGTTATTCTGAAGGGGGCACAAAACAACACACTTCCTTCAACGTGTGTCCCCCAATGGTGGCGCATCCAGCAGCGTCTGTTCGTCAAACACAGACAACAGCGCTTCCACCAGCGCGATACTGAAGTCCTGGCGATATCCCCAGCACAATAAGCTCCGACGAAGAAGGATCTCCACACAACCCGCGTGAGACGCGAGACGGGAAAGAATCAGGAACAACGGCAGATTACGTGCACCTCACTCCACGTATTGCTGGGTAATATAGATGAAGCTCCTCCCATTTACTAGCCTTCTGGGAGATGTAGTTCCGTCTGTTGGAGATGTCTCTTTGTAGGCGCTCTGTTACTGGTAGATTCGGGTCAGCGCCTGACAGACAGACAGGAACAACCGCCTGAGAGACAGTAGTTCTCCTCCCACAAGCCTGTGTGACAGTCTCCCATATGATAAGATTCCCAAGGATTAGGCAGAACTGTTAAATACAAGTCCTCTTTGCAGGAACATTCTGTTTTGCAATCAAATAAAATGACGTTAAGAGGATACCTCCCAAGAAATTGCTAAGAACGCAGAAGATCCTGGTTGCCACAGAGAGAGTTGATGTTTGAAAAAATAAAAGACACCACCACACTACTACTAGCTTTTAGAAAATCATAAACCAAAATAGGCATATTTTGTCCACTTTGAACCAATACAGGAACACCATAAATGTGGAAACTGCCCTCCCTGACAATTATAGTATTTCATTAAAAAAGTAATGTATTTCACCTTCTCTAATTTCAAAACCAAAAATGTTCTGTATGAAATTCTGTTAGGAAGTTTACAAAAGCATTGAACAGGTGCGGCTCCTCCGTAATGGCAGAGGCACGTCGTCCCACTGCCAGCAGATGATAGATAAAATGATAATAACATTGTTATTATCGTTTTATTAATCTCTCTGAGTGTCTGTGCTGCTTACTTGGGAGTGACTGGACCGGGCCATGGCAGAGAGGAGGAGTGGTATGTACACTTATAAGTGCGCATGTCAATTTGGCCGGCCGTCTTAAGCCGTACAAACTAACATGTGCACTTACGTTTCTCCAACTCAGCTGTGTTGCACAGCCAGGTTGTAGAAATGCCACAGTCTCCAATGTACTGTCAGAGCGGCAAACGAGGCTGCTCAGACCAAATCCTGGTGCCTCTCTCATAGCATGATAACATCTGGATTGGATGGGGAGCCTGTGCTTTCAGGCCCATCCACTTCCAGAGGAGAAGAGGAGCAGGAGAAACGAGGCAGTCACATCTGGAGCAGAACGTCCGGTAAGTGATTTCAATTTATTTTTTATTTCCCTACCCCTTGCCCGCCATCCTACCAGTTTTGATTAGCCCCCACTAACATTGAACAGCACCGATCAATGAAATGATCCAATGAAAGTTCACTCTAACCCTCTAGTTCATACACCAGGTTAATTGAGTTAACTTACTTATAGTCTTAGCGCTTCATAGGTTGCCTGCAGGTCAGTTTTCTTAGCTAGTCCTTTATCTGGTATTCCAGTTGAAAAAAATTACTCTTTGCCATCTGTTGCAGGCAGTGAACATGCTTCTCTCTAACAATATTTTAGTCCATACCTTATGGATTCAAGGACTTCAAATATGGGGTAAATAGTTTCCATCTTTATTGGGTGTATAAAATGGAAATGTTGGGAGCAACAGTAAAGAGGAATCTTAGATAATGTGGGTGAAGTGTAGATTGAAAGGCTTCGCAAACAAATTAGTGTAGTGACGGAAACTTCTAAAAAAGGAGGAGGAAATGTTGAGTGTAAAGGGACAAAGCAAATTAGGTTGCTATTGTGAGAGTGACCACAGAAAAGAAAAGGACAATAGGACGGAGTTAATTGGATCAAACTAGGGAGATGTAAGGAACGCTCTATAAATGTGTTAAGAAAATTCCAAAATAGATTTAAATTAGAAACACGCATTTACAATGCAACGGTTTCGCCTTTGCCAAAGTTAGAGCCTCTGCCCGTGCTCTGTGTGTACACCAGTAAGAGGAGCTGTGAGGGGACGGTCCGGGCAGCCCTGCGAGCTCACACAGCGGGAGCCCAGGAGAGCAGCCCTGGGCAGAGCAAGGAAGAAGCACCGGGCGGTGGAGACGGAGGGGCCACCAAGACAGGGACTGAAGGTTGCCCTCCTGCGGAGAAGTCTGCGCGCTCTGCCACCTTGGTCTGAGGGGCTGGACGCTCCCACATGACCGGACTAGGGGGCTGCGGACACCCCCTACAGAGCACTAGTAGTTGCACACACCCACCCAGAAGAGGTGTGGGGGTGGACTGCTGACACACGGGCCTCAGTGGTTTCGAACATCTCAGGGCAAAGCACTGACTCTGCAGGCACAGGGGGCTGGGGCTGTTGACGCGGCAGAAGACTGAAAGGTGCTGCTACCTGGACCTGAGGGCTCCCTTCGACACCACGAAAGAGTTAACTGAGGGGCTGCTGGCTCCTGGGCACCTGGGGCTGAGAGTTCCTTTAGCCCCGGGAGCTCAGCAGAGGACTGAGGAAACCCTGAGGTACCTGCGCCCGAGGGCAAAAGCCACGCACCTGCGTCTCTGGGCTGCCGGCTGTCCTCGCCATACCCTGAGGAGTTGGCACAGGACTGCTGAGCTCAGAAGACACTGTATCAGCTGCCACGTCGGAATCAGAGCCAGGGTTGGTTCTGCCTGCTCCCATGTCTTTATGGTTTGCTACACATTACATGGACAACACTGAAAGGCTAAGCCCCCTGTGTAGGCTTTCTGAAGTTATTAAATGGTCTTTGAAATAAATAATAGACGAAAACACAAGGGGAAGCTGAGAAGAGCATCACATTGTTTGGCACATATGTGCTACTTACAAACACTAACTTTTAATGTGATTAGAGATGCACTACCTTCTGTTAAGCTTTATGCTAACAAATTTCATCAAGATTCAAAATTCTTTACCTTAGATTTATTCAGCGTGCTGCACGGGTGACACGTTTGTCTTCACCGTGTCTAAAACATGAACCTCCCTAGAGGAATGAAAAAATGCACAAATTGTGTGCATTGCAGTAATGTTATCACTGGCAATATCATACATCATCCCTTGTCAGGCAAAGAAATTGGATTACATCACAATTCAGATTGCAATTCTATGAACCTGATATACCACATAAAATGTCCCTGCGGGAAAGTGTACGTAGGCAAGACAGAGAGAAAATTAAAAGTGCGAATTTCAGAACATAAGAGCACAATAAGGAATAAAAACATGAAAAGTAATTTAGCGTCCCATTGGACTAAAGAGAGACATAGCATATCTCAATTACAATTCGCAGTGTTAGAACAGGTAGTTCTCCCGGAAGGAGTGGATCGCACTAGATCCCTCCTTCAGCGAGAAATATTTTGGATAAAAAAACTGGGTACCCAAGAACCAAAAGGATTAAAT
Organism: Lissotriton vulgaris; assembly: GCF_964263255.1. Classification (NCBI taxonomy): domain Eukaryota; kingdom Metazoa; phylum Chordata; class Amphibia; order Caudata; family Salamandridae; genus Lissotriton; species Lissotriton vulgaris. The sequence continues at coordinate 158,243,073 of NC_141686.1, read as the reverse complement.
GAAAGGATAGATTTATCCTGTTTCTTGTAATTTTGCTCATCATTGTGGTTATCTGTTGATTAGTACACCTGTGTATATATTTCAGATATGTTGTAAAGAGAGACTTGTTTTTTTTGCAGCATGCTCACACATTCATATTTTCCCACATAACACGTTTTTGTTGAATCACAAGGTTTCTTAAGATCGAGGTCTAGGTCTCTGTTTCAGAGTCAGTGCGTCGAAAAATGGGCACATTTTATTTTGTTTTGATAACATTTTGTTTTGAAAATTGTTAACGTGTGGTTGTCATCTGCATTTATTCCACACAGTTTCGAATTGCATTAAGTATTCATACACATCTGCAGTTTAGCTGTTTTTTCACCATTTAAGAATGGCGGCCGTGGTAGGCTTACAAGGTAGTCCGTTGTTGATGTTTAGCACTTAACTCGCCGGTAATAGTTTCCACGCACATGCGGAGTTCGCGGAGTTGTTCTCACACGGAGGCACGGGCAAGCGGAGTTGAGCAGTTTTGTTTCTGAGTGAATCGGTAAGAGAGTTTGTGATTTAGAAACTGAGCGAGTTTAAAACGGAGTCCAGAATGGGTGTCTAATCAGACAATCTGCCCGACTTTGTTGTTTTAGGGTCACGTAAATCGGTCGCCCTTTACGAGGAGGTTCATGCGGATTTTCAGTATCAGGCATTGATCTATATGAAGCCCTTCGGTAAGTCCAGAAGGCAGAGCTTGAATACGCTTGCAGTAATTGTTTAAAACACTGTTTTTTCATAGATGGTTCTCCATTTTTCAGGTATCAAGTGCGTCGCTTAGAATGTATCAAGTAAGCTGGCATTATGATTATGGTTCAGTTTTGAGCACGGAGGTGATGGTTAGAGTCACGGGTTCTGCACACTTTGATTTAGTCCTAAACACATCATAAGAAAGCTTGTTGCTCTTTTAATAAAATAGATACATCGTTTACTCCAGTTGCAATATAATGCTCATTGCTGTGCAATATTGTTCTTGTAGATGGCACTTGCTCCTGATGAAGGGTCCTGTGAGACCCGAAATGCATAGAGCAGACAGCATCTTTAAAGAAACACAGAAGAAATTGTCAGAATTGAAGTTGTGATGAACAAATGATTTCATGATATGTATTGTATGTAATTTGTGTTTTATGATTTAATATTAAGCACAACAAGTGAATATTTATGGTGTCACAATAAATGTTCAAATATGAAGTAAAACATTCTGTATTAATAAGTATATAATGTTAACGACAGTTGGGTAAATCCCATTGGCAATTGTGCGCAGGGGTCGGGACCTATGGTCTCGAGGTAGGGAGGCTACTTACAAACAGTGACTTAAAGGATAGCACACTGTCTCATAGCTGTGTTTGTGTCTGCAAGGCAAGGCAGCTACCGCCAACCGGGACTTGCAGCAGAGATGCTTCCTCATTGGTGTTTAACTTACAAGTGAATGACGTCTTTAACCCCTTCGATGCTTGTGACAAGGTCAACTCGTCATGGGTGTTACCTGCGCTGTGCGTTTGACGAGTTGACCTTGTCACATAACAAGGGATTTTGAAAATTGCAGCACACAGCGGGAATATACAGCAGCAATGATGCGGTTAATGTCATTTTGACGGCCATACCAGGCACACGTGTGTGGAAAGTATCAAACTGACCCTACGTTTTAATGGACGGGTTGGTTAGTGTTGCTTGCAAAAACAGGCTCTGTGGACCACTGGAAGCTGTGAGCTAGTAAGGCCAAGAAAATACATCCAGCTCAACCAAGGAAACATCTTCATCTGCTGGCGATGTGAATAGGTGACCTTAAACACATGCTGAACGTTCAACTCATAGAGAAGTTACTACATTTAAATATCTTTTCATCACTACCTCACAGAACTTGAAATAAGATGCACTTGTCACTTCCAGTGTGTTGAGATCAGATTCTGCAGTGAAGACCTCTCGCTTACTATGTGAACACTATGTAAGGAGACCTTCAGAAGAGTAATGTCTGCGGTGATGCTGAAATCTAGGCAGATTGAGTGCAAAACAGCAGCTCGGCTTTAGATTGACTGCAAAACAGAAGCTCGGCTTTAGCAGTGCGTTTTTAGAAACATGCGCGTGGACTTCTGACCGTGTTCACAGGGGCGTAGAAGTGACTGTCAATCAGCATCCTTGCAGGCTCGAAGAGAGTGAATAGCCGCTTAGAAACTCCACAGACATATTTTGCCTTGGTCCATGTTTAGGAAAGCCTCATGTTCTGTTTTATGCTACAAGAACTTACTAAAGAAATGTGAACCCTCATAATATTAATATTGCTTGCTAAGCCGCATTTTCATGGCACCGGTCCCGGATTCTTTCCTTGTATTCCCGGTGCTGATTTGCCGCCCCTGTGAGTGACGGGCTCGCTTCTCAGTGGAGCGTGTTCTGAATAAACCAGCTCAAATGAAAGAACTTTGCCATCCCCTGCGGATCCTGTTTTTGCACCGCGGTACTTATATTGTAGAGTTTGTTGAAGAAAGGAGCATTTGAAGACGGGAGATGGCTGGGGGGGGGGCAGCGGACGAGCGAGAAGGCAACGGACTGGGAGGGGGTGGAAGGGACGGGGAGAAATTGCCTTGGAGCATTTGAAGACGGGAGGGGGCTGGGGGGGGGGGCAGTGGACGAGCGAGAAGGCATCGGACTGAGAGGGAGGGTGGAATGGACGGGGAGAAATTGCCTCGGAGCATTTGAAGACGGGACGGGGCTGGGGGGGCAGCGGATGAGCGAGAAGGCATCGGACTGGGAGGGGGGTGGAAGGGACGGGGAGAAATTGCCTCGGAGCATTTGAAGACGGGAGGGGGCTGGGGGGGGGGGGGGGGGGGGCAGTGGACGAGCGAAAAGTTACCCTCCCGCCCCATGAAAAAAATGGCGGCGCGAACAAAGTGACAAAAAAAAACAAGAAGTTCTTGAAAATTCTGCAGAGCACTAGAAAAGGAAGGGCACTAACCCTAGTACGCCCCCTGGCCAGCTTCTGCCTGAAAAATCTTGAGAGTATGATGAGAGGACTCAGGGGGCCTCTGAGAATGTCACAAATGTGAGAGTCAGTCAGTGCCGTGCGTGAAGCTGAGGCTGAGCTCTGTGTGACATTAAGGAGAGAGTAGAGAGACACCTGTCACACTACACCACGACAAGTTAGCCCAGCCGCAGACATAACTACTGAATAACACACTACATACACAGACTGGCAGAGTCTCAGAATGGCAGAGAGCACTGTAGGCTGCCTCAGACGAGCGTTACTAGTAAGTTATACTAGTACTTACTGTGTCGTCTTCGAAGTTCTTCAACTTCTCCTAAAAATTAGTTCAGCTGCCTAGCCTCGCACTCGCAGGGCACCAGCGATCACACTAGCAGGCTATCCCAGACCTGGTTCTGCTACTCTGCTGATGTATGTGACCGCGCTGCGCTGACAGTCATTTGTTGACCCGACCGGCACCACCAGTACACTATGACCACGCGCTGTGGCTATTGCCAAAAAACAAATTAAATGTCAACAATTAGAGTGAGAGCTCACTCCTTTCAGGCACTCACTTACTTTGCTTGTTAAGCCTCAATAATGGCAATAACAGGCTGCCTCGTCATCAGGGCCGCAATGAATTCGGAGGCAAAGGCCGGCCCGCATAATTCCAAGGCTCTGCAGGCCTGGATGCACAAGGCGTGGGCGTGGGGTGCACTCAGCCACCGATGGCATAGTGGGTCAGCTCCGGTTACGGCAGGGTCTCATTGACCTTCAGTGTCTCGAGCTGCCGCTATATTGCACTGCCGAGATCCTGCCTCACCAAAAGTCCACTCACGATTAGTTGCGAGTTGTTCCGATGTCCATTTCTGCCAAATTCACTCAGAACTGCAGCCGCAAATCTTCAGGCGATAAATGCGCCTGACCGGTGGAGCTCCGTGGTGATAGACAGTCACTATTGGAGTTGAACGGAGACACGGACAGCGCAGGGGGTGGAGGGGGGGGGGGGGTGCAGGAAACAAAGACAGCGACAGCGGGAGGGGGGACGGACAGCGGGATACAACCATGCGGGACCAGGACGATCTTAGCAATGAGGAAAAACATCCATGTTAAAAAAAAAAAAAGTACACACGCACAGCGGCCCACGTCTTCATGACGGCAAAAAGGGGCGGAGAGGGAAAAAATCACCGGAACGCTCACGAATCGCCTCGGACAATGATGGACATATCTCTCTTCCATTGGCTAGCCTCCATTTATGGAGCTAACCAATGGAAGAGAGAGGCGGGAAAAAGCCACATACAGCTTCTGTTAGGTCCTCTAGAAGGGAATAGCAAGTTACACTACAAGTCCCATGATTCCTACACGGGGAGGAGCGGTGTGATGTCCAAGACTACCGTGAATCGGGTCACGTGATCCTGGTGGGAGTAATTTAACCACCTAGCGCGGTAACAACGGCGCTTGGCTTTCCTTTCCGATCCAGTTCGTCTGAGGATTCCTTTTGTGTCAAGCCCCTTCCCCCTTCTTGTGATACCCTCCATGTCCCCTTCTGTTGCTGATTGTGCCCGCTTTATTTCCAAACCTTATCGGGAGTTGTGTTTGCGGGAATCGTTCTGGTTCGAGTTGGTGAGTTGCAGAGACTCCCTTCATGGACAAATACTTGCTTCCTATTTGAATCCATCTCGCCCGGCTTCTCCCAGCGAGGCGGTTGTTTGCGACCATGTCCCGTTTCTTTGGCAGCATCGCCAAAGACTTCTAGTGATTCCCCGTGAAGTTAACGGGTAGACACTGTTCTGGTTGTGTTTCTTTTTTCCTTGGTCCAATATTTTACTAACTTTATTTTTAAGCACACCCGACTTACCATGATCTGCGGGAGAGACGCTATTCTCCTCTTTCTGGACGTTGGAGTCACGTGTGCTGCACAAAGAGAAGACGCTTCTCCTTCTACGTGCAAAGCAGAACTGTGGTTCGGAGGAATCGAATCACGGACTACACAAACAATTGCAAACTGTCGTGGTCCTAAGGTGGGATCGCTTATCGCTGGATATTTTTGGATTTCCCCTGGTTCTGCTTTCACAGGATTTTGTGTGAAACTATCGCATTCTCATTGGATACTCTGGGACCAGTTATTATTTTTGGAGACCGAGTTGCCTACTTTTCTGGTATCGCTGTTTTAGTCCTGAGCTGTATACATTCTGGGTAAGTTTGGAACATCACACACACCGGGTCCTTTTTAGCTGGGGTAAAAGGTGGGTTGTACCCGAGAGTAACTTGTTATCTTTTCTTCTTATTTCCACTGCAGTTATTGCCTTCCTGTCCCATCGAACCTTCCTTCAGCGGCTAGACCTTTTTGACTTGATCTCTTCTGTTTCTGGGGTTACCTGGTCCCTCTGTCTGTTCTTTAGAACGCAGTGCGGCGGTACTCCTAGGGAAGGTAGAGGCTTCAGCTTCACTCCTGAGGCATTGGATTTCTGCCTGGAAACCCCTGGGGACGCGACAGCTTCTCTAAAGATTTTGCCTGCGCGAACGCTGCTGCGCAGCGGACACCAGGCGAAACCTAAAAAAGGAGCCTTACAAGCTCCCCTTTTTAGGTTTTGCCTAGCAAATGCATACGAAGTACGCATGCGCTAGGAAAACCTTATGTTTTTCTCTGTGGGGTCGGGTATCTGCCCCCTCCTCCCATTGGCTAGCTCCATAAATGGAGGCTAGCCATTGGGAGAGGGCTCTGTCCGTCAATCCCGGACCAGATTCGGGGGCGTTCCCGAGAATTTTTCTCTTTTGGCTACGTCAGCCGAAAGCCTGTTCTCATCAACGCCCCCGAATATGGTCCGGCATTGACGGCTCCTGCCTTCCTGCTCTGGACCCGCTGCTCACTTATTCAGGTAAGTGCGACACGTTTTAGTTAGGTGGCTGCCGTGCAAATGCTTGTTATTTATTTTCTCTGTCTTTCCACTTTACGTTTGTTTTCTCCACACAACGTCTTTTAGAGATTATATGGTCCTTTCATTTCATGTATTGGTATTTTTACCCGTTTTTACTATTCCAACATGGCCCCCATGACTTTTGGTTAGCTGTCCTCTTTCAGTTTCTATAAAACGGCATCTGTGCTCATGCCGCGCTGCTGAAGGCGGTTGCTGGCGTGTTGTCATTGCTTTGGTGGACGCAAGATAGCGGATCAAACTCTCGGTAAGATTTCAGGTCGCACCCTTGTTTTGAGAGAGATAGCGTTTGTCGAGGAAGAATTCTGATAATTGGGTTTGCCTTTTGCTTTTGTAGGTTCGCTACTGTCAGGTTTTCAGCCCTGATACCCTCGAGCGTTATTGCTTGCTTTACCTGACTACGCAGTCACCAGCTTCTCCTGTTGCTGGTGAGTTGAGCATTTATACGTTTTTGAGTGCACGCACTTATTTCTCTTTTCTCTTCACTGTTGGTGCCCTTCCCTGTATCACTGGGTCAGGGTCACGGGGTTCCGGAGGCGGTGGGTACCACGATGACAAGGAGAAACACTTTGCCGAGGTAGAGCAGGCAGGGGGGGCATGCTGTCTGCCTGGTGGCCCCCATGCCTCCGGTTCTTCACGTGCTGGGTGCTTCAAGTCAGCTGGACGGGACTTCTTTCGAGGATGTCTCACTGAAGAGAATGTCCCTGCTTCTGGGACACTACACGTGCTCTCGTGTCAGCCCATGCCAAGGTAACTGGTGCGGGCCCTCCATAAACACCACAGCACTACCCCAACAAAGCAATCAGATCAACCCCCCAGTCTTGTTTCCACCAAAACCACCCAAACACTTTTTTTAGCTGCTCTCTTCCGCCCCTTCCTGTCGATTTTTGGTGCAGTCAGAAAGATGCTTTTCGCAGAGGAAACACGCCAGCCGCTGCCTTTTGCTGACCAGCACACCTGTGCACAGGGGATGTCGACCAAACCATTTACAACCCCCCTCCAAACACGAGGAAAAATCTCCACCTGCGACTACACAGCACCACCCACTTTCCATTTCACAGGACAGGACCCAACTTGGTCCACACTCTATTTACCCATCCTCGGTATGCCCCGCCCTGCTCCGCCGCCCTCTATACATCCACAGGCGGAGGAACCTGTCAATCAGTGGTTCCTAGAATGTCTGTGAGAGAGAGAGAGCGAGCTGTCAGCCTTTGGCACCTGCATGCGTCAAACACGGGACGAATGTGTGTCTCTCCTTTAGTGTCGTTTTTTGCTTGTTCTGTTTTGGGTTGCCTCAATTCAAAATATTTACCCCGAAAACTAAAATGAGACAGATCTTGCAGCGCCGGTCGAAGAACAAGTTTCTTTTTCGTGTTTGGGAAATAAGCGATGCCAGGGCAGGTACATTCTGGAAGCCAAACAGACTGGGTCGCGTGCCAAAAGGGTGGGTAAATCCAGCGCAGAACAGTTCAGAAATTGTTACCTGTCCCGCAAGAATAAATAACTATTTGAGTCCTGGTATTTACCTGGTCCAGTTACATGTTTACTGTTGATTTAAAACAGGTGGTGTGGGGTAAAGAGTGGCCTCACAGCAGCTCCATTGGAAACTCCGATGGCCCTATACGGAAGAAAATGTACGCTTAAACAATGAAAAGGGCAAGTACATTTACATATACATTATGTATAGGTCCGGCTTTACTACGCCCTGCGCGATTTTTATTTTTTAGCCGCTCTCTTCCGCCCCTTCCTGTCGATTTTTGGTGCAGTCCGAAAGATGCTCAGGCGAATACGTGGCTTTATTTATAGATAATATATTTATGCAATTTTATGTAGCGCTGACTTTACCCGAAGGCGTCAGAGCGCTTCACAATTGGAACAACAAATAGGTTGTGCACGTTTTAAACTTGGGGGAAGCGCGGCCGTAGGGGGTCGACTACTTGTGCGACCGATCCCCCTCCCACCACTCCGCTACTTCCTCTAACAGAAGTGCTATTGGTAGCGTACACGAATAGGTCAAGTAGTGCGGCATGGCATTATTAAGAGGCGGAAGTAATGATGCAAGCCATGATCTAAGTTGAAGGCAAGTCTGAAAAGTTCAGTTTTCATGACATTCCTGAAGTTCTTGTGGCCCCCTTCAATTCTTAGGTTGGGGCTCCTATTCCTCGTGGAAAACAGCACACCTACCAACATTATGGGAGAATACATTCCAAGGAACTTTATTGTTCAAAAGCTGCACCCCTAAACCACCTCACACCCTAGCTCAACAGAGGGGGGCCACCACAGGCAGTAAGTGTATGTAGACCAACTCTCAGGAGGAGCAATTCACTGATGCTCCCTGCTTTGGAGTCAAGAAAAAACAACACAAGATGGTCGAGTTTGCCAGAGGCTAATACAATTAAATCATAGGTTTCCAATTTCGAAGTCGAGGCACAACTGATATTATGGGCTGTAACAAGGAAGAAGTAAGCAAAGATAATTTGCTCCTTGCCCTTGTCTCTATCAACGTTTTGTATTTACAAAGAACAGCTCAATATAATCTTGCAGTTAATTAACTGTACAGTTAAGAAATTCGCCCTTAAGCACGAGAACTTTCTTGTGTGGAAAACAGGTCGTTTCATTTGTGCATCTTTAGACAAACAGTTATTATTCTGAATTAATTGTTGACTTGTGGAGCCAGGGATTAATACTATGATTTGCCATGAGTAGGAACGTCTCCCGCTGCCCAATGCCCTTTTCCCTCCAATACCCGTGTTTATTCCTACCTAATTGGACCGAGAGCAAAACATAAACACGGAAGCAGCGCCACGCAGTGAAAGCGCGTTCTAATCCACTTTGGTAATTGACTCAAGCACTTGTCAAGTGTAGTTGCGATCACCTTATGTAGTGTAGTGCAACTGTAATTAAAATTAATACAATCACTAAAAAGGCATACAAACTCCATTGGTGGCACGATTTCTAAAATGATTTACGCCTCGTGGGGGTTGGGGAGATATGTTAAATGCAAATAGTTATATAACGAAAAACCCAGCTGTATCGACCGCATGCAAAAAGAGACATAGATGACTTCATGGCTGACCCAGACAGTTCATAAGTAGATGTAAACTGTATTTAGGATAATACCTAAGGGCACAATAGCATGTAGCATGACTGTGCAATCAAATGTCTGAGAAAGTATCCAGCTGTTGTGCAACAATCTGCAAAAACAGCCAAGTTAGATCGTAAATGAAATGCAGGTCTTAACGCAAATGTCTGCAGTCTTTTCAAACCAAGAATGCATGGGGATTTCCTATTGATTTTCCCCGGGGTGGCAGAGCGGGACCAGTTTGTAAAGTGGTGTGTGCTGTAAGTGATCTTGGGGAATATTTGTCAATAGCAGGGGTGAGCGTGATCCTACTTTGAATGAATGAGGATTTCAAGAGTGCACAACCTCCTTAGCAGAGGTGTCCCTGTGCTCGCGGAGAGCGGTCTTGTGGGCCAACTATTCCTGCCTGAAGAGCCAGTTTTTAGGTTTTGCCTGGCCCCTTGCTCCCTCTCTCTCCCCTGCTCCCTCTAGCTCCCTCTGTCTCCTTCTCTCTGTCTTACTCTCTCTAGCTCCTTCTCTCGGTCTTGCTCCCTCTCTCTCTGTCTTTCTCACTCTAGCTCTCTCTCTCTCTCTCTGTCTTACTCCCTCTAGCTTCCTCTCTCTTTGTTACTCCCTCTTGCTCCCTCTCTCTTTGTCTTGCTCTCTCTAGCTCCCTTTCTGTCTTACTCTCTATAGCTCCCTCTCTATATGTCTTGCTCCCTCTCTCTTCCTCTCTCTGTCTTGCTCTTTCTAGCTCCCTCTCTCTGTCTTGCTCCGTCTAGCTCCCTCTCTCTCTGTCTTACTCCCTCTAGCTCCTCTCTCCGTCTTAATCCCTCTAGCTCCCTCTCTCTGTCTATCATTCTTCCCTCTGTCTGCTTGTTTTTTTGTGCTAATCTGCCCTCAGTTATAATTGTTTCCCCTCGTTTTTGTGTCCTTCTGCCCTCTGTCTGCCTGGTGTTTTGTGACGTTCCTCCACCTGAACTGGGCCCTTTAAAATAAGGCCATGTTCCAAAAAGTACCGCAGCCCCCTGCCCTGAACCATAAAAAACTGCCCCCTACCTCCGTGAAGTACTCTGACTCTGCTCCCTACCCTCCCTTGGCGCCTAAAACTGTCCCCTGCCATGCACCTTACAAAGCCTCGACTTAGTAAACTGCCCCTTCTCTGTGTGCTTCGAGGCCGTAAAATGTAAGCCTAGGCAAAAATGGATGGTCGGATTTGTGGGGTAAAGTTTTATTTAATGTGATTTTATGTAGCGCGAACTTTACCCGAAGGTGTCAGAGCGCTTTACATAAGAACCAGTTGCCAAACCTAAGGGCTTTGATTTACATGCGTTAAGTAAAAGATACAAACAGGAAAACAATTGAAATGTACTAGATGTAGTCACACAAAGAGACTGTTGATTCTTGTTATATTTCTATATACATATGAAAGGGATATGAATAGATGTACTGCAAGAGTCACATAGGAATGTTAGAGTAGAAAGGTCTACTGCATATACCAGTGAATACAGTCATCTCTATATACAGAAAAAATTAGTTATATTTAGAGGGGTCGGAGTGGGACACAGTGGGTGGATGGATGCATGATGGATGGATGTATGCATGATGCAGGTTGTATGGGTGGATGCATAGATGGGTTGTTGGTTGGATGGGTTGGTGGATTGCATAAATTGTTGAGTAATTGGCTGTATATATGCATCTATCCATCCACCCATCCACCCATCCACCCATACACCCATCCATGCATTCACCCATGCATGCATCCACCAACTCATCCATGCAAGCATTACAACAAGAGCCCGCAGCTCTCCTTCGTCTCTCCTCGCCCCCCTTCCCTGAGTCCGCAGCTCTCCTTTGTCTCTCCTCGCCCCCCTTCCCTGAGCCCGCAGCTCTCCTTCGTCTCTCCTCGCCCCCCTTCCCTGAGTCCGCAGCTCTCCTTTGTCTCTCCTCGCCCCCCTTCCCTGTGCCCTGCCCTGCTATTGTTAATGACAATGACATTTATTTATGTTAAAAAAAACATAAATTAAAAAAATGTCAAGAGCAATGCCAATAGCTCTAACTTTAACAAAGGCAAAACCATTGCATTGTAAATGCTTGTTTCAAACTAATCTCCATTTCTGATGTTATCACTAATGACATGCCATGATGGTTGGAAATATCAGTAAGCGGGTTGGTGAACAAGAATACTCTTCTGCCTACACGGTTTGCTGGAAAAGGGAGGATAATGTTTGTGGAGTGAAATAAGAAGTTGTGCTAGTTGAAGCTCTTGTACTAGTAATTATTGGCTTGTGTGTCTTCCTCCACGAGTATCTGCATGGCCTGCCGGATGTAGCCTGTGCAGCTTGCAGAAACCTTTCCAAAAGTTGGGTTGGAGTGCTAAGTTATCCATGGATTTGACAGACTCCACTGAGGTGCATGTTAAAAAATATTTCTCACACCTTTTACACTGGCTCCATCGTGCAGAGAAATGAAAATCCTTCATCCTACCAGAGAGCAGGAACAAAGCTACTTCTGAGTGCCTTCATGTTTGCTATTTATGTTGGTGTTTTTTTTTTAAACGGGTTTCATTTTCTAAAATTTCAGCTACCACTCAAGACTCTCTCCTTCCAGTCTGTGTCTAAGTAACAATTGTTTTGCCCATCAAGCCGTCCATATGCACGCTTAAATCATTCACCAGTTACATGCCAACCGCCTGGGTTATATGGTTAAGCACCATTTTGCCTCCGGCTATCCAGCAAGTTGAGGATCCATGGTGGCTACAATATGTTTTCACCATCATCCCTTCATACCAACACAGTTTAGAGTAAGTAAGGCAAAGTTACATCGACGACCTCCGCCCCCATGCTTTAAACACATGAAACAGTACATCATTCGGCCTGCTTACGCCTCTGCTTCCCTTCCACCACAAAGAACAGCTCTGGCTGCGTGACAGTTGTGGGCAGCGATTATTGAATAAGATAACCCTTGTTTTTTTATTGTGAACCTTTTTAAGTCAGTCTGTCTTTATGTCAATTAATACTTTCATTTGGAAGAAATAATGTCTATACATTTGATCAATGTGCATTCTCTTATGTTGTTTAGCAATCTATTAATCTCAAGAGCTATTTATTTTTTTAATCGAAGGCTCACATTTAGGTACGGTTCTCATTTGGCTCAAGGCCAGACTTTTGCATTATTTCCAGAGCCTATAATGGAATATGAAGAGTTGCTTCCTTAGTTGAACTCCCATTCTTTTTTATTTTTTTAAAAACATTTTTATTTGCATTTTAGTGTAACTCCACGATACAATCATGTCCTCTTCAGTGCACATTTCCCATTCTCCCATCAGTTGAACTCATTCTTATGATTTTTACCCACAGTGATCCCTTGTTTAAGAGAATGAAACTTCGTGTACGGGTACAAAAGCAGACCTATCGGGTGGAACTGGAGACAGAAGAACCCACCCTGGATGACCTAAGCAAAAAGATATCTGAGTCTCTTCTGCCCTCCTTAGGCTACAGGTAAATCCTGCTGAAGCAACTGTTATTCACCGTCTAGCTACGCTACTGCCCATCACTCGTAGTCAAATGCATCAATAAAGCTACCATTTTTTTACCTTAACTTTGAAATAATTGAAGCTAAAGTTTACTGCTTTATGCATTTGTTTCTCGAAATGAACTTTTTTTCTTTTATAAATTGTCTTAATACTACCTTTTATCCCTACCTTCTCAGATCGACATATTTTGTTGATCTGGCCTTCTTCATTTGAATGTGTACTTCTGCTGTGAATTGAGCGCTGGTGCAAGGATACTCCTTCACCACTCCACCCCTCTTCCACCCCCCCCAGGTCTACCTAAAACATCTCTGTGAATATGTTTTGGAGAGAACAAAGGGTCCGATGTACAAAGATTTTTTTGCAGTCATAAATGGCCCGATTGGCAGAATCGGGCCATTTGAGACCACAAAATGGCATTTTCCAGTGTACAAAAGGCAAAGTAAGCCTCTAACTTGTTAGCGAATCACGATTTGCGTTTGCTACCAAATACCAATTCTGTATTTGGAACGGGAGTCCCTTCCAAATACCAAATCTGAATGTATTATTTTGCAACAAATTCCAGTCGCAAAGCATTATTCTTTCACATACTACAAACTTGTAATGTTTTAAATTTTTTTTTTTTTTTTATTGCAGAATCATAAAAAGAATTTCAGCATTCAATCAGTAATCCCGCTAATCATTCTTTCAGTACTGAAGAAAACCAAAAAGGTCCCACACGGCCATTTAGCCCACATCCCGAAGGCCGGGCGGCGAACAATATTGTTGTGATAGAATGTATATACGTTTCCTGTAGGGCATTCTGCTTTTATATGTATTTTTTTGTTTGTCGCCCCTCCCCTCCCGCCCCCCCAACTAATCAAAGCAATAAGAACTCAGCAAAGCAGTCGATTATCAGCAGCAGAATCACTTCTCTCTCCCTCCCCACCCAATGCATATCCAAAACAAAGTTCGTCATAATGTCACTCATTTCCGAGGAAACCCCCTCTTTCACAACCCCCCATCCAGCCCATGGTAGGGCCGTCACTTGGACCACACCTTTCTAAATTTATTCAGGCACCCCTTGCTTTATACGTCACTCTTTCGGCTGCCATATACAGGTCCAGCCCCCTTCTCCACTCCTCCAGGCCCGGAGGTTCCGGTGACCCCCAGTATTTAGCAATATCCCTCTTGGCCACCATCAGCGCCAGCACTAAGAAAATAAGAAGCGGGCGCTGCAAATCCACCTCATTGGTCATTCCCAACAATGCCAGCTTCGGTTTGCACTGAAGTGGAAGCCCAAGACCTCCCCTAGTTCTGTAAAGATATGTTTCCAATACATCTGAATCCTATCGCATGACCATATAGTGTGGAAGAAATCCCCCTCCTGTTGGCAGCCCCTTAGGCAGTGTGCGTCCTCCACCTTCCCCATTTTATGAAGTCTGTCTGTCATAATAGGTTCTATGGAGCACGTTAAATTGTATGAGGCGTAGTCTGGATTTTATTGCTACTTCCCGGGGATGCTTTAACACAATTTCCCAATCCAGATCTTCCATGACTCCCAGCTCCCCCTCCCATGTATGTCGTAGTTTCATCAGGTCACCTAACATATTGTTGGTCAGGGTCTTGTAGGTTAGGGAAGACTGCCTTCCCTGGTATCTGTTCCTGAAGGAGCCGTCCCTCTAAAGGCGCGTATTCAGGGATATCAGTGAGCGGGATTTTCTGTGCCCCCCACGCATGTCGGAGTTGGGTATATTTGAAGAGTTGGGAATTATGTAGCCCGAATTCTGTCTTGAGAGTATTGAAAGATTTCAACTCTCCTTTGGCGATCACATCACCTATTGTGGAAATGCCGATGTCATCCCATCCCCGGAAACCACGCAGCTTGTGTAGTTCTGTCAGCCACTGGCAATGCTACAGAGGCGTCTGCTGAGTCGGTTTCTTGTCCCAGCCCATGCGTTTCGTAGCCCTGGTCCAGGCGTTGAGTGTAAGGATAGTGGGCAGGCAGCAGCGGCGCTCGTCTAGAGCCTCCGTATACATAATATAAGAGGTTTCTGGTTGACAACTTCAGCCTCTCCAAAGCATAGGTCGGGTGATCCGCCGGGGCGTGCAGCCAGTCATTTATTGGTGTCATGTGTTCCGCCCAATAGTAAGCTTCCAGATTCTGGAGTGAAATCCCTCCACTATACTGGTGTCTTTGGAGTGTAGTCAGCGCCACTCTAGGTTGTTTACCCAGCCACAGAAAGGTTCGCAGATCAGAATGAATCTTGGCAAGTACCGAGGCTGGAAGTGGATAGTATTCATTTTGTAGCGCGTAAAGAAATTTTGGTAGTATGATCATCTTATACATTGCCGCTCGGCCTAGGAGTGTGAGTGGGAGCTGCCTCCAGCGGTCCATGTTCGCCGCCGAGCTCAAGATTATCCGATCCACGTTCTTTCTGAACGATAAAGTTTTATCCAATGTAACGTATATCCCTAGGTACTGAAAGCCTTCAGTAGTCGTCAATAGTTGATCCGGCAGCCCTGTCCACTCGCCCCTACCTCCTGGGTCGTAGAACATCGATTTGTGCCAGTTAATAGTGTGTCCCGCCCATCTACCGTATTGTCCTAGCTCCCGAAATAGTTCCGGTATTGTAGTCTCGGGTTTCGAGATATACAGAAGGACATCATCTGCATAGAGTGATATCTTCTCCTGTACGAGATCTGTGTCTGTCCTTTTAAAACCCAAGATACCCTCATTCTGACGTACCCTGGCTGCCAGGACCTCAATAGTTAGTGTGAAGAGGAGGGGGGACAGGGGGCAACCTTGGCGCGTCCCCCGCCGGACCGGAAATTCACGAAATAACCCTCCATTAACTCGCACCCTGGCACTCGGAGCGGTGTATAGGAGCTGGATTCATTTCTGAAAATTAGGACCAAACCCAAATCTATGGAGCATCGCAGTAAGGAATGGCCAATGTACTGCATCAAAGGCCTTTTCGGCGTCAAGGGAGAGGAACCAATGTGGCTCGTCCCTGCCCTTCACTTCCTGGAGCCAATTGTGGGTACGCCGAAGGTTCAATTTGGTTGCCCTGTCCGGTAAGAGGCCCGATTGGTCCAGATGTACAAGGTTCGAGATCACTGGCCTCAGGCGTCGCGCCAGAATAGTCACCAGTATCTTCACCTTCGTATTGAGGAGGGAGATGGGACGGTAGGATGCACAGTCCTCCTTGGGTTTGCCATCTTTGTATATCGGGACAATCGTGGCCATGGAGAGGTCTGGTGGAAGCTCTCCAGTTTGATAGGCCTCGGTAAAGAGCCCCTTAAGATGTCTACCCAAAAGGTCCGCCGTACATTTAAAAAATTCGGCAGGAAAACCATTCGGGCCTGGAGTTTTCCCCGGTTTTAGTTTGTCTATAGCTTCCGATATTGCGTCAGCTGTGATGTCAGCTTCCAAGGCCAGAAGCTCCTCAGGAGACAATGTAGGCAGTTCCGCCTGCGCTATATATATTCCAGCCTCTTCGCATGTTCCTAGATCTCTAGCTGCATAAAAAAGTTCATAATGCGAGGCGAAAGTGTCAGCAATTGCCACATCAGAGGTGACAAGCACTCCTTCCGAGTTCCGAACGGCCTCAATCCATCTAGCTGCCTGCTCCTTACGGCTGAGCCACGCTAAGAGCTTGCCTGACTTATCGCCCACGTCGTACAGACGGTGAAGGGTGGCCAGGGATTGGGTCTTTGCCTCATTAGTGACCAGTTCTCTATAATGCCGTTGGGCGTCTAGTAATCTCCTAAGAGTCTCAGTGTCTTTTTGGCGTTGGTAGTCCTTTTTCCATGCTAAGATATTCTGTTCCACAACTGTGACCTCGGCTAGGAGCCTACGGCGTTCCTCACCCTTTCTACTCCGCAGTCTGTCCCGTAGGACAGGTTTCATGGCCTCCCAAAAGGTGACCTTCGAGTCCACTGTCCCTTCGTTGTCCGCCACATAGACCTTGATGTCCGCCCTCAAACCGCGTCGAATAGCCGAGTTTTGAAGGTCCCAGGCAGCAAGACGCCAGGAGGCTCCCATAAAGCCCCGGGTACGGCCTGTCTGCACCCATAAAGGTGAGTGGTCTGATATCCCTCTGGCCTTGTATTCCGCCGTGTCATCCACCTTCACATACTGCCTGGACATGAATATGTAATCTAATCTCGAGAAAACCTTATGTGCCTCTGAGTAGTAGGAGTAGGCAGACTGCGTAGGATGTAGCCACCTCCAGACGTCTATGAACCCCAAAGTGTCAATCTGATTAGCCAGGGCGGTTCGTGACCCCCCTTTATCCACCATCCCTGAACGATCCTCTCCAATATCCATCACGTCATTGAAATCGCCTCCCACTACCTGGATAGTATCGGCTGTGTCCAGGAGAATGGTGGCAAGAGCCCTTAGCGTACGTGCCTGTAGCTTAGGTGGTGCATATACCGAGATTATTGTGTATCTACCTCTTTTCCAAGTCCCCTGAACTCCCACGTATGTCCCCAATGGGTCTATCCAGGTGCGTGAAATGGTGAATGGGGAGGACTTTTTGATAATGACCGCCACCCCCCTGGAGTCGGACGTGTATCCCGCATGTGCCAACACTCTGAATCTACCCCTGGCTATGAAGGTGCAGTGTGTGCCCTTAAGGTGTGTTTCCTTGAGTAGGGTAATATCTGGATCTATTCTTTTAAGGTATGAGTTCACTAGCCCTCTTTTGACTTTGGAGCCCAGTCCGTTCACGTTCCATGTCGGGATACTAACTCCCCTACTGTCCATTTGCGGTGTCGTTAGTGTACTAGCCATTCATGTATGTGATAGATCATTGAGGTTGAATTCCGTCGTGGAAATGTGGTGTAAGGCTTCCAGGTGCGCGGCTGCTGCTTCTTGACAGTTGCCTCTACCCCCCAACTCCCCCCTCCCAGTCCCCAGCCCAAACAAATGTGAAAATCCCCTTTCCCCCCCGCCCCACCTCCCTCCGCCCCACCTCCCTCCCCATCCAGTCCCATCCCATCGTAAGACAGAACTGTCCGTAGGAGAAGGCCTGTCGCCCACCCACACATCCCTTCTCTTAAATCTCTCCTAGAGCCCCCTGCCCACTACCAGGCCAGGAGAGTGCCCCACGACAACAACTTATACATACTACAAAAGTAGATAACAAACAAAAGGGGCGTGTCAACTTGCGTGTTTCCCATCATCGAGCTGCACATTCAACATCCCCAGCCGTCACTGTTCATGATCTTGAGTCCTGAGTCCTGTGCTGCTCCGACCCATTCTGCTCCCAACACTCTGATCGCATCCACTAGCGGGTGTATAGACTGACAATCTTCCTCCCTCTCTTCCCCGCCCGAGTTGCGGCTCTCAAGTTCTTCGTCCTCGTCTCCTTCTGAGCGAGCATTAGTCCGTAAACACGCAAATCTCGAGCCCGTCTCTGTCCCTGTTCTCGGGGACGCCGATCGCCCCTTCCGTGTTCCTTCTGAACCGCGGCTTCGATAAGGTGTCGCCGGATTCTGCTTCTTTGCTCTCCTAGAGGTCATCCTCTGGGTCCTCGGCAGTTCCCATTGTGGTCCATTTCGCACAGATCTATCCAACATGTCTCGTCCGGCGACCTCCCTGCTGTTGAGTATCGGGCGTTCCTCCAACCACTGCCAGGCATCTTCTGGATGGGCAAAGAAGAGCCATTGTTCCTTGTAGAGCACCTTAAGTTTTGCTGGGAAAAGTAGCATGTAGGAAATCTTCAGGTCTCTAAGTTTTGCCTTCACGGCGTCGAAAGAACAGCGTTGCTTTTGCACCTCCTGACTGTAGTCCGGAAAAACCATGATGTGCGCATTCTCTAGGCGGATCTCCCCCATTTTCCTCGCTTCCCGCAGGATCAGGTCCCTGTCTGCGAAATTAAGGAAGCGCGCAATGACCGGTCTCGGCCTCACTCCCTCCGGCGGCTTAGCCAGGAGGGCCCTGTGTGCTCTCTCAATAATGAAGCATGGCGAAAACTGTACCGCCGGGAAGGTTTCCAGCAGCCAGGAGTGAAGGAAGGATACCATATCAGTCTTTTCAATCCCTTCCCGAAATCCGACAAAGCGGAGGTTGTTGCGTCTCGCTCTGTTTTCCGCGTCATCAACCTTCCATAGGAGATGACGATGCGATGCCTGGAGCTCCGCCATGTCCTTTCTCAGGGTAGTAATCGAATCTTCGGCCTCGCCCATACGTGCCACCGCAGATGTCACCCTGTCGGATAGATTTCGGAAGTCCTGCCTCAGCAGCGTCACTTCGGAACCCACTTCGCCTATCTTGACCTCCAGGGCCGCTCGGGATCCCTGGATATCGGCTCGGGAAGCCTGGGTAGCCCCCATCAGAAGTTCGGTGTCCGAGCGCACAGCCAATGCGGCCGGGAGGGATTCCACCACCTGCCTCAGAGCGGCAAAATTGTCCATGGGCCCTTGTTTCGGCGTTTTTGTTAGGGGGTCTTTCTTCCCCATGATGTACTAGGAAGATGGTGCAAGCACGTGGGACCAACAATGATTCACCCTGTCACCTGGGGACCAGCCGCCTTTCGACGTGCCTTTCGACGTCTCTGTAGCTCACCCGGTGTGTCAGGGGTCGAGGAGCCTCCCAACTCTTTCCTCACGAGTCACTGCTGGCTCCTACTCTCCCTCCGCCGTGTGCTGATCATTGGTGTGTAGTGCCTGGTAGAACCCTTCATCCACCTTCCTTCGGCTTACTCCTCTCAGGGCTGTGACCTACGGTTCTGGTCTCGGCACCACCTGTAACGACCCCCCAATGTCCTGGGGAACCGAAGGAGCGGGCGGGGTCCGCCGGGTCTGAGTCCGTTTCGTATTTAGGGTGCAGATGGGGACCTCAGCCGGGCAATCGGTGACCGGTGCGTGACTCTCTCTGTTTCCGGTGCCTTCTGCCGGTCTCAGTGACCCTAGGGGAGCAGGGCTTTCCGATTGTGGCCAGGCCCCCGGCCACAGGGCGTCGTGGTCTCCGCAGGATCCGTAGACGGGACCGGAGCGTCCCCTCCCTCAATTCTCGGCTCCGGCCGCCATCTTAGTAAAGTAACAGCTTCAGTCACCGGCCCGCTGCGCCTCTCCCAGGGTCCCTTCGGTGGCTCCTTGCCTGGTGTGGCCGTCACCACCGTCACCCTCTGTCTCTCCTCCGCTCACCACATATGTCCCCAGGACGATGGTACGATGTTTCCGCAGCTCCCCTCCTCACATCGCCGGCGCCTCTCCCGCCATCTTGGGTAGGGATCGACCGAGACCGGGGCCTGCGACGCTGAAGCTCGAGGGGTGCCCTGGCCTCACTGCCTGCCGCTACCAGGGTAGCACTTTCCGCTGACTGTCTCGGGAGCCCACCGCTGGATCTGGAAGCTGGGTTCTTAGCTTCGCCGGCGATGTACGGGTGTCTCGGCCGCCATGTTACCTCCGGCCGGCCGCACTGATCCGTTTTCAAAGAGGTGAGCGGATCGGGTGTTTCTCGCCACTACACCGCTCGGCGCTTGCTTCTGCTGGGTCCCGCCGTATTCCGGCTCCTTCACAGCTAGTTTGGTGACTTTCTGGGTAATTGGAATGTCGGATGTGGAGCAGCTCGCCGGGAGCTCCGTCACTGCATGTCTTAACTCGCCATGGTGTTGGCCACGCCCCCCTACAAACTTTTAATGTTAACCCATTCCCACATGGGAAGGAATCCTCATGGGACCCTTTCCCTTTTGAGAATATTAAGCTAAATATTATTTAGGAGAAGGCATTGGTCCCACAAACTATTACCTACTCTTAAAAAAAAAAAACAAAAAAAAAAAAAACACCCTTCAATCCTTTCTTTTTTCTTTTTTGAACAGCAACCTGTTTTCCTTTAAGGAAAATAGGCTGCATGTAAAAACAAATTGCTATATTAAAAAGTTATCATAGACCTTATGAATCTCAAACAATGGTAAGGGTGGTGCAAGGTATGCACTGGTGTGATGTTCATAAAGTAGTTCAATGTGATCCCTATCGATTCGGGCGCTCCTCTTCCTATTGCCCACCGTTCAGACCAAATCGTTCCAAAAATTGAGAATATTGATGGAAGGAGCGTCAAGTTCACAAAATAATCACCAATCCAATATTGCAGTCCGTATTCTTTATTTTGCAGGAAAATTTCAAAATCCAAGTTCTAGCAGAAAATGTTCAATCCAATACACAGATTTGTTTAATCCAGTTTAGATGCTTTAACACAGAACAAACAGCCAAAGCTCAAGAACAGCCTCCTTAGGACATCATCAGGGCTGTACAGTAATGAACAAAGAATCACAATCCAGTTGTTCGTGTATCAACTCAGATACTGCAAATTCATTTTCTATGGACAGTATTCTAGTCAAAATGATGATGACACCGTACAACCAATTTCTTGACCGGCAAAGATCATCCTACCTATATAACATTCTTTCATGTACAACAATAATCCTGTATCCACCCACCTAAGCACAGTATCTCCCATTGAGGCCTATTTCACATTACATTCCAACATTGCAAACTTAAAACCAAAATAAACATACCTCATCAAAATATACAGCTTTTATATGCTGGTGCCGAATCCTACTTTATTTGAACAACAATATAGTCTTCACCAGAATCCAATTAAAAACGGAGCCTGTGTGTAGAAATATGCTATCATTCTAGATTAAAAATGAAAGATAAGCAATCTGATACAGATGATCCATTTCCAGTTTGGTTATTCTTTTCAGATACAACCCTGCTTTAATTCTAACCAAGAACTCCTGTTTATCGCTAAAAATTACGAATACAGTAATGAGGTTAAGTAACCTGATACCAGTCCCACACTTGTGCCTCAAATTCCATCCCCACTATTGAAAATATTCCAGTCCCCTATTTAAATTTAAAGACTCCCCAAGTTCTCATTTTGGGTTATAGGACAAATAATAGTCAAATTTTAAATTCGCAATTCTGGCCCTGTGATTATTATCTTTAACTATTTTTCCAATTGTAAATCTGCAACAACAAAATAAAAAACAAACAAACTTAGCACTCTCATCCGATCAGGGTTTAAAAAAAGACTAACAGCGTTCCCTTTGTAATATAATCAGACCCCTAGATCTAAGTCTCACCTTATTCTCCATACAAGTATTCAAAATCCCAAGTTCCCAAGCTGCCGACAGCAGGTCGTGATAAATCCGCTGTGAGCTAAAGTTCGCGCCACTCCTTCCTTTTAAACTACCTACCACCACAGTGCTGGTAGGGCACGCTGGGAGAATGAGCTAGGCAGGACATTTAGCCATAAAGAGTGGGAAGGACTATTCTATAGAGCGAGGCACTCCGCGTACCACATGGGGCTCACTGACACCCTCACTAAGATCTCAACATACTGGTACTACACCCCGAGCGCCTACACGCAATGGATCCCACCAAGGAGGCGACATGTTGGAGGGGTTGTGGTCAAGTGGGCTTTTTGGTCCATTCGCTCTGGGATTGTGTTCACCTTCAGGCTTACTGGAAGCAAATTTTAGATGAGATAGATACGCATCTTGAGATGGAGATACCACGCTTTCCATCATATGTCCTGCTGGGTCTCCTGAACCCCATGACGTATCCACTACGCTCCCGCAGAGGCCGCCTGATTGCTATTGCGCTGGCCTCTGCAATGCAGAATATACTGACGCACTGGCGAACCGCGCATATCCCCACATTCAATGGCTGGCTTTACCGCTTATGGCATGTGCTTGGGATGGAGAAGCTCTCGCTGACTCTGGCGGAGGAGGGGTCCAGATATGCAGAGTTGTGGCAGCCATTCTTGTCCCTATTGGCTTCGGAATTCCGTGAGGTTACATGCCCTCAATACCTTCCGGCTGCTGCGCCTCTCTGGTCCCGAACATCCGAGGGCAGACTAAGGGGTGCATGAGTAGAGGCATTATAGTTGGTGGACTTGAAACACAGGTGGGGAGTGGGGTACGAGGGGGGTTATAGTTGGAACAAAGGCCCTGACGAATGCCATGGGATAAAATACCCGCTAGGCAGAAACATGTTTGCCCGTTATTAGACAGATATTTGTTGACTGTCCTTTTTTGCACTGTTCTATGAGAACACTCCATCCTATTTCAAAGTCACTATTATTTCTGTTGCACGGTTTCTCACTTTACCATTAAAGATCAGCCATCATTGTTGGTCTATGGGTGGACCAAATCCTTGACCAGCAACCAATGGTGCGGCGCTTGAAGTCCCAATGATCAGGGGACTAGCCTGATTTGCACCGGGGTTTGGCCATATGATAGGACTGATCATTGAGCCAATTTGATGGTAACTCTTTGCTAATTGTTTTGGATTGGTCAACCGTGTATGAATGATCTGTATCGTGTTGGTCTTTCCTATACATATAGTGTTCACCTTGTTTTGAAATAAGCTGTCTTGATGTGACTTATCCACCCCGAGATTCTGTTAACTCGGATTGACAGTGCAGCCACATAACTAAGCTGGTAGACCCCCCTGTTTTTTGTGTTATACAAATTAGCTGGGGATAATAATCAGGTAGGGGTCTTTAAATTAAATATCCCTTGGACCCTCTCTAAACGGTTTGGTTGTTGACATATTATACTTGGGCCAATCATAAACTCTGTTTCCACTGAATATAATGTTCCCAATCGGGTCCGCTACCTTCCTACTGGCTGTTCCGTTTCAAGCGGAAATACTATGTTGTCCAATAACAATTCGCAACCTCCTTATTTACTGTGTGAAATCGGACTTCCTGTGATAGCCTTTACTCTGTATTCATATTCGTTTCCAATCCGCCCTCACATGTTCATAAAATGTAATAGTTTCTGGTGTTCATATCCGATTTATTACCGAACCGAATTTTGACTCCATAATCGCTTTACAGAATTACCGCCGATCGCCGCAGATTTGCCATGAATATTTCAAGGCCATATAGTCTAACCGGAAATACATCCTTTAACTAATCAAGATTCAACACCTGTCCGTTGAAGGCGAAAAATCAAACTTCCGTTTATAATGATCGTTCACTTTAATATACGTGAAGCGTACCAATACTCCCAGCCTGCTATATAAAGCAGTGTGGTTTCAATTACTATCCGTTCGTATTTGACTCTGTAATGAATTCCCAAAATTGCCGCAGATTTACCCTAACTATATTGAGGCCTAATGGGCCCACCGGAAATACTTCCTTAGCCAATCAAAATAAAACACCTCTAAGTTTGTGAGGAAAAACAACCGGACTTCCCTTCACAATAGCCCTCCATTTAGCATTCGTAATGTATACCGATCCGCCCAACAAACTGCATAAGCCAGTATGGTTCTCAATCGCAATATGTTCCTATTTGAGAGCCCGTATTATGCAATACTCTCTCTAAATCGTGACTCCTAGACATAGTGGTCTGCTCACTCCAGCAGGCCACCATCCTGTGATGGCTGCGATTCTAGCGGGTAGCAAATTACAACCTACCTTATTAATATTCATGAGGTAGGTTAGTCTGTGACCCTCAAGGAATCCTCATATTAAAATAAGCAATTATATACATTAGGAATAGCGAATTCCTGTTTGCGATTCGGAAATAACCGCATTAGGAAATTGCTAATTCTAATGTTAGTACATCTGGCCCAAAGTGTGTTAATCACTTATAAACAGTCTCCTGCTGCTGTTTTTAGGCGCGTTTAACACATTTATTAGCACTGATTTTAGTAGCCTTGTAGAGATTATCAGCAGAGTGAACCTTGAAATGTGAGTCTGACGGTAGGTTTTATAGAGAGCTTCACAGACTGTGAATGAGCAGAATCCCAACTTGCATACTTATATTCAGTACTTTGCATAATATTCATACGAGTTGTCCAGTTTGCCATCAAAAGTTTCATGCCTTCGGATGCCTTAATGTTTCCACCATGGTATTGTGAGTAGCCCCCATTAAGATTATAATAAACAGATTTAATTGTGAAAGGAATAGTTAAGCTTTAAAAGGACTTGGGTGTCCTTTATATTAAAGGTTACAGTTTTGGTAACCGCTACCCTCGGGAATGAGGTGAGATGCAGGCCTCTCTTGGGGATAGTCCCATCAAACGAATAAATCATGGCTGCTGATGAGAAATCAAGGACTATGAGAGGGAAAACAAACTTGCTATTGACAGTGAGTATTTAGAGGGAGAGAGGTATGTTATTCTGAGATTTATTGGTGCACTAAATAGACTGTTTTAGTATTTGATAAGAAACGACATAGTTAAGTAGTTCTTTTGAGGTTGAGAGTTCAATATAAATGTAGCCGATCAATCCTGCAGTAGCTCAAACCTGTATTTGAATCCTGTAAATAAATCGAAAAGCTGCTTTTTAATATTTAAAGTTTAAACTCTTCTATAACACTTGTTTGTGAGTTGAAGCGAGGAAATATAAACGGCTTGTGGCGATTAATTTAGACTGCACTCTATTATTCTTGAAATGTGTGCATTTAATTACCCCCCCCCCTTTGAACTATTGTACCTTTAAAAGGTAAACCTAAAAGTTTTCGGCCTAACTCTACCTGAATGCTTGTTACAGGCTGAATTTAAGCACCCTCCCCCCAATTTTCAGACGTATGCTTTAAGGATAGATATCCTCTTTTGAAGATTCTTGCTTTGAAGTGAGACATACAAATGAGTGATCATAAGATAATCCCCCAAACTGTGGAGAAATTGTGATTCTTAGATTGAAATCTTCAGTGTTGAGGGACCTGCTTTTGGTATGCATCTGATTCTGAGGGGCAAGTAAAGTCCCGCTTTTCAAGACAGTAGCAAAGTGAGATCCACTTTTGAGTCTTTTTCCCAAGGATAAATCCACTGCAAATAAATTGAGGACGATAGACAACTGGCAATACTGCTCATTTATACTTTTTAATTTTAAGAAGTAAATATCGCTAACAGAACAATAAAATAATAAAACCTTCGAAATGGGGATGAGGAAGAAAAGAGTGGTTGGTAGCAGATCAAGGGAGATTGTAGAGACATTTGTCAGGATGGAGTAATAGCGCTCAAGTTGTGCATGCAGCTTGCAGATACTCATCAGCTATCCACTCTCATGTCATCAGAATAACGAAAGAGCATTGAGTGATGATCCTCCCAATTCTTAACAAATGCCAGCTTAATGCACTATCAACAAACAAATTTCCATTTAGTTCAATACAGTCTGCCTAGGACCAATTGAACTTTTGTGACATGTGAAACATTTAGGTCTTATTGTTGTACCTGACTCTCTTGCATGGTTCCAGACCATAGCCCTTAGTTCAGCACATCATTTACTTTGTCCCTGAACCGTGTAGTCTTTCACGCACTTCTTCACACCACTCATTGTAGTTTCCACATTTTCCACACTTTGTTGCAGTGTGGGTGCCAGCCCCTCATCCTGGCCTACATTGCTTTCAGTTTATCTCTATAGCAGTACTAAATTTGTTGACCTTCAATCTGGAGTCTAAGTCTTCCGTGTCCATTGTCCCAAGCAGTAACTGATGTCTAGCCTCAGTCCTTAAGATCCTTGTGCTGTACCCTTGACGTGGGAAAGTCAGTTTTCAACTTTTTCTGGCTGTTCTCTACTATCATGTCCATTTTCACCTAAGTGGCAGGTCTGTGATCCTCCCAATGATCGTAGCTCCTAGTCTTAAAGTCTCTTCCACCAGCTTGCCCACTCCAGTCCTCGCCGGTTGTATGTTCTTAAGTTTCTTTTCGTTTCCTCTTATACAACGCCGATAGCCTGCATATCTCGACTTCAGGTGAGTTTTTTTTTGGGGGGGTGAGCCCACCCCAAACCCCCTTTTTTTAATTGTACCCTTTACCACACATGCCTTTACTACATACCTCTACTACATACCCCATAGTAAACGTATGCATGGTAAAGGCTTTCGTTGGAATCACGCATGCGTTGTAATGCATGCGTGGTTACGGTTTTCGTGGAAACAGCCGCGTTTTAGTGGCCGTTTCCTGTCCTCGCCTCTAGTTGGGGTTCTACCTATAGCCGCAGTTAAGCTAGTAACAGAATCACTTCAGAGGATAGCCACATTAAGTCCTAATGATTATGGAGTCCAGATTTCCCTGTCTCTATCTCACCCTGTTGCTCTCCTGCTCTGCTTTGATTGGTGAGTGACCCAAAGCATGACTTGGTGCCCTGAGCCAGTGAGTAGAGGGTCTAACTTGCTTGCCTTCAGGCTCCGCCCTCCGGAGAAGTCTACTTTTGAAAGCATCTTTTTATTTTTTATTTTTTTACCGACACACATTTATTGTGCAAGCCAACTAAGAAGGTCGACTTTAGTAAATCTCAACATTTACAGCTGAGATCCCTGTCCAGTGGGAATCCTACTCTAAGGACTCTAGAGGTTCAGGAAGAAATGCATTCCTCCAAGAAAAGTTTTCTTGTGTTGGCTTGCTTTCTCACAATGTTTTAAATTTCACGTTAGATTTATTGTGAGAAAATAAATGCTACATAATTTATGATCTTTACAATCTTCTCTTTCAAGCCAAACATTTCAATTAATATTTGCCCAGAAATAGACTAAAGAGTACCCGCTTATGTCCACATTTTCTGCCGGAAATGCTTCAAATCCATCTGTTGTGTTTAGTTATTGGAAATATTTAACACTGTAAATATGAATTGTGAGAAAATATTAACCAGTTATGCCACTGCGGCTGTGGACGGAGACGGGAAAGTAGGCTACTTATAGTCAAGGAGGGGTTAACATGGCAGGGTTGAAACCCACTGCTTTATTGGGGATAAACACTGTGGGATATTTCAGTAGCTCATTTTGATTGGCTAAGCACTGTTTCCTAGCACTTCTAACATGGTAATGATTACTCTTGTGTTTCTGTTTTCAAGCTCCGACACAGAGTTCCTTATTTCCTTGAATGGCAAAGATTCCTTAACTGATGAGAATGAAACCCTGAGCTCATGTGGCATAATTTCAGGAGATTTGGTGCATGTCCTGCTTCCGGAAACAGCTGCTGTGCTCCTGCAACCTCAACAACCACCATTGCCTTCCCCTCCACTTCAGAATGGACGTGGAGCACCCAGCACTCCTGTATGTTGTGTCCAGGCTGATGGCTCAGTGGAAAACCAACCAATGGGGGTGTTAACCACCCGTGAGAGTTGTTGCTCTGACATCAGTATGGAGTCTTCGGTGAGTCCATTCTGCTAAAGAAATTCCTACTCGCACATCTCTTTAGCAGTATTTCCTTCACGCCTGCTTGTTCTCTGTGGTTTCCCACTGTTTATTTCTCAGTTGACTGCATTTAAGGCTGTAATGGAATGTCTGAGTTTGTTTCCTTTACTGATGGGCCATTCCCACTTGTTAATCTAAACTAGTCCCATGTTAATTTTCTGTTAACTCGTTCTAGCTAACCATCTGCTTCATTTGTGTGTAGTATATTGTCACCGAGTGACTTCATTTATGTTTGGCTGGTAGGTCACTGATGGTGTCTGGTTTGGAGTTCAATATTGCTGGCATGAATGAGTCGGTGTTCCATTCCTGATGCTTCATTGTCACTAATTGTGTGAGGTTCTCCATATCTAGTGCGGATAGAGGGATTTGTTGTGCATAATGTCTGAAATGATTAAGTTTGAGGACTCCAGGCAGTCGCTGGAGAGTGAGACTGAGAGTTGTGTAGGTAACAGCCTGCCCTCTGTAAACTTGATTCCAGGGACTGCTGCCTTTTCTGACATTTTTACTAAAATAATATATTAGCTTTTTTAAATTTATGGATAACCTGGTTTAAAGCATGGTGATGGGTTTAAGTATAAAAATGCACCGTGGACCTAGTCAGGATGCCCCTGTGCATAACATAAAAGGGTTCAATGTATAGTTACCATACAAGTTAAAGCTGAAGCAAGTAACGCAATCATACAATAAGTCAGGAAGTTGATGAAGTTCTGTACATGAGGAGACTGAGCTTTTAGAGATCAGATGGTTTATTTGCTGATTGTTTCTAAAGTTCTTTACTTAATGTCTGTTAAGCTGCTAATATCCACAGCTTTGTTCCTTAATGCTGCAGTAGTGAAATAGTCACACATGTATTGGATAGACAAGTTAGCAGAAACCTCAAACTAATGTACAAATAATTTATTATACATTGGAAATGAAAGAAATGGTTGGGTCTTGGGCCGCTCACTCCTGGCTTTAGCTTGGTGCTGAGAACAATGAACTTCCTCTGTCTTCTGGTGTTACTCTCCTACTGAAGAGAGGAGGGAAAGAGGGGGCAAATAAGAAAGAAATCCTTGAGTCCCCTTGAGTGCATCAGTAGACATTTCTTGGGGTCTTATATGATCCATGGGGGTAGAGGCCACCTTCTCAGGCTTAGAGGAGGTAAGATGGTTTGTTATTGAAACCCACCTCTCTTCCTGGGCTTTACACAGAATGTCAGGGAGCCCTGTGGAAAAACAGCTGAGTATCATTGTAACTGGGAGCTAGGGGGCTCTCCTTGTTACATACATTTATGCCATGGTGAAGTGGGCACGGTTTGCTTACTTATTATAGAAACTCAGGAGTTGATGTGCCAGTGATATTATTTCTTGGTGAAAAGCAATGAGTTACCACTGGCTGTGGAACACCGCCCCCACTAAGGGGTTTTTCCAGATGGATGCTGTCAGAGAGAGATACATATTTCTCTCCCTAGAGTTTTAAGTATGCATTAACGCAAGAGAGCATTAACAATATGCCATGTTTGAATCTAAATTTAGGTTTCCTTGTTATCATTTTTGTTTTTTGTTAAAAAGACTGTACAGTTGTTTAGAAAGTGCTTTCAAATAGTTTGTAACCTTAAGTCCCACATTTTACATTTTCACAATTGTGCTTATCATGAGATGCTGGGTTAGAAATTATAGGGAGGATAACGCTTAAATGACTATTCCTCGATGTATTCTGCTATCAAAATATCTATTTCACCTTTTTGATGAATTAAAAATAGATGGTCAGACACAGTATATCACATATGAAGCTTTGATCTTTCAATAGCATGTGTGTTTATTTAGGGAAATCTAAAAACCATATCACATGTACAGTCCACTCCCACCAGCTGTCTTCCAGAGAGCTGCAGTCCTCTTCACAATGGAATAATTTTGGGTTTGATATTTAGAAAGCGCTTTAGAGGTTCTTGATCCAAAACTTCCCTGTCAGCTGCGCCAAACCTCTGGCTTCTCTTTCTTTTTGGACAGTCTGACGTTGCTAACGTTTGTCTGTGTAGACCTTAATTATATGTAGACTGTGACTGTGTGGCTGTCCAAGTGCAGTGATGCGTTCGGACACCAGTCTACACTTTACAAATTAGTAAATACATCAATAAAATCAAAGTATGCGTTCCTTCTTTGGTTTTCTTGTTTATTTCACAGTTCAGTCACTCAAGCTTAATAAAATTCATGGTACACCTTTCAGCTATTTTACCATTTAAGTTTGAGGATCACTTTTTTCATGTTCCAAAAAACTCTTCCTTGTTGGAAGAGATCTCCGCAAAGAGCTGCTAATTATTGGAGCCCATCTAGACCCGCACCATTCCTGTCTAGATGAACAGCAGATTTCAGGATAAAACAAGCATTTGCAATGCAATAGGTCTAGCATTAGGAAAGTTTGAGCTATTGGTCTTGTAAATGACAATTTTTTAGGTTTCGCTGGGGGACGGAGCCGTTAGGCTTTGCCTCCAGAGAAATCTATTGAGTACAGTAAGCACTCTGGAACACCCCCCCCGTCCCATTGGCTAGCTCCATAAATGGAGCCTAGCCATTGGACGAGGGGCCTGTCCGTCAATGCCGGACCAGACACGGGGGCGTTCCCGAGATTCTTTGGCTTTTGCCGACGTCACGCGACGCCGGGAACGCCCCCGAGTCTGGTCCGGCCGGGCCGTGCTTGCTGCTGTCCTGCCTTGTGTCCCTCCTCCCGCCGTCCCCACGTTTCCCGCCTCCCTCCCGACGTCCGTGTCCTTTCCCGCCCCCCTCGTCCTCTCCCGCCCGCCCCCTCGTCCTCTCCCGCCCCCCCCGTGTCCTCACAAATTGTGGTATCCCGTCCCGCCCGGGGGTCAACCGGCAGCTGCTCGGCACCTTGGCCGAGGCACGAAGGGGCTGCGACCGCATTGGTGGCTTTTCGGAGGCTCGTCGGCAGAGGCGCGCTCTGATTGGCCGCTGCAGTGGGCCTGTCCCCGTGAGCTGCGCCGCCGTTGGTTGGAGCCTCGCCGCGTCATCAGGATCTGCCCCGGGAGCCGCGCTGTGAGTGGCTGACTCCGGGGGAACCCTCGACGTCAGCGGAGGCCAGTGGGAGCTGCGACGGGGGCCGTGCCTGCGAGGGTGAGTCTTCGGCCCAGAAGCTGGGGGAGATCACCTTCCACCCCGCACCCGGTATTGACACCGGCTGAAGAGAGGAAGCGCTGGGGGGCTGTGCGCTCGCTCGCCAAAGCGTCACGGACGTGCGCCTCGCCTCCCGAGTGCCCCGCATTGCGCGTGGGACCCGGGGATAACAGCCCAATACCCGATCTCCCTGATTTGAGGGGAGAAACCAGCTGAGGCAGGAGCACTGCTTCTACAAATGCAGAACAAAGATTAGGAAGCACGTTTTGAGTGCTAAGATCCTACCAATTTACTACGTTCTATATTTTTTAAAGACTTGAGACAATTGATGACATAAGAACTTCCTGAATATGCAGTTTCAGTTTGGGGTTTCTACTTCAAACTGTACTTGGATTTAAAAGGAACCTGTCTTGTATTGATTAATACATCATATGATTTTAAACCTTCACCGTTTTGTGCAACAGGCAATACACTATTACCTTGCTTCATCAAAGAAACCTATAATGATTTTGTATGAGTTACGCAATGCATATAGCTATGAGGATCACCTTGCTACTAGTTGACAAGCTGTGTGTATACAACAATAGCAGGATTATATATATATCTATTTTTTTTTTAGCAAAAATACGCCGCACTCAGAAATCCTTCACTTCAGGTATTTAATTAAGTAAACAGAGCCAGTCTGTCACACCGACCTGTTTCGGCCTCGCAGGGCATTTCTCACTGTTGGAGGACACTACTTTATAGCCTGATAACATTTCTTGCTAATAAAGAGATCAAAGAGGGGTTCTCAATACCAATCATTAAGAAAACAACTGAGATGCTAAAACTTACAAGAGCAGGTGGCACAGATAACTTATCAGCAGTAATAATAAAAACAGCTATTCCCCTTGGAACAACTTGCTCCACCTGCTTTTTCAAACAAATTCTCCTGAAAAGAGCTTCCTAGATTGCTGGAAGGGGCAGTCCCTCGAATCTGGGGTACACCTCCTCCACCTCTGGCCAAGTTCGACCCCCCGCACCACGTATGGAGCTCTCCCTTCATTGTTTACCTCCTCTCTTTCATCACTTCTCCCTTACCCTCCCTCTATTTCATGCTAGAGGCTTCATGCGAGCCTCAGCTGGTGAAACTCTGCTTCTGTGCCACCCCTGACCTCTGCGTGGGGCTCTTTGCATGTGTGTGGGGCTCTTTGCGTGTGTGTGGGGCTCTTTGCGTGTGTGTGGGGCTCTTTGCGTGTGTGTGGGGCTCTTTGCGTGTGTGTGGGGCTCTTTGCGTGTGTGTGTGTGTGGGGGGGGGCTCTTGCGTATGTGTGTGGGGGGCTCTTGCGTGTGTGTGTTTGTGTGGGGGGCTCTTGCGTGTGTGCGTTTGTGTGGGGGGCTCTTGCGTGTGTGTGTGGGGGGCTCTGGTGTGTGAGGGGGGCTCTTGTGTGGTGTGTGTGGGGGGCTCTTGTGTGTGTGTGTGTGGGGGGCTCTTGTGTGGGTGTGTCTGTGCAAATGCAACACGTCTTGCATTTGCGACAGAGTAAGCTATTGGCATTGTAAATGAGAATGCCATTTATTTATCTGTTTTCAAAACCAACACATAAATAAAAAGTTTGTCATTTACAATGCCAATAGCTCAAACTTTTCCGAAGGCGAAACCGTTGCATTGTAAATGCTTGTTTATTTATGTCTTGGTTTTGAAAATAGCTAAATTGATAGCTTTGTCATTTACAATGCCAATATTTATAACTTTCGCAAATGTGACTCCTATAGCATTTGTAATGCAACATGTTTTGTATTTACGTGACTTAGATGTATTGATATTACAAATTACAATGGCTTTTAATTTTTTCAAATAATTAATACTTAAATAAAAGTGATTGTAATTTATAATGGCAATAGCTTAGACTTTTGTAAATAACTTTTGTGAAGATTATGTTCAGTGTATTTTATTGTGACGAAAATTCAAGAACAGAAGTGAAATATTAACATCTTTTTGTGACATTTGTAATAAAGCTTGAAACATTGAGAGAACATATTTTAACTAGTTGAATGGTTGCGCAGATTGATGCTGGGGTGGCGCTGAGTGATGCTGTGGTGGTGCTGAGTGGTGCTGTGGTGGTGCTGAGTGGTGCTATGGTGATGCTGAGTGATGCTGAGTGATACTGGGGTGGTGCTGAGTGGTGCTGTGGTGGTGCTGAGTGGTGCTGTGGTGGTGCTGAGTAGTGCTGAGTGGTGCTGTGGTGGTGCTGAGTGGTGCTGTGGTGGTGCTGCTGAGTGGTGCTGAGTAGTGCTGTGGTGGTGGTGCTGAGTGATGCTGTGGTGGTGGTGCTGCTGAGTGATGCTGTGGTGGTGCTGCTGAGTGATGCTGTGGTGGTGCTGAGTGGTGCTGTGGTGGTGCTGCTGAGTGATTCTGTGGTGGTGCTGCTGAGTGATTCTGTGGTGGTGCTGAGTGGTGCTGAGTGGTGCTGTGGTGCTGCTGAGTGGTGCTGCTGAGTGGTGCTGCATGATAATGTGGTGGTACTGAGGGGTGAGAGGGTGAGTGAGGGTGTGTGAGGGTGGGGGGTGTGAGGGTAAAGGTGAGGGAGGGTGAGGGGGTGTGTGAGGGGGTGTGAGGGTATGTGAGGGTGAGGGGGTGTGGGGGTGTGAGGTTGAGGGGGTTTGTGGGGGAGGGTGTGTGAGGGTGAGGGGGTGTGAGAGTGGGGTGTGTGAGTGGGGTGTGTGAGGGTGAAAGGGTGAGTGAGGGTGAGTGTGTGTGAAGGTGAGTGAGTGTGTGTGAGGGTGAGTGAGTGTGTGTGAGGGTGAGTGAGTGTGTGTGAGGGTGAGAGAGGGTGAGGGGGTGTGAGGGTCATAGAACAATCTCCAATGCAGCAATGTACATATCAATTAATAATAGTGCCTGGCAATGGTCATCCTACACCCATGATGGAGAAGGAAATGGAGCATCCAGTATGTAGAAGAAAATCGAGCGGAAACCAGAGAAAGAAAGTGACTGGCTCTCCTTGGAAAGAATGAACGCGGGAGATGAGGCGAATACGTCACAATGTTAGAAGACATAAAACCACCCAGTCACAAGTCAAGTCAAGGGTTGCACTTTCGCGTCAATATTCCAGAATGCACACGAAACACTGCCACCAATATTCCACACAACGACACCTCATGGCCGCCTGGCATAGAAATCAAATATAAAAGTCTGTTGTCTCTGCGAGGTCACCAGTGGTACAAGCTGCACGCTTACTAGCGCATTGCTTTACAGAGGACCAATGCCGGTACACTTCAAAGCTCCGCCATTTTACAGAGGCTTACCACATCATAGCACCGGGGGCCCATGTAGTGAAGTTCTCCCTCTCCACTCACCGCGCACTACCAGCCGCGCAGTTAGTACAGCAGCCAGAGCGGGCACGCACTGCCTGTAGAAGTTTACTGCAGTGACCGTCGCTAACACAGCACTCCTGGATCTTAACTGCTGAGCAGATCCCGGGTCGCCGCCATGTTGCGTTGCATCGTAGCCTCCGGCAATGTCCACACGGACAAGTTCGCAGCCTCCTCCGCTCCAACTTCGTGCCTGGGTGCCACGCTTCAAACACTTTTTCTTCCGATGTACATTGGTGTCAGGATCCGCCAATTTAGCATCTGCAAACACCGCTATTTTGCCGATTATTGTGCCTGACCAGTAGAGCTGTCCTAGCATGCAAAACGAAGCACTTTTATTTCAATTAACTGCCAGGAAGGTTATCCCCGGCGTTTGATGACAGGGAGCAGCAGGAGGTGTCTTGAACCCTGCTCCGGGGCTGCCCGGGGGGCAGGTCGCCTGCCCTCTGGGTCGCGCGCGCTCCCTCAGCCTGTGTGAAGTTTAAGAACAATACCACACCCATAACTGTGCAAACACTTCTTACATACATAGGAAATAGCAAATGTACACAGCACATACACAGGCTGCGTTAGAGGCCAACACCAGAGTCCTTGAAACCGGAGCATACCAGGCCCTCCAGCAAAACTAACCCTAAACATGTAGCACATTCCACTGAGAAAAGCAATGGACAGCCAGAGCGAGGCGTGGAACGCAAAACTAACTTTAAACATGCCACACGCTCCACTAAGAACAGCAGGGGACAGCGAGAGCGAGGCGTGGCACGCAAAAGGAATTCTGAATATGCCACACATGCCACTTAGAACAGCGAGAGCGAGGCCTGACACGCAAATCGGATTACCGGGCGGTAGAAAGGAGAGGCGTGAAACGCACAAACTGCCTGGAAGAGACGGAGAACAAAGGAGCGGGCTGTGGAGTCTGGACACAGGGAAGATAGACGAGAGCTTGAGCCGGAGGTGAGAGTGACGGAGGGGGATACAGGGAGGAAGGACGAGAACTTGAGCCGGAGGTGAGAGTGACGGAGGGGAATACAGGGAGGAAGGACGAGAGCTTGAGCAGCCAGCAGCGTGCTCCCGCGGTCAGAACTGAGACTGAAAAAGCGCGCGTCCGACTCTTGTCTACATTCTCAGAAACGAGTGACAATAGTTGTCGAGCAGACTAAGCAATGCTTTGCATTGCTTGCGTCTAGGCTCGACCTAAAAAGGCACTTCAGTGGGTGGGAGTCTTGTGTCCTAGTAATAGACATGCCATCAGAGCCTAGAACGGAACATTTCACCTTTTGCAGTGTTTGCGTTTCAGGTTCTAGTAGGTCCTTTGTTTCGTTTGTTTCCTGACATAAAGAATCATATGCAGATGTTCTGAGTCCGCATCATTATTGACTCTCTTGCACCAAACTTTGCTTTGAAGTGCTAATCAGCCTGGCTCAAGAGTTTCCTTCAAGGTACTATAGAAATGACTAGTCTTGTTACGGGGGGGGGGGGGGAGTCTACCTGCTTTTTAAATTTGTTATTTGATTTTAAAATCTAGCCTTTGAATAAGATGTTGTAGTTTTATTTCAACTTAGGCACGAGAGGTGTAACTTTGTGCCAATAGAGGCAGGACGCATGGCTTTGTTCTGACACCCATACTTATGCGGGCCTTTTACGAATCCAGTCAACTTTAGGGTCCTCTGGTTAATGAAGCCCTGACTTTAAGGAAGAGGAGTCTGAAGATAAGATGTAGCATAGGTACCAGGGTGCCCACATGCTAATTGGACTTATGGCCATTAAGGGTCTTTAGGTTCCTCAACTAATCATAATGCAAACCTTGCTCCCTTTGGACTTGAACCACCTCTTGTCCTACAAGCCAAATGCAATGTGGCACACTTAATGTTTGAGGAATCTCAGACCACTGCAGATGATAAACTTGTGGCCTTTCCCCAACAACTTTCAGAGATACCACATCACCAAGTGGGCATTCCCTTATGAAAATTATCTATTTGGTCTTATTTTCCACATACGTTCCCTCTCCATGTTCAGCCTCTGTTCAGCCTCTGCCCTCAACAGAAGGCCTCCAAGTTTATTAGTGATTCAATTCTAGGTAATTTCAGAGCAATGTATTATGTGGCTATGAGTAACACACAAAAGGCGATGGGAGGCTGCTTGTAATAAGTCTAACCACTGGCATTAGCTCGGGGTAGCACTCCATCCCATTGTTCTTTTGCCCACCACGCCACCTCAGTTTGGACCCAGACATATTCAAATCAGTCTTGACCGTGTTCCTCACTGGAACAGTCCAGCCGAACTGCCAGGCCAGTTCTTATCTGAACAAAAGCAACCCAGGGCCAATTTTGGCCTAGTTATGGGCTCATCAGCCCGGTACAGTGTAATTGGAACAGCTTTGTTCCAGTTACACAGTGAGTCTATCTGACTTCCATCTGTGGAACGGTCTGCTTCCACTGAATGTTCTACTTCTGAAAACATTCTGATGTTTTCCTCCTTTAAAGTCTCTCCTTCTGCAGAGCCAGGTATGCTGCTTCCCTCTCTCAACCGACAAGCAGGCTTCTAGGCACCTCAGGCTGACAGTCGGCTACTCCTGTAGAAAGTGCAGACATTTGATACAGACTTCTAGCTGCAGATATCTCACCTTAAAATATTTCCCAGATGTCAGACTGGATCCAGAAACGTTTTTTGAGCACTGCCTCTGTGTGCCGGTAGGTGACGTCCTCCTCTTCCAAGCCAGAAGTGAGGTGTGCAGTGCCTATATGTTATGTTATGTTATGTTATGTTAAATAAAATTTATTGAGCGCACGTACGCTTCATTGCGCTATTGGAAGATTTGCAGAGACATAACACAACAAAAGAAAAGACAGAATTAACTATGGATAAGCTTGCCTAAAAAGCCAAGTTTTAAAGGCTTGTCTAAAAGCCAGAATGTCTTCATGGAGTCTCCGTGTCAGTGGCAGAGAGTTCCACAGGGAGGCAGCTAGAAAGTGAAAAGAGCTGCCTCCCTGACGTTGTTTCTTAATGCGAGGCACCACTAACAAGCTCTTGTGACCCGAGCGAAGAGCACGTGAGGGGGTATACCTAACAAGCAGGCTGCTAATAAATCCGGGGCCCTTACCTTGTAGAGCTCTAAAGATAATGCATCCAGCTTTAAAGGTTGCTCTCTGCGCTACTGGCAACCAGTGGAGACTAGCGAGACCCGGCCTGATGGACTGCCATTTGGGTAGCTTGCAGATCAGCCTGGCCGCTTGGTTCTGAACCAGCTGTAGTCTCTTGAGCTGCCCGACTGGAAGACCCAAATACAAGCTATTGGAGTAGTCCAGTCGGGACAGCACGAAAGCGATCTCAACTTGGATCAGAGCAGAGTAAGTTAACAGGTGGGCAATTTTCCTGATCTTACGGAGTTGAAAAAAGCTTGAGGATACCACCGTCCCTACCTGACTTTTAAGAGAGAGATCTTCATTAAAAGTAACCCCTAGGCTTTTCACTGTATGAGACCTGGCCGGGGGATTTCCCATTTCTGGAGGCCAGAAATGTGGCCCCCAGTGAAGTTCACTCTTCCCAGGCAAAATCAATTCAGTTTTGCCTGGGTTTAGTTTTAGCTGATTAAGACTCATCCATCTCTGGATGTGAACCATGGCCTCCCGAAATTCGGTGGCAGCGCCAGGGGAATCCAGGCGGAAAATCAATTGCAGGTCATCAGCGTAGTTAAAAATTAAAGCTTTAAACTTTCTTAACGAATACAACAGGGGCCGTAGATACAAATTAAATAAAAGTGGGGACAAGGACGATCCCTGGGGGACTCCGCATTCATTTTTAATTTTAGGGGCTGTAAAGGTACCCAGTCTCACTGCCTGGGTGCGGTCCGAAATAAATGATTTTAGCCATCCCAAGGCCGAGCCTCTGAGGCCCGCCTGCTCAACACGGTCGACCAAGATGGTGTGGTCGACCGTGTCGAACGCGGCCGACAGGTCCAGAAGTACTAGTGCTTGATGAATATCCTTGTCCGCATTGCATCTAAGTACATCCTGGACCGCCAGTGCCACCATCTCGGTAGAGTGGCCCGGTCGAAACCCGGCTTGATTAGGTTCCAATTATCCTGTGGATTCAACAAAGCTAGAGAGACAGCTAGAAGCATGTGCCTCCAGAATTTTTGAAAGAAATGGTAACAAGGGTATTGGACGATAATTTGATGGATCGTGGGGGTCCAGGCCAGGTTTTTTGATCAAGGGAATAAGTAGAGCATGTTTAAAACCTACAGGTACCCTTCCCTGATCCAGCGAATCATTTAGCAGTGGAAGGATCCCTTGAGGAATAGTTTGCCCTATTTCTGTAAAGATGTGGGGTGAAAGATGTCGTCGGGTGAACCAGACTTGACACGTGCCAGGAGTGCGGAAAAGGTTTTAGAGTCTATAGCCGGGAAGGCATCTAACGTGACAGGGTTGTTAAAAATATCATCCAAGGGAGATGATGTAGGGGAGCTCGCAATGTTGCGTTTTATCATGACAATTTTCTCTCTGAAATATTCATTCAGAGAGTCACACAACTTCTGAGTAGGAACTATTGAAGGGGCTGTCCTATCATCGTCACAAAGCTCCTTAACTATGCTAAATATATCTTTAGTTTTATTGGATGAGGTTAAAATTTTCTGAGAAAAGTAGTTAGTTTTATGTTGGTGCAAGATTTTTTGGAACTCCTTCCTAGCAGCGCAGTACACTCTTTCTTGTGGGGAGTAGTTTACTCTCCACTTCCGTTCCTTTTGTCGTACCCCTAATTTAAGAGTTCTCAGTTCTTGGGTGAAACCTTTATGGGCATCATTCCCTCTAATACTAGAGACCTGTACAAGGGGGGTAAAAAGGTCAGCTGCGTGGCGTAACCAGTTTGACAATAATTTTTCGCCAGAGTCCAGGTCGTCATGTGGCAAAGGTATGGATTTACTTAATACATCAATGAATCCAGGAAGATCCATAGATTTCCATTTACGGAATTCTTTGCCCATGAGTGATCTGGCCTTGACATTCCCTCGTATTTCTAACGTGAACTGAATGACAAAGTGGTCTGACCAAACACACAGACTAGTAACCGGGTTAGGTAGTGGTAGGTTGTGTGTCCAAATTTGGTCCAGGCTATGACCTTTTTGGTGGGTAGGTGAATAAATATGCTGGGTTAAATTAAGATCTGTGAACAGGTCTCTTAATTCTGCAGCTTGAGTGTCTGTATCTATGCTATCGAACCAATAGTTTAAGTCCCCAATTAGAATGGTTTTAGAGTAGCTGACTACATGTGAGGCCAGCTGCTCTGCCAAAAGAGATGGATAGTTGGCCATATATTGGGGGGGGGGGGGCGATATATCAAGACCAGGATAAGGGCCCCACTTTCAGTGTCCAACTTGATCACCAGATTCTCCGTGTCCGGGAGGGTCAGAGAGGGTAATTCCCTGAAGTGAAGGGACTTGAGGATGATAGCTGCTACGCCTCCTCCCGCCTTCCCGGATGTGCGATTGGCTGTCAGAATATAATATTCTGAGGGAAGTGCAGCAAGAATGTCGGGGAGGGAGTGAGGGGTTAACCAGGTTTCAGATAGTAAAAGGATGTCAGGTTTTACCTCCTTCAAGAAGAGAAAAATGTCGACCTGGTTTTTAATCAAGGACCGGGTGTTGAGATAGTAACAACACAGATTGTGAATTGTTGTAGATGCAGACCGACGCTCAGGATTCGATGGCAAGATAGACTGAGCGTCGTCCGCCGGAAAGGGGAGGGAGGAAAGACCTAACTGTTGGATACGTGTCAGTGTGTGCAGGGGCAATGAATAAAGGCAAGGTACAAGGGGTGTGTGAGAACGCAGGGTTTGTAATTCCAAAGATGAGTACCTAAGAAATTGGCCAGGGGGAATGGGCCTATATAGGCCCACCCCAGCGTGTTGACAACAGTTCTTTTCTTTCTGCATCATAATCGCAGCTCCGGAGAGAGCTATTTCTGTTCACTTATTGGACAACTTTTTTCGATATTTTGTAGAGGCTTTGTGACTTTATTTCACAGTGTGTTTAGAGATGACCCCTCCACCTCTCCAAATAAAAACTGTGGTCTTGTGGTTCCTGTCACAGACAAATATCTCTGATAGACTTATCTTATTTTCCTCCGGTTCATGGAGCCGGATCAGAACCCTAAGGCCAGTGAGGACTGCTGTGCCATGAACCCTTAGTTGCTGAGGGAGTGATCTCTGATGTTTATAGTCGTTGACTACATGACATTTCAGGTCCAGGTCCCGGCCGCGAGGAATGCCCCAGGCCCATTTTCGGAGTTGTTCCAGGTGCTTGTGATCTTGCTCTAATTCATCGGGTAAGTCCCACAAGAAACCAATGAAGTCGAAACGTTCTGAAACTTCACCGCACCAGTCTACGCCATTAGATATGGCGTGGGAACAACTGCACTCTAGGCCTGCTCTGATGCGCAGTCTGCCTCAGGGTCCGCTGCGCATCTCCCAGAGTTTTCCCAGAGCCGTAGTGACCCTCACCCAGCTCCAAGAATTTTATGAGGCCATGAACCTCCACTTTGGGTGGGTTGACCTCTCTGGGGGGCCTTTTGGGCCCATAGGTTTAGCAGGTGCCCCCACTTGATATCATTGGCATTTCCACCTTCAGCGCCAGTTGGGTTCCCTGGATCAGGAATGACTCTGATCGCAAAACTGCAGCCTTTCTGGGAGTTCATTCCCGCGATGTCATTCCTGGGGCCGCTGACCTCATAATCATATCCGACTTTGAGCCAGATCAGCGTAGACTCATGCTTCCGAGTCAGAGCCAGGGCCTACTTTATTTTGGCAGCCCATGGAGGAGTATGATCGGGGAGGATCTAAGGATCCTATGGCTACCTCAACCCCCAGATGAACCTGAAGATGACTGGTATTGGGAACAGGTGAATATTAGTGGTCTGAACACCTCCCCAGAAACTGCCTTCGTTTCTCCACCTACTCTGACTACAGAGGAAGGGGACGGCCCACTGTCCTCTCACTGTGCCTCTTTATGGCCCCATGTCACTCCCAATTTGCCTTTTGCCCCTTCGGTGACTATGGTAGGGCTGCCAGCTGCATGCATTTCTGCCCAGCCACAAAGGCCAACGGGCTCCATAGTCCTATTAAGCCTCATTCAACATACGGCCAGAGTTCTACCCAGTTCACGAACACCCCCCATTATCTCCTCCCCCCGCCCCAACCCTCTCTGCAGGTGCAATCTCAGAGCCATTTTAGTTTGCTCTCTTACCAATACAGGCAACCAGTTGGCGGCAGAATCAGACACCACCTGCTTCACTGGCAGTACATATCATTGGACAAGTGGGCACTGCAAATTGCTCAGTGTAACTCATCCATCCCATTCTTAGAAATCTAACTGCCACGCCATCCATAGACCATCTGATGGAGGACCACTTCTCCTTGCTCCATCAAGAAGTGCAGACTCTTTTGGCCAAAGGAGCCTTTGAGAGAGTGCCAGCATCAGAAATAGGTCATAGTTGCAATTCTCGCTACTTTCTGATACCCAAAAAAGGACAGAGGCCACCATCCTACTTTAGACCTGCACCCTCTCAACTTTTTCATGAAGGACAAATGTGAGATGTTCTTTCTGCCCAAGATGTTCTGTCTTCCCTGGAGACTGGATGATCACGCTGAACTTGCAGGATGCCTACTTCCATATATACAGTCATGGCTGCCCACAGATGTTGCCTGCAGCTCATGGTGGGCCACTAGCACTTTCAGTTCGCTGTGCTCCCTTTGGGCCTCCCCAGCACCACTGGAGTGTTCATCTAGATTATTGCAGTGGTTGCAGCACATCTGCGGAGGACAGGGGTTCCAGTCTTCCCCCTACCTCAATGACTGGATGATGAAGCCCTGCTCACCCCAGGGAGTTGTCTCCCTGCTTCAGACTACGGCAGGCGCTCTGCATGCACTGGGGTTCGCAGTCTTTGTGCCAAAGTCACACCAACTCCCTCTCAGACACTTCCTCTCATCAGAGCTCTTCTGGAATACAGTGCAGTTTCTGACCTATCCTCGGGAACGACGAGTACAGGATATTCTGGCTGTGACTCTCATGTTTCAGCCTCTATCCTGGATTTCAGTGAGACTGACTCGGAATCTGCTGCTTCCTGGCCTCCTGCTTCTTTCTGTTAACACATGCCCTCTGGCAAATGTGGGCTCTACAATGGGACCTGAAATCCCAGTAAGCACAGCATCAGTGGAATCTCTCTGACTGGGTCCAAATGTGAGCGGGAATTGCAAAAGACCTGCAGCGGTGGCTGATAAACCACAATTAAGTCAATGGCAGGCCCCTCCCTTCCTCACACAGAGCTCACAATGCTGTCAGATGTGTTACTCCTAGGTTGAAGTGTTTATCTGGAAGAGGTGGAGATCAGATGACTCTGGTGTCCAGCATTGTC
Organism: Lissotriton vulgaris; assembly: GCF_964263255.1. Taxonomy (NCBI): domain Eukaryota; kingdom Metazoa; phylum Chordata; class Amphibia; order Caudata; family Salamandridae; genus Lissotriton; species Lissotriton vulgaris. The sequence continues at coordinate 158,200,552 of NC_141686.1, read as the reverse complement.
TTTGCTACACTTCAGCCTTTCTTTCTTAAATCAAGGGAATGCTAGTTAAGGTGTTCACGGACAACACCACTACTTTATGGTATTGCAACAAACAAGGCAGAATGGGGTCTTCGACCCTTTGCCAAGAGGCCCTGCATCTCTGGACATGGCTGGAACCCCGGGACATTTTCCTGTTGGTTCAAACAACTGGCGGTCTCTCTGAACGCTAGAGCAGACTAACTCAGCCGTCGTTGCCTAGTGGATCGCAAATGGTGTCTCCATCCAGAGGTGGTGCAAGGTCTCGTCAGAGACTGGCAGGAATCTTGCTAACTTCCACCGCCGGGAATGCATGGTGTTAGTAATTTTGTGTACTAGAATTACCATGGGGACTCTCGCTCAGCGAGGCTTTTCTCCTTGAGTGAGCTCGAGCCTCCTACATCCCTTTCTGCCGATTCCACTGTAGCAGAGAGTTCTCAAGAAGATTAGCAACAACCAGGCTCTAGTCATTATTGTAACACCAGATTCTGCACAGAGAGGATGGTATCCTGAACTCCTGACTATGAGCATTGGTTCTTTGATTAATTAGACTGTCCCTTCTGGAGGATTTACTGTCAAAACAACAGAGCATCGTCCTGTTCGTAAACTTCCACAATCTTTTCCAGACAAACTGGTTCTACAAACATGTGCCTTTTTCCTTCCAAAAGGGGTTCTACCCTTCCATTTTGGCCAGACCATAACACTGCCGATCTTTCTTGCTCTGAATCACCATTCCAAAAGGAGAGACTTCATCGCCTGAACCCAAAAAGATCATTCTCATTCTACATTGATTGGACTAAGGAACACTAAGTGGGTGATCCACTCTTCCTTAGGTTTAACAGAGGATAGAAAGGAAAGTATCTGCAGATAATAAAACTCTAAAAATGGATCGTACTCTGTATTAAAATCTGCTACATATTGGCTAAAAAGCTACCACAAGAGGTCTTGCTTGCTCAATCTACTAGATCCAAGATTGTGACCAAAGCGTTGGCTCGCGAAGTCCACGTCCAGCTGATACATGGGCGTTTGTGCACATGTTCACCAAGCACTACTGCCTGGACAGTCAGGTCTGTTGTGACAGGAACTTTGCCTGTTTAGTCCCCCAGGTAGAGACTCTGTCTAGCCGCAGATTCCCTACTGACCTGCGCCACTTTGTGAACAGATTTCTTCATATAGGATAACCCATATGGGGTCCTTGGTGTCGGCACACTGGTACATCAGCATCCTTCATGGCTCCTTGCTTCATGTGCAGAAATGTTGAAAAAGTAACTGTCAGTGCAGTGAGGCACCATGCACATCACTTCTGATGCCGACTATGTGCAGCCAATCAATTCCACCTACCGTCAAGCCGAGTTAGTGCTCAAAGTTTCCGTATCCTGCCTGATGCCCAGAGAATATTGAATGGTAAGGATCTCTACCAGATTGTCACTTCCAGAGGATTACTGTCGGACAGACACCATCAGCTCTTCGACTACTTTTTGGAACACCCGCTTACTTGGAGCAATATGAGGTGGTTTAGATCCCATCTTATAAACATTTCCAGACTGGATATGTGGATTCACTGTTGAAGACTTCAGAACCTCTTTCGGTCAATTTTCTTTCATTAAAACTTGCTCCTCAGACACAGCCTTTGTGCAGAGTGATGTTTCTCTCAGTTGGTAACTGTAGCCCTATGACTACTGTCTGGCCACACTTAGCGTTCCCCTCAGGCCACCGAACAGTTTTTCGACTTCTCATGACCAACGACAGGTCGTTGCCTATGCACACGTGCTAGATTAGTGTAATACTAGGACCAAAGTAAAAGCCACAATGCCGGTTTCAAATACATTTAGGCCCTTAGGACAGGGCTGCACACCTGCTTACCATTTTTTTTTTTGTAAACACATTTTATTGATATTTTCCACAACAATCGCACATCTTACTATTAACTCCTCAAAGAGAAAAGAACCCCCCCCCCCAACCCTCGTTGAGACAGAGGATCGCCATAGGAACCGAATAGTCTTCCATTGTTGATTGTCTAGCAACCGAGTCCAAGCAACATGTTCTCAGATAGCTTATACTCCTATATAAAATCACAGCCTACAGTCCCAACCATTAATTACATTAAATTATTTCAGCTCCTCGGTCCCCCTTCCAACCCCAACCACTTGTTTCGCTTCCCCCTCCCCCCGGTGTCGGTGTGTTCTAACTTGTCGACGAATACATTTCACATGGAGTGTGTGGCCTCTGATATTTTTGATATTTGATATTTTGAGGGGGTATTTCTAAAGCGCAGCGTTCGCTCCGAAGGGAGCATCATGGCTCTGAGAATCCTGAATGCCCGGTTGAAAGGTGGCGCGAGGGAGGCTAGATGGCGGCTCTGGTCCAGTCGTCGGGAAGGTTAAAAATCCACGTTTTGAGAAGTTTTCTGAAAGGCTTCTCTAGGGTCTGTTGTCTCAGGTGTTTAGGCATGCTGTTCCATGCTTTGATGGCCAGGGCGCTTACAGTTTTCCCACCTTTTAACTTCAAGTTGTGCCTGGTGGAGGACATGAGATTGTCTTGGGTAGAACGAAGGGAACGACTCGGGTTATAGTGTGGGAAGCGTCTGGTTAAGTATTTAGGGCCAGTTTTGTTAAAAGCCCGAAAGGCAACGGTAAGTATTTTGAAGAGTATTCTCTTCTGGAGGGGTAGCCAATGCAGGGTATTTAGGGCTGCAGAGATTGAGGATTTGCGGGGTAATTTTAGGACCAGGCGGGCAGCCGTGTGGAGGACGCTTTGGAGCTTGGACTGAGTGGACTTTTTGGTCCCAGCAAGGAGGCCGTTACAATAGTCAACGCGCGAGATTATGAGGGCTACTGTTACAGTTTTTCTGGCCTCAAGAGGGAGAAAGTCGAAGAACTTTCTAAGAGATTTGATTATGCCGAAGCATCTGCCGGCAACAGTCCTGGCATGCTGGTCGAATGATAGATCAGAGTCAAAAAGTACACCGAGGTTTCTAGCAGTAGTGACGGTCTGGGGAGGGGCAACAGAGTTATCCGGCCACCAGAGGGCTGGGCAAAAGGAGGTGTTCTTTCCGATGGGGAGGATCTCTGTTTTGCTAGAGTTACAGCGGAGGTGGTTAGTGTCCATCCATTGGAAGACTGCAGTTAAGCAGTTTTTAAGATTAAGCTCAGCTTTGTTTGAGTTGTCCTCTAGGGGTACGATCAACTGAGTATCATCGGCATACGAGGTGACAGGTATGCCGAATGATTCAATCAAGGTAAGGAGTAGGATGAGGTAAATATTAAAAAGGAGGGGACTCAGGATGGACCCTTGGGGTACTCCAGAGGAGACCGTTTTCTCCTTAGATTGAAAAGGGCCGAGGGCGACAGTTTGGGACCTGTCGCTAAGGAATGATCTTATCCATGATAGGGCTGTGTCTGAGATCCCAATGTCCATCAGTCTGTTGATCAGGATAGTGTGGGATATGGTGTCGAACGCTGCCGTGAGGTCGAGAAGTATCAGAATGGCTTTCTTCCTCTGATCTTGCAGCGTTTTGATTGTGTCAGTCAGTTCAATCAGAGCAGTTTCAGTAGAGTGTTTAGGCCGGAAACTGGATTGTTGAGGATGAAGTATGTTGTGGGTTTCCAGGTAGATTTTGAGTTCTTTATAAACTAGCTGTTCGGTTATTTTTCCCAAAGCAGGGAGAAGGGTGATTGGGCGAAGATTGGTCAAGTCCACTGGGGATTTGTTAGCCTTCTTCATGAGTGGTTTGACAACACCCTTTTTCCATATGCGAGGGACAGATCCGGAACTGAGGATTCCCCCCCTTCGGGCGTGTCAGTGTCTTTCTGCGGTTCATTGTGTTGTTCCTGATCTTCTCGTGACTGCTGTTCCACCAGAGAGCGGACCGGTTCTCCTCATGCTCGTGCTGTTTCCAATCCCTTCTCCATTGCGCCAGCCTAAGCCTGACTGCCTCTTCTGTGCTAGCCCATTTTAACAACTCCGCTCTCCATCTCTTGCTGCTGGGACCTTCACTAGAATTCCAGTGCATTGTTATTTCTCTTTTCGCTAGCACCAGTCCCATGTCTACAAATTTACTCGTCGCTTTCGTTTTTGGGGGTGTGTGGGAACCAGTGTAATACACACGTAGCAATGTCAAATTCTAGATTACGCTCTGTAACCAAATTCAGGAGATCCCACACTTCTCTCCAGTAGTTCCCCAGTCTCGGACATTCCCATAACATGTGTTCCAATTCCACTCCTATTCCAGCACACCTGGGACACACCGCAGGCTCAACATTAAAATATCTCATTATCTTGCCCGGCTTCAAATATGCCCTATGTATTCTAAAAAAGTGTACTAGCTGAAAATGTGCGTTCCTGCTGCTTTTCCATGCTCTGCTCAATAGTTGACCCCACGTCGTATCTGGTCTAGGTTTACCAAACCCTGCTTCCCATTTTTTGTTTTAGCGTGTCGAGCCGGACCAATGTCTCATTCAGCATTCTCGCGTAAAGGCACGTAACAGCCTAAAAAGTACCCGCCGCCACTACCACGTATTGGCACGCCATCGCCGTTGCATCTTCCGCCAGTCCCCCTTTCCAGTGCTTTTGTAACGCACAGACCAGGGCAACATTCATCAGGAATCCACCCCTAGGGAGGTCATATCGCTTCTGCAACGCCTGATACGAGAGCATCACACCGTCTTCATATAGATCTCTGAGCACCTGAATCCCAGCTCCCTCCCAGACCTGCCAGTACGACCAGTCTCCCCCGTTGGGCAATGCTGTAACCATTCCCAAAGGGATTTCAGGGGCGTAAGGGTGAGAGACACCTGCTCGCCGGTGACTCCGATTCCAGCACAGTCTTAGCATTTTTTCCTCTAGGGAGAGATCCCTGAGGTCTAACCGTTGCTGTAGAACTATGAAGGATAGGATATGCCTCTGATGCCCCTGCCCCGCAGGTCCTCCGGTCCCCTAAATTCCTTTGCCGCCGCTTTTGTAAGGAGCTGAAGCTGCGCCGCTAAGTAATAGAGCTCCAGATCCGGAACCGCCAGCCCTCCTTCTGCTCTTGGTCTTATCATTGTCTTCAGCTCTACTCTACGCCTTCCTGATCCCCAAAGGAACACCACCACCATGGACTGCAATAATTTGAATAATGAGCCAGGAACCCATACCGGTAATGTTCTAAATAAATACAACAGCCTAGGGAGGGCAACCATTTTCAGCAGAGCTGTCCGCCCCATCACGAACAACGGCAGAGTACTCCAGAACGCCATGCTCCCTTTCAGTGCACGTATACACCTCCCTACGTTGCCATCCAGAATATCATCTGCTTCATGATAGACCCTTACCCCTAGATAGTTCAGGCAAGACGATTCCCATTGCATGGCCCGTGGTAGTTCCGGCGCCGCTCTCCCTGGCATTACTGAGAACAGGCAAGCCTTGGACAAATTCACATTTAACCCGGAAATGCGAACAAAATCCACCAACAATCTCGTTGCTCCCTCTAGTGCTCTCCCTTCATCCGCCAGGAACATAAAGTCATCTGCATAGAGCGAAATGTGTTGTAGTTCCCCCCTATATGGCAAGCCCTCATACCACTGTCTCACCCGGGCGCACGCCGCCAGCGGTTCTATCGCTAAGGCAAACAGCAGCGGGGACAATGGGCAACCTTGCCGAGTCCCGCGGGCCACTACATACCCGGGCGATATCATCGTCCCCACTTTCACTCTGGCCACAGCAGATGTATATAGCACTGTTGTCCAGCCCACAAAGGCGTCTCCCAGTCCAAAACACCTCATTGTCTTGTAAAGGAACGGCCATTCCAGGCTATCAAAAGCCTTTTCCACGTCTACCGACAGTTTTGTCGCCATAGGTGATGTAACGAGGGCTGCCCCCATAACTCTTACCAACCTCCGTATATTCGTGGTGGTATTTCTAGTTGGAATAAATCCTGCCTGGTCCTCATGTATCAAACTGGTCATATGCTGCATCAAGCGCGTAGCCAGGATCCTACTGAGAATCTTGTAATCCGTGGACAGCATCGATAACGGCCGATATGCAGCCGTATCCGTGCCCTCCCGTCCCGGCTTCAGCAGTGGAACAATTAGCACCTCCCTCATTGACAGCAGCAAGTGCCCGAAGTCTCGGGCTTCTCCATAAACTTCCAATAATTTGGGCGCTAGTAAATCTATGTAATGTAAATAAAACTCTATTTGCAACCCATCAACCCCTGGCGTCTTGTTACGGGCCATGCCCTTAACTGTACTCCGAATCTCCTTGATCGTTATAGCTCTGCCCAAGTACGTTGCCTGCTCCTCCTCCAATTGTGGGAGCAGCAGAGTCCCCAAGAAGGAATCCATATCCTCTTCCCCTGCCTCCAACTTGCTCCCATGTAATATCTCATAGTATTCCTGGAACTTGGTCATTATCTCTTTCTGCGAGTACACTACACCCAAAGTCTCTGATGCCAGTGCCAATATTGGTGACCCCTGCCCGCTGCGTCGGGTTGGCCAGCCATGCCAGTAGGGTGCCCGCCATGTCCCCCTCTACATGGGTCTTTGCAAGGTAACTCTTATAATCAAAGCAGCACAGCCTCTCTACTTCCGATGCCACAGCTTCCTTAGCGTCTGTCACTTCGGCCTGCATTTCCGGTCTCTCTGGTCGCGTTTGTTCTGCCAGTCTCAATTTTAGTTCTGCCCTTTCCACACCCTGTAGCAGTGCTTTCCGTACTCCAGCATATTTGCTTATACAGATTCCCCTTAACACCACCTTAGAGGCATCCCACTCCACTGCTCTGGAGGAAGCCGTGCCCGCATTTTCAGCAAAATAATGCATAATCCCTCCACCCCCCACCCCCATCCCCCCCTTCCCTTCGGAACACAGGATCCTCCAATATTTCTCCAAGTTGGTACGTCCGACCTTTCCCTCGTCCAGTGCATGGTAACCATCAATGGGTTATGGTCAGATAGTGTCCTAGTAAGGTACTCTGAATTGGTTACAGTAGCCGCAACCGGCTGTGAGCATAATACTGCCGGACGTGTAGCTCGTGCAGAGACGAGAAATATGAATAATCCCTATCCTGCGGGTGGTGAACCCTCCATACATCCACCAAGTTCCACTTAGTCTGCCAATCCCACCTATATTTCGATAGTTTATGAACTGGGAAAAAGCAAGGATCCCTTGCGATCTATCCCGCAAGGGATCCACTATCGAGTTAAAATCCCCGCCTAGCACTATCGGACCTGCCATATATTGCGCTAACACACCGGAAATCCTGTCTAGGAAACGTGCCTGGTCCGCATTCGGTGCATAAATACTGCAAAACGCTACTTCTCTACCTTACAGACGCCCTTCGACTGCTACGAATCTTCCCTCAGAGTCTATTGTTTGCTCTAGTACTTGAAATGGGACTTCCGCCCTGATCCTACCAACCTACCTACCAACAAGGGTACGTGTATTGCTGCACTACTGCGCATTTCTCTGACCTGATTGCGGGGGGCACGACCTATGTGCTAGCACCGCGCTGCTTAATTACTCTGTGGGGGGCACGATTTAGGTGCTCTGACCACGCTATTTTTAACTTCATTTGCTATCGTTTATTTTGGTGCATTATGGTTCCGGGGTGTGAGACGATGCTGTAAGAGAGCAAAGGGTCACATTTTCGGCTGCCTGCACTCGTGTATTTTTTAAAAGTGCTTACATTTTAATAACGTGTGTGTCGATTACTGACAGTCACCTATCTGTGCTCTAACACTCCCCGGTCCTCCCCGAGCCCAGCTCGTGGTGTGGAGGGAGGTCTTCCTATCCCTAATCACTTCCGGCGGAAGCAGGGGTGTGCGGTCTAGTCATCCGACCGCCGCCTTCCTACTTAACCGATGTGCTGGACGACGCGCAGCGGACGTGCGCAGCGGGCGCGACGGTGGCGCGCCGGAGTCGTGCCAGAGTCCTGCCCGTCTGCGCCCGTCCGCGCCTGTACACGGCCCAGGGCCAGTCCTTATGCTTCAACTAATACTGACTCCAGGCGAACCTACTCTAAACATACTCTCCTGTCCCTTAGGACTCCACATTGCACTAATGATACCTCCTTCTCTCCTCAGCACACGCCCCTGATCTGTCCAGAGTGTTTGTTATCTCTTACTGCTCTTCCATCAACACTAGACATTTCGGCGTCCGATTTCTTATGCAAATCACAACCTAAACTCTCCTCACAAATTTTTTACTTTATTAGTCTGAATTGCAGGTCCCTCCCTAAGCATAGTAGAGATGTTTTTGACCTTCTCTGTTCCTCCCAACCTGATGCCCTGTTCCTCACGGAGACCTGGCTAACGGACCATTCCGGCCCTGATATTGCAATCGCTCTTCCAGATAATTACACCCTCTTGGCCAGTAACAGAAAGGGCAAGGACGGAGGGGGAATAGCCATTATTTTTAAAAAAACTCTCTCCTGTAAATGGGAGGATATCGCGATCTCTAATTGTGAGGCTGGGTTGTTTAAGTTGCTGCTATCCCCCAATCTCACACTTACAGGCGTTTTGATCTACCGCCCCCCTGGCAATGCCTCTTCATGGGCTACATCTTTACCAGAATGTTTAGCTCCTTTACTACTGATGTCAACCAATTTCCTCATTGTTGGTGATCTAAACATTCATTTTAACGATGCTACATGCCCAATTAGCACCAACTTACTGTCTGACTTAGCGGCCATGAATATTACCCTACACAACTCAGACCCTACCCACAAGGCGGGCAATCTGCTCGACCCTATTCTATCTAATTTGGATGCAGTATCCTGTAAGCTCCCCTTACCTGTCCCGTGGTCTGACCACTTTGTACTAGAATTTTCCATTTCATTTGTGCACTCCTTTAATGACCTAGCTATCGCCCCTAAACCTAGAATGACCCGCAACTGGAAGAAATTAGATTCCAGTAAATTCAACTCTGCTTTGTCTGACTCTATACCACTCACTGAGATCAGTAGCATTGATCAAGTGGACGTCATACATCACTGGCTTACATCTGCTGTAGACATCTGTCTCCCACTTCGTAAGCAGACATTTAATATACATCACCCTCCGGCCCCTTGGTTCAATGATCAACTAAAAAAAGAAAAAAACAGCTGCAAACATCTTGAGCGGAAATGGCGCTCAGATTACGACCCTCAAGCTAAACTACACTATAAAGCTGCTCTAACTAAATACCATTCTCTCTGCAAAACTGCCAGAACTGAATATGTTAATTCATCCATCCTGAACGCTCAAAATCGTCCTAAAGCTTTGTTCAAGGTAGTACAGGAAATCTCGGGTGCCACCAGTCAACCCAAGGCCCCTTGTTTGGATAAATCACAATGTGATTCCTTAGCAGATTTCTTTGTCTCAAAATCGAGAGTATATACTCCAATTTTGGTCCATCTAATGCTTGTCCAGTTTCTGAACCTTCTGCTTCTATTGCCGCAGACTTCTCTCAGCTGGAAGGGGCGGAGATTAAGGTCTGGGATCCACTTACTCCTTCCATACTAATTAATTTAGTGAAAAGTATTAAATCTGGTTCCCCTCTTGATCCCTTCCCTCCTCAAATCTTGCTTACCCTTGACCCACCCTCCCTAAAACTCATAGTGGATCTATTAAATACTTCTCTTAGGGAGGCTAAGGTCCCCAGTTCCTGGAAACATGCGATGGTTGTACCATTGCTCAAAAAGGCCAATGCTGATCCTAGTATTTCTGCCAATTTCCGACCAATTTCCCTGCTTCCAGTTTATTCCAAGATCCTGGAAAAACATATAAATAAGCAACTTACCAGCCATATTGAATCTCACAACATTCTACATCCCTCACAATCTGGTTTTCGTTCTTGTTTTTCCACAGAATCCACTTTGCTGGGAGTCTCTGAAACCATTCGTCACCTGGTTGACAGAGGGGAGACCGTGGCACTTATTCTATTAGATTTAAGTGCCGCATTTGATACGGTCTCCCATCCCATTCTGATTAACACTTTAAAAACATCTGGCATCTCTCACTCTGCCCTTGAATGGCTCATTAGTTTTTTGTCCGATCGGACATTTCAAGTCTTTTCGGCTACATCTATGTCAAAAATTCACACATCTGCATATGGTGTCCCACAAGGCTCCATCCTAAGCCCCCTTCTCTTTAATTTATATGTTCGACCCTTAGCGGATATTGCAGAGCAGGCAGGGCTCTCTATATTCTCATATGCAGATGACACACAGATTATTTTTTCCCTCTCCACCAGTCATCTTTCCACTACATCGTCCCTCTGTCACGGACTTAATAATATTGCCTCTTGGATGTACAATAATAAGTTAAAACTGAATGGAGGGAAAACGGAACTCCTCCTATTTGGCAACAATCCTGCCTTATGGGGACCCTCCCACTGGCCTGTTCAAATGGGCACTTCTCCCAACCCTTCGAAAACTGCTCGTAACCTGGGAATAATATTCGATGATCAGCTGTCCATGAGACAACATGCCGTGAGAGTCTCCTCCATTTGTACAACCATCCTCAAATGGTTGAGGAAAATCACCTGGATGCTCCCTCTTGAAACCCAGAAAACCGTAGTCCAGGCGCTAATAACATCTCGCCTCGACTATGGCAATGTTCTTTTTCTGGGTGCGGGCAAAGAGGTCATTCGGAAACTACAAACGGTTCAGAACATGGCAGTCCGTCTCCTATGTAACCTACCCTACAAATCTTCCACTTCCTTGCACCGTCGTAGTCTTCACTGGCTAAACATTGACAATCGATGCAAATTCAAGGCTCTTTGTTTTGTACACAAAATTAACACTGGCAAAGCCCCCCAGTATTTGAAATCTCTTATTCATCCGTACCTTCCTTCCCGCACTCTCCGTTCATCTAGCCAACATAAACTTCTGATCCCCAGGACGAAAAGAGCTAGAATGGGAGGTCGATCTTTTGCTTTTCTGGCACCATCCCTGTGGAATTCTCTTCCTCTATCCATTCGGATGGAATCCAACTATCTAAAATTCAGAAGGGATGTCAAAACGTGGCTCTTTGATCTTTAGTTTCTGCTACTGTACATTCTCCTTATTGGTTTAGCGCTGGGAAACCTCAGGGTAGCTGTGCGCTCTATAAAATTAAATATAATAATAATAATAATAATCCAGATCAGTGCCCCCCTCGCAAATGCCGAATATGAAGTGTTGAATACCTGCCCTCTCCACCTGCGCTGCAATGCCAGTCCCTCTGCCTTAGTAAGGTGCGTTTCCTGGAGCAACGCTACGTGTACCCCTCTCCTAACTAAATATGCATGTATCTTGTGTCGGCGTGACATCTTGTGGAGACCCTGTACATTCCATGTGATGCAACGCAAATTATGCGCTGCCCCCATTGTCATACCACAATCGGCTCTCCTCCCCTCGTAATGAACAGAACACACCGGCAGGTAACATTTCCCACCCTTCCCCCATACCCCAACTACGCCCCCTCCCCCCAAGAACAGGACCTAGAACAACATTGCTAGCCCCCATCCAAACCATTTCAACTCGTAATTCACAACTAAGCCTATCGGTAGTCACGCCTTATGGGCTGTGGGGAGGACTTTGAGCCAGCGGGTGACACTTGCAAACTGAGCTGCCCCTGCTCCCATCCCTCCAACAATAACAGCTAGCCCCCCAGAACCCCCGCATTGTGTCAGGAAAATTCAAGTGCGGCTCGCGGGGGTCGACGGCTCACCCCACCTACCCAGCTACCCAGACAACATCCCCCAGGTCTCTGTCTAGCATCCACTTTACTATAACACAATGCCTGCGAGCGAGTCTCCATCTCTGGCCCCAGTTTTGCCCACCCAACACCGTGGAATGGGCCATTACTCATCCAGGAGTCCGTCTGCCATCGCCGGAGTGACCTGTGTCAAGCTAATACTCTCCGCTTCCAAGGCCTCGGCCTCTGATTGGGCCCTGCCGTTTTCTGAGTCGGTGCCCTCCGGAGATTGCAGCAGCGGTGCGCCCGACAGAGCCAGTACCGCATCAAGTGCTTCCTGTCTTTCCAGTGCAGTCTGTGCCTGTGTAGGCTTCCGCCGAACTTGTCTCTTAAATCGGAGGCGTTGCGATTGCCGCTGAGGGAGGCCTCCACCCGACTCATCGTAGCGCCGCTCATTGCGGTCTGTTCCAGCTCTGTAAGTCTCTAGCCACGCCCAAGCGTCTTCCGAAGTGTCATAAAACATCGTGGCACCATCTAGCATTATCTTTAACTTTGCCGGGAACAGTAACGCATATTGAATGCCTTCCGATCTCAGTTCTTTTTTGATTGTCAGAAAGGAGGCTCGGCGGTGCTGGATCTCCCAGGTATAATCCGGGAATATCGTCACTTTACTGTTGTCCATGTGATATGGACAATCTGTTCTGGCCTTCTGGAGCAAAAGGTCCCTGTCCCGGAAGTGCAACAATTTGGTCACCACTGGGCGAGGGGGGCGCCCAGGGAGCGGGGGCTTAGCTGGCACGCTGTGTGCCCTTTCCAGCGTATAGAAAGGTGAGAGCTCCTCCACCGCCACCACCGTGCATAGCCATTCTTCCAGATATTTCACCATGTCTGCCCCTTCCACTTTTTCCAGCAGACCCACGACTCGTATGTTGCTCCTCCTATTCCGACTTTCGGCGTCCTCTGCCCTCTTTCCCAAGACTTGTATGAGCTCTACTGCGTCCGCCATTTTGATGTTTAACTCCTTATGGGCTGGCACCACCTCCAACAGCGCATCCTCGGTTTGTTTCACCCTATCAACCAACTTGGAGTGGTCAGCTCGCAGGAGTCCCAACCCCGTTGCCACCTGCGCAATGCCCTGCTGCCGGGCCATGCGTGAGTCCGTAATCGCTGCCAATATCTTGTCAAACTGTTGTTGCATCCCGGGGTCTTGAGACTGGCCCGCTTCTTCCGTATCAGTTTGTGATCTGGACTCCTCGTCCTGTGGTTGTTGTCCCGCCCCTGGTCTCCCTCTTGGCTTCCTCATAGTTTAGGCGCTGAAGAGTGTACTGATGAGAAAGGGATCGCGCAATGTCCCAATCCCCCGATACAATACCAGTGGTACTCAATCCCCTCAGGCCAGGTCGGGCTCTTCACACCAGCACAGATGATACAACAATAAGTCCAGAAGTTTCCACATCGTAGGGTCTCTATTTCCCCTTCCTTGATGGTCTCAGTACACCACTCACCTTATTCCGCCATAGTCGTTCAACAGAGCATTACTCCCACTGTCTCATGCCACCACTGCTAATGGGATCTCCGTGCTCGCTCCCCTGCCCATGCCACATCTGGACGTCGTAGTTGGGCCGATCCACCTAATCCAGCTCTTGTACATCTCGCCTATCCATGGCGTGCCCAGGCTGGGCCTCCATCCGCTCTGCTCTTTCAGCTCGAGAAATTAGCCAGGATAAATTGTGGGCCCCTCTTCCTTCAGGGGGGGTAATTCCCGTCCAACCCACTGTTCAGGGCCGCGGCGACTCCTCCAGTCACCAATTCCCTCTCCCCCACCCCCACCACAGCACGCAGGTCGCGGCCGTCCCTTACAGCCCCGCTGCCCGGTGCCGCTGAACAGGCCGTCCCCACTCTCCGCAGTAGGAGAGAGGTACCTCCGGTCTGCCATTCGGCCCACGTCCTCCGCTCTTTGCCCCCCCACGGGACCGCTCCGTCCCCCCCCTCTCCTTCTCTCGATCACCGCTGCCTGCGGTGTATGTCCGCCTCGTCCGGTGCACCAGGGCAGGATCCCCGTCTATGTGGCAGCGCCGGTCCGGCCCTCCGTCGTGTGGCCTCCACGGGCGAGCCACGATTCATCTGTGCGCTTTCCTCCGCAGCGCGGCTCGTAGCCTGTCCCCCTTCTACAGTGCTGCCCTCTGAAGGCTGAGGCCCCTCACTCCCACTGGGCAGCCGCGACCTATGGCAATCCACCCGTGCAGCCCGCCCACTGGGTCTCGAGGCTCTCAGGTCGTCAGGATTTTTGGGCTCCGCAGCAGGAAGTCCCTTCGACGGCCCTCCGCTTCTCTGAACTGCTGGTCCTCTTTGTGTGTCTCCGGCTAACAGCCCCGGCTAGTCCCATAGCGATGGCCTTTGTTCTCTGGCCGACCTGCCGCCATTTTAGTTTTTGCCGCGGCAGACTGTTTGGGGAAAATCCGGACGAAATCCCACAACACACGGGTCGGCAGTCGAGGATCAGGAGCCTGGGCAGGTCCGCGCCCCTGGCAGCCACACATTGATCGCGTGCAGTCCGGGTGGCCAAGCATTTACAGGATCACCCGGAGATTGAAGCGGAGCTCGGCGCTCACACAGCCAGCTCAATCTGCTTCCAAGCCACGCCCCTTGCACACCTGCTTACCATGCAGTGGACATTGCCATCCCATCCCCCAGCTCTTATTAGATTGTCCGATTTTCCTATGCCCAGCCTTTTCATCCCTTCCTTCTTGCTTCCTTGATACTATGTTGGTGGTGAATATGGATTACTACTCTTGGTATTGACACAGCAGCATTATTCTACTGACCTCCTCTCAACATTTGAGAGGAAGCGTTTCCCTCACATGCTCACACTAGGAGATAAATCTTTTTCCAGTAAAAAGAGCCCATAACCAAATTGAATCTTTCATTTTCATTCTGGTACCATTTTAAAATTACTTACGGCGTAAAAGCACTAACTTTCATATAAGCATTTTTTGTCCACAGCAGCATGTCAATAATTGTTTTAGGGACATACCCTTTATACAGATAAGATTTATGGGATTTGCGGGCTTGTGTGTGTCCATGTCCTGAGCCTGCATCTTAAGTTGCACCATCCACAGTCTAGATTTCCTGAGGACAATCTGTTTGTATCTGTTATCGATCAGGTATCCTCGCTTCATACAGAGTAGTGAATACTATTCAGACAGGTTTTCCTCCTACTAAGGACATCCACACACATGCAGTCCAAGGCAGAGTGGATTCTTTTGCTTATTTCACTGAATGTTATTTCCAAACTTATGCTGTACACAAGTTAGGCTCTAATTTTTTAACTATATCCTGGCAAGGTTTTTTTTAATCAGACCTGCATTCTACCTAGGATTCTTTTTGAATCCTTTATACAGAATAAAGAGGACTGAATCTAAATGTGTATATTTAAATGTCTCATAGCAGTAGCTCATGTAGCTTGTCCTTGGTGCCCTTCGATAAGAATCCCTGCCTCCCTATGACAACTCTGATTATTCTCCATAGGTGGTAATTAGTAGAGTTTAAGGGTGAGCTAATTGTTTAAACAGTAGCTCTAAAAAAGGTGTATACGTTGGAGGAGTGTGGTGAGGTTACAATGCTCTGTGGTGGCTTTTGGACATTGGTAAACAATATCTTGTTTCATATGTTTTTCTGCAGGAGATGATCTTGGCGGACAAGGATTTTGAGGTGACTTCAGAGGAGGAATTCATGGGAAGCTATCCATCAGACCCCATGTTGTGTAGTGAAGCTGTGGACGGGAGAGTTCCGCACTCCTTGGAGACGCTGTTTCACCAGGCGGGCTGCAGTGGTGCCAACGAAGCCCTGCTAGTGGTGCTACATCTGCTCATGTTGGAGACTGGTTATCTACCTCAGGTGGTGTAGAATTAACACCTAGAAAAATTAAATCTATGATGTATAGGGGTGACACACCTGGCTTGTAAGGAGATAGCATTGCACTCTTCAGATGGCCAGTGTAGCCACTAGATTCATGCTCAAAGTCTGAGGGTCCTAATGCTACCTTCTTCTCCTACTTTACAATCTTTTTGCTTCCCCAAACCCAACAATGTTTGCATACCATTTACCCGCTTAAGTGCTTTTTTAGTTTTAATTTTTTTATCTTTACCTCTCCACCACCTCTCGCCTTCCCTCTCTCTTCGGGTGCAACCATGCTAAAAATTACATTGCTGGGATTCCCTTTTTTTCAATTATTCTCTTTTTCCCATACCTCTTTCTCTTCCTGTATTGAAATTAACAATTTGGGATAGCTTTTCTTGTCTCCTCTGCTTAAACCAAACCCTCTTTCCTTTTCTCCCTCCCAACTATAACATCAAGTCGTCTTCCCATGGACTGCACTTTCTTGTTTCCTTCTACCTTCCATGTTATAACCACTAATCTTCTCCCCTGTGCAATTCCTTGAACTGTACACCCTCCAACTCTCGCTCCTTTATTTTTTGCTCCCCATTTGAAAACTATGATCATGACAGCTTCTCTCTGCAATGCTGTTTTCCCTTTTCATAATACCTGACCTCCCCCCTTTCCCCACCACACTGCATCCTGTTGCGCCCTGCCACTCATACATAATTGTCTACTTCTAAACTTCATGTCTCCTTATTTCCTTACTCTGTATTTGGCTCTCTTGTCTCCCATCCCACTGTCCATACCTGAGCCCGCATTTCCTAAGTTTCCTGCCACTCAACATGCCCCTTTTATGCTGGCCTTCGCCCACACCCTTCGTCTCCTCCCTCTCGGACATACCTTCTTGTCACAGCGTTGTATCCTCCCTCTTCTCATCCCAGTGGTCTGAAGACTGAGCCCGCTTCTCCTGACTATGAACCTTCCTTCACCTTCCACTAGTCTGTACTCTCATATCTTAACCCATGGCCCATACCCTCAAGCCTCCTTTGCTTGGATGTTTTCACTACACCTTCTTCCTGGGCAGCTCCCCAGTTTCTTTTCAACCTTCATTGACCTGCACGTCACTTTTTTTCTGATTAGTGGTCTGTATTATTTTTATTTATTTTTACTCCGACCTTACTCTGTTGCCTTCTCACCCAGACCACACTTTGATCTCAGCCCGATTTGCTCACTCTGTGTACCTAGCTTGATGGAATGAGGTAGAAGATTGTGCTCATGTGCCCTAGTATCTCATTTTCAAGCTACTTTTTGTAGTGTGTGCTTTATTCAAGCCTAGGTTATATTCCTCACAACAAAGAGGGCAGTGATGGTTAGATATGTAGTAAGGTTTGACATCCTCGCTCTCCACCAACCACATTGTCTAGTGTAGCTTGTAGAGTACTTAAGCTTGGTACACAAATGTTTATTTGCAATCTTCTGCTAACATATTCTGGTAATAATAGCTCATATGATTAACTACTGTAGCTACAAGTCAGACTGCAAACACACTCTCTAACAATTTTTGTGTGTAAGCTACAAATTACACACTACACATCACTAAAATGTTTCCCCCATCTTTCGCTGTGCTCAGGGATGTGAAGGAAAAGCTGTTTCGATGCCAGAGACTTGGCGAGGAGGAGGTGTTTACAAACTACAATATACACATCCTTTGTGTGATGACGGCTCCGCCACGCTCACCTGTGTGCCCATGGGAAACCTCCTTGTAGTCAATGGTAAGGTTGCTATGCTTCCAATGAAATCCCTGCAGTGTAGCAGTGTAGATAGGTATTCCCTGGGTGATCTCTGCCTCTAAAGCACTTTCCTAACCTTTTCACACATCCAGTCGCGGAGAGTCGAGCACCACATTTGCCTAGTACTAGCACTGTCTATTAAGCTCATCTAATAAGACGGCTCTGTGCTCTGGGAATTGTGGTTTTTCTTTCAGATATTTTTTTTATTTTAGATCCTTAAATATGGATATTTCAGAGGAAAACTGACCCAAAAGATAATGCCTGTTCACATCACAAACTATAAAATCTACAACATTTTTAAGATCTAAAATCTTGAAAATGCTCCCTCGTTGATATTATGCAACCAATTGGTGCTCGGTTATACTTAAATGCTACGGTAGGGGATTATGTTTTTGGTTTTCGAGGCACCTTGATGCTTTTAGGTTTTCAAGTTCGGAGACTTCTGTCTCCAGTTTAGCCAATGAAGATGATAGTTCTTTAGATAAAGCCCCCTCCTTTGTACAAACCCAGTGCTGTTAGTAGGTTTGAAAGTGCTAGCTCTTTGTTATGTATTTAAAAAAAAGGAAATCGGGGTTCGTCCTGAGACATGTTTGAACATGAAATTCAAATATATCAATCCATGTTAAACTTCTAATAGCCTCAAAGTCACTGTTGACACACGTGTTATTTCTTTATTAATTGCCATGTTTGTAAGTGCTTTGTACCATAGCAAATTTGTTCAAGACCATTCTTCCCCTGATTAATGTGCAGTAATCTCAGCAATGTATATAACATTCCCATGTCTTGCTTACGTTTTCTGATCAGCAAGGGCTATTAACATTAAATGTAACAATATTTTAATCATTGTTTAATCTCTGAATTATCAGAGAAGGGTTGAATTTAACAACAAATAATGGGCCCTGTCACTAATACGTTGGTGAAAGGGATCATATGTAATGATCTGACATAACTCATCATAGTTATAAAATGAATTACCTGTGCACAAAAGAATACATGCTTCGTGTCGTCACCGTCCATTGTCAAGCAAGTGAATTAAAATGCTTGCTACAGTGGTTCTTGCAGAATAAAACAATTCATGGGAATGGACATCCAAACTTGAATAGGGCCTGTAAATGCGAAATGCGAAGGCGCAGTTTCCTAGATTGGGAACTAAAGCAGGTCTTCTCGATTTGGAGACCACCTGTGTGCCCTGTGGAGGACAATGTATCGTTCGATATATTACACTGATTACATTTACTCAGGTCTATATTTAATGTATAAAAGTTGTGCATCTATTTGCTCCTTGTCCTAAACATGGGTAAATTCTAATTTGATGGCAGAGTTGCTTTTTGCTGACCTTCCCAAGTCCTACAATCAAAGAACCTGTGTAATTAAAGGGGAAAGTGAACGTAAGTTTGCAAAAGTAATTTCAGACTCTTATCTGAAACAGAAATTCAAAATGGTGACTGGTATAAAAATAAATGTGAGCGTTCATTTGTAAATGACATTTTCAAAAGGTGCTTGGCTTAGGAAAAATAGCTGTGGTGGGAGGCTCCTTCCTTTGGTCCTCTTCATCTGGTTTCCCACCACCCAGCCTATGGTGGTCAAGAAAGTGAAAGCAGAGTTGGAGAGTAGGAATCCCAGCCACTGTCTAGCCCCCACCTGTTGAAGTGTCAGGTCATTTTCAATCCCACTATGGTGTTTGATGCAATAAAGATGGATGTATATTGTCCCTAACTGAGTGTTGCATGTTTCAGCCACTCTGAAGATTAACAATGACATTAAAAGTGTGAAGAGGCTGCAGCTGTCTCCAGCAACATACGTCAACGCCCTTGAACAAGGTAAAGAATACTGCACTGCTTGCAGATGTTTTGTAGTGGAGAACCATTAAATGTGCCTTGTGGCTGGACCTTCTATCAAATTTCGATTACAGAAAATAACCTGCATTTATTTGTGTGTCATGGACATTAGTGTAGTAAAATTTTCACTGCTGCATGCTTTGCAGAAAGCTATTACACAGAGAGAGCCCCCAGCAGATCTCACAAGCTCGCCCGCTCCCACCAAAAAAGCAGTGTCTTTCAGTGTTGTGGTACAAGCTATTCCACCCCCTTTTTCTTTCCCTTTCGTCCTTAGTATATAATGCTAAGAAAGCAGTGAGTGTAAAATACTGTGCTACCAACACGCTTACAACCTCTCTTGCTGCCTCTTGAAGAAGTGGGTGACATAAACATTCCTACTGTCTGACACTTTTAATGCTTTGTTAAGGAATAGTAAATTGGTACCATTTTCAAGATCTCTACCTTTTCCCCAGCTGCTCAGAAAGGCAGTGGTGACTACTGCTGTTCCACTAACCTCCAACTTCTTCTTGTCCTCCCAGCAACATAGCCAACTTAAAAAAACTTGCAGTGAATTCCTTGCATGGAATTGACTTGACAATAATATTGAATTATATTCTGTGTTTCTGTGATAATCCTTAACTGGTTTTTCTTTAGTCTTCTCAAATTCAGGACAGTTAATTGTGTTGTAGCGAGGTTACCATCCTTTTGTCTCAACCTTCTTTGGAAATAACCATGTGTTTTGAGCTCCCACTAACAAGAGCCAGCAAAGCCTTTCCCGATCCACAGTGGGGTGAGAATGGTGTGAGGCTTAAAGTTTGGGGTGAGGGGGAGATGGGGGAAATGTACCCCATCTATTGCATAAAACAATTCTTGAACCGCCAGAGTAGAAATGCAGTAAGCATAACTTTTTTTCCTCATTAACCTTGTGCTTTTTGTTTGTACATTTTATTTGAATTTTGTTTAGCAGATGTATATTGTCAGAAGGCCTCCAGTGTGAATGTGTAGACCCCAAAGTTATCATAGAGACATTGCTCCCTACCTCTTTAATTTGAGTTGCATGCTCATCAAACCCACATGACACTGACCTTCTTGTTCTTTCGGCAGAAGAAAATGTTGCTAGCATCTACAAAGATCTCCAGAAGTTATCAAGACTGGTCAAAGACCAGCTGGTGTATCCTCTGCTGGCTTCTGCTCGGCAAGGTAAGCCTGATGCATCGTAGACCTTGGTATCATAGTAGATATGTTTAGAGATGCGTAAAGTGCAGATTATACAACTTCAGAATTTCTTGTGGCAAGCTCATTGCTAAACTAGGTGAAGACAGGCTACAGTCTGAGGACATTTCTGAGTAGAAATAATGTCTTCTCTGCCATTTTAGTGTTTTAGAAGTGTAGGTACTTTACAGACCATGTCATTAACAAAAGACAAAGAATATTCTTTGGGACGGAGCTTACTCCTCTCTGTTTACAGATGTTTACTCCAGAGAACACAGATTTTTGGGAGAGAGAAAAAATAACTAATTTACATACCTCCAATTACTGCATTCGGATTGAGTGAGTTTAAGCCTCCTCATTGATTGGCTAGTTCACTCCCCTAGTCCGCTAATTCCACTTTTGTATGCTTTTGAATGCTTGTATGTGTTATTTTCTGCAGCGTAAACTCAGCTGAAAAACCAGAGGCGCCTGCACAGGCTCTAATGCGAAGATATATTCATGGTGAACATAGTCTGTGGTGAGCTGGGTTCTGAGATTGGAGTTATACGGCATGTTTCTTTTTTATTTTTTTTATTTTATTGCTTACAATGCAACATAAACCTACCATATTTAGACTGTTGGATCCTTGGATGATGCGCAAAGGAGATGAAAACATCTCCTTTTTCAAATCGCCATTAATCCTAAAACATTGTGTCTTCTAAGGTCCCATTCTGAGGCTAAAACAAGCTGATAGTTTATGAATCCCGTGGAATTCTTTCATTGAGGAATGTTTACGCTTGGATTTAAACTCCAAAGGCTCTCATTACAAGTGGGCTGATAAATTTCAGTGTGCGGTAACTCTTGTTGCCCCCCCTAACCCCATATCGAATTGAGTTTTGTGATCAACAGGTGAAATGTGCCTCTATTTATTAGAGAAAAATGGCTGATATATACAGCAACAGGCATCTTTTGATGCCTTAACCCCAAAAATCCACATGTCACCCCCCCCCCAATCCTGTGAAAGATGACAGTTCACATACCTAATAAACACCGAACTCCTCGGTGATGCATATTGGGTTTGATAATTTACCTTATCCATAATTGCAAACTTGTGATGATCCTTATGCTGCAGTTTTCCTATGTTGCTAAAAGAGGGCCAATGTTTGACATGTGGCTTCTCTGCAGACATCATACAGGAATCTGTTTATCAAAACTGCTACAGATGCTAGCTTCCCTATTGTTCAGTGAACACTTTGATTACCAGGCAATGACTTGTTCGCCAGGCAGAAAAGGGCATTTAATACATGTGTAACATGACTAAACCTCCAGTATTTCCAAATGTTGGCCATAACAGTTGTTCCTTAAAACTTTTGTGCGCTATCATCTACATGGACAATATTCCTTTTTTTTCCTACAGCTCTTCCATGCACTGCCGCTAGAAACAAAAAGACAATGGGTACACATATGTATAAGCTCCTTCTGGGATACAGATTAGGCAATATAATGATTGCTAACTCAGAGCAACCAATGGAAAAGTTGACTGTCCATGTTAGAAATGCCAGCCTATATACGCTCTTTTCAAGTCTTCCGTCCTGACATCAGTGTTGCATAGTGGGTTGGGGAAGTCACTAGAAAGATATAGGTTTCCCCTGCCAAAGTCAAACCGGTACATTTCTGTTTTCCTGTGTTACTGGTTGCCATTGTAATAGGAAACAAATACAGGGCTCTGTAATAAAGTGATACACAGATCATGAGAAACCAGTCCAAACTGCTGTAACCTGTCACTCTTGGCTACATGGCCTTTGAAAACTGTACAACAGTTTAAATGATGCACTGCTCCAAGACTGTACTTGACGATTTAAAAAATTCAGATGCTCTGTGTGAGGTAATGGGGTGTGTTGTGGTTCTACAACCTCACTGTGTAATACACTTACCAACCTCTTGAGGACCATTTGGTTTTGACTATCAGACCATTTGCCCAATCCTGGGTGGCTGTGGCACTGAGAAGCTGGGCTTACACATAAGAACAAGTGTTAAACATTTAACAGCACCAAAACAATTGAAGAAAAAAACAACACTTGAGAAATCCGACACCAATTTTTTAAAATAGACAGTATTTTTATAAGATTTTAGACACTAGAACGAAAAAAATCCACTGGAGGGTTTCGGAGATGTGGATTTTACAAGCAATAATAAATCAGTGCATTTTGGTTTTACTGCGGTTGGTTTGAAGTACTTGGGGTGAC
Source organism: Lissotriton vulgaris (assembly GCF_964263255.1). Classification (NCBI taxonomy): domain Eukaryota; kingdom Metazoa; phylum Chordata; class Amphibia; order Caudata; family Salamandridae; genus Lissotriton; species Lissotriton vulgaris. Next base: position 158,177,978 of record NC_141686.1, on the reverse strand, counting down.
CAACTCTGGCAGGGAGATAGTCAGGGGGGCCAGAAAGGTCCTCCAGTACAGAGACCTTTCCAGGTATAGCAGTCCTTCAACAGTTTCAGGCACTTTATCTGCGTTGCAATGGATCCCTATGGAATGGACCTGATGCAAGGGATGAAGGATGCTGATGATGCCCAAAGGATGCTGTGTATGAAATGCAGTAGACATGGGTCTTCCTGCAGATATTCCTCGGTCCACAAAGTTTGTGAGGGGGGGTCCTGTTTGCAGGGTTGATGTCCCTTGAAGTCCTCTCCAATATCTGGCTTAAGTCCAGTCCCCATTTAACTGCCAGTCTGGTATTGTAGATGTCACAGGCCAATCCTTCCTGGGTCAGTAACTTCCCTTCTGAGGGTTCCAGCAACTCTACGACTGCATTCCTGGGCTCAGGCAACTCTGGTGAAACTCTGTGCGCTAGGTCTTTGTCGTCTGTGCTGCATGGCAGTGGTGGTAGTGGCTTGAAGGCTTTGGACTACCAACGTGCCCTGGCACACTTCTTTGGCTGTTGCATTCCTGGTGGTTGTCTAGAAGTTCGACCACATGGTCACTTACCCAAGGGTTTACACAAAATCCTGGCCAGACGTTTGCCAGCTCTGTCGCCTTCACTGTAATGCCAGGCACGGTCCACCCTCTCCAGATAATGCGTCTCTTGCAGCGCTGCCTTCTCCTAGACCATGAGTTTGCTACGGGTAGACATGAGCAGAGAACTCCCACCAGATTTGAAAAAGCATAGTTCCAAAGTGTGAATTTCTGCCCCCAGACAAGACGGGTCCAACCAAAGTGCCTTAAGGACCCCTGCCTATTTAGCAACACAAATCCTGCGTGTGACCACCTTAAAGGGCTCCCACAGGGTGGACATGGAGTCTTCAGATTGAGAATTATGTTTGAAGTATTCTATAATGGCCTTCCAGATTTCACCTAGGAACACCTGGTCTTTTAGTGCACCAGAGGGGAGCCACCAAGAAAGCACATGCAGGACCATGACCATTTTGGGCAGGCGTAGCTTCAGGAGCACTGGGTCATGATTACACAACCTACATTGGAGATGCTGGACATGGAGTGGTCCAGGAGACTGTCTCTGGTGGCCAGCCAGAAGTTGATTCTGGACTAACTATTGTGAGTGGTTGTTATGCATTTTCCCTCGGAGCTGTTTGTGTGGGATGAGCGGCAAGCTAAATGGTGCATGATAATCGTGCGTAGTTGCGCAGCAGCTTGTGGCTGCGGGTGGCGCGTGATCACGAGATCTATCTAAACAGGCATCCAGCACCACGTTGAAGTCCTTTCTCCCCCTCACCCCATTCCCCCGCACTTCCCCAGGGTCCTGCTTTCCCACTTGTCTCCAGACCTCCGTACAGACAAGGGTATCGTCCGTCTTGGGCCCATCCACCACACCAATATTAGCGGGTGACCCCGAAGGACTCCTTCTAGGATGACATACTGCCCCAGTGAATCATAAAGTGTGAAACTTGCGCTCCAATGCAGCCCCTTCCTGAGCATCATCGCAACTCCACTTGCATAGTTTTAGTAGCAGGCTCCATGTTTCTTACCAACTCAACTCACCCTCAGTGAGTGGCGCCTGTCAGATGTAACTACTGCAGTAGGCAGATATCAATGGTATGTTGCTGCAAATAATCAAAAACTTGTTGTACCTTCCATCAGCCATTCACGCCCCTAATATTCTACGTTGAACATTTAGTGGGCGCCATTAAGGGACAAATAAGAATCGAAGAGATCGTCCGTAGTTGGTCAGGTGTGTTGTTTATAGAGGCAGTCCTGACTATTTGAGTTTTGCTATATCAGTGGATCTACTTCCAACAAACTTAATAGCCCTTAAGAAAATAAAGATGCTCATCTTTAAGGGTAAAACAAGGGCACCTCATACGGCAAGAGAATTGTCTCAGAGAAAATTGGGAAACTTTGCAGCAGGAGAAGTTAGGATAAGGAGGAGCGAAAAAAGAATGTTGATGGGCAAGGACGGACTCTTCTCAAAATAAGGCTTTCAAATCTCATCAGGTTCAAGAAATCATAGATGGAAACAGATAAAGCATCTTGTATACTTAAGTGGCTCCCCATTAGGAACAATGCATCTGCCTTTCCAAAATGTATTGGCTAGGCTGAAAATGTTAAAGATTTCAATTGCAGCACAAAGGATAAGTTCTGCCGATGGTGTCCCATCAAAGGGTCGACAAAGATAAGGACATGTTCTGTTAAGGCCAGGAAGAGCCTTGGGCCTGAGCCCATGTTCTACTGCAACCCACAAGGTAAGATAAAATCAAAACCATCACCCAGCTCCTGATACTGCCAGTCCACCCAGTCTCGCCCACTTGAAGACGACCCTCACATAGCATTCACACAACACAACAACCCAATCTCATACACATAACATTAACTACAATACACCCTCAAGCTACAGAACAGGAATTCCAGCTCATGCTCATTAGTGCTTGTTCTGTAGTACTCCTAGCTCTAGTCATTATTATTATTATTATTATTATGTTTCTTATATAGCGCCAGAATCGACCCCCGAAGGGGTATCTCCGCGCTTGCCTTGGGATCCCGTCCTGGCTTTTCCCTGTGAGATAGCCCCTACAGGGCATCCCCAAGGTGAAAGCCAGGCATCCCGCCGCGGGGGGGGGGCGTTGTGGAGATTAAGCAAGCTTAATGCCCAGAGTTGCAGAGTGTGAACCCATGATTAGGTCAGGCACCGAAGCGAGAATTATCGAGTCCATGGACATTTGAGCTCAAGACCCTGCCGCGTCAGGAATTGAACCCTGGTCCCGGGTCTGACCTCTGCTTCAGGGTCTGCCTGCTCTAACCAGTGAGCCACACTTCTCCACAGATTTCACAAGCTTCACACCTTCATTACAGAAACCTTGTTCACGCCTCATATTTGAACATCCCAGATGCCCTTTCCACAGGCTACAGCATCCATCGTGTGGACCTCACACATAAGAAGGGAGGCGGCCTAGCTATCATAAGTAAGCCCTACTGTTCCTGCACTCTTAAGCAAACAACCAAACCCACCATCAAGGAACACATTGCCAAAATATAAGGTTGACCTGCTACCAGCTCTCCCTTCTAAAGGAGGTCAAACCAGTGCTTCCAGAAACCAACTTCAGTACTGCTGTTAAAGCCCTCGTATACTCTTTCATCTGGCAGGGGTGTGGTGGACTCCCAGACTTCACACTTGCACCCCTTAGGGGCATCCTACATGCCGCAGCACATCACATCACATCCAGGGTCTAAAGAAATATGATAACTTCACCACCATTGGCTCCCCTTTCTGGCCCGCACCATCTTCAAAAGCAGCTGCATCCTTTACAAAGCACCCCTGCTTATCTTTTTGACCGGCTCACCATCTCTGGTTGAATCTGCAATCCTACGGACTAAGAAGTGTAAAGGGGGGGAAATACAGGATTACAAGCATTTCCATTTATGCACCTTAGATTCAGAACAACATTCTCTTATTCTTCAAGAACGACCCAATGCTACTGTAATTTAGGAAAAATGTTAAGACTCTCCTCTTTAAAGAACACTGCATCAAATGCATTCATTATTTACAACCGAGCATCCTCTCCTCTTACTTGTTGAATCTGATACAGACTACTAGCCGCAGATTTCTTAACGTAGAATTATCCCCAGGCGTGAGACTGGATCTGGATTTTTTTTGCCCAGAATCCCTGCGCGCCAGGGGGACGGCATCACGCGGCTCCGCCCAGGCGTCATCCTCGTACGTGACGTCAGCGAGGTCACAGAAGTCCCGCCCCGGCACGCCTTTAGTATTTTTTTCCTTTTCCGCGTGCAACTCTGATACGGTTCATGCTCTGGGCTGGTTTAGGCCTTTCCTTCGATTTTCGTGTGTTGTGGGAACAGTGCGCGGATGCCTTCAGGCTTGAAGATGTGTTCGTCTTGTGGACGCTTGATGTCGGCGACGGACCCTCACCTCATTAGCATGTGGTGCTTGGGGGAGAATCACGGCTCCACTGATTGCGAGGCGTGCCAACAGTTGAAGCCGAAGTTGCCGCGGGAACGCCGGATGAAACTTCTCTCAGCCCGCATGTCCAGATCAGCTTCGTTTCCTCGCTCAGCTTCTTCGGAAGGTTTTCGGAGCAGCCGTCATTGGCGTCGTCCTCATCCCTCTCCTGTGCCGCAAGAGCGTTGCTCCCCCTGTCGGAAAGTGTCGCAGTTTGTCCCCGAGGGCTGTTTTCCGGCCTTTTGGGGGTGTGGGCTATCCGTGATTGATGCGGCCCCGCATATCGTCCCCCTATCCACCGTTCCCCGGTGAGGGGGCGTTGAGTGCCCAATGGAGACATATACGGCGGCTCTTTCTCCCTTTCGGGCCTGTCCCTTTCCCGCTCTGCTTGGTTTAGGGGATGGCGTCTTAGTTTGCAGCCGTCCCCCACGGAGGAGCTGCTTTTTCCGCCGCGAGGCCCTACGGAGGCGGGGTGTGGCTTTCGCTTGTGCTGTTTCCACGGCTGTGGGAATTTTGCGCATTGGGAGATCTGGCTGCCCATTTCCCTACGGATCATCTTTTGGAGGTTCTTCACCAGGGCTCTGATGGGAGGGAGCTGCTGCTCCCCTTTGAAGGTTCGCTCCATTCTTCTCTGATGGGGATCTGGGGGCGTCCCACCACAGGTTATCCGGTGCCACAACACCTTCTGCCACAACACCTCCTGCACCGGTACCTTCCAGCACCGCGTTACCCAGTGTGTCTTTCCCTCCACCCCTCTGCCAGTGGCCCCCTTTTGCGGACCGCCTTTACTTCCCTGCCTTCGCTCTTGGCTCCACCCTCCCGGGAGGCCCGCTGGCTGGACTCCTGGGGCCGCAATATGTTTGCCTCGACCAGCGCGGCTCTGCGGGCCCTTAACACTTTGTGTGTTGGCGAGGGTCACATCTTGCTTGTGGGACTCGGCGGAGCAGCTTCTCAGGAGGGTGCTGTTGTTGACTTGCGGCACCATGCGTTAGATGGCCGGGAGCTGGTGGCGTTAATTCTTCGCTCCGCTCCAGACATCTCGGAAGTGCTTGGTCATGCCATGGCTTCTTCTGTTGCCCTTCGCTGCCATGCTTGGCTTTGCAATAGAGTGTTCCCGGAGAATGTGCGGGATCGGCTGGTGGATCTTCCCTTTGATGGCACCCTCTTGTTCCACGCCCTAGTGGACTCAGCCATCCGTAGCTTCTTGGCGGGGCTTCAGCCTCCTCCTACTCATCCTCTTCTTCCTCCTCCGCTTCCTCCTTCTTCTCCCCCTCAGTGACCTGTGGGTTGGTTTGGATTTGGTGAGCTGTTCTTTTGTTGGGGAGAGTCGCCCCCGTTGTGTGATCTGTGTGCTTCATATGCCTGAGAGTCCTCTTTGTTGGGACTGTAGCTCTGTTGGCTGCTGGCCAGCCCTTCTTGTGTGAGTGTTTTGTTGAAGGTTGTTCACACCAGGTTGGCACTGAGACTAGGCCTCCTATTCTTCTCTTGGCTGCTTGACAAGCTTTCTGCTGTTTTTTTTCTCCCCGTAGCTCTTTCTGTTGTCCTCTGCTGCAGAAGTTTCTTCCTAAGAGGGTTCCCATATTTGGGACTGACATACCCTATGTGGGGTACTGGTACATAGATTGTTGTGTGCTGGTTAGTTTTGGTCACCTTCAGGTCTCTGCCCTCCGTGGCGCTTATGTACTTGCAGGTGCAATTTCCTTGTGCTGAATGTTAATGCCTGGTTGTCACACTGAGGTGTCCTTCTCTGCGGTTGCTGCGCTGTTTGTCGGGTCTGACCTGCTGTCTGCGGCCTGGCGTTGTGACGCTGGTTCTGCTCCTTTTGGGTCATGTGTGCGTACCCCTCTCTGTGGTGTGTCTGGTTCTTCTTCACCTTCATGTTTGTTGGCTTGGGGGTTGGGAAGGTTCTTGTGTTCTTCCCTCTTTTTGGGCGCAGCCTGCCGGTCTTCCTGGGTTCCCTGGGCTGTTCTTACTTCTTTCGCCCTGTCTCCTTGAAGCCTCTGGGTTGCTCCTCTGCCTCTACTTTGCCTTTGGCCTTGGATGACGGTTCTGTAACCCTGTAAGGACGTGGTTGGCCTCCCCTTGCCTTGTTTCCTCTGTGAGTGGAATGGGCTTCCTCTTTCTCCTTTTCTTCTTCTCCTGCCCTCGTGGGATCGGTGGCGTTCTGCTATGGGGGGTTCCCCTTGCCTGCGGGGACATGGATCCTCGCCTTGTCTGTTGGCCTGGTCCCCTGGAGGGCCCTCTTTTATGTCCAGGCCTGTGGAGCCCTTTCGTAGACCTTCCTTCCCCGTGCGTATGGCTAGGGTATCTATACTACGTTAAGGAATCTGTGGCTAGTAGTCTCTATCAGATGTACGAGTTACTTACCTTCGGTAACGATGTATCTGGTAGAGACGATTCTAGCCGCAGATTCCTTAACGGCCCGCCCTGCCTCCCCGCTCTGCGAGGACCTTTGGCTTGGTCTTCTGCACTCGCCTCCCTGTGGCTTCTGTGAGTACATTCTTTCGCTCTTTTGACAGGATGTTTGTTCTGTTCTTGTTCCTTCCTCCTCTTGATTCTTTGGAGGATGGAGTATAATGTTCTCCTGTGCCCCTCCGCTCTGGTTCGGGTTGGGGGCTTGCCTTCACTTTCTTCCCCCCTTCCTCTTCCCTGGTTGCTAGGGGTACTGGTCCCTCTGCTACCTTCTAGGTTGGGGTCATCTATTCGTGCTTTGCCCTTGTTCCGGGGGGGGGGGGGGGGGTTTGCTGCACTCTGTGCTGTGGTTCCCCTGGGGATTTGTTGTTCCTATTTGTCTTGAAGCCAGTTTCCCCTTCGTTGTTCCTGGTTGGGGTTGTAGTCCTGCTGTATGTTGTTGTGACAATTTGCCTGTGTTCCTTGTCTCCATGAAAGATTTTATTTTCCGATATAAATAAAGTTTAGTGCTTGTTTAGTCTAATGAGATGTATGCCTAAGCAATCATTCCTTCAGGGTATGGAAAGTGATTTAATTCTCTGTGAAATAGTCACTTGGAGGATTGACAATGGCTAAGAGTATGCTGTTGTGTCCACAGATGGATGTGCTGCTAACAAGGATGGGATTTGTTCCATTTAATAATTCTCGGGTCCCGCTAAATTGTGATTTAGGTGGAAACTGTCTCTAGGCAGAATAGTGTGAGTGGAAGGTGAGGAGCTCAATTTGTTTGAGATTTTTGGTATCTTGAAGGATCAAGCAACATGATCTCTTGTAGATGAGGAGGCATTTTTTTGGCTTGCATGTGTGGTTTGTGTTGTAGCCTGCATCATGGTTGTGCCTTGCTGATAGCTTCTGCGTCATCTGCAACATCCTTCACTGAGAAGTGAGCGATGTAATGAGAATGTTCGGATTGGTGGTACAATTATGTTTGGTGCGATGGGGGTGCAGGGTAGTGTTTGCTTGTGAGTGTAGTGATTGCATGTGGTGTACTGGCTGTTTAGTACATGGTCTGACCCAAGCAGAAGTTTCCCCTCCTCTATTCCACCCCTTTACTACAAACACCCATTCCATGAGAACCAGAAGATAAAATCATGTGAAGTAATTGGCTGATGCGTTTCCCCATTCCCTACGCCCTTCTGCTGTTGCTGGCTCCCAACTAGAGGAAGTGATTGAATATTAACATTTGTATATTATTTTCATTTGTGTATAAAAAAGCCTTATGCAATAATTGGTAGAAAATAGATGGATGTGGTCTTGTTTGTGTTTCGACGGGTGCTAGCTAGGTGTTAGAACAATACTCTCATAGACCTCCTGGTTAATTAAACATAATGGTTTCAAAGAAGCTCTTTCATGTTGGACTGTATCAGATCTGCTTAGGATAGCGTGTCCGGTCAAAGGGCGTACCTGGCCTGAACTATCTTACAGTGTCTAAACCTATGATCTCCTGATCTTTGAGGAACCCTGTTTGTGCCTTACATTTTCATAAGTCACCAACTTAATCAGCACCGTTATGTTTCTACTAAAACTGTGCCATTTGCAAGTCAGCAAAATTGACACTGATCATATGTAGTGATGGAACTACGTCTCTTTCTTTGGATGTCGGAGCCTGAAGGGGGAGCGTTGGGCTAAAGTCAAACTTTCCATCCTTTCACCTGCCAACATTATCTCTGTAATACATGGCGCTTTAGAAAGGGCGCTCTGTAGCACTCTCCCATTCCTGCTACACCCTACCTCTCTCTCTTGAAGCAAGTGAAGAGAGAGCGTGAGAGATGACTGCTTTCTTGCAAACTGTATACTGACCGTACTGAAGAGAGCAGAAACTCTAGATGTGGGAATGGCTACATTGTCAATGCACTTAAGTGCCCTCATACAGAGCCTTTCATCTGCAGTAATCCGGCCTATCTTTGTAATATCTGTTACCATATTAAAAAAAGAAATGTAGCAATGGTTGATTGTAAAATTACAACCTTTTTCCTCTCTGTCCCTTCTCCCTGCAATTCTTTTTCCAGATCTACTCCATTTTCATTACCCCACTATCCCATTCTCAGTTACTCACCTCTTGTCTGTCCCTCTCACTTCCTCTCGTCTTTCTCCTTCCCTGGTCTTCACTGTTTTTTTCTCTACATATTTCATTCTAGACCTGTTTTGTACTTTAAATTATTTCCCTATTTGAATTGAAATGGTATTTCTATAGCGCATGGCTACCCGAAGGCATCCCAGCGCTTGTAGAGACCAGGGCAGATGATTTGCTGGAATTAAGGGAATAGCCACGTCTAGCCACGCGTGGAGTGGTGTGGCTCACGGGTTAGAGGCGGCAGACCCGAGAGCAGAAGTCGGCCCGGGACCAGGGTTCAATTCCCGGCGCGGTAGGGTCGTGGACCAGGGTCAGCGGACTCGACAATTCTCGCCTCGTAGCCTACTCTAACCTGGGGTCCCACTCTGCAACTCTGGGCATTAGCTGGCCTAATCTCCACAACGGCCCCATCAACGCCGGGGATGCCTGGCTCCACCTTGGGGATTCCCAGCAGGGACCCTCCCACAGGGAAAGCCAGGACGGGTTCCCCAGCGGTATACAGCGCCGGGACGCCCCTTTGCTGGGGCAGCTGTGCGCTTTACAAGTATACAACATTTATCATTTGAGAGATCTGCGGAAGGAAAGATAATTGGGTTTGGCCCGAAGAAGGTGTGGAAGAGAGTTCCACAGTTTTGCGGCATTTAGAGAGAATAGTCTGCCTCCGCTTCTGGCTTTTTAAATTTTAGGAACAGATGCCAGGATTAGTGATTTGGAACGGAGGGTTCTATTAGGCTCATACCGCTGTATGATGTTCTTGAGGATGGGAGGGCCTAGGTTAATTTGTGGGCAATGCATAGTGATTTCAAATTGATGCGCTCCTGGATAGGAAGCCAATGTAGAGCCTTAAGAGCTGGTCTGGCTGATTGAATTTTGGGAACGTTGAGCAGTAATCGGGCAGTCCGATTCTGGGTGGTTTGTAGCCTGGCAATGGTGGCCAGCGGGGACCCCAGATACAGCGCGTTGGCGTAGTCCAACCTGGACAAGACAAGGGCTTGTACCATGATTTTCATAGCCCCGAACGGTAGGATGGGGAGAATTTTACGAGCAGTTTGAAGAATGCCAAAACAAGTGGCGTCTGTCTTCCTAGCTTGAGGCTTGAAGAACAGGTCTTGGTCCAACCAGACACCCAGGCTTTTGAGCTGGGGTTTAGGCGAGGGGGCAGGACCTAAGATGGTAGGCCAGATTTCTTTCACATTGAGTGGCGAGCGATTTCCCAGGACCATGATTTCACTCTTGTCCCCGTTAAGTTTCAAGAAGGAGTCCCTCATCCAAGAGGCTATCTCTTGGAGGCACTTGTAAGGACCAGGAGAGTTACTGTCTGATTTGTTGAGTCCAATCACTAGTTGCGTATCGTCAGCGTACGTAACGATATGGATTCCAAAAGGAAGAAATGCCTCAGCTAGGGTGCAAAAAGAGTAGGGCTCAGCGAGGAGCCCTGTGGAACTCCACAGCAGAGAGGGTTTTCTTGGAGATAGCTTCGTTGTGGAAGACTTGAAAGGACCTATTCTCAAGGAACGACTGGAACCATGCCAGCGCGGATCCAGAGATGCCTAGGTCGTGAAGCCTTTGAATTAGAATCTGATGGTTCACGGTATCAAAAGCTGCGCTGAGATCGAGCAGCAAGATTACTGCTGTGCCGCCCGAGTCCACTACTTTCCTAGCTTCCTCCACAACCGAGATCAGGGCAGTTTCTGTTCCCTGAAGAGGGCGAAAGCCTGTCTGGGTTCGGTGGAGGAGATTGTGGGTCTCTAAAAAGGAGGAGATTTCAGTTCCCCTTCTTCCTAATATTTTATAATCTTCTCTCAATCACTATGCCTCCTTCCTTTTCATCCCTTCTGCCTCCGCTGTGCTTTTTATTTGCATCTCCCTCTCTGCTTTCCTTGACGTCTTCACATCTTCACCACTCACCCTTATCTTGCTCACATCACTTTTTTCCCCACCTCTGTCGCCACTTAATCTAATCACACCTGTTTCCTCCTTCCCACTTGTTCCCCATTCTTCGCCTTTCTTCTGTTGACCATATCTTCTTCTTTTCCTCCTGCCCACGTCTCCTTATTCCTAATAACCGTTTCCCCTACTGTTCTTGCTCTCCATGCAGCTTTGAACCTCCCTGATGTCTTTGGCCTGGTGGTGCTTCCCCTGGAGCTGAAGCTGCGCATCCTGAGGCTCCTGGACATGCAGTCGGTCATCGCGCTCTCTACCGTCTGCCATGATCTCCATGTGGCAACCAGTGACCCCTCGCTCTGGCGTTTTCTGTACCAGCGGGACTTCAGAGGTGACCAGCTGTCTTAACTTGTTTTGTAAAAGATACATAAAATAAATATATATCTGCTGTTGTGCTTAACGTGACTATTTCTCTCCAATAGTTTTATGAAATGGTTTAATAGATATTAAGTTAATATGTTTTGTATAATGCCTGAATACCCGAAGGTACAATTATGTTTGGTGGGATGGGGTGACCGAAGGTGTCTTGGCACTGCTTTGCAAGGGGCCAGTATTAGATAGGGCTAAGAAAAGGCGAGAGACAGGTTTTCAAGGTCTTTCTAAATTGAAGGAGATTTTGGGCTGATTTGAGATTAAGAGGAAGAGAATTCCAGATCTTTACAGTGCTGCTCACAAACTTTTTCTACCCCAAAGGGCTTACTTGAACGCTGGGACTATCACGTATGTTGCATTTGAAGAACAAAGTGATCTGGAGTGCCTACACTATCTAAAATTCTGGATAAAAACATTCTGGTCCAGAATTATGCAGAGCTTTATAGGCAATGCATAAGGCCTTAAAGGGAATTATTTTCCGTATGGGCAGCTAGTGAAGTTCACGTAGTGCTGTAGAAGCTGACTGAAGTTTGGAAGGCCAAAGATAAGGTGTGCTGCTGCATTGTGCAAGGTTTTAAGTTTTGTCAATTTCGGTTGAATGTTCATATAAGCCCATTGCAGTAATCCAATTTAGACAAGATTCGTGCCTGGACCGCGAGTTTTTGAAGATGGGGGTGGGGGATAAATGGCATCATTTTCCTGATAATATTACGAGGTGAAACACTGCTGAAGCAATTTGTTTCACGTGATTTCCAAAAGTAAGTCACCTGTCAAATATAACTCTGAGATTACTAACTTTCTCCTCTGGTGTAGGAAGGGAGCCTAGGTTCTATGGCCACCAATCTGAGGACCAGAATATACTGTTGTTACCAAACAGCAGACCCTCAGTTTTACCCGAGTTCAGTCTTAAGTAGTTCTTACTCATCCATGTGCTAATGTTTTCCATGCATTTGCGGAAAATTTCAGCTGTCCGGGAATAGTTGCCTGACACTGATACAATAAATGTTGTCTGCATACGACACCACTGCAAACCCAAAAGCTCTGATCAATAGAGAGGTGATGTAAAGATTAAACATCGTGGGGCTCAGGGATGTGCCTTGTGGGACTCCACATGGGAGTATGAAGGATTTTGACACAAAGCCATTTATGGCTACTTGCTGTTCTCTCTCCGAGAGGTAGGAGGCTAGAAGGGAGAGAGCAGCATCTCTGATGCCCAGGTCGTGAAGGCGGCTTATGAGGATCCCATGACTGACTGTGTTGAAAGCTGCCGAGAGGTCCAGAAGAATCAAAGCAGCATCAGCACGATCTTTGTTTGTTCTTATGTTTTCTGCTGCCATTATAAAGACTGTTTCGGTGCTGTGCTTTTTACGAAAAACGAATTGTGCTGTATCTAGTAATTCATTTTTGTTGATGAAGTCTGAAGGCTGAAGGTCTAGTGCTTTCTCTATGATTTTAGTTGGGAGGGGTAAGCGTGAAATTGGGCGATAGTTATTGGGATCTGAGAAGGGAGCTGTGCTTTTTATTTTTATTTTATTAAGGCAGAATAGAAGCCATTTTCCAGATTTTGGGAAATATTCCAGTGTGGTTGAATATTTTTTTTTTTTTAGAATGGGAGTGAGGTGAGCAGCGATCACCGCTGTTATCTGATTAAGAGTGTTAGGGTCACAGGGGCTGTCACGTGAGCCTGATTCAGTGCAATGAAGCAGTCAGAATCCTTGTTCAGAAAGAAGTGCGGAGAGGATATTGAAAAGCCCTTTGTTTTAATTCAGTTGACATTGACTTTCGACCTGGTTAGGCTTGACGTCCAAGAGGTGAAATACGAACAGACACAACACTTTTGACTGGAAAATTAACACAAGTGTATCGCAGAAGGTTTGATTGACAATTTTGTGTGTTAGGTTTGCTCAAGTACCAAGGTTCAGACTGCGCTGTTCTTTTGTTTGGGTGTCTAAAAGGGTGGTGGCATTTGTTAGCCACGTATTTTAGTTAGCGACCATATTGTCTGTATATGTTCCTCCGGGTGGGGGAGAGGATAGTAGAATATTATGATTTTCTGGGACTTTTTTGTGCCACGGTCTAACAGTTTTCCATGAGGGAGAAATGGCGATAGAACTAGGACCTCCGATAGATGTAATATCAAATAGTAGGGCTAGATGATCGGACCATGTAAGGGGGAGCCTTCCAGAAGAAAAGAAATGTATGGTTGGTAAAGATTCCATCAAGTGTGTGTCCGGCCGCGTTAGACGGGCAATTAACTATTTTTTTTCAGGGCAAAACAGGTCAAAACTGGTCATGATATCTATAAGATGGCTGGACTATTTGTCTGAGGTGTTTTCCAGATGATAATTAAAATCACCAAGAAAAGTGAGATTAGAGTAGTTTAGTCTGGATTCAAGAAATGAGCTAATACATTTTATAAACTCAGTTTTTGTTGTTGGAGGGCGGTAGATGAGAATTCTATTGAGTATTTTTTGCATTTAAAAAGTAAATTCTTCGTAGTCATCGCTGTGGGGAAATTGTATGCATTTAACAGTGTAGATTGTATTACAAATAACCGCGATTCCACCTCCTCTGCATGTGGGTCTAACCTAAATACGGAATATTCTGGAGGTACAGTAATAAGATCTGGGCCAGCTGCCGGATTTAGCCATGTTTCAGTTATAAATGGTATATCAATTAGATGTTGGCTCAATTAAATCTTGAAATTCCATGGTATTATTAACTAGCAACCTAGCTTTGATAAGTATGCATCCTATAGGATTGTCTGGTGATTTATTGGAGGTTTTCTGGTTCAGTGTAGCTTGCTCTTTTATTTACTCATTGTTTAAAGCGAGCTTGCATGATGTGCATACCGTTTTGTTAGGTCGAAGCCTAGCGTGATCTGCTCACATGCGCAGTCTCGCTCGCGAGATCTAATGATTTTGAGGAGCTTTTAGTTACAGGCTTTAAGCCCCACCCCTCTTTCCCATTGGATGGCGCCACCGTTTATGCTAAACGGTGGCCAGCCATTGGGAAAGAGGTTAGTGTGAGTACACTTTTATCTTTTTTGCCCGTCCCACTTGGATGGACTGGCCTGCTTTTTTTCTGCTGCAAAAGATTTGTTCTCTTTATGGGGCTAAATACATGGCCCCACAAAGATAATAAAAACCTTTTACTTCAGAAGAAAAGCAGGCGAAGAGAAAAGTCTACATCAGACAACTGCTTTCTCCTCCCCTGTCCTCGTTTCAAGCTCCCATGCTCGCTGCTCCTCCTCCTTTCCCTCCTTTCCCCTCCCCTGTTTCCCGTCTTCCTTTCCTTCCTCTGCTCCTGTTACCTCGCCCACCACGCTCTCTCTCCTACGTAACTGTAGTTATGAATAGAATTATCAAAATTACATTGATTCAAGTGCCTGAACAAACATGATCTTGCTTGTATGTAATGCTTAAAACGAGAAAGGCCCGCAAACAAGGGACAATTGTTTTGCTCTCTGTAAAACGTAGTAACCCTATTCAACGTGGATATCATTACTTCGGCACATGAAAGGGTATTTAAATATATGCACAGGAGTTGCCAACTCCAACATGGCATCAGGCGTGGATGACAGAGGCGGCCATGTTGAGGTTGGCATTCTTTAAAGTTACATTTTTACTCATGGGAGGGGGTTTCTGACGCAGGGCGCTTCGTGCGTGGAGTGGCACAGCTGGGGGTCAGGATGGGAACAGGGATGGCGGCTGGAAGGTGAAGCAGATCCCCAGGGAAAGGGCAATCTCTCAGACCCTTGGCGAGCAACGGAAGCTGGGAGATATGTGGACTTTAATAAGATGTGCCTCCGTTTGACGGTAGGAGGGAGGTGGGAAGTTACCCGTGTGTATTCTCCGGAGGTAGGCTCTGCTCTGCCTTGCTCCACTAAGGAGCCCGCTCCTATGTATATATAATGCTGGGGAAATAAAAAGCTGGTGGTGCTTGATTTCTTGAAGTGCGCATGCCGTCTGTGCTATAAGTAACCGCTGCTATTTCCATAGCAGATCAGCTGCTGTGAGTGCAGGCAGCATCGCACTGCACCAACACACTCGGGCAGGAGCACTCACTCCATGCATGTGTCTCGGTTTCGTAGATCGATGTAGTGTGCTTCACTTCCCCACAATCGACTCTGCAGAGTCGCAAATAAGTTTGCAGGGAACTCAATAGTATTTTGAAATGAGTTGAAATCCCCTCAAGTCTGCACTGTGCCTGTGTGTGAAGAACTCTAACTGTCTACATAGTGAGTGTACGTATCGCGGAGCCTGGTGAAAGATTTCACCGAATCCAGTGCTTAAAGTGGGCGGGCACGGAGTACCTGCACTTTATAATTTGCAAGGCACTTCTCAACAGGGGTGCAATACTTTTTAATGGTAGCATACTGTCACTTCCCAGATGCTCAGGGATAGTGAGTACCTGCTCTTTTATATTTTATTTCGAGCACTGTCCAAATCCGATACGTTTATTAAGAACATACCTAAAATTGGAATGCAACATGTGGTGCTAATACTACTGAGAACAAGTATTTTTCACCTAGACATACACAATCTGTAATGGTGTAGGATTGTTTGAAAACGTGAATTTACATTTAAGTGGATGCAGGATTTCGGGTTGGGGTTCTTAACATGCACGGAGGTTACATTTAATTTGAAGTCATGATCATTTTACTTGGCTCCATGCGCATGATTCACCAAAATGCTAGCAATAGCAGAAGGGACATCGTACACCGTTTGACCTTAATGACATCACAGGTGTGACATCACATAACCGTCGACTCTGAATTTTCCAACAAGGTTCTGTCTCACAACAATAAGCCTGATGACATCACAGTAAGTGAGTTCAGCTTGCTGCATTTATTAATGAACGCTGAAACTGTACGCTGTTATATTAATTAATTCATATATGTCGATATAGGTTAGACACAGTGCTTTAGATAGGATGAAAAGGGTCTCTAAAATGGGCGTGGCCAAAGAATTGTAAATAGCAATTTCTTCAAAGAAGTATAGGCTATGTATTTAAGGGCGTGGCTTAAACATGTAAACTGAAGTCATGTGCTTCACACAGCATGTCACCTGACTGGCATTTGGGTGCCTCTGAATTTTCTGCTGCTGCATCTAAACCTACAACACAACAACAGACAGTGGTAGAAGTGGGCGGGATCGGAAGGGCACAGCGTGCCCCTACTTATAAAAATTATTTAAGTTCGTTCCCCTACTTCTTTCTTTCAAAAAATCGTCCTGGGACGGCAAGAATTGACCTACTTAACAACAATGACTTTTTCATTCAGCTTCCTGGGGCGGCTCGCACTTCTTTTGAACTCCAGAGGCTGCAGCAGACCCTCACTGAGCTCTCACAGACTGTGGGCAGGCCCGTTGTCATTCCGATTGAGGCTGATTATCCCCTTTCGAATGACAATGTGCCACCTTCTACCTTTAGCATATCATGCTAAGTTAGTGATTACAGAGGAGCTTTCCCCAAACAGAGTACTGTGGGGAATTTGCCCCCTTGTGTAATTTTTCAATGTTATACACACAGCGGTGAACGGAGCAGGAGCGGTAAACTGGGCAGGAGCTGGCAAGAATAAAGCCGCTGTAACTTTTTACCAAATACGAGTGAGTGTCTCTTTATTAGTCCTAGTGACTAAACTGTGCAAATATATATATATATATATATATATATATCTCCACACGGGTTCTCACCAAACAGCGCCGAAGTATCGTATCACACCAACGCCATCAGAAAACAGCAGACCCAAAGGTTTCCGTGAGTAAATTTAGTTTATTCTGCAACACACGGACAGCATAACGTTTCGGCCTCCCAGAGGCCTTGGTCACATGGCATTCCAGAGGGGAATAGCAGAAATTTAAAGTGCAAGTGCAAGTGCAAGTGGCGTTAGCCAATCAACGTAGAAATATGTACAACGGTGTGATAAACATAGTAAACATACTACGTGTTAACTTAATGTTGAATTTAACCATACACCGCGACTTTCCAAAATACAAGTATTGGGATAAATCCTTAAAATATACATAGCCAATAATTACATTGAACACAGACAAATAGACAGGCATCATGCCTGTCTAACTGTAGTGATGTGAATGCAGCAAGAAGTACAATGAATGGGTAAATCCATTTGTAAACAACCCTTATCAAGATTATTTAAGCACACATATACATGTTGATCAATATATGCGTATAAATATATGATCCGGTCACATACCATGTAAACCATAAATTGTTAAATCTCTTGTGTAGTAAGGGTTCAGAACGAGGTATTGCATTGGCTTTTCTTATCGCTGCCGCAACTACGTTTTCATGATAGCCACGAGCCAAAAACCTCAATCTGCACGCTTCTTGCTCTGTTTTGTATTGGGCATCAGTACTGCATGCTCTTCTAATCCTCAGCATTTCCCCATAGGGGATGCTTCGGATTAGGTGTGGTGGATGGTGACTATGAGCATGCAACACTGTATTGCCTGCTGTGGGCTTATATTATATAGATATATATATAGATATAGATATAGATATAGATACATCTGCATATCTATCTATATATATATATATATATATAGATATATATATATAGATACATCTGCATATCTATATACATGCATACATATACATATATATGCATGTTATGTACATGAAAGTTTGAAAAACACTAATAAAAGCAAAGCTAAAAAACCACCTAATTACAAACAGAATTGCTTTAACTTAAACGAGGGCGAGATCTATTGCATTTTCAATGCTTGTTTAAATTCTCCCATGGCTGTAACATAATACAGGTTGGGGGCTTACCTACTCTCCAAAAGGATAAAAGTGCTTCTCTTGTGAAGGAGCGTTTGACTGGTTGGTCTGATGCCAAACAGGCAGATAAATGCAGAGGTAAGTTTGAGCGAGGAATAGGAATAAAGAAATGGAGCCAATAGAAAAAACAAGGTGACAAAAACAATATTCTCTTTATAAAGATAAACATGCAGCAGTCATACAATTTTAATAAACATTTGAAGTCAGATCTCACAGTTACCCTCAAAGTGAGAAGGGGAAACAAAAAAGGTGGTTTAGACGGCAATTCTTTTTCCCCACTTCCATCGAGCTCCTACCAACAAATGTGCACTTAACATCAAACGACCCCTAGCATTAGGATTCAGTGGACTTTGAGGATGACTTAACTGGTCCAGTGTCGCCACAAAGCATCCAATTGCAAAGAGCTAAATCACCTCCTGGTTTGTATGGCACCACAAAATGCACACAAATACAGTGATAAGCTCCAGCTGCTCTCCCCACCCCTCTCTAATGCAGCAAGAGCTGCATCCCCACCCTCACTTCGTCCTGCGTTTTGTGATGAGATATATAAGAAAAGGGAAAACAAGCGAGAAAGAACAAAAGGACAGCAGTCTTACAGCTGGTAACTACTGATAACTTGACCGTGTAGGTCATCATTGCTGACAGACTCACAGGCTGGTAGCACCATGTGGACCATCCGCATTGGCTGGCCCTGACGCAGGTTTCCCGCATTCTAGCATGCTGCCTGTAGGCAGTAAATCTATTTTCTGCAGACCTCACCTGTGACAATAAGCCCGAGCACTGCCACCTGCATTTCAACAATCATGTGGTACTTGCCGGATGTCCTGCTGCAGGGCAATAAAAGAAACACTCGAGGCATCCTGCACAATTTATAAATACAATGGTTCTTATAGCAAATATTTGAGGACATAAGGCTACAATGATTTTCTATTTTTTAATATCAGCTGTCGCTCTCTCCCTAAACACCAAGCTCATATCCTGGGTTTCCTAATAGATAAGAAACCGGATACAGTCTTTCTAATAGAGACATTGCTACATGAGGGCTTGGGCCCCGATGTAGTAGGTGCCCTATCATCCAGTTACTCTTTAATTAGAAAAAAACAGGCAACATAAAATAGGTGGAGGTGTGGCAATCATTTGCAAAACAAACTTTGAGTGCAAAATAGAAGATTTTACTGCACCGGATTGCGAAAGCTTACTTTTTAGAATCACACTTACACCCAAATTCACTTTTTCAGACATACTGCCATATCGTCCCCCTTGGCCAGCGGGAAAATGGGTGTTCTCTCTTCTAGATTTAGTAGCCCCTTATATTTTAAAGGCGGTTAACTTTACAATTTTGGTGATTTTAATCTTCATTTAGAGGACTCAAATTGCCCTAAAATCACCTCACTTATGGCTGACTTAGGGAGATGAATTTGCGACTGTGCAATTCAAATCCCACTCATGCAGCCGAACATTTACTGGACCCCATCTTTTCCATTCTGCCTGAACTTAGTAGTCTCCTTCCCCTCCCGCTACCCTCGTCTGATCACTTTGCTGTTCCGTTTACTTAAAGTGGTCTCCTCTCATACTCCGCCTTGTACGGCGTCTGAATGAAAATCTAGAAGTTGGGCTAGGCTTAATGTTACAACATTCAATAAGATTTTGGCCAATAGTAGACCTAATCTCAAACAAATTTCCATAAGAGAACAAGAGCTTAGAAGCAGTAGTTGTATGCCTCCCCCTTTCAACTAAATGCTCAAACAGACATCTGCCTCCGGCTCCCTGATTTATGGTTAGGCTTAAAAGATAAAAGTCCAAACGTAATATGCTGGAAAGGTGTTGGAGGAAATGCTACAATGAACTACAAACTAAAATAACATATAAAAAAACCTTTTAGCGCATGCCACAGTTAATGCAAGGCGTCCAGCGCAGAATTTTTCCGACAAACAATGCTACAGTCACAAAATTGCACTAAAACTCTTTTCAAAGTAGTAAAATAACTATACAGCACTAAAACTGACAAAGGCTCCTGCCCTTTCCCCTAGCAAATGTGAAGAACTCGCTCTTCTTCATCGACCGAGTTGAAAATATACACACAGTGTTACAAAGGGAAAACACATTTGATACCAAAATCATTCGATGTTAGAGAGACTCCTGCTATATCTGATCCCACAAGTAATACTAGATTTTCCCCCAAACTGGACACTTGGGGCCCCTATGGACTCTACCTTTTTCAATCACCTTCTCCTTAATATCAAATCTGGCTCCCCGCTTGATCCCGTACCATCACATGTATTAGAGCAGGTGGATCCCTCTGTTCTAGCAACGATAATTGAGCTCCTAAATGCCTCCCTAAAGGACGGGTTAGTTCCCCACTGATGGAAACACACTATGGTCCTCCCTCTCTTAAAGAAAGCCAATTCTGATCCCACTATCCCGTCTAACTTTCGCCCTAGTCAGTTTCTCCCTATTTTCTCAAAAATTCTGGAGAAGCATGTCAATGGTCAACTGGTCTCTTTCATCGAAAGCCAGAACTTTCTTCACACCTCTCAATCAGGTTTCAGAGCTGGATTCTCTACTGAATCCACACTGTTGGGGGTTACTGAAATGCTAAGGCACCGTGTAGATGATGACAAAACTGCGGTACTCATTCTATTAGATCTTAGTGCCTCTTTTGACACAGTGTCCCATCATACCCTGGTGAGAGCCCTGCAGTCACTAGGCTTGGACGGATTGACTTTAGAATGGTTTTGTTACTTTCTTCACCCCTTCGCCGTGGGGCTAATCCCCCCGCGGCGCTGGTGGGAGCGGGGGCGCGCGCAGCGCCACGTTGCTGGTAACGAGCTCGGCTCGTCACGCAGCACGGTGGCGCTGTGCTCATGACGAGCTGAGCTCTTCATGACCATGCCCGTTTTCGTGGAACGCTCAGCACAGCAGGGGAATTATACCCGCGTGTGAGCGCCCTGCAGGTCATGACGAGCTCAGCTCATCATGAGTACAGCCCACCGTGCCTCATGACGAGCTGAGCTCGTCATGAGCATGGAAGGTGTTAAGGACCGGACCTTTCAGTTCTCCTCAGCAACTGCCTGTTCCAAGTCTTATGCATCCCCTCAGGATTCGGTGCTCAGTCCCCTGTTATTTGACATATATGTCTGCCCTTTAGCGGAGGTTGTCAAATGCTTTACTCTCCCTTTTTATCCTATGCTGACAATACACAGATTATCTTTTCCCTCTCCCCGTCACAAGGATATAAGCCCTCTGACCTGAAGCTAGGATTGAGCAAACTTGCCTCTTGGATGCATAATTATTTGCTCAAATTAAATGGAGATAAGACGGAAGCTATGATCTCAGGCAAAAGACGCGACCTCTGGGGACCACAACATTGGCCCCAGCCGAATAAGGATCTCTTCACATACTAGTGAACAGTGTTTGGAACCTGGGTTTCTTTATAGATAAACATCTATCGATGAAACAACAAGTGGCTTAAGATTTCATCCACCTGTTTTGCAATCTTGCAATGGTTCAAGAAGATTCTATGGCTTATTCCTCTCTCAGCCCAGAGAACTGTGATCCAGGCTCTTGTTATTTCAACACTGGATTATAGTAATTTCCTCTGGGAGCAGATAAGAAAACCATCCTGAGGCTGCAGCTGGTGCATAAGGCAGCAGCAAGACTTCTTTTTCAGCTGCCTAAGATTTCCTTGGTCTCGGGGTGTTCACGAGATTTCCACTGGTTGACTGTGTCGAATCTGCTGAAATTTAAGGCTCTGTGTTATATATATATATATATATCAGCCAGTCTTTCTCCAGGTAAGGACAAAGGATATATATATATTCACTGAAAAAACCATAGGTTTCACACCAGTTATAGTTAGGAATTAGCATTTAAAAAACCTATGAAATTCACTGAAAAAACCATAGGTTTCACACCAGTTATAGTTAGGAATTAGCATTTAAAAAAAACCTATTAAATTCACTGAAAAAACCATAGGTTTCACACCAGTTATAGTTAGCTGGAAATTTTACTGACATAAAACCATTGAAATTCCCACGTTATAGTTAGTTGGACTCACTATAACTTGCGCGCCTGCAATGCACTGCTGATGACGTCACATATTACATCACTCATCAATCAATCAATCAATCATCGCATTTATATAGCGCACTACTTACCCAGTGGGTCTCAAGGCGCTGGGGGAGGGGGATCTGCTACTGCTCGAACAACCAGGTCTTGAGTTGCTTCCTGAAGGCGAGGTGGTCCTGGGTCAGGCGGAGGTGGGTGGGGAGGGAGGTCCATGTCTTGGAGGCGAGGTAGAAGAAGGACCGCCCCCCTGTGGTGGCTCTACGGATGCGGGGGACGGCGGCGAGGCGTGGCTGGTCGATCGAAGCTGGCGTTTGGGAGCGTAGAAGTTAAGGCGGCTGTTGAGGTATCCTGGGCCTTGGCTGTGTAGGGCTTTGTGTGCGTGGGTGAGGAGACCGAAGGTGGTTCTCTTGTTGACCGGGAGCCAGTGCAGGTCTCTCAGGTGTCCGGAGATGTGGCTGCGGCGGGGGATGTCCAGGATGAGTCGTGCTGAGGCGTTCTGGATCCGCTGGAGTCTCTTCTGGAGTTTGGCGGTGGTTCCGGCGTAGAGGGTGTTGCCGTAGTCCAGACGGCTGGTGACGAGGGCCTGGGTGACCGTCTTCCTGGTCTCGGTGGGGATGACATGGTCAGTGACATCACTCATGACTCGGGTCCAGAGACAAGAGAGATGGTCCCAAACATACAACCCCAGTTTGGGCAATACAAAATCACGTGTATATTTTGTGGTAAAACAATTACCTATGGTGAGCAAAGCATAAAGCTCATCAACCGTGCTGGTGACAACCACAATTGCCCCAAAAAAACCTTAATTTTTTCCTGATTTTTTTTTTTTGCTCCAGTTGAGCCGTTTACAATTCCCTGTTTTTTTGTTTCTCCCCATAAAAATAACAAAAAAAATATAAAATTGTTCATAAAAGCCCAAAAAAGTACAAAATGTTCAAAAAACAATAAAAAAATATAAAACAACAAAAAAAAGAAAAAACCCAGTTCTTTTTAGAACTACCTCCAATTTATAAAAAAAGCTACATTTTTTAAGAACTCTGTCATTCTTTTTTCCCCATGGTACGCTCCCCGGTACGCTCCCCGGTGCGCGTACCGGGCGCTCCCCCGCGCAAATCGGGGAAAAATTTTTTTTTTTTGCCCCGCGGGGCCCTTTTATGGCCCCCACATCAAACCTAGGGGGTCAGGGGGGGTCTACTCTGCCCCCTTTTGGTCATTTCCCCCTTTGTTTTTGCCACCTCTTGTGTCTCGATCCTACCGAGACACAAGTTGGCGGCCGCTCCGGACTGTTTGGAATGTTGACAGACACCCGAGAGCCAATCAGCTTTCCGCGCGCGAACACGCGTAGCGCGCTGGTACGCGCCCCGGTGCGCGTACCGGGGCGCGCTTATAGATATATATATTTTTTTGAACCTAAATTACTCAAAATCCACTGGAGCACATATCTTGAGACATAGCAAAGGCACATCGGGCTACCAGTCCCTACAATTTTGCCAAGTTTGGTGGAAATCCATTCAGCCGTTCGGACTAAAAGTGAGTTTGACCGCCCTATGGAAATTAACATAGGGAAAACACGTTTTGGGACCCCCCTTTTATCTCGGCCACCGTTTGACGAATCCCCCCAAACTTTCAAGGAAGGAGAGGAACTTCGCGGGGCGAATTTGAGGAAAATTTCAGGCAGATTCCTCAACCGGCGCCAAAGTTATTCCCAATAGAATGTTGCGAATTCCCTACACAAAATAATCCTAATTAGAACTACCTACTGGCGACCGCCAGTAGGAGATATATATATATAACGATTGTTGGTTCAGGTCTCCGTCCGTGTTTGGTGCTTCGTGCGGTGGAACCAGACCGCTTAAAATTACAACTGAGTCTCCCAACGAACATAATATCCCCTGGGAAACAAAATGAAGCCGCCACTCGAAAATTGAGTGGCTGGAGTGGCGGCTTCATTTTGTTTCCCGGGGGATATTGTGTTCGTTGGGAGACTCAGTTGTAATATATATATATATCTATATCTATATCTATAGTTGGACCCCCAAAATATTTGCATGATTTGATTCAGCGTCCTCTTCCATCCCGCCCCCTATGCTCCGCTGATCAAATCTGGTTCGTTGTTCCAAAAATCAGACTGGCCCGTATGAGGGGCTGATCATTGGCCTACCTGGGACCGACCTTATAGAATTCCTTACCAGTCTCCCTGCAAGCGGAGACCTCTTTGCTCACCTTCCACAAGGGTCTGAAAACCTGGTTGTTCTTAAATTAGCCTTTCTTCATACCTTTTTTAGGTTTCGCAAGCGAAATCTAATGTTAGAACAGTATGGGGGATTAAACCCGCCTCTTCTTCCATTGGCTAGCTCCATAAATGGGGGCTAGCCATTGGAAGACATCGTTGTCAATCACTTTTTCCCGTTCAGAACTCGAATCGTGGGCGTTTCTGACTCTTTTTTTAAGTCCCGCCCCTTGTTGCCGTGTGTCCCGGGCCGTGCTGTAATTGGCTGCCGGCCCGGGACACCCCCGTGATGTCATTCCCCGGGCCGCGCTGTGATTGGCTGCTGGCCCGGGACCTGACTTGTTTCTTTCTATCTTGCTAAAGTCCGCGTTTCTGGCTCTAAGACCCCAGTGCTAGTGGTGTGGGGCCTGTGACGTTGCTTTGCATGGCGCTTGGAAAGAATCAAAGGTCCTGAGAGATATTTTGTACAATTCACGGCCACTACTGCATTCAAATTACAGAGAGATGTGTCTGAAAAACAGCGCTACCTGCCACAATGTTCAGAGAGCGCCACCTAGCAGGCCTGGGCGGGTGCTGCATTCGGGCATTTCCTCTGCTTGCGTACAAAGGCTGGCGCAGCAGACACGTAGGCCCTTCCACAAGCGAAGGATTCCTGGGTCCTAGATTTAAATACACCAGCTATTAATATCCGGGGATGTGCCCCGGAATGGGGTTACCCTAGGAAGACCTTGGCACGAAGCCTTCTACCTGCACACTCATATATTTTTGTAGAGGTGCCCAGGCCTTTTATAGGGCAATACACCCGCTTCTTACAGACCCTCCGCCGGTCACCGGCCCTGTAGACATGCAGGCATGTCCAAGGCCTGCCCATGAGCCCTGGTACTCTCTTCTTACACACCACGCGTGGAGCATATTCCACGGGGACATGCCTGGCACAGCACTAACCTGGCGCGTCCGTGAGCCTCTGTGCCTCCTCTTGCAGGCACTCTGCTTGACTATGACATTGAGGCCTTTCCGGCCTTGGCATAGGCCTCTCTGTGAGCACAGCCAACCCCTTCCTACAGGGACTTACCTCTGCCAGGTATGCCGCTGCGGCCGTGCCAGGCCCGGTGCGGGCCTCTCCTTCAGCCATGGCGCCCTTTCTTACAGAGAATAAGCCAGGTACCTCCAGTGCGGACCTGTGAGGCCTGACCCTGGCCTCTTCCTCGGGTGGGGGCCCTGCTTACGGACATTCCGACGAGGTGCTGGCAGCGCGGGTTTGCCAGGTAAGGCCTCTGCCTCCCCGTGAGCACAGGTGCCCCTTGTCACAGACCCTCCAAGGAGCACCAGAAGAGAGGACAGGCCGAACACGCGCCCCTCCTGCTAGCATGGACACGCCAGGCACCGGTGAGGCCTCTCCAGCCGCCTGCTGCGTGGAGATTGCATCTACAGTCTGGAGCGTGTTAATAACCTGCCCTGACTACGGGTGGTATGACCCGCTGCCCCAGAGCCAGCCTTACTACACGCACTTCCACGGAGGCTAGGCAAATGTCTCCAGAAAGGCAGATTTTTTGCGGATATCTTTTTGTCTTACGGATTTTATACGTATCTATATATTCTATGGCGTAGGCGCATGTGTTTGGGACCTGGAGTCTGCATTCAGAGCAAAGCCACACACGCATATGTTTATATATAGTGACATTGCATACAAACACACACATATATATACACATATATATGTGTTCATCTCTCTCCCTATCTATGTGTGTGCGCGCGGAGCACGCACATACAAACACAATCCTGTGGCTTCTTGGCGCTTAATAACCAAGAGAAAGAAAGAATCACGAATGAAGGGCCAACAGGGCAGTCTGTCGTGGCGCGGGCCCACGTGCAGTCCAGCATCACACAAACGCAAAGCCGTGCATGAAGAGCGAGATTGTATGACAAACTCGTGTCTTCACATCACACCCTTTTTCCGCTGCGTCAGGGTCCGTAAACGTGGATTACATGCAATATTACACTGTCTTTAATGCCCGTACAGCTATTTACGTGAACATCCAATATGTGTACCCTCGAGCGCAGGAAGCAATATGATAGGGCTAAGTTAATGTTGACAGAGCCTCCCTTTGTTAAAGCACTAAATGGTTTGCGGCACATGCGTGTACTCTCCCAGTAACTATGTGGGTCCCTGGAAACACCGTCTGAAAGATGTGACCCCTAAAAACGCTGCCCGGGGCGGACCGGAAGAGGCCTCTGAAAGTACCCGTGTGCAGCAGTGGCTCTTCACCATTATCGTCACATCGCCTAATCATTTCCAAAAAGCTTTGTGTAAAGATCAATCCTTCCAGTTTAGTGGGTTAAGACCAGCTATATTTGTGAATGCGCAGCTGTTGCAAAAGTCACCGTGTGTTAACCTCTCCAGGGCTGCTCCAATTGTACACATTTAGAACACCCCTTCAGAGGACCTGCAGTGGTAAAATGTTTTGGCGTGACATTCCATGCCATGAGCCAAAATGCATGCGTGAGCTCCTCACCCCCTCCCCCCACATGTTGGTGCGTGAGCTCCTCACCCCCTCCCCCCTTGTTGCTTGTTATCTTTCCTACTCCTGCCTGGTGTTACTCTTTCATAACAATGCATTTTCAGCTCTGTGCGCGGAAAATATTGTGTCCTCTTAGATTTTCTTGAAAGAACTCTCATGGGAAAAAAAATAACTACTTGTGATTGCTAAACACAGTATTAATGTTTACGTTTTGGGGTTTGACTAAGAATCCAATTACTTGGCTCGCTCTTTCATTAGTATTTGGCAGGGAAATGCAGCTGTCAACCATGTGTTGGTCCTACCAGGGCTTTTAGTGTTTTTTTAAAGTACTTATTTCTTCGTTTTTTTTCTCACATCACCTCAATATTTAAGTACACTTTATCCTATGGTATTCCCCTATTCTCGTTCCAGAGCTGTTTGGGCATAAACTACGAACCCCTAACAGGATAAAAATCTGGTGCTGGCCATGTCCGGCTGTGCTCTCTCTCTCCGCTTCATGTGTTACGCGCTGGCTTTGCTCGCTTAGTCGCTGAGACTCCGACTCATGTGTTTGCTTCTTCCTCTGCTCTCACAGTTGTACCCTTAATGCATGGCCCCTCTCTTGTGTCTCCCTTCCGCCGTCTTGAACCAGCAGACGTTGGCCCTCCGGGATTCCGGTTTGCTTTCGAGTTCGTATATTCCTCCTGTAAGGTACCTTTTGCTACCTCGTGTATTTTGTTTGCTCACAATTGTCACTTTTGCCTCATGTAATTTAACGTCTGCTTTTGTAATTTGTTCACTCGTAATCTTCTCATGTATCATTTCTGTTTCTATTGTGAAGCGCTGGATTTAGCAGTGTCACTGTTGTGTTATAGAACTCGTCTACAAGTAATTGCTGTCTGCTGAGCTCGTCCAGTAGGGTACAATAGGTCTCACATTTGCGAGAGATTAAGCTATTGCCAATGTAAATGACAATGCCATTTATTTATCTGTTTTCAAAACCGACACATAAATAAAAATGATGTCATTTACAATGCCAATAGCTCTAACTTTTGCAAAGGCGAAATTGTTGCATTGTAAATGCTTGTTCTTTCTTGCCTACCCTGCTTGGCGCCGAGAAACCCCTTTGGGTAGCTGTGCGCCTTATAAATTTCAAATAATAATAATAAGCACTCATTTATAAGAGTTGGATAACATCTCAAAAGACCTGCTGTCTAAAGGCAATTGCGAAACAAAGTAAACCACACTCGACAAGATGATAATTTAAAAAAAAAGCATTTTGAAGTGTCAGTGCTTGTGAGTTGTGTACAAGTAACATAAAAATAAACAAAACTACTAAAATACAACTGTCAAAAAGTAAAAGCATCACCATTTCTATAAATGATCAAGTGTGGATTTCATTAGTGTTTGAGAAGCCTGTTGCACATAAACAATTTTACTGGGGAATTCAATCCGATTGCTAGTTGATATTTATCAATGTTTTGGAAGTATTAACATTTAATTTTTATTTTAGTTGCTATTTTTCCCCTATAAATACCCCTTGAATGGTGTAGAGGTATTGCATCAGCAAACACTAGCAAATGAGGTCGTTTTGACTGGATATGGTATTGAATTGCCATCTTTACATTGCAGTAGTGTGTATAAATTAGGGGCAGAGCGCAATCTGGGAAGAGAATAACCAGTTGGGGAGACAACTAGTTTCTTTGGCTTGCGATTGCTATTTAATTGTTAAGAAAGATCGCCCCGTAAAATAAGAGATTGAGCTGCATTGTTGGTACTACCGACGAATCTGTTCTGAAAACAGGAGAAATGCTGCCTTGGTTCATAGACATGAAAGGCTAGCCATGCCAACAGCAGTGGTGGATGATATAATGGAGTCATTTTCTACAGATAACTATGGATCTCAGGATCTACCACAGCATGATTTTGATCAAATAGCTTGAGGCAGAGAAGTTAATCAGTTCTTTGTATACTCTTCTATGCAGACATCTAGCAAGAGCACATAATGGCCTGAGTCAAGATTTGCTGTGATAAACAGGGTGGTTGGTGGAGATGTGCTGTAATGCAGGACTTAAAAAATACAGAATTACTAATCTTGGTCTGGTGTATGTCTTTGCATTCATGTTTGAACTAGAGACGCTGGTTGGTGAGATGTTCATGTTTGTTGTAGGTAATGCAGTCTGTCATTGAGGGGAAGCAACAAAGGGACATTGAGTAAATGCATGTAGCTTTAAAAAAGCTTTTATTGAGTGCTTGGAATTTTACAGGTATGACTCATCTCTTCCAAGGATAAAGTCGTGGATTTATAGCATACATTCCAGTGATCGGTATAGGATATAATTTGAGAGGTTTAAAGGCCACAAAACACCATGGCGTTCTTTGGGAGTTTGGTACTTGGTGACCAGAATGCATCTAAATCAGTGCTGGATACTCTTGATTCTCCCAGACCATTCTATTTAAAAGTATACATTAGCGTACAATGATTTGTAATGGAATCCATTTACATTGTCAGTGCTTAGCCTTGATCCAGAACATGTTGCTGGTCCAGGGCCTCTTGATACTGTTCGTGTGTCCTCCAACCCGACCCTCACTTGCTCTCATTAGAACTAAATCATGATCTAAATTACCATAGGAGGAGGGCTGGGTTAGAGAGCACAAGGCTTTTGGTCAAGACCTGGCTGGTCTGGATCACCGGTATAAAAATTAATGGCTTTGAATGGGATTTTAAGCATTCTATATAGCTGTATTCTAAGACATTAACAGGTCCTTTTGTCCTTAAGATGTTTGGTCTACTGAAAATAAATATAAATAAGGGCAACTGATTTTTGTCTTGCTACCTAAATTGACACTGTTTCTTACTCTTTATTTTCCAGCCATCTGGCAAAAGGGGACATACACACAAACTCCTGAATAAATCCATGTTTAATGTATGTTAAAGGCACCATAAAACCTGTTTGACAGAATATTAGTATATATATGTTATATGAGCAAAAATTACTCCAACTATCCTATATGTTTAAGCAACTCACTGGAAAATTCCTTTTTATAAATGTAAAATGCTAGTTATTAATTTTTTTAAAATTCACTAGTGTTGACATAACCAAGTTCCATAGAGGTGCACAAAAAGTATGGAAATATATATCTTCTGGTATGGTGAATACTATGCATTGGTAAATGTAGGGGCAGAATAGAAGAGTTTTCCCTGCAAACTCCAAAAACCATCCACGATTTTCCAAGTTTTTTTGATTTTTCAAAAAATAAGCAAGGACTTTATCAATCTGAAAGCTCACAACAAAAGGAATAGAAAATATAGTTCCTTTCGAGAGAAAGTCGTTCTACAAAAGAATAGTCCACTGTATTTACTTTTCCTTAGTAAATTAGGCACATGGTAACTTCTGAAATTCTGTCACAGTTCTAACTTTGCAAGTGTACCCCCTGTGTTCTTTGTGAATCCAACAAATATCAGGAGTCTTCTCCAAATATGGAAGTCAATGTCTTTGTAGTAGACTTCAAAGATGTCATTGTGGCTTTACCTTGTATGTAACCTTTTTTAATAACTCCTTATCTTTGCCTCATAATTACTACATTTTTATGTCCTCTTAATTTTTATGCTGTTTTCAATTAAAACTGTTTAGGACTTTCGTCATATTTCTTTGTCCTTCATTAGGAGTGTCTCAGGAAATGGCTTGGAATTTTCCCACCTCCGGAGTTACTGATACTCTGGGAACCTGCGACTTTGCAGGGGGGAAAAAGTTTGGCCTACATAACATCTGGAATCATGAGGGTACAATACAAAAATGAGGAATTCCCTGGTGGATTCATAAGTTAGTGTGCAATTTCTCCAGTGAATCCTCCATTTTCGCACAGGCTTTCACCCACCATCCAGTACCTAGTATTCAGATTTGCGGTGTTCCTGTAGATCTTGTATTTGTAGTTGGGCTGTTACCTGGCATTACCGGCTCCGTTGAAATTAAGCAGGTACTCGTAATGAGGATCCTCATTGTAAAGTTGTTTTGTTTCTTTTAAATTACCACACATAATTTTATCTGGAGAAGACCTTGACATGCTCCCAAGGGTAAGTGTGCGATTCTTCCCAAAAATATATTTCAAGATGTTAGCTTGTTTTGACATTGTGGAAGCTGAGCCACAATCTAGTTTTCTCCCATTACATACTTGTATCTTGAGAGGAGCCCTTGTCCGTGCAGTTATATACCCATAAAAATTTTTTTCCTTGGAGTCGTGATAATGATAGTTGAAAGACAGACAAATAAAAAGTCTGCTTTAAAACTTTCCAGATATTATTGCTTTCTATTCCTAGTGAAAACTTTGTTCTTCTCAAGTCTCATCTGCTTTTTTTTCTTTTTTTAAATAGATTCAACTCCTCGACCCAGAGAAACCGATTGGAAAGCGGTGAGTGGTTCTGGTGTGGGATTTAGTTTTCTTTTGCTCAAATGGATTGGAAGAGTCACATTATTTCCAAAATATTTATTGAGTAGAAAAATCACTTTGCAAGTATTTGATAATAGGCAGCCTATTCACTATAATAGGCCCTGAGTCACTTGAGATTAGTATTGTTTCATTAGACACAATATTTGTGACTGTTATCTAAAAAATTCTCAGGTACTTTTATGGTTTCCATTAATCATTCCTATACCTGCTTTTAACTTTGACTTATATCGCAGGGCACAACTTAAACCAAAAGAAAGACCCACACAACCACAAATTCTATTTAACAAGCACAATGTTTTATCTTATGTACTTCAGTCTTTCCTGTTCACATTCATAATTGCGTAAGAAAATACATCATTGACTCCACTTATAGAAGCACCTTGAGTGACAACAGGACACCATAAAGCAAGTTGGAATGTGCAGTGTATTCAAGGGCCACACCAACAGTTGATGGACAGAATGCAGAACAATGTCATACATTCATCCCAGTACAGAGATCTGGGCCTAAATCCATTGTTTTTTTGCACTCCACACCACCCCAGTTCAGCCATGGCCATATGCAAATAAGCCTCATGGGAACAGTCCAGCCCGAACTGCCAAGCCATGTCTTTGCTTGACCGGAATCAAGCATCCTAGGACCGGTTTCTGGCTATCAGCCGTCTTCAGCCAGGATAGCTTGACTCCAGTGGTGTGGAGAGCATGGGACTCGCGTCTGAGCATACCCATCCCACTCGGGGTGACAAATGCAAAAACTGATAGCAAGAAACCCATCCTAGGATGCTTGATTCCGGTCCAGGAAAGACATGGCTTGGCAGTTCGGGCTGGACTGTTCCCATGAGGCACAGGGTCAAGGCTGATTTGCATATCACCTACACCAAGCAGGATGGCTCCGTAATCGGCATGTTCGAGGCATGTGGGCTGCTGAATTCATATCTGTGCATAGATCGCCGCCTAGTGTTGGGTCCGGATGTTTGCACATTGTTGTCCTGGAAGAGTCTTCGAAGTATCACGAGATAGGTGGCTCCTCCCCTGGACTACAGTGCGCATGGGCATCCTTTCCATCCTCGGATTATTTTTTTCCGCCATTGGGTTCGGATGTACTTTCTTTACTCAAGTTCGGAATCAATAGAAATCTTTTCTACAAGGCCTAAAGGCCTTCAGGGTCGTCGGTATTGTCATTTCGATCGGTGCCGAGTACTTTGTTCCAGTTCTTTTCGAGCAGGACGTGGAAGAGGGCCGCGTGACCTTTTCGACACCAGAGGCCCGATCGTCGATGGAACGGAGCCCGTTCAAACGATGCCCCCTTTGTAATTCTAAGTACCCACATATCGATGCACACCCGGTGTACAACAAGTGCCTATCTCCGGAGCACAATGAGGCCAACTGTCTAGCTTGTGCTCAATTCAGGTCAAAGAAGACGCTTCGAGTTCGACGCGCAGTGAGGCAGACGATGACTAAGCCAGCGCCCGGCCCGGTAAATATCTTCGATGAAGAAGACGATGAGGTCGTCGAGACTGAGGAGCCAGAACAGCAATCGGATCCCAGTTCGGAGCATTACTCCAACTATTATGAAGACGACGAACAAAATGTTGAGGATGAAAACATCGACGAGGTAGGGGACGACGCACTAGCCATAGGAGCCGTCGATGACGACTCGAGCGATGAACCAGGCCCAACCGTGAGTACGGGCCCGGTACAGACACTGAAAGACTTCCAGGAGCTCAGGTCGAGGCATCGCCGGAAGGCCTTAGCCAAGATCATGACGAACATTCTATAGCCTCGCGTCTCAGCCCGGCTAAGAATATATCACAAGAGCCATCGGTCGAACATTACCAGTCACTGGTTAAATCGAAACAGAAAGCCATGCAGTCGAAAACTAAACCGAAACTGCTGGAGACAGCCTTCGGATCGCAGAGTTCAGATCCCTCGGATTCGACGAAAAAGAAGGGTGTCGAACCGAAGATCGGTACACTGAAGTCCATGACTAAAGTCAAGCACGTCGAACCGACGAGGTCGATGTCGACTGACATCAACACAAATAAGGGACTCGATCCAAAGCAACAAGTCGACAGGTCACAGTTCGTCAAAGGCCTCGAGCCGAAGACCAAGAGCGGCTCGAAGGAGCACGTCGAGTCGAGGCAGAAGAGTGCGCCTCCAACGCAACAGGCGCCGAAGTCGACGCAAGGCCAACAACGTATTGGCGAAAAGACAAAGTCGGTCGGACCAATGACGATGCCGGCCCCGAAGAAGGTCAGTCAGTCTACAAAGACTATGCCACCGATAAAATTCGGACTGCCCCCGACTGCACGGCCTAAGGCGTTCGAACCAAAAACTGGGATCGAAACGTCCAAGAAGGTGTTGATGGGGAAAATGAGTCATTCTCTAGAAGAGGACATTGTGTACCAAGAGCCCTCCTATGATGAGCAGTCAAAGTTACATATTGACTCTAACTCTGACAAACTTACTATTTATCAGAGGAAGATCAGGCCAGAAAATCCTCTTGAAACATATAAAATTCCACTCAAGAAGAAAAGGGATTCTTCCACATCACCTGTTCTTTTTGAGACTGTAAGGTCCCATGGCCAGGACACTTTTGCATACTCACCCACACACACTGATGAGGATGTGGGGTATAACTACAATGAGGAATTTAATTATCCTGTGGACACGGATCAGGATGACCATACTCAAGCCTGGACAGACCCTGTAGACCCGGGGGAGTCACAGACTATTCCTGACACTCATTCTTATCCTGTCAAGACTTCGCCAACAGAGGATACAGCTGCGTTTAATGCATTAATAGAAAGGGCAGCAAACAATCATGAAGTGGAGATGCATGCTGACCCAATTGAAGAAGACTTCCTATTTGACACTTTCTCCACTTCAGAGAAGTCAGTCAAGACATTGCCAATGTTGAAAGGTGTCCTTAAACACGAAGGAGACATTTTCAAGGAAACCACAAGAGCAAGGGTTGTTAACCCTAGAATTGAAAGAAAATTCGG
This sequence comes from Lissotriton vulgaris, assembly GCF_964263255.1. NCBI lineage: Eukaryota > Metazoa > Chordata > Amphibia > Caudata > Salamandridae > Lissotriton > Lissotriton vulgaris. Next base: position 158,144,089 of record NC_141686.1, on the reverse strand, counting down.
CACCTGTGGACCCTACATATATAAAGGGACAGCTGACATTGGACTCTTTGGTGGTATCAAATGCTTGTAAGCGTGCCAACTCCCAAACCACTGGTAATGCTCCTCCTCAAGACAAGGAGTCTAAGATATTATAGGCTTCTGGAAAAAGGGTGGCTGCTCAAGCAGCTAATATATGGAGAATTTCTAATACGCAAGCCCTATTAGCCAGATATGATAGGGCTCACTATGACACAGTAGAGCAACTGCTACAACATTTGCCTGATGTCTACAAGGAGGGAGCGGAAACACTGATACAAGAGGAAAAACTCATATCTAACGCATCCATTAAATGTTCGCTAGACGCAGCAGACACCGCAGCCAGGGCCATCAACACAAGTGTCATGCTCAGGAGACATGCGTGGTTACGCATCTCTGGGTTCAAACCTGAGATTCAAACCACATTATTAAGTCAACCTGTGAACCCTGATTATTTATTTGGTCCTGATGTGGACACAATATTAGAAAAGATTAAAAAGGACACAGAGACAGCCAAGTCTATGGGTGCCTTGCAGTCGCAACAATTCAGAGGAGGCTCCTTTCGTCGCTCCGGTAACAGAGGAGCTACACGAGGCCAGGCATCTCAGCAGACTCCATACAATAAAGGGAGCACGCAAACCACCTATAATAAAAACAATAGAGGTGGATACCGTGGCAACAGAGGGAATAACAACACCAGATCCTCCGCCAATACTAAACAGTGACGTCTTGTCACTGCCCCCAGACACTGGTCGGGGGACGATTACAGCAGTTCATGCCAGTCTGGGAAAGCATTACCACAGACAGGTGGGTGAGACAACTTATCCAGTACGGCTATTGTCTAGAGCTAACCTCCACTCCACCCAACATACCCCCAAGACACCGTCCTATGTCCGCAGAGCACATACACTTATTGCAGCAAGAGGTCATCAGCATGCTGCAAAAAGGGGCCATAGAACTCGTACCTATAGAACTACAGGGTACAGGGGTATACTCGCTGTACTTCTTAATTCCCAAAAAAAAGACGGGTCTCAGGCCAATATTGGACCTCAGGCCCCTAAACCAATACATCTTGTCAGAACATTTTCACATTCTCACATTACAGCAGGTTCTACCATTACTCAGTCAGGGAGATTTCCTCGCAACACTAGACCTAAAAGACGCATATTTCCACATACCTATACATCCGGCACACAGGAAATATCTCGGGTTTACCATACAGAATCAGCACTACCAGTTCAAGGTCCTGCCTTTCGGGGTGACAAGAGCCCCCAGGGTGTTTACCAAGTGCCTAGCCACAGTAGCTGCGCACCTACGGAGACAGCATATTCACGTCTACCCCTATCTGGACAAACGGCTTATCCAAGCAAAGTCAGCCCAGCAATGTGCCAGCCACATGTCCCGCACTATTCACCTACACAGCCTCGGATTCTCATTAAACTACCCAAAGTCTCATCTTCAACCCGCCCACATACGACAGTACCTGGGAGCGACAATAGACACTCTGGCAGCAAAGGCACAGCCAAACTCAGCAAGAATCAACAGCATTCAATTACTGATTCAGAAATTCAGACCTCAACACTCGCTCCCAGCACAGGTGTTTATGCAGTTGATAGGCATGATGGCCTCCTGCATCTTCATAGTCCCTCACGCGAGACTACACATTCGTCCGCTTCTGGAGTGCTTAGCACAATAGTGGACCCAGGCTCAAGGACAATTAAAAGACCTAGTGTTGGTGACCTGTCGCGCATACAACTCTCTGCATTGGTGGAACCCACAAAACCTTTGCAAGGGACGACCGTTCCAAGACCCTATTACCACAAATAGTGCTGACAACGGACGCATCTCTCATAGGATGGGGAGCGCATGTCCTCCATTACACAGTGCAGGGACTATGGACGACACAGCAAAAGAAGATGCACATCAACCTGCTGGAACTGATGACAATCTTTATGGCAATGAAGGCGTTCAAGGTACATCTGTGCAACAAAGTAGTGTTGATCCGAACAGACAACATGACTGCCATGTAATACATACAGAAGCAGCGAGGAACACACTCTCCACAGTTGTCACATCTAGCGCAAAGCATGTGGAAGTGGGCCATTCAGAGAAAAATATTCCTCATGGCGGAACACCTCCCAGGCAGGAACAACCAGATGGCAGATCTGCTCAGCAGACACAGCCACCAGATGCGCGAGTGGGAGATACATCCCTCAGTGCTCCTACTGTACTTCCAGCAGTGGAGCCACCCAGAGATAGACCTGTTCGCCCACAAGGGAAAATGCAAAATCCCAAAGCTTCGCCGCCAGGTTTCCACATCCGCAGTCTCAGGGCAATGCGATCTGGATGAACTGGTCTGGCAGATTTGCGTACGCCTTTCCACCAGCCCCGCTCATACCACTAGTGGCACGCAAACTGCGACAACACTCAATGACACTCATCCTAGTTGCTCCAACGTGGGCGAGGCAACCATGGTACACCACGTTCCTAGAACTTTCCGTGGTGCCTCATCAAAGGCTGCGACTAACACCGAGTCTTTTAACGCAGAGCCATGGAGACATTCAGCACCCAGATCCGCAACAGTTAAACCTTGCAATCTGGTTCCTGAAGTCATAGTTTGGTTACCTGAACTTGCCTCCTGACTGTATGAATATTATCAAGGAGGCAAGAAGACCTACCACCACAGCATGCTATGCGGCAAAGTGGAAACAATTTGTCATTTATTGTAACAATAATGACACAAATCCACTAGATGCATCAACTCAAAACATCATATGTTATCTGTTACATTTACACAGATGCAATCTAGCCTACAGTTCCATACGTATACATTTAGCTGCGGTGGCAGCTTATCTTCAGAACAGGCAGCACCTTTCACTCTTCAGAGTGCCTGCTATTAAAGCTTTCATGGAGGGACTTAAACAAGTGATTCCTCCTAGACACCCACCTTCACCTGTCTGGAACCTAAACGTGGTTCTAACCAGACTGATGGGACCACCTTTTGACACTCTATACTCGTGTGAAATACAATTCCTAACGTGGAAAGTGTTTTTTTAGTGGCGATTACATCACTTAGAAGAGTTAGTGAGCTGCAAGCCCTAACTATTCAGGAGCCATTCATCCAAATTCACACAAATAGGGTAGTGCTACGTACAAACCCTAAATTTATGCCAAAGGTGGTATCCCAGCTTCACATCAATCAAACAATAGAACTGCCAGTGTTCTTCCCTAATCCAGATTCAGTGGCAGAAAGAGCTCTACACATAATAGACGTTAAGAGAGCTCTCCTGTACTATATAGAAAGGACAAAACATTTCAGAAAAACTAAGCAACTGTTTGTTGCCTTTTCACCGCAGCACAAAGGCAACCCCATTTCTAGATCAGGTTTAGCCAGATAGATTGTTAAGTGCATACAGATTTGTTATCAGAAAGCTAAACGCACATTAACAGTTCCCCCAAGAGCGCATTCAACACGCAAGCTAGGGGCATCCATGGCTTTCCTAGGAAACATTCCTCTAGCAGAAATATGTAGAGCAGCCACATGGTCTACCATACACACATTTACTAAACACTACTGCGTAGATGTACACTCCAAACCGCAAGCAGCTGTAGGACAGGCTGTTCTCAAGACTTTTTCAGACTGCTGCAGCTGGCACGGGCAACCACCGCTAAGGGGGAGACTGCTATACATTCTATGCACAGATATGAATTCAGCAGCCCACATGCCTCGAACATAATATGCTACTTACCAGTAGGCATCTGTTCTTGGCATGTAGGGCTGCTGACATTCATATCGCCCGCCCTCCTCCCTGGTGCCTATCGCAGCAGAAGCACTCAGAATTAACCTCTAGCATGGACATCACTTACTGTATCATACTCCATCTCTGCTACAATGGCGAAAAACAATCTGAGGATGGAAAGGATGCCCATGCGCACTGTAGTCCAGGGGAGGAGCCACCTATCTCGTGATACTTCGAAGACTCTTCCAGGACAACAATGTGCAATCATCCGGACCCAACACTAGGCGGCGATCTATGCACAGATATGAATGTCAGCAGCCCTACATGCCAAGAACAGATGCATACTGGTAAGTAGCATGTTCCATCAAGGCACGAGGCCGCCTTTGATATGTGATTACAGCTTTCCCAGACAGGGAAAACGCCAACCACTTGGCCTGGGACTATTTGGCACCATTAGAAAATAGATATGGATGGAGGCGTGGTGCACTACCAGTCCAGTCACACCCCTAAAGTGAACTAACTGATGTTCCCCCACCTTTAAAAAATTCTGCCATCTGGTGATGACAGAATTAAGAACTCTGGGACAAGGTTATGCCCACTTTCCTCAGACAATAGCCATATAGGGGTGTAGTGACCCCAAGGGTAAGTAGTCCATTGGCTTATGCCCAATAATTTTGTATTTAGGTAAGCCCCTGGCATCAGGAAAGCAGATTCCACCCACCTGAAGAGAAGAAGGACATGAGTCGCAAAAAACAAGAACTGAGGACAGCAACTGACTTGGCACCAACCCTGCCTGCAGTCGCCGACAGTTGTGCCAAAGTTGACTTGTCCTGCAGCTGCTGTGCTTCCCAAAGCCTGGGAGGACTGCCGGCTCTTCAAGAAGCAACCAGGATCTCCCTTTAGGTAGTGGAGCTGCTTCCCTGCAGGCCCCCAAGAAGAACTGTGAGGGCTCTAGATCTCCACAAACCTGATACCAGAAAGCACCACTGCACCTGTGCCCCTCAGCCCGAGTCAAAGTGGGCCAACCGTGCCAGCAAGGTCCTGAGACCCTCCAAAATCCAACCCCACCTTGGGTTTGCCTGATTGCACTCCCATTCACCGCCTGCAGACTGTTTGTGCAGACCCCTCTACCGCAAGTGTATTGGACCCCACCTCTCTAGGAGAAGAGGACCAAAGGTTTCCCTACATGCCTGAGCATTGTGAGACCTGAGACACTCCTGTTGGTTCATTACCTTGGCCACACCTGGGTTGGCACACAGGCTTGCCCCATCTTGGATTTTAAGAGTGAGGGGTAACGTGGGATTGTTTTCAGTAGGGCAAACAGGAACTGCTTCAAAATTAGGCATCTTGACCCCAGGAACTTCTACCCCATTAGTTAGGCAGTGCCTAGGAGCCACTCACACCCACTAGCTGCCTCAGTCACATTTGCAATTCCTCCAGTAATCTTCTGGTTCGAGGCATGTGGGCTGCTGAATTCATATCTTGTGCATAGATCGCCGCCTAGTGTTGGGTCCGGATGATTGCACTTTGTTGTCTTGGAAGAGTCTTCGAAGTATCACGAGATATGTGACTTCTCCCCTGGACTACAGTGCGCATGGGCATCTTCTCCATCCTCAGATTGTTTTTTTCCGCCATTGGGTTCGGATGTAAACTCCTATACTCCAACTTTGGAATCAAAAACAAAACTTTTCTAAAGGCCAAAAGACCTTCGATTCAACGGTATTGTTTTCGCTCGATCCTCTCTACTCGGTCCAGCCTTCCATCTCGAAGCGGTCGTCGACGCGGGCCGTAGGGCCTTTTCGACGCTACGTGAGCCGACCGTCGATGGAAAGAAGCCCGTTTACAAGGTGCCCACAATGCCAATCCAAGTGCCCACATACTGATAAGCACTCAGTATGCAACAAGTGCCTTTCACCAGACCATACGGAAGAAAGCTGTCCAGCCTACGCCCAGTTTCGATCGACGAAAACTATTCGAAACCGACGTGCCGCCAGGCAAAAGATGCAGCGACAGGCACCGGACCCGGACAACATTGTCGATGATGACCAGGATCTACAAGAAGCTCCAGACTCTGACCTAGAGATCGTCACCGTCGAGGACTACTCGGACTCCGATGACGACATCCCACCTGGGCAAACTGTGAGTACCCTGCCCCGAAACCATCTACCCCGTTACCAAAGGCTCCGGTCAAGGCATCGCCAAAGGGCCTTAGCCAAGATCAGAAAAAAGTTTCGCGTGCCCCGCCATCCAGCTCTGCTCCGAAACCGAAACCTTCGGAAACACCAGGACCCAGTAACATCGTCCCAAGGAAGGTTCCAGAGCCAAAGAAGGTCGTCAACCCGAAGGGCGTCGATCCGAAAATGGCCGCACACTCAAAGAGCGTCGAGCCGAAAAAGACTGTCGACCCCAAGAAGGCTGCACAGCCCAAACTTGTCAAGCCAAGAGTGGTTGTCGAACCGAACAAGGGCACACAACCAAAGGGCGCCGAACCAAAAAAGCACAAAAATCCGTCGACCCGGCAAAAGGCGCCGTACCTAAACCCGCGTTGAGGCCAGAAAAACCTATCGATCCGAAGACACCGGCTCCGAAAACACCAGTCGATCCAAAGAATACAATCTACTCGGGAAAGGACACTCATCCAAAAAAGCCGAAGTCACCAGTCGATCCGAAAAGGAACATCGACTCTGAAAAGGACACTCCTCCAAAGAAACCTACGGTGCACAAAAAAACGCGTCGAACCAAAAGTCACGGTCGACCCGAAAAAATCGGTTACTAAGCCAAAAGTCGTCGAAAAACCAAAGTCGAACACTCAACCCAGGACTGTAGAGGAAGAACTCTTCCACCCAGATCCCTCTGACGACCAAGCAAAAATATACATCAATCCAGAGACTGGTAAAGTTACCATCCTGCATAGGAAAAAGAGGCCTTTGGACTTTGAACCTCAGTCCCCTATTCCATTGAAGAAAAAGGACTTTGGGACTTCTCCCTCTAGACCCTTCATTCCTTTTCAACCTATCATGCCTACTACTCCATTTAATCCCTACTCTCCTTATTCTCCTTCTCAACATGGGGACAATGAAGGTAGCACAGGGGATGAGCCACAGCCTCAATATGATTTCACACAGGATCCTGAACCACAAGAGAAACCATGGGAAGAGCCAACTGACCCTTACAACACCCATCCCATCCCTGATATATCCTCTTATCCTACTAAGCCGTCACCTACTCATGACACCGTAGTTTTTAATCAACTCATAGACAGGGCTGCACAGTTCCACAACGTAGATATGCATAACGACCCTGTTGAGGAAGACTTCTTCTTTGACACCTTCCCTACATCAGAAAAATGTGTCAAAACACTTCCCATGTTAAATGGAGTTCTGAAACATGCACCCGACATATTTAAGGATACAGCCAGGGCACGGGTAATCAACCCCAGAATAGAAAAAAAGTATAGGGCAGCTCCTACAGACCCTACTTACATCAGAGGGCAGTTACCACTTGATTCCCTGGTAGTGGCCAACGCACGTAAAAGAGCCAACTCCCAAACCACTGGGGAAGCACCTCCCTCCGACAAGGAGTCAAAAATGCCAGAGGCATCAGGGAAAAGGGTAGCGGCACAAGCCTCCAACTCATGGATGATCGCTAATACACAAGCCCTACTGACTCGTCACGACAGGGCGCATTACGACCAGCTAGAAACCCTAATGCAACACTTACCTGAGCCTTTCAAAGCACAAGCCCAAGATCTCATACAGGAGGGAAAAGTCATAATAAACTCCTCCATCAAATGCGCGCTAGACACTGCAGCTAGGTCAATTAACACTAGCGTCCTACTACGCAGACATGCATGGCTGCGTATTTCTGGTTTTAAAAATGAGGTGCAGTCCACCATTTTTAACCAGCCTGTTAATCAGGATTTTCTATTTGGCCCTGCTGTCGACACCATTTTGGATAAAATGAAAAAGGACACAGAGACGGCAAAATCAATGGGGGCATTGCAATTTCAGCAACATAGAGGCTCCTTTCGTCGCTCCTCATACAGAGCGACTACACGAGGAAATACCTCACAAACAACGGCCTCATACAAAAGTAACACACAAGGTTCCTTTAACAAGAACACAACCAGAGGAGGTTACAGAGGTAACAATAACAAGGGGAGAGGACGTGGAGGCAATAACATCAGAGCCTCCACTGCCTCAAAACAGTGACTCCATTACGCTACCTCCAGACCACTTAACACCGGTCGGAGACAGACTCCAACATTTCCTACATGTCTGGAATGCAATTACCACAGACAGGTGGGTGAGAGAAATTATCCAGTCTGGCTACTGCCTAGAACTGACTTCTACACCACCAAACATGCCACCCAGACATCGTCCAATGTCCAGAGAACACATCACCCTGCTACAACAAGAGGTGAACTGCATGCTAGAAAAGGGGGCCATAGAGCAAGTCCCTTTCCAACAGCAAGGGACAGGAGTGTACTCCCTATATTTACTTATTCCCAAGAAGGATGGCTCTCTCAGACCAATATTGGACCTCAAACCCCTAAATCAATACATACTGTCGGAGCACTTTCATATGATAACCCCACAACAAGTGCTCCTGTTGCTACAACAAGGAGATTTCCTAGCAACACTGGACCTCAAAGATGCATATTTCCACATACCCATCCATCCAGCCCACAGAAAATACCTCCGGTTCACAATAGAAGGTCAACACTACCAATTCAAGGTTTTGCCCTTCGGGGTTACCACGGCTCCAAGAGTGTTTACAAAATGCTTAGTGACAGTGGCAGCACATCTCAGGGCAGCACGTCCATGTGTACCCTTACCTGGACGATTGGCTAATACAAGCAAAATCGTTCTAACAATGTGCAGCGGACACGTCTCAGACAATCCAGTTGCTACACAGCTTAGGCTTTTCAATCAACTACACAAAATCACATCTGCAACCGTCCCACACACAGCAGTACCTGGGAGCCACCATAAACACCTCAGTGGCAAAGGCATATCCAAACTCAGCGAGGATAGCCAGTATGCAGACACTCATTCGCAAATTCCTGCCAAAACACTCTTTGCCAGCTCAAGTCTTCATGCAGCTCATAGGCATGATGGCCTCCTGCATATTCATTGTCCCCCATGCCAGACTTCAAATGCGCCCATTACAGGCATGCCTAGCATGGCAATGGAACCAGGCTCAAGGACAACTAAAAGACCTAGTGTTGGTAGACAGTCACACTCACAACTCTCTGCAGTGGTGGAACCCACAAAACCTTTCCAAGGGGCGACTGTTCCAAGAGCCAACTTGTTCCAAGAGCCGGTTCCACAACTAGTTCTAACAGCGGACGCATCACTGACAGGCTGGGGAGCACATCTCCTTCAATACACAGTACAAGGGCTCTGGACAAACAAACAGAAAAAGCTGCATATCAACCAACTGGAATTGCTAGCAATATTCCTAGCCCTAAAAGCATTTCAGAAATACTTGTACAGCAAGACAGTGTTGATCCAGACGAATAACATGACCGTGATGTACTATATCCAGAAACAGGGAGGAACGCACTCTCCACAGCTGTCCCATCTGGCACAAAGCATATGGAAGTGGGCGATTCCCAAAAACATTTTTCTCCTAGCAGAACACCTTCCAGGGAAGGACAATCAGGTTGCCGACCTGCTCAGCAGGCACAGCCAACAACTACACGAATGGGAGATTAACCCCCAGGTTCTCCAGCCATTCTTCGAGGAGTGGGGTCACCCAGAAATAGACCTGTTCGCCACAAAAGAAAACTCGAAATGCCAATACTTTGCCGCCAGGTTTCCACATCCATTGTCACAGGGCAATGCGATATGGATGAACTGGTCAGGCAGATTTGCGTATGTTTTTCCCCCAGCACCACTGATCCCGCTGGTGGCACGCAAACGGCGGCAACACTCCCTCACACGTGGGTGAGACAGCCGTGGTACACAACGTTCCTGGAACTCTCAGTAGTTCCCCATCAAAGACTGTGCCTTGCACCTCATCTTCTAACTCAGAACCATGGAGAAATCAGACACTCAGATCCCAATCAAATGAACCTAGCGATCTGGCTCATGGGGTCTTAGAGTTTGGATACCTTAACCTTCCCCCAGATTGCATGAACATCATTAGGGAGGCAAGAAGACCAACCACACGATCGTGCTATGCAGCTGAATGGAAGAGATTTGTTATTTACTGCAACAATAATCAAATCAACCCCTTAGACGCTTCAATACAAAACATTATATGTTACCTGCTGCATCTACAAAGATGTAACTTAGCATACTCTTCAATACGACTACACCTCGCTGCTATAGCAGCATACCTTCAAAACAGGCAACACCTTTCACTGTTTAGAATACCAGCAATCAAAGCCTTCATGGAGGGTTTGAAAAGGGTGATTCCTCTTGGCTGGCATCTCAATATAGTACTTACCAGACTCATGGGCCCTCCTTTCGAACCTTTACATTCATGCGAACTACAATTCTTAACGTGGAAAGTTGCATTTTTGGTAGCTATCACCTCACTCCGAAGAGTGAGCGAATTACAAGCACTGACAATTCAAGATCATTTCATGCAGGTACATGCCAACAGGGTGGTTCTTAGAACAAACCCTAAATTCATGCCTAAGGTTGTATCCAATTTCCATATCAACCAATCAATAGAACTGCCAGTGTTCTTTCAAAATCCACAGTCAGTAGCTGAGAGAGCCCAGCTCTACTTTATTATGTGGACAGAACTAAATCCTTTAGGAAAACAAGACCACTGTTTGTTGCCTTTGCACCACAGCACAAAGGGAATCCAATTTCAAAATCAGGAATAGCCAGATGGATAGTTAAATACATTCAAATATGCTATCAAAAGGCAAAACCCACTTTAACCGTCCCCCCAAGAGCACACTCCACAAGGAAAATGGGGGCATCCATGGCTTTCCTAGGAAATATTCCTCTTGAAGATATCTGTAAGGCAGCCACATGGACCACCATACACACTTTCACAAAACACTACTGTGTAGATGTGCAAACAAAACAGCAAGCTGCTGTAGGCCAGGCTGTCCTCAAAACTCTTTTTCAAACTGCTGCAGCTGGCACAGGTAGCCACCGCTAGAGGAGATACTGCTATACAGTCTATGCACAAGATATGAATTCAGCAGCCCACATGACTCGAACAGAACATGCTACTTACCAGTATGCATCTATTCTTGGCATGTAGGGCTGCTGACATTCATATCGCCCGCCCTCTTCCCCGGTGCCTGTAGCAGCTGCAGCATTATCTCTTACTTTACTATCCCCATCTTTGTCACAATGGCGAAAAACAATCTGAGGATGGAGAAGATGCCCATGCGCACTGTAGTCCAGGGGAGGAGTCACCTATCTCGTGATACTTCGAAGACTCTTCCAAGACAACAAAGTGCAAGCATCCGAACCCAACACTAGGCGGCGATCTATGCACAAGATATGAATGTCAGCAGCCCTACATGCATGCCAAGAACAGATGCATACTGGTAAGTAGCATATTCCTTCCATATCCTTGATGATTCAACAAGGGTTTTCAATTCTTTATCATTTGGGACTGCATACTGTTGCTCTTTTTGAACTTGGAACAGAGGAAAAGTATATGGCACTACATTTAGAACCGGCATAGCTAGATTTGATTGCCTAGGGAAAAACAGTCATGCCTTTACTGGTAAAGAAAGAAAACAAGCCTGATTTACTTCCTTCCCAGATGTCCTGTGTTTTTTTTTACTACTTCTCCAGTATTGGATCTTTCATAGATTCACATGCTTGAATCATCCCGGTCGTCGAAGTGTGATATGGCCGGGATGCCCGTCACCCCCTCCCAACACAATCCCCAAAGGAAGGGAAGTCGGACGCAGTCTTGAACTTTTGGAAGGCGGGAGGGAGTCACCCTCCCGGCCGTATTTATTAAAATATGAAACAAAATTTAAAACATTAAATAAAAGTTTCATAATCATGTACAATTTTACATTTATTACATTTCGATGAAGACATGTTCTTTGGCTAACCTTAACAGATCTCTAATACAAAGGTTTCCTAGTCGAGTCTAACATCCTGCAAATGCATACATTCTAAATAAAAATTGTACATCCTAGCATTAAGGGCCAACGGCAAGGTCTTAACCGGTGTCAGATCCCTACTACCAAAACTCTCGCCCTCACGGTGTGAGTAGCGCATGCGCAGAGGACTGTACCCTCATTGCCAACTGTAATTTCCCTTGTCTTGGTGGGGGCCCCCCTTTCCACTCGACGCCATCTTAAAGGTCATCCGAGTTCCCGTGTGAGGTATCTGTAGGAAGGACAGCGTGGACTCCCCCTCCCCCGCCCCCCTCCATCCCCACACTCTCTATCCGCCGTCGCGGATATCCGGCCCCCGGGAAATTAGTAGGAGGGGCATATAGCCGCCTCCTCCCCTGGAAGGGGCCTATGGCCGTCTCCCCTTAGGCGACCCATCCTTATTGGGTGCCGCCTCCCCGTGGGAGGGGCCAATGGCCGCCTCCCCCGGGCGCTCCCATCCATAGTGGGTGGCGCCCCCCTCTAGGGACCTTGAAATTACTGCTCACCGATCATGACCTTACCGCCACAGGCCGGATAGTTGACCGGCTATCCGGCCCCCCCAAACTCCTCCTAAAGGTCATGCTTCCTCAAACCCCTTAGCCATGCTATGAAGTCTCCTATGAGTAAAACATTCCCCTCCCGGGACAGGTGAACCCCATCATTCAGATACATGTGATCACCCCGAATACACCCATGAGGGATGCTATGCAACTGCGCAGAGCGAAACAATCTACCAATTTTATTGTTTACCTTCTTCACCGAATGGTTCAGTGCTGACACCGAAAGGCCCCCCCGCCATACTTTCCTGGGAATCATGTGGGACCAGGCAATCGTACACCCCGGGATTCTCTTTGCCAACCAGCTAACAGCAGACAAAACTTTCTCAAACAACACTCGTCTACCCAGTGTCACCAAGTCATTGCCCCCCAGGTGTACTATGACTACAGATGGCGGTGACCTTTGCCGCCCTAAGAGACCTTCAACAAAAGACTCGAATTGGTCAAAACAGAGCCCACCCTTCCCATGGAAGGTCACTCTGTACCCGTATTCCCCAGCTGCGCGAATCGCGTCACCTGCTTTGAATACGTCCCCGGCACGCCTCACGTATGAGTGGCCCACGACCCACACCACTCTCTCTTTAGACGGTGATCCATGACCGCTGGTCTCCTGGTACTGGGTCGACTGCAAATTCCGCCCCGCGTGACAGGCTCGCGAAACTGTAATTCAAACAAAAGACAAAAAGCGTGAGTGCATGTCAATTGACTTACAACATGTGTAATCGCACATACCTTCTGAAGCAATTCGAGGACCATCGTCCCAACTGTTTCACTTCATCCGCACTCTGACCCCTGGCTGTAGCCTCAGTAGCAGCCCCTATCCTAAAGGAGTGGGTCCCAAAATCGCTCGGGTCCATGCCTGCGGCAGCGATTGTCAGTGCTAGCACCCTCTGGAACTGAAACCTCGTCAGTGGGGTGCCATCCTTGTTCCTCAGCAAACTCCCCCCCCATGTAGCAGCCCTCAGTGCCAAGTATTCCTCTATACACATTATCAGGCACGTGGGGGACCCCCGCTTGCGCTGCACAATAACACTATTTCCCGTAGCCCCCTGGTCGGTCTTGGACCTGGCTATCGTGGCTACCATCGAATCACCCCTAATTAGGACGTGATCCCTGCACAAGCCTCCTTCAACGTCTTTCTTATTCCTTGCGACCAGTTCGCTCACCCGCATAGCCCCATGGAATGCTAATGCAAAAGCTGCCCGGAACAGAACTGCTTCTAAGTGGGAGGAGCATGTCTCGACTAGTTTCGCCATGAGTAGGGACAACCTTTCTAAGCCTATCGGGTGCCTCTCATCTTGCTTGCGACCCTCAAGGCGCTGCCAGCCGCGAAGGGCTTTTTTCGCCAAACAAGAACTTGTTGGGTCCTTTATGCCATGCACCTGCGCCATAAAAGAAATGGCCGCCCTGTGCCTATTGGCCGTTGCCGCTGATCGGCCTTCTCGGTGTAGAGCTACCAAGAACCCCAGGAAGGATTCCTCCTGACCCCAGTTCTGACTCCCTGTCGGGCCCAAAAATGTGCAATAGGAACGAAACGCTCCTTCGTATGCTTTCCTCGTCCTGGGGGCTAAGCTTGCTGCCACGAGGTCTTGTAATCCGGGGCACCGATTAGCCAAAGTGCTTCGGGGAATGGTGCCACCACTAGGTCCGCTGTAGGTAGATAACCCCTGAACGCCTGCATATGTGAACGAGAGAGTGCATCAGCTGCATGATTCAGTACGCCTGGCACATGTTTCGCCCTAAACTGTACATTCAGTCTCATGCAAAGCAGCACAACTTCCTTCAACAATCTCAAGATCCATTTGCAGCGTGCTGCCTGTTGGTTAATGCATTCGACCACCGTCATATTATCAGACCAAAACACCACTGCGTGGTCCCTGAAGTTGTCCGGCCATGCCATCAGAGCAACCCAAATGGGGAATAACTCCAAGAACCCAATGTTACCTGTGAGGCCGCTGGAGTACCACCAGGCCGGCCATGTTTGCGCCGACCATCGATTACCTAAGATGGCGCCAAATCCCACGCTCCCGCCGAGTCAGTCCACAGACCTAGTTCATCTGACGACACTGGCGGCTTGTTCCACACGACTCGACCGTTGAAGTCTGCCAGAAATGCCAACCAAATGCGCATATCCTGGCGAACCTCTGCCGACAGTCTCGTACGGTGGTGCCCCTCTTTGAGACCGACCATAGCTTGTGCAATAGAGCGTGAGAAAGGGTGGCCCATAGGTATTACCCTCAAAGCAAAGTTAAGCTGACCCACTGTTTGCTGTAACTGGTGCAGGGTCACTTTCTCTTTACCCAGGCATTGCATCAAGGAAGCCCTAAACTTGGCCACCTTTTCCATCGGTAAACGGAAACATCCCTCCACAGAATCGAGCTCAATTCCCAGAAACTCCCGTGAAGTAGATGGTCCAACCGTCTTACCTGGTGCCAGTGGGACTCCAAACTCCCTCATGAGGATGCAGAAGTCGTGCAGCGCCTGCGCACATTTCGTATCGCCGGCTGCCCCCAAGAACAGGAAGTCATCGAGATAGTGCATAACATGCCTATGCCCTGTGGCCTCGGTGAATGCCCACTCTAAAAAACAACTGAACATTTCAAAATAGGCACAAGAAATGGAACAACCCATAGGCATGCATTTATCCATGTAATAACTTCCTTGAAATGCAAAACCTAGCAAGCGCTGATCCTGTGGGTGTACCGGGAGCAACCGGAACGCCGATTCGATATCTGATTTCGCCATCAGCGCCCCGGGGCCCAGGCGATTCAACATGACCACGGCCTCTTCGAACGATGCGTACCGTACTGAACAGACTTCTGGGTCAATGGCCTCGTTCACCGAGGAACCCCTTGGAGCAGACAGGTTATGGATAAGCCGAAACTCCCCCGGGTCTTTCTTCGGGACCACCCCTAACGGGGAACAGATGAAATCCGCCACCGGTGGGCGATGAAAAGGCCCTGCCACCCGCCCCAAGCTGACTTCTTTCGCAATTTTTCTCACTACCACACTTGGATTATGTTGCGCTGATAACTGTTTTTTACAAAAGGAGTCCCCTCGAAAATCCCCCGCCGGGATGCGGAAGCCGTGCAAGAATCCCTTCCTCAGCACCCCAGCGGAGACATAATCAGGGTATATGTTTAACCAAGGAGTCATAGCCATGAGATCAACGGGTGTAGGCAATTGGTCACAACGATCTACCTTACTCCTGCTTGGACCCTCCCTTTCCTCCCGCCCCGGTATTTTTCGATCTACATGAACTCTCCGGGTGTGAGGAATTCCCACAGCCCGCACACACATGCTTGAACCTGCATGTTCCCTGCGCTCTGTTACAGTTGCCTCGATTGAAGCCCCAACAGACCCCCCGCTTTCCACCATTCCCGCCGGTTTTCGGCTGGTGATCGCCACCGGTGCCTGCTCGAAAGGGCACCGCGGGCTTTTGGCGGGAAACCCCTGACCCACTCCCGCCCGGCGAGGATGTACCTGCCGCCCCCGGCAGGAGCTGCTTATGCCATGAGACCGAGTCGAGGCAGTCCCATGTCAGAGAGGCATCATATTCTTTTGCTTTCCGGAATTTCATGTCGTAACCTTTCCATTCGTCTCCCTCATACATTACATAGAAATCCATAATACGAGTTTGATAGCAAGACAGTTCATTTAACACTTCGGGTTTACGTTCCCCCATAACTGCAGTAAAGATTGCAAAGGCCTTCGCCCAATTCGTTATCGTTTCATCCACCCTGAACTCCGCCATCTTGGCGCGCCACACGCTCGGGTGCCACAAATCTTTCTGGGTTTTGGCATATTCCATCTCGCGATGGTCAGTTAATAACGAAAACATATTGACATACTTGTCCTCCCATATCAACTCTTTTGTGGCCATAGGGATGTGCTGTGCCACCCTCTCCCGCCTTGAGGGTAATGAGCCCTCCCCCGTCATTGGCAAAGCGAGCTTACCCGGTTCAGTCGTTGTTCCCGCCGTTTTTCCGAGACCAACTGCCGATCCTACCGGTGTCACCTGTGGGGAAACAAGAGGAAGATTCGCCTTCGCAGCATCTCGCGACTGCCGCAACTGCTCTATTAGTAACTTGGCCTCTTCGGCCGTGTCTCCGGGCGCCTTGGCACCCCCTGCTTTCTTATTGAGCCACGCGGCCAACTGGGTGGCCAATTCAGGAGGCATATCCTCATCGTCAGCGGGGTAATCACAACCGGGATCGGTTGACCCGCGTCTGGGATTGGTACCGGGCCGTCAGCTGGTGTGACCGGGGTGGCCGGGGGCACCGCAGGGACCGGGACCTCCCCTGAAACTGCCCTTCTTTTGACCCGCTTCCTTCCACCCTCGGGGACGATTCCCGGCAAGGCCGGGCCTATTACCTTCTTAGGGTTACCAGGATTGCTCAGTGTAGCCAGCTGCTTTTTGACGTCCGCCAGGCCTCGACCGATCGACGGGACTTGTCCGAGTTTCCGCTCCATGCCAGCCATTCGGTTCATCAGCAGGCGTAGCACCTTTCCGTCTCGGAACCCTTTCCTGCTTTCTTGCCAGCCATGGTTTCGATTATCGGCTCCTTAGACGAGCAACGAGGTCCGGACCTTCGCCTTTGAGTAACTGAAAGAGAAAACCACAAGATTACAAGTTCTCAAAATTGCTGCTTGTTCCGTCGAGGGCTCACGAGCAACGAGTGGGTGCAGCCTTCAGAGCACAGGAACAAGAGGACGCTTCTTCGGATTCCCGCTCTATTTATTCTTCTGTGGGAGGGCGTGTACCCTCCTCCGGTACGCCTACTGGGCGTGGCCATCGGTGTAGGTGTCTAGGACAACCCCTCTTGGGCGGGAAAAGGCGCACCCCGGCTACGCCGCTTCGGGCATACCAGCCGAGACACGCCCCCTGCCCAAAATGGTTTCCCGGGAGGATCGGGGCACCCAACCATACGTTCGGGGGGACCGAGTGGTCGCCCCTTTCCAGTGTCCTGGTACATTCTAAAGCAGTAGAAATAGTATGTATAGCCTACTGTGGCAAAATACATTGACTTTTGTAGCTTATCTACATCATTTGTAAGGAACAAAACTTTAGCCAATCAGGCGATGGCACCCCTTAGAACTCAGCAGAGGCATCTTCCCTCAGATTGTTTACCGCACGTCATGTGACAGGGAGTCTCCCTGAGCTTTGCTCTTCTGCTTAAACTCAGATTAAGTATACCCCAAATTAGATCTACTGCATCAAGATGTCAGAACCTTTGAAGAAAGGACTTTATAGACCTTGAGAAACCTGTGGAAAGAAAAGGCTGCATTTGGAAGAACCCTATAAGAAATGTATTTATTGCATTCATTATACCCACAAGGTAACAGAGAGCAAATATTGTAGAACCTTTTCTTCTAAAACTCTCAAGGATAGAGAGAGGAGGCTATTATTGTGGCTTCAGAAACTCTAGACAAGAACAGCTGTGTTTCTGAGGAAGAAGACAGTGAGGACTCTGTCACCTTACATGACAAATCCAAGAAAGAGAAAGGTCGCAATGGTCAGCAGAGGGGTACAACAACGCCTTAATAAAGACACACAATGGGTCTGCAAAAGGCTCCTCCATAAGGAAAGGAGAGAATCGGCTTCCAGAGGCAAAATCTTAACCCTCTATTACATCTATGGCCTCAACTTTGAAAGCTGCGAAATCCTCCTTTGATAGTCTGAGTCAAATATAAACTGACTATAAAGATCTCGTTGACGATGGTAACGCCGTCAAGATCATTGTCGGAGGTGATGAGAGCCAAGACATTGACGGCAACAACTGCATCGTCTACTACAGCCACGACGACCACATCGTTGACGACATAACCCTGTAGACAAAAGCAAGACCGACACTGTTGGCGGCTATGCCATCGCTGTCGACGAAGACCTTGCCAACAGGACCAGCAGCAACGCATCCAGGAGAGAGATTACGCTACTGTCAACACCCTATCGATGAGACACCAAGATGATCTTTTCCCAGAGCACACCTCTCCCAAGCCACTTATTATACTTGACGATTTCTGATGATGATGGACAATTTGGACCAGCTTATAGCCCATCTGAGCAGCATGTCAAGTACCTCGAAGAAGAAGCGGATGATGATGATGAATACTATGAGCAAGTATGTAGACAAATGAAAGGCCAATGGCAGACCTGTTAACCGCACCTCACACACAGTTCCAACTATTTAAAACCCAGTGCACTTAATTTCCAGTACCATCCGTTCTTTGATAACGCTCCAAGCAGGACCAAATTTAGAAAACAGTGGAACGGTGCACCCAGAAATATAACAGTCCACAAATCTTCTGTTTTGTTTAAAAATAATTCTTCCTTTATTTCATTTTCATATGACTTGTAAAAAATCCATTAAACGAACATCCAGCCGACTCGTTGCGTTCAAACAAACATTTGAACTTCACCAGGGCTTTAGCGTCTTACTATTCATTAGACTCCTGGTTCGAAAATTGATAATAGTAATTTCCAGATCAAATGTTTGAAGCCCTTGCCATGGTGGGTGACACTTTATTTGCTGTAAGCTTCTATGTAAGAGCTCTTGATGGAACCTCATTTTGGTAAATATAATTGGAGCTTCTAGTGTATCAAAACAATGTGTGTTTAACAAACATTGACTGCATCAGCAGCTATTCAGAAAACAGGAGTAATACATTCTCAAACTTACATACATTTCTCCCTACCAATTTTCAGTTTTAAATGACTGTGTGTCTTTCCACTGATTTTAGTACTGGATTGATTACTATTTTATCAAATGTTCAGCATGTTTGAAGTCAATTGCCTTATAGTGTATTTTGGTATAGGTCACAGTTTTATAAGGTTGAAATTTCCCTGGCCTGCATTCTTGAATTTGTTTCTTTGGTCTCCTTTTTAGTCTGGTGATTGTTCTGCTTATTTTTTCAGAAAAAAACCTTACATACAATCTTGTTTACAAGAGTCAAAAGCATGGTTTTGCAGTGTGAATCTTTCTGGATTCACTATGCTGTGCATTATTCTGCTGTCTAGTGGTTTGGTCCGGAATTGTAGTCTTTTCTTTCTTTTTTTTTTTTTCGTAGCCCAGGTGGGCGTCAACATCCCACCTTTTGGTGTACTTCCTGTGATGTCGGCACGCTTCCTGCTGAAGCTCCCACCTTTGGGCGCCATCTTCAGATTCTTTTTTCCGCCGTTGGGTCTGGATCGTCACCGAGAGGCTCCAGAGTTTTTGGAGAAAAGAAGAAAAGGGCGTAATTTTCACAGAAAAGATTGGAGAAGATACTTAGGAACAAGATCACCAAGCCGGGAAGACGAAGAAGGAGGAGAACTTCGAGATCTTCGACGTCCAACCGAGAATGCGCACACAGGGGGCCCCCTTGAGCGCAGGAATGGACAAAACACCCTTTAAATTCTGCCGTAACTGCCACCACAAATACGCGCAGAAAGACCAGCACCTGGTCAACAACCTCTTCTTACCGGTCGACCACGGGAGTAAGGATTGCAACGCCTGCTCCGCCTTCCCCCCCGAAGACACTTAGGGTTAGAGAGAGACAAAGGAGAGCCAACTACACCATGCAAGGCAAAGGCCAACCTCCGTCGCTTAGGGACCTGGGCCTCTCCAGCGACGAAGTGGACAACATCGCCAAGGGACCAGATGACTACACGGTCATAGAGACCGATAAGAAGGCATCTAAAGAGGCAGGAGAGACGTCGACCCCTAAACCCCCGACAGACTCTCGAAAGCCCGATCAGGACTCTCAAAAAACAGAGTCGAAGTCCTCGAAGGGAGCACTGGCGCCGAAAACCTCGACGGCCGCAGCTGCATCCAAGGACAAACAGCCCAGCAGATCCTTCGAAAAGGACTCCCAGGCGGCGAAGGCCGGCGAAAAGCCAAGGTTGTCGAAGCACGTCCCCGAAAAGGAACGCGCGACTTCGAAGGAGAAGGACCCGAAGGTTGCTTCGAAGTCGACGACTAAATCGAAGAGATCGGCTGAAACGCTCCACGCCGAGCATGCCGCCGAGATGGAGAGGAAAAAGAGAAGGTTTGAGGCCGAAATGGAGAACATCCTGCTAAGGAAGAGAGTTCGACGAAAAAATGAAGAGGTTCACAATTTTGTCGAAACCTCCGACGACGATCGTCGAGATAGAAGAGGAATTCGACGCCGAAGGGCTGCCGAAAACTCCAGAGCCTCAGGAACACCTAGAGGAAGAGGGACTATACTATAGTTCGAGTTCAAGAATTTATATAGCGCACTACTCATCCAGAGGGTCTCAAGGCGCTTGGGGATGGGTTCATTATTTATCGAATAGCCAGGTTTTAAGTTATTTTCCGAAGGATATGTGGTTCTGTGTGAGGCGGAGGTGGGTGGGGAGTGAGTTCCAGGTCTTGGCCGCCAAGTAGGAGAAGGATCGACCTCCCATGGTGGATCTTTGGATACTCGGAACTGCGGCGAGTCCTTGATTGGAGGATCTTATTTGGCGGGTGGGTGTGTAGAAGGACAGTCAAGAGTTAAGGCATTCGGGCCCTAGTTTGTAGAGGGCCTTGTGTGCGTGTGTGAGGAAACGGAATGTTATTCTCTTGTTGACGGGGAGCCAGTGGAGGTCTTTCAGGTGGCCGGTAATGTGGTTTTGGCGAGGGATGTCCAAGATGAGTCTCGCTGATGCGTTTTGGATGCGTTGGAGTTTTTTCTGTAATTTGGCTGTAATTCCGGCGTAGAGGGTGTTTCCGTAGTCCAGTCGACTCGTGGCTAGTGCGTGGGTGACAGTCTTTCTTGTCTCGGAGGGGATCCAATGGAAGATTTTTTTGAGCATACGAAGTACGTTGAAGCAGGAGGATGAGACGGCGTTGACTTGTCTGGTCATCGAGAGTGAGGAATCTAGGATGAAGACCAGGTTGCGTGCGTGATCTGTGGGTATGGGTGCTGTGCCTAGAGCTGAAGGCCACCATGAGTCGTCCCAGGCAGAGGAGGATGATCCTAGGATGAGTACCTCCGTTTTGTCTGAGTTAAGTTTTAGGCGGCTGTATTTCATCCATTCGGCTACTTCTTTCATGCCTTCGTGAAGGTTGGTTTTGGCGGAGTTAGGGTCTTTGGTGAGGGAAAGGATCAGCTGGGTGTCGTCAGCGTAGGAGATGATGTTAAGGTTGTGATGACGCGCGATGGATGCGAGTGGAGTCATGTAAATGTTGAAGAGGGTGGGACTGAGTGATGATCCTTGTGGTACATCGGAGATGACTTCGGTAGCTTCTGATTTGAATGGCGGAAGTCTTACTCTCTGGGTTCTTCCGGCGAGGAACGAGATGATCCAGTCCAGTGCTTTTCCTTGTATTCCGCTGTTGTTGAGGCGCTGTATGAGGGTGCTATGACAGACTGTGTCGAAGGCGGCGGAGAGGTCGAGTAGAATGAGGGCCACTGTTTCTCCGTTGTCCAGTAGTGTTCGGATATCGTCTGTGGCTGCGATGAGGGCGGTTTCGGTGCTGTGTTTGGCTCGAAAGCCATTCTGTGAGGGATCGAGGGAGTTGTTGGATTCGAGGAAGGCGGCGAGTTGGCTATTGGCGGCTTTCTCGATGACTTTTGCCGGGAAAGGGAGGAGGGATATTGGGCGGTAGTTTTTGAGTTCAGAGGGGGTCTGCTGTGGGTTTCTTTAGGAGGGCGCTGACTTCGGCATGTTTCCAGCTTTCTGGGAAGGTAGCAGAGTTGAAGGAGCAGTTGATAACATCACGGAGATGGGGTGCGATGATGGAGTCTGCTTTGTTGAAGATGTGGTGGGGACATGGGTCGGTTGGCGAGCCAGAGTGGATGGAATTCATTAGGCGGATGGTGTCTTCGGTGGTGATTGGGTTCCAGGCGCTGAGATTGTTAGAGGGCGGCTTAGGTTCTGAGGGGGGTGGAGAGGATTGTTCGTTGGAACTGTTTTCGAAGCTGTTGTGTATGTCTGCAATTTTGTTGTAGAAGGAGGATCGCGAATCGCAGAGGTCTTGGGAGGGAGTGATGTCGTTTGAGGCTGCGGTGGGGTTGGTGAATTCTTTGACGATGTTGAATAGTTCCTTGCTGTTATGGGCATTGTTGTTGAGTCGATTTTTGAGTGCTGATTTCCTGGTGGATCGGATCAGCTGGTGGTGTTTGCGGGTGGCTGTCTTGAAGGTGGTCATGTTGTCGGCGGTTGGGTTTTTTCTTCATGTTTTCTCGAGAGTACGGCATAGTTTCTTGGATTTCTTAAGGTCATCGTTGAACCAGGGGGCCTTTTTGCTGTCTTGTTTGGTATGATGGTTTTTCAAGGGTGCTAATTCGTCGGCGCTGTGAGTGATCCATTGTTTGAGTTTGATGGCAGCTTGGTTTGGGTCCGATGAGAGGGCGGTGGTTTTTGGTTGAGCGATGTGATGAGTTGGTCGGTGGTGATTTTATTCCATTTTCTTCGGGGAATAGGTAGTGGGGGGTTGTGGGTCGAGGTGGTTTTGTAGCTGAAGTGAACACAGCTGTGGTCCGTCCAGTGGAGAGCTGTGGTGCGATCGAAGGAGATGTGTTTGCTGGAAGTGAAGATTGGGTCTAGCGTGTGCCCGGCTACATGGGTGGGGGTATCAACAAGTTGTTTGAGTCCGAGATTGGTCAGGTTGTCCAGAAGGGTGGTGGTGTTGCTGTTGTTTTTCTTTTCTAGGTGGAAGTTGAGGTCTCCTAGTAGAATGTAGTTCTCGGAGGCGAGGGCATGAGGACTGATGAAGTCAGTGATGTCCTCGGTGAATTGTTTAAGTGTTCCTGGAGGCCTGTAGAGGACGGTGCCTCTGAGTGTGGTTCTGGGGTCCGTGTGGATCTGGAAGTGGAGGTGTTCGGCGGTGGTAAGGTTATTGTCAGAGCTGGTCGTGATTTTGATGGTGTTTTTATGGACGATGGCGATGCCTCCTCCAGTTTGAATGGAACGGTCTTTTCGGATGATCTTGTAATTGTCCGGGATGGCTATGGCGATGTCGGGTGTTGATGATGCATTCATCCATGTTTCAGTGAGGAAGGCGACGTCTGGTGATATGGCGTCGAGTAGATCCCAAAGTTCGGTGGCGTGTCTGTGGACCGAGCGGGTATTCAGCAGGATGCATTTCAGGTGGTTGGAGTCGGAGCTGTGTTTGGTGTTAGTGGATGTGGTAAGGGTCTTGACGCTGGTATATTTGCAGGAGTGGCAGGTGACGGGCCCGTGAGTGCGTCCCGGGGCAGCTTCGTAGCATTGGGATGTGCGTCCAGGGTTAAGGGCTAGGAGGGTGGCTGCGTCGTAATTAATGCGGCCGGAGTTTGATTTGCGGGGGTCTGGCGCTGGGCGCGGTCCAGGCGCGGAAGGGCGTAGACGGGCTTACTTTTGGCGCACCTTCGGCGCGCATGGGGCGTGCTCGCTGCGCGTGAATGGTGCGCGCAAATGCATCTGTCATATATGGATAGTGGAGGGGGAGGGGCGAGGGAGGGTCAGCTGGGAGGCGGGGCGGGCTGTGGGGGACGGGCTCTGAGGCACCACCAACAACAACTACAATGGCAGCAGCGCAAGAAAAACGAAACTGGAGGTAGGCTGGGGCACAGACACTCGACAATGCTTGATTCAATGTATAAAGCTAGAGTGCCAGTAATCAACTGTAAATCAAGCAATGCAACATCAACCAAGGAGTACAAATCGCGTTACAGCTGTGAGAGCGCTAAATAAAACGCTGTGATTAAATTACCCCAGAAGCGTTTAGAAATGTCTACAATATATTACAGTGGCACTCGCAATACAGCACTATGCTGTGAAAGAGGCAGCAGTAATGCGAGTACAAAGTAGAGCAATAGCGCAGTCAACGATACCAGGCAGGAGCTGGGGCGAAGGGAGCGACCGCTTCTGAAAGCGTCAGGACGGAGAAGAAGAAGGCGACGATGACCAGCGAACGACTTTCGGCTCTGCATCCTCGATGACGCAGGACCTGGA
Source organism: Lissotriton vulgaris (assembly GCF_964263255.1). Classification (NCBI taxonomy): domain Eukaryota; kingdom Metazoa; phylum Chordata; class Amphibia; order Caudata; family Salamandridae; genus Lissotriton; species Lissotriton vulgaris. The sequence goes on along the minus strand of NC_141686.1, from coordinate 158,119,759 downwards.
TTGGCAGGACCTCGACTCCGAAAACCCGGAAGAGCCCGTGGAGACTTATCCTTCGAGGCCTTCGCCACCAGATGACATTGGGGCCTATAATAAGGTCATCAAGAACGCGGCAGCTGCCTGTGGAGTCAAACTGGAGGAGGAAAAGCCAAGGCATGTTTCGTTTTAGAGACCCTGCTCCCCACTCAAACAAAGAGTCGGTTCCTCCCCATGCTCCCGAGTATCATGGACCAAGGGAGGGAGGCGTTCTAAGACCCCAGCGACCTGCAGGTTTGTCACACCTAGGACGGAGAAATAGTACAAACACTCCTCTCAGGATCCTCCCTACATTCAGGGATCCATCACAGCGGGCTCCATTATTGCGGCAAGTGCCAGGAATGGGGCAAACGTTCCAACAACGTCCGGGCCACCACCAGACAAGGAAAGTAGGAGAATGGACCTAACTGGGAGGAGAAAAATAGAGAGAAATGCAGCAGTACACTGGCGCATGGCGAACTCCAATGCCCTGCTGAACAGACACCAGTACCAGCATTGGGACGAGATGGAGCAACTGCTCAAGCACATTCCCGAGGAATACCAGAAAAGGGTATCACACCTGGTGGAGGAGGGAAAAAATATAGCAAATGCTTGCCTGAAAACGGCCTTGGATGGGGCTAACACATCCAACAGACTTATGAAGATGGAAATCGCAGAAAGAAGGCAGACCTGGATTAGGATCTCAGGCTTCAAGCCAGAAGTGCAAAACAACATCCTGAGCACTGCCTTCAATGGAGAGACACTGTTCGGAGCACCGGTGGATGAGAAACTCACCCAGCTCAAGAAAGAAAATGAAACTGCAAGGTCCATGGGGGCCTTACTATTCAGAGGGATGAGAAGGGGTACCTCGACACAGACACCAAAATGAAAGGGAAGGAAACCAGCCGGGAACGTCACACCAGACATTCCAGCAGGCACACCTGGGCGACAATCAATCCCAGCAGGGGCAGCAAAAGCAAACCTGGCAATACCAGCCTCGGGCCAGTTCTTTCGTGGGAGGGCGAATGGACGAGGGCAAACGAGAAGAGGGGGACAACAAACCACCTCAAAGTGACTCAGTCACGCGAAGCGTGCCCACCTACACGACCCCTCCGAGGTTGAAGCACAACAAGGCCAACACGAGGGAGTTGCACAGATCAAACAGCGACGACCATGTAACACCAGTAGGAGGCAGGCTAAGACACTTCTTCCAGGAGTGGAAGAAGATAACTACAGACAAATGGATACTCAACATCATAGAGTTCAGATACTGCATAGAACTGGAAAAGAAACCACCAAATAGAAAAAAAAAAGGAAGGCGCATTCAGGAAAAGAACTGGCGCTACTTCTAGAGTTATCACAAGAACTTCTCCGAAAGGAGGCCATGGAACCAGTTCCATTCAGAGAAAGGAATAAGGGAGTGTACTCAAACTATTTCCTAGTTCCAGAGAATGTTGATACAAACCGACAACACAAAAACGATGTTCTACATCAACAAACAAGACGGAACACAATCAGTCACAATGTCCAACCTAGTGCAAGAAATATGGAGATGGGCCATCCCACTCAAAATAGATCTGCTAGCCATACACCTACCAGGGAAGGACAATGTGGAAGCAGACTGGCTCAGCAGACAGACTTCAGCATCCCACGAGTGGGAGCTCAATGCACAGGAAACGCAAAAGCTATTCAGGAGGTGGGGCACTCGGACAATAGACCTATTTGCAACGCACCAGAATGCAAAATGCTGATACTTCGCATCCAGGCAACCAGAGGAATGCCCTATAGATAAGGTGGTTGAAAACATTTGCCTACGCTTTTCCCCCGATACCACTGATACACAGGTTACTCAACAAGTGCTGAACCAGCAACATGACACTGATCTTGGTGGCACCTCAGTGGGCCAGGCAGACCTGGTACTCACAGATAATGGAAATGGCACAGGGACCACCCCACAAGTTTGGGAAAAGTAAAGACTTACTCTCCATGCAAAACGGAGAAGTACTACACCCAGAGCCAGAGAGTCTCAGCATAGCGTCATGGCTCCTGAAGGCATAGAATTTGCACACTTAAGGTTACCTGCGAGCACCTTGCGGGTGTTACGTGAGGCAAGGAGGCCTAGCACACGAAGGTGCTATGTGGCTAAATGAAAGAGGTTCACACAATGGTGCAAAAAGAAGAAACTACACAAGAAGATGGCAAGGGAATCAACGGTGCTAAGATATCTCACGCACCTGCTGAAGGCAAAACTAAGTTCATCCTCGCTAAGAGTACACCTAGCAGTGATAGTAGCCTACACAAGAGGAGAGACAGGAAAGAGCTACTTTACATCACAAATAGTAAAGAGATTCCTGGAAGGGGCAAAAAGGATCGCACCACCTAAGAGGATGCCGCCACCAGCATGGAACCTTCATTTAGTCCTAACAGACCTCATGAAAGCGCCCTTTGAAGCCATCCATAAGGCCTCCCTACAAATGCTGGCAATGAAGACAGCCTTCCTGGTGGCAATCACCTCGCTGCACAGGGTAAGCGAACTACAAGCGCTAACACTGCAAGAACCCTACATTCAAATACACAATGATAGGGTGGTAATGAGAACTGACCCACACTTTATGCCAAAGGTGGTTGAGGTTCCACATGAACTAGACAGTACAAATACCAAGCTTCTTTCAGAAACCATCCACAAGTGCAGAGAGGGCGTTGCACACTCTGGACGCTAGAAGAGTGGTAAAGCATTACATCGAAAGAACTAAAGAGCACAGGAAAACAAAGCAGTTCTTTGTGTCCTTCGCAAACAGTTTCCTGGGTAAACCAGTAACAAAGGGAACCATCGCACGAGGGATCGTACAAACTATACAATTCTGCCACAAACAGGCAGGCCAAGAACTAGCAGAAGGGGCACGAGCCCACTCTACCAGGAAGAAGGGCAATAGCCTTCCTGGCTAACACACCCATCCAAGACATATGCCTGGCGGCAACATGGGCTTCAATGCACATGTTCACTAAGCACTACTGTGTGGATATACAAATGAACAAGGAAGCACAAGTAGGACAGAAGGTGCTTCAACATATATTCAACGACCAACGCTCATCTTCCACCCAGCCGCCACAAACATAACAAACCGCTACAAAGTCTATGCACAGCATAGCGAATCCAGAAAGATTCACTCTGCAAAATGAATAGTATCTTACCTGTCGGTGTAGTTTTGCAGCTTGAAGATCTTTCTGGATTCACTAGCGAACCCACCCACCTCCGCCAGAAAGATGAGGCAGGAGAAGAAGGTGGTAACGCAAGGTCAATAGAGAACAGACACCTTAAAGGACAAAGCGAAAAAAAATCACTTACATGAAGAAGAAATAGAAAACATTGGCAAAGGATTCACAAACAGAACACAAAAACACAAATCAGAAGATGGCGCCCAAAGGTGGGAGCTTCCGCAGGAAGCGTGCCTACGTCACAGGAAGTACACCAAAAGGTGGGACGTTGCGCCCACCTGGGCTACGAAAAAAAGAAAAAAAAAGAAAGGACTACGATTCCAGACCCAACCACTAGACCACGGAATAATGCACAGCATAGTGAATCCAGAAAGCTCTTCAAGCTGCAAAACTACACCGACAGGTAAGAAACGATTTGATCCTGACTGGGGGCATAGCTGGAAAGACTCATGATGTTGACTCAAGGGGGACGTGGCCAACCGCCAAGCATGGGGGACGAAGACTGAGAGAGCTCCGTAACCCAACCTGACACCGGGGCATTTATTTGCATAACATAGGCTTACCGATCCTTCCTCCCTGGCGTTTCATATATCGAAGGGTCTACAGACTGCTGGGAACAGGCAATCGGGCGGTTTGAGGCTTGCTGTCTCCCTGGACGAGCAGGCGTTGTGTGCGGCTGAGTTCGCGCTAACGGGGAGACTGTGACGTGCCGTGGAAGTGTGGCGAGGACCCTGCGGCCGGAGTCACCAGTGCTGCTCATGCGCAGAGAGTGCGGTTGTCTTCACTCCTTTTGGATCGTTGTTGTGGTGAGCCAGGGGGGATTCCCGAAGTGCATATATTTACAGGAGCTGCGCACGACCGGGACCCAGCACAAAATGGCGGCCGCACGGAGGTAGTCAGCTCCGGATTGGCAAAGAAGGCAGAGGGAACGCAAGTGCGGCTTGGATCTGGGCTGCCTTTATCTATTTGCATGGCAGTATAATAGGCTAAGTACAGCTGAGCATCCTGTCCCTGAGTGCAATCTACAGGAAACCGGGCCATCCTGATATTGAGGTGTGCTGCGAGGGAAGGGACAAACTTGTGGCTGTGCATGGCGGCGCAGTGAAGTCCATGATTGCCGAAGGTGAGCTGTATGAAGAGGCTTTGGGAGTGTGCAAGGCCTAGGGCGACATCAGGAGGTGTAGCATGGCGTCTTATTGGGGTGCTATGGTTAACATGCCAGGGCTTGCCTCACTGGGCTAGACAAAGAACACCAGTGAAGAATTAGGATCCACGTAGACAGTCTGGCAGGTTCCATGCCCCCAGGCACATACCATCGGATGCCCAGATACTTCTTTCTGCAGTTGTTACCCTATCTTTCTCTGTGAAACTACCGGCCCAGGGACACATGGTAGCGTGGAGAGGTACAGGACTGGGTGTCCCTGTTTGCGCCCTACATGCGAGTAGTGTGCAAGTATCGTGAGTGTGGTAGAAGTAAACTGTGCCACTAGAGACTGAGGCCAAATGGTAAGATAAAGAAGCGCTTTGCTATGTTGTCAGCACTTGGGGCTAGATATTGAGACGCTACAGGACACAAGAGACAACCCCGTGTACCTAGTGTGGACTATCTGCTAACAACCTACCGGTGGTGCATGGGGGTGAGAATTGAGCCACGTATTGTTTCTGGCCCCCTTGGAGAGTATCGGGCATCCCAGGACCAACAATCGGAACCCCTACCCCCTGACGGCCCATTAGGAACAGTACCGGACAACGCAGATGCGTCATCAGGACTCTGAAGTGATTCCGCCCACGGAACCCACCAGTGCTGAGGGCAAGCTGGACTTAATATTACGAGAAATAAGAGACTCCAGGGCCGTTATGGAAATGTCATCAGCACACTACTAGTTTTACTCTATTGAAGGCTGACCCACTCAAAACTGGTGGACAAAGCCAAAAATAACAGGCTGGCACTTGATGATCTTATACCCCAGCAGATAACACACTCCTCCCAAATAGAACAACTACAATGCCGATTGAAAGGTCTGCAGGACAGGATGGACGACGCAGAAGGACGCTCGAGGCGCAATAATGTGCGTATTTTGGGAATACCGGAGAGCAGTGAAGGGGCCCATCCAACACAATTTATCGAGCAATGGCTGCGTGAACAGGTAACCACCATGGGGCTCACTGAGTATTTTAGTGTCAAGTGCGCTCAAAGTTCCACCCAGGCCATCTCTTCCAGGGGTACCACCTCGGCCAATAATAGCGCGAATATTAAATTATAAAGATAGGGACACAATTTTACGTGCAGCACGCGAGAAGGCCCTGATAACATTTGAGAACAAAACAATTTCACTTTGGCAGTACAAAGAGCGAGGGCCACGTTCCAAGATCTCAAAAAGGAACTCCGACTGCACCATCTGAAACACGCCCTACTGTTCCCGGCTCGCCTCAAAGTTATCCATGATCAAAAAGCCCTGTTCTTTGATAGCCCGGAGGAATCAGCGGACTGGCTATAAATTACTATGTCACCACTGGGTTCTCAACACTCCTCGCAATCCATTTGTCAACAGCAGCCAAAATTGCAACGGATGAGTAGAGAAAGACCTGACAAGGGAAACCAGCATTGCACTGATTGAGGAGGACACCCATCGACAGAACAGATCACGGACAGCCAAAAGGATGCGATCCTGACAGCAATAGCACTAGCAGCCCTTGATGCACAATCAGTGACGGAAACTGTGGACTCTTCGGAAGATGTGAATGCACAATCTGACTCTGAATCTAGTTTGGCACTGTTTCCTCTAGTCACCCACAGACTGTCAATGATGGACATACCTGTATCCTGCTGCTGTCGTGAACTGTCAGATGAGTATCTATTTGTCTACAATGTTTGCTGTACATGCCAATGATGTGTTTAGTTAGTAACACTGCTGGGTTGCCTGGTTGAGTTGTCTGTAATGATGTTCGACGCACAAAATTGGGTGAGGTGGGGGCTCCACGGTTGCGGAATTCTTGTGTATTGCATGGCAGAGGCTATGAAACGATTGGTGGCCACTACCCCTCAGGCAACTGCATTTAGTTACTGAAACATGAAGTTCTTCTTGAGTTTGTTTTGTTGGTTTGGTTCTCTTTTGTTATATAGTGGAACCCAGTATTGGAAAGTTAAACGGGGTTTATGGGCTCAGCTACATGCGCTAGAATGGGCGCTCTGTCTGTGGGAAATTATGTGATGTTCAGTTTGTATGTTTGGCAACCTGATGGTGCAACCTAGAGGATATAAATATATGTCCTGGAATGTAATAGGTATGGGGTCGATACACAAAAGACATAGAATCTTGGCACAATTAAACCGTAGGAAGACACAGATAGTCTTTCTACAAGAAACACATTTAATACAGGCAGAAGCCGATAAGCTCCTTAGGAAATGGAGGGGGCAGCTGTTTTCTACTTCTTATTCTGCCTTCGCCAGGATGGTGGCGGTATGGTTCAGGAATGGCACCCCTTTCAAACTTATAGAACAAAATACAGACTTGAATTGGAGATATGTACTGTTGCATAGCTTGCTGGATGGAGAACACCTAGTTGTAGGGAGTATCTATGCCCCGAACGTGGAACAGGAAACATTTCTGGCAATTCTTAGTACTGTTCTGGTGGGATGGGAAGGTTACCCATGGATTCTAGGAGGTGATTTCAATGCAGTGCTGAACCTAGAATTGGACAGATCGCACCCTCCCCTGCAAGGTGCGGGGTGTAGGAAGCAAACAGAAGCGCTACAGGCATGGGCACTAGGTTGGGGAGTGGGAGATATTTGGAGGGAGAAACATCAAGTAGACGAAGAATACTTCTTCTCCGCACCACATAGCATCCACACTCGTATAGACAGGATATTTTGTTCACAGAAGCTATTACACTGTTATGGAAATCACACACTTGGGCAAAACGTATTCAGATCATACACTCGGCAGATTGAATGGGACACTTTTAAAATGGTAATTATGGGAGTGGCGATTAGTACAAAAGTGGGTGTGCGTACAGCAATACTTGGCAGGCTTATGGATATAGAGGATATGCTGGGCAAACTGGAACGGTAAGCGCGAACAAATTCAACGAGCAAAACAGTTACAAGAGCTGCAAATAGCACACGCAGAATTATTGGAAGAACTCTGCGTTCTAGACTATAGATTATATACACATAAACAACATGGGATTGCGGATAGAGCGGGCCCCTTGCTTGCTAGGATTATTAAAGATGCTCCGCCAGTGTCCCCCATTCTGGAAATAGATGTCCCGGGTGATGGGGTGAAACCTACACAGATGGAAATTAATGCTGCTTTTCTGCAGTATTACGAGCGATTATATACATCCCCGGATCGGGTAGAGGACAGGGAATATGAGGCGTTCTTTGAGGGGTTGCAGCTCCCTACGCTAAGCGATGACCAAGTGGAAGACTTAAAGAGGTCCATTACACGAATGGAAATTAAAACGGCGATTAATGCCCTCCCCCGTAACAAATCACCAGGTAGTGACAGCTTGCTCATGGAATTTTATGCACTGTATTCTGAGTTGTTGATCCCCCGACTGCTAGAATAGTATCGGGTAGCGCTAGAGGATAACTCACTCCCTCTCGCTACTGTGCAGGCCAAGGTGATTTCCTTGCTGAAACCGGGAAGAGACAGCAGAGATATGGCGAGTTATAGACCCTATCGCTCTTTAATACAGATTACAAGATTTTAAGTAAACTACTAGCAGCAAGGCTATTGCAATATTCCCCCGGATTGATACAAACAGACCAGTGCGGATTTGTACCAAATAGGAGCAAAGAACATTTGACGCGGCCTTCCGCCTTTACAGATGATTACAACCCATAGAGAGAATCTCTAAGGACAAGACGACCTATGTACCTAAGACGTGGACTTTTCTATATATTGACTGTACTTGCACATGCATGACTATGGATAAAGCCTTGAAAAAGTTTCAATGAAACGAAACATGTCGGCTGCCGGTCCAACGCTCAAAAAGGAGGATTGTAACATCGAATTGTCTATTCTCAATCATTTCGCTACTGTGTTTTAAAGAAAATTGTAAAATCTTTGTGATAAATTGTTAAAGCTAGAACAAAGTCAAGGCCTTGCTGATACTTTGAATAGGACATACATCTATAAGAATTTATATTACAGTTATATTAGAGTGCTGAGGTTGACCTATTTCTATTTTATACTGGGATAATATGTTGACAGCATTGCCTAGATTCGGGATCCCACCAGAGTATATGAACTGGGTGAGGCTTTTATGTACAAATCCGACAGTAAGGGCCCGCACGGGGACACATATCTCAAGCCAATACCAGGTAGCGAGGGGTACTAGACAGGGTTGTCGGCTCTCACCCATATTATTTATCCTAGCGTTGGAACCTTTACTGCAAAAGTTACGTGTAATAGCGCGACACAAGGGTATATATGTAGATGGGGAGATGCATGTGGTTTCGGCATACGCCGGGGGTCTTATTTTATTTATTGCAAATATGGACGAGGTCTGTGATCCTATGCCTGAGCTTTTTTCGGTGTTTCAAAAACTCTCGGGACTAACAATAAATGAGAATAAGTCTTACGCCTTTTTTTTTTTAATGACTTAGCCAGGACTGAACCAATTCAATTTGGTGGTTGGAAGTTCCAGACTGCATCGGTCACTTTTAAATAAGTGGGTATTCAGATATATCGAGATGTGGAGGATATTTTAGATGGTAATTTAACTCATTCTAAAACATCACTTGGACGGCAAATATGGTTCTGGACTTCCTTACCGTTACTGGTAGCCGGGCAGGTGGCCATAGCCAAAATGGTGATGCTACCAGACTGTCATATTATTTCATTAATTTGCCCATTATGATTCTGCTGCAAACATTCAGAGTACTGGACTGGTTGAGTTAATATGGGGCTTTGGACGTAGGCGCATAGGGCTCGCTAAGCTGCAACTGGCCACGAAGAAAGGGGGAATGGGAGTCCCCGACAGAGCTTATTGCTATGCAGGCTAATTACAGTGGCTGGCATACTGGATAACTGGCCGTAACCTGAGAGAAATATCCATGACCCCCCAAACTTGGGAACGTGGGGAACTGCATGTATTACCAGGCCGCAAAATCCCGACATCGACGTCCCCACTCTTGCGGACAGCTCTACAATACTGGAAGAAGGCCACGCATTATACTAAAATATTGGCGCCATACGCCCCAAATATACCCCTGTTGGGCTTTCCCCTAACATCGGGAAGGGTGACACTTAGACATAGAGAGATTTGGGCAGAGGCCGGAGTGTCCACAATAGATTTTCTTTTTTTTTATTTCCACAGATGGCGCATTGATGAACCGTGACACATTTGTGCAGGAGTTGGGGGTGACAGATTGTTTCTGCTGCATGCACACATCTCGCACTATGTCAAAACGGTTTGGGCCCCTGGATGGGATGAACCGCAGGCCCATGCACTAACACATATGCAATATTTGATGGGTAACGGAAGTCCCCTAACAAAGTGGCTATACCGGGGTATCCGCATGCACGTCTGTTTCACTGGAGTTGACTCGTGATAGATGGGATGCGGATGCCGCACACTCACAGATAAGGAATGGGAGATGGTGTTAGAACACCCATGCAAAATTTCTAGGAACCCGAAGTTTAAATGTATCCAGCTCATGATTGTGCACCATGCACATTTGACATTCCACAAGCTCAGTAGAATGTTCTCAGAGGTATCAGGAGACTGTCCCCGTTGCCATTCCCCAAATGCTGGTTTATTACACATGTTGTGGGACTGTCCGAGATTACTGCACTATTGGTCGACTGTGCAAGAACTGGTGGATAGTGTGGCACCGACTGGGAATATTCGGTCACTTGGCTGTTGCATATTAGGTTTAGGTCCCCCCTCAAAAAAGGGAGATCCCACTAGTAGATTTGCAAATCTAGCACTGATATTGGCAAAAAGGATTGTAAACATGAGATGGAAGGCTACCAGGCCTCCCAGATTGTTAGACTGGTATAATGAGGTGGTGTGATGGGGAAGAGCAGAGGGAGCAGAACTGCAAAGAGAAGAACAAAAAGGGTTGCGGAAGATCGCAATCTCACTGGACTGGAATGCAAGGTTGGAAGAGTTCGTTAACAAAGAATTACAAGAATAGTGACAGAATGTATATTCCAGGACTGTAAGTGTTGTCAGACGATGTAGACACTGTACTAGGTAAGACAATATAATTCATGTATGTGTTGCTTATATGCTAACTGTACCTGCATGGATCGGTATCACTGAGCCTGCAAGAGTGATAAATACGGATCATGTACGCAAATGATAGCTTGAGCCTGTACCAGGGAGTGGAAGGGGGATGTTTTTTGACTTTTTGTTCAAATAAGAATGCAATGTCCATGATAAGCCTTGACTGATAAATATTCGTGTTTTTGTAAAACGAATAAAAATAAGTATAAAAAAATGTCTCAACCCACAGTGTGCCATATATATATATATATATATATATATATATATATATATATATATATATATATATATATATATATATATATATATATATATATATATATATATATATATATCTTTTATTTGTATTTATATAGCACAAGCTAGGCCCAAGTGCATTAGAGCACTTTACATGAGCACCATAATACATTACACAAGGTCACTTATTTTAATGGACAGAGAGACTGAGGGATCTAAGAGAAATCAGTGTTGATCTAGGGCTGGGATTTACACCTTGTCCCCCAGTTCCAAAAATGGATGCTCTGGCCCTTAGGCCTCATGTCCTCCCCTATATGGTATCCGTACCACAGACACCATCTTCAGATTTTAGGAATTTCCCATTTGTTATTAATGCATCTCCCAAAACTGGATAAATTCGATTTTCATAACAAGTGATTACATGACTACTCACAGTATGGAAACTATATGTTTAAAAATTAATTCAGACAATCACTCATCGAGTCAGGACTCTAGATTTATTTTATATTTTGCAGAAATTGTTGACTAGTGAAACATTCAAAATTATGCTCTATTATATGTTTGGTAATGGTAAACTAAACTTTCATTTAGCAATTTAGAATCTGTTTTCTTCAAGAGTATTTAAACCTAATAAGGTGATTGCCTTTATCGTAAAGTAGTCTGGCATCATCCATCCATCCATATGCCTGTCCGTCCGTTATTGCTCTGTTTCGTCTTTAGGATATTTCATTCATTGATACGAAGATATTTTTGTGTGTATCTAGATAGCAATTTTTGCATCGACTGCCATGCAACAAATTTGAGGATTATTTATATTTCAGTACTTAGCATGGCATGCATGTCAACAGGGAGGCAATTTTTGAATATTGATGTCAAAAATTGTTCAGCATTTTAAGTAGTTATATACATTAACGAGCACAGGAGATTCTATGGTGCATAATTTACTAGTAATGCTAACATTTCACCCTCCTCTCTGTGCTCTGCAGATCTACTGGAAGAAGTACAAACAGAAGAAAGAAGCTCTGAGGTGGCGGCACATGTTTTTCCAGCCTCCTCCCCCCCCACACCCTCTTCCCTTGCATCCCAGCCCTTTTTACCCGGACCCCTTTGCACCTCGACCCTTGTACCCGCCAGGTATCATCGGTGGAGAGTATGATCAGAGACTCATTATTCCATATGTTGATGATCCCATCAATTCTCTGCTACCAAGCATGGGCCAAGCTTCAGGCCGGTTCCTTCCCTTCAGGCCGAATTTTAATCCCATCGGCTCACTACAAGATGCAAATCTTATGTTGCCAGGGCGCGCTGGTCCTCGTTCTAGCAGAGGCAGACCCTCAGACATCCGCCGGGCTTTCATTTGACCTCGCTATACCACTCATGTTCTGAGCCAGCGCTGACCTCACCATGCTAGGACATACTGTTTGCACAGAAAAGCCTGTTTCCACTGGTGGTTCAAGCACTTTTTAATGTGAGTGAATTTCCTTTCACCGCAGTCTGTGGATCAAATGTTAGGTGGGCAGGAGCGCTTTAGCAAACCGGTTGTGTGGTTGCAACTTCAGGTTGAGGGGAGCATAGAAGTCGTAAAATGACTTAAAGAAAATAACCACACCTTCCTCTCGCCTGTGTGATCTCTGCCCTGCTGGAATTTAAGTAGGGGGACCAGCATTGTGTAATAATGCTCAGTTGTTGATTATTGGATCTCAAGTTAGCAGTTCCCCAATTGATGGGCGATACCCTCAGCAGATAGTGGCTGCATTCACAGTGAAATCAGCAGCTTATGTTAGCTCCTGCTTTTTCAGGAAAGGAAAGGCAAAGAAAGAAAATAGGCCATTTGATTTCCAGTAGCCTTGGACTCCATCGTGCCACTGGCACTGGAGATCACCAGTGGCTGGCCTGTGCCCACTTTCTGATCTGCCTACAAAGATTAAGCTCTTCGCCATCTATATACAGACGAGAACACCTCCCCTTTCTAAGAGAAGAAAGGGCTGCATGGCCTGTACTAATTGTACTCCTTGCTGTTACAAAGGGCGGCATACCCCCAGCCTCACTTCATAATGCTTTGGGTTATTCTCAGCACTGTTTCAGTGACCCTTTTATTAAATCACGCTGATTTATAATCTTAATTTGTGTTTTTTTCCTCTTCTGCTTGGTTACCTGTGTGTATCTCAGAACTTTTTTACACCTAATACTCTCACATCCAGAAATGGATGAAATAGCAATGATTCTTACAATAAATCTTCATGTTTGTTTCTTCATCTGCGAGTTTTCACAGACACAGAACTGGGATAATCAGTGAGGGCATGAATGCAGAATTTGAAAGAGTTGATGCAGTGTGCGATTAGTTGAAATAGCAGAATGAATTTATTTGTAATTTGCGACAATAAAATTTGAATTAATGACATAAGTTGCAATAAACTTATTAGTTAAGTAGAAAAGCTGTAACTGCCTATTATCATTCAGTTTGTGACAATACTTGTATTACTTGACTTCCTTTGCTGTTGCTATCTGTTTTTTGGTTTTTTTGTGTGAGAAACTGCTGTGAAATGCATTGCAGTCACCCAGGCCTGCCTATGGGCCTCAGAGGTCTGAATATCCGCTTTCTTTAAATTATGGTTTCCAAAACCTTAAAAGATGTTAAAGAGGTATACTTATATCTGTAATTAAAACATTTTTCCAGACAACAGAGATCCTGTGTCTAATAAACCTCATCCCATAATTGATATCTTGGATCCCAATAACATTACTGTGGTTTAAAATCCTTGTTGGCTTTTCAGGAATAGCGACTGCAGGAGCTGTACGTTTTTTTACAGGCCGTGAGGCCTTTGTGGCCCATCAAGGTAACCCCTTCTCAGTAATGCTGACTTCGCTAAAATAAAAGGATTTATTCTTCGTTTATTAGTAATTTGGATTCTGCCTTGCACAATTCTAAAGATACTGAAGCAATCCTAGGTTGAAGTTAAAGAATTGATGAACAGAGTTGGGTTGTGACTGCTGTATCAGTGCTTTAGAGGCGCAGCAAACTCCTTGTCATGTCTTTCACTACGAAGATTTCAATTTTTGACCCCATTTAACCATGGTAACACTCCATCTACAACCAGATGTGGATTTGACACCCAATAGTATTTTTACCTCTTGCTTGTCCATTTTTCAGTCAGAAATGGCACTGTGTTCTTATTATGGAGCAGTTTCGTTTCGTAGATGGTGGAATCACGGCAGGTTATCGTGGGCTGCCATGCAAGGTATGAACTTAGGGCAAGCATTGGCAACAAGTGTATTTTTGTTTAAACTTGTACAATAGGTATTAAATGTGTTCACGTAATACAAATATAATTGCTTTTTTCTAATTGTGGTGTTCATATGTTTGCAAAAAAAGTTTTAAAAAATTTAGAAAAGAACAAAAATAAGTAAAAATAAATATAATCAAGAAATAAAATCGGAGATTGGCCTACGAGCTGGTGCTGAAGTGGACTATGTTTTGGTGGGTGTCGCTCTCAATTCAGAGAGCCAGTAGCTGAAATGTGCTGATCCATTGCCTCATGCTTGGGTATGCTGCACTTGTCAGGAGCCAATTGTGAATGACACTTAACCAACTCAGTGGGTGAAGAGGGCTGACCAAACGTTCCTCTGAATTAATTTTTAATATGGATGTGGAAATCACGAAGCAGATGAGACGGTGAAACCCATCTCGAGAAGCACCTATAACAGATGTAGCATTATACTATAAAGGGGTGTCATTATTTATAAGGCAGGCCTAGTGGCTTTGTCAAGGGGTCACCTTCTCAATATACAAAAGACAGGCCTACTTACTTTCTCATGGTGTGACTTTAATACACAAGGCAGGTCTAATAGTTTTGACAAAGGCCCAAAACATAAATAAAACAGCCACATTTCATGATTTACCATTAACATGAATGAGGACCAATAAACATAATCTAACACATTCATTTTAGGCAAAACTATTGGAGAGTACAGCAGTAAAATTATCAGTAAAGCATTTGAGTTCAGAGCAACCACAAACGTACTTGAGTCTTTATCATCATAATATTTAAGCCATAGAAACAACTGCTAGAGGCCTCTGCACTCTAAAGCAGGTGCTCAAAAGTCTCCTGGGGCCATGTGCTCCAGGGCCTTGGAAACATAGGATGATTATTTTGAGGACAACAAAGTAAAGGGGGCTGCTGCTCTTCTTGTAGCTCCCCTAACACATTTAGGAAACGCTGGTCGTGCCCATTCCCGTCGTAGAGCCACCACAAGTAACAGATATGTATATAATGAGTCTGCACCGCGCATTATGAGTTGCTCTTCAAAATTTGTGAATATTTTATTAACGGTCAAGCTGCTCCGTTGTTGGGGTTTTTGCGGCCTCGTGCCGCCGTACCTTATACTTTTTGTCCTCCTTTTTAGGTCTCGACTATTATATCCCGCAGGGATTAATAGCTCGAACCTATTGCAGGGGAAACAAACTCGCTTGAACACTGCGGATTCCATGCAGTTCATGTGAAAAAAAGCGCGTGCACAGAAATCCGCTCCCCCACCAAGCAAAACAAGCCAAGAACATAAAAGCGA
Source organism: Lissotriton vulgaris (assembly GCF_964263255.1). Classification (NCBI taxonomy): domain Eukaryota; kingdom Metazoa; phylum Chordata; class Amphibia; order Caudata; family Salamandridae; genus Lissotriton; species Lissotriton vulgaris. The sequence goes on along the minus strand of NC_141686.1, from coordinate 158,104,486 downwards.
CCGGCCGCTTTGAGTCCATTTGCCAGCAGCCACTTCACGCGCTCCGTAGGTCATAAACAGAACCATCTGCTCGTGATTGCGGGCATGCTTGCCCAGCCCCCTCACATCGCACATGGCTTATGTCTTCAAGTTTGTGCAGTTTACGGCTCTCTCTCTCTTGCCCCCACATAATGTACTTTTGCTTGTTTTCAGCATTATTGAAGATCACCGACAAGTAATGAGTAATCTTTTTTTTAAACCGTACGAAAAATTCAGTTACCTGAGCTGAGGGGCGAGACGAGGAAGCCCTCTAGTGTTGCCGCCATCGCCAGGAGTCAGAACCTGCTGGGATAGCGCCGCCGCCCCGGGACTACAACTCCCGGCTGCCTCTGCGGCGGCGCAGCTCTGACACGCAACGCAAGCGCCAGGAGGCGCCTTTAAACAGCGCTCGGCCCCGCTTCGCGGGACTCCGGGCAAAGCCCGGGCCAAGGGCGGGCTGTTTTAAGCCCGTTCAAGCACTTGCAAGGACGGGACGGGCCACCCCCCTTACATGGACCTGTTATGTGAGTACATTGCATTTTGACTATTATACTGACTTGTTGGGCCCCTAAGGAACCCAAAGGAATAGTGGTCACTGTTCATTGCTGAGCCTACCAAAGGGATTCTTTCTTGTTGTTCTTGCTCCGTGCTTGAGAACCCGCTCTCCCGACGCCGCCGAACCTTGAAGTAACTGAGTGTTGCCATTGAGCGGGGGAGAGCGAGACTGCTACTAAATATGTCCTCACGGGCGGGAAAAAATCATAATATCACGCTTGCCACTTCTAATGGGGTGGTGACTGGAACCATCGACCAGTTCTTTAAGAGAGTCTCTAATGTGCTGAAAAAGGAAACCGTTTTGGTTTGATGAATAGTGGCTAAAGCAAGCTTCCTCTCTCTTTTCCAGAATCTACATTTAAAGAGCCCTGAGGAGAATCTGAGCTTTGACTCAGATTCGAAACGCGTTGGCAAATAACAGCAAAATAGGCATCCCTGGTTTAACATTCTTATGTTATTGATTCACTAATTTGAACCAACTGTTGAATCTGAAATTTATTTCCTTGTTGCCTTTTTTGTTGTTCGACCCTGTTTGGGCGTCATAATAATTTGATTCTCCACAAAGAATAATTATTTGTGGTTGTTTAATTGATATTCTTTCTCAAAAGAAGCTTGTATATATAGTATGTATAGATTTTGTGGATTATTTGTGTATATGTCAGTTGTCATAGTGGTATGAAAGTTGTATGCATGTGAGCTGTAAATATTGTAAATGTTAGTATTTTAGTGCCTTTTCTCACCTATGAAAAAATGCTTCTATAAAAAGACTGAAAACTTATGAAAAGGGTCAAATAAATTCACCCATACAAACAAAATATTTTTGTCTGTTTGTATTCACAAAAATTGTGAGAAAAAGTGGTTTGAGGGCTAGCATATTCACTTTTCCAGTTTATATTAGGTCCAGCTGCCCCTCTGTCCCAGGACCAAACTCCGTTTTGTTTACAAATATATTTTAGGAAAGGCATCGAAACGTCGACCCTTAACCCCATATGCAAATTCTGTATGTAACACTGATATATGCAATGGTGTGGTTTATTACAAACATTCAAAGTCTGTTCCACTGATATGCAAGTGTACAGACAGATTTCTTGCTTTTTCCACTTCCTTTTGTTGTTGTCCTGTATATGTTGAAGGTCACGGCTGTGCCCGCTTGACATTTTTAAGAAAACCCCAACAAAAAATTATTTTTTTCACCTAAAAAATAAAATCCTGTCCGGACGGACAGAAGACATACGACCTATTAAGTGTATGTTCATTGCTTGCTGTATACTCGATATAGGGACCACTGTTCTTTATAATATGCACCTATAGTACCAGCAGAATGCATGGAAGGCGATCAAAGGGGGGACAAAACGAATGCGGGGAAAAAAGTAGAACTCCCACAAAGTAAGGTTGACAAGGATAATGGGACGAAGGACTTGCATAACATAAATCGTCAATTACACAGAAGAGTAGACCTACCGCCAGAAGCTGCCCCTTATGCTATCATTATGGCAGGAGTCCCTGAGCTTCCTTTAGGTATCAAGGAAAACCATTGAGCCTTAAGGAATAAAGTTGTATATTGGTTGTGTTTACCCACATTAATGGAGAAATTTTAAATGTTAGGCGCGCAATTTGGGTTAGTTCACGACCAAAAGACAGGAAGGGGGACGTAATCATTGTAAATTTTAAAGATCAGAGAGCTGTGAGGCATATTGGGGACTGGTATGATGCGAGAGGCAGTGATTCCATCTCCACACATTACCTTAGTTACTTTTATCCGCAGACACTAGCACCTTATTTAAAAGAATGTCCATTAGGAAGGCATCCCGTAAAAAGGTCAGGATTTGAACATTATGGACGTAATCAATCGTTCTTCCCCCAACCACAGAGATTTATTGACTTCTACCCCAGGCCCACTCATCCTCCAATTCCAGGTCCGAACTATGAAAATACTTATCTACTGGGTAACAGAGGTAAATCATTAACTGCCTATAACATACCAAACCACAATCGGTTTGACTTACATTCGGACCTTGAATTCGTGGATTGACGCAAAAAGGATACTCCTCCCAATAATACCCTAGGAATACAGGAGAATCCTAATAAAATTAAGGGGAATTTAGAAGATCAAAGGCTGTGGGAGGGTAATGTAGACATTAACCTAATTAAAATTACCCCTGTAGAGACCAATGGCCCCAACAATGAGGAAGGCTATAAGATCAATAGTAACCTTGAACAAAAGAAGGGGGAAAAATGTGGGGAAGTTAGTTCCCCGACACGTACAAAGGATTCGGGTAATGCGTCCTTGTGTGAGTATGCAGTGTCTGAGAATAGGAAATCCTGCACTCTTTTGTTTTGGAACGTGGCAGGTTTGAGGCAGAAAATTAAAAACCCCTCTTGGGAAAGTATTATAAATGGTCTTGATATTCTGGCCTTGCAAGAAACTTGGTCAATTGACCCAGTGCATATAAATGGTTATAGAAGTTTCTTTACTCCGGCAGTGGGGGGCGCACATGGGAGAGCAAAGGGTGGGCTAATTATGTACCTCTCAAACCAGCTCAAGTATGAGCAGGTACGCTTCTCGTCAAAGTCCAGCTACTATCCGGTAGTAATGATACATAGTAGGAAGGGAACTAATTTTATTGTCATAAATTTTTATAATAATATCCCGAAAAATGAAATACTAACCACTTTAAAGATGCTGAGTGAGGATATACAACATGAAATAGACAAAAGTGAAGGGGAAGTAATAATTTTTTGGGGGGGTGATTTTAATTGTCCACTTTGTAAAAAGAGGAGAAATAGAGACTGCCCACACCTCATAGAATGAACAATGATTCAAAAAGATAATACAAGTGTAACTCAATGACACATGTAAAGGTACTTTTATTTATACCCACTACTCATAGTTTTTATATTTTTTTGGGAAAATTATTTTTAAGAACAAGAAAAAGATAAACCCACACAATCAACACAGTGATTATACAAATGCAAACAATTATGAACAACGACAATTCATGAAAAACATAAATACACAGAACAAAAATATTACACATTTAGTAATTCATGGTTACACATAAATTCCTGTTTTGAGACAACCAAAGCGAAGTGAAAGAGCAAGAGCTTCTACAATGTTCATTAGCATAGGCACATTTAATGTTTTAATGCGCTCTTGCAAAGTGCCGACGCGTTTCAGGTTCGAGTCAAACGTGTTCGAACCCTCATCAGGGCTTTGTGAGTTGTCTGTGTAAAAAAAGAATGGAACAATATTGAAAGCCAAGACTCACATGAATCAATATAATTCATGAGGTTGTGAAAAAGGGGGTACCTGTAATTATCAGGCTCCTGAGAACTGATCGATGGACAGGGGGCGGCACCTCAAAGGTTTAATTCTAAAATGGATAAAGCATGTGTTGTTTTAAGAATTTCATAAAAATACATTCTCATTTTCCAAAAAGGGGGGAGGATATTGTGAATGGAAGCCTACCTCGATGTGCACCGTCCGGCGCCTCTTAGAGGGTGGAGGTCGAGGTTGTTTGTCTTTGGGTCCTGTCGGACGAAAACAGAGGCTAGTATCGTCATATAAACCTCACTAAAAAATGTCACATTGTTTTGAAAAAGAGCCCCATACCTTGCGTCTTTTGTTCGAAGGAGAAAGAAGGGTTTCCCATCTAAAATGGTTTTCGAAGAAATTCTCCTACCTACAAAATTAAAGTGAATGTCACATAGGCTCCGAGTTGCCAACACTTATGTGAACAATTGAATCTGGGTGGACAGAAGCCTACCTGGGTTGGCGGCGTGTGTCGTGGCGGCCCAGGAATCATAAACGGAGTACTTGCATTGAGCTCCGTATGCGAGGCGCGCTGTGAAAGGGAACAAGGGGGGAAATGAATTCCAGGACTGAGAGCGGTCGGATTTAGATGCATACAAGCCCAGTAAGGGAGCTGTTTCTTACCTGTCCTAGGACAGTTGATGTTCACAATGCGAGGCTTCTAACGAATGCCTGGCGTTACGTGGGGCCATCTTGGATAGATTTAAATAAAGAACGATCAGCGTCCCATTGAATTTTGGGATATGTAGTCCCAAATCGAATGCTAAGCGCGCTGAGTAAAAGAAATCCAATTTGCGCTTATTGGGGGGGGGGGGAGGGGGGAGGGGTTTATCAAAGTTGTTAATCACACCCAATGAGAAGGCAAGGAAAGGGGGGGCCATTGTTTTGGGGCTCATTGTGACTAGAACAAGAGAGGGTCCACCTTTTTGTATGTGAACAAAAGGTCGACGCAAGGCGGGGGAGGGGCAAAAGACTATTCAGAAATAGGTTATTGTCGGAAACGTCAGTCAGATTCTTGATAATTCAGACATGCTGTTGAGACCTGTCAGTGCTATTAAATTTGAGAATCAGGTATGCTTCCTTTTGAAGTAGCACCTTGTCGATATCAGCCGGGCGCTGCGCTGTACCAATTGTAAACAGTACTGACCATTTGAATTCCAGTTCTGTATGAGATTTATCAATGAAGTGTTCAACCATGGGAGCCGTGAGAACTTTTTTCTAATCCTGGACCTGTGCTGGCTGATGCGGAGATTGACTTGCTGGTTTGTTTTCCCAATGTAAATCTTAGGGCAAGGACACCGGATGACATATATGACATTTTTGGTTTTACAATTGGAAAAACCGGAATGCTTCCATTTAACCCCCTGATGTTCGAATTCATTGCCTTCAATTGTGCTGTGGTACACGAACCAGGAAGCAAATGAAAAGAATTTTCATAAATGATATTCCCCTGGAAAACACCTCCACTTTCCCTTACCTTGGTATTTTGTTCCATTTTTTTTTTTTTTTTAACATCATTTTTATTGCAGCACCAATATCATTGTACAGACAAGATAATCAGCAATATAAATTCACAGTTTACAAGAACAGTAGTATCCAGTCCGACTTTAACCAGGAGGCCCACCCTTTCCTCTGGTGCGGGTGGCCTTGTCCATGAGTGCCTCTCGTATCGTCTTACATTGTCTGACAGTAGCAGTAGTCAAGTATTGCCGGGTTGCTTTTGTGATTTTCACCCCTCCCCCTCCCCTTATTTCGGTACCCCAACAGCCCGCCAATTCTAGCTTCCTTCCCATCCCCCCCCCGTGGTCGCTCTGCACTGAATCAGCAGTGTAAGAGTGTTGTAGGAGGAATAGACATTCGCTAAGGTGTGCTCTCCTGTATAGTGACAGGGTCTGCCCCATCCAGCTCACCCTCGCCCTCCAGCTCCTCAGCATCCATATCACGGAGCGCCTGCACCATCATTTCCCATGCAGTCGCCCTCTCCAGCGCCTTCTCGTCATTCATCCTCCAGGCCACCTGGTATCTCAGGGTACTTTCACATGCGGCCCACCTCAGGCATTCCCCATACCACCTTTTATATGTGGGCCCCACTCTCGACTTCCAGTTCCTCGTTATCTCCCGCTTGGCCAGAATAAGTCCCAAGTCTATAAATTTGCTAGTAGTCTTGTTTCTAGGCGTGTGTGGGAACCAGTGGAGGATGCCAACCGCTTTTGTGTACAGGATATCTCTGTCCGTCGCGCTGTTAAGGGCCCGCCCAACTTCCTGCCAGTAGTCTCCCAGAGAGGGGCAATCCCATAGCATGTGACTCAGGTCCGCCCCGACTGTATTACATCTGGGGCAAGCAGCGTTGTCTACCCCAAAATACTGTTGTATTTTCCCCGGTGTGAGGTATGCCCTGTGGATGACATAGAAGTGGATTAGTTGAAATCTAGCATTTCTCGAGCTCTTCCGTGCTCCCCTCAGTAACTGACCCCAGGTCGTGTCGGGTATTTCCACTTGAAGGTCCAGCTCCCACTTGGCCTTCAGGGCCGTCAATGGTTGCAAGGCCTCCCGCTGCATCCTAGAGTACAAGCAAGTGACAGCCTTGAAGGTCCCCGCAGCCATCATCGTGTATTGACAGGCCATGGAGGTGCCCGGCTCCTGCAATCCTTCCCCCCAGTGGGCTTGCATAGCTCCCGTGACCGCTGCATGCAACAAGTAGTCGCCCCTCGGCAGGTCGAAGCGCTCCTGCAAATCCTGAAACAGCAGCAATACCCCATCCTCATATAGATCACCCAACATTTGTATCCCCGCCTCCTCCCAACCTAGCAAGCGCGACCAGTCACCTCCATGCGGGAGGGCCGTGACCATACCCAGCGGAATTTCAGGGGCATACATAAGGCGGACTCCCGCCCGCTTACGGGCCAGGTCCCAGCAGAGTCGGAACGTCTGCTCCTCAACCGTCAAATCTCCCATCTGGAGCTTCTGGTGTAGCGTGATGTACGCCAGAACATGCCGCGGGGTGCCTTCTACTCTCGCGGCCTCAGGGCCTCTATACACTCTCGCCACCTCCTGCGTAAAAATCTGCAGCTGCGCAGCCAGGTAATACCCTTCAAAATCCGGCACCGCCATTCCTCCTTCATCCTTGGGGCGCAGCAGAGTGTCGAGCGCTATGCGCCTCCTCCCCGTGCCCCATAAGAACGCTATGACCAGAGATCTCAGGCGTATAAAAATAGAGCTCGGGACCCACACCGGGAGTGTCCTAAAATAATACAAAAGCCTGGGCAGGGCCACCATTTTGAGCAGGGAGATCCTGCCAGCCAGGGATAACGGCAAGGTCGACCAGAAGTCCATGGACCCCCGTAGGGCATTAATACAGCGGGTAATGTTGCCTTCCAACAAATCAGCCGGGGTATGATAAATATAGACCCCCAAATAATGCAGGCAGCGCGGCTCCCACCGAAGTTCTTGCGCGGTGAGTGGACATGGTTCCCCTGATCTCAGGGGGAACAGGCAGGATTTAGGCCAGTTGACCCTCAGGCCCGATAACCGGCCGAACCGCCCCAGTAACCGCCGTGCCCCCTCGAGCTCGGGGCCCGCGTCGGCCAGAAACATCAACAGGTCATCTGCGTACAAGGAAATGAAGTGCGGCCTGCCCCTAAATGATAAACCGGCATAGTGGCGGCCCAGCCTGGCCTCCATTGCGAAGGGTTCCATCGCCAAAGCGAACAGGAGCGGAGAAAGGGAACATCCTTGTCTGGTACCACGCCTGACCGGGTATTGCCTCGAGATCAGAGTACCCACTCGGACTCTCGCCACCGCATCAGTGTACAGGACCTTAGTCCAGTTTATGTATCCGTCCCCCAGTCCGAAACGTCGCATCACCTCATACAGGTATCCCCACTCGAGGCTGTCAAAGGCCTTCTCTATGTCAATGGAAAGAACAAACGGGGAAGCGGCGCTCGGCCATTCCGCACCCATCAGTCTCGTAAGCCTACGAATATTGTGGGTAGTGTTGCGTGTCGGAATAAAGCCGCACTGGTCCTTGTGAACAAGGCCCGTCATGTGCACCAGCAGTCTGTTGGCAAGAATTTTACTCAGGATCTTGTAGTCCGTCGTCAACATGGACAACGGACGGTACGAGGACAAAGCCGCACCCTCTCTGCCCGGTTTTAAGAGCGGGATCATGAGGGCCTCACTCATGGAGCCCGGGAGCCGACCCTTCGTTTGCGCTTCATTGTACACCTCGCGCAGCCGAGGAGCCAGGTGCTCTAGATATTTACTGTAGAATTCGATCGGGAGTCCGTCAAGTCCCGGGGTCTTGTTTCTGGCCATTTGCTTTACTGCACACTCTATCTCTCCAAGAGTGATGGGCCGACCCAGCTCTTCTGCCTCCGATTCCTCCACTCTTGGCAGTTGCAAGCCGTCCAAGAACTCCCCTAGCTCATCCGCCCCTCCTGTTTCACCACTCTCATAGAGCCCCTCGTAATAAGTACGAAACTTATTCAGGATCCCGGGTTGAGTATGGCAGGGCTCCTCCCCTATCTCTTGGATCATCATGATCGGCATGCCCCTCCTGACTGGATTAGCGAGCCATGCCAGCATAGACCCCGCCTTATCGCCCTCCGCATGCGCCCTCGTCATGTACGCCTTATGGTCAAAGCTGCGCAGCCGTTCCAGCTCCACAGCCAGCCCCTCCCGTGCCCCACTAAGCCCCTCCTGCAACTCAGGGTGATTCGGGCGCCTCTTCTCCAGTTCCCTCAGCTGCGTTTCAGCCTTATCCAAGTCGTCCAGCAAAGTCTTGCGGGCCCCAGCCGTGTGCCCAATACAGTGCCCCCGCACCACCACCTTAAACGCATCCCACTCTACCGCCCTCGTGGAGGCCGAGCCACTGTTCTCCTCAAAGTAACTCTCAATGCGTTCTCCCAGAGCCTCCCTGAACAACAGATCATCCAGGGTGTCGGGTTGCAGGCGCCATGTTGGCACGCAGTTAGCAGTCACCATCCAGTTCAGAGATACCAACAATGGGTTGTGGTCCGATATCGTCTTGGCCAAGTATTCCGCCCCTCCCACCGCAGGGAGCACGCATGACGAACAAAGAAACGCATCTAGCCTCACGTGCAGATCATGTAGGTGCGAGTGAAAGGAGTAGTCCCTAGTGGTGGGGTGTAACGCCCTCCATGCATCTGTGAGGGCCCAGCTCTCCTGCCATTCCAACCTGCGCTTGGCGACTCTATGCACTGGGGACGCGCGCAGTGGGGGATGGGATCTATCCAATAACACATCCTCAACCGAGTTGAAATCCCCCCCCAAGAGGACTGGCCCTGCCAAATAACCCGCCAGCTTGCCCGAGATTGTAGACAAAAATGCGGGCAGATCTACATTAGGAGCGTACACATTGCAGAGAGATATCACCCTGCCTCTCAGCCTCCCCTCCACCGCCACATACCTGCCCTCCGGGTCCACCAACGTTTTTGTTACCTGGAAGGGGACCCCCGCCCGTATCCAAATCAGTGTCCCCCTTGCAAAAGCTGAGAACGTCGTGTTAAACAGCTGCCCCCTCCAGCGTCTCTGCAGAGCAGCCCCTTCCTGTTTATTAAGATGTGTTTCTTGCAGGAACGCTATATGGACCCCTCTACGCTTGAGATATGCCTGAACTTTATGCCTGCGTGTCATGGACTGCATACCCCGCACATTCCAGGACACACATTTCAATGCCCCGGTACTAGCCATCCCCCCCCACACAACCGGACCAGACAATAAAGAACAATGTCCTCACGTGCTCCGCGACCACGGGCCAACCCACCCTCCCTCTCCAAACAGGAAGCCAAACCCCTCCAACAACAACTACCCCCCGAGCAACCCCAACTGCTCGCAACACCCACCCCCCCCAGGACAGGCCCCCCTGCAACTGGAAGTACCCCCATCCAAACCAACACTCCCAACCACCCCTCAATGAAAGGCAGTAATGGTCGCAGTCTCCACTGCGGTGACCTTAAGGGCCAGTAAGGCGTGGCTCGATGCGATAGATCCTCAAAGCAAATCAACCCCGCGCACTCCACCCCACAATCCCCACATTATAGCGCCCCAACACCTCAAGTAACAGCGTTCCACTGCCTCGGGCCCAGTGCCCCGGTGTCCAACCAGCGAGTCCACTCCACTAGTCCAGTTCAACACGCCTCGAGTATCTCCTCCGAAGTCTGCGGCGTCACAATAGGGCCCCGGGCTCCACCAAATTCCGATTGTCCCGTCTCCGAGCCCGTTCCCGGGTCCTCTGAGTCCGTGCCCTTCCCGGACTGACTTCTGGTGGTCCTGGATAAGTCCGCTACCGCCTGTAGGGCCGCCTGCCTCTCCGCCTCCGTCTGCGACATCGAAGGTTTGCCGGTCCTCCTGCGGTTCTTCCTGATCCGTTGGGATTTCCTGATCGGTTGTGCCACCTTAGCCTCCTCCTCCCTGGCCTTAGCACCGTCTGTTCCCGCTTTATAAGTGTCCCACCAGGCCCAAGCGTCCGCAGAGGACGTGAAGAAAAGTGATTGTTCATCCACCACCACTCTCAACTTCGCTGGGAACAACAGGGAGTACTTAATGCCTTCATCACGGAGCTCCCGCTTAAGGGACAAAAAGTTCGCCCTGAGCCGCTGCGTTTCAAACGTATAATCCGGGAACATAGTGACCCTGCTGTTGTCCACTTGAAAGGGCCCTGCTTCTCTTGCCCTCTGCAAAAGCCAGTCCCTGTCCCGGTAATGGAGCAACTTGAACACCACTGGGCGAGGAGGGAGACCTGAGGCCGGCGGGCGCGCCGGAACCCTATGCGCTCGCTCCAGGGAGAAGAAGGGGGACAGTCCCTCCGGTGCCACCTCCGTTCGCAACCAGTTATCGAGGTAGCCCACCATATCGTCGCCTTCAATTTTTGCCGGCAGGCCCACGAGGCGTACGTTGTTGCGCCTATTCCGGTTTTCCGCATCCTCGGCCCTCCGTTCCAGCACCCTCAAGCGGTCCATCACCTCCGTCATCTGCGCCTTCACCGCTGCATGGCCCGGGGCTAATTCCTTAACCGTGATCTCCACGGATTTCACTCTGTCCTTAAGTTTATCATGGTCGGCCTTCAGGAGGCCCAGGCCCGTCGCCACCTGAGCTATATCCTGTTGCAAAGCGTCCTTTGTGGTGGCGATGGCCTCCAGGATACGGTCCTGCATCCGTTGTAATGCCGATTGGTCTCGATCCGCTCCTTCCGCAGCCTCAGTATCGGTCGCACCATCTCCCTTCCCTTTTGGCTTCCCCATCTGGGCCGGCACGAGCGGTGGCCTCCAACTCTGTCCTTGTTCTCCCTCCGCACGTCGCCGGGCTTCGCTCTCAGGAAGGTCCCCTGCAGCCGCAGCGGGAAAGCCTGTCCCTTCCGCGGCTGGGGCGCCGCTCAGGTCTCCGGATCCAGGGCTGTCTCTAGGGAGCAGAGTCTCCGATCGGCCGCCAGTCCGGATGGCGCCAGTCGTGCTCAGAGGCCCGGGACCATCAACACAGGGTCATAGCCACGCTGTCGCCGCTACTACCAAGGGGCGGATCCCAGCCACCGCCCGAGAAGCGCCCAAGGTCCACTCCAACACCCAGGGAGGGGTGCGATGCAACCGTTAACACCTCCTAACTGTAGAGGTAGCAGCTCTTAGTGGGGCTCCGGTCCGGCGACTCCGTCGTCTCCGTGTCTCATGCCACCGCCGCCATTTTAGGGTCGAGGACTTCGCGCCTGAGTCCAGCTTTCAAAGTCGGATAACGGGCTTGGAATGGCCCGGCGTCGTCCTCCGTGGGCACCGGACCCTCCGCGGTATCTTCCAGCGTCGGATGATATCAATTACGTCGGGGTCTGATCAGATTTTCAGGATATTTTCCGGGATCGGGCGCGGAGCTCCGAGCTCACGCTGCCTACCTCCTCGGCATCCAAGCCACGCCCCCCCTTGGTATTTTGTTCCATGACACTGGGTCTTGGACAAGTGCTGTAAAGGCTAGAACTCTTTTGTTCACAAAAATAATAATGGCCTTAAAGAATTTTATTAAAAAGTTGGGTAAAAAACCAATAAGAGAAATCTTAACTATATATAATGCCACATGTTCATCAGTAGCTTTGTATGGCTCGGGCCTTTGGGGCTATACCAAAATAAATTCAATTCAAATAGCCGAAAATAAATTCATGAGGCATATTCTGACAATACCAGAAAGTGTTGCGACTCATATTGGTCATACTGAACTTGGACACCGCATATTTCAGATCTAATTAGAACGCAGCCCATTCTCTTGTGGCACAGGGTATGGACAATAAATGAGTGTGCCGCGAACCGGGCTATGTTGCGGGATGTCTTAAAATTGGAAAATGTGAGTAGATTCAAATGGCTAAATTATGTTAAATGTTTTCTTATAGAAATCAATTGCCAACATTATTATGATGATCCACTCACAATGGTTGACATACCCAGAAAATTGCTGAAAAAATTGTGTATGGAATATCTCGAGGAGAAATGAATGCGAAAGGAAGTGAAGAAAAAGACAGTTACCTCGCATTTACTGTTATTACCTGGTGATAAATTACAGCCGTACTTAACCCTGCCGATGTCCAATTATGATTGATTTCTCTTGACCCGTTTTAGATTAAATATTGTTTTTTGACTTTTATCCTTCCCAGAAATGAATTCATGGTCGCGTGATTTGCCCATGTGCACATGTGATGAATTTTCGTCTCAATCTGACATCCATGTTTTATTTTTTTGTACATTTTATATTTTTCCACGTAGGAAATTTATTATCCCAATCCTCAAAGAAATGAATTTAAATAGATGTCGCCCAGCGTTTTTAGAACTACAAAGAATGGACACTGTTTTAACCGTTGCAATACTTTTAGGTTTTTTTTAATGTGTTTTTAAATTGCGGAAATCAATTGGTTTGGATGAATTTTAATTGTTTTCTTTTAAATATCCCTGTGTAATTTGAAATTTCATGTTGTTGCTTTTATGGTTACTGTCTATTAACCGAATAAAGTCGTTTTTTTTTTTAACAGTTCCATCCCACATATCGTCCATAGAGGTCAGCAGACACCCTGTAATTGTACTTTGGCACAGTCAATTTAGAAAGTGTAAGTAAGCCATGGGCCAGATTCTCCCAACCCAGTGCTTTGTGCAAGCCTAACTAAACATCTTATCGAGTGGGGATCAGTAAAAGCATACGACCCCTTGTCCGTTAAAGAGCAAGAGACCGATGAAATGTGTTATAAAACATCCCATCTCTGAAGACCTCAGTAGTGTACTTACATTTAACTATTTGCATTTCTAAGTGCTTTTTAGGTCTCGGTAAAGTCCGAGAATTATTGTCAGTAAGAGGGCTGCTTTATCCCTCCCTCTTTTTGGCTCTCCCTCCATTGGCTGGCTTCCTAAACGGAGGCCAGCCATTGGAGGAGAGAGCCGTCCCTCCGAATAGGCTCAGTCTTTTTCGGATTTGGGGGCGTAAGTTTTGCTGTTCTTTAGACAGTGACGTAGTCTGTCACTCAGAACCACAAAACCACGCCCCCAATTCCGATAAATTCAGAAGCTTGCAGCCGCCATTTTGCAGCAGTCCCTCCGAGCACCTACAGGCTCGCACGCAAGTTTGCTCCCCAAAAACTATGGTTTTCATTTGTAATGTGACTTGTTTCGGACCTGCTGCTTGCTTCAGTGACACGGGAAGGGAGGGGTTGGGAGTGGCGGAAGAGGAGATTTCCAATTCCTTCTGAGCTGCTGCCTGGACGGAGATGCCGCGCGCGCAGCTCAGAGTGTCTCTGAACTCGTTTAAATTTCCCTCACGTTTCTTTCTGGCGCCACACCCCCTTGGTGTTTATGCAGGTGCTTGTTTATATAGCTTATCTGTACGCTCTGCTATGCCTAAAGAGCTTTAGACTGCACCCTTTATAGCGCTTAATACCAATCTCGAGGTGGAGTAACTTTCCCATTTGAGTTTGTGTCATAGCGCCATTTACAGCGCTTGGTTGAACTAACGAGTACTTGTTTTCCCCTGACCCTTTGCTTTGTCCTATGCGCTTACCCCTTGCACCTTTCTCCCCCGTCTCAGAAGCCAAGGGAGGGGGCGGACACAGTGGTCATATGATCTATGGGTCCGGCGGTATCGGGGTGCTGGCTCAGATCTAGGGTGCGCCAGGAATAACGAGCATGAAGGGGGCCGTGAGAGAAGGGGCAGGGTCTTAATCGGTGCGGGGAGGACCCGGACCTACAGTGGCATCACGACGGGGGGAGAAGCCGGGAGCTGAGACCCCAGGACCGGGGAGAACCGGCGGAGCCCACTGCCTGCTGGGACTGCAGCCAGCTGCGCAGTGGAAAACCAGGAACGGACAAGCTTCAGGTGAGGAGGGGTGGAGCCTCTGGTGGGGGGTGGAGGGGTTGAGTGTCATCTGTAGGGGGAAGGGATAACTGGCCCCGAGATCCTGTCTTCCTGGCCCGCAGAAGCCTGTCCTGAGGCCAAGCTTCCAAGACCGCCGACTCAGGCTCTTCCTAAACACTGCTCGAGCAGCTCCCCATCTCTTCTAAGCACTATATGCCCACTAGACAAATGACGAGGAAAAATCATGTACCTGGACCCTGGGAGTAGAATATAAAGGAGACGAAGGGTGTCTGCTAGAAAACTGAACACATTGCTGCTGGTGAACCTTACAAGTATACCCATGGCACACGGAGAGGGAGAGCACCAACAGGTTTTCACCCTTTCTGCCATTAAAGTGGTTGTCACTTTGGCAAGATGGTTTGTACAATGACCTCACCGCTGTAATGTAGAGGTCTCAATAAAAGGCAGCTCGCTGTTCCTTTCTTCTGAGGTCGATAAACTGAGTACTGTTAAATGAGCTGTTAAAAGCATCTGTTATTTACCCTGCTAAGAGAAGGCAGAGGTGTAGTTTGAAGCGCTACATAAAAAGCCCTTATTGTTCAGCATGACGGTGATTCGTGTTTGTATGTTGATTTATTAGTTCTTCCAATGTGTGTAATGGTAGGACTAATCAACATTTTAGTGCGTTTCCTGAGAGACAATTACCATTTCCCTTAAATGCCAAACAGGTGAGATCAGTTGGTCATGCATTTTTAGGTTTGCGGATGTTTTGAAGGTTAAGGTGTTTATTTTGTACTGTGTAATTTTTGTCTTTAAGTATTGACTACTTATTCATTTGTACTCATGGCTGGTGCTACTTTTAAGCAATTGGAGATGGCTGCCTTATGGTCCCTCCGCAAATATCCATAGAGTGCTGTAAATGGTCTTAAAAATGTACCTCTCGCTGATGGACACGCAGCACCCAAACAGCAAAATGTAAATTTGCCTGGGCTCTTACACTGAAACTGTTTGTAATGTTTGATACTCCCCCTTGTTGAGCTTGCTTTCCTGCCCCCCTCGTTGTTTGCTTTCCTGTCCCCCTCATTGTGCTTGCTTTCCTGCCCTACCTGGTTGTGCTTGCTTTCATGCCCCCCCATTGGTTGTGCTAGCTCTCCGCCCCCCCCCTCTGGTTGTGCTTGCTCTCCGGACACCCCTGGGTGTGCTTGCTCTCCGCCCACCCCAGGGTGTGCTTGTTCACCGCCCACCCCTGGTTGTGCTTGCTCTCCCGCCCCCCCCGGTTGTGCTTGCTCTCCAGCCCCCCCCCCCGGTTGTGCTTGCTCTCCAGGGCCCCCCCCCCATGGTTGTGCTTGCTCTCCAGCGCCCCCCCCCCCCCTGGTTGTGCTTGTTCTCCTGCCCCTGGTTGTGCTTGCTCTCCTGCCCCCTGGTTGTGCTTGCTCTCCTGCCCCCTGGTTGTGCTTGCTCTCCTGGCCCCTGGTTGTGCTTGCTCTCCTGCCCCCTGGTTGTGCTTGCTCTCCTGCCCCCTAGTTGTGCTTGCTCTCCTGCCCCCTATTCCCTTGTTGTGCTTCCTTTCCTGCCCCCTGGTTGTGCTTGCTCTCTTGCCCCCTGGTTGTGCTTGCTCTCTTGCCCCCTGGTTGTGCTTGCTCTCCTGCCCCCTGGTTGTGCTTGCTCTCCTGCCCCCTGGTTGTGCTTGCTTTCCTGCCCCCTGGTTGTGCTTGCTCTCCTGCCCCCTGGTTGTGCTTGCTCTCTTGCCCCTAGTTGTGCTTGCATTCCTGCCCCGTTCCCTCGTTGTGCTTGCTTTCCTGCCCCCTGTTCCCTCGTTGTGAACGTTTTTTCTCAGTTTTTGAAAATAATTGAATTCTTCAATGGAATCCTTGAAGGCAGAGGCACATTAAATATCAGGCATGATTTAGGTATGCATTATCTAAATGTAGGCGCTCCTGCTGCACAAATATCACTACACTTCACTCTGCATCAGCCTTCAGTTGCACTGCATCCGTACTCTCATGGTGAAACTCATGGTGACCCTATGACTCCTGTCTCTACTTATCTTACTTATCATTTCTACACCTGTCCTCCATGACCTATTTGAAACAATATGCAATGGAGGCTCAGGTGTTCTTGGTTATGAAAAGTCCATTTATAGAGCTAGGAAACTATCCAGCGGCTCTCTCCAAAATTAAGAACAAATTGTAACACCTCATGCACTGGCAGCTGACGGTCTCTTTTGCCATAGCGTATGTACCACCTGGGTGACTGTGTGTGTGTGGCTCTGTGTGTGCGTGTGGCTGTGTGTGTGTGTCTGTGGCTCTGTCTGTCTCTGTGTGTAGCTTTTTAGGTCTCGCCTCTCAATGCGCATGCGCATTGAGCGGAGCGAGACTATAGGGGCTTAAACAGAGGTTTAACTGGATGGCGATTTGATGCTGTGCCCGTGCGCTTTTAGGTCAATGCGCAAGCGCATTGACCTAAAATGTGCGTCACAGCATCAAATCGCCAGCCATCTGTTCCCCAGCAGCTCTTCCCGCTCCGCCCCACAAGCTTCCCCCAGCATGCGCTCTGCCTCAGCCGCACTCCTCCCACACCTTTGAAGTGAAGCTTAGCTTCACTTCAAAGGCCCCTGCTGCTTCACACTATTCACGGCCGCCAGGCCGTGTCTCTCCCTCATCGCCGCTCCGCCCCCTGCTGCGGCCGTGTCGCATTTCTCCTCCCCCCTCCCCACAGCAATGCCCTCCGTCTTGTTTCTTTTATCGAGTAATGCACTGGATTCGCCTTAGCTCCGAGGTTCAAACTGCATGGCTCTAATACGTTTTGAAAATGTCTAGCTTGTTTTACCAGTGGGCAGTCTCTTGCCCTCGGCTGCTTCTACAACAGTGTCCGAGCTTAAATTAGTGCTCTGTCTGCTGGGACGCTTAGCCCTCTCTTTTTAAAATATCTTGCCTTCCTGTGGTTAATTGCTCACAATTGTCCCTCCTTCTCGTGGGTGGTTCTTGTTTGGTAGGTGGCTCTGTCTGTGTGTGTAGCTGTTTTGGTTGGCGGTTTTATGTGTGGGTGGCTCTGTGTGGGTTGCTCTGTAGGACATCTCAAAGCGTGTTCGTCAAACAAGACGTGTTTTCCGAATAGAGTGCATTATATAAATGTACAGTCCGGCGTCGGTGGGTATAAAGTTTGCCTTTTTTTTGGTGCATCTTCTAATGCAGACTTGAGCTGTCAATCACGGTCACTCATTGAGTATGCAAATGTAATGGACGTTTGCGCACGTGCGTGCTTCCCCCGTGAAGCCATGGTAGAGTCACCACTTTGTTTATTTATTTTGACCTGAGGTAGGACAGACTCACTTGTCCCTCACAGAGCACGTGCGAGGCGATACCACCCCGCTTCTTAGGTGAGGGGTGTTCAGGGCAACCCTGAAGTGAGCTGCGCTCGCGGGTGTGTTATGAAGACCCGGTCAAGCCTGGCGTGATGTAACGTAATATAACATAATGTCATATAACGTATAAAATGTATATATCACATATGGCAAGTAATAATGAAACAGAACTTAGAGTACCGTACATATACATACATATAGCAAAGCCCAGCCAAGCTGAGCGTAACGTAACATAACATAACATGGCACGGTATGCAGAGTGGACTCCTCTGGTATATGAGAGGGTTATGATCATATGAGATGTGTGACCTCATTTCTTACAAAGCCCTCGAAAGGTAGTGGTATGGCCACACAACGTTATACACGAGCGGAAAGGCGCAGGCTTCTTCCGAGCGTCCCCTACGCGTCGTGATTTATATATGATGCGGTGCCGCCGCCCCCTCTGGGTTGGCAATGCACAGGGGAGTCTGGGACTGAATATTTGATTAAGGCAGGCGCGCATTAATCATTTCATACGCCTGAATATTTAAGCAAAGCAGGCTTCCAAAGGTAGTTGAGATGACTGTGCAAATAAACCACCCACGTCACACCGGCCACAGTCAAGGTGTGCTTGTGTCGGGAGGGGGTAGGAGACAGGGGGATACTGAGGGTCACATGAGAAGCAAGGAGTGGTAGAGTGGGGCACTGGCAAGAACGCTCCACGGAGGCGTGGGGGGTGCCCACTGGTGCACGAGGGCAGGGGCGAGCACGCAGGGCACGCCACTGGGGTCTTGTGTCAGCGCCGCCTGCTATGCCCCTACTGATGAATCTGACTAAATGTGGCTGAGCGGGGAGGGGCAGGGGGCTGCCGGAAGCTTCTTTTGTTCCTGGAAGCCAAGCAGGGTCACAGCCGCTTTGTAATACCGCTCGCAACGCGGTGTGCAGGGGAGAAACACCCACGACATGGCGGCTGCGCCATTGTGACCTCTGTGCAGCATCATTTATTTGGTGATGGTTGCAGAAAAAAATACATTCTGTACAAAATTACACATGCCAGTGTGCGGAATGTGTTTATTTCCCGTAGCAATATGCCCCAGGCACGGCTTTGCAGCGTTTTGTTCACAGCCCACACTTTGTCTTTCCAGTGTGGTGTGGGATGCACTCTGACACAGCTTGTGTGGGTGTCTGTACAGGGCTTTGAATGGTCCTGTGAGGTGTCACGCCTAGTGCTTTCCGCACAGATCTTTCTTCCTTCAAGCGTAGCAGGCCTGCACCTTTGTGCCGAGGGATTTAGGGCGGAGGATGCCGCCAGCAGCCTGGCCTGCAGCGAAGCACAAAGGGATGCGTGACCCTGCACTGGGAGACAAAACCCCGCACTGCCTGGCTCTGCCGCTCTCTGGCACAGAGCCGATGAGTCATTAGCAGCAGCGGAATCAACCCCCTGCCACCCCTGCTTGTGCGCCTGTGCGTGCTGGTGTCTGCGCGTGCGTTAGCGTGTGTAAGTGCGCCTGTGTGGGGGCATTGTGCAGCGTGCGTTTCTTTATGTCCATGCATGTGAGCGCGCGTCTGTGTGTGTTAATATGAGTGCATGATCTTACTGGTGTGCGCGTGTGTGTGTACTTGTGTTTGTGTCTGTCCGCGACTGTGTATGCCTGTGCGAATACGTGTGTGTCAGAGTGCTTGTGTGCTTCTGAGGAGGTGAAATAAATACATTTTGTGTTTAGGTTTCACTGGTATGAGTCAGCAATGATAGATTTCCTTTCTCTCTGTGTTCATTTCTCACTGGGTTGTTTCCCCAACTTCTCCAGTCCTTGGTAGTTTGAGGCACTCTATCTCTTTCTAGCTCACTACCTCACTCTCTCTCTCTCACTACCTCAATCACTCTCTCTAACTAACTTACTCTCACTCCCTCACTCTCTCTACCTCACTACTCCACTCTATCTATCTCACTACCTCACTATCTCACGACTCGCTCTCTCAAAACATCACTACCTCACTCTCTATCTCACTACCTCACTCTCTATCTCACTACCTCACAACTTCGCTCTCTCTCTCTAACTCACTACCTCACTCTCCCTCTATCTCACTACCTCACTCTCTCTCTTTCTATCTCACTAACTCACTTTCACTCTCTCTTTCACTATCTCACTACCTCACAACCTCACTCTCTGTTTCTATCTCACTCCTTCAGAACATCCCTCTCCCTCACTACCCCACTCTTTCAGTACCTCACTCTCTCGGTCTCTCACTACATCACTCTCTCGGTCTCTCACTACCTCACTCTCTATCTACCTCCCTCTCTCTCACTACCTCACTCTCTATCTACCTCCCTCTCTCTCACTACCTTGGGGCTGCTTGTTTGTCCTATGCCTCTTTTTTTTCTAAATAATTAGCCACTTCCTGCAGATCTCCTTTGTCTCTACTCTCTCCTTTCAGCTGGAGTGTCTGAGCATCTACGGCCTTTGAGCATTTACTTCCAAGTAAGAGCATCTGTCGGGTCAGAAACTCGTGGCCCTCAGGAAGCCAAATATATTTTCTTGAAGTCCTATGTAAGTGTGACAATAAAGGCAGTAAAAAGTCTCTCCTTTGCAGTTATTAGATAAGTGCTGTCTCAACATTCAGAGTGCATATCCTGATGTAGCCTACTATTGCTGCTCTGAGCCTGTAAACAATTGTCAGTTCTACAGCACAATTATTTGGCGATTCACTTTCTTAATTTGTCAACACGTTTTCTTGTGCCTATATTTCAGTACAATGTGATTTCTGTCCATCCGCCTACTTACCTTTTCTTAAATAATTTAATTCAAATGTGGAACTCTCCTGTGTAAGAAATTACCCAGATGCCTGGGAAGCCACACTGATGCATGTTCAGCATGAGTGCGCTGTGGTAAGGAAGATGGAGTGTGAGGAGGGTTTACCCTGGCTTGGCCAGCATCATGACTGTTTGCTCGTAATATTCATTCATTTCCCCGTGGGTTGGGTTACTGCAGCTGTGTAGCCCTATATTTTATCAGAGGATCGCATGATAATTAGTCTGTGAAGCGACGCACCCTCCAACTCCACCCTCCAACTCCACCCTCCAACTCCACCCTCCAACTCCACCCTCCAACTCCACCCTCCAACTTCACCCTCCAACTTCACCCTCCAACTTTACTCTCCAACTCCACCCACCAACTCCACCCTCCAACTCCACCCTCCAACTCCACTCCACACTCCAACTCCACCCTCCAACCTCCAACTCCACCCTCCAACTCCACCCTCCAACTCCACCCTCCAACTCCACCCTCCAACTCCACCCTCCAACTCCACCCTCCAACTCCAACCCTCAACTTCACCCCCACCCCCCAACTCCAACCCTCAACTTCACCCCCACCCCCCAACTCCACCCCACCCCCAACTCCACCCCACCCCCCAACTCCACCCTCCAACTCCAACTTCACACTCCAACTCCACTCTTCAACTCCAGCCTCCAACTCCACCCCCAACTCCACCTCCACCCCTACCCCCAACTCCACCTCCACCCTCCAACTCAGCCCCCAACTCCACCCCACCCTCCAACTCCACGCCCAACTCCACCCTCCAACTTCCAACTCCAACTCCACCCTCCAACTTCCAACTCCACCCTCCAACTCCACCCTCCAACTCCACCCTCCAACTCCACCCTCCAACTCCACCCTCCAACTCCACCCTCCAACTCCACCCTCCAACTCCACCCTCCAACTCCAACCCTCAACTTCACCCCCACCCCCCAACTCCACCCCACACCCAACTCCACCCCACCCCCCCAACTCCACCCTCCAACTTCAACTCCACTCTCCAACTCCAGCCTCCAACTCCACCCCCAACTCCACCTCCACCCCTACCCCCAAATCCACCTCCACCTCCACCCTCCAACTCAGCCCCAACTCCACCTCACCCTCCAACTCAGCCCCCAACTCCACCCCACCCTCCAACTCCACCCCTTAACTCCACCCCTTAACTCCACCCCTTAACTCCACCCCTTAACTCCACCCCTTAACTCCACCCCCTAACTCCACCCCCTAACTCCACCCCCTAACTCCACCCCTTAACTCCACCCCCAACTCCACCCCACCCCCCAACTCCACCCCACCCCCAACTCCACCCCAACCCCCAACTCCACCCCAACCCCCAACTCCACCCCAGCCCCCAACTCCACCCCAGCCCCCAACTCCACCCCAGCCCCCAACTCCACCCCAGCCCCCAACTCCACCCCAGCCCCCAACTCCACCCCTTAACTCCAACTCCACCCCTTAACTCCAACTCCACCCCTCAACTCCAACTCCACCCCTTAACTCCAACTCCACCCCCACCCTCCAACTCCAGCCCCACCCTCCAACTCCAGCCCCACCCTCCAACTCCACCCCCACCCTCCAACTCCACCCCCACCCTCCAACTCCAACTCCACCCCCACCCTCCAACTCCACCCCCACCCTCCGACTCCACCCCATCACTCGGGGACACCACCACATCACTCGGGGACACCACCAATTCACTCGGGGGCACCACCACGTCACTCGGGGGCACTACTACATCATCACTCAGCACCACAACAGCACTGTCCTTGCTTGCTACCAACAAGCATTGCCATAGCCAATAGGACTCGCATTAGGAAAGTGTAAGCTATTGGCTTTGTGAATAACAATGCTAATAATTTTATATATTTTCAAAGCCAACACATATTAAAATAAATGTGTCATTTGCAATACCAATAGCTCACACTTTCGTAATGCGAGACCTATTGCATTGCAAATGCTTGTTTATGTGTGCACCTTGGTCCCACCTGGGGCACCCACAGCCTCCTGCAATGTGTGGAGTCATGGGGGATTTCCCGAAACCCCAGCCGCTGTGCATGTACTTTGTGCTGCTTTGGTGCTGGCAGCTTCTGTGCTGCTGCACTCTTCTTCCACTATGGGAGCAGCCTGGGCTGCTCAGCACCTTCCCCCTCCCCCTCCTGGTCATCTGGTAGAGCAGCCAGGGGCAGTGGAATCCAAGTCCACACCTGTAACTGGTCCTCAGGATGCATAAGGCGGTCAGTGCCACTGGCCCTGGAGACACCAGTCCTAGTCCAGGGGTCAGCTGGTGGCATAGTCAATCTTCTCCGGGCCTCCGGTGGCTTCTTTCCAGCTGGTTATCCTTTCCATCATTGCCGCCTCCCATGTCCAGTGTTTTCTTAACTGTCTGCTTTATGCAGAGGTTTTATGAAGGTGACAGTCTAGCGATTACAGTTACTTTTATCAGAGCACTCTACTAGGGTAAGCTGTGTGCAATAATGGGAATTGTGCAATTTTTTACTGAAGGACAGCTAGGTCTCTCAGATAAAGTTGGGCTAGAACTTTATTAGGAAAGGTAGTGTATACGAGGGTGGAGACTAGTGTTACTGGGTGGCAAGATGGCGGACGCGTCGGCGTCCGAGTGAGCAGCAACTACAGTGGTCTCGCTGCTCTCCTACCCACGAATGTATATTCAAAAGCATGAACTAAGATTAAACTCTGCTTTCGAGGGAGCACTGGAATAACGGAATAACGCTCCGAAAAGAATTTCCCTGCTATACCTGGAATGCGGCTTGATTTATGGTCCAGCTTTAGGCGTTCGCTGCAGTCTGCCTGCCGTTTACCAGCTACCGGCTCGAAGAGGTGGGCGGAGCGGCAGAGTGAGATGGAGCGGAGCTTTACGGAGCGTAGCAGAGAGGAATCCCGCTCAGGTCTTCGACACCTCACAGCCACAGCCAGAGTCAGACGGTCTCGAGTACGGGGAAGAAGTGGTGAAGGTGGGTCTGCTCCGAAAAATTTGACTGTAGTAATGGCGATCAAGAATCTGAAGCCGAAAACTAGAGCGACTACAGCAGCAGCAGCTCAGGGATTAATCCGGAATGGAGACAGCACTACTCTGCTGGCAAGTGATAATCTAAATGATCAGAATTCTCAGAGGGCAATACCGGACTCTGTTTTGGCTCCAAGTACTTCAGCGACTGACTGCTAACCTTGCTATTAGCGAGGCAGCGCTGGGGGATCCTGGTACCTGTAGGTCTGGCGCTATCCCTAAAATCCGGGGATGTTTGTGAAGAAAAATCTAAATCCAGGCAAAACTACACAGACAAACTGCAGTAATGAGATAACTGGTGAGAGTATAAATTTACCTAGACATACTCTAGACAGTCAGGATCCTCTTCCACCGCGGGCACCGAAACCTCGTATGGGGGAAAATGCAGGCACTACTAAGGAGTGCCAATATACAGGAGTCGGCATAAGAATCAGCGCTTATGGAGAGGCAGAATCTCTCGTTTCTGCAGGGAACTTTTACTCGATGTCTGACTTATCTAATGCTTTGGAGATTGAAAGTCTAGATCCCGAGGGGGAGTGGAGGGATGACATAGGTGGCAAGAGTCTGGGCAGCTCAGCACAAGATCTACGGAGCTCTGCCGAGGAAGAGGAGGGCGAGGGGGATGGATTATTGGGCAGGCCAGACTGGGGTGCCGAGGAGAATACAGTACTTACCGTACAAGGCGACACTGCTGGTTCACCTCCAGGCATCTCTGATGGATCACAGACCCAATAATTAAACAACAGGGGGTGGTGATGGACAGAGTTTCTGAATTAAGCAGAATACTCTCACCCAGTCAAGAGATCAGGGCTTAATCCAACACCGTTTTTTAGCTCACTGCACCATCCCAGCTCAGAACCTGGCTATATGCAAATTAGTCTGTCCCTGGCCCAGTGTATCATGGGAACAGGGCAAACCAAACTACCAAGCCAATTCTTTCACTGGGAAGGAAACAAGCTACCGGGGACCGGTTTCTGGCATTTCAGCCGTCTTCGGCCCGGCTTGCTTGAATCCTGATGGTGCAATGAGCAAGGGACTCACGTCTGAGTATACCCTTCCACGCTTATGGTGGACAAAATATTTAAACAGGGGGTGGTGATGGACAGAGTTTCTGAATTAAGCAGAATACTCTCACCCAGTCAAGAGATCAGGGCTTAATCCAACACCGTTTTTTAGCTCACTGCACCATCCCAGCTCAGAACCTGGCTATATGCAAATTAGTCTGTCCCTGGCCCAGTGTATCATGGGAACAGGGCAAACCAAACTACCAAGCCAATTCTTTCCCTGGGAAGGAAACAAGCTACCGGGGACCGGTTTCTGGCATTTCAGCCGTCTTCGGCCCGGCTTGCTTGAATCCTGATGGTGCAATGAGCAAGGGACTCACGTGTGAGTATACCCTTCCACGCTTATGGTGGACAAAATAATTAAACAACAGGGGGGGGTGATGGACAGAGTTTCTGAATTAAGCAGAATACTCTCACCCAGTCAAGAGATCAGGGCTTAATCCAACACCGTTTTTTAGCTCACTGCACCATCCCAGCTCTGAACCTGGCTATATGCAAATTAGTCTGTCCCTGGCCCAGTGTATCATGGGAACAGGGCAAACCAAACTACCAAGCCAATTCTTTCACTGGGAAGGAAACAAGCTACTGGGGACTGGTTTCTGGCATTTCAGCCGTCTTCGGCCCGGCTTGCTTGAATCCTGATGGTGCAATGAGCAAGGGACTCACGTCTGAGTCCACGCTTATGGTGGACAAAATATTTAAACAGGGGGTGGTGATGGACAGAGTTTCTGAATTAAGCAGCATACTCTCACCCAGTCAAGAGATCAGGGCTTAATCCAACACCGTTTTTTAGCTCACTGCACCATCCCAGCTCATTGCACCATCAGTATTCAAGCAAGCCGGGCCGAAGACGGCTGAAATGCCAGAAACCGGTCCCCGGAAGCTTGTTTCCTTCCCAGTGAAAGAATTGGCTTGGTAGTTTGGTTTGCCCTGTTCCCATGATGCACTGGGCCAGGGACAGACTAATTTGCATATAGCCAGGTTCTGAGCTGGGATGGTGCAGTGAGCTAAAAAACTGTGTTGGATTAAGCCCTGATCTCTTGACTGGGTGAGAGTATTCTGCTTAATTCAGAAACTCTGTCCATCACCACCCCCTGTTGTTTAATTATTTTGTCCACCATAAGCGTGGAAGGGTATACTCAGACGTGAGTCCCTTGCTCATTGCACCATCAGGATTCAAGCAAGCCGGGCCGAAGACGGCTGAAATGCCAGAAACCGGTCCCCGGAAGCTTGTTTCCTTCCCAGTGAAAGAATTGGCTTGGTAGTTTGGTTTGCCCTGTTCCCATGATGCACTGGGCCAGGGACAGACTAATTTGCATATAGCCAGGTTCTGAGCTGGGATGGTGCAGTGAGCTAAAAAACGGTGTTGGATTAAGCCCTGATCTCTTGACTGGGTGAGAGTATTCTGCTTAATTCAGAAACTCTGTCCATCACCACCCCCTGTTGTTTAATTATTTGGATCACAGACCCAGGCTAATGTACAGACATCTGAAACTACGCTAGATACATTGTCAGCTTATGCTCCAGCATCGGGAGGAAACTAGGGCAGAAAATCTGCACACGCAAGGTGCAGTGCGTAGACTGCAAAATAACCTAAGGCGAGTGGCAAAATCCTGTTATGAGATGTCTACTAGAGCAGCGTTTCCCAAACTGTGGTCCACGGATCCCCAGGGGCCCCTGACACATTCCCAGGGGGTCGACAGGCAGCATTTGTAAAAGTACTGCAAAGTATCTTGTTTAATTAGCAGTTTTCAAAGACCAATAAAAGTGTCAAGATAACACAACAGTAATTAATATCCCTGCTGGAGAGACATGAGAGTTTTGTTGAGTGGCAGCTTTGACTTAACTAATGTAGCACAGAGGATTAATATGCCTACTGCAAAGAACATGTACCATGCATTTTAAAAAACAGTATTTTATATGCATAGGTCAGTGGGTTACTGCTTTAGTCAGAGAGCTTCTTTTGTTACAGTGCAGTTCATAAGTAACCATCGTAATCTAGCACAGTGACCTATAAACTGTCATCAAACAGCTGCTTGCAAACTGCAAGGTACAAGCTAGTGACTTTTTTTCTCAGTCTTTCATGATCCTGATGCTGCTAAAAAGGTTTATTTGGGTAAAAATACATTTTAATTAAAGTCAATGCTAACCACTGTGTTATGTTCTGAATCCTGAGGTTGTGCTTCTCAAGTCCAGCAATCTTTAAAAATGCCTACCAGTATGAATGACATGTAAATTCTACACCTGGAAGTCCCCTTTGCCCATTTGTAACATTTTCTATACACTGATTGACACGTATGATTCACTGTCTCTATATGCGTGTGATGTAAAGTGCTCTGTCATCCTACAATGGTATGAGAGCTGCTATAAAAAATGAAATATATGTGACGGACGGGCTATGGAGTGATGAGAGGCACTGTTGGAGGGTGATAGTGGGGGAACCATTGAAGAACCCCCAGAAAGATTGTCGTATTCTTGTGCATAGTCAGGTCTTCATTTACTAGTCTTTCAAAAGCGAATACAATTCAATATATAATGATAAATGTGTTGCAGAATGCACCATTGTTTCCTAAATTTCTTAAGGGCAGAGCCTCCCAAAGCCCCCTTTGTAGTGGTCAGGCTCACTCACTGCACTTGGTGTGCACCGTATGGGGACGGGTCTGAAATCATTTCCAGGGCTGCTTTGGGTTTCCAGTCTGGCCCTGGCAGGAGCAGGAGCCTTGTACTGTGAAATAAAACTAACCATTGAAAAGTTAGTCACGAAGATGCAACATCAACCTTCCCATTAACTTTTTTCCTTTTCTTGCAAGTTCTTTCAATATAAAATACAACAGAAGTGGTGGAGAGTGACGCTAGTCTCCTTGGCTTAACAACACACTCCGCCACTTCAGAAACCCAGGGCTGTACCATATTTACAAGAATATGATACAGCCCTGCGTTGGCACTAAACTTACCTGGGGAAGATTGTTTATGTTCAGAAAGGTCCACCTTCCTGCACATAAACAATCTCAAAATGTTGTGTTGTCACTTCTATGTGTGCTGCTTAATGCAGCACACATGGAAGTTACAAAATGTCATTTTTTAAAAAGATTGTTGATGTGCAGGAAGGGTCACTTTCCTGAACACAAACAATCCAAGGCGTTTTGCATAAATGAGGAGAAATTAAGCATTTCTTCTTGTTTCGCCAAGTTAAGACCAGGTTTTCCCTGGTCTTAATTTTGGCGCTGCCTCCCATTTACGCTGCCCTTGTAAATAGGGGGCAGCATCAAAATCAATGGGGCCCATCGTAATACCCACTGCCCACCCCTTTCACGCTAAGCATTGAGTGAAAGGGGGTCTTATTTACAAGGCACCGTTAAGCCATGTTAAGAGGCTTAATGTTGCCTTGTAAATAAGGCAAAACCCCTATCGCCACGGGAAATTCTCAAAAAGTGATGTTCTCATGGTGATTGGGGCTTGTAAATATGCCCCTAAAATCAATAGTTATTCGTGTTTTTGTTTTGTGTGCACACGTGGGTTAATGTTTTCTGAATGACTGTTTTAATGTTTAAAATTTAAATCCTACAAATTGCTTGGGGGTCCCCGCCTTCCAATGGTGACTCAATGGGGGTCCTCAGGAGTCAAAAGTTTGGGAACCACTGTACTAGAGTGTTAGAGGCCGAAGGAAGAATATCAGCAATTGAAGACACGGTCGTACAGCAAAATACACAAATCTCGTCGCTGCAGGGGCTGAGAGATGAAATTAACTAGAAACTTGTGGACTTGGAAAATAGGTCGCGTCGGAATAACTTGCGAATTTTGGGTATTCCGGAGGGGAGCGAGGGGGGGGAACGTCAGGCAATTTGTTATTGATCTCTTCTCAGAAGCCTTCCCAGAACTCATTCAGTGGAAGTGGGATGTGGAACTTCAAAGAGCCCATAGGTTTCCATTTCAAAAAAATGCCAGACATGATTCAAATGTTAAACCACGAGCAATTCTGATTTGTCTAAATAACTTTCTGGCAAGAGAGGCTCTCTATGATTTGGCTAGGCCGGACCGGAAACGTAGGGGGAAAGGCCTGGAATTTTTTGTGCGGCCAGACTATTGCCATGCCACTGTGGAACAACGCTGGCATTTTCGTCAGCTAATTCCTGCTTTTCAGGCTAAGGGTGCCCAGGCCTTTCTCCTTAACCCCTCAAAATTAAAAGTAGTCTTCAAAGAGAGATCTTATTTTCTAACTTCGGAAGTGGCGGCTAAAGAGTTATTAGCCTCATTTTGATTAGGATGAACCCAGATACATTTTGTGTTTTTTAGTGGGGCGCAGCTGAGATAAAGGTTTTGATCTCTCAATCATTTTTGTTTTCCCTCTGCTGGTATATATGTTTTCTAATAATATGATTAGATCAGAATTATATCTATTTCATGCTGTTTTTCTTTTTTCTCCTTTCTCTTTGTTACATTCATGGTAGTTCTTTGATATGACACTATTATTGTAAGAGGATAACGTGGGGATGTGAGAGCAGGGAGACACTAGATGCCTCTCACATCATCGACACTACTGACTATTCAGTCCCTCTGCCTGTTGTGGGTTGGGGGCGGGGGTCAGGGAGGGGGGTGGGATTGGAGGGCACATGGGTGGTTGGGGGGTGCAAGCAAAGTCAAAAAAATGGTATGCTGAGTGATTTATGTTTTATGATGTTAGCTAAAAGGATCTGAATTTTGTGTAAGATGTGGTACATGAACAGCAAAGCTGCTCTGTTATTCTAAAGGGAGGTGCCAGTTTAAATGGGTTATGTCTAGGCGAGTAATGCTGAGACTGAAGAATAATTGAAGATGGGAAAAGTGTGAATTTTCTCTTGGAATATTTGTGGCATTAACAATAGAAAGAAAAGGGTTTGTAACCAAATTATACAGAGTATGAAGATAGATATTTTGTGTCTTCAAGAAACGCACCTCACATGGAATGATAAGCACTTATTTTAAGACTTGGGTATGCAGTTACTAGGATGTACTAGACAAGGTATTACCACAAAAGGGTGGCAATTCTTATGAGAAAAGGACTGGGGTCTCTTAAACGTACTAAAGTTGATCAGTATGGCAGATGGGTGATTGCTGAGATACAAATCAATAGTAACTTGTGGACGGTATGCTCAGTCTATGCTCCAAATTCAGATGACCTGGATTTCTTGAATTATTTAAGCTTAGAATTAGCTGATTGGTCATCTTCTCTAATATTTTGTGGAGACTTAAATATCAACCTGGAAGCCGGGTTGGATATATGTGGGGATTCTATATATTCTGGCTTAAAAAAAGACATATAAGGCAATTAGAGGTTTAGCATTGGATTTTGGGTTATGTGATGTAGGATATGCAAAAAATCCTTCATCACCTGGTTTCACTTTCTTTTCCGCCCGCATCAGAAGTTTGTGCGCTTAGACAATTTTTTTGTCAATATTGCCCTCAACAATAGCATTCTCTTTGAGGTATTCCCGCGAATAATATCAGATCATAATCCGATATTAATAGAGGTAACTACTCACGCTAGACTCACTTCGCTGGTAAGACCCTGGTCATTTGATCGGAAACTGCTAGCAGACCCCTTATAT
This sequence comes from Lissotriton vulgaris, assembly GCF_964263255.1. Classification (NCBI taxonomy): domain Eukaryota; kingdom Metazoa; phylum Chordata; class Amphibia; order Caudata; family Salamandridae; genus Lissotriton; species Lissotriton vulgaris. The sequence goes on along the minus strand of NC_141686.1, from coordinate 158,074,438 downwards.
ATAGAAGTCATGAGGAAATGGATGAAGGAATTTTTTTAGCTTAATAGAGGAACTGCCTCCATTCAAAATGTTTGGGATGCTTTTAAAGCTGGGGTACGCGGAGAGACACTTGCCTATACGATTAGAAAACAAATAAATATTCGAAATAAAATGGACCTAAATTATAAGGTAGTAAGGGAATGGGAGGAGAAGTTAGTCACAGCTATTATGTTATCACAAGATATAGATCAAATTAAAACCACTCTGGCAAATACATAAAGCAAGGCTGTATGAGATAATCGCGTCTAAATTGGCGGAACAGGTAGCGACATTTAGATAACAGATATATGAAATAGGGGAAAACGCTGGAAAGATACTGGCAAAAAGGATTAGGCAAAAGGAAGCCTCAAATTGTATCAATGCAATACAGGATGAGGCAGGTCAGATCCATAATCATCCTGAGACAATTCTTGCTGTATTTAGGCAATTCTATTCTAAGCTATATGAGAGCGATACAATGGCCTATTCTATCGATATTATTATGAACTTTGCCACTACAAATAACATCTAAAAATTAACTACTTTTCAGGCACAGTCCCTGGATACCGATATCATATGGGAGGAAGTAGTCGGCCTTGCTCACTTTAGCTATTGGTAAAGTCATGGGTCCCGATGGTATCCCTCTGGAGTTTTTTAGGATCTTTATAACTGAACTGAAACAAGATCTAGTGGCTACGTTCTTGGATGCACAGAAAGGGTTACCTCAAGCTTCATGGAGCCAATCTATAATGATGACATTCCTTAAAAAAGATAAACCCCCTCTCATTCCGGCTTCATATAGGCCGATCTCCCTGATCAACGCTGACAGCAAGGTATTTTCTAAAATACTAGCATCTCGGATTTCAAGGGTACTCTCCTCTATAGTCTCACGCTGGCAACATGGGTTTATACCCAATAGGGACACTACGGACCATGTCCAAAGGGTTATTGCCTTGATGGACTGGGCACAGTCTACTAATACACCCATAGGAATCACCCTGTTGGATGCCGAGAAGGCATTCGACAGGGTGGCATGGCCTTATCTTTGGGAGCTACTGGCTTTCAAAGGTTTTGGTCCAAGTATGATTGTGGCACTGAAAGCCCTTTATCACTTACGAACATCCTCGGTTAAAATTGGGGCTTCTAGATCCAGTCCGTTTTCTATCGATCGCGGTACTCGACAAGGATGCCCGTCATCACCACTGCTTTTCGCTATATATATTGATCTCTTTTTTTAATGAATTAAATCGAGCGGAGGATATAAGTGAAGTAGTGGTTGCAGGCACTTCTTATAGGGCACTGGCCTATGCTGATGATGTGGTGGTGATCACCACAGATATTATAAGAGCAATGCCAAAGATTGAGCAGCTTGCTGCGCAGTTTGGTGTTTTTTCAGGATATAAATTGAACTTGACCAAGACTCCAACATTATTTGTTGGTCAGAATCCACCGGCACATCTTAACTTAGTATCTACTGCAACATATCTGGAAATTAAGATTACAACCCCAGTGACTGATATTCCAAAACTTAATTTTAACCCTATCCTTAAAAAGGCGAACACTACTCTGGAACGTATTGATCACTTACATTTATCCTTATATGGCAGAAATAACGTATTAAAAATGTTAATAGTGCCCAGATTTCTATATCTATTTAGAACTGTACCGCTAGAATTCCCTTTAGACCTCTTTAAACAACTCGAGAGGATGGCCGGGAGATCCTTATGGGGCTGTAAACGCCATTGGAGATCATTTTAAAACATGACTCTTCCGAAAGCCAGAGGAGGATGGGGTATCCCACACTTTTTGTTCTATTACTTAGCAGCCGTACTGCAGTTTGTCAACCCTTTAATAATGGGCTCTAAAGCTCCTGTCTCAGAAGCACACCATCTATTTATGAATTTGCCTTAGGGGTAGAAGCTCGCCGATGTCTGTTAAAAAAGGTAGAACCGAGTTACTATAAAAAACGAAATTTAAGATTCTGACAGCAGCGCATCATGCTTGGAAGATCATCAAGCGACATGCCAGGATTCCAAAAATTTTGAGATATACCCCTTTAACGTCTCAACATATTTTTCCTTCTACTTTTAGAGACCACATCATGATAAAATGGCGCCATCATGGTATTAACTGCATTGGTGATTTATGGCAGAATAATGACATGATTTCCCTTCCTAAGCTTCAAGCTAAGTTTAATTTTACCAACCTTGATTATTTTAAATATCTTCAGCTGTATAGTTTTCTTCAAACTTTATCGCTTGATGAATGTCTAAGTCTTCAGAAGATTCCCTTGATTGATACTTTGTATATTAAAAGAAGGATTGTCTTTTTCTATAATCTCTTGATCTCACTGTACCCTGATGATCTCGCATTTGTTCAAGAAAGGTGGGCTGAGAAGCTGGGTGTTGATAACGTACTGATTCAGGACTCTATCCTGCTGGCCAACTCCATCTTGTTAACGGGTAGATCTCGCACTCAGCATTACATGGTTCTTTTTGATCTTTATTATACCCCTGCAAAAGTCTCTAAATGGGGAACATCAGTAGGTACAGCATGTAATAGATGTGCATTGGATGCCGCTGATACAATTCACATGCTCTTTCTCTGTCCACAGTTATCCTAATTTCTTTCTGAAATCCAATCCTTTCTCTCTGTAATACTTGGAAGCTCTATGATGCTGACGCCGGAGTTGGTATTGTTAGGGGTGTCTTCTGATACTGTGGCAGTTGAAAAGAAAAAGCTGTTATTTATTTCTATGTCCGTTTTGAGCGCCTGTATTACTCAAGAGTGGATAAGCCCAGACCCGCCATCTTTTCATGCTTGGAGGGCTCGTTTCCTAGCTATGTATAACTCGGAACATGCTATCTATGCAACAAAAGGTCGCAAAAAAAGACTCACAGGAGTGAAAATATGGGCCCCGATTCAGCAGTGGATTCAGGGGGATCTGGGGTAGTCTGACGCTGATATCTAGCAATGTTTTTGTCTGAAGCTTCTTTTTTCTTTCTTTTCTTTCTCTCTTATGGTAAATATTTCTTGAATTGTATTGCATTTGTTATCACTCTCAATGTATGGAATTTTGATTGTATTTTGACTTGCTTGCAATAAAAATTTTAAATGAAAAGAAAAAAAAAGGAAAGGTAGTGTATAAAAATGAGAACAGTGCAATTTCGATTGCAGATTTTATCACAGCACTCTACTAGGGTGGGCTGTGTGCAATAATGGGGTTTCTGCGATGTTTACTGAAGGATAACTAGGACATACAGATTAATGTTGGGCGATGATATTATTAAGTTGGGTTTTGTGTAATAACGGGAAGTGCAATTTCGATTATAGATTTTGATCTCCTGAGCAGTTTATCAGACACTTTATTAGGGCGGGCTGTGTACAATAATGAGAATGGCTCAATGTCAACTGAAAAATAATTAAGACCTACAGATTTAAGTAGGGCTAGTAGTTTTCTAGTGTGGATGAAGAATATAAAAATGGCAACTGCTCAATTTAGATGGAAGGTTTTATAAGCTATCTCGCTTCTCAAACTGAGGTTTTGAGCGGGGTTAAGAGCTGTGACTTAGGACTCAACGTGGCCTTAATGTTAGACCCGTCAGCAGCATTTGAGATGGTGGATCATGAAATCCTGTTACAAAAGTTCGAGAACCGTTGAAGTAGCTGGAGCGTCACAGAGCCTTGAGACCCTCACAGGTATGTAGCGCGCTTTACAAATGCATTGATTGATTGATTGACTGAGCTGGCTGGGCTCCTTCTTGGAACACATAGAAGTGGTCTGGTTAAAACCCTTCTCTAGGGTGAACCTTTAAAATGGGGGTTACCACAGAGCTCTTCTGAGCCCCACTCTTTATGATGCTTATATGTCCCCACTGGCATTCTTGGTCGAGTCATTTGGGATTAAGATCATATCTTATGCTAATGAAGCACAGCTACTGCTCCCATATAACAGTGATGCAGGCAAGGCAAACAAATGTTTACTCTGTATGAAAGTGAACACAGTGATCGATTGGCTCCGAATCAATTACTTACAATGCAATCTTGACAAAATGGAGATCATGTTATTTGGGCAGGACCCCCGCCCAGGTAAGAAGGGCAAAGGTGGCCTACGCCCTATCTTGGACCTGCGGAACGTCAACGGGTTCCTCCGGAAGGAGAAGTTCAAGATGCTGACACTGGCTCAAGTCTTAGCTGCCCTGAACCCGGGAGACTGGATGGTAGTGTTGGACTTGCAGGACGTTTATTTTCATATCCCCGTCCTGCCGGCCCACCGGGTTACCTGCGGTTCACGGTAGGCCACAAGCACTTTCAGTTTACCGTGCTCCCCTTTGGCCTTACCAGCGCCCCACGGGTGTTCACGAAAGTGATGGCGGTGGTCGCAGCTCATCTGCGCAGGTTAGGGGTTTCAGTCTTCCCCTACCTCGACGACTGGTTGTTGAAGGCTGGCTCGCCCCAGACAGTCGTCAGCCACCTCCAGACTATGGCCGACCTCCTGCAACTGCTGGGGTTCTCCATCAATGTGCCGAAGTCACACCTGTGTCCCACTCAGGAGCTCCTCTTCATCGGAGCGGTTCTAGACTTGGCGCAGTTTCTGGTTTATCCTCCAGAACAGCGGGTTCGGGATATTCAGGCTCTGATTCCGATCTTTAAGCCGTTATCCCCAGTCTCGGTCAGGTTGACACTGCGGCTTCTGGAGCTGATGGCCTCCTGCATCCTTCTGGTGCATCACGCCATGCGGGCTCTGGCGGATGCGGGCTCTGCAGTGGGACCTGAAGTTTCAGTGGGCCGAACATCAGGGCAACTTGTCCGACCATGTCTTGATCTCGGAGGGCACTGCAAGACAGTTGCGGTGGTGGCTCACGGACCGCAATTGGGTCTGCGGCAGATCCCTCTCCCTACCCCAACCGGAGCACGTAGTTGTGACAGATGGGTCCCTCCAGGGCTGGGGGGCCACATGAGAGAGGCGCAGATTAGAGGCCTCTGGTCTCCGGCGGAGTCCCGGCTCCACATCAACCTTCTGGAGCTGCGGGCGATCCGGCTTGCATTGAAGGCATTCCTCCCCTCTGTCTGGGGGAGTGTAGGGCAGGTGTTCATGGACAACACCACCGCCATGTGGTACTCCAACAAACAGCGCGGGGTGGGGTCGTGGACCCTATGCCAGGAGGCTCTGCGCCTCTGGGAGTGGCTGGAACATCAGGGCGTGACCCTGGTAGTTCAACACCTGGCAGGATCCCTGAACGCCAGGGCGGACAAACTCAGCCGTCGGTGCATGATGGATCATGAATGGCGTCTGAACTCTGACGTGGCCGCTTCCTTCTTTCTCTTGCCCAGCAGGGCTCTGCTCTGGGCACTATCAAGGGCTACCTTTCTGCCCTTTCCGCCTTCTTAAGGCTACCTGATCAGCCTTATTTGTTCAAGTCCCCGATTGTAAATAGGTTCTTGAAGGGCATCACTCATATGTTCCCCCCTGTTCCTTTCATGATGCCCCAGTGGGACTTGAACCTGGTTCTGACTTACCTGATGTGCGCTCCTTGTGAGCCTCTTCATAACTGTCCTCTCCATCTTCTTACGCTTAAGACTCCTTTCCTGGTTGCCATCACCTCTGCCAGGAGAGTGAGTGAGCTCCAGGCTCTTTCCTTCAAACCTCCTTTCCTTTCTGTCCACCCGGACAAGGTTGTGTTGCGGACAAGACCCTCTTTCCTTCCCAAGGTAGTCACAGCCTTCCACATCGGGCAGTCCATCCCCTTGCCCACCTTATTTCCGCCTCCACATCCCTCTAAAGAGGAGGAGCGGCACCACCGTCTGGACCCAAAACGTGCGCTCTCATACTATCTGGATCGCACACGCCAGTTCCGGGTGGATGACCAACTCTTTGTTGGTTACGTGGGCGCTAAGAAGGGACGGACAGTGCACAAACGGACCATCTCTCGGTCGGTCGTCTTGTGCATCAAGGCATGCTACTCTTTGGCTAAGAAGGAGCCTCCTGTTGGGCTGAGGGCCCATTCCACTCAGGCCACGGCGTCTACTACTGCCCTAGGCCGGGGAGTCCCCTTGCAGGACATTTGTCAGGCAGCTACGTGGGCCTCACTGCACACGTTCGCAAGACACTACTGCCTGGACAGCCAAGTCCGGAGGGATAGCTTCTTTGGCTGTTCCGTCCTCCAGGACTTTCTGGTGTGATTATTGGTTTGCAGACCCACCACCGGGGTTGGTATTGCTGGGGTATCTATTCTAAGGTAAGGAATCTAATACAAACCTGTTTCTTTCAGATGCACAAGTTACTTACCTTCGGTTACGATATATCTGTAAGAAACAGTAGTTAGTAATAGATTCCTTACCGCCCCACCCATCCTCCCCGTTCTGCGAACCGATATGTAGGGTTGAGGTCATCCCCTTTCAGGGCCCTAGTTTCATGGCACCAGTGTTGGTTTTTATCATGGCTCTGCGTTTCTGGCGTGGAAAAGCTGTGTATAAGAACTGATGTCCGCGCGTGAGGGCGGCGTCTAAGTACTCCGGCGACGTCATCTCGGCGCCGATGACGGACGCGGAACCGCAGACGACGCCTACCGACGCGCAAGGGTACTGCTAACCAAAAGTTTCCGGATCCAGTCTTGACGCCTGGGGATATTCTAAGGTAAGGAATCTAATACTAACTACTGTTTCTTACAGATATATCGTTACCGAAGGTAAGTAACTTGTGCTTTAAGCAGGAGGCAATCCGGAAGGCCCAAGTAGAGGACGTTAGCGTAGTCCAGTCTAGATGTTATAAGAGCTTGGACCACCGTCCTTCTATGAGTGAGCGAAAGAAGGGTGAGAAATCTCCGGAGCATTTTCAGGATGCCATAACAAGTCCCGGCAACCGATTTTACTTGAGTTTTTATGTCAAGTTCATTCCGTGAATCCAGTTATGTTTTAAACCTGCCAGCATGTTATTGATACTGCTGTTCGCTGCTGTGGTTCCTATTGATCTTATTACTGAATCCCATCTGGATTGTCTTTTCATCACGGAAACATGGCTGAAGCCATGGTCTAATCCTGCCCTTGCCATAGCCCTACCACATGACTATCATATCCTACGGTTGGATAGGCAGGAACAACGAGGAGGGGGTCTTGCAATTATCTATCGGAATAAATTCAAATGCACTATTGAAGCATTGACGGAGCTAAAAGAGTCAGAGGCACTAGCTTTCTCTCTAGCAATTCATGACTCTCTTGTATTTTCTGGAGTCCTTATATATCGCCCCCCAGGCCCACCCTCCTCATTTCTAGACTCTGTTGGTGACGTGTTGAGTGATTTAACTCTCAGGTTCTCTAATTTTACGGTGTTGGGGGACCTCAACCTACATCTCGAGGCCCCAACTGATCCTGGAGTCGGTTGCTTCCTAGACACAATTGAAGTGTTGGGACTCACTTTGTTGAATCGTGAACCAACACATCAAGCAGGACATCTATTAGATGGTATCTGCTCTAATTTTTCCAGCCTGATAGTTAAACCTCCATGCCCTCAGGTATGGACTGATCATTTTTTAATTCCTTTCCATATAGCTGAAACCCGGAAATCCTTTTCTAACTCCTTAAAAGTTACAGATAACCCCTACATAAAACCCACTCCGAATTGGAAGACATTAGCCAAAAGAGCCGATATTGTTGAAAAACTTAAAAATGAATTACCAACTTTCGCCGATTGTACTTCTCCAGACTATCATAGCTTTTGTGACTGGATTGCTGGAGCGGGCAAGCTGCTCCTACCAGCTAATAATGAGAACATGAAACCTAGGAATAAGAAAAAAAATGCCCCGTGGTTTTCATCAGCCCTTAAGGCTGAGCTAGGCGAAGTGAAAACTCTAGAACGGAGGTGGCGTCGTAATTACGACACAGCCGCACGTAACATCTATATAGCAGCTAGACGGAAGTATCATGTAGGATTAAAATTAGCAAAAAAAGCCCATTACCTACAGGCCATTTCTTCTGCTGGCCAAGAACAAAAAGCTATCTTTAGGATTGTTAAGGATTTTATCAAGCCCTCAGCTCTATCGCAAGAGATCCCTCCATCACAAGATCTCTGTAACACGATATCTGATTATTTTGATAATAAAATCCTAACTATCACAAATACCTTCCCATCAGATACCACAATCACAATGGATGGTGAACAGATAGCGAAGATGACTTCCCCCCTCCGCTTTGACGAGTTTGGCCCAGTCCCCCTGGAGGAAACTGCCAAAGCTATTTTAGCCAGCAAATCAGGCTCCCCTTTTGATCCCTGTCCTCCTCCGGTGTTGCACCATCTAATAGAGATAGTTAATCCTATGATTAACAGTATCATCAACTCTTCTCTAGCAACAGCAAGTATTCCAGAGGACTGGAAACTTGCAGCTGTCAAGCCACTCCAAAAAAAGGCCCTGGCCGATCCTACTACCCTGTCCAACCTGCGCCCGATCTCTCTGCTACCCATCTTATCTAAGCTGACTGAAAAGTTTGTCAATAGCCAACTGACAAACTTTTTGGAGAAGAATAACGCTCTCCATCCGAATCAGTCTGGCTTTCGGTCAGAACATTCTACCGAATCAGCTTTACTATACTCTGCTGAAACTTTAAGAGCAGCAATGGATCGGGGAAAACAGGCTGTCCTTATCCTTCTTGACCTGTCGGCAGCCTTCGATACCGTGTCCCACAACATCTTACTGGACCGGTTGGCTGCCGTAGGTGTGGGAGGACAGGTGTTGACCTGGTGTAGGAACTTCCTTACAAACAGACGCCAAATAACAGTGCTTGGCCCATATCAGTCTGAGGCTAAAAACGTCAGCTCAGGGGTGCCACAGGGCTCTAGCCTGAGCCCTGTCCTTTTCAATCTATATATGGCACCCCTGATGAACTTGATCGAGTCATTCAGGATCAGTTCTATCTCATACGCTGACGACACCCAGCTGATTTTGGTGCTGGATAAGGAACAACCAGGAGCCGAGGAAGACCTTAGGAACTGTCTTGCAGCGACATTCAAGTGGATGAATAACAACCATCTAAAGTGCAACGCCGGAAAAACGGAAATTTTACCCATAGGGATCAATAATCTTTTTTCCCCTTCAGTATGCTGGCCATCGGATGCAGAAGCTCCACCTAACACAATTGCATCCGCCAGTAACCTAGGCATAAAGTTTGACAACTGCCTATCCTTTAAACCTCAGGCTGTAGCAGTGGCAGGTATGTGCTTCCAAATTATCAAAGCACTTAGGAAATTTTTTGACCTCCTTCCCCTTTCGGCGAGGAAAACAGTCGCAGTGGCCTTGATAAATTCTAGGCTAGATTACTGCAATGGACTTTATGCTGGAGCAAACAAAATCGTGCTCCACAAATTGCAGATGATCCAAAACGCGGCTGCCCGCCTCGTACTGCGTCTGCCCCGTAGATCATCTGCCTCTGCAGCTCTAAATACTTTACACTGGCTGCCAATAGGAAAGAGAATTCTGTTTAAACTTCTCTTGATTACTTTTAGGGCCTTCCATCAACGTGGCCCGACCTATTTACGAAGGGGGTTCAAAAGATACTACCCAACACGCTGCCTAAGATCCGCTAGTCAGAACTTGCTTACCATTCCCCGTTTTAAACTGGCTACAAAGGGTGGCAAATCCATCTTTGTACTAGGAACCAACTCCCCCTTCCCTTGCGTTCTTTCTCCCAAGAAGCCCCTTTTAGGAAGGCACTGAAAACCTGGATCTTCTCCATGTCTGACTCTATGTGTAGAACCCTAGTGTAGTGGCTGTGTTTAAGAAATTGGACTTCTTTCCCTATCCAACTCTTCCACCTGGGTTGTGTAAGCGCCAAGATACTCCTTGGAGTGGTAGCAGCGCTCTATAAATGCCCATTACATTACATTACAATGAAGGCAACCCTTGACCCTGCTTGCAGGTCAGGCGGCACCCCACTCCACATAGCACCTCTGCTGTGTCTGTGCCTCTCCGTCGCTGCTGCCGTAAGTTCGCTGCTCCTCCACTGTAATTTGTGCCTGTTGTCTCCGTAATTTTGTGATTGTTACCCACTTTTTCTCCTCTGTGCCCCTTTTTTAGGTCGAGCTGGAGTAAGCATCCGTAGGATGCTTCAGTCCAGTTCGACAACTATAGTTATCAACTTGGGGGGGATTACGGACAAGAGGGTGCCACGCGCTTTTCCTGTGGATTTGACCTTGTGCATGCGCACGTCGGCTCCGTCCACATTCGTGCACATCCCCACACATACACACATACGTGCGCATACACACTGACAGACACTCGCTCGCTCACACACACACACACACTCCCCCCCCCCCCGGGCTCTTGTAAACACACACACGCATACACACAGACTCCAAGACACATACACACACGCACGCTCACACACATACAGAGCCCGCCCCACGCACGCACACACACACATGCCCCCCGCCCTCGCAGCTTAGCAAAGGCCCCCACTCACCGGTACTCGTCTCCAGGCGAGGGCTCGTTGCAGGTGGCGGCGGTCTCTTCCTTCTGTGCATGCGAGGCTCTCTCACCTCACGGGAGCCCGTCCGGGCTTCCGGTGTGTCTTCACGTCCCGCCCCCGGCCTGCCTGACTTCCGCCCGGGATTGTAAACCTTGTTAATTACTGGGTTTATGTATTGCATTTCTGCCGAGAAGTGCAGGTACTCTTCCTCTATAAAAAAAAGTTCAGGTACACAGTTCCAACCCATTTGAAGCACCGGTTACCCCACCTACCTTACCCAACATGCTCTTAACTTTTCAAATACCATTCAGCACAAAACAAACTGCCTCACCTAACCCTACTCGCTAACTCGTCGTTCTTGGTAATGCAGTGCCTTGACGTGTGAACAAAGAGGCAAGCTTGGCGCTACAAATCACATGAAGCAAACACGTCTAGCGTAAAGTCGATGTTCAGGACAACGAGCCTTCACACCATTACTCTGTTTTCAGAGACATGCAGCACTCGGGCTGAAAAGTTACGGAAAAAGACATACCGCTGGTATACACACCCTGATCGACGGTCTCGGGACTAGCGCTGGCAGCTGTGCCCTCAGGTCACTCTGGGTTTGTTGTCACTCTCGGCGCCCCCAGCTCGCCTTCTCAGCTCTCAGAGCTCTGGGTGAGAAGCCACTGTGTCTGTGGTACTTGCTATTACGCAACCAATAAAACTACGCGAGTGGTCCTCCCCTCAGTGGGTGAGCACCGGGGAGCCCAGTGGGAAATTCCCCTCACACACGCAGCCCGTCAAAGGTCACACATCAACCTGTTGTATGTTTATGCAAAGCGCCAACGTGTGCGACTCAACCCCTAGAATGTCCCTCGTCAGCAAGCTGTAAGTACCAGGCTTCGGATTGTATCCCATTTCTGTGCGCTCATACACAAGCTGTTCTTGGAAGTGGTTTTAAACATAATCCCTTGACCTCAGTTACTGTAAACGTATTTTTTGGAGCCATCAACGTGGCTCAGGTCACCTAAAAGCGGTAGTGTGTTTCATTTTGCGAGTGAATGCGCCTGCTCACACAGGGCTTTAAGTGGGCCGGGTCCCGGGTCAGAGACCAGGGCCCGGGTAAATAAAAACGGACCTTGAAAGGGGTCCTTCTAGGGCGCTATATTTAATGTACTTAAATGTAATGACAAAACACTGATGGATTTCTGAACAATGACCGGAAAAAAGATTAAGGTTATCCATGTCAGCTACTCAGTTCCTATTTATATTCCACAGTTTTACTTAATCTTGCATTCCCTAAAATGTTAGCAATTTCAGAATATTGGGTTTATGTATTTTTTTCCCATATAGCATATTCTCGTATAGGGCATTTTTTCAACTGAGTCTCCACCCCAGGTGCTTACAAGGGCCACAGTTGAGCCTTCTGGAGTAGAGGGTGAAGGCAGCGCAAGGTTCTCACTGTGCCTGTCAGTGGACAAAAGGTGTTCAGATTTTGTGCTCATCCAATCATTGGCCTCTCTGTAGAGCGTACAAAGCAATAGTTATGCATTCCTGTTGCAACTGTGATTCTTTGCAAATGTGTGTGAAGGAGTTACACTTGTCATAATATTGACAAGGCGAAAATAAAAGACAATCCAGTTCTTCCAGGTGAGTGGGTGCACTATGTTGTATTGGATACACTTCCCTCTGTCATACTCTTTAAACAGGTATGGTAGAACACATGTTATTCCTCATAATAAAAACATGGTCCAATTACAGCTCTTTTCCCAAAAAACCTCAGTGATTGATCGATATCTTGCTCTTTCATGTGAAAGTCACAGATAGGTTAAATAAGTGCGAATCCTATAGTGGAAAAATTCAACACAACACTGTACATCAAGAAATGTGTTAAAAAAACGTATTATAAGCAGTTGAATGTAAGTCACTCTAAATTAAACAGCTTTAGTGAAGAATGCAGTAAATAAACTCACTGCCATCATGACTGAGCATTTCTGGGACAACAGCTGCCTCTTCCTATCTCTCTTCCTCTTGATTTGCGCTGTCCTTTTATCCTCTTTCTTTCTCTCTGTCATAAGCTGCACTTTTCCTTTTCCAAAGCCCTGTTTTCGCCTCCCACTCGTATCTACCTCCACCGATCCTTTCCTTCTTATATTTTGTATGCAAAACAAAAACACTTTCTCCACAAACAGCACTTGTATCCAGTCTTGCCTCTGGCTGTCTTTACATGCTTACACCCCTCTCCAACAGACCACTCACACTGCCCCCCTTTCACACAGACCACACACACTGGCTCCCTCGCACACAGACCACACCACACACTGCTGCACGCCTCACACAGCTGCACGCCTCACACAGCTGCACGCCACACACTGCTGCACGCTGCTGCACGCCACACACTGCTGCACGCCACACACTGCTGCACGCCACACACTGCTGCACACCTCACACTGCTGCATGCCACACACTGCTTCATGCCACACACTGATGCACGCCACACACTGCTACATGCCACACACTACTGCACGCCACACACTGCTGCACGCCTCACACTGCTGCACGCCTCACACTGCTGCACTCCTCACACTGCTGCACGCCACACACTGCTGCACGCCACACACTGCTGCACGCCACACACTGCTGCACGCCACACACTGCTGCATGCCAAACATTGCTGCACGCCTCACACTGCTGCATGCCACACACTGCTGCACGCCACGCACTGCTACACACCACAGATTGCTGCAACGCCACACACTGCTGCAGGCCTCAAATTTGCTGCACGCCACACACTGCTGCACGCCTCACACTGCTGCACGCCACACACTGCTGCACGCCTCACATTGCTGCACGCCTCACACTGCTGCACGCCACACACTGCTGCACGCCACACACTGCTGCACGCCACACACTGCTGCACGCCACACACTGCTGCATGCCTCACACTGCTGCACACTGCTGCACGCCTCACACTGCTGCAACCTGCACACCACACAGCTGCAACCTGCACACCACACACTGCTGCATGCCACACACTGCTGCACGCCTCACATTACTGCACGCCACACACTGCTGCACGCCACACACTGCTGCACGCCACACACTGCTGCACGCCACACACTGCTGCACGCCACACACTGCTGCACGCCACACACTCCTGCACGCCACACACTGCTGCACGCCACACACTGCTGCACGCCACACACTGCTGCACGCCACACACTGCTGCACGCCACACACTGCTGCACGCCACACACTGCTGCACGCCTCACACTGCTGCACGCCTCACACTGCTGCACGCCTCACACTGCTGCATTACTCACACTGCTGCATCCTGCACACTGCTGCATGCTGCACACTGCTACACGGCACACTGCTGAATGCCTCACGTTGCTGCATGCCTCACACTGCTGCACGCCGCACACTGCTGCACGCTGCACACATCTGCACGCCACACACTGCTGCACGCCACACACTGCTGCACGCCACACACTGCGGCACGCCTCACACTGCTGCATGCCTCACACTGCTGCATGCCTCACACTGCTGCATGCCTCACACTGCTGCATGCCTCACACTGCTGCATGCCTCACACTGCTGCATGCCTCACACTGCTGCACGCCATACACTACTGAATGCCACACACTGCTGCACGTGGCACACTGCTGCATGCCTCACACTGCTGCACGCTGCATGCCACATACTGCTGCACATCACACACTGCTGCACGCCACACACTGCTGCACGCCACACGCTGCTGCGTGCCACACACTGCTGCATGCCTCACACTGCTGCATGCCTCACACTGCTGCACGCCTCACACTGCTGCATGCCACACACTGCTGCATGCCTCACATTGCTGCACGCCACACACTGCTGCACGCCACACACTGCTGCACGCCACACACTGCTGCACGCCACACACTGCTGCATGCCTCACACTGCTGCATGCCTCACACTGCTGCACACTGCTGCACGCCTCACACTGCTGCACGCTGCACGCCACACACTGCTGCACGCCACACCCTGCTGCACGCCACACTGCTGCATGCCGCAAACTGCTGCACGCCTCACACTGCTGCACGCTGCACACTGTTGCATTACTCACACTGCTGCATGCTGCACACTGCCGCACAACTCACACTGCTGCACGCCTCACACTGCTGCATGCCTCACACTGCTGCATGCCTCACACTGCTGCACGCCTCACACTGCAGCACACCCCACACTGCTGCACTCTGCACACTGCTGCATTACTCACACTGCTGCACGCCACACACTGCTGCACGCCTCACACTGCTGCACACCTCACACTGCTGCACGCCTCACAACACCACCACATCACTCAGGGACACCAACATATCACTCTAGGACACCACCACATCACTATAGGACACAACCACATCACTCAGGGACACCACCACATCACTCAGGGACACCACCACATCACTCAGGGACACCACCACATCACTCAGGGACACCACCACATCACTCAGGGGCACCACCACATCACTCAGGGGCACCACTACATCACTCAGGGGCACCACCACATCACTCACAGACACCACCATATCACTCAGGAACACCACAACATCACTCACAGACACCACCACATCACGCAGGGACACCACCACATCACTCAGGGACACCACCACATCACTCAGGGACACCACCACATCACTCACAGACACCACCACATCACTCAGGAACACCACCACGTCACTCTGGGACACCACCACATCACTCTGGGACACCACCACATCACTCTGGGACACCACCACATCACTCTGGGACACCACCACATCACTCTAATACACCGCCACATCACTCAGCCCAACCACATCATCACTCAGCACCACAACAGCACTGTCCTTGCTTGCTACCAACAAGCATTGCCATAGCCAATAGGACTCGCATTAGGAAAGTGTAAGCTATTGGCTTTGTGAATAACATTGCTATTAATTTATATATTTTCAAGGCCAACCCATATTAAAAAAAATTGTAATTTACAATACCAATAGCTCATACTTTCCTAATGCGAGACCTATTGCATTGCAAATGCTTGTTAAATTGTTGTATCACGTATTCCGTGTTGTTGCTGACCCCCCCTTTTTCCCCAAAAGTACCCTTCTCTTCCATATGTTCCCGCCGCTGCACCCCTGCGGCCCGCTCACTCGTGCCACGCTCCTGCCTCCCAGCTGTTCCTCCCTCCCAGCTCCCCTTATATGGAGGCCACGCAGTGCCGCGCACAGTGAGCGCGCCGCTGGCGCGCAAACGGCAAGCCTGTCTGCACCCGTCTGCGCCCGTCCGCTCCTGGACCGCGCCCGAACCCCTGCCCCCACCCGAACGCCACACACCAGTCTCTGCTATGGCTCCAGCACCCTCCACGCACTCAACGCCAGACGAGCACGCTCCTGCTGCCTGGCCTCCCCGAAGCGCACCCAAGGACTCTTCTCCTGCCAGAACTGCAGCTTCACCAGCATCCGGCCCGCCAACCCACCTACCGAAGAACCCAACTTCCTCCGATACATCCTGTTTAACACCCGCTCCGCCCGCAAACACGCCGTTGAACTCTGGGACCTACTCGACACCATCGCCCAAGATGTTGCTTACCTGACGGAGACCTGGCTGACCCCCTCCTCGGCACCCGACATCGCCATAGCTATCCCGGAAGGCTACAAGATCACCCGCAAGGACCGCACCAACGGAGTAGGAGGAGGAATCGCCATCATCCACAGATACACCCTCAAAATCTCGACAGACACAAACGACACCCTCAGCACCGCCGAACACTTGCACTCCACAATCCACACCGACCCCAACACCATCCTCAGAGGCACCCTCATCTACAGACCCCTCGGACCCCGACCGCAGTTCAGCGACTCCATCGCTGACTTCATAAGCACACACCCCTCGCCTCCACAGACTACATCCTCCTCGGGGACCTGAACTTCCACCTCGAGAACGACGACGGCTCCAACTCTTCCACCCTGATTGAGAACCTCGCCAACCTCTGACTCAGACAACTTGTCACAACTCCCACCACCTCTGTCGGCCACATGCTTGACCCCATCTTCTCAGCAAGCACCCATGTCTTCTTCAACCACACCACCGAACTCCACTGGACCGACTACCGCTGCATCCACGTCACCTTCCGGAAACCCATCACACTCCACCGCACCCAGCAGATGCCTCGCCGCAGCATGAGCAAGGTCACTGAGGACCAGCTAACCACTGCCCTCGCCCAGAGCCCACCTGCAGACCCGACCGACCCCGACGCCGCAGCCTTGGACAGTGGATCGACAACTGCGCCAACACCCTCGCCCTGCTCAAGAAGCCCCCCAACACCCACACCAGCAAGAGAGCCAGCTGGTTCACCAAAGACCTCCAGGCATTCAAGAAAACCTGCTGAAAACTAGAAAAAAACTGGACCCGCGAACTAACACCAGAAAGCTATACAACCCACAGGAACGCAACCCGCTGACACCACCACCTCTTCAGATCCGCCAAAAGAACCTCCTTCAAAGACCGCCTAGACAACAACGCACACAACAGCAAAGAGCTCTTCAGCATCGTGAAGGAACTCTTCAACCCCAGCTCCAACACCAACGACATCCCACCATCACAAGACATGTGCGACTCGCTGGCCACCTTCTTCCATCGCAAGATTGCAGACATCCACGACCGCTTTGATGCCGTCACCACCCCGGCAACCACCGACACCCCCGCTCCCACGACCCCCACCAACCGCCTGCTCGCCTAGACCAACATGAACGACAACGACACCATGAAGATCATGAACACCGTCCACTCTGGATCCCTTGAAGACCCCTGCCCACACCACATCTTCAACAAAGCCAGGAGCACCACCGAACCCCACCTCTGGAAAACCATCAACATCTCCTTAGAGACAGCAACCTTCCCGGAGAGCTGGAAGCACGCAGAGATCAATGCCTTACTCAAGAAACCCAAGGCAGACTCCAAGGACCTCAAGAACTTTTGACCCATCTCTCTACTCCCGTTCCCGGCGAAGGTCATCGAAAAAGCCGTCAACAAACAACTGACCAGCTTCCTCAAAGAGAACAACATCCTGGACCTGTCCCAGTCTGGGTTCCTCAGCAACCACAACACCGAAACTGCCCTCATTGCCGCCACCGACGACATCAGGACCCTGCTCGACAACGGAGAAACCGCATCCCTCATCCTTCTGGACCCATCAGCCGCCTTCGACATGGTCTACCACCAAACACTAAGAGCACGACGCCGGAATCCAAGAGAAGGCCCTGGACTGGACCACCTCCTTCCTC
Organism: Lissotriton vulgaris; assembly: GCF_964263255.1. Taxonomy (NCBI): domain Eukaryota; kingdom Metazoa; phylum Chordata; class Amphibia; order Caudata; family Salamandridae; genus Lissotriton; species Lissotriton vulgaris. The sequence continues at coordinate 158,056,673 of NC_141686.1, read as the reverse complement.
TCCGGCAGAACTCAGAGCGTCCGCCTCCCCCCCCTTCTGCTCCGAAGCCACCGAGATCATCTGCAGCGTACCCCAAGGCTCATCCTTCAGCCCAACCTTGTTCAACATCTACATGGCACCGCTGGCCCACGTCGCACGACCTCAACATTATCTCCTATGCTGACGACACCCAGCTGATCCTCTCCCTCACCAATGACGCCCACTCCGCCAAAACCGACCTCCACGAAGGAATGAAGGCTATGGCCGACTAGATGAGAAACAGCTGATTGAAGCTGAACTCGGACAAGACAGAGGTCCTCATCCTCGGATCTACCCCCTCGGCCTGGGACGACTCCTGGTGGCCGACTGCACTAGTTGCACCCCCTACACCCACTGACCACGCACGCAACCTTGGGGTCATCCACGACTCAACCCTCTCTTTGGCGAAGCAGGCCAACACCGTATCCTCCTCCTGCATCTACACCCTCCGCATGCTTTGCAAGATCTTCAAGTGGATCGCCACCGAAACTAGAAGGACGGTCACCCAGGCCCTTGTCAGCAGCAGACTGGACTACGGCAATGCACTCTACGCAGGAGTCCCGGCCAAGCCCCTGAAACTGCTCCAATGCATCCAGAACGCCTCCGCACGCCTCATCCTGGACGTCCCTCGCCGTAGCCACATCACACCCCACCTGAGAGACCTTAACTGGCTCCCCATCAACAAGAGGATAACCTTCAAGCTCCTCACCCACGTGCACAAGGCACTCCACGACACCGGACCAGCGTACCTCAACAGCCGTCTCAGCCTCTACACCCCACTCGCCAGCTCCGCTCTGAAGACCGCGCCCTCGCCACCTTCCCCCGCATCCGAAGAGTGACCTTTGACGGCAGATCATTCTCCCACCTTGCCCCCAAGATGTGGAACACCCTCCCCATCTGCCTACAGCAGTCCGAAGATCTCCTATCCTTCAGGAGACTCCTCAAGACCTGGCTCTTCGAACAGTAGCAGCGTCCCCGCACCCCCTAGCGCCTTGAGACCCTCACTGGTATGTAGTGCGCTTTACAAATGCTATGATTGAATGATTGATTGATTGATTGAATGAATGACTGTATTTTGTTCATGTTGTTGCCCACAGACCTGCGCATCCTGTGTTGGCGTAGTCTTGAAGCTGATTTTCCTATCCTTTTCATAGATGTCTGCTCCTACTTTGGTGCCAGATGTAGGGCACCAAATGTGAAGGCTCGAGGCTGCAGCTCTGGGCTGGTGATAGATCCGTGACATGTTATGGCTGCTGGGAACTGCTCGTACCCCCACTCGCAGCACACCTGCCTCAGTTTCCGTGATGTATGCCTTGTTTAATTGCTATGTCAGCTGATTACTCTGCCAGATCTGGGAATGGACTTCAGCCTCTCGCAGACCCATTGGATGGCGTCCTGTCATAAGCCAAGTGGCGATTGGCAAGCTAGTTCTGATTTGGTATGGATCAAGTTGTAGGAATGAGTTGATCTCCTGTGGGGGCGTGGCTTGGGCGCCGATGGCGATGGTCGCCTGAGAGCTCGGCTCCGGGACTGAGCCTGGATTTATCCTGAATATCGGAGGCTGAGGGGCACCCCAGACCCCGCATTCGGTTGAGCGCGGCGACGACACCCGCCCGAGGGCCCTGGTGGAGTTTGGTCGGAGGTGGCTTTGAAGAAATGCCGAAGTTTGCGGAGTGGCGGAGTGCGACCCAATATGGCGCCCGGACCCCTTTGTCCCCTTGATCGGACCTACGGAGTTGAGGAGGTCTTGCGGGTGTCGCCCGGCACCCGGCTTCACCAGCCTCAGGAGTTTTAGACACTAGACATTGGCTGGTTCGGACCCTCTACAGCGGGACCATACTCGATTGGACGTCCGAGCGGGTGCCCACGCACTGGAGGGCGCCGGGCACGGGCGCACTCAGCGCTAGGCAGTGGTCGACACCGCGACTCCGCAACGGGCTGCGGGTTCCTTGCCGCCCCAACTACATGGATGGCGTGACGCTCGGGCGCCACAGGACAACCGGGGGAGCTGGTGGCCCGTGCCCCGGAGCTATAGTGGGTGAACGGGCCTGCCCGACTCGGAGACGGGTATCTCCGCCCCCTTATCGGTGCCCTCGGACGCCGTGGCGGTGGCGTGAGCCGAAGCGGCGGAGTCTCCACAGGCTCTGGAGGAGGAGATCGCCCATTCCGGACTGGAGAGCGGAATCCCGGGGAAAAAGTGCTGGACACTTGCACACGGAGGCAACTACTCCGGGTCCTTTGCGGAGAGCCCCTGGCAGCATGGGGAAACCTAGAGGAGCCAAGGGATCCAGCCAGGCCACCTCGGACTCTGAGGCCCAGGACAAGGAAGAACATGGAGATCCTAAAAGACCTGGTGGCGCACCACTCCAGCAACAATTTGACCGTGTACTGGAAGCTATAGAGGCAACTCGGTCGGCCCTACAACAGGACATTGCCCAGGTGGCGACTGGCCTGGGTCTCCTTAGGGCGGACCATGGCAAGCTCTCGGACCGGGTCAAGGAGGTGGAGAGCACTGTGAGGACTATAGAACCGGCGCAGAGAACCCTGGCTGCGACGATGAAGGATGCCATGTCCCGAATCGAGACCCTCGAACGGAGGGCGGAAGATGCGGAAGGCCGAAATAGGAGGAATAACATTCGGGTAGTGGGCCTGCCGGAAAAGGTTGAGGAAGGCGACATGGTGCGCTACCTGGAGACCTGGCTCCGAGACACGGTGGTCCCGGAGGGCCTGTCCTCCTTTTATACTCTAGAACGGGCCCACAGAGTTCCAGCGCGACCCCCGCAACAGGGACGAGCCCCGAGGCCGGTGGTGGCGCGGTTGCTACATTTCCGAGACAGAGACCTGATCCTCACTGCCGCCAGACACAATGGCCCGTTCCAGGTTGCAAACAGCCAGGTGAATATCTTCCCTGACTATACCTACGAGACGCAGCGCAAGCGGTTCTCCTTCCTGGCGGTCAAGCGTGAACTCAGGAGTGAAGGCATCCAATATTCACTCCTATTTCCCGCGAGGCTCCGAGTCATTGTCGACGACAAAACCCAGTTCTTCGACACCCCGGAGGAGGCCTGTGACTGGCTCGAACTGTACCGGACGGGGAAGGATGGTTATAGCGCCTCGACCCATCAGGCGGAGGAGCCGGAACAAAGGAGGCGATCTAAAAGGGACAGGAACCGCCGCGGCCGCACAGGAGGACCCTCGACAGCGGAGACATCATCTGAGCGGAGGGGAGTGCTGGAAGTTCTGTCGGAACTATCGGGAGCAAGGGGCGAAGTCATCGAAGAGGAGGAAGAAAACCCGGGTGCTCGGGGGGCTCCATCGGACTCGGAAGACTCAGTGGCAGACAGTACCCACACACCGGTGATCACACCGAAATCGGTGGAGGACCTTCTGGACGGACAGGGGTAATGGGATCGATTGCCTTGTTTTGGGTGGGGGCCCGGCAGGGGGGAGGCGGCTGCCGTCCTTTATTGCTGACAATGGGAGAGGGAGGGTCGGGAGGCTTCCACTCTTGCCCCGAAAGAATCTGATACGGGGGGGCTCATGATAGTCCTAGTAGCCTGGGCGACGAGGGCCCACTGCCTCCGCTCAGCCCGCACCTGGCCCATAAGGCCTTCCTACGGTGGCGACCGTAGGGCTAGTGGGGTTTGCGGGGTTTTTGGGGTTGTTCTCCATAGAAGTTTGGATGGGATCTAGATGGTGCAGTTTGGGTCCTGTTATGGGGTGGTTGGGTGGGGGTTCTGTTGGGTTTTGGGGGGTTTGGTTCTGGTTGGGGAAAATGGCCGCCGACAGCGCTGGGAGGAACGATGTCTTTTCTTTGTGGGGACCCGGACGGGGGGACTGTGCAAGAACACTTTGGGACAATGGCTGATGTTGCTAACTTGAAATGCATTACTTGGAACGTGAGGGGGCTTCACACTATGTCCAGGCGTCACAAGGTCCACGCTTATTTAGTGCGTAGGGGAGTGCAAATGGCGCTGCTGCAGGAAACGCATCTGAACAAGGCGGAAGGGGCGGCGCTTCAGCGTAGGTGGCGAGGGCAGGTCTTCTCCACGGCGTACTCTGCTTATGCCAGGGGGGCGCTAATATGGATCAGGGCAGGAGTCCCCTTTCAAGTCACGAGGACAGTGTTGGACCCGGAGGGGCGCTTTGTGGCCATATCAGGCACGCTAGGAGGGAGGGACTTGAATGTTTGTTGTGTGTATGCCCCTAATATGGATCAGACTGCCTTCCTTTCCGGGTTATCGGGCTCGTTGGCCCACCTTTTCACCGGTCCCCTCCTGCTGGGGGGAGACTTTAACTCCGTGGTAGATGTAGACATGGACCGCTCGCATCCCCCGCTCCCCGACTCCCCGGTCCGGCGGGTGGCAAAGGGCCGTCAAGATTGGCAGACCCGTTGGGGTCTGACGGACATCTGGAGGGCGCATCACCCCGCGTCTAGAGATTATTCGTACTTTTCGAGCCTTCATGAGCTGCATGTTAGACTGGATGGCTTTCTTGGTTCGTCCGAATTAGTCTCGTCGGCGGTCCGATCAGAGTATTTATCGCGGACCATTTCGGACCATAACCCCCTCCTACTGGACATTCGCTGGTTCCCTGGGACGCCAGCGGTACCCACCTGGAAGATGCGCCCCGAGATCCTTGAGGACAGTGTCTTCAAGGCAGACCTAGGGGAGAAAATCGCGGATTATTTTGCATCCAACGGCGGTTCCGCGAGTACTAGGGCGCTCGAATGGGACGCTTTCAAGGTGGTGGTGAGGGGGTACTGTATCTCTAAGAGGGTGGGCATGCGGCGTGTTATCCTGGCTGATTTAGACGCAGCGGACCGGACGCTTCGCGAGCTCGAAATTAGCCGACCCGGACACCCGGAATTGCAAACACGAACGGTAGAGGCGAGGGAGAAGGTGGCGGTGGAGGTCGAGCGGCTCCGCTGTTTCGATTACAAGGCCTACACGGTCCGATCTATAGCGGAGGGCGACAGATCGAGCGCCTTACTGGCGTGGTTGGCCAACCCTACGCGCCAGTCCCAAACGACGACTGGGATGCGTGGGGCGGATGGGACCGAGGTGTGCACCCAACCGGAGATTCTTGCTTGCTTCCGGCACTATTACGAATGTTTATATCGCAGTCGCTCCGCACGCGACCCGGACCGGCTTGTTGACTATCTTCGCCCGCTGGAACTCCGCACGGTGGAACAAGAAGTGGCAGACGCCCTGGGATCTGATATAGGCTTGGGGGAGATCCGCGGGGCCATCAAACGGATGGCGAGGAACAAGACCCCGGGCCTGGATGGCCTGCCGGTGGAGTTCTATGCAGCTTATGCTGACCTTCTGGCCCCTCGTTTACTGGTGGTCTACAGAGAGGCGAAGAGGCTGGGTCGCCTCCCCGGCTCGATGTGTGAGGCGTTGGTGGTTCCTCTTCTCAAGCCAGGCCGAGACTCGTCTGACCCGGGATCCTACCGTCCCCTCTCCATGTTGACGGTGGACTACAAGATATTGAGCAGCATCTTGGCCTCGAGGCTGTTGGGACACATGCGTTCCCTAGTACACGAGGACCAAGCCGGTTTCATCCCACGGCGAAATACGACCATGAACATCCGACGGTTGTTCCGCTTGCTTGGGGAACCGTTTGTGGATGCCCCGTCCCCGGTAGTTTTGTCGGTGGACCTGGAGAAGGCGTTCGATAGCCTAGAATGGGACTATTTGGACGTGGTATTGCGGAAATTCGGCCTTGGGGAGGGATTTGTTAAATGGACGGCAGTTCTTTACGCTTCTGCTTCAGCCAGGGTTAGATCGGGCCCCTTGATTTCATCGCGTTATCCGGTGGAGCGTGGCACGCGGCAAGGGTGTTCCTTATCCCCGCTTCTTTTTGCACTAGCGGTGGAGCCACTAGCGATGCATCTTCGCTCGGGAGCCCACTATACGGGCTTAAGGACAGCGGCGGGCCCGCATTACGTTTCGCTCTATGCGGACGACCTGTTGCTCTTCCTGGAGGATCCGATCAACGCATTACGGGGAGCGGAATTAGGGCTAACGGAGTTCGGGGAAGTTTCGGGACTACGAGTGAACTGGTCTAAGACCTGCCTCTTCCCGATGCGTAGAGGTGTCCCCATTCCGGCGCTAAGTAGAGAGATCAGATGGGAACCCGACTGCTTTAAATACCTTGGGGTATTTGTGTACCACGACCAGCCCGACCTCCTGGACGGAAACATTGCCCGGTGCATGCGAGCACTCCGAGGCAGCATGGATTTTTGGGCCACGCTGCCGCTCTCCGTGGCAGGACGCATTGCCCTGCTCAAAATGGTGGCGCTCCCCCGACTATTGTATTACTTTCGGACTTTGCCGATCTGGGTACCACCGGCTACGTTTCGCCGCTTGCGTTCTATGGTGATCGGGTTCCTTTGGGGCACGGGCCGGCGGCGGGTGGCTCTCAATACCCTGATGAGGCCGAAGGACGAAGGGGGGCTCGCTGTGCCGGACTTTGAGAAGTACTATCTGGCGGCGCAGCTCCAGACATACACCCAGGAGATAGCCAGGGAGTTCAGAGGCCCGGAAGACGATAGGGGGACGGGTATAGCCAGGCACGTCCTATCGTTTATCGCGCTGCGACAGCGTTTAGTCCTTCGGGACCTGTCGATGGAGGAGCGGACTATCCGACTCTGTTGGAATCGGGCTCATAATAGAGGTCACCTGCGGACCCCATATGCACCTGAAATACCATTGGGGATGCTGACGGCCCTCCCCCACGGAGGAGACTGGTCGCGACTGGCGGACTGGGAGGAGTCGGGTTTACAGCTCGTCGGAGACCTGTATGAGGACGGAGTGCTCCTGTCCTTTCAGGATCTCATTGACCGCTTTGGGATCCCCCGTGGCGACTTTCTGCTGCACTCGGCCATTGTGCGAGTAATCCAGGCGTATTGGCAAAACGGACTAGAGGAACCTCAGTTGTCTCAGGTGTGCCAGTATGTGATGATGTCGGCAGGAACAGTGAAGGCGGTCACATGCCTTTACAGCAGGCTGATCGCTGAGGGTTTGGTCCCTCTCACTACACTGAAGTCCCGCTGGGAAGAGGACATCGGTAGGGAGATCCCGGAGACGACCTGGTCCCAGCTGGTGAGGCGAGCATGGAAGGGTACGCGTTGTGCCCGTTTCCAACTGGTCCACTACTATGTTCTCCATAGGGCGTACCTGACCCCGGTTAAGATCAGGCGTTATTTTGCCACAGCCTCGGCGGAATGCCCTAGGTGCCCGGCTCAGGAGGCGGACCTCCTACACATGCTATGGGCCTGTCCCGGTTTGACGGCCTACTGGCAGGAGGTGGCGGCGACCTTAGAAGAGGTGACGGGGAGGCGCTTATCGTTCGACGCGGCGGTAGGGCTACTGCACTGGTTCCCCCATACCCCCCGGAATAAAATCTCCAGTAAATTTATAGACCTGGGGCTCCTACTGGCTAAACGAGAGGTGACCAGGAATTGGAAGGCACGTGCTGGTCCTATGGGCAGCAGATGGCACGGTGAACTTTTGAAATGGGCGGCGGGTGAGAGCGCGCTGCGATATCAGTTGGCTTGGAGGCAAAGCAATGAGAAGGCGCAGGAGGCCGCGTTAGAATGGGAAACGCTGGTGCAAGCCCTCAGGGATTATTGTACCCCCAGCGATTCCGAAAACGAAGAAGCAACTAGACCTGAGTCCCTTTAAACACTAGCATTAACAGCACTATTATCTTCCCCGGGGGTCACACAGTGGATCCTACAGTGATAAACTCCCTGGCGCTGAAGGTGGGGGGGGGGGGGGAGTTTCATAATGTCTGGTAGTTGAGGGGGGGGGGTTTCTTTTTTTTTTTGGGGGGTTAGGGTTTGTTTAGAAAAGCAGATGACGGACAGTGTGTTATCCGGACCAGCTCTAGCACCCTATTGACCCCAGCTACATTCACCGCCTAACCCCAAGAACACGAGCCGCTTGGCTGCATAGCAATACTATGGAAGGGGATCGGTGGGCTGTGTTGTGTAAGAGTTGGCTATAATATGATGCTGGTCATTACTGTATTGTTGTACTAATTCCTGCAATAAAAATATATTTAAAAAAAAAAAAAAAATGAGTTGATCTCCTGTGAGAGGCTCTCTCCTGCTTTGGTGTCTTTTGAGTGGGTATTGTCAGCCCATGCCCAGCTACTGAGTGGTGTTGGGTGATTCTGTCTGTCGTCTGCTTGGCTAGGGGTCAGATGTTCTACTCTGTAGTCCTTGACTAGTTGAACTGGCTTTACATCGGTGATCACTATCTGATAGATTTGAATCGGTGAAGGAAGATAAGGCTATCTGGTGTTATTGCACTCCGGGGAGTGATTTGTGCCTCTGGTCTTTCCACATCCTCTAGTGTGGTAAACCAACAAACTTGAACTTTCTGTTTTAGGTATTAATTGTTGCTATTGACAATTTCACAATCTTATAAACCTTATTCCTTGTACATTTATTGGGATGTGGTTGCTAATGTGTGATCTAAAATTGGTGGAATGTATGGCCTACAGATGCATCACACAGCCACCCATTGCATGCCAGATAGGTCTTCCTCTGTGTTAAAGTGATCCAGTGAGATCCATTGCCTAATGCGTGGGCCTATATTTATTGATGCCTTTAGTCTCACATCTTTAAACTGGGGACAGGATACAAGTATCCTCTGTCTGTGGAAGGCTGACCCCAGAATACCTATCGAACTCTTATGCTGAATGTCACAGATCTCTTACTACTTAATTTTATGTACATTTCCTCCACGAGATAAGTGTTTATTGTTAAAATTCAAAGCAAAGAAGACAAGACGAGGTAAGTGGCAAGGTTCTTTATTCTGGTCATCCACTCTCCTCCATGCAGAGAGTGCCAACATTCTATCATGAACTCTAGGTGGAACTTTCCATTGTAAACAGGGATGGAGGGGAGCACCAGGGAGGAAGGAACCAAGGGAAGAAGTGGGTTACACGGTAGGCAGTATCTAATACAAGAAAGATTAAAACATGCTGTGCCTCATATATCTTCATTAATTTCCCTTCGAAAACTCTTACTGACACCGTTATTCTGTTATTTTTTTCATTCATCCTCAAAAACAATGTATGCTTCCAAAATGTGTCAATAGTTATAACTGCTTCCAATGCATTTCGTACTATAGTTCTTCTTGTGGGAAATACATTTCTAAAACAGGTGAAAATATACATGAGCTCAGTTTTACATTTGTTGTCCCCACCCCAAACTTCTGACATGTTAGTATTCAACATATCATTTAAATGCTGTTGGATGGCCTCTGTAAAGTTGTGGCACAAATCTGTGCAAAAACAAAGTAATTGAGGAGTACTAAACTTTATCTGACCCATTAATGTGGATTAAAGATCATCAAAACGTAATTCTATTTATATCTCACAGGTGTAGCTTCTGGCATTTGTGAACATGTTAATGCACTCATTTGTTTAGTCTCTAACTCTGTTGACATTTAATAATAGTTATAGCACACTTTGTTAAGTAGATGCGTAAAAGCAATGTTACAAAAAAATCCCAACACATTGCAAGCGACTGTGTTTCCAAGCATGTTCCATTAGGAAACGTACTTGTTTTCAAAGTTCTAAAGATAGTCCTTTGGTGATCAAGCATAAACCACCACAAGTCTTAGATGTACTTGGTCACAAACATCATTGTCAACAAGTGCAGTCTGGCAAGACGTGCTTCTTGTTCAGACACCACTTCCACCATTATATTCAGCTTGTGCCACGCAGACACAACTAATCGAGCGGTCACCTACTAACTCTGGACGCTTGGCCAATGTTGTTAAGCACTCCCTATGCTGTAGATCAGTTACTCGTGTAACTCCTTTGAAAAAAACAATCCATATTGTATAATAAAATATCTTCATAAGCTCACAATACTTAAAGTTTAACACGTCTATAAAATGTTGCTTTTTCCCATGTCCTCATAAACCCACAATGTTAATAGATAAAGCGTCTTGTAAACCTTACTTTTCATACCTGTAGGAAAGTAGGATCTGCTTTCATGGTTACTCCCACTTTTTGCTGGTATGACTGTTTTCTGACTAGTCTGACTGGAATCCTGCTAATCAAGACCCTAGTCACTGTGCTTCCTCCTGATACTTGACAGTGGTAAGTACTTTGGTACCTTCCCAATTGGCTACTTTTGTACCCATGTAAGTCCCTGGTATATGGTACTAAGGTACCCAGGGCATAGGTACACCAGGCATCTCCCATGGCTTGCAACATGTATTATGCCTCCCATGAGAGACCCCTTAAACTGTGACTGCAGGCCTGCCATTGCAGCCTGTGTAAGCTGGTGCTAGCACCACTTATCACAGATATAATTTCCTTATATCTGAGGTCACTGCACTTAAACCCTATAAGTCACCCCTAAGGCAGGCCTTTCAGTCCTGAAGGCAGGTTGCTATGTTACAAATGTGAGAGTGCCCTGCATGAGCAGGACACCCCCCCCCTACAAACCCCGGCGTCGATTCTCCAGGCTTTGTAAGTGCAGTCAGCCATTTTGATACATACAATGGCCATGCATCGTTACGCGATGGCTAACTATATATTGGCTGTGCCAATTCTGGGCATGTTTGGTATCAAACATGCCCGAATCATACCCCAACACTGTTACCATGTTGGAGGTATGATTCCATACACCTCTGGGCTCCTCCGGGAAGCCCTGAGTGCTCCCGGTAACAGCCTTTCAGGGTCTGCCAGCAAGTTAGTGCTGCTGCCAACTCCAGACACGATTCTGCCCTCCTGCTCCTGAGCTGAGATCGAGCACGGGAAGGTAGAACAATAGGTTTCCTGTCACAGAGAGGTGTGACCACCTCCCAGACAGGAAAAAAACAATAAACTTAATATGAAGACACAGAAGGTAATGTCCAAAAATCTTTTTTGGTTGATTCTTTTATTATTCCAATAGAAAGAAACGAACAGCCAACGCGTTTCGTCCCGGATGGGACTTCTTCAGGGAAAGAATAGAAAGGTAGCTCCTTGACGGTGTGGTCGGTCGTGCGGCGAAGGCAAGAGTATGATGATCACTGTTGTAATTTGAATTGGTTAAATAAATCCTTAATATAGAGGTAACAATATATCTCTTGTCTAATCTGGACAGAGAAAAGTTTATGTGAGGTGCACCATCCAACGGTTGTGCACCTTAACCTGATCTATAAAGTAATGACTCCGATCGGCGTTTAGTATGTATCTCTAACCCCTCCTTAGACGCCGGCCGACTCGCGAGAGGAGAGCTAGGAAACGTCCGATCCCTTTCGTGTAGAGCCCAATAACAGCGCACCCCCAGGTGGACTAAGCCTGAAGGCTGCTCTCCACAGCTACCACTTAGAGAGTTTTCTATGGTTGTCTAAGATAACTAAAGTCCCCATAAGGGTTTCCTGGATTAGTGCAGGGTGCTTCACTTAAATATGTGTGCATCATATTCTAAGGCAGCCTCCTACTATACCCAACAACTGTTTTCACAACCTGGGAGGACCATACTGAAGCCAACCAGTTCCAAGACAGAGGACACTGAGTCCATTGACTAAAATTTGGTCAATACAGTTATGGTTTCTTGATAAAGCTAGAGAGACTGTTGTTCAATAATGTTTGAGCTTTAAATCAGTTGTAGGCATCTGCAGAAGCATTACGTTGTGATGTTCAACCTGACTTAAGCCGCATTGTTGAGCCGTTGCCGAGCCACAACACATAGCATACTGCCTCTACTACCCTACAACCCTAGCAAAGGAAGAAGAGGCTGTGTACTATTGTTACACTCGGGGAAGAGAAATAAGATACTAGCAGAACTGGCTCCATTTGCTAGCTGGGGTATTCAGGTATAGGCGCCAAAACAACAAAGGTACCCACACCTGCTATTGGAAAGCTGCAGTACAAAGATAATGCAACCGCAAGGAAGGTGCATATTAAGGGGTATCACCTCAGCCCCTCCCATTAACGCCTTTCCCAACCTGAGATTATGGTGCGCTTTCTCCTCAAAGAGTTCTACAGCAGCAAGTATAATTATAGCTGACTCGCGAGCTTCGCATCGCATACGCAACTAGTATTGGCTAGCTGCCAACCTGGATGCTGTAATAAACAGTTTTTAATGCAGTTGACCAATGTAGGGGGGTACACCATGCAAAAGTCCAGACAACCCTTATTGGGTTACAGGCCTTACTTTAATAATCCCAAGTGCTCTATTTGTAGCAGTGTGGTCGACTTCTTTAGGCTCATCAGAGGGGAGTATTAAGCATTTGTTGCATGCACAGTGTCAATAAATGGCCCACATAGTCAATAAATGAGACACACAAAAAGAAATCCGAGAACGAATTGTGAGATGTGCCTCAAACGTGGTAATGGTATCCTATGGTAGAAACCTACACTGCATACATATAATTGCAAACGGTTCTTTAGGATACCTTTTAGGACTTGAGTTGCTTAGGGGTCAAGGTCCAAGAAATGACCAGCAGTTCTGTTTTACCTGCCCGGGTGTGTCCGGGTGCTGGTCGTGTTGGTACCCTCGAACGTTATGTGTTAAAGTCAGTGGGAGGGTACCTGCAAAGGAAAGGCTGCAAGTAGAGACTTGAGGACAAGTCCAGCAGAACCCGAAGGTGGGCTTGGCTCTCGATGGTCTCTGGGACCAGGGGAAACCTTTGGTTGATCTGAGCTCGCGCTGTGGTGCTCTGGTGCAGAGGTGTTTTTTCCATCTGGTCGCTCGAGTCAGAGGCTCTCCTTGCGTTGACCTGGAGAGGGGAAGAAAACAAGACTGCAGGTCCACTCTCGGTGAGGCTCTCGTCCGTCCTGAATTCCCTCATCTGTAGGTCATCTTTTTATGTTGCTTTTCAGGCTGGACACTCAAAAAGCCTTGGTTATGGCAATTTCTCCAGTACCAAGGATATTTGTGTTGTGAGGCTCCTGGAGGGTCCAGCATCTTGAAACTCGCTGGAGAGATGGAGCTGACCTTCCAGAACCATGGTGACATCCTCCTGGTGAGTTGTACCTTCGGTACACCAGATGGTCAGCAAAACAAAGTATCAGACAGATGCGCTCAGTGACTGCAGCTGTAGGGGAGTTTTTCTTCCACCCCAAGGTAGATACTGTTTGGTTGTTGAAGCACTGGACAGTCCTCCAAGACTTTAGGAAGATGTACAGCTTCTGGACGAGTCGGGTCTTTGCAATTGTCATGGTAGTAGCAGCCAGGGAGAGTTGGGTGTCAATTTAGGAGAAGGTTCTCTGTTCTTGTGATGTCAGCTCTTCTTTGTCCTTTGGTTCCCAGGTAAACGACTCTAAATCTCTGGTGGCGAGGGGATCCCTATATGCTGAATTTAGGAGTGTTTACTGGAGTGTAGGGTAGTAGCAAATGGGCTACTTACCCCTGGCATGACCACGCCCTCTATAAACCACTTCCTGTGGTGAGTGGGCATAATCCTGACCCAGAGTTCCTAGTTTCTCAAATACAAGATGATAAAACCTTTCTTGGCTGACCTCTTCAGGCGGCCCACCTTTGGGAGCAAACTCGGAACACAACTACTGACTATCTCATTTCCCACCTGCTCTGGTGGCAAATGGGCCGAAGGAGGGGTAGTCCCCAGGTCTCATATCAAAAGCGGCAGAGGCTTTGAATCCTCTGGTATGGACATTCTAATTCACTAGCCATCCTGCTGGATTAGGTTTGAGCACTGTCTGCCAGAGCGACATTGTTTTTGACCTCTGAGAGCGTGGGCGGTCTCCTGCAAGGGTCCCAAACTAGTCTGTGGTGGCAGGCTGGAAGATACCAGTCAGCCAGCACACTAGAGGATTAGTAGGTTGTCAAGGGGCACCTCTAGGGTGCCCTCTGGGTACATGTCACAATAAATTCAGTCCTCTCATCAGTACAGACTTATTAAGACAATGTGTTTGATTCCAAACGCCATTAGTTTCAGTGCAGCCAGTGCTACTGGCCATTGCGAGTAGCTGGGTAACTCCTAATGCCCAGTACATGTTCTTAAGTTGGCTGCCTGACCACTTGCAATATCTTGCAGTGGAACTAGACCTCACAAGGGCAGATCTGCATCCTCTTCAAACGCAATGAAAGAAATATTGAAGGGCATCTTTATAAATGGACAGAGCTCCTGGTCGGAATATCTGATGGCAGCCTGCTCCAAACTAAATTTGGTCACGTGCAGCTGGGAAAACCTGGCAAACTACCCCAAGGCTTTCAAAACAGCACTGAAAAAACAAGTTAGCCTAAAATCCAAGCAGGAAGATCTCAGTTCTATCGGTGTCTAACAGCAACATCCAAGTCACACTGAACTCATACAGAGAAAAGCACTTCCATCCACACTTAAACTGCGTTAAGAAAGCCAATCCTCAGGCAGATCTTATTTGCAAGACTCATTGCTCTTCCAATTAAAGAGGCAAACGGCTGCTGTAAGTCGCTTGCAAATACCGGGGCATGCAGACTGTCACTCATAAGAATCCTTGACTCATCTGATCTGTATATGGCCGGTCCTCCTAAATGCACGCCGCACTTTAATGAAGCCGCTTTTTCTAAAATACGGTTTCTGCACATGCAGCGAGATGGAAGATTTCCTCTTCAACCTGGAAAAAACCCCTTCTGGAGTTGGCAAGATTTGTCAAATTCATCGAGTGAGTGCAACAGCTGCTAAAAACCAATTGGTCACTCAAACTTCATTGGCACTCTTAACACATTTGAGCCCAGGTGGAATAAGAAATACTGACACGCGGAGGGATAAACAGTACTTGGCATTTTTTTTTTTTTTGGAAATCTATTTTTATTGGTATTTACATTTTACAGAGTACAGTGTGACATACAACAAATAACAAGTTTATCGGGCATTAACATAGGGCATTGCAGCCTTTGGTGGTGGTTGTGTTCGATTCTGTATGGGAGGTTGGTTTTACAGTCTTCTTGTGTCTGCCCCCCAGTCTAGCGCACATATAACATTGAACATTTAGGTTAAACCGACGGAGCAAACTCGAAGCACCCAAAACTCAGTAATTCCAACCCAGGTCCATGCCATGAAACTGGATGCGAACCGGGGGCTGTTTACAATCCGCGCATCACACCTTAGTGTCCCAGCCTCTAGGTTGCAAGTGTTAGACCTGAAAGCACAGTCCATGCCATACAAGTGGCACTATGCACTTTTGACTCTGTCCCTCGTCCCACGCGCTGGCCCTGCTCGACAGGCTTCTTTCGAAACTCCTGACCCTGCCGGACACTTGATGCATCGACACTTTAGCCCTCATGTGCACTCTGCCAGCCGTCTGACAATTTAAAAGCACAGAGTATATTTTATCGTTAGCACTCTGCACTTCAAAGATTCTGTGCTATCTGCTGGCACCTGGAAGGATTTTACCGTAACTGTTTTTAATGGCCGAATGCTTTTTTATCAGTATTTTACATTGCTGTCACATTTTGTAACAATTTAAACAAATTGAAACTAATAAAGAGCTACTCAACTCAACTACTTGTGAAAGTTCCAGAATATACAATATGTAATTCAATATATGGATGCCTACAAAATTAAAATGACATATTTTCATATGTCAAATCCATAAATATTACAAGGAGTCCTTGAATACATTCATATAATTTTCTGAATCTGTACATAAATGCTTTTCATAGAACAGTATCACAGCGATAAGTTAGGATTGTTGAATCACATTCTTTCAGTTTGTAAAGTTCTTAATGTCACAAGATGATTAACTGCTTTATTCAGACAATTGTATACCAGCTGTCGTTTTAGGCCCAAAGATGTTGGGCATAGACTAAATCTTAAGGTTAAAGACACAATTTAATGCCCAGATGTTCATTAAATTAAGTATTTCACTATGTTACCCCCCATGGTATTAAGGTGTTCAAGTGGTGAACCCAGAAATGTTCCGTTTGGGCTAATAAATTAACAATGCGCCTCCTCTGTTCGGTTGGACTACTTGTTCCAAGAGTTGAAATTTGATTTGATTTCCTTCCAGTGCCCCACCACTGGTACTCTCGGGTTATTTTTCCTGATATTACTTTTGTGTATTGGGAAATTAATCTTTGCCTTAAGTCTGGTTTTGCCAAATATATGCTGTACCGTGTGGGCATTTAGTTGGGTAAATAAAGATGACCCTCTTAGTTGCGCTGTGACCCATCACTGGGAAGTCCCTCTTAGATGGGCCTGTACCCATCACTGGGAAGTCACTCTTAGCTAGGCCTGTACCCATCACTGGGAAGTCACTCTTAGCTGGGTCTGTACCCATCACTAGGAAGTCACTCTTAGCTGGGCCTGTACCCATTTAACAATGGGAAGTCCCTCTTAGGTGGGCTGTGCCCATCCCTGGGAAGTCCCTATTAGCTGGACGTATACTCACCACTAGGAAGTCCCCCATAGCTGGACCTGTACCCATTTACCTATCAGTAGGACGTCCCTCTTAGCTGGGCCTGTACCCATCACTGTGAAGTCCCTTATAGCTGGGCCTATACTCTCCTACCCATCACTTGGTGGTCCCTTTTAGCTGGGCTGGTACCCATCACTAGGAAGTCTCTCTCAGCTGGGCCCGTAACCATCTACCTATCACTAGGAATGGGGTTAGTACCCATCACTGGGAAGTCACTCTTTTTTTTTTTGTAAACTCTTTATTCGTGACTGTCACAGGATATCATACATTTCTGTACATTTTCTTATCTCAGCTTACATCAGTCTTTTCCGTTTTCATAACCATTAATTTGTGGGAGCAGTACATTACAGATATAAGTATACGTCCCATATATACTCTGTAAACTCCAGAATCGTGTCTTACATAAGTATCACACCCCAACTGTCCCTCCCTTCCCACCCGCCCACCCACCCGCTGTCTCCTGGTCGTTCTCACTTGTGCACCCCCATCCTGGGTCAGGGTGGCTCTGCCTATTTGTAATTTGGTAAAAGCCCTAGGTCTGGTCTAGCCCTTGTGAGTCGCAATGGTGCTCGTGGTTCTCGTCCCCCTCCCGTTACATATGTGAGGTCACTCCACCGACTGGGAAGTCACTCTTAGCTGAACCTGTACCCATCACTGGAAATTCCCTCTTATCTGGGCCTGTACACATCACTGGGAGGTCCCTCTTAGCCTGACTTGTACCCTTCACTGGGGAGTCCCACTTAGCTGTGTCTGTACCCATCACTAGGAAGGGTCTGTACCTATCACTGGAAAGTCCCTCTTAGCTGAACCTGTAACTATCACTAGAAAGTCCCTGTTAGCTGGGCCTGTACCCATCAGTGGGAACTCCCTCTTAGGTGGGATGTGCCCATCACTGGGATGTCCCCATTAGCTGGACCTATACTCACCAATAGGAAGTCCCTCTTAGCTGGGACTGTACCCATCTACCTTTCACTAGGAAGTCCCCGCACCCATCACTGGGAAGTCCCTCTTAGCTGGGCCTGTACCCATCACTGGGAAGTCACTCTTAGCTGGGCCTGTACCTATCACTGGGAAGTCACTCTTAGCTGGGTCTGTACCCATCACTAGGAAGGGTCTGTACCCATCACTAGGAAGGGTCTGTACCCATCACTAGGAAGGGTCTGTACCCATCACTAGGAAGGGTCTGTACCCATCACTAGGAAGGGTCTGTACCCATCACTAGGAAGTCTCTCTTAGCTGAACCTGTACCCATCACTGGGAAGTCCCTCTTAGCTGGGCCTGTACCCATCACTGGGAAGTCACTCTTTGCTGAACCTGTACCCATCACTGGAAGTCCCTCTTTGCTGGGCCTGTACTCATCACTGGGAAGTCCCTCTTAGCTGACCTGCACCCGTCATTATTAAGTCTCTCTTAGCTGGGCCTGTGCCCATCAGTGGGAAGTCCCTCTTAGACTGACCTGTACCCATCTACCTATTCCCTCTTAGCTGGGCCTGTGCCCATCACTGGGAAGTCCTCGTAGCTGGGCCTGTACCCATCACTAGGAAAGGTCTGTACCCATCACTGGGTAGTCCCTCTTAGCTGGGCCCGTTACCATCTACCTATCATCTACCTATCACTAGGCAGTCCCTCCTAGCTGGGTCTGTACCCATCACTAGCAAGTCCCTCTTAGCTGGGCCCGTAACCAGCTACCAATCACTAGGAAGTCCCTCTTAGCTGGGCCTGTATCCATCACTGGAAAGTCCCTCCTAGGTGGGCTGTTCCCATCACTGGGAAACCACGAAAGGGGGGCTAGGCGAAGAGACTGCAACACCGGTGAGATTTGGGGGACAGCTGAGCGATTAGCGCTGTTGCTCCTTATGCACGCCGCCTCTCCTCTCGCAATACTTAACGGATTACACATACGTTTCAACTCACACGTGCCACTGTGACGAAACGACACGATAACGACTCCCATCACACGGTCTCCAGGTGCAGAGCCGATACCGCACTGTTGCAGGGAAAAGGAGCTGGAAACCTCTGTAAACTGTGGGGTTTCAGCTCGTTTTGCGGGTGTAGGTCATTAACCTTGAGGGGCACCAATACTTAATGTACATTTGGAATGCTTACAAAGAGAGATGTGCTACCAATAAGACCACTCCTACCATTTGTAAATAGGTGGTGCTATTGCCCAAATTTGATCTGGCATTGCAAAGTCTTGAAATCTGACAGTAGGTGGTGCTATTGTCTTATTTATTTTTTTCGTCCTTCATTTTAACCAGTCTGTCAAGTGAGAACTTGGAAGCAATAGTATGATTCAGTTATTGCTAACGTGGGTGTGGTTGTATCTACTCTTTTAGAAGTGGTTCTTGGGTCTAGGAGACATTTTAATTGTGTTGGTAAAATCTGTCGCATTATGTGAAATTACTTGAAATTTCGAATTATGTGATTTTGCATAATGTTTGCAGCTGACAGAATCTTGCACAGCAAATATCTCGCCAAGCATTTTTTTTTGCACAAACCACTTTCATGCCGGTATCTTGCAATGATTTTTCTTGTAATACTACGTGCACACTCGTGTAAATGTCATGTGTGATCCCAGCAAATCACACTTAGACTAAAACGCACAATTTTGCACAAATTGTATTACGTTTGTGGGCGTTCCCAAACTTCCAATGCAAGCCACATTTTCGAACACTCATTTCCTACACCTTGAGTGAGATTTGAGTGTGGAATTCTCAGCGCTTGTACTTCAAAATCTGCATTTGTAAATGCATAAACAAACACCTGCCCGTAATGCCTCAGGATTCCTCACAGGCGTAAAAAAGTACATTTGGTTGTAAATTTGTGTTTATGACTAAAATGTACTTTAGTGAATAGGACCCGTTGTCTTTTATGTGCAGAAGCAGTAACTTGAAACCTGTGACGGTGGCCACCTTACCACCATGTTCTCAGGACTTCATGTTTCCAATCCAGGGTTTTCATTTGACAACCTGATTCAGGCTGGATGCTACAGCCTTGGGTTGTTTTCATTGAAGCAAGCAGATTGTCACACCTGGTAGCAATGATTTGAAAATGAGAAGCCTTGTGGGTCTTATTTAAAGGCCCTTGCGCCACATCTACGTCACTTGTTCCCATGTTACAAGTATATTAGCCCTATTGTGTCATGACGTGCAGCAAGTTAGCAGTTTACCAGCCACCCACACACAATCACAACCCCTCTTCCAAAACCCAGTTTTGCACAATATTCGAGGACGAATGTGCTTTGAATTGAATCCAAAGCCTCGAATGTCCCAACAAATGGATTGCCCCAAAGTGCTGCCAAAAAGTGTGTTGTGAAATGTCTGGAATCATGATTTGGTGATGTGGGTCACTTCACTTTTTTGGACACCAAGGTTTTTTTTTTTTTAACCACAGTCAAACCCTGTCTACAGGTACTGCACGCAAATATGTTTCAGAAATATAGTACCATAAAGTCATGGCAAAATGATCTAAGAGCAAAATATCAACCAGGAGAGACTATAGAGGTGAGTTTTGACCACTTAACTCCTAAACTCCACATATATGTACCTTGACAAGATATATACCGTATTTAGATGTGGAGTTAAAAGTATAGGGAATCCATGCTTACATATGCACTTACCTTCTCAGTTTTTTGGTCCTTGATACTTTGTCCACAATATTATGGTAGCACAATATGTTTGAATCAATATTTTGAGACCCAGCCCTGCCCTCCGTGCCAGAGAGCAATGCGGGCATAGGTGTGGAGGTGTTTATCGTTGCAGTGTTGCATTCTATGTTGCATTGTATGGTGTCTATTTCTCTCCCTGACAGTGTCATCCATCCCTTTACATTTGCTTGCTTGGTATTGTTAGTTGTCAGGGAGTCACAGTCATTCTTTTGGAGCCTTTTGCAGGCCCATGGCCACAGACCGATGGCTGAGTCTTCATAAGCATTTTGTGGCTTGTCACCTTCTGAAGGGACAGAGGGATTGGATCTTACTATGCTCATCACTAGGATCTGTCAATCGCTTTCTGCACACCGATGTACATTCCTCCGACTCCTCTGCTGTTTTGTCTCTTTCCAGTACTTTGATGTTTTACCAGCCTGCAACCTTCCTCCATTCTACCAATGTGCAATCTTGTACAGTTGTCTCACTGTAGAGTTTTCTGCTATTAAATACATGTGCATCCACCTGCAGTTCTACCAATGTGCATCCTCTGCAGTTCTTTCAATGTGCATCCGCCTGCGGTTCTACCAATGTGCATCCACATGCAGTTCTACCAATGTGCATCCTTCTGCAGTCCTATCCATGTGCATCCTTTTGCAGTTCTATCAATGTGCATCGTTCTAACAATGTGTATCTTTCTGCTGTTCTATCAATGTGCATCCCTGTGCAGATTTACCAATGTGCAGCCTTCTACCAATGTGCATCCATTCATTCTGAGGTCCCGCCGATGTGCATCATTCTGCAGTCCCATCGATGTGCATCCTTCTGCAGTCCCATCGATGTGCATCCTTCTGCAGTCCTGCGGAAGTGCATCCTTCTGCAGTCCCGCGGATGTGCATCCTTCTGCCGTCCCACTCATGTGCATCCTTCTGCAGTCCATTCGGATGTGCATCCTTCTGCAGTCCGGTGGATGTGCATCTGTCTGCACTCCCACGGATGTGCATCCTTCTGCAGTCCATCGGATGTGCATTCTTCTGCAGTCCCGCGGATGTGCATCCTTCTGCAGTCCCGTGGATGTGCATCATTCTGCAGTCCCGTGGATGTGCATCCTTCTGCAGTCCCGTGGATGTGTATCTTTCTGCAGTCCCGCGGATGTGCATCCTTCTGCAGTCCCGCGGATGTGCATCCTTCTGCAGTCCCGCGGATGTGCATCCTTCTGCAGTCCCGCGGATGTGCATCCTTCTGCAGTCCCGCGGATGTGCATCCTTCTGCAGTCCCGCGGATGTGCATCCTTCTGCAGTCCCGCGGATGTGCATCCTTCTGCAGTCCCGCGGATGTGCATCCTTCTGCAGTCCCGCGGATGTGCATCCTTCTGCCGTCCCATTGATGTGCATCCTTTTGCAGTCCTGTCCATGTGCATGCTTCTGCAGTTCCGCGGATGGGCATTCTTCTGCAGTCCTGCAGCTGTGCATCCTTCTGCAGTCCCTTGGATGTGCATCCTTCTGCTGTCCTGCGGATGTGCATCCTTCTGCATTCCAGCGGATGTGCATCCTTCTGCAGTCCCGCGGATGTGCATCCTTCTGCTGTTCCTTCGATGTGCATCCTTCTGCAGTCCCGCGGAGGTGCATCCTTCTGCAGTCCCGTTCATGTACATCCTTCTGCAGTCCGGTTCATGTGCATCCTTCTGCAGTCCCGTTCATGTGCATCCTTCTGCAGTCCCGCGGATGTGCATCCTTCTGCAGTCCCGCGGATGTGCATCCTTCTGCAGTCCCGCGCATGTGCATCCTTCTGCAGTCCCGTTCATGTGCATCCTTCTGCAGTCCCGTTCATGTGCATCCTTCTGCAGTCCCACGCATGTGCATCCTTCTGCAGTCCCGCGGATGTGCATCCTTCTGCAGTCCCGCGCATGTGCATCCTTCTGCAGTTCCGCGGATGTGCATCCTTCTGCAGTCCCGCAGATGTGCATCCTTCTGCAGTCCCGTTCATGTGCATTCTTCTGCAGTCCCGCGGATGGGCATTCTTCTGCAGTCCCGCGGATGTGCATCCTTCTGCAGTCCCGCCGATGTCCATCCATCTATCAATGAGCAACCTTTTGGTGTTCTATCACTGTACCAACCTCCGCTTTTTTATGAATATGCAACCCTCCTCTGCTCTACCATTCTGCTATTCTACCAATGTGCTGCCTGCCACTCTTCTTCCATTATGCAGCTTCCTCCTGTTCTGTCAATGTTTATCCTTTCAATGTTTAATCCAGCCATCCCTTGTCCTACCCATGTGCAGTCTCCGCTGTACTACTAATGGCAGCCTTGAATTGTCCACTGAAGCCTTTTGCCTTTGTGTAGATTTCCTCAATTTTACCAGTGTGTAGCCTTCCACTTTCAAATGATCCTTGCTATTCCACTGTCCAGTACTTAGCTTCTTTTCTCACAATGTGATACATGCAATAGTTTTTAAATTGCTGACTTTCCAGATTTTTGCAGATGAGCATGTGTCCAGATGTGTTCTTTATTATAAAGATGCATAGCCTTTCATCACCTTCCCTATGCAGCCTTTCTGATTTCTACATAGATGCAACATTTCAGTTTCTTCCAATGTTCCACAGTTGTACTGATGCAAAGCCTTCCACTCCACTGATGCACAGGCTTCCAGTGCACCACCTATGTGTAGCTTTCCACTGCCCCACTGATCAGTGGCCTTACACCGCTGAACTGATGTGTAGTCTTCCAGTGATGTGCTGCTTTCCAGTGATGTACTGATACGCAGCCCTCCGCTGCTGTACTGATGCGCAGCCCTGCACGGCTGTACTGATACGCAGCCCTGCACAGCTGTACTGATGCCCAGCTGTTCACGGCTGTACTGATGCACAGCCCTGCATGGCTATACTGTTGCCCAGCCCTGCACGGCTGTACTGATGACCAGTCCTGCACTGCTGCAGTGATGCGCAGCCCTGCAATGCTGCTGTGTTGCACAGCCCTGCACTGCTGCAGTGATGCGCATCCCTGCACTGCTGCAGTGATGCGCAGCTCTGCAATGCTGCTGGGATGCGCAGCCCTGCACTGCTGCAGTGATGCACCACAGCCCTGCACTGCTGCAGTGATGCACAGCCCTCCACAGCTGCACAGCCCCACACGGCTGCACTGATATGCAGCTCTGCACGGCTGTACTGATGTGCAGCCCTCCCTTGCTGGACCGATGTGCAGTCCTCTACTGCTGTATTAATGCGCAGCCTTCCATTGCTGTACTAATGCGCAGCTCCTCACTTCTGCACTGATGCGCAGCTCTCAACTGCTGTACTGATGTGGAGTCTTCCACTTCTGCACTGATGCGCAGCCCTCTACTGCTGTACTGATGCGCAGCCCTTCAGTGCTGTATTGATGAGCAGTAAAGAGCAGCCCTGCACTGCTGCAGTAATGCGCGACTCTCCACTGATTCACAGCTGTGCACTGCTGCAGTGATGCTCAGCCCTGCACTGCTGCAGTGATGCTTAGCCCTGCACTGCTGCAGTGATGCTTAGCCCTGCACTGCTGCAGTGATGCGCAGCCCTGCACTGCTGCAGTGATGCTCAGCCCTACACTGCTGTACTGATGCACAGCCCTCCACTGCTGTACTGATGCGCAGCCTTCCATTGCTGTACTGATGCGCAGCCCTCCACTGCTGTACTGATGCGCAGCTCCGCACTTCTGCACTGATGCGCAGCTCCGCACTTCTGCACTGATGCGCAGCCCCGC
Organism: Lissotriton vulgaris; assembly: GCF_964263255.1. NCBI lineage: Eukaryota > Metazoa > Chordata > Amphibia > Caudata > Salamandridae > Lissotriton > Lissotriton vulgaris. The sequence continues at coordinate 158,032,898 of NC_141686.1, read as the reverse complement.
GCGGCTGTACTTATGCGCAGCCCTCCACTGCTGTACTGATGCGCAGCCTTCCACTGCTGTACTGATGCGCAGCCTTCCACTGCTGTACTAATGCATAGCTCTCCACTGCTGTACTGATGCGCAGCCTTCCATTGCTGTACTGATGCGCAGCCCTCCACTGCTGTACTGATGCGCAGCCTTCCATTGCTGTACTGATGCGCAGCCCTCCACTGCTGTACTGATGCGCAGCCCTCCACTGCTGTACTGATGCGCAGCCTGCCACGGCTGCACTGATGCACAGCCCTGCATGGCTGCACTGATACTCAGCCCCGCTCGGCTGTATTGATGCACAGCTCTGCACGGCTGTATTGATGTGCAGCCCTCCACTGCTGTACTGATGCGCAGCCCTTTACTGCTGTACTGATGCACAGCCCTCCACGGCTGCACTGATGTGCAGCCCCGCACAGCTGCACTGATACGCAGCCCCGCATGGATGTATTGATGCGCAGCCCTCCACTGCTGTACTGATGCGCAGCCCTCCACTGCTGTACTGATGCGCAGCCCTCCACTGCTGTACTGATGTGCAGCCCTCCACTGCTGTACTGATGTGCAGCCCTCCACTGCTGTACTGATGTGCAGCCCTCCACTGCTGTACTGATGCCCAGCCACCCACTGCTGTACTGATGCGCAGCCCTCCACTGCTGTACTGATGCGCAGCCCTCCGCTTCTGTACTGATGTGCAGCCCCGCACGGCTGCACTGATGCACAGCCCCACGCGGCTGCACTGATACGCAGCTCTGCACGGCTTTCCTGATGCACAGTCCTCCACTGCTGTACTGATGTGCAGCCCTGCACGGCTGCACTGATACACAGCTCCACACGGCTGCACTGATGCGCAGCCTCCACTGCTGCACTGATGCGCAGCCGTCCATTGCTGTACCGATGGGCAGCCCTCCTCTGCTGCAGTGGTGCGCAGCCCTCCACAGCTGTACTGATGCGCAGCCGTCCATTGCTGTACCGATGGGCAGCCCTCCTCTGCTGCAGTGGTGCGCAGCCCTCCACAGCTGTACTGATGCGCAGCCCTCCACTGCTGTACTGAAGCGCAGCGCTCCACTGCTGTACTGATGTGCAGCCCTCCACTGCTGTACTGATGTGCAGCCCTCCACTGCTGTACTGATGCACTGATGCGTAGCCCTCCACTGCTGTACTGATGCGCAGCCCTCCACTGCTGTACTGATGCGCAGCCCTCCACTGCTGTACTGATGTGCAGCCCTCCACTGCTGTACTGATGCGCAGCCCTCCACTGCTGTACTGATGCGCAGCCCTCCACTACTGCACTGATGCGCAGCCGTCCATTGCTGTACCGATGGGCAGCCTTCCACAGCTGTACTGAGATGCAGCCCTCCACTGCTGTACACAGCCCCGCACGGCTGCACTGATGCTCAGCCCTCCACTGCTGAACTGATGTGCAGCCCTCCACTGCTGAACTGATGTGCAGCCCACCACTGCTGTACTGATGCGCAGTCCCCCACTGCTGTACTGATGCACAGCCCTCCACTGCTGTACTGAGGCACAGCCCTCCACTGCTGTACTGATGCGCAGCTCCGCACTCCTGCACTGATGCGCAGCCCTCCACTGCTGTACTGATGTGCAGCCCCCCACTGCTGTACTGATGCGCAGCTCTCAACCGCTGTACTGATGCGCAGCTCTCCATGGCTGCACTGATGCGCAGCCCCGCACCGCTGCACTGATGCGCAGCTCCGCACTTCTGCACTGATGCGCAGCCCCCCACAGCTGTACTGATGCGCAGCCCCCCACGGCTGTACTGATGCACAGCCCTCCACTGCAGTACTGAGGCACAGCCCTCCACTGCTGTACTGATGAACAGCCTTCCACTGCTGTACTGATGCGCAGCTCTGCACTTCTGCACTGATGCGCAGCCCTCCGTCCACTGCTGTACTGATGCGCAGCCCCCACTACTGTACTGATGCGCAGCCCCCCACTACTGTACTGATGCGCAGCTCTCCACTGCTGTACTGATGCGCAGCTCTCCACTGCTGTACCTATACGCAGCTCTCCATGGCTGCACTGATGTGCAGCCCCGCACGGCTGCACTGATGCGCAGCCCCCCATGGCTGTACTGATGCGCAGCCCCCCACGGCTGTACTGATGCACAGCCCTCCGCTGCAGTACTGATGCACAGCCCTCCACTGCTGTACTGATGCGCAGCCCCCCACAGCTGTACTGATGCGCAGCCCCCCACGGCTGTACTGATGCACAGCCCTCCACTGCAGTACTGATGCACAGCCCTCCACTGCTGTACTGATGCACAGCCTTCCACTGCTGTACTGATGTGCAGCTCCGCACTTCTGTACTGATGCGCAGCCCTCCACTGCTGTACTGATGCGCAGCCCCCCACTACTGTACTGATGCGCAGCTCTCCACTGCTGTACTGATGCGCAGCTCTCCACTGCTGTACTGATGCGCAGCTTCCATGGCTGCACTGATGCGCAGCCCCGCACGGCTGCACTGATGCGCAGCCCCCCACGGCTGTACTGATGCGCAGCCCCCCACGGCTGCACTGATGCGCAGCCCCCCACGGCTGTACTGATGCGCAGCCCCCCACGGCTGTACTGATGCACAGCCCCCCACGGCTGTACCGATGCGCAGCCTCCCACTGCTGTACTGATGAGCAGTGATGCTCAGCCCTGCACTGCTGCAGTGATGCACAGCCCTCCACTGATGCACAGCCCTGCACTGCTGCAGTGATGCTCAGCCCTACACTGCTGCAGTGATGCTCAGCCCTACACTGCTGCAGTGATGCTCAACTCTCCACTTATGCGCAGCCTTTCACTGCTGTACTGATGTGCAGCTTTCCAGTGCTGTACTGATGCGCAGCCTTCCACTGTTGTACTGATGCGCAGCCTTCCACTGCTGTACTGATGTGCAGCCCTGCACCATGTACTGATGCGCAGTCCTGCACGATGTACTGATGCGCAGCCCTGCACCGATGTGCTGATGGGCAGCCCTGCACCACTTTAGTGATGCGCAGCCTTCCACTGATGTGCAGCGCTCCTCTGCTGTACTGGTGCGCAGCTCTGCACTGCTGTCTTCATGTGCAGTCCTGCACTGCTGTTCTGTTTCAAAGCCTTTCACTGTGGTACTGATGTGCAGCCGTGTACTGATGTGCAGCCGTGTACTGATGTGCAGCCGTGTACTGATGCGCAGCCCTGTACTGATGTGCAGCCGTGTACTGATGTGCAGCCGTGTACTGATGTGCAGCCGTGTACTGATGTGCAGCCGTGTACTGATGGGCAGCCGTGTACTGATGGGCAGCCGTGTACTGATGGGCAGCCGTGTACTGATGTGCAGCCCTGTACTGATGCGCAGCCCTGCACGGCTGTACTGATGCGCAGCCCTGCACAGCTGTACTGATGCACAGCCCTGCACTGCTGTACTGATGCGTAGCCCTGCACTGCTGTACTGATGCGCAGCCCTACGGCGCTGTGCTGATGCGCAGCCCTGCACGATGTACTGATGCGCAGCCCTGCACGATGTACTGATGCGCAACCCTGCACGATGTACTGATGCGCAGCCCTGCACGATGTTCTGATGCGCAGCCCTGCCCGGCGTTACTGATGCGCAGCCCTGCACAGCTGTACTGATGCGCAGCCCTGCACGGCTGTACTGATGCGCAGCTCTGCACGGCTGTACTGATGCGCAGCCCTGCACGATTCACTGATGCATAGCCCTGCACTGCTGTACTGATGTGCAGCCCTACGGTGCTGTGGTGATGCGCAGTCCTGCAAGATGTACTGATGCGCAACCCTACACGATGTACTGATGCGCAGCCCTGCACGACGTTCTGATGCGCAGCCCTGCACGATGTACTGATGCGCAGCCCTGCACGATGTACTGATGCGCAGCCCTGCACGATGTACTGATGCACAGCCCTGCACGATGTTCTGATGCGCAGCCCTGCACGGCTGTACTGATGCGCAGCCCTGCACGGCTGTACTGATGCGCAGCCCTGCACGGCTGTACTGATGCGCAGCCCTGCACGGCTGTACTGATGCGCAGCCCTGCACGGCTGTACTGATGCGCAGCCCTGCACGGCTGTACTGATGCGCAGCCCTGCACGGCTGTACTGATGCGCAGCCCTGCACGGCTGTACTGATGCGCAGCCCTGCACGATGTACTGATGCGCAGCCCTGCACGATTTACTGATGCTTAGCCCTGCACTGCTGCACTGATGCGCAGCCCTACGGTGCTGTGCTGATGCGCAGCCTTCCATTGCTGTACTGATGCGCAGCCCTCCACTGCTGTACTGATGCGCAGCCCTCCACTGCTGTACTGATGCGCAGCCCTGCACGATTCACTGATGCTTAGCCCTGCACTGCTGTACTGATGCGCAGCCCTACGGTGCTGTGCTGATGCGCAGCCCTGAACTGCTGTACATTGCCCAAAACGTATGTAATTTGAGTTGGAAAGATTTGGTGGCCTCATATGATCGTGAAAATCAGGTTTGCTTTTATTACCCTTGTTACAGCTTCTGCAGAAGGACCATGTAAGTTGGTGTTATATCTGTAATGGGCAAAAGTTAGATTACTCGCTTTTTTCTTGATAACATTTAGGTAAGTGATCGGTTTTCTAGTGTCTGATTGCCAAAGCCTCAAGTAAATATATGACGTTGTATAAACTATCTGAACTGAGCCATAATTCCAGGATTGCTTAGAAATATTCTTGCATTTTCCAAAAAACAGCACCCTTAGTTTTATTAGCAACTACTATCAGTTTGTTTCTTAGGTGATATTTATTTACTTCCTCTGCAGCCCCACCTTTGTTTTTCCTAACATGACTAGGTCGTCTGCGTATTTTAGATTCTGAATCCTATCAGGACCTATCCTGGGTCGGAAAGCCTTTGCTATCAAGCACTAAGAGAATAAGCCTCAAAGGGATATTTTAAAGGCCTGCCTCAGTTCTATTCCCCTAATACTCCATATGAATTACACATTGAACTGGGGGTCTCAGCAAAATGCCCCCGAGTGCCAGAGAGGAACCGGAAGAAGAAAAGAAGTGAAAAAACCAGAGTATTGCGAAAACCAAGGGACCCTTGAGCAGAGCTTGGATTCCCATCAATTATCTTAGTGATCAGTATTATCATCTGGTCATCCTCCCAGTTGAATGATATGCCTCTTGATCAGAGGATAGCTTTTGGGAAAGCCTTTGACCTTTTTAATGCCCATGTAAGGTAGGCAGTAAACAAGCGGATCAACAAAAGGGCCAAAACAACACCTTGTTTCACACCCCTCTTCATGCAGATCCTTTTTGAGGCTTTTTCTCAGAGTCAAGATCTACTTTGGCGTTGAGTAGTGCGTGAGATAAACCCAGTTGGTTAATTTTCTCCATAGTAGTTGATGATCCACACCATCTAAGGCCGCAAAGCGGGTGGTTGTATAGGCCAGGACGAGCAGTATCCCATGTTAGACAGTGTGACGATATTGTTAATGGTGGACCACGTCTGTCTGAACCCAGTCTGATTGAAGAGTATTCGGTTTTCCTTTTCAACCCATTCTTCCACCTCGTTTAATAAAATTCTGGCATATGCTTTTGCTTGCATATCTAGTAAGGCAAGGAGCCGATAGTTGGCTGGGCCCATGTTAATCCCCTTTTTGTGGATTGGAAGTAGGATGGATCTTCAACATGAACGCGACACCTGTTTGTTAGAATTGGGGGTCTCTGGTTGGCACAGGTATGCACTTGTGACAAGCAGGGACCCTCTCCTCTAGTCTGGGCAAGGGACTTATTCTCAGAAATAACCCCTGCTCACCCTCTAGGCGGCGTGGCGCGAGCAGACCAGGCTAATTCCCAGAGCACATACGGTTAAGCATTTGGTATAACACACACAATGACTTATCAACCCACCACACAGAGACACAAGACTGGTTGTTTGTAAAAATATACTCTTTATATAAAAACTCTCAAGCAGGCTTTAGATACAGTTCTTAGGCTTCAGAAACGGTTCCAGTTACTTTTAGAAGGTTGCCACAGTGCTTAAGTATAATGGACAGTACTGAGAATGGATTCAATCACTTTCAAATGGCTTCACAGTACTTAAATGGTTCCAGCTACTTAAAAAATGAGGCCACAGTTCTTAAATGTCAGGTGTAATATTTAAAACAGTGTCACTGGTCCTCAAAACGACTTTACAGTACTTAAAATTGTCCCCACAATAATCAAGGCAATGTATTCGGCGTGCCGACTCCATTCATGAAAGCTGGTGCGCTTCGTAGCGCTTTAATACGTCTCGTAGTATCAATGGCAGAAGGGCCTCGCTAACCCTCACGTGTCTCGCATACCACGCGTAGGACGCGGTTGAGGGAACGAGGCGTACGGAGCGCTGGGTGGCTGTGCGACTCGTACTGCGGCCGTGAGACAGGTTGGAAGAGTCTCACTGTTACGGTGCGCACAGCGTTGGGACACAAACTCTCACAATGGGTGCGCGCCTCACAGACTCCTCAGTCCCGACCGCGGCATACAAAACACGGACACAGTACCTTTTTCCTGGGTTGTGGGGGGCTGACAAACACGCAGCGTATGCTTCTACCCTGGAGGGGGAGCGGCCAACTGCGTTACAGCGGTACGAGCAGTACGCTGATCAGGAGGGCAGCGAACACAGGCAGAGTCCAACGTTGCAGTGCGGGCTTCGGCGCGGGCCAGTAGATCGCGGAGCTTGGAGAGACCAGTCTCTGCTTCACGTTGCGAGCTACGACTCGGGTCCTGCCACAGACACGGTGATCGGGCCAGTGGGGGGCTGGTCCTTACGTTGTGAGTGCGGCGTAGCCTGGCAGAAGTCGCGCTGTTCAGCGGGGACGGAGTGGCACAGGTTTTCAGTGGGCGCGGTGCAGATTCACTACGCACTTCACTCCTTTTTGAACCGGGCTGCAGGGATAAGCAGCACAGCTAGCAGTTCTTCCTTCAGGGTGGGTTAGCGCCCACTGGTCCTGGGGCGCGGTTCAGGGGCAAGTTTACCAGCAAGCCCTTGGAGATTGTTAGGATGCACAAGTTGAATTAAAAGTCTTTCAGTCTTTTCTTCCTCTCTCCTTCTTGCAGCAAGGCACCCACCACAGGCCAATCTCCCAGGTCAGAGACAGTAGTCCTCCATGCGGCCTTCTCTTCAGGCAGAGTTTCTTCTTGGCGTCAACAGGATCTGATTTCTTAGGGGCAGGGCTCCTACTTTTATACACCATTTCTTTTGTTCTTGCAGGCCAGGGAGGCCTTTGCCTAATCCAGTCAGTCTCTGAGCACTTTGTTTTTCAGGTCCTGGCTTCTTCTTTCAGTGTGCAGGGCAGGGACATCACACGCTCCGCAGGAGGTGGAGCCAGCATTGTCATGACAAGTACAGTCAGGAGCACTCTGTTGACAGTCTTCCCTCTTTCTGGACCAGGTGCAGGGCAGAGTCATCAGTCGCTCCCCAGGGGGCGGAGACAGCATTGTGGTGTCAGAGCACAGCCCTATTCAGAGTCAAGGGGCACTCCTCCCACCCATCCTGGTGTAATCCATCTATTCACCACCTGTCATCCCTAGCCCAGTCACTCACAGAACCCAGACAGCAGTTACACATAAGAGCAGAGATGGGCTGAAATGGTTAGGCAAGCAAATGCTAACTTTCTAAAGGAGCATTTGCAAACACAGGATATTAAAATAAACTTTATTAAAAGAAGTGTTTTATTATTCTGAGTCCAGGCTTACTAAACTTGACTTCCTACCATGTTCCCTGAGCCTGCAGGGATTATAGAGTGTAATAATTCCAGCAGCCCATTCTGGCCTATGAGAACAGGTAGCCTTACAATAGTGAAAAACGAAATTGGCTGTAATTCACTATTAGGACATGCCACACAAATCAGGGCTAGTCCTACCTTATGCTTACAATGCACCCTGCCCTTGGGCCTACCATAGGGGTGACTAATGTGAAGTTAAGGGAAGGTTTAGGGACTGGCAAGTAGGTGCACTTGCGCAGTCAGCATGACAGTACCAGACTGCACGCAGGTTCTGCAATGGCAGACCCTAGACACATTTTACTAGGCCGCTTCTGTGGGTGGCACAACCAGTGCTGCAAGCCCACCAGCAGCATTTGTATTTACAAGCCCTAGCACTCCTGGTGCACTTTACTGGGGTCTGACAGTAAACCAAATAAGTCAATCATGGACACCAATCACATATACACTTTTCAGTAGGGAGAGCATATGCACTTTAGCACTGGTCAGCAGTGGTAAAGTGGCCAGAGTCATTAAACCAACAAAAACAGGTCAGAGAGAATTCAATACTCTTTTCTTGACTGTATTAAATTAAGCTCTGCTGCTTTGTTTAATTTTGCTCGCTTGAAAGTTTTTTGTTGCATTTCTGAGAGCTGATTTTCATTTTTTAACCACATCATTGTACCAAGAATGAGGTCTATGGCTACCATTTCTCCTTGATCTTGTTTGAATTGTTTGCCTAATTCCTTTTAGGTGGTGTAAAGTTGGGCCTCAGGCCCACTGTGGAATAACGCACACGGACACTGGATACTCTGGTGTACTAACTGGCCACGAGCACGTGCACTCGGGGCCTTTTATCGGCGGGGCCACATCACTCGTGGCACCTGTGATGGATGGGTGTGGGGGTGCAAGTGTGTCCAGCCCTCGAGGGAGTGGCTGGGAGAACAGCTTCCTGGGGAGCACTAGAACGTGTCCCGCAGGACACTACAGGTGGCTATATATGAAAGCTGTTGTGATAGACCATTTCTGTATTAGGTCTTTGTCCTGTAAAGTTGTCAACCAAGTCTGTTTCACCATTTTGTAAACCGATCGTAGACCATTTTGCCCCATTTTAGCCACTTAATGAGTATGCACGGCTCTAAGCCAACTGAAGATCCAACTACCTTAAGCTTAGCTACAATTTCAAATTTAGTTTGAAAAAGAACGTTCAGGGGAACATGGTCACTTTCTTTACACTCTAGGGTTCTGCAAATGTTTACAGACCAAGCTGAAGGGCTTGATCATGAAAATACAATCTGCTGTCAATTCACCCCTAAAGATCCAGTGATGTTACTTCTGTATTGTTACAGATTTGAGCAGGTCGATGAGAAATCAAAATGTAGGCAAAGAAAATCTCATTCAGTATTTTATCAAGCGGATTAATTCCTCTTTGATGTGGGCAATCCATGTTATCTGGAAGGGGCCCCAGTTGGTTCAGATAAAATTTTCCGGCCCCTACTACCTGGTGGCTGCGTATCTGAAAATAGGGGCATATTATCAACAAATAGTGATTTTTATCGCTATCTAGGCTTAGCGGCTATTTTTTTATCGCCGCACATCACTGGAATTTATCGCTGAGATAACGTGCTATTAGCAACGTTTATCTCAAAAGCGATAAAATTCCAGGCGATAGCGGCAAAATCCGTGAATATCTCTGAGAATACAGCAATATTCACGCATTATCGCTAACAGGGTCTTAGCCATTATATCCACGTCCCATTGGATATAAAGGCTAAGAACTGGTCTGAGCAGGTGTTCATTTTTGGAGATATTCGGGCTAAGCGAGAATATTTCCAACGCTACACCTGTGTTGGTAATAGGCGATAGCGAGTTTAGCGACTGCTTTCAGTCGCTAACAGGTTGGGAACGCCCACTTTGCATATCATTAGCGATAAATATCGCTGACATGCAAAGCGGGAGCCAAACCGCTCGCTATCACCTACAAGCAGTCGCTGGAAGCATTTAGCGACAACTTGCTAATAGGGCGATAGAATTATCGCCGCTTAGCGGCCGAAAACGGACGTTAAAGCGGTGATAATTCCCTATCGCCACCCTTGATAATATGCCCCGTAGTTCCTTCAAGATTTCACAAAAGTTTTCTACAATGCTTTCCCGGTCCCTTCTCTGCAGGTTCAAGTATACATTGATGACGAGTATTGCTTTGCTCTTATCTCCTAAGTTATGGAGCTTGAAAATGACCGCATGACCTATGTTGAGTTTTGTTTTTCTCTTATGATCTTCACCTTTATTAAAGTGGAGACATACATTGATAATCCTCCAGATGGTCTGCCAAAGTTGTTAGTTTTAGTGAGCGGCTGATGAATCTCAAAATATCCTTCTATTGGTAATCGCTTCATAGTTCATGTTTCCTGTAAAGAAATAATATCCCCAGGGTTTAGAACATTGAAAGCATCGTCTGAAGAAGGGCTTGTTTAAGACTGGCTACGGTCCAAGGTGTGACTGCTGTGTATTTGCAGATGCACCTTGCTTTGTTGGCTTCTGTTAGGAATACACAGGTTTGTTTGTAATAAGTGTAGAGGCCAGCCAGCTCCAGTGTCCCACTCCCCCTGCTTCCTTTGGTAACCATCGAGCAATATCTTTTGTCGATCGCCTTAAGGTGGATATGTATTTGAGTGTTCTCGTATAATACACCGTCTGTTGCATGGGTTGTGCCTTTAAGAATGCTTTTTCCTATCTGCTTTGTGTGGCCTGACATCCTGGAGTTGATTGATACAGATGGATTATATGTCTCTCCAGTTCCCTACTTTTAATGCCAATGCCCCATGGAGCACAGAGATGTTTCTCTTGAAGGACCTGTTTGGCCGAAGCATGAGCGCTTCAAGGCATAATCGCATATTCGATCTCCTTTGCAGATCTAAGGGTGGCAAATGACATTCTGACTATGCCCTCCATGTGTAGATCTTTTAATGAAGGTATGTGCTGAAGTGTAGAATATTAGACCATTTCAACGTCTTCCCTCATTTGACAGCTTTAAATTGCTGAGGAAACTGTGCCTTTAGGATATTCCATGAATCTTCCCTCTCTTTATCTCTATAGATTTCCAAAGTCTGACCATAAACTTTGGCATTTAGAACTCCCATGATCAATACATAGCTGGGTTGTTCCCTTTCAATACCTTGTGCATTGAACTCCTGTACTGAATTCAAAAGAATAATATATTGTGGCCCTGGTGGAAAATATACATGGAATAGTAACCAAGGAATGTGTGGTTACAAATCATGTTTCAGACATTGTACTGTATTACTTCGATAATTGAAACTTTTGAAAAGCATGAAATCAAGGAAGCTATGAATGCTTTGGAGTGCCTAAGCTGCAGAGGGTTTGATGAGGACAACTGCCTAGTAACCTGATACACAAGTTGCACAAATAGACTTGAGAGAGACTGAGGGGCATATTATCAAGGGTCAATTTGCCGCTTTTTTGGCTTTAAAAGCAAAAAAAGTGGCGATAATTTCATCTCCCTATTTACAATACGGTGCTAACATGTATTAACGCATGTTAGCAGCCGTTTCTGCACCCCATCTCATTCCAGGGATGAACATCGCTAATGAGATGCAAAATAGGCGTGCCGTCGAAGTTACAACATGTAAGAGAGCGCTAACACAACAGCGCTGTATTAACAAGATTTGCTAGGCGATATTAAAACCCCCGCTAAATGTGGGTATCGCCATATCCTTACGTCTCCTCAAAACCTGACTTAACCATGTAGTGTATGGGAGGTGGATTGGCAGGTTAAATTCACACTCCGATATTTACAAGCTGATCATTAGCGCTCACAAGTTATTGCTGTTTTTCACACGATCTTGGCGCTTTTAGCTGCTATCGCTGGATTTCTTATCGCCTTTGGGAAACGCGTTGGTAATACTGCGCTAACTCAGTGAAGAAATCCAGCGATGGAGAGAACAGCGATAGGCGCGCTTTGCGATCATTATCGCAATTTGTTGCTGATATGCCCCCAAGTCTGCTGGTTTAAATCGTTGGAGGCATATTTATGTATGAGATGCATCGCCGTTGTGCAATGCAATGGGGTGCAAGAGCGACGCAACTCCTATGTTTGATTTATCAAGCTTGCTAAATCCAGAGTAACTTAACGCATCGCCAGTTGCCGCTTAGCGTTGCTTTGTGACAGGGAGGTGTTCCATGGGTGCAGCGTGGGTGTTCTCATGGATTTTGGAACATTCTCATATGTACCATCAGTAGTAAACCTGGTAATGTGTCAAAATGCTATGCCTTCCCTGATGATGAAGTATCTTTATTCTTGTTACTCCTTCTTTCTTTGTGTGCTGCATTCTGCAACTCACATAGAAAGAGGACAATCCCTCAGATGATTGTTTTAATGCAGCGAGGTGCACCTTCCTGCATAAAAACAATCCAGCTTACCATGGTGCAAGGGTGCCTGCATTGGTTCTTAGGCAGCCAAAAGGGCGCCAGCACAATGTTAATGTTATTGACATTTATAGAGCGCAAACTGCTACCCGAAGGTGTCCTGGTGCTATTTGAAATCCTTCCTGGGTCCAAAAGTGAGAAAGAGGCGATGCCAGCGAGAGTTCAGCCTAGCTAGTAAAAAGCCACGTCTTCAAGGCTTTCCTAAAGGCCAGTAGGACAGAATGTGTTGTGTTATACTAAATACAGCGTGTTCCTGTCCTTTCACGCAGTGTAGCAAGGTGGCTTGCTATGCTGCTGTGCATGAAAGCTACATATATCTGCCCCTTGATCTTAGAGGGAAATTTACTAAAATGTGAGGCAGCGCATCACAACCACGCAAAGAGACAGTAAAAAAACAGCACCATATGGACTAAATATGGCAATGTTTTTCTCTCCCGCAGTGCTGCACAATTTATGTGGCCAATGCAAATGCAACTCTTACACGATAGTGCAAGGGTGTGTCCGTTCTGCGAAACATAGGTTTTTTACTGGAACGGGCGCTAGTCAGTACAACATCTATGCTTTAAGACTTATCCCACTTTGTATGTGTGCTGTGCAGTGCAGCACACATGCTAAATTCAAAACGTATGGAGACATTATAGTCTTCTCCTGTGTTACACCGGACTTAAGGACGCATAAGGTTTTGGGGCAACCCTGGGTTAAGAATGTTAGTAGATGGGGTTTTGTGTCAAAGGCCAGTGGCAGTTGCATGTGAGCGGCCATGTTACACCTATGGGTTGCCCCAGTGATGCGAAGTAGCAATACTTTTCGTTTTTTTGGCCAACTTTCCAATGCAAGTCCTCATTTGGGTTTCAAAGTAATACCACCACAATACATTGTGGTTGGTTTGCAAACCCTGCACAAAGTGTTACTGGACGGTTTGTATGGGCATCTCTGAATCCCTTTCAAGGAACATTTCTGGGAGCAGAGCTGAAGTGCATGACTATAATCCTATCCAGGAAATTTTCGCTACAAATCCTTCTTCTCCACATGCATAGAAATAGACCATTGACTCTATATACAACGTATGTTCTGTTCACTACTGCTGCCTGCGGCTCTGCCCTATGGTCAAACCTCATAAATGAGGCCCAATAGATGAGCTAGAAAACCATACTGATGTTCTGCAAACATGTTATTGCAAAATAGTATTGAACATTGAGAGCAACTAACATTATTTTAAGTAAACCATATTTTAAATGCAAAAGTCATAGGACCTAATGTATGCATGTATATGGTATTTCTATAGCAAAAACCTAAGGAAAAGGCAGCAGACACATCATTAAGAATCATTACATTTGGAGTTCGCCCAGAGCAGGGTGTTAGGAAGTTCACCCTCAGACTTTTTAACCCACCCTACGCCAGTCTTATAACTACCAGTTGTCCTGTCTATTAATATTAGATGACGCATCACAAGGAAACTATTGAACCTTCATTGGAACCTCCTACTATCACACACCTATATCAACAGCAGCATCTTGTGTCCAAGAGGAATGGTCTGCAGATATTTTCAAGGCAAGTGCCTGATCATGAAGTCTGTATAGTATTCTCCCATATGATGCTATTGGCATCCATTGCCTGATACATTCCCTGCGTGTGGAGCACATATTTGACTTACATTGTTGTAGGAACCACATTTCTTCCACCAGTGTTCCACAGAGAACCGAGCTCTTCTACCAGTGTTCCACAGAAACCAAGCTCTTCTATCAGTGTTTCACAGAGACCAGAGTTCTTCCGCCAGTGTTCCACAGAGACCAGAGTTCTTCCGCCAGTGTTCCACAGAGACCAGAGTTCTCCCGCCAGTGTTCGTTCTTCCGCCAGTGTTCCACAGAGACCAGAGTTCTTCCGCCAGTGTTCCACAGAGACCAGAGTTCTTCCACCAGTGTTCCACAGAGACCAGAGTTCTTCCACCAGTGTTCCACAGAGACCAGAGTTCTTCTACTAGTGTTCCACAGTGACCATAGTTCTTCAAACAGTGTTCGACAGAGACCAGAGTTCTTCCGCCAGTGTTCCACAGAGACCAGAGTTCTTCCACCAGTGTTCCACAGAGACCAGAGCTCTTCCACCAGTGTTCCACAGAGACCAGAGTTCTTCTACTAGTGTTCCACAGTGACCATAGTTCTTCCATCAGTGTTCCACAGAGACCAGAGTTCTTCCGCCAGTGTTCCACAGAGACCAGAGTTCTTCCGCCAGTGTTCCACAGAGACCAGAGTTCTTCCGCCAGTGTTCCACAGAGACCAGAGTTCTTCCACCAGTGTTCCACAGAGACCAGAGCTCTTCCACCAGTGTTCCACAGAGATCAGAGTTCTTCTACTAGTGTTCCACAGTGACCATAGTTCTTCCATCAGTGTTCCACAGAGACCAGAGTTCTACCACCAGTGTTCCACAGAGACCTGAGTTCTTCCACCAGTGCCGAAAAAAGCAGCCAAACATCTAGGTATCAATATAAGTCAATCACTCTCCATGAAAACTCGGGTGTTGGTGACCTGCCACAGTTGCTTTTGACTGTTAAATCTCCTTAAGAAGTTGCGCAGATTGATTCCGATGGACAGCCGCCCCACGGTTGTCCAGGCTTTAATAATCAGTCAACTGACTACTGAAATGCATTATACATGGTTATGATTTCCAATAAAAGGCAGACGTGACTGCAACCGCCTGCTAAAATCACTACACTGGCTGCCAGTACATAGGAGGGCTCACTTTAAGCTACCCTGGCATGCAAATAGGGCTCAGCATAACTCCTGCCCCCTGCTCCTGAGGAATAGGGTTGAATTCTGTCAATCTACAGGACTGCTAAAATCATCCAGTTTGGCCTTAGCTAAAGTGATTAAGATCAAGGAAGCCAGAGCAGGTGGCTGCTCCTTTGCCTTTTTTAGAAGCCACCCACTAGAATTTTCCACCCTCCCCCCTCGAATATTCGAAGAATAGAGGACTACCTTGTATTTAGCAAAAACCTGAAAACTTGGCAGTTCCCTGACTAGTGTAGCCCTGACTCCAGCCAGTATTCTGCGGAAATCTAATGATAGTGACATCCCTCTGGGGATGAATGTATGCGCTCTACAAAACCAATCAATCAATCAATAAATAAATGGAGCAGGTTGTTTCCACTGTGGAGGTTCTCTTGAATTCTCAGGCCTCTGAACCCTTCACAGAGGTTGAGCTGGACCAAGTGGTAAACAAGGGACCGCGGACAATGTGCTTTACGTACAATTTATGCAAATAAAGGATCTTCAGATATAAACGAGTCTGTTGTACTTTTTGTCTGTCTTCTTCCTGGTGTGTGGGGAGGTGCAGCGGTGCATCCGTTCACATACCTGTAAAGATTACAAGAGATTGACGTCATCCGAGCAGCAAAGGTCTTGGAAGAAGATTGGAGACTCCAGCAACGACAATCCTCTTCATTCAAAAAGCGAAAACACATCTTGTCTGCGAAGATGAGATGTGAAGGCCTCGGTCACGCAATTCGAAGCTGCAAATTGAGAGCGCGGTCTACGAGGCGCCTGAGGGAGAGGGGGAGGGGCAAAGGAGGAGACCACTGATTCTGAGGGCTTCAGGTGCCAGGAGATGGCTGCTTTCCTAAGGAAGCAGAACTAGAGCAGAACTATAAACCAATAAATATTATTGTGCATGCTTATGCAGGTATATGCATGGTGTCTCTGTTTACATTAGTAAGCTATGTGTGCAGGGCGGCTGCTCCGCTATGAGGAGCGTCGCCCCACTGCTTTTAAACAGTGCAAAGTAAAGGAAACTTTTAGGAGCATATTTACTAGTTCTGGCGCATCTCTGCATATCATCAGAGATACGCCAGAACAAATGCGTCACGCAAAACTACCCTTGCGTCGGGCAGATGCGCCGCATTTACAATGCGGTGGGCTGTGGCGCAAGGGTAGGCAGATGCGTGACGCATCTCGTGACGGAAGGGCGGCGCATTGCTGGAGTCGCGTTGCAAGTGTGACGCAACTCCAGCAATGCTCAGGGCCGCTCAATACTTAACATGCTGCGTCAGTCCTTACGCCTGCTTCAAGCAGGCGTAAGGAATTGCCGTAGCAGCGTCACAGAAGTGCCTGCGTGAAATCTTGTAGATTTCACGCAGGGTTTTTTTGCGAGGCGCACAGGCGCCGGAACGCCCACCCTGCGTGGGAACGCACCATTGTGGCGCTGGGCTTTATAACGTGACGCATCTCCCTAGATGCGTCACGTTGTAAATGCCTCGCAGGGATGCGCCACGTTTACTCCGCTGTTGCGTCACGCAAGGCGGCGTTAACGTGGCGCAAGGGGCTTGTAAATCTGCCCATTAGTTATTATCATTTTATGTTTCCGTACTGCTTTGCGGCAGGCGGTTGGGCGGGGCTGCTCTGCTCTCGAAGCAGGGCAAGGGAAGGGTGGTTTGCCCACTTCTAAGTGCACTTGACTGTTTGGCTGGCCCTCTTGGGCCACCCAAAACAGTCATGCGCACTTTGTGTTCTTCATACAAGCTGCTTTACAGCCTGCATGGAGAACATGCCCAGGCCCCCATTCTCTGGCTGAGTGTCGTACTAGGATGCTCAGTCCAATAATAATGCTGCATCGCAGCATTGTGATTCGTCAGGGGAGCTGGGTGCTTACCAATCACAACGCTGCATGATAGTGTTGAGATTGGTTAGGGGAGCCTGGCTATGCTACCTGTTCCTAGAGTCTGAGAGGAGAGCAGGAGCAGAGATGCGGAACCCAGCGGCAAGGTGTTTATTTATTTATTTATTTACATTGTGCACCGGCGACCCCCGCGTCCACCCCACACCCGTGTGCTATGCAGGCCGCCTCTGTGTTTGTGTCATCTACACTTTTATTGAAAATGAACAGTGCTAAAAATGTGTCTCTCTGCACAGGCCACACAATGGTAGATCCAACAGAAACAAGCCAAAAATGAGTACCTCTGTTATGCCAGGCATGTCAAAAGCTACCGCAAGGATGTACATCAAACACAGAAATTGCACTCGACTTCCTTGGCAGTTTTGTGCAATTCTGTAGCAGACAGCAAATTTTCATAATCGTATGCCAGTAAAAATGCAAAAAACAAATTTATTGACCCTACTCCTCATTTGACTCCCTCTAGTGAGATGGAGTGAAGAGAATTCATTGGTTACTTCACAGTGAAGACATATAACCGCTTGAATGAGAAAGATCATAGGGCCCGATTCAAAGAACTATCTTAAGACAAAATCCTAAACTTACTACTTTTGGTATTCACAGAAGTTAAGATTTCGTCTTAAGTTTGTTTTAAGACTGACTTAAGACAGACTTAAGACAAAATCCTAACTTAAGTTTGTCTTAAGACAGACTTAAGACAAACTTAAGTTAGGATTTTGTCTTAAGTCTGTCTTAAGACAAACTTAAGACAAAATCCTAACTTCTGTGAATACCAAAAGTAGTAAGTTTAGGATTTTGTAAGTTAGTTCTGTGAATCGAGCCCTAAATTTGGAGGGACAAAATGGAGGTTTTTTTGTTAGTATGGACTGTACGAATGTGTCACAGAGTTTGGTTTCAAAGATACCACTTGCAGCATCAAGGATCGCTCTTTGCACGGGTGCTCGATTGAGACACTGTTTCGCTGACATCTTACCTATGTAAGCCCTGCAGAGTATAAACAGAAGAGGCATAGTACACATCAGCTTCTAACACTGAATCAACTTTCCTGTGGGTTGGTCCTTTTGTCCTGGCAGCAGCCTGTTGGATCTTGCAAAATTGCCCTTGCATGTTGTTGTCTTGAAGACTGATCTGAGATTTAAATCTCTGCAAAGATTGGGTAAAAACCTTTTTGTAGTTAGGGTAATCTCAGTGCCTTTATTAGCTGAGAGCTGCAAGTCAACTGGATCCTTCCATGAAGGCATTACAGGCCAATCACAGCTTTTTGGTGACTTACAGTTCTCTTGTTCACTGTAAGTGGATACGAATTGTTTTTATTTAATGGTTACTTCCAGGGCCAAGTTAGTAATTGTGGGGCAGATTTACAAGCCCCTTGCGCCTCTTTTACGCTGCTGTTGTGCCACTTTTGTGATGCAGAGGCGGCGTAAAAGATGCGCCATGCTGCGGGGTATTTACAACGTGACGCATCTGGGAGATGCGTCACGTTGCAAAACCCTGCACCAGAAGGAGGCGTTCCTGCGCAGGGGGGGTGTTCCGGTGCAGGAACGCCTCCTAAAAGTGACTGAGTGAAATCTACAAGATTTCACTCAGTCACTTTGGGGCTCATGCTGTCTCAAAACCCTACGCCTGCTTGAAGCCTGCGTTTGGATTGACGCAACATTAACCAGATAGGACCTCCCCAGAGCCTTGCTGGAGCTGCGTCGCGCTTGCGACGCAACTCCAGCAATGCGCTGCCTTTACGACACAGATGCGTCACGCATCTGTGCCGTTTTTGCCCCATGGTGCGCTGCATTTTAAATGCGGCGCATCAATGGTGGCGGAGGCATGGTGCACAATAAGTGGCGCATCCCTGCTGATATGCAGGGATGCGCCACTTTTTGTAAATCTGCCCCTGTATGTTTTGTATCTTGTAGCAGGTACCCTTGAGAAGATCTGAGCCACGACGTGTCATGCAGTACCTCTGAGGTACTTTGAGTTACACTTTGGTGGTAGCTCCAGTCTCACATATTGAATACCATCGGGTTTGTGTGACTAAGACCTTGGCGGACATCTGGTCAATGTATGCATGATTTACACAATTGCATTCCCTCATATTACTTCGTTATTATATTTTTTGTTAGACCAATGTGTTAAGAAACACAACCATTGGTGGTATATTTGTCTAACTTTTAGGTATTGCTGTACCCATCATTTAACAATAAAGATAGGAAGACTTGGTCAATGTTTACCATTGCCACCTAGGCTTTAATACATTGACTATGAGGGTGAAATGAATGGCATGCCTTGCAAATTCAGTATTATGTGGATGCGTTAAACGTATTAGTACAGAGTCTGTCATGTCTCGCTCTTTGGTAAACATATTGATGTTAAAATTGAAGACCTTTATTGGCCGAGAGGATGGCCCACCCACATTTTATCTATATCTGGCTTAAGATATGGACAAAATGCAATAGAAGCCATAGGCGATAGGCCCAGTCCTAACTTTATAAAACAGTTTTTTTGTTTTGTAAAATGAGGACAAGGGGCCTGATTCACAGAATGGAATTAAGACTCAATCTAAACTTACTACTATTGGTATTCACAGAAGTTAGGATTTTGTCTTACGTTTGTCTTAAGACAGACTAAAGACAGACTTAAGACAAAATCCTAACTTCTGTGAATACCAAAGTAGTAAATTCATTCTGTGAATGCCAAAAGTAGTAAGTTCATTCTGTGAATGCCAAAAGTAGTAAGTTCATTCTGTGAATACCAAAAGTAGTAAGTGCATTCTGTGAATACCAAAATAGTAGTAAGTTTAGGATGGAGTTCATTCTGTGAATCGGGCCCTGGGGATCCATCTATGCTTGTTGAATTTACAGACTAAAGATGGAATGGGTTTCCATATTTCTTCTTTTAGATACGTATCACAGTAATTATAAAAGAGGAGCAGTGTGAAATGAATCCATTCCTGGACAGGTCTGGCTCTACTGTGAATCTCTAATTTACAACAATGTTGGCTGGTTGCCTCAGGCTTATATGTTCTTGCACATAACATTTGAATTACGTTTTGGCTACTGGGTGTTCAGGACTATCTTGCAATTTTGTCTTTAGTTCACTGTTATTAGTTTTATTAGAGTTATATTCATATATTACGAAACCTGGTTTCCATCTCAATTTGCAGTATTGGAATTTGATGACCAGTCCTCATAATTTTTTTTTGTTGTCTACACATTTCACAGTACTGCACCACTGTCTTATTTGTTGTGAGGGCAAGGCTCCTTTCATGTACAATGTGCGTCTATATCCCTGCAGGGTTCACCAATTCATCCGATCAATACGACATACTGCCTTTATTTCCATATCAAGAGAGAAAATCTAACTACATGTTCATTGCATACCACCATTTGGAAATTGGCACAATCTTTTGCTGTGCATATTTAATTTACTGGAAAACGTGCCAGCAATATTCAGTTTATCTTGCTATGGGAGGATGCATTTGCATGGACACTATTGTACAGGTATCGAAGATATTGGTCATTAGATCCCAAAGCTCGTAGCCCCAGTGCCCCTCCTATTAAAGTAAGCTGCCCTTCTGTGTTCCAGAAACTAACTGTGCTGTTACAAGCATTTATAGAAATAATAAATCCTGATCAAAATCCTCTTCAAAGCATCACATAACTTTCCAATTACACTCCATCTCTTAACAGACATAGCTTAAAAATATTTGACAAAAATAATAATAGCGAATTGAAAAAGTAAAAGATTAATGGAGGACAAAACGTAGATCCTATTAAGTATGAAACGGCCATCATAGTGATTTAATCACAGTTTCTGATAGAAAGTGTGATTATTTCAACATTGATGCATTACCAATAAAACCCCAAAACTCTTGCTTGACTATTCACAATGCTCTACTATAGAACCAACAACAATTACAATATTCTTGCATAAGATGTGTGACCAAGCCAAAGCTGCCAGCTTTTTAAAGATTGAACATTGTTGGTGAGATGATACTTTGTCAGGACTGTGTGTTTGAACAGACAAGCTTGATGTGTACAGAAATTCGAGACATTCTGGATCAAGGGGTTCAACTTTGCTGAACCTGATGAATCTATTGTCAGCCTTGAAACCCTCGACCTTGACCACCAAATAAAGGCTTATGGAAGCAGTGTGGGTACCAAAGGTCACCCAGAACTGGTTCATGTATGCCCCGAACAACCACTTCACTCCTGTGTCCACAGAAAGTGAAGCGTGCAATGCTGTTCATCTAAGATTTGACATATCAGAACACTTTTTGTTACTGTTGTTTGAGGTCCAGGTGCAACTAACTTTGTTGGGAGGGTAATGGTGAACTACAACTTCTTTGTTCAGTCCACTGTTGAAATAATGAAATCCAGATCTTATATGATTTGCATCTAGGATCAGATAAGTCAGTACTTGTTGAATATCAGTGAACCCAAATGATTTTAATTTCACAGCGTTCACTACTATAATTATATTGTTCCAGGATGTATACCCAGTGATTAAATTGAGCCAGTGGTTTCTGGTGCTCGGCATCTGCACTTAATTGTCAGCACCGGCGCTTGTGAAAGCGTGCCACCAGGTGGCGCTGTCTAGCTAATTTAGAGAAGACTATGACAACAGCTAATTAATAATGCAGTACACTTTAAATATGACTATTACCTGCCGGCTAAGCCCGAACTGTAACTCTTGTAGGAGTGTGATGGTTAGTAGTTGTGTTGTTACTATCATTGGCAACTGCAATGTGTGGTGCAAGCTGCAGTGGCTCCAGACGAGAGCCCTGTCACTTTATTTTTATTTTTTATGAAGCACTGGTATACCTACATATTACCTTATTAACTTCTCATGTATTGGTTCGCTTAAAATTTAAGACTCTACATGTTGTTATGAATTACTCACTCTGGGATTAAGAAGGCAATGGGTTAACTAGTTCCTTTAGTTAACACCTCCAACTTTTTGTACTTAATAAGTCCCAGAGAACAAGGCTTTGCTATCACTTCGGGGTTCAGTATTGGCTCCAAGGTTCAACGCAACCACCTATATTATGCAGGATTTTTACATGAATTATTTCAGGACTGCAAATAATTAGCAATCTACACAGAAAACTGTCACGAATAATGAATGGGGACGTGTTACTCTGTATTTGCATAGCTTTCATTGGTTTTCATTGGTTATCAGTCAGAGATTGCATTAATATTAAATTATGAATGGTTTTAAGCAGTATACTGTAGTACCCTCTGGCACACTAAATATAGCCTAACACTACACATTTGATAATTGCCTGACTTTTAGGTCACAAATGAAGGGGCAGGTTTACAAAAACTGGCGCATCCCTGCATATCAGCAGGGATGCACCAGTTATTTTGCGTGACGGTTGAAACCCCTTGCGACAGAACGCCCACCCTGCATGCATGATACCTGACGCAGTTATAATGTAGCGCAGGGCTTTACAACGTGATGCATCTCACTAGATGCGTCACATTGTAAATATGTCGCATAGTGGCGCATTGTCTACGCCGATGCCGCTGCATCACAAAACTGATGCAACGGCGGCATAAAAGTGTTGCAAGGTGCTTGTAAATCTGCCCCGAAGTCTGTGGTGGGCACTTGCTTCAGTGTTCTGTGGTATATAATAAAGTTCCTTCACTATTTGTCCCTCACAGCAAAAAAGACTGTTATCCAGGCCGTAGTAACTTAGAGGTTGGACTATGGCAATGCCCTCTACTTTGGTCTGCCAGAGCATTGGTTGGATAGGCTTCAGGTGGTCCAAAATGCGGCGGTTCACTTTGTTTTGAATCTGCCTGTCAGAATGTACATCACCTCTCATCTGCGTGCCTGTCACTGGCTTCCTATCAGGAAAAGGATCTTGTGTAAGGCTCTGGTGTTAGTTCACGGGCAGTGTATCTGACTGGTGCACTCTACCTCAGAACGACGTTTAGTTTCCATGTTCTATCAAGAAACCTGAGCTCGGCTAATAAACACAACTGCAAGAATTAGGAGTGTTAGAGCGAGAGGTAGGTCCTTTGCTCATCTAAGAGGATGTACGTTGTTACAACGCATGCTTTTACCACGCATGCCTTTACAACGCAGGTTTTTCAACACAAGTCGTTACAATGACTTGCGTTGGGGGGTGCTGGATAGTGAATAGTTTAATTTACTATTCCAACTCCAGTCCCCTTGGAAGGTGTTGGATAGTAAATTAAACTATTACCTATCCTACAGCGCCCCCCCAGCGCAATTCGTTGTAATGACTTGCGTTGAAAAACCTGCGTTGTAAAGGCACTGAGTGGTAAAAGATGCGTCGTAAAGGATGTTTCCCCATCTAGGACCAATAGCTTAGAATAAGCTCCCTCCTGAGATCCTTTTAGGCAAGAGACTCTCTTAAGTTTGACTGATCAGTCCAGGATGCATACAAGGTCCCACAAAGACACTGAACATCTCCTGAATTCACAAAAAAAGGTTATCTTTGTGATCTGTGAGGTATCTTTCTTAGATTACAGATATCATATTAGGCCAGGTGCTGTCAGTAAACCACAGCCGGAATATATAGGATCACACTGGCTGGGTCACTCAACTGGGAGACTGGTTACAAATTGACAAAATTCTTAACTACTATTTCTGAATTAGATTTAGGACTCACCTAGAAATTTAGGCAAAGACGTACGTTCGGCACATACATTTTGCTGCCATGTATTATTCTAATGCTGACCAGATGTATCAGTGAGTTATGCACTTGCTACTATGACTGATTGGGTCTGGTCTGACTTTCTGATTACAGATGTAACTAAGCCTTTCGTCCTAAGGTCCACAAATTGAGTACATTTAATTTGGGTAATATTAACACATGTTAAAAATAGCACAAATAGTAGTTAAAAAGTGATAACATAAAACACTTTTATTAGAAGTCTCTTGTGGTGCAACTTCCCATTAGATTTGCTTCTGGGACGTCCATCACTAAAGAGGTGCCTTGTGCAATTTTACTGTGGGAATTTGCAGTGGAGATTTTTACAGGAATTGAGACAAAAGTGGTTCCTCACAGTTACAACTGTTCTGTTTAGTTCAATTGATTGCTTTCCATGTTTTCTTCACATATGATTCATACACGCCAGGCTCAGTCAAGCCAGTTATCTTTTCTTTTTATACATTTATAGGCACTGTATTCATTTTGAATGTATGCATGCTGTCTTGTTTTCTTTTAGTTTTTTAATCATTATTGGTACATAGGAATGTTGGGAACTTTATTGAAAACAATGGAGTGCTCGGGGCTTTTAATGGCCGGTCGAAGCCTGGAGTTTCAGCATTCCAATGTTTATTCACAGCTGTTGCTGTAAACAAAGGCTTCAAGGAGCCCGAGGGGACTTCAACCCCCTCAGGCTCTGTGAGGCCTTTGTTTTACAAATTAGAACATTCTGCCCTTTATAGATAATTGTAATACAGTTCAGTGTAGCCCTAGAGCCCACCGTAGCAGGCTTTACTGGCCATTAAAGGCCGGCTCCCTTGTTAAAGGGCCTGCCCTTCGACTTGAGCCTTTAATGCTGGATCGGGCCTTTAATGGCCAGTAGAGCCCACTCAGTGGGCTCTAAGGCTATACTGAACCGTATTACAATTATCACTTATTTTTCCACTCCTTATGACCGAAGAAGGTTATGAGAAAACTCTCATAGCATCATGTAATGCAAGGCCTTCGTTATTCCATTCTAGTTGCATCCACCTCCACTGTCAGGTTGGTTTGCACATTTTTGCCAGGGCTCGTTTCATTTTCCTGCTCTGGCTGGCGGCCATTTTTCATAAAGCGGTTTCCTTGCCAAGCTACGTTTGCCAAAAGAAGCACATGCCCTCCCAAGGACTGTTAAAAAGTACGCAATAGAAAAGGAATGGCACATGGAGGACTGGTGGCTGCTCTATTAGGCTTGCAGGCCATTGTGAAGTTGCCAATTAATGGACCGACAAGTGCCAACATTGTCCTTGCTTCTCCTTGTGATGACAACAAGAAGTCAATTTAAGGTTATTACTGACTTAAAATAGGAACCACACTTGCATCCACCAGTCTGACTAAGGCGTCCTCATTGCTTACCATTTCAAATTTGCTTGTGCAGCTGGGCCTCACCAAAGCCTAACTGGGGGGCTATTTGTGTGTGGAGCACAATCTTGAAGTAACCAGAGAGAATCGAATTATCTTCTTTAGGCAAAAATAAGTATAGGATGAAATGGACACAGTCACCTATTGGATTGGCTCGGAGTCCTCATCAGTGTGGAAGGTCTTAGATGGATGGGGCACGTTTTTAATGATCTGTCATGACACATGATACAAGGGTGACACTGTTTGCATGGATTAGATTAGGTTGACTTGATGGGTTTGGCTGCACCTGAATTTTCCAAGAGTTCACAAGTCGGATGTTGCAGAAATGCTTCCTTCATTGACCAAGCAGCTAATGAAAGATACAGGTTAAGAGGTCTGCATAGACACTGGAGGGGTTGTAATTTGGCACTCGGAGGGTACTGTGATCACACTCAGACAATCACATTTCTTGAGTTCTTTATTCCTCAATACTTTTCTCCATCTTTACATAGTGACAATGCTCACCCTGCCCCACTTTACTGCCTTTGCAACACATCCAGAAACTCATATTTTCCCACATGGGACATAAGTGAAGGAGATAACGGAAAGGGTGGGAGAAAGGGGTGAACCAGGACGGAGAGTGAGAGCTGGTTCCATTCCAAACACTGATCAAGTTGGACACTCATTCAATCGGAAAAAAGGCTGGCGAAGGACTTCCTCAGGTTACGGATGGTCTCTGCCTTGGCATCCTCCTCGTGGCCACTGCCCCGTTGAGAGGGTTCAGATATGTTGAAGTTATTAGTCAGCGACTGAGATTTGCTGAAAAAAGAATAGGTTATATTAGCAACAACCCTCTAGACACCTGTCCTCTTCACTCGCACCCCTGCATCCATCACAACCACAGCGGTAGCTGCTCCTTCTACATCACTGCCAAGACTTGGAACAACATTTCCCTCGAGCTCTGTACAGCCCCTTCGCTGGCAGACTTCAGAAAGAGACTCAAGACCTGGTTCTTCGACGGAGACACAGCACCCAGATATCCCTAGGAGTGACAGTGTTGAGCTTTACACATGCTGACTGATTGAAAGAATCTGCAAAGCTGTCACCCTTCTCCACTTTAAGCTAACTTGAGACCCAGACTCTTTCCTTCTACCTACCTCTTGACACTCTGCCCCGCATGTATGCTCGTTGACCCACCAAAATATACAGTTCACAGAGTGATCAAAAAAAATGCAAGGACCCCATATTTAATATTAAATGTTATTATATATTTATTATTATATTTAATATGATTATTATGAACTTTGATCATGCATATTCAATGTGGATTTCCTGAAAGCCTTGAAGTATGTTATTCTTTGGTGGGTTGACGAGCCCCTTCCACACTTATATTTCTCTCCCTCGTCCTCTTCTCTTTTACTCTTAGTTTGTGGGTTTTATATAGTACCAGATGCTTCATTGGCTGAAGCACAAATACCCAGATTTACAAATCTTTGCACTGTCGCAAAAAGATGCACTAGTACTTACATTCCAGTGCAAAAGGGTTCTTGTGCTGGAAATATGCCCTTTTCTAAGCACTAATTGTGATTTGTGCTGCTTTGTGTCAAGGGGAGTTGCTGGGGTGTTACTTTAGTGCAGAGCAGACATCCAATATGCGAGATCCCTCTAAGTTAGTCTAGGCATAGGACATATTCCCTTTTGTAGTAAAACATTGGGGCGTATTATCAAGGGGGTTTATCTCCGCTTTTTTGGCTTTAAAAGCCAAGAAAGCAGAGATAAAATTATCTCCCTATTACCTAGCTGTCGCTAACACCAGTTAGCGCCAGCTAGTAGGAGATAGCGACCATCTTGGGCCCCGCTTTGCATGTCAGTGATATTTATCACTAATGACATGCAAAGTGCGCGTGCCAAGATGTTAGCGACTGGAAACAGTCGCTAACAATGCTATCTCCTATTACCAACTTTTGGAGATATTCGCGCTAAGCGCGAATATCTCCAAAAGCTAACACCTGCCCTGAGCAGTTCTTAGCCATGTTATCCAATGGGAGGTGGATAACATGGCTAAGAGCATTAGCTCGGTAATGCATGAATATCGCTGACTTTTCAGCGATATTCATGCAGGGGCATATTACCAACAACTAGCGATAATTATCGCTAGGTTGGCTTAGCGGCAATAATTTTATCGCCGTGTAGCGACGATTTTTATCGCTTAGGAGCCTTGATATTATCAAGGTTTATCTCCTAAGCGATAAAAATTGGCCGAAATGCATGAATATCGCTGAAAAGTCAGCGATATTCATGCATTACCGAGTTAATGCTTTTTTGACTGCGTTGGGCAGAGCACTGTTTGTAGTTACACAGACAAGAGTGTCCACTCTAGGTTTGACATGGTTCTCTAATAAGCCTTAGTGATAATTGTTTCATAGACTTTTTCTTGCCCTTTATATTTGTGTTTGTGGGTAATGCGTAGTCTGCAATTTTATAGTAATTATGTTTACATGTTTATCACAGTCCTCACTTTAGGTGTAGTTTCTCTGTAGTTTGAGAAATTGTCCAAAAGGGAGATTCTCTCTCAGGGATCTCGGGGGAAACTTTAAAATATGCAACAGGTTGTTCCTGTCTGTAGGCTTTGTGAAGACCTACGTGCTCAAGAAGCCTGCATAGATGAAGGAATATCAACCCTAAGGTGCACATCAACAAACGGCAGCGATAATTATCGCTGGCCGCCCTTAGCGTGAGGAATTTTAATCGCCTGCTATCTCAGGTAATTATTGCCATGCTAGCGCTGTATTACCAATGCATAGCACAATGGCGATAATTATTCTTGAGATAACGGTGTTTTCCATGGAACATCGCTGGTTTTCCACCGATTTTCCATGGAAAACGGCGATATCCTTGTTGATAGGGCTGGGTGGTCTCAGCCCTAAAATCCACCACCTATTAACTAATATTGTTTAGTCAAAGGAAAAGCAGGCGTAAGGAAAGTAGCGATAACAGAGGTTATCGCTACTTTTCCTGTCGCTATGCTGCTTTGCGCTGCTTTGCGCGATGCTTAATAATAGGAGAAATGTTGCTTAGCGACATTTCTTGCGTTACCCTGGTGAGGAACGCCCATTTTGCATCTCATTAGAGATGCAAAGCTGGGCGTTGAGGGAAAGTGTGAAAAAGCATGAATTTACGCGTCAGCGTGTCCTTGCTGATAGGGCGTTAAAATGATCACCGTTTTTCGGCCGAAAACGCCGCAAAAGCAGCGATAATTTTTAAACGCCGCCTTATTGATATGCCCCCAGTTACTAAGTATGTGTGTAAAACTCAAAAGGGGTTATGTATGGTACTCCACTGAAAAAAAAACAAGTGCTGTGTCTTTGTCCCCTTGCGAAATGATGAGGACATCATCAGTGTCTCTGTTCCAGACACAAATGTGGGCTCTGAAGGGATTGGACTTGTTAAAAATGTGTTCTTCCTTGAATGCATGACTATACCGGGCCAACACACTAGGGGCACAGGTACTCCCCGTTGAAATACCAAGTATTTGTAGATATAAAGGGGGATAACTAGGAAGTGTCAGAGCGTGTCGTTAGCCTCCTTGGCTTAACGACAGACTCCGCCACTTCTGAAACGCAAGGCTGCACCATATTTACAGGAATGTGGTGCAGCCTTGCGTTTCCCCCTGCGATGACGCGAAGTTTAACAACTTAGCACCAACACAGGGACCCTTGCACCAAAGTGCAGGGGAGGATTGGTTATGTGTGGTAAAGGGGTCCCTTCCTGCACATAAACAGTCCTAAAATGCCATTTTGTAACTTTCATGTGGGGCATTTTTTTTTTAAAACGTCTTGTTTATGTACAGGAAGGGACACATTCAAATCTCCTTGTGTTTGCTTTGTTCGCCCTTAGTTGCCATGGTATGCCCATATGTGGGTCCCTTGCTCACTTTATCACTGGATTCAAGCTATCCTGGCTGATGAAGGGTGTTACCCAGAAACCGGTCCCAGGATGCTTGTTTCCGATCCAGGGAAGACCTGGCTTGGTAGTTCTGGCTGGACTGTACCCATGAGGCACTGGGTCAAGACTGATTTACATATAGCTGGGTCTGAACTGAGGTGGCGAAGTGAGCTAAAGAATGATGATGGATTCAACCCTGATCTGTGACGGGTTGAGTGTCTGAAAAGTTTCAGTGCTCCGTCCATCATCTGCTTGTGTTCACTGGCTCAAATTAAGCACTGCTTGCGGTGCTGTGCCATTTTATTGTAAATTAGACCCTGAAGGTCCCTCTATTCAAATCGCATTACCTGTTCAAATATTAAAAAGTCAGAAAAAATCTGCATCTTCGAAATAATTTTGGATTGCATGCCAGGGCTCATGTCTAATGTTGAGTTGCCCTCCAGGTAGGTTTCAGCTATACAGGTAGCACTGCTTACATGCACACGAAAGGAAGAGCACATTATACTACACAGCTGTGGCAAGGATTACAAGTGAAGTACGAAAATGTAATGGAATTTTCTATGATACTTTTGTTTACCTTTGTATACCTTTTATCTGTAAATCAAATTATGATATTAGTAATTTAACATTTCATGGGCGAATAGAGTGATATGCAATATCCAATTAACTATATTCTGTTTTCCATTCCGATGCATTGGTGGATTTGACATTAATTGGTTTCTTCATTGCAAACTAAAAATAGAATGCATTTTTAGTTTTGGATAGACAAAAGTTCTTGATATAGGGTCATATGTATCATAGTTCCGTTTTGCGACTTCTAAATAGCGATTTTTAAGGAATCGCTATTTAGAAATCGCAAAACGGTATGTATGAAAAAAATCGCATTTTTTTGCGATTCCTTAATCTTCCTTATTTGCGAATTCGCAAATAAGGAATAATTTCCCATTCATTCCTATGGGCCAGAAGGCCCATAGGAATGATTGTGAAATGCATTTCATTTTGCGATTCGCAATTTGCTAATCGCAAAATGAGATTGATTTCAAGGGTGCAGGGGTGTCTCAAGGACACCCTGCTGCACCCCTGAAATCAGCATGTGTGTGCATATGGCACACATACATGCCCTATGGGCATGTATGTGCGTCACACGCCACATTAAAAAATGCCAATTAGTGTATTTTGAAAAGAAATCGCAATTTACCACCAACTGAAAGTTCAGAAGCATGAGTTTATCAAACAGGGGACACCAGCACCCATCTCGAGAAAGGTGGACCTGGCATAGCTCCATGATTATGCTACAGTTTCTAATAAAGATTTTGGATCTAAATGTCCCAGGAGAAACTTTGAAAAAGTCAAGGATGACTCTTTGAAAAGGTGCACCTACTAATTTTAACCCCCATCAGCTGCTTTTTGTCAGATTAATGTGTGGCCTACTAAGGCTGTTCTGATGGGTTTTCAGATGCGCCTACCCCCATCTGATGTGAAGCAGATTTTTTATTTCGGGTAGGCATATTTTGAGGAGAAGTAAAAGAATTAATAGATGGAGAAGAGAAGCTGGCAGGAGAACTCAGGGAAGATAGGTGGTGGGGAAAGACACTGCCGGTAATAGTAGAACTGAAACCATTAGAACACAGGCTGTAGTGCGAAAGTCAATGCAGATTTTGGCTTTACGCAAAACTAGAGCATGCACCCTATTCGAGTCCCATGATTTTCTAAAACCTACTTGAGATGTGGATGCGGCGAGGCTTGCTGCTTGGACGGGGCGGCTGGCGGAAGCATAATTGGAGCCTGCCCTTGTGCGGTTGGCCGGGGTTGATGAGGAGGGATGACGCCTGGCTTGGACATCGGGTTTGGAGAGCTGCCACCGGCTGACCTGGTTTGCTGTGGGGATCCAGGGGACCGCTGCTGCTGTGGTGAGGTGGACTGTGGACTCTGAGGCTGCTGACCCTGTGGGGAGAGCCGTGGTTGTGTGGGAGCCCCGGTCCGTGGACCTTGTGGTCCTGGAGGTTGACGTGGAGCACCTGCAAAGACAACGGAAGATCATGAACCATGAAAATGTTCAACCCTCCAACTCAAGTTAGGAAAATGTAAAGGGTGATGGAACCAAAGAAAGCTTTTGTGCCCTGTGTTACTCTAAAAATTGCAAAAGCTACCGGTACAAGATATCTGAGCAAACATGGACTAACTCAAACATGGGCTAACTCAAAAAGAGAGCCAAGAAACAAGGCCTTTGTAATTAGCATTACAAGTCCATCAAGGAAAAGAATATAGGATGCATAGGGAACCAGGGGGCATATTATCAAGGGGGGGCGATAGGCAATTTTCGCAGCTTTAGCGCCTGTTTTTGGCCGCTAAGCTGCGAAAATTCTATTGCCCTATTAGCAAGCTGTCGCTAACAGCAGTTAGCGACAGCTTGTAGGCGATAGCGAGCGGTTTGGGGTCCGCTTTGCATGTCAGCGATATTTTTCGTTAATGACATGCAAAGTGGGCCTACCCAAACTTTTAGCGACTGAAGGCAGTCGCTAACGTCGCTATCGCCTATTAGCAAGGCAGGCGTAGCGATGGAAATATTTGCGCTAAGCGCGAATATCTCCAAATACTAACACCGGCCCAGACCAGTTCTTAGCCATGTTATCCAATGGGAGGTGGATAACATGGCTAAGAGCATTTAGTCACTAATGCATGAATATCGCTGTATTCTCAGCGATATTCGCGCATTTCGCCGCTATCGCCGGAAAATTTATCGCTTTGGAGATAAATGTTGCTAATAGCACTTTATCTCAGCGATAAATTCCGGCGATGCTCAGCGATACAAAAAAATCATCGCTAAGCCTATTTGGCGATGAATATCGCTACTTGTTGGTAATATGCCCCCAGCTTTTTACAAAGCAGCACGTTAAAATCCTAAACTGTTCCCACAGGGATGGACATATGTTATGCTTTGAGGTTACTGAGAGAATCTAGCCAGTTAATGAAAAGGTTATTGAAGTGCACGGTGATTGAAAGTGAGAAACCAGTAACTGTTGCAAATATATTTATCTTGTTTTTTGGGTCTGGCACCAGCTTCATATTTATAAATAACATCATATACAAAAATACACACATATATTCATATATAGTGTTGCTTTGGGTCAGCCTTCTTTCTCCATTGGTCTGTTAACATCACATTTTGCATCCCTCAACACTAAATACAGCATGGTGCAACGGATCGGTCCATTGCAATTACTAAAGGCCTCATTTATGAGGCCCCTTGCACCGCTGGAACGTCACTTTTTGTGGTGTTCCATGGTGCAGGAGCCTGCTCCATATTTAGGAGGCAGCACTAAGCCACTTTTTTGGGCTTAATGCTGCTTCATGCATAT
Organism: Lissotriton vulgaris; assembly: GCF_964263255.1. Lineage (NCBI taxonomy): Eukaryota > Metazoa > Chordata > Amphibia > Caudata > Salamandridae > Lissotriton > Lissotriton vulgaris. Next base: position 158,000,694 of record NC_141686.1, on the reverse strand, counting down.
TGGTTCCCTTTGCGTTAAAGGGTAGTGCAATGGGTGTTGCTTGGTGGCGTTCCCAGCAACATCCATGGCTTTTTGACACGGCCCCAGATTTACGCAAAATCGCAGATCTGAGGCAAAAACGTACCCCTCCCCAGGGGAGATGTAGGAGAGGCACAACACTCCTGGTTTTTCCTTTTTCTATGTGTACTGCATTCTAATAGCAAGGATTGACAGATGCGTCAGAAATACTGACGTATCTGTTGGCGCAAAAGCCACGCATTGCTGGAGGTGTGTCGTAAGCCTGGCGCAACTCCAGCAATGCATGGGGGAGGCCTATTCTTATTGCATTGCATCACTCCTTACGCCTCCTCCAAGCAGGTGTGAGGTTTTGATGCAGTGGCGTCCTAGAAGTGGCGTAGTGAATTTCTGTAGATTTCACTACATCACTTCTACCAGTCTTTCTGGCGTGGGAACGCCCGCCCTGCATACATTATACCTGATGCAGGTACAATATGGCACAGGGGTATACAAGGTGATGCATCTGCCTAGATGCGACACTTTGTGAATAGGGTGCAACCTGGCGCATTGTTTATGCTGCCGCTGCATCACAACAAATGCTGCAACGACGGCGCAAAAGTGTTGGAAGGGGCTTGTAAATAAACCACCTCGCGTTCATAAGCAGTGCTCATCCCAGTAGCGTCAGAGGGGGCTAGAATTAGAAACGGATTTTCCCTGGTACCTGGGAAGGGGTCAGGGATGGACTATCCAGCACACCTCCCATGCCTCCACCCTCCTCTTCTGCAGCTACAATGTCAGCAGCTAATCTGTTTTTAGGAAAATCTTAATCCTTGCTGAACAGAGACAGGGAGTCCCAGAGATAAAGTGACTTTAAGTCTAAAAGGCCGCTCGGAAACGGAAACCCTGAGCATTAGACCAGGGTGCTTGAAGTGTGCACGTCTGACAGTTTGCACAAGGATGCTACTGGCTTCGTGGCTTGCATCTCCCCAGGAGGCGGGTGTCTGTTTACATCTGGATTGTGTGATCTGGTTTCAGCCATTGTCTTTACAACAGAGTATCGGCTTCTTTAGTACAAGGAAGAGTTCTGGATTAGGCTGCGGGCGGGTTTCCTCTTCTTTAATCAGCTTGTTTTCCTGGACTCGGCTTGAGAGGACAAATGTTGTGCTGGCATTGGAATTACCACTTAGACATTTGTTAAGAGCTGCATACACCTCATACGGAGCTTCTTGGCGCTGGTAACACGCCTTGGAAGAGCAGAGCCACCTTTGCACTTTTGCTAATATGGAACGCTCGAGCACAAAGGCATGAGAGAATGTCATACTACTTCCCATACTCAAATGCTTTTTACGTAAAGCACTTTCTTGTATTATATCTTGTGATGCAATGTGATTTTTTTTAAACTAAAAGGAATTTGTTAGTTCAAGGTTCGGTTCTTCCCAATTTAGGAATGGACGGAGTGGTTGCCCCCTTAGCTGACGTCATCATGTATGTGTGGATGGAGTGGGTGTCTCCTCGAAGAGGCACTGTGCCCTATCAGATTATGATGCTCTTTTGAAGGGTCAAAGTGCCTCTATCGGACTCAGGCAGCCTGCATCAGTAAGAATCTACCTGTCCCTGTGCACCATGGTTATCGCACACGTCACAGGTCTCAGACACACACACTCTCTCTCTCTTTCTCTCTCTCTCTCCTCCCCCCCCCCCCCCCCCCCCCCCGACATTGGCTGCTGGTTCCTGTGCACCATGGTTATCACGCACGTCACTAGGGCCCAGACACACACACAACCTCCAGGCATCAGGGACTTCACGCATTCTCTGCTGGTACCTTTGCACACAAGTCACTAGGGCCCATACACACACAACATCCAGGCATCAGGGACTTCACACATTCTCTGCTGGTACCTTTGCACACAAGTCACTAGGGCCCAGACACACACACAACCTCCAGGCATCAGGGACTTCACACATTCTCTGCTGGTACCTTTGCACACAAGTCACTAGGGCCCAGACACACACACAACCTCCAGGCATCAGGGACTTCACACATTCTCTGCTGGTACCTTTGCACACAAGTCACTAGGGCCCAGACACACACACAACCTCCAGGCATCAGGGACTTCACGCATTCTCTGCTGGTACCTTTGCACACAAGTCACTTGGGCCCAGACACACACACACAACCTCCAGGCATCAGGGACTTCACACATTCTCTGATGGTACCTTTGCACCATGGTTATCACGCACGTCACTAGGGGCCAGACACACACTGTACACAACCTCCAGCCATCAGGGACTTCACACATTCTCTGCTGATGCCTTTGCACACACGTCACTAGGGTGCAGACACACACAACCTCCAGGCATCAGGGACTTCACGCATTCTTTGCTGGTGCCTTTGCACACACGTCACTAGGGCCCACACACACAACCTCCAGCCATCAGGGACTTCACGCATTCTCTGCTGGTGCCTTTGCACACACATCACTAGGGCCCAGACACACACAACCTCCAGGCATCAGGGACTTCACACATTCTCTGCTTCTGCCTTTGCACACACATCACTAGGGCCCAGACACACACACAACCTCCAGGCATCAGGGACTTCACGCATTCTCTGCTGGTGCCTTTGCACACAAGTCACTAGGGTGCAGACGCTCACAACCTCCAGCCATCAGGGACTTCACGCATTCTCTGCTGGTGCCTTTGCACACAAGTCACTAGGGTGCAGACACTCACAACCTCCAGGCATCAGGGACTTCACGCATTCTCTGCTGGTGCCTTTGCACACACGTCACTAGGGTGCAAAGACTCACAACCTCCAGGCATCAGGGACTTCACGCATTCTCTGCTGGTGCCTTTGCACACACGTCACTAGGGCCCAGACACGCACACAACCTCCAGGCATCAGGGACTTCACACATTCTCTGCTGGTGCCTTTGCACACACGTCACTAGGGCCCATACACACACAACCTCCAGGCATCAGGGACGTCACGCATTCTCTGCTGGTGCCTTTGCACACACGTCACTAGGGTGCAGACACTCACAACCTCCAGGCATCAGGGACTTCATGCATTCTCTGCTGGTGCCTTTGCACACACATGACATGGGCCCACACACACAACCTCCAGGCATCAGGGACTTCATGCATTCTCTGCTGGTGCCTTTGCACACACATCACTAGGGCCCACACACACAACCTCCAGGCATCAGGGACTTCACGCAATCTCTGCTGGTGCCTTTGCACACACGTCACTAGGGTGCAGACACTCACAACCTCCAGGCATCAGGGACTTCAGGCATTCTCTGCTGGTGCCTTTGCACACACATCACTAGGGCCCAAACACACAACCTCCAGGAATCAGGGACTTCACACATTCTCTGCTGGTGCCTTTGCACACACGTCACTAGGGTGCAGACACTCACAACCTCCAGGCATCAGGGACTTCACGCATTCTCTGCTGGTGCCTTTGCACACACGTCACTAGGGCCCAGACACGCACTCAACCTCCAGGCATCAGGGACTTCACACATTCTCTGCTGGTGCCTTTGCACACACGTCACTAGGGCCCATACACACACAACCTCCAGGCATCAGGGACGTCAGGCATTCTCTGCTGGTGCCTTTGCACACACGTCACTAGGGTGCAGACACTCACAACCTCCAGGCATCAGGGACTTCATGCATTCTCTGCTGGTGCCTTTGCACACACATCACATGGGCCCACACACACAACCTCCAGGCATCAGGGACTTCATGCATTCTCTGCTGGTGCCTTTGCACACACATCACTAGGGCCCACACACACAACCTCCAGGCATCAGGGACTTCACGCATTCTCTGCTGGTGCCTTTGCACACACATCACTAGGGCCCAGACACACACAACCTCCAGGCATCAGGGACTTCACACATTCTCTGCTTCTGCCTTTGCACACACGTCACTAGGGCCCAGACACACACACAACCTCCAGGCATCAGGGACTTCACGCATTCTCTGCTGGTGCCTTTGCACACAAGTCACTAGGGTGCAGACGCTCACAACCTCCAGCCATCAGGGACTTCACGCATTCTCTGCTGGTGCCTTTGCACACAAGTCACTAGGGTGCAGACACTCACAACCTCCAGGCATCAGGGACTTCACGCATTCTCTGCTAGTGCCTTTGCACACACGTCACTAGGGTGCAAAGACTCACAACCTCCAGGCATCAGGGACTTCACACATTCTCTGCTGGTGCCTTTGCACACACGTCACTAGGGCCCAGACACGCACACAACCTCCAGGCATCAGGGAATTCACACATTCTCTGCTGGTGCCTTTGCACACACGTCACTAGGGCCCATACACACACAACATCCCGGCATCAGGGACGTCACGCATTCTCTGCTGGTGCCTTTGCACACACGTCACTAGGGTGCAGACACTCACAACCTCCAGGCATCAGGGACTTCATGCATTCTCTGCTGGTGCCTTTGCACACACATCACATGGGCCCACACACACAACCTCCAGGCATCAGGGACTTCATGCATTCTCTGCTGGTGCCTTTGCACACACATCACTAGGGCCCACACACACAACCTCCAGGCATCAGGGACTTCACGCAATCTCTGCTGGTGCCTTTGCACACACGTCACTAGGGTGCAGACACTCACAACCTCCAGGCATCAGGGACTTCAGGCATTCTCTGCTGGTGCCTTTGCACCCACATCACTAGGGCCCAAACACACAACCTCCAGGAATCAGGGACTTCACGCATTCTCTGCTGGTGCCTTTGCACACACGTCACTAGGGTGCAGACACTCACAACCTCCAGGCATCAGGGACTTCACGCATTCTCTGCTGGTGCCTTTGCACACACGTCACTAGGGCCCAGACACGCACACAACCTCCAGGCATCAGGGACTTCACACATTCTCTGCTGGTGCCTTTGCACACACGTCACTAGGGCCCAGACACTCACAACCTCCAGGCATCAGGGACTTCAGACATTCTCTGCTGGTGCCTTTGCACACACGTCACTAGGGTGCAGACACTCACAACCTCCAGGCATCAGGGACTTCATGCATTCTCTGCTGGTGCCTTTGCACACACATCACATGGGCCCACACACACAACCTCCAGGCATCAGGGACTTCATGCATTCTCTGCTGGTGCCTTTGCACACACATCACTAGGGCCCACACACACAACCTCCAGGCATCAGGGACTTCACGCAATCTCTGCTGGTGCCTTTGCACACACGTCACTAGGGTGCAGACACTCACAACCTCCAGGCATCAGGGACTTCAGGCATTCTCTGCTGGTGCCTTTGCACACACATCACTAGGGCCCAAACACACAACCTCTAGGAATCAGGGACTTCACGCATTCTCTGCTGGTGCCTTTGCACACACGTCACTAGGGTGCAGACACTCACAACCTCCAGGCATCAGGGACTTCACGCATTCTCTGCTGGTGCCTTTGCACACACGTCACTAGGGCCCAGACACGCACACAACCTCCAGGCATCAGGGACTTCACACATTCTCTGCTGGTGCCTTTGCACACACGTCACTAGGGCCCAGACACTCACAACCTCCAGGCATCAGGGACTTCAGACATTCTCTGCTGGTGCCTTTGCACACACGTCACTAGGGTGCAGACACTCACAACCTCCAGGCATCAGGGACTTCACACATTCTCTGCTGGTGCCTTTGCACACACGTCACTAGGGCCCAGACACACACAACCTCCAGGCATCAGGGACTTCACGCATTCTCTGCTGGTGCCTTTGCACACACGTCACTAGGGCCCAGACACGCACACAACCTCCAGGCATCAGGGACTTCACACATTCTCTGCTGGTGTCTTTGCACACACGTCACTAGGGCCCAGACACTCACAACCTCCAGGCATCAGGGACTTCAGACATTCTCTGCTGGTGCCTTTGCACACACGTCACTAGGGCCCAGACACACACAACCTCCAGGCATCAGGGGCTTCACACATTCTCTGCTGTTGCCTTTGCACACACGTCACTAGGGTGCAGACACTCACAACCTCCAGGCATCAGGGACTTCACACATTCTCTGCTGTTGCCTTTGCACACACGTCACTAGGGCCCAGACACACACAACCTCCAGGCATCAGGGACTTCACACATTCTCTGCTGTTGCCTTTGCACACACGTCACTAGGGCCCAGACACACACTGTACACAACCTCCAGGCATCAGGGACTTCACGCAATCTCTGCTGGTGCCTTTGCACACACGTCACTAGGGTGCAGACACTCACAACCTCCAGGCATCAGGGACTTCAGGCATTCTCTGCTGGTGCCTTTGCACACACATCACTAGGGCCCAAACACACAACCTCTAGGAATCAGGGACTTCACGCATTCTCTGCTGGTGCCTTTGCACACACGTCACTAGGGTGCAGACACTCACAACCTCCAGGCATCAGGGACTTCACGCATTCTCTGCTGGTGCCTTTGCACACACGTCACTAGGGCCCAGACACGCACACAACCTCCAGGCATCAGGGACTTCACACATTCTCTGCTGGTGCCTTTGCACACACGTCACTAGGGCCCAGACACTCACAACCTCCAGGCATCAGGTACTTCAGACATTCTCTGCTGGTGCCTTTGCACACACGTCACTAGGGTGCAGACACTCACAACCTCCAGGCATCAGGGACTTCACACATTCTCTGCTGGTGCCTTTGCACACACGTCACTAGGGCCCAGACACTCACAACCTCCAGGCATCAGGGACTTCAGACATTCTCTGCTGGTGCCTTTGCACACACGTCCCTAGGGTGCAGACACTCACAACCTCCAGGCATCAGGGACTTCACACATTCTCTGCTGGTGCCTTTGCACACACGTCACTAGGGCCCAGACACACACAACCTCCAGGCATCAGGGACTTCACGCATTCTCTGCTGGTGCCTTTGCACACACGTCACTAGGGCCCAGACACGCACACAACCTCCAGGCATCAGGGACTTCACACATTCTCTGCTGGTGTCTTTGCACACACGTCACTAGGGCCCAGACACTCACAACCTCCAGGCATCAGGGACTTCAGACATTCTCTGCTGGTGCCTTTGCACACACGTCACTAGGGCCCAGACACACACAACCTCCAGGCATCAGGGGCTTCACACATTCTCTGCTGTTGCCTTTGCACACACGTCACTAGGGTGCAGACACTCACAACCTCCAGGCATCAGGGACTTCACACATTCTCTGCTGTTGCCTTTGCACACACGTCACTAGGGCCCAGACACACACACAACCTCCAGGCATCAGGGACTTCACACATTCTCTGCTGGTGCCCTTGCACACACGTCACTAGGGCACAGACACACACTGTACACAACCTCTAGGCATCAGGTGGCTTTGCGTGGCTTAGTAAATATCACTTGAGCTCTTGTGTCTCCTTGCATGACGTAAGGGCTTAAAAATCCGGCACTAAATGTCACCTCACCTAATTCACTTTAAAGTTTGCAGGACATTGTTTGACCAGGCAGGGAGCACCCAGCGCGCTCCTCCTTTCAACATCCTGTAGAGTCACATTTCTTCTCAGTGAAGGGTGACCTGCCTGGTTTGTGTCAGTGACTGGATGCAATGGGGTCTCTCCTTCGTAAACCTAGGGTGGTCACCCAGCGCGTTTCACCTCGAGGCGCTGTACCGAGCCCTGGAGATGCATCTCATAGCATTCAGCTGTAGAGCCCTGATGGTTTCTAGGAAGGCAAGATTGTGGACTCTTCGCATACCAGTATTTCACAAGTCACCTGGCCATCAAGATGGCGGGCCAAGGCCTCTGTTCACTGCTCACCTTGAGGGGGTGGACGCGGCTGGGGCGGCTGCCCTGCTCCGCTGAGTTGGGGTCCCGGCTGGGGCTGCATCTGAGGCTTCACCGGCTGCGGCTGAACCTGGTGAGGCTGCAGGAGGAGAGTGGGGAAACCAAAGAGCAGGACCATGAAAACAGGTGATAAATGAATGCACTCTGGAAGCATCACACAAAACAAGCACACAAGAAATCAAGGACGGCCCTTGCTAGTGGAGGAGCTATATCACAAGCACATACAGTTGTAAAGGAGCAGGTGTACAAGAGTGCACACCTTAGCCGGGCAGTTGACCCGAGAGTTCACCATAGTAACATAGCAGGCATACCTGTCCAAGAGTACAACATACTAACAGAGCAGGTTGTGTCAAGAGTGCACTATAGTGACGGAGCATGCATGTCGAGCAGGGTGAGCATCCCATGGGTGCACCGTAGCAAGAAAGAATGCATATTCCAGAGGTGCAACATACTGACAGAGTGCACCACACCAAGACAGAATGTACATCTCTAAAGTGCATCATAGTAATGGAGCAGGTGTGTCCCAAGACAGCAAAATACTATCACAAGCGAGCAGAATACTAACAAGCATGTATAAAACAAAAGTGAAGCATAGCAACAGAGGAAGCATATATCAAGAAAGCACCACACCAAGAGAGCATATGCATACCAGAAATACTAACAGGCCCCAGATATCACAAGAGTGCACCACGCTAACACAGCAAGTACATCTCAAGCGTGCACTATCCTGCAGTTATACACAAAGAGTGCACCACACTAAGGGCCCGATTCACAGAATGAACTTAAGGCTCAATCCTAAACTTACTACTATTTTGGTATTCCCAGAATGCACTTACTACTTTTGGCATTCACAGAATGAATTTAAGACTCAATCCTAAACTTACTACTATTTTGGTATTCCCAGAATGCACTTACTACTTTTGGTATTCACAGAAATTAGGATGTTGTCTTAAGTCTGTCTTAAGTTTGTCTTAAGAAAAACTTAAGACAAAATCCTAACTTCTGTGAATACCAAAAGTAGTAAGTGCATTCTGTGAATGCCAAAAGTAGTAAGTGCATTCTGTGAATACCAAAGTAGTAGTACGTTTAGGATTGAGTCTTAAGTTCATTCTGTGAATCGGTCCCTAACACAGCAAGTACATCTCAAGTGTGCAGTATCCTGCAGGTGTAAACCAAGAGTGCATCATACTCAGAGAACACGTACATCACAAGCAGTGCATCCATTATCGTAGATGTATCACTAGAGTGCAGCTGCCAACAGCATGCAAGAACATCACGCACAGTTCCCCACCTCATCGGGTAAAAAAAACGCCCCCATTCTCGCTGAAAGTAAAACCTTCAGCACTCTTAAGAAACACCGAGGGGGCGCAGAGCACCTCATAAAACTCGAAAATGGATGGACAATTGCCTTTTTTACTGTTAAATTTATTCAGGCGTTTTGGTCACTGAAACGCGTTAATATAACCCACATGTGTATGTTACATAGTGGTATTTATCTTGAAGTCTGTGCTGTCCTTCTGGTGTTTCAGCCAAATGTAAGTTTTCGAAATGTTGACACCTTTGTGAATGGACCACTCGTGAACTGCATGCGGAGGTGATCCAGGAGGGTTACCAGAAGGGGCAGCACATAGGTGGCTCGCCACGGTGCTGCTTGGCTCATCAGGCGGGCAGGTGGCGAGAATGTGGCCTGCCCTTGGATCGCCCGTAAGCTAACCCACAATGATTGCATACCGTTGTATGTAATAAACCTGCAGCATCTTTTCCCAAGTTAACACTGGTGTGTAGTGTGTTATTGCGGGATGCATGATATGAGGGGTGTGGGCCAGTTGCCATGATGGTACTATCAAAACTGCTCCTGCAAGGGAACTCCAAAATATATCTTGCCCGTGGCCCCAAATATCCTTGTGGAGGCACCAGGTAGAATGCACACTTTGCAAGTTTCAGTGAGTTCTTTCTCAGATCTTCAGCTGTCCCTGATCAAGAAGTATTGGGGATTTATAAATCTTCTTCTTAACAGATTATGGATCATGATTTGTGGCTAGTCCAATGCCAGGCTACGGGGTCGAGTGTTTGGCTCCTACTACCAATGTAGAGACCCCCTGGGGTGGCGCTACACTTACACAGCAGATATACACGATGAAAGGCAAAACAATGTGGACAGCCTTATTTCTAGCCCATTTTAGGAATCCGTTGCCCATTGATGTCCTCCAAAGATACATTTCATGCTTATCCATGCTGCACTTCCACAGCCACACATCTGAACACTGCCATGTTCTAAAGCTGGGCTCTCTTCTTATCGCCGATACTCACCACAGGCATCAGTGTAGTGGGGATGGATGTCCCACCAGCCAACACTTGCGTCATTTTGTTGATCACCAAGTCGGCCACCAGCTGCCGGTCTTCCTCGATATGCTCTCCGATAAGAGGCATGGAGCTATCCATGACCTGTAGGAAGAAACACGTGAAAACAGATTATGTGCTTGCCGACAGAGCCAACTGTGTACTGAGGATGCAGAAAAAAGCATTGGGGGCAGTGAAAGAACATGCTCGCGAACTCAAACCATGTACTATCCATGATATGTAAGGAGAAACACGGTGAAAGCAGATTATGTGCATGCCAATAGAGCGTACTGAGCAATTGACTATGTAGAAGGAAGCACAGGGCAGTAAAAGAGAACGCATGCGCACTAACACAAACCATGGACTATCCAGGACCTGTAAAGAGGACCACAGTAAAAGCATATTCTATTACAGGCCTGGAGGCTTCTGATTATGCTTCTCTTTCTGTTTATTTGCTACTCACAGCAGCCAATGAAAAAGTTTTTGTTATGCAAATAAACTACATTTCCCATGATGCATATCTCGTACATCACATCCAGTAAGACCCTATAAGAGCCACCATAACCGGAAACTGAGCCCCTTTTTTTTGTTGCTCACGCAGAGTTGAGCGGTTTTTCCTCACCATTTTGATGTATGATTATTGTGATTAATCATTAATGAGTTTTATGGTTAATAACCCTTCAGTGTATGTGGCGTGCTCTCACACGCTTTGGTTTTTCAATGCGCTGCGGCGCGATAATTGATGGACTCCCGCCGGGAGCCCAGATCTGATTTTGGTGTTTGTGCCTGATCGGGCTTTGAATTTGTTAGGCTCCCACTGGGAGCTGGTACTGCGCTGTATCCGGCAGCGTCCTTTTGATTCAATGCGCGCTCCTCGCGCTGACAGCTTCCCTGATCTGCCGGTGCAGTACCAAAGAAGAGCTGACATCGCTCCGACGTGTGTAGCCCAATTGGGATACTTTTTGGTAGCTTTTGGGCTACGTACATCGCGTGCGTCCCCCGACTGCTCCGAAGCTCATTAGAGCCGGGAGATTTTACGGAGCTGTAGTGTACTACGCCTGACTCTGCTGTAATAAGCGTCTGGCCCCCTGGAGTGCGCACACGCTCAATAGACTGAATATTTTGGCTCTACTTATGCTCTGTGGGCTGCAACGGTGATTATACAGCTTGGTTGATTAGCTAGGTACCTGGATTTTCGGTGTGCTGTGGGTTGGCTCCCCCCTGTACTCCTCTGTTGACCATCATTGTGTTAAGGCTACTTTATATCATTTACAGCAATGGAGGATTGGGTCAGGTATGAAGAGGATAATGTATATCAGAAGGAAGTGCAAACATCTTCCTTGGAAGACAATATTGTTGAGGCTCTGGACGCGTCTGTCCAAAAGTCCGTCAACCGGGCCATAGAGAAGGCGGTGCCTGGTACTGTGCAGCAGGCTCTAGCTGTTGCTTTGAAACCCATCACTAAGCAGTTGGAAAGGTTTGCCAAACGACATGGTTATTCCTCACAACGTCCATAAGGTGAAGTCCTGGCCCCATGCGGGCGCGTTAGCAACACTACCTACTCCTGCTACTCCATTCAACATGGGTGATAAGCTTCCACGTCAGAACACTGACACGGACACAGACACAGGTACTACGGGGACTGATACCCTCGACGAGGAAACCCCTCCCAAGAAGCGGTCACGTAAATCAAAACCCTTATTCGGATGTGGAAGAGAGAGAACATGACGGCGCAGGAAGGAAGCGTATTAGGATCCCTAAATGTTGAATGTCTCTTGCCATGGGTTCGGGCATTTGTTGTCGTATCTGACTGGTCAAACGGACAGCGCGATTTGAGAGGGAAACGGCTGAGGGGTCGGCCCTTCACTGACTAAGTCAGTTGCTAAGCACCCGGACGATGTTGTTAAAAAACCTTAATCAAAGATGAATAAAGGATTACGCTGCTTTAAGATTTAATAAAAGACTACGCAGTGATCGACAACAACCTGCTTCATGTCTTTTAAGTGGCCACATGATTTTGGAAGGAGGGTTAAAGACGTTGGGTCTTTAGGGGGGGGGGCGACTCGCACGCGGTACGCACACTATTTGAATCTCCAAGTGCGTTAAAAAACATGCCAGACAACCACAATCATTTTTAAACCCAGCATGAAAAACATAACATATATGAAAAAATCTATGTGAAAAACTGTGGAGTAAAAAATACGAAAATTGTGAAACTATGTCTAAGCATAGTATTATGTACTGGGAAAGTACTCAATATGAACAAAACTTATGCTCGACAACATACACATAATGACAAAAAATGGTCAAAAACAGCAGAATCTGTCGTGTGTAACAAAGGTACATATAAGTACTTGGTCAAAATGACAAACAGGTTTGAAAAGGAAACATGTGTTTAATAATGTAAATCTGGTATTTTTGGGTAAAATACACATTTTATAATAAGAAATATAGCTCATTGTGTGGGGAAATCTGGGTTTCATTTTGTCTTTTAGGGATTTCATGTGTTCCTTTCTCTTATAAGTGAGATCTCCCCTGCGCTGCATTACTGAATGCCTGCTCAATACCTTAGAATGTTTTTGAAATTCAGAACCTTATTTTACACAAAAGACTATTTTGAACCCACATTAGTTGAAGGCACTCTGCTGAATTATACAATTCTTCATGTGGACCACAAAGGAGGGAAACATGATGGAATGATGGAAGAGTACTGGACTGTATGGGGATTTGTATGCTGCTTTCCAAACCAAGCGTGAGGTTCAAAGCTTCTACGCCATCTTCCTAAAAACTCAGGGACAGATCTACAAGATAGTGCCGCAGCGTGGCACCGCAAGCCATTTGGCTGCGCCACTCAGCAGCACTTTCAGAGCACAGAATTGCGACATATTTACAACAGGTCCCTTGGATGCCTGCGTCATGTGGAGATTGTTTTTGTGCAGGAAGGGGCATTTGTACATGGTTTTGAGACTCGCTATTTGGAAGGGAATGCCCTTTCCAAATAGCGAGTTGCAAGACCTATTTAGCAAATCGCAAAAAAATTGCGACTCACGAAATAGGCTATGTACATGGCCCAATAGGTTTTTGCATGTGCAAACGGGTACGTGAACCCATTTGCGCATATAAAAACGGGTCGTACATCTGGCCCTTAGTATTTTATTTTGAAGGAATTTTAAAAAAGGAAAAAAAAGAATGGGAAAGTTGGTGCTGCATCTCTGTGACTAACTTCTAAATTGTTGGTTTTATTTCGCAGTACGAGGCTCCTGCTCCTGCCAGGGCCAGACAGGAAACCCAAAGCAGCCCTGGCAAATATTTTCAGACCAGTCCCCACACGGTGAACCCAAGTGCGGGGAGGGTGCCTGACCAGTACAAAGGGGGCTTTGGGAGGCTCTCCCCTCAAAATATTTAGGAAACAATGGTGCATTCTACAACACATTTTTCATTATATATTGAATTGTATTAGCGTTTAAAGAATAGTAAATGAAGACCTCACTATACACCAGGATGCGACAATCTTTATTGGGGTTCTTCAATGATTCCCTTATTATCACACTCCAACAGTGCCTCTCATCGCTCCATAGACCTCCGTCACATGTATTTCATTTGTTTTATTGCTCCTCTCATACCATTGTGGGATGTCAGTGCACTTTACATCACACACATATAGAGACAATAAATCATACATGTAAATCAGTGAATAGAAAATTTTACATACGGAAAAGGGGACTACAAGGTGTAGTATTCACCTGTCATTCATACTGGTAGGCATTTTTAAAGAGTGCATGGTCTGGAAAATCACAAACTCAAGATTCAGAACATAACACAGTGGCTGGCACTGACTTTAACATAAACAATGTATTTCCATCCAACTAAACCTTTTTAGCAGCATCAGAATAATGAATGACTGGGAAAAAAACATAAGTAACTAACTGGTAGCTTGCAGTTTGAAAGCCGCTTTTTGATGACAGTTTATAGGTCCCTCTGCTAGATTAAGATTGTCACTTATGAAGTGCACAGTAACAAACGAATCTCTGTAATAAAATAAGTAACCACAAACCTAGGCACATAAAATACTGCTTTTTAAAATGCATGTTACATGTTCTTTGCAGTAGGAGTGTTAACCCTCTGTGCTACGTTAGTTAAGTCAAAGCTGCCACTGGACAAAATGCTCATCTCTCTCCAGCAGGTACATTAATCACTGGCATTAACTTGACACTTTTATTGTTGCTCGAAAGCTGCTAATTATACAAGAAACTTTGCTGTGCTTTTAAAACTGCTGCCTACAGGACCCGGTGGGAATGTCTCACGGACCCCTGGGGGTCCGTGGACCCCAGTTTGGGAAACACTACTCTACAGGGTTGGGATGCTATGGTACGTACAATTCTTTTCACATCTGCTTCTACTCACTTTCTACGATGTTAGATACTATCCACAGAGTGAGCTTATAAGCGATGCTGGACTCTTAATTGTCTCATAGTAATTTCTTAAATTTCATTTTACTGCTACAGTTGTAGATGTATGTGGCCGTATATCACATAAATTGGAACCGTATATCCTTTATTTGAAATGTTTGTAGGGAAAGCATATCTTGCACTTGTATCACACTATCATCTGATTGTATGTTTCTTATGCAATAAAATAATTTGGACCTTTAAAAAAAATTGTTGGGTGAGCGGTTCTAGGTGACCTGAACTTGGCTGCTGATGTCCACAGTTCCAATGCACTAAAACTATTAGATCTCCCGACGGCATTTGACACTGTTGAAAGTTTCTTCTCCTGAATGAACTGCGCAAGGCTGGAATTGTTGGCATGGGAGCAGACCAGTTTACTTTCTTTTTAGCTGAAAGTGGTGCTTGAACCTTTTTCATCGTTTAGGAAAAAGACGTGGTATCCTTCAAGGCTCCACGCTATCCCCGTACTAGGTCAATGCGTACCTTAGACCACTCATGGCTCTTATCCACTCTTAAGGCCTCCAACAATACATATATAAAACTATGCACATATGTTGATGTCACCAAGCGGCTGTTCAGGCTGTACAGAATTCTTTGTGGGCACCTGAGTTTGACCCTTGTCTCAACCACTTTGAATCTGTTAAACGTTTAGGGACAAAGTTTGATTTTTGTCTGAAAATGGATGCTCAGGCGTTGTCCGTCACCTTTTCCTGTACTCTTTACTTGGGAATAAACCACCCCATCCTTCCTTTTTTATTGAAGAAGGTCAACGAGACACAGTTGTTGCAATACCTACCAAGGGATTTAGGCCCAGATGCATCAAGGTAAAATCCGCTCGCAAAGGCACGCTGATATTTTGGACAAAACAATTGCATTCCTAAAATAAACCTAAAACTGATGTAAGAAGGATCATTCATGCAGAGTTCTGGATGATTTTTGCTGATGTTAGTTCCACTGTAGCAGAGGGCACTTACTGTCATGTCTAATATTCCAAGATCTGTGCAGTGGCCGTCCATCCATCATATGGATAAACCTTCCTATGGTATTATCATTACTGCTGTCTGTGGCCTGGGCGTGTAAGAGTGGTATAACCTGCCTGCCGTGTGATCCTGTGCAATCTTTGTTACTGAGCAGTAGCACAGCTGTATGAGGTTGTATCGCTATCTAGTCCTCCGGTGGCATAAAGAAGTGAGTCCTAGAGGTTTAGTTATCAACTAGGGGAATCAAAAGACTATGGGGCATATTATCAAGGCGGGTGGAATGAAATTATCGCCGCTTTAGCAGCCGTTTTCGGCCGCTAAGCCGAAATAATTTCATCGCCCTATTAGCAAGCTGTCGCTAACATCAGTTAGCAACAACTTTTAGGTGATAGCGAGCGGTTTGGGGCCCGCTTTGCATGACAGCGATATTTATCGCTAATGACATGCAAAGTGGGCGTACCCAACCTGTTAGCGACTAAAAAGTCGCTAACATCGCTATCGCCTATTATCAACGCAGGCGTAGCGATGGAAATATTTGCGCTAAGCGCGAATATCTCCAAAAGCTAACACCTGCTCAGACCAGTTCTTAGCCATTATATCCAATGGGAGGTGGATATTATGGCTAAGACCCTATTGGCGTTAATGCATGAATATCGCTGTATTCTCAGCGATATTCACGCATTTTGCCACTATCGCCGGATATTTTATCGCTTTAGAGAGTGGTATAATCCAGTCCACTTCTTGCACAGTGGACACAAAGCATAATTTTCTTGCCTGCACACACATGGCAGCCATGTTTTTTACTACGTCATCATCAGCTTGTGAACTTTCCCACCTCTGGCATTGCGCAGGAGTGCGTCACTCTCGCTTCTCATAAAGCAAAGAGAACAGGAATGTCTCATCCCTACCCCTTACCGACACCCACTGTGAAGCGCACACAAGTGTCTCCTAGCTACGGGTCTCCATATGTGGCTCAGCTCCCAATAAACCCTGCCCTCTAACCCCAGGGGTGGCGCATCCTGTCCTGTGCCGTCGGGGGGGCGAGGAGGGCACAGTACCCTCTGTCTGTTTTCAAGCTCTACACGCACCTTCACACTTGTGCAAAGTTTCCATATTTGCAGGGGCTGCTGTGAGTCACCAGCAGGTGCACCTCCTCTAGCGTTGCCAAGGCAACCGTTCGGTAGTCTGAAAGGCACCCAGCATCAGGCCATGGCTTAGTGGACAGTGGAGTTTACCGACTACGAATACCGGTTAATGGTCTTAAACCCAGTTGCGTTCGATACCCTTTACATTTCACTCTATATGTCCGTGAAAAATAAAATAAATATTCTACTTGATAAATAAAACAAACATTGGCAAAGCAATAGGTTTCCCATTGTCAGCAAGCCTTTTGCCTTTGCCAGTGCTTGATTTGTTTCGTCATGGCTTTGTCAAAAACTCCTCGCCAGAACAATAAAATAAAAAAATTAGCTGAAAGCAAAAATGTTTTTTGTTTGTTCTAAAAACACACATTGCAATAGTAGTCCCTGTCACTGAAGAGAACTACTTGGTGTGTGGATGTGCACTTTGCAAAAGGGTAGAATGCGTCACTCACTGTAAAGTTAGCCAATGCCTGAAGTGGGCTGACCCACTGCCCCATGCTGCATTCTATAGTGGGAGGAAGAACAATTTTAATGACATAATAGACCAGTGGATGAAAAAAGCTGAAAGCCTCTTCATGTATTTAATTAAGTGGCTTTGTGTGTCTTCAAATGTATGACTTAAGGTTTGTGTCGCTCTTGCAGGGCCGGCTTTAGGGCAGTGCGACTGGTGCTGACCTGTGTAGGGGGTGCGGACCTCAAGTGGGGCGCTTCGTTTAGCAATAACTTATGATTGGAGAGATGAGGCGCACTTTTGCCTGGTGGTAGTGAGAGAATCCGAGGAGTGGGTTTGGGGATGCCAAAAAAGGATTGTCGCACCGGGCGCCACCAGTGCTAAAGCCGGCCCTGCGCTCTTACACCACATTGCGTGGTGCAAGAGCAACGCAAACTCAGTCATAAATATGTCCCTCAGCTCCTTGTTAAACGTGAAGTGCCAGAACACCTCTAGGTGCTAGTGCGCAACATGAGAAAGTCAAATCCATGAAGTGATGACCAGTTTCTAAGCACTCATCCTGTTAGCGTTAAAGAGAACCAGGGGCGGCTCTAGGCATGTGCAGCTGTGCACCTGCACAGGGCCGCCAAACCCTAGGGGCCAACATGCCAATATATATCCTTAATATAATAATCCTCTGAGGATGGATACATATTTGCGTGGCGGCCCCTGGCAGGGATTTGGCGACCTCCGGCTCTGTTCCACATTCCTGAGCTCTGGGGGGCTCCGCCCCGCCCGGACCCCCTCTTCCGGGGCCCCCTACCTACGCTCCCTGCCCAGGGCCGCCACGAGCCTAGAGCCGCTCCTGAGAGAACGGTGGTACAGGCCAACCGATTCATCTCCCCGAGATCACACGATATTAACAACTTTAGAAGCTGATACTAACTTTTGCTCTCAGGGTGATCATTAATCAAACGATCACATTGCCTTCTCTGATCACTGAATTAAATATTCTTCTGGGCCAAGCTGCACACTGAACAGTGCAGACATTTGGATTTTCCAAATTCTCAGAATTTGTATTCTTTGCAGGAAAATATATAAAAAAAACTGCGATTTTACAAACTATGAAGGAGTCTGCATAATATAATAATAGCACCCGTGCAGCAGTCGTGACGCTGTACAGCTTTATGAACAGCAGATGATAGTATTACCCAAGTCAATGGTGTCCACATGTTGTAGCATTTACTTTTGACTTACCTGAGTTTGTAAAATGGTTCCTCAGTTCTAGAAGTGCCAAGACGTGGCCTCAACTTAGAATAGCACTCTTCGCTATTTGTTATATGTGTACTATTGGAGCACACCTGGCAACCGCTGGAAATGCCACTGCAGAGCATGGCATGGCGTAGACGAACTTCCAAAACTAAGCGACATATTGCAAAGTTATGTCATGAAGTAGAGACTAATGACTTGATTTCCAAACGTTTTTATATTAAAAAAACATAAAAATAAAACTTTAGATGTGCAAAAAATCTGATATTAATTCACAGCATAGAAAGTCAGAAGAAATGCCAGTGTTGGCTGAAAGTGTCACATAAGGCATGTGGCCACTTGGCAATTACATAGAAAATATTTAAGGTCTGTCTTTTGAGTGGGCAAAAAACATTTTACTTATTGTGTTGTACTGTATTTTCACAGAACTCCATACACCTGATGAGGCCAGTAAGTTCTCCCATTTGCAAAGGGATCTTTCATTGGGTTGTTGTCACCCTTTTGGGGTTAATTTGGTGCTGGATGTTTTTTGGCCTATATTGTTTTGGGGTGGGGGAGTGTGAGGTTCAAAGAGGTGCTTCAAATATTGTGCTGTAAATGTCACTGCGCATAAGCACGCGGTGCTGCAGAGAATATGAGAACAGACACAATCATGCATAACCACCATTAGGAGGGCTCAGAACCAGTGGCAGCTGGTAACATTGGAAATTGATGGGGCATAACAGCTCAGAGTGTACTGTGGGGAGCAAGTATAACGAGTGAGCCCATCCGTCATAAGGTGGGGCTCGGGGGGATTTCTTCCCCAGTAAATCTGGAAATGGTGCATTTTCAAGCAAATTTGAGAAAGCAAGAAGGCTAACAAATGTTGGTTCAAATCTGTTTATTGAAGATAAGTTTCACGGACAACATCACTTTTCTGTTCACAATCAGTTTTTCTTAAGTGTGCAGTACAAGTAACATATACATATCCAACGTCGTATTACACCATGAGAGACATAGCATGGTGAACTGAAACATTAGCACATCCCTTATGAATTAATGAATGAATACCCTCTTGTAGAGCGCATGGCTACCCTCGAGCATCCCAGCGCTTATCATATACAAGTCTATTTTGTATATACTATGGGGCAGATTTAGAAGCCCCTTGCGCCTCATTTACGCCGCCGTTGCGTCACTTTTGTGACACAACGGCGGCGCGAATCCTGCTCCACGGTGCGAGGGTACTTACAACGTGACTCATCTGGGAGATGCGTCACGTTGTAAAGCCCTGCGCCACGTGTAGGCGTTCCTGTGCGGGGGGGGGGGGCGTTCCGGCGCTTGAACGCCTCCTAAAAGTGGCTGAGTGAAATCTACAAGATTTCACTCAGTCACTTTTAGGCCCATGCTGCGTCAAAACCCTGCGCCTGCCTGAAGCAGGCTTAAGGATTGACGCAGCATTAACAAGATAGTGCCCCCAGAGCATTGCTGGAGCTGCGTCGAGCTTACGACGCAACTCCAGCAATGCGTCACTTTTACAGCACAGATGCCTGCCTCTCTGTGTGCATGCAAAGCTAGGAGTATTGTGTCCCAGTAAGCAGAAATGGGATATTTCCGCAGCCGTAGCATGTCCTCTCTGTGCAGGGCTACACTTTGGGCTTGTGCCCAGTTGTTGCCCAGTTGTTGATAGAACGTCGCCAGGTAGCCAACGTCGGGTGTAGGAGATTTCCATCTCTTTGTGATGAAGAGTTCGACTATAAATCCCAGATCCAGGAAGTGAGAGGTCACCTTGTGTCTTTTAGATCTGTGATAAAGGTCCAGTAGGCATACCTCCCAATGATGTAGTTCTGGGCGATCCGCACAAGCAGTTAATGCCATTGTGACGGTGTTCCAGTAGGCGTGTAGAGATGGCCAGACCCATAACATATGTAAGAGGTCTGCATCGATACATGAGCATCTGGGGCTTGCAGCATTTGTTGTGTGATAATATCTGTTGGTATTGGCAGGGGTAAGGTCGGCCCAGTTTAGTATGTAGAAATGTATAAGCTTAAAGCGGGCGTTATATAGAATGTGTCAGTGACCCTCCAATATCGCACTCCTTTCCTGATCAGTACAGGGGCGGGTCAGGTTCGTCTCCCATCGACGATGCAGGGTAAGAAATTGTGGGGTAGTGCGATGGCACATGGAGTCAGCTAACCAGCGTGTGAGGTGTCTGCTCCCACCATCATCTGCAAGTACTGTACTGTGAGATGTGTCTGAGGTTATATCCCCCCTAGTGCTGTAGTGGTGTACCCAATAGTGATTGGTGGAGTAGAAACTGGCCCAGAGGCAAACAATCCTCCTTAATTAGAACATCATATGGTGCTAACACGCCCTCTCTGTATAAGTAACTTAAGGTACTTATTACTGCAGCGTGCCATGACTCCAGTGCCGCTGCCGTCGTCAATGCCTTTGGCCTAGGAGTGCCCAGTAGTGCTAGCTCTGGTGCGTACTGGAGAACCTGTTTGGTAAAGTGTTGGCTGTCACCTTTCTCGATTTTTGACACTGAAAACTCGACTAAGAGTCATACCAGATAAAAACCTTTTCCAAGCAACCGTATGTTTGGATTTTTTGCAATGAATCAAGACAATACCCCACTTGTCCTCACTTTCTCTTAAACTAAATGTCTCTTACGATGTAGGGGGTCTCCCATTGTTAAAGACAAGTACCTCACCCATATTCTACTCAATTAAACACAGTTAGTAAGGGATTGGGACCTACAACACCCTCTTACCCTAAAGATGGTTAAGAAATAAAGTAGGAGGGGCAGCACCACCCTTTTTAGGAGAGCTATCCTGCCCATGACCACTAGAGGCAATGTGCACCAAAACAGCATCTGCGCATGGAGTGCAGTGACTGCCCGCAGGACGTTGCCTTCGAAAAGTTCTGTCATGTTGTGCCAGTTCAGTTGCGTCTCCCCTATCCTCAGCTCAGAGCTAACTGTATCTGGGAGGAAGGGGAACACACAAGATTTTGTTCAGTTGACCCTCAATCCTGACTTATCTGTGACGTGTATCAGGATAGCGTTTATTGTGGTGGGGACATCATGCATGTCCTGTAAACACAGCAACATGCCATCAGCATACAGGGAGGCGACATGCAGCCCATCCCCCACTGTAATGCCCCATAGTGCTGCCTATTTACAACGCGCTAGGACCAATAGTTCGAAAGCCAGCGTGAATAATAATGGCGACAGTGGGCAACCCTGACGTGTACCTCGGTGTATAGGGGTAGGCCGCCAACAGCAGAGGTCCTGTTTTAACTCTGCGTGTGTCGGCATATAGCTATTTCACCATCCTCAGGAATCGAGAACCAATTCCAAACCGGGTGAGTGTTGCAAACAGAGCTCCATTCTAATGATTCAAACGCTTTTTCAATGTCCAATACTAAACACCCAGCTTGGGGCCACTCGGTCAGGTCATATATAAGGACCCTAAAAAAGCGGCATAGTTTTAGGGAGGTGTTTAGTGTGGGGATAAATCCATTTTCGTGTGGGTGCACCAAACCTTGTACCAATGGTGCTGTAGTTAAAACATCTATAAAGATATTTCATATGATAGTGATGTAGGTAGCATTAATTACATCATCTCTAGAAAAGCAGAGTGCAACAAAAGCTGTCAAAAACTACTAAGAGTTGCATTGGGAACTGGTTTTCTTCTCACTGGGAACCCAAAGAGGGCCCAGAAAATTATGTCAGACCAGTCCTCATAGGGTAAATAGCGAGCAAGCTTGAACATTACAATGGGGCTCGGTGGGTTCTCCCACCCAAGAATATTTGGGGAAAAATGGCACCAATGGTGCATTCTACTAAACATTTTTCATTATATTCAATTGTATTAGTTTTTAAAGCATAGTAAATGATGACCA
Organism: Lissotriton vulgaris; assembly: GCF_964263255.1. NCBI lineage: Eukaryota > Metazoa > Chordata > Amphibia > Caudata > Salamandridae > Lissotriton > Lissotriton vulgaris. The sequence goes on along the minus strand of NC_141686.1, from coordinate 157,978,355 downwards.
TACAGTGTACCAGAAACCAACCTGTATTAGGATTCTTTAAAGATTCCCTCACCATTGTCCTATAACAGTGCCTCTCATCTCTCCATAACACACACATACAGAGACAATGAATCATACATGTGTAAGCCGTGTATATTATGTTACTCAGACAAACGGGACTACAAGGTGTGGCATTCCCATGTCATCCATACTGGTAGAGCTTTTTTGAGAGTGCTAGTTCTGTTGAAGCATAAACTTAGGATTCAGAAGGTAACACAGTGGTTAGGATTGACTTAAAAAATAACAATTTATTTCTACCAATTTTTAGTAAAATTAGGATAGTCAAAGACTGGGAAAAACATAGCTTTTCTAACCTGTACCATGCAGTTTTTTTTAAATGGAGTTTTATATAGCGCGAACTTGATCTGAAGGTATCGGGTATAAGAGCACTTTACACAAGAACCAATTGCGTTACGTGAGGACACATTCATTTTTTTGTAGGCACCGGGAGATGAAGTGATTTTCCCAGAATCACAGGATGTTGCGTGTCCCTTCGAAGACTTGGACCTGGTTCCACAGCTCCGAGGTCGACCGCACTAGCGGTTAGGCCAACTCCTCTGCCCTCTTTAATGACAGTTCCTAGCTCACTGTGCTAGATTATGATTGTAATTCATGAACTGCACAGTAACAAAAGGATCTCTGTGACTAAAGCAGTAACCCACTGAGCTATGCACATCAAATACTGTTCTGTGATCTGCATAGTTCACGCTCTTAGCAGCAGGCATATTAACCCCTTGCGCTACCATAGATGAGTCAACACTGTAACTGGACAAAACACCCTCCAGGAGGTACATTAATCACTAGAATTATCTTGGCACTTTTATTGCTCCCTGAAAACTGTTGGATATACAAGAAACTGCGCAGTGCTTTTAAAAGTGCTGCACTGCTACAAAACCGCCCCCACTCCCCAACCCTTCCAGCCTACTGGGGAAACGCCCGATGCACGGTACGAAGGGTCTAATGCAGCGAGCATTATGATTCATGTTAAGTGCCAGCTGAAAGAAAATTCTCCCTTGAGACCATTTAGAAGGCTCCTATCTGAAGCTCAAGAAAAGTACCTAATGCAGCGTTGCCAACTTAATGACATGTTTCAAGGAGTACATTTCCATCCGTGTTGTTCCGAGCTTTCGCTCTAGTAACTTTTAATACCCTGACAATTCTTGCCTTAATTTACTGAGTGTCAGGGTATTAAAAGTTACTAAGAGAAAGCTGGGAACAACATAAATGGAAATCTGCAAAGTTTGCTCAATCTCTTATACTGGCTGAAATGAAAAATGGAGTTACCTCTGACCAGTGCTTAATTTGTAAAATATTAAGTGCCAGGGCTCTGACCATGAGGTCAATGCAGCTTGCACCACCCATCGCCCTTGTCATCGCTGCCAAAAAAACTTCTAACCATCTCTCTCGCATGTAAGTGCGATGGTTCAGAATATTCCAGGTCCCCAAAGCTAAAGGAATGGCTGGGGTGGCAGGTATTAGCACATTTTTTATGTATATTGTTTTCCTAAACAACTGCTATACTACTTATCTCTAAATTGCATGAGCAGCGCCACCTTGTGGAAGACTGCCCTACATGTGGTGTTGACAATTAGGTGCCGGTGCCAAGCACCGGAAACCAATAAAGTGCCGGTGCTCAGCACCGGCTCAAATTAAGCACTGCCTCTGACAATTATACTTTGATTTAATGTAAAAAGCGCATCTCCAATTGCCTTTATAGTAGTGGTGTGCGTCTTCATTGGCTCGTGAGTTGAAAAAGTGCTTATCCACTAACTTGAAAATCACTTGCCTATGTTGCAGAATATGTTCTCTTCTGCGGTGATCAAGTGCTTCCGGTTCGACTAGGGCGATAGAACATTACGCTTCCGTTTTCCTGAGTGATAATAAAGTGCTTCACAATGAATTTGTGAGATATATCAAGATTGTTGTCGGTTCACTTGTACATCACAACAGTAATTCAGCATTACTTTTATTGGAGAAAATTCTTTGCAATTTGTGATTAGCCTCGTGAGGACAGGCACATCAACTGTATGGTGCAGTGGCCACTAGACAAAAGAATCACGCACACCAGTGACTGTGTTACGGGCTAAAGGCCACTTGCGGTCTTAGCCCCTTTATTATGTACCCTCTGGCCATGCCTGGCTAGAGGGTGTTACAGGCTGCGACTTCCGGGTCAGTCCAGCACCGCAGGGTGGTGCTCGGATCGGGAAAAAGCCTTTACAACAAGGTTTTTACCTCGTTGTGCCTTTACCACACATTTTTTAGCACGTATATTTTTAGAGTGAATATGCATTTACAATGCATTCCAATACCATGTATTTAAGGTATGTTGGGGGTCTCCCCCCACAAATACATTGTTTATAAATCTAAAAACAATGTGTGTTATTGGCATGTGTTGTAAATGCATATTCGAGGTAAAAACATGCGTGCCAAAAAATGCATGGCAAAGGCATGCGATTTTTTTACCTGCGTTGTACCGTCGTGCAACCACTTTAAGAAAAAAACAAAACCGCTTTTCCTTGCTGTTTGATGGAAAATGACACGTTACGACACGTAATAACACCACGCGTGTCATTACAACGTGCGTATTACTACGCATTGTCATTTACCACGACCTACCATTACATCGCATACTTTTACCACAAATACACCTTCACCACGAATGCCATTACAACGCAAAGGCATGCGTGTAAAGGTATACTCCTGGTAAAAGTATCTTAGGTAAGTTACACTACCATGCCCTAATTTAGTATCCCTGCACGACCCTCCCCGACCCCCAGTCCTGTCCCTACCCTAAAACACTAGTCTGCATGACCCCGAACCTACCCTAAACCCTACAACACTACTCCAACCCAACCCTCCCTGTCCCCAGTCCTATCCTTACACCAAAACCCTACCCTGCACGACCCCCCTGACCCTACCCTAAACCCTACAACACTACTTCTGCATGACCCTCCCCTGACCCCAGTCCTCTCCCTATCCTAAACCACTACCCTGTATGGGCCCCAACCCTACCCTAAACTCTACCACACTACCCCAGCCCGACCCTACCCTGACCCCCAGTCCTCTCTTACACTAAAACACTACCCTGCACAACCTCACTTCAAACCCTACAACACTACTCTTGCACGACCCTCCCCTGACCCCCAGTCCCCTCCCTACACTAAAACACTACCCTGCACGACTCCACAGCCCTACCCTAAACCCTAAAACACTACCCCTTGCATGACCCCGACCCCCAGTCCTCTCCCTACCCCAAAACACTACCCTGCATGACCCCCGACCCTACCCTAAAACAGTACCCTGTACTACACACCCCACCCGACCCCCTTTTACCCTGATAAAGTAACCCTCACCCCAGGCCCAATCCCCTTACCTCTCTCTCCTCGTGGTTCCTCTCTCTACTCCTGGTTCCTACTGCACGTCCGGTCTGAGGGGCAGTGCAAGTCGTTGCGAGGAAACGGAAGAACCTCTTTTTCGTCACAACGAGGTGGATCGCCTGTATTTTTTTACATCGCATGTGATTTTACCACACATGTCTTTATAACGAAAGTCATTGTAAAGGCATGTGTGGTAAAAGCACATGCGATGTAAAAAATGTGTAGTAATGACTACGCCTTGTTACAACGCTTGAGTGGTAATGCTTGCAATGTAATGGTATGGGGGGAAACAGCTGCGTTATACTGGTTGTTTCCGTTTTGACGTGCCAGTAATGGTGGCAGATATGCCTTCGTGAAGGAGAAGCGAGGTCTGCCAAGTTTAACCTTTTAAGACATAGGTCTTTCTATGGGTCCTTGGTGGGAAGCTCTCTACATTTGGGGCTTTGGGACCCTCCCGAATGACAGCATTGATGGAGGTTGATTGTACAGGGGTGGTAGTGAGAGGCTGTAGGCTTCGTTTTGGTAAATCAGGTTTTATTGTCACATACAGCTTTTTGCGGCGGAATATCAATCTTTCCCGGGCGAACTCTGAGGGATCCGTGGTGAGGCTGACTCGGTTGCATTCCGCCTGTCTTGGTACCCGCCCTCCTGGAAGTTCCTTGGAGCCCTCTCTCGACGTGGCCGGGTAGGAAAAACAAACAGAAGGACCGTTAAACTCACGTCCTCATACCATGTCAATCCCGAGGGGAACCGGGGAAGTGAGGGAGACCGCTGACTGGTGCTATATACGGCAGGCAATAGTGGAGGTTTCGCGGTGGGGAAAGCGTGAAGGGGAAAGGAGGTAGACAAGGGTGACGGGTTCAGGTATATTTATACTATGTACAGCTATGTACAACCGGAGGTAATGTAACAGCAGTATTTCCAGTTCTATGGCGATACTAAACTCCTCCTCCCCGCCCAACTTGAAAGCTTCTGCCGGACCTGCTTTAGCCACACTCCTCCCTCGGTAGTGTGACACGGCGAAGCGTGGATCCGTTTGCCTCCTGGCTCGTCTGCTTCTCCTCCTTGCTTGTACCGTCCTCCGTTCTCATCTTCTCCCGCACTCCTCACTCCGTCTCCTCGGGTGTCGTCACACGCAGACTGGTGTTCTTCCTGGTCTTTACCCACTGCCGCAAGGTCCACGTCACGCTGGGGTGGTTCTTTGTTTGTAGTACACGCCCACTTAAAGGCGCCGCTTGGAATTCTCTCCCTTTGCGGTAGTGGTTGCCATGGTTCCTGGTAGTCCTGAAGAGAAGGAGGGGAGTAATGAATAGGCTGGAGGAATAAAAACCATCGTAGTACTCTGGGGTTTTGTGACTTATTCCTCTGCATCCATTGCAGAGGGGCGTGGTCAGTATACAATACAAAGAAACGTCCCTCTAGGTAGTACTTTAGCTTGTCAATGGCGCATCGTATGGCCAAACATTCCTTCTCGATTGTTGGGTAGGTCCGCTCTCGAGGATGCAACTTTCGGCTAAGAAACAATATGGGATGTTTGGTACTGTCTTCCCCTTCTTGTGACACGACTGCCCCCAGGCCCGTGTTTGAGGCATCTGTGGCCAGCGTAAAGGGTCTATCAAAATCAGGAGGTATCAGGACCGGGCTGGTTCGTATAGCTCTTTTGAGGTATTCGAACGCCTCTTTTGCTTCGTTGGAGGGCTGAATCAGTTGGGAGGGTTTTACAGTTTTTTTAACAGGTTGGTCAGAGGACTGGCGACCGCTGCAAAGTTCTCGATAAATCTTCTGTAGTAGCTGATTAGCCCTAGGAACTCTCTTACGTCCCTTTGTGTTATCAGGAATGGGGTTTGTACAATGGCCTTCACTTTTTCCTCCTGGGGGGCTATCACGCCTTTACCTAGCAGAAATCCAAGATACTTAACCCTGGGATAAGCTGCTCGTGATTTTTTTGCGTTTATGTGTAGGCCTGCTTCCTGGAGGACCCCCAAAACTCGTTTTATGTGGTCTAGGTGTTGTTCCCACGTTTGGCTAAATATAACAATATCGTCCAGGTATACTGAACTATAGTCAGTATGTTTTTTTAGGACGTTGTTCATTAGTCTCTGAAACGTGGCCCCGGCCCAAAAGGGAGAACATTAAGTTCGTACAGCCCGTCCTTGGTAGCGAATGCTGTCTTTCGCATGTCCTCTTCTCTCAGGGGGACCTGCCAGTAACCCTTCGTCAGGTCTAGGGTGGTTATATACCTGGCTTCGCCTATCCTCTCCACTAGCTCATCTACCCGGGGTATGGGTTAGGCATCAAAGGCTGATATGGCATTCAGGGCCCTAAAGTCCATGCAGAACCTTGTTGATCTGTCTGGTTTTGGAATTAACACTATGGGCGAGGACCAGTTGCTGCGTGAGGGCCTGATCGCACCTAACCGGAGCATGTCTTGTACTTCCCTTCTAACCTCTGCTCTCCTTGCAGCAGGGATCCGATAGTGTCTCTGTTTTATTATTTTACCTTCTTCTGTTTCTATTCGGTGTTCAGTCAAGTGTGTCAACCCCGGGTGTGTCGGAGAACATTGAGAAAAAAGGGCACAGGGTGCTTAAAAGTTCCTCTTTCTACCTCTGGGTTAGGTCAGGGTTGATAGGCAACTGCTCTAGAGTGGACTGGTTCCCGCTCACTGGCAGGCCAAAGTTTGTAGACCGTGGAGGGGGCCCAATCCATTTTTTTAGCATGTTAATGTGAAACGTTTTTTGTCTCGTTGGGGATATTTTAACTCTGTAGGTCGTATTACCTATCTTTTCAGCTATAGGATACGGTCCTACCCACTCGCTCTTGAATTTCTGGGTTGAAGAGGGAAGTAACACTAATACCCAGTCTCCCTTTACCAGCTTCCGCCACTTCTTGCCCTTATCGTAATGGAACTTCTGTTTTCGTTGGCTTTGTTAAGATGCGAATAAGCCAGGTCCCTCAGTTTCCCTAGCTTGGACCTGAGTTGTTGGGTGTAGTCTAAGAGGGACCTTTGTTCCTCTGTCTCCTCTTGCTCCCATGCATCATTTGTTATCTCTAGCAGAGAGCGAGGTTGTCTGCCATAAAGCAGCTCGAAAGGGGAACAACCCATACTGCTCTGGACTTGTGCCCGAAGTACATAGAGGGCTAGTGGTAATACTTTGTCCCAGTCTTTCTTCTCCACAGTCAACATTTTCTTCAGAGTCGTTTTTAACGTACGATTATATCTCTCAACGAGACCGTCCGTTTGTGGATGGTAGGCTGACGTTTTTATTTGGTGTAGATCTAACATTCTACACACCTCTTTCATCATTCTAGACATGAAAGGAGTCCCCTGGTCAGTTTGGATCTCTTTGGGGAACCCCACCCTGGAGACCAATTCCAACATTTTGTCGGCCACGTTTTTCGTGGTAGGCGCCCTCAAGGCAAAGGCCTCGGGGAACCGTGTGTGATAGTCCACTACAACCAGTGCATATGTGTGTCCCCTCGAGGTACGAGGTAGAGGGCCTATAAGGTCCATTCCAACCCGTTCGAATGGTTTACCTACGAGGGGCAGGGATTGTAGAGGAACGGCCTGGGGTCTGGTCATATTATTCTTTTGGCATATCTCACAACTCTTACAGTATGGGCTCCAATTGGTACAACTCAAGCTGTTTACTACTGATGTCCGGAACCACAGTAGTAATGGACCAGAAACTGAAATCGCTAAGGGCCTTCTTTTAGCATTCGACTCTCTAAACATTAATGCAGCAGAGCAGTCCAAGACTTATACAAGTTCACGTTCGTTATTTATAATAAATGTCTCTGAATATGGTTTTGGATTCTATTGATTTGAACAAAAAGCCAATAGGTTTACCTTCATATAATTATGTGGTGACCCCCCTCGACAAAGCCAATAGGTTTCTCTTGTATATTGATGTGATCACCCTTTAACAAAGCCAATAGGCTTGCCTTCATATAATGATGCAGTGACTCCTCAACAAAACCAATATACTTGCCTTGTATATTGATGTGCTCAGCCACTGACAACGTTAATATGTCTGCCTGATATATTGATGTATTGACCCCTTAACAGAGCCAGTAGACCTGCATTATTTAAAATGGCACCCCTTTATATTGTGACAAATGCTCTCATTGGCTGGCCATGCACAGGCTTTGGCTGCCACCGATGTGGTTGGGTGCAGGATCGGTCCACACAAGCCAGTGACGTTATAATAAGGTATGGTAGTAAGATCATACTTTGAGTTAAAAAAAACTAAAATTTGACTGAAAAAAACGAAGGTTAAAGTGCTGTAATAGGGACTTTGGTTAATAATATATTACTTTACATTTAAAAACCTTAGAAATTCACTGAAAAAACAGAGGTTAAAGTGACATAGTTTGGTGAAAATGTCAGTTATATACCATTTTAAAGTAAAAAATACACTGAAATTCACTAGTTATAGCTTACTGGGCTAACTACATTTTACTCCCCCGCCATATCCTGCTTATGACCTTGAATATTACATCACTCATGACATGTTCAATTACATCATTGATGATATCACCGATGACATCATCCACTCATCTTCAGTTCAATTTACTCTACAAACCATTACAGCCTTGGCAATATGTAAAAAAATGTAATAAATTGTGCAGATTCATTTAAAGCATAAATTACATAAACATATGTGCTTATATAAAATAGTTACACTGTAGCCCGCTGCCTCTAGACACATTAGCCCCATTAGGTGGCCAAGCCCCTATTAAGCACATCCTTCACATTACGAGGTCTCCATCCTTTTCTGTAACATTATCAGCGTTGTATTAGTGACCACACCAGGCAAGATTACATTAGTGGCCACCATATGCAAGATTACTAGCAGTGATCACCTCAGTACATCAGGCAGGATTGCCAGCAGTATTGTAAAAAAAAAGGCTTTATCAATTTTGAATGCCTCAACTGGGGTATGACGTAGCAGCAATAGCTGCAATGCAGCCTGCCAAAAGCCACATTATTTATCACTCAAATATCAGCTTTAAATATGTTTTGAAAATTAAGTCATTTTTCTCAAAACATCAGCTAATAAGTTCTGAAAATGCACACATTTTCATCTCAAATACATACTCTTAATTTTGGTATACATGTATTAATTCAATTAAGTTAAAGCATCTAATTTAGTAAGCTGGGCTGCACACAGGAGAGCTACTCGCAGGTAGTAGGAGAGCTACCAGTAGCTCAAGAGCTACTCATTGGAGAACCCTGCTCTAGCTGCATTAGGTGCTAAAACTCCTACTTCACCCTGTGCAGAGCTCTTCAAGGGGAGGCCTCTACCTTCGGACACTGAAGGCCTAATAGGTGTACCAAGCCCCTACTACTCACAGCCTTCACAAAGAGACCACTCCCTCTGGAAATCCAAGTCATATTCGGTGGTGAGGCGCTGCCACGCACAGCTCTTTACGACACCCAAGTCCGATTAAGTCACCAAGCCCCTAATATGCAAAGCTATAGCTCTGTGCACAACTTTTCATGAAGAGCCCACTAGCTAGAGACTCAAACTTTTTTAGGTGGTGAAGCTCCTGCTTCATACAGCCTTTGTCTTATGGACAACACTTCACAGAGAGCCCACACCCACCACAAACACAAGCTCCACTAGGCCACAAAGCATGTTATAAATGCATCCACTCAATAGCAGTACAGAAGCTATAGCAAATTTGCTCTAGACGTAGCTCACTAAATACTTCTAAGTGTCAGACGCGTATAGCAAACCGTCACACATTGGATGATGTTCTCAGTAATTCCATCAATGCTGTCATTTGAGATGTCATTAATGATTCATTAATTATACCAGTGAATATGCAATTCATAAGGGAAACATTATGCGAGGTCATAAGCAGTGCCTGGTGGGGACACAAGTTATAATTAGTAAGTTCATCCCAGTAAACTGGTAATATTTTAGCTGGTATTTCCACCTAATTATAACATCTATCAATCTATCTATGTATATATATATATATATATATATATATATATATATATATATATATATATATATACATATACATATACTAGCAGCCCGCCCCGGCGTTGCCCGGGGGCAGAAGCGGGCTGGGGGCAGCATTTTCTGCTTTTGTTTAGTCCCGGCCGGGCCCCTGCCCGCACGGCCGCCCACCCCGACATTGCTTATACCGGCCACCGCCTGCCCGCCCCGACATTGCCTGTACCTGCCCCCGCCCGCCCGCCCCGAGTGTAGATTATAGATGTAGATTAGAATCACCTCTGAAACGTCAGGATTCACCCAACGAATCAGAATGCAGGCATTCACTCATATTTGCCGCAGACTGAGGTGGGCGAGGGTATATATATATATATATATATATATATATATATATATATATATATATATTCACTGAAAAAATCATAGGTTATAGACCATATATAGTTAGGAATTCGCATTTACAAAACCTTATTTTACTCACACAAAACCATTGAAATTCCATATATAGTTAGTTGCACTAACTATATAGCGCGCACCCGCAATCCACTGCTGATGATGTCACATATTACATCATTCATGACATGGTCAGTGACATCACTGATGACATCTCAAATGACATCACTGATGACATCTCAAATGACATCACTGATGACATCACTGATGACATCTCATTTGACATTACTGATCACATCACTGATGATATCATTCATGTGATAATACGATGAACCTCTTCAGACTCTAATATAACCTTAGATACAATCAGTGTAAACAGACACTCACAGACTGTCACTCATCCATGGAGTTACTCACACACCTAGTCAGTCATGCAAAGAATCAATCACACCTCCATTTCCTCAACTATACAGTTATACAAACTTTACTTATTCAAACATATACTAACACATATTTACTCTCTTATACAATCCCTGATACAAGTTCACAATGATCCATACAGCCACTCACACATTCACTGGCTCTTATGCACAGTTATTTATATATGTCAACTCTCACATGTACTGTGTTTTACATATGTACTTACTTTGACATGTAGCACTGATATATCCATTCACTCACCAATACACTCATGCACACAGTCAACCGCCCATACAGCTGTTTCCACATGCACTTTTGAAACCATACATCTAGTGAATCAACTGCTCACACATCTATGCACAGAGTCATACACCTCCCAGCCACCCACACACACACTCAGTCTCCCATACAAATACTTGGGCAACCAATCAATAACCCATATAGTTACTCATATAGCTACTTATCAACACATGCAACAGTTTACAGAACAACAGACATAATGATGCACAAATTAAGACAGTTTAGTCACTAACCCATGCACTCAGTGAGACACATTTAATCACTCACTCATACAGTCAGTCATGCACCTACTAAATCCTTCATCCAGACACTTATACATCCACTCATTCTTCAATATGTAAGACATATTTTAACTTTATAGAAACATACAGTCACTGGATGTTGTCATCAGTGATGTCATCAGTGATGTCATTTGAGATGTCATCAGTGATGTCATCAGTGATGTCACTGACCATGTCATGAATGATGTAATATGTGACATCATCAGCAGTGGATTGCGGGTGCGCGATATATAGTTAGTGCAACTAACTATATATGGAATTTCAATGGTTTTGTGTGAGTAAAATAAGGTTTTGTAAATGCGAATTCCTAACTATATATGGCAGGGGTCTTCAAAGTGTGGGGCGCGACCCCTAGGGGGGCCACGGAGTGATTGAAAGGGGGTCGCGCATTCCCGATCACATTTCTGCCCGGGCCCATCTGACTACAGGGATTCAGCCCCCCTCCTCCCCCGTAGTGTGTCTCAGCTCGAGCTGCAGTGAGCTCCGCTGGGCTGTGTCTGCAGTCTTATCTCCAGCACAGCCCGGCACCCCTGAGTTTCACAGGTCGTTAACGGCCATTTGCATATTTACATACCTTTTGAAAACTGGTCACTGAGGCTTAGTTTTTTTTATAGTTCCAGTACCCCCTGGGCCCCAACTCAGCCTTTCCCTTACATTTGGATTTTACATTTACTGCAATAGTGTGAGACTGTATTTCATGAAAAGAAATAATAAAAAGTAGAGCTGACAGAAGAAAAAAATACCAGACATATTTCAACACACTGTTTGCTACCTCTCACATTTTGTTTGCTTTATATACTTGCACAAGTGCCACCATTGCCTACGTAACATTTGTTCTTGTGTTTGAGTGTGCCATTTATTGCAGTATTATACCTCTACTTTTACTTTGTACGATTTTGTAACCTGCACACATCACTTTTTCCTCCTGTAATGTACCGTTTGCTACCTCTTGTATTTTGGTTGCTCGCTATTGTCACTTTTGCCTCATGTAACTTAACGTTTGCTTTTGTACTCAGTTCACTTGTAATTTTCTCCTCATGTAACATTACTGTTCCTATTGTGAAGCGCCCTGACACCTTCGGGTAAAGTCTGCGCTATATAAAAACGCATAAATAAATACATTTGTAATGTGACTTTTCGGTCTTTGTTCCCTTTATCAGTCATGGATCATTGAGGCAGCCCTAGAACACAATTACAAGTGCTTTCTATTTATATTTGCTGTTCCAAGTATGCACAGATGAGTGCTGAAATATACAGCTTTACGTGACTGCTTATTTTTGTACCGTCTGGGACATCAAAATACTGAGCAGGCAACCCTAATCATAGGACTGGAAGTATGTTGCAAGATCAGAATATTTATTTCCTCCACCCTCGATCCCTGTTTAATGTCATAATAGCAATAGTTTAACATATATCTTAAACCCTACCCGCAGTCAATAATATGTTGAGTTACTTCAAGTGTCTGGAAATGCACCCTGCATTCAGAGAACTCACTTCTCATTCTAGCACTTCACTTTCATGCTCACCCTGCATTCACAGCGATCACAATGCACTCACACTGATCACCATGCCCTCACATCATTCACCCTCTCACCCTGCACTTGCAGTGATCACTCTGCAATCACAATGCACTTGCGTTGTTCTCCCTGTACCTCAACCTGCAGTCCCGCTACTCATCTGCACTCATCCTGCACTCATGTGACACCTCATTCACCTGCCCCCTCACTGCTCAATTTGCAACTCGCACAAACAAGCCCATCATTAACCATGCATTCTTTCATCCCACTCTGCACTTATATCCACACTCAAATTCATATGGCCACCTCACTCACCCTGCAGTCACTCCTCTTTCCCTACTCTCATATTGTTGCATCGCTCACCGTGCACTCACATGGGCACTCTTCTCATCCACAGAGGGCAGGGTTTTAGGGACCCCAGCTGCTCCCGGACAGGGCCAGGTGAGCTTCTAATGTGGCAGCACGCATTCCTGCGGAGTGGAAGGCCCATCACAAAGGTTGACTAGACATCTTTCTGATGTTAATTGCTGTATTTTGGTTGTAAACTGGTACCGTTTTATTGTGAGAAAAAAAATGTCAAAATAATGAAGCAATTCTATCCCAAAATAACGTGGCATCACATAACATTTACATGTTCCTCTCACACAATTTAGTCAAGCCTTCCGTGTAATTTGGTCCTCACCTGCCTCGTAATTCCAGAATCCCTGCCTACAGGTTTAGAAGTGTTTGTCAGGAGGGGGTCCTTATGACTTAAAATGTTGACAGGGGGGGTCTCGGCACCCAAAAGTTTGAAGACCTCTGATATATGGTCTATAACCTATGGTTTTTTCAGTGAATTTTCAAGGTTTTGTAAATGCTAATTCCTAACTATATATGGTCTATAACCTATGGTTTTTTCAGTGAATTTTCAAGGTTTTGTAAATGCTAATTCCTAACTATATATGGTCTATAACCTATGGTTTTTCAGTGAATATATATATATACATACATATATAAACATATATCATCTGTATATCTATATAAATACAAACATAAATGCATGCATACATATACTTATATGCATACAGATGCATGTTATTTACATGAAAGTTGAAAAAACACTAATAAAAGCAAAGCTAAAAAGCCACCTCATTACAAAAATAATGGCTTTAACTTAAACGAGGGCGAGATCTATTGCATTTTCAATGCTTGTTTACTTTGGTTCCATCAAGAAGGCATTCAGATGTGTCACACATTTGCCATAAATTCTGAATGTTAGCACTCTAGTTGCACATTAGATCACTGTAGTAAAGCTACTGCTCACCAGGGCCGTCTGCTGCTGGTATTCAAAGTGCATGTATCAGTCTGCATGTCAGAATTTTTTTAATGAAATAGAAGAGGATTTGAGAAGTCACTCAAAATGATCCCTAATTTTTCTTTCTGAAGCACTAATCATACTTTCTATGGCAAAATTTACCCCCTCATGTTGTTCCTTTTTAAATTGAGTGTTTTCAGACTTACCACTTCATTCCAATCAAGATGGCTTCTGGTGTGCCATACTTTTGTCATAAGTAAGACTGTTAGCGCGCTAGTTGTTCTTTAGAACACTCTGGGACATTCTGTCATTGGGCTATACTTGGGGTACATCTGGGTGATATTTGGGCTACATTTAGGCTCTTTTGTCTCTGGTGGCCATCTTGGGAGACTGTATGTCAGAATTTTTTAATGAAATTGAAGAGGGTTTGAGAAGTCACTCAAGATGTGCCCTAATTTTTCTTTCTGCAGCACTAATCATAATTCATATGGCAAAATATACCCCCTCATTTTGTTCCTTTTTAAATTAAATGTTTTAAGAGTTACCACTTTATTCCAATCAAGATGGCTTCAGGTGTGCCATACCTTTGTAATAAGTAGAACTGTTAGCGCTCTAGTTGTTCTTTAGAACACTCTGGGACATTCTGTCATTGGGCTATACTTGGGCTACATCTGGGTGATATTTGGGCTACATTTGGGCTCTTTTGTCTCTGGTGGCCATTTTGGGAGACTGCATGTCAGAATCTTTTAATGAAATAGAAGAGGGTTTGAGAAGTCACTCAAGATGTGCCCTAATTTTTCTTTCTGCAGCACTAATAATACCTTCTATTGCATAATATACCCCCTCATTTTGTTCCTTTTTAAATTAAATGTTTTAAGAGTTACCACTTTATTCCCATCACGATGGCTCCAGGTGTGCTATACCTTTGTAATAAGTAGGACTGTTAGCGCTCTAGTTGTTCTTTAGAACACTCTGGGACATTCTGTCATTGGGCTATACTTGGGCTACATCTGGGTGATATTTGGGCTACATTTGGGCTCTTTTGTCTCTGGTGGCCATTTTGGGAGACTGCATGTCAGAATGTTTTAATGAAATAGAAAAGGATTTGAGAAGTCACTCAAAATGTGCCCTAATTTTTCATTCTGCAGCACTAATCATACTTTCTATGGCAAAATATACCCCCTCATGTTGTTTCTTTTTAAATTAAATGTTTTAAGAGTTACCACTTTATTCCAATCAAGATGGCTTCAGGTGTGCCATACCTTTGTAATAAGTAGAACTGTTAGCGCTCTAGTTGTTCTTTAGAACACTCTGGGACATTCTGTCATTGGGCTATACTTGGGCTACATCTGGGTGATATTTGGGCTACATTTGGGCTCTTTTGTCTCTGGTGGCCATTTTGGGAGACTGCATGTCAGAATTTTTTAATGAAATAGAAGAGGATTTGAAAAGTCACTCAAAATGTGCCCTAATTTTTCTTTCTGCAGCACTAATAATACATTCTATTGCATAATATACCCCCTCATTTTGTTCCTTTTTAAATTAAATGTTTTAAGAGTTACCACTTTATTCCCATCACGATGGCTCCAGGTGTGCTATACCTTTGTAATAAGTAGGACTGTTAGCTCTCTAGTTGTTCTTTAGAACACTCTGGGACATTCTGTCATTGGGCTATACGTGGGCTACATCTGGGTGATATTTGGGCTACATTTGGGCTCTTTTGTCTCTGGTGGCCATTTTGGGAGACTGCATATCAGAATGTTTAATGAAATAGAAAAGGATTTGGGAAGTCACTCAAAATGTGCCCTAATTTTTCATTCTGCAGCACTAATCATACTTTCTATGGCAAAATATACCCCCTCATGTTGTTTCTTTTTAAATTAAATGTTTTAAGAGTTACCACTTTATTCCAATCAAGATGGCTTCAGGTGTGCCATACCTTTGTAATAAGTAGGACTGTTAGCGCTCTAGTTGTTCTTTAGAACACTCTGGGGCATTCTGTCATTGGGCTATACTTGGGCTACATCTGGGTGATATTTGGGCTACATTTGGGCTCTTTTGTCTCTGGTGGCCATTTTGGGAGACTGCATGTCAGAATGTTTTAATGAAATAGAAAAGGATTTGAGAAGTCACTCAAAATGTGCCCTAATTTTTCATTCTGCAGCACTAATCATACTTTCTATGGCAAAATATACCCCCTCATGTTGTTTCTTTTTAAATTAAATGTTTTAAGAGTTACCACTTTATTTCAATCAAGATGGCTTCAGGTGTGCCATACCTTTGTAATAAGTAGGACTGTTAGCGCTCTAGTTTTTCTTTAGAACACTCTAGGAGGCTGCAGTAGAACACAAAGGAATCAACTGACAGTCTCTGTCCTTGTTGGATGTACATGTTTTACTGAGAATGTCAGACTTCATTTTCACATGACTGAGAAAGATAATGTGAATTTACAGAAAATATGCTTTCAGTTTAGCTTATAGATCCCCTTCCAAACCACTGTGGGAAAATCATGAGATATTAGTTTTCTTTCAAACAATATTCATGATATCACAGCAGAAGGTTTTTTCACATGGTAAAATCACCTTAGAACCCACCACAATTCCTAAAACGAGTATGGTACCATCAACAAATGATTTATAATGTAACTAAAGTCCTAAAACCCTCTATTAACTACAATGCTTTTTAATGAGGTGCTATCATGTATATTGGTCCCAAGATGGCTGCCAACACTTCTTGGATGAAGTGCTGACAGCCAATCAGATCAGATGTGTGGTTAGGCTCCGCCCAGATATATATCTTTTTTTGAACCTAAATTACTCAAAATCCACTGGAGCACATATATTGAGACCGAGCAAAGGCACATCGGGCTAACAGTCCCTACAATTTTGCCAAGTTTCGTGCAAATCCATTCAGCCGTTCGAGCTAAAAGTGAGGCCAACCGCCCTATGGAAATTAACATGGGAAAAACGCGTTTTGGGACCCCCCTTTTTTCTCGGCCCTCCCTTGATGAAACCCCCCCAAATTGTCAGGGGATGCTCAGAATCAAAATGTTCCATTATCCTGAAAATTTCAGCCAATTCCGTCCACAAACGCCAAAGTTATTAGACATAGAATTTTCAAAAATCCCATAGAGAAAAAATCCTAACTATATATACCTACTGGCGACCGCCAGTAGGTAATATATATATATATATATATATATATATATATATATATATATATATATATATATATATATATATATATATATATACATATATATATATATATACATATATATATATATATACATATATATATATGTATATATATATATATATGTATATATATATATATATGTATATATATATATATATAGCAGTTATGAAGATTTAAATAATTATCACACTCAAGAAGCTTCAAATCAGAAAAGATCATACATTTTGCTAACTTGCCAGACAGACATGATGGCCGCAAAGAAAAACCATTCCCCGATGGAGCTCATATTTGTGGGCATGTCTGTAGGTGAACATTTCTGCTCTGTCCCCACATACTTCTGACACCACTTTCAAGTTTAGACATTAACAACTCTAACTGAAACAAACAATGGTCTGTGTGCAAAAAGCTGTGCACAAGGTGCGGTCAGTACATCAAATATTGCTCAAAAACTTCACATATTGTGAATGAATTTTGTATTTTTATTTAAATATTGGGAGTGGGCACGGTCAAATGGGCATAAGAACAACCTCATTTTTTGTCGTACTTTGGTCCCATTTTCCCAACACATCCTGCGATAAAGACTCCCATCTTTAATTCAAGTCTCTATGAGCCCCAGTTTGGCTGGGCCCTGTGCCAGTCACTAGGGGCCCGATTCACAGAATGAACTTAAGACTCAATCCTAACTTACTACTATTTTGGTATTCACAGAATGCACTTACTACTTTTGGTATTCACAGAATGAATTTAAGACTCAATCATAAACTCACAGAACTTAGGATTTTGGGGTAGATGTATCAAGAAATCGTTTTGCACTTCTCTAATAGCGATTGGTAAGGAATCGCTATTAGAGAAGTGCAAAATGGTATGTATGTAGGAATTTGCTATATTTTAGCGATTCCTTAATATTCCTTAATTGCGATTAGCAAATTGCTAATCGCAATTAAGGAATAATTTTCCCATTCATTTCTATGGGCCAGGAGGCCCATAGGAATGAATGTGCAGTAATTCTCAAATTGCGAATTCGCAATTTGCTATTCGCAATTTGAGAATTATTTCAAGGGTGCAGGGGTGTCTTATGGACACCCTGCTGCACCCCTGAAACTTACATGTGTGTGCATATGGCACACATACATGCCATATGGGCATGTATGTGTGCCACATGCCACCTTCAAAATAGTGATATTTTGTTGTTTTAAAGGATTTCGCAAATTAACACGAACCTCAAGTTCGTGTTAATTTGCGAGTCCTTAACCTCAATTCGCTAAAAAAAAAAGCTTCATACATGGCATTTAAGGAATCGCACATTTGCGATTCCTTAAATGCTGATGCAAAATAAGGAATCGCAATTTATTGCGATTCCTTATTTTGCTAATCACACATACATCTCAAAAGATGCAAAATGTCCGTTTGCGATTCCTTAAGGCCGAAATTCGCAGAATTTCGGCCTTAAGGAATCGCAAAAGGCTTGATACATCTAGGCCTTAGTCTCAAGTTTGTCTTAAGTCTGTCTTAAGTCTGTCTTAAGTTTGTTTTAAGACAGACTTAAGGCAAAATCCTAACTTCTGTGAATACCAAAAGTAGTAAGTTCATTCTGTGAATGCCAAAAGTAGTAAGTGCATTCTGTGAATACCAAAATAGTAGTAAGTTTAGGATGGAGTCTTAAGTTCATTCTGTGAATCGGGCCCTAGGAATAGAATGCCTCCTCACAGCGTGTCATACCCTATGCTTCCTAAGTGACCATGCCACCATATTTTTTGTCTTACTAGTGTTAAAAATCCATCAGTCTGCCCATATGCGTGCCTTGTACAGCAGCATTTTTGCGATTAGTGCAGAATTGGAGAAGATCCAATGTAAGCTCAGAGCTCAAGGGAGCTGGATATCCTGTGTACAAAGATGTGGAACAGCATGCCCTTGGTTGTTGCTGAGTCTCTGCTTTCAAGATCTGAGAATGTTTGTAATAAACTCATTGGATTTCTCCCACACTCTGGTAATACAGCTTCACATGTAAAGGTCATCCTCACCCAGCACTGGAAAAATCTACTTCAATATAATGAGGGAAGATGTGTGAACATTTATTTATTTTTTCGTTATTTTTATTAATTTATTAAATTGAAGGCAGACATATAAATAAAAGTTCTGCACAACATAATGGACTCACAAGAGTCTATTCTCAATTCATAAATTAGTGTGCTACAAAGGAGAGAAAATATACACAGAATAGGGGGAAGGGAGGGAAAAGAAAGGATACTGTGCCTAGTATGCTTAGAAATCTATAACCCTCATTGTGAATTAGGCAGAATGGATCATGAATTGGGGGAACAGATTTGAATTATTGGTGGGTCTGCAGCCCTTTCCTGTTATAAAGTAAACTGGGATAAAAGTGAGTCTCTTCCGCTCTCTTCCGGCACCGCAAAAGCATCAATTGATGGATACCGCTTTTCAGTTGCGCTTTCTTCCCAGGGGCGTTGGTGCTCCACCCCGTTATCAAATTTAAGACCCATTTTGTAATATAATAGTAAATACATAATAAAGTCAGTCCGAGTTTCTCTTTGGCAGCCGTGCAGCGCGCCGTGACAGTGAGTGGCCGTTCGTTGTGGTAGCTGGCGGAGGCTACTCATGTGACTCTCCCTTGCCATACATGCTCCCCCTTGCGGTCCCAAACTCCCAAAGAAGCCGGGCCGACAACCTCACAGCCCTGAAGGCTGTGATGTCATCAGCTCTGCAAAGACCTAGCTTCAGGGCCCAGTCTCCACCCCCTGATGGCGTGGAGGCAAAGGTAGCCCCGGGCATTTTAAGTCCAAGCTCGGGACCGCTAACCCTCCATGTCAATCGGAGAGTGGAACCCTTTCCAACTCATTACAGAGCCTGGTGGAACCTACCCTGTGAAGAGTTGGGAAAGGGGTGTGGCTGTGTCAGGTGGGAAGCTGAGGATTCGCGTCTGCACAGACTCGACCCTTCCTGCACGTGTCCTACAGTCCGGAACATTCTGAAAGGAAGGAGGATCCGGTCGGAGTGCCAAGAGACTGCAATGCAGTAGTAGTTGGATTGATTGATTCATCGCGGTCCTGCCCAGGTAAGGCCCAGGCGGGCATTTTTTTAAGTTAACTAACTTGCTCTTGCTAACTATTTGCTGCAGAGCACTGTGCAGTGCACACACCAATACCAGTCTGCCTGCCAGTATTACACCCATTAACAAGTGGCGCCGCGGAGCAGGTATTCTTTGGTAATGGCTGCAGCAAGGACGCAAGGTTGCATATCATTTCCAGTGTGGACAATAGTAGATGGCGATGCCATATGTGTTCCTAACTTTACAGTGGTACTGGTATACCTTGCTTTTACTTTCACGTAGACCCAAATCCTGCATGATTATTGCCTTAACCTTCGTGTGAGCCCTTTGAGCCTGGTCTGATAGGTCACATTTCTTGCATGCAGTATCCGCTTTGAACGGACCCCTTTCTTTTCTGCCCGGTGCATATGCAGGACTCTGTAATCTCCCCACGAGACCTGTCAGTTTTATTTTGTTTGTTTGTTTGTAAGGCCCAAACCGTGCAAATTGCAGTCTGCGCCCGCCCTGTAAAGAGCCGTTCACTTCCTGCCAGTACTGCTTCCCGCAGCAGCGTGTTTATATGGACATGTGCATTACGTTGTATTATGCTACTTTGAACCTACATTTGCTACTCTGCATGCAATACGTTTGTGCTCTGCATTACTCTGTTCAATGTTGAATAGATTGCTTGTAAACTGAGCAGTGCTGAATACAGTATTCTCTCGGCGAGGTGTATAATGTTGGGTAATATTTGCAAATGTATATTGTCCTTTAAAAAGCACCTGCTACCGCGTTCCTGGCCTCCAGCAATTATCGAACATCAATTGAAATGTCAAAAAAAACTCAGGGGATTAATGTCTTCCTGGAAAGAGATGGATGTTTGTCTAGTGGAAGTTTTGACTCATCCAAGGGTAGCGCAGTGGGTTTAAATGACTGCCGCTAAGAATGTGTACCATGCAGATAAAGTTCATGTAATGAAAATAGGTCAGTGGGTTACTGCTTCTGTAAGAGAGCTTTTTATGTTACTTGTCGTTTGTAAGTCTGAATCGTAATATAGAACATTGTGCTATTAACTGCCATCAAACAGCTGTGTGTATACTGCAAGCATTATGTTAGAGCAATATGGTGTTTTTGCCCAGTCTTTCATTATCCTAATCTTGCCAAAAGGGTTCAGTTGGGTAGAAAACAATTCTTGTTATTAAAGAAAACCCCTAACAATGGTGTTACATTTTAAATTCAGAATTTGTGCTTTTCCAGAATATGGACTCTTAAACTGTATTGCCTACCAGTATCACTAACATGTCAAGGAACTGATGATAGTTTGAGGGGAGGCAGTAGCCTGTTTCTGGTTAGCACAGTAGCTTTCGAAAGTCTTGAAAATGCATCATTTCCCCACTCATTTTTCAAAATGTTCCCCCTAACCCTCCTTAGGTCGTTTGGACTCGCCGCGGTGTGCCCTACCACACATTTTTAGGCCCAACCACTTTCAAATGTCACCAGCCGCCACTGCCCCATTTGCTGGAAATCGTTGCAACTAAAGTATCTGGGAATTCTGGTTAATAGCGGTTTGGAAGGGATGGTCTCAGACAATCTTTCACCCCTTATTGCGCAAATGTAAACTGATTTTGCTAAATTATCTCTTTTAGGTTTTTCCATGTGGGGAAGAATACAGGCCATAAGGATGGTTACCTTTTCTCGCTTCACTTATGTTCTTGGAATGTTTTCAATTGTAGTTTCTCTTTACACACTACGTCGTGTGAACATTTATTAAAGTGAATCTGCATATCTAATCACCTATAAACGCTTGTGATTGTTGTCACGTCTGCATATTAAAAAAATATAACATTCAAAAAATATTTCTTTTGCGGAGGTTGTGGCAGTCCGCAGGTCAATTTTCTTTTTTATTAGAGAAAATGTGTTGCCAAAGAGAAATTCAATTTACGAGGATGAATTGATGTTAGTGAGTTTTAAAGGCTGTACAATGGGGGCAGTTTCGGTTTCCTTTCTTCTGGGCACAGATAGGTGCACCAAATTACCCTCCACAAATTAAGGTTGCAGGGCGGGTGGTGTTTAGTAGTCTGTTGACATAGACCATGATTAGTGTTTCACTTAAGCAACTCTTTTTCAGCATTTAAACCCACAGGACATTTTACCAATCAATTACTTACTTGAGATAGGTGGCATTTCTATGTATTTGCTCAACTGAAGTGGGTTGAATGAGTTGATTTGCACAGTTTAGCAAATTAATTAAAGTCTGTGCTAAGACATTAGTGTTTAGAGACATGTAGACTCATCACAATAGGTGAACGAAAGAAAAAGTAACACCAAAGCACTGTTGTGTTTCTGTTCTCAGTGTGCTTGCTTCACACTTGGGTTACCAAAGAATGATTTGAGATTTTGTAACTAGGGGTGGGAAAAGTTCCATTGCTATGAAGCGCCCACCCATCCCAGATCTTTATGCGCAGCATTTTGCCTTTCTGCGCGATCATGAGATAATGAAATATTTTGGCCAATAGGAGTGGGCAAAATGACATTGTGAACTGGAATCTGGAACACGCCTTTCTCCAATTCTCTCCCTGGTTTGGCTGGTGGAAGCAAGATATCTTAGTGGAACTCCTTATTTTCCATACCTATTGTTCTTTTGTATGCGATAGGACATTTCATCCAGCCCTATTAGTAACTATGTTTTATCAAGGAAACAAATCGCGTCAACATGCAACCAATAAATAATGCTTCCCTTTAGTACAGGTACTACTCAGTAGATAGACTGTTCTTTCTGAAAGTCTAGACCCTAGTGGGGTGATATCTGAAAGCCATATTTGCATACAGGGTGGGAAATGTTATGTTCTCAGAAAATAGTGGAATGTCATGAACAAGGAAGTAAAATATGTTTGGGGTTGACATGGAACTCAGAAAGAGTTAATGGATGAAACCACGGATAGCTTTGAAGAATAATCATCTATGTGTGAAATATATCAACAAACATTGGCAAAGCCAATTGGTCTTTTCTATGCACCAGCTATTGGCTTTGGCTATGTGTTTTAGCCATGTTGTACCCCCCAAGTATGGCTGGTGTTCAGCATGACTAAAAGTTTATGCCATTGAGGAGTGTGGCGAAAGGAGTGGTCTAGAGTGGAGTGGTCTAGAGTGGAGTTGTATAGACTGAAGTGGCAAAGAGTGGAGTGGCTTGGAATGTTGTAGAGTGGCATAAAGTGTTGTAGAGTGGAGTGTCATAGAGTGGAGAGTTGTAGAGTGGAGTGCTGTAGAGTCAAGTGTCATGGATAAGAGTGAAGTGTCATGGATTAGAGTACAATGTCATGAACTAGAGTAGAGTGGAATTTTGTGGTGTAGAGGGGAGTGATGTAGAGTGCCGTAGAGTAGAGAGATGTAGAGTGGAGCGGCCTAGAGTGGCGAGGTGTAGAGTGGAGGGGCACAGCATGGAGGGGTGTAGAGTGGAGGGGCGCCGAATAGAGTCGATGGGCATAGAGTGTCATGGAGTAAAGTGGAATAGAGTGTCTAGGAGGGGTGTAGAGTGGCTTAGTATGGAATGGAGTAAAGTGCCTTAAAGCAGCATTTAGTGGAGTAGAGCGGAGTGGTTGTGGTGTAGAGTGAGCAAAGAGTGGAAGGTTGTAGAGTGTTCGGGAGGATTGTAGAATGTCACAGAGGGTCGTGGAGTGGCACAGAATGAGGTAGAGTGGAGCAGAATGTCATAGAGTAAGTGGAGTAGAGTGCTGTGGAGTGGAGTAGACTGTTGAGTAGTAGAGGGGAGGGGCCATAGAGTGGAGTGGAGTGTCGTGGAGTGGAGTGGAGTGGAGTGGTGTTGAATGGCATAGAGTGGTGTAAAGTGTCATAGAGTGTAGTGACATAGAGTGGCATAGCACAGAGTGGTATAAAGTGTCACAGAGTGGAGAAAATTGTCACAGAGTAGAGTATAGTGGAGTGCCATGGAGTACTGCAGAGGGGAGTAGAGCGGAGTAAAGTGTCATAGAGTTGAGTGGCGTAGCATGGAGTGGCATAGAGTGGAGTAAAATGGCATAGAGTGTTGTGTATTGAAGTGGCTTAGTGTGGCATAGAGTGTCCTAGTGTATCATAGAGTGTCAGAGAGTAGTCTGTCATAGAGTGTTGCGGAGGGGCGTAAAGTGGAGGGGCATAAAGTGGAGGGGCACAAAGTGGAGAGGCACACAGTATAGTAGAGTGTTGTGTCGTAGAGTGGAGAGACGTAGAGTGTCACAGAGGGGAATAAAGTTTCGTAGCGTGGAGTCCAGTGGAGTATCATAGAGTGAAGTGGTTTAGCATAGAATGGAGTGAAGTGTTGGAGAGTGAAGTGGCCTAGACTGACAGAGTTTAGTGGAGTGGCGTAGTGGTCATGGGAGTAGTGTGTCCTAGTGTGTCGTGCAGTGTTGTAGAATGGACTGGCGCAGAGTGGAGTAGAGTACATGTATGATAGTGCACTGCCATTACAGACAATACACTTTCAATTGAAATGGGCATTACATTTGCACAGACAGACATTTTATTGATAAAACTATAAAGTGCACGAACAACAATGTGTAGAAATGGCATCACCAAGTGCATTGATTTGTTTTGTTCGCAATAAAGTATTTGTTTCCTTTACAATTTAGAACTACAAAAAATGTGCTTTCCTAATTCTGATATATTCTGAAATATTTGCACAGTTAATTTACAGGCGTTTACATTTTGTTGAGTGTTAGAAAAAAATAACATCCTACAGCCTTTTTCATCTCACATGGGTAACCAGCAAGATTGTCACATAAATCCTCTCAATTTGAAGTCAGAAAAAGTAAAGCAAACACCTAGCTCCCTCAGAAGACAGAGCCGGACATTTGACCTCTGTCTTTGAATGCACAGCAAACGTAACAGGATAAGAACAACAGGGCTCATTTAGAAGTCTTGTGCGCTGCTGGTGCGTCACTTTAAAGATGGTAAAAAGTCACGTACCGGTGGTGCAAGGCGCTTGTAAATAAGCCCCCTACATTTAACGGCCTGTTAACAGAAAGAAGGTTAGTGAAAGAATACAGTAAACAGAGTAGGCTCCATGATATTGACTAACTCAAGTTGACATTTGACCTCTGTCTTTGAACGCACAGCAATTGTGACATAGTGACCACATGTAGAGGGACACATTCCACCAACCCTTACATTTAAGAGAACAGTACTCTGTATGTTGGAGTTTTGAGCCAAAAGTGCACATTTAAAACATAAATACCAGCCCCAGAATGCAAACTGCAGGTGGCAAAAACCATGCACTTCCTGAAGGTGTCACACGTGATAAGAAGCCATTGGGAGCTATCGTTTCCACAATCTAGCTACAACCTGGGTAGGTCTGCCAAGGAATGCAAACAAAAATAATGTTGAGTAGTACCTTGCAATTCTCAAAACAAATCAACAGATTAACAGATAGAGAGCGGCATGCTATTCATTTGTAGTGGGAACAGGTCAAAGAATTGGAGATTCCTGGGTCGAGGCCTTCTTTAGTTGCCATGACGATTTCACCATGGTGGTTAGTGGTGTGCGGTCTGCGGTGGGATGGTTTCAGGTATGGAGGAGTTTCTCCAGGATGAGTCAGCTCAGGGACGTGAGGGATTATTTTAAGAAGCATAGGTGCTGCGTGGAGGGGGTGGAGGTGTCTGCGCTGGTTAAGATGGTAGTTTTGTGCGAGTTCCTAGTATGCAGTGTTGTATGGTAGTAAATGCAATCTGCTGGCCAGAGTGTCCTGGAGTAGAGGTGGGGTGATTACTTTGTCGACCTGGTTCAGTTTGTGGTTGTGGTGAGTGCAGTCTCTGATGGTGGGTTGGTGCAGGTGAATGGAAGGATGAGCAGTGAAACTGGTTCTAGCGTGACGGAGTGCACGTTGTGCACGAACAGCGGGGCATATTACCAAGCTGAAGTATCGCCGCTTTCTCGGCACAATTTGCCGAGAAAGCGGCGATACTTCCAGCGCCCTATTAACAAGGGCATTGCAACGCCTGCCTCAAGCCCACTTTGCATGTCAGCGAGAAACATCGCTAATGACATGCAAAGTGGGCGTGCCCAAGTCCAACCCCATGTAAATTGTGGTTGAAGGTGGTAACACCCTATTACCAAGGCAGGCGTTGGGAGGAAAAGACCTGCGATAAACTCGTTTATCGCAGGTCTCCCAACGCCTGCTCTGACCAGGCGTTAGGCATTGATAACATGGGGGTGTAGATCATAAAGCTGAATCCACCCCCCCCCCATATTATCAAGGCACACATTAGCGCGTGAAAACAATGCTTGTTTTCACGCGCTAATGTTCACTATCGCCGGCTATCGCAGGATTTACTATCGCCTACATGTTGCGTGTTGATAATAATGCGCTAACACAGCGAAAAAATCCGGCAATAGTGAAATGTGCGATGTGCGTTTTTTAACGCACATCTTGTTAATATGCCCCATATTGTTCAGAGTGGGATATATGTCTGGATGGCTTTTGACCGCCTGTCTCATCAACGAGACTTTAACTTTTAGATATTTGGGTTGTCGATCAAAACTCCCTGGGCCTCATTTTTTTTTTTTTTTTTTACATAGAGCAGCACCTCAGGCCTTCCTGCTGCCCTACGGCAAAAGAGAAGGACAGGAAATCGCCAATCATTCTTGTCCTTTTCCCAGCGCCGTCGCACAATGGGCTGCTGTGCGCCAACGCAGGCACTTTTGCACCCTGGTGCAGGGGTGCCTGCATTGCGAGGGTGATTATTTTTGTGCAGGAATGCACAAAAAAAATCACGAGTTTTTTTCCTCTTTCTATGAGGGCTGTTCTGCAGGACCCATGGAAAGAGGAAAAACTAGGAGAAATATAAAGATGTTTCTCATAAATTTGGGACAGTGTCAAGAAGCCATGGATGTTGCTGAGAACGCCCCCAGCAACACCCATGGAACTCCTCATTCACACAGTTTTCTGCATGAATGGAGCACATATTTATAAGGCCATGAAAAGCAGTGCAATCTGGCTTTACGTGGTCTTATAAATATGCCAGTGGCACATTGCACTACAGGAACGTAAAAAAGTGACGTTCCGAAAGCGCAACAGTGCCAGAAGGGCCCTCTGTTCCCATGTACCTATACTACACAATTACATTTTTCACTTTAACTTGCAAGGTGGGCCATAGATTTCTACCCATTCTTACAAATATTTCAACATTTTTAAGCAGAAAGTTGGGACAGCCAGTAATAACAAGCATATTGGTTATTAAATGAACATGTGGCCTCCCTGCTGGGATAGGAGCCAGAATCATAAAGTAATTTCACAGTGGTTGCTTTGGGGAGTGTGGATGTGAGCTGTCAGCTCCAGGAGGAGAGCAGCACTGGAGGAGGATTGAATGCTGAGCTAGCCGCTTGTACTGCTTAGTTCAATGTTTGCTTGTATAAAGATGTTCTTGTTTGCCATGTCAGAAATATGACCCAGAGGGATTAGGTGCCAATTTTTTTCACTTGTTAGAGATATTAATTATTATAACTGTATGAAATTGGGTTAGTAGTTGGCAGGATAAGAGTCCTGCACAAGTAATAGGCCCATCATTATCTCCTTTCTGGGAACCAAGAACCCAATTGTAGCGCTTGACTCTCTCAGTGTAGCGAAGTACAGCAGTCCAATGGAGGCGGTGTGAGCTAGCACTCTCCATTTACTGACACGCAAAAACAATAGTCAGTAAATCATTGTCCAGCCTGTACTTTTTCTTTGAAAAAAGAAACGTACATTTATTACACAGATTACTAAACATGATGCATTTATTTACCAATAAACCAGGTAAATGGAAATACCTTTGATAACACCTTTTTCTTTTCCGAGTTTTAGATATCGCGAACTTGACTGGAAGGTATCAGAGCACTTTACATAAGCACCAGTTGCGTTACAGACAGACACATTTATTTTTGTTGGGCACGGGGAGATTAAGTGTTTTGCCCAGAATCACAGGATGTTGAGCACCCCTGCCGAGACTCAAACATGGTTCCCCAGCTTCGAGGTCGACCAGTCTAGCCATAAGGCCACATCCTCTCTCCAATGTTACACCCTTGAAAGTGAGTGTGTGAGTGAGTGCATCAGTGTCTCAGTGGGTGTGTGAGTGGGTGTTTGAGTGTCTGAGTGGGTCTGTGAGTGGGTGCATGAGTGTCTCAGTGGGTGCATGAGTGTCTCAGTAAGTGTCTGACTGGGTCTGTCAGTGCGTGTGGGAGTGTCTGAGTGAGTTTGTGAGTGTCTCCATGAGTGTGTCAGTCAGTCTGTGAGTGATTGCATGAGTGTCTGAGTGGGTTTGGGAGTCTGAGTGGGTCTTGGAGGCAGTGAATGAGTCTCTGAGTAGGTCTGTGAGTGGGTGAAAGCATGAGTGATTCTGTAAGTGGGTGGATGAGTGTCTGACTAGGTCTATGAGAGTGTCTGAGATGTTCTGTGAGTGGGTGCATGAGTGCCTGAGTAGGTTCTGGTTGTTTTCTGCCTTTTTTTGCTCACTTCTGATCTTTATTTTGACTCTTTATGCCCATTGCTGACCCTTATTTTACCTCTTTCTACTCATTTCTGACCTCTATTTTGCCTCTTTCTACTCATTTCTAACCTCTATTTTGCCTCTTTCCGCCATTTCTGCCCTTTATTGTGCCTCTTCTTGCTCGTTTCTGATCTCTGTTTTGTCTCTTTCTGCTCGTTGCTGGCCTTTATTTTGCCTCTTTTTGCTAATTTCTGATCTCTATTTTTCCTCTTTCTGCTCGTTTTTTACCTTTATTTTGCCTCTTTCTGGTCATTGCTGACTTCTGTTTTGCCTGTGTCTGCTCATTTCTGACCTTTATGTTGCCTGTTTCTGAACTCTATTTTGCCTCTTTCTGCTTGTTGCTAGCCTTTATTTAGCCTCTTTCTGCTCATTTCTGACCATTAATTTGTCTATTTCAGCTCGTTGCTGATCTCTATTTTGTTTCTTGCTGCTCATTTTGGACCTCTAGTTTGCCTCTTTCTGCTTTGTTTCTGACATTTATTCTGCCTCTTTATGTATGCCTGCTTTTCACCTTTACTTTGTCTCTTTCTGCTTGTTTCTCACTTTATTCTGCCTCTGCCTGCTTGTTTCTCACCCTTATCTTGCCTCTTCCTGCTTCTTGTTGACCTTTATTCTGCATCTTTCTGCCATGTCTGACCTTTATTCTGTTTTTCTGCTTGTTTCTGATCTTTATTTTACCTCTTTCTGCTCTTTTACCCCCGGGACCATGGGGGAGCCTCAAGACCCCTGCTGTCCAAGATGACTCCCCGCCTCTTGTGGGAGTTCGCATTGCTCTTGCACAAAGAGAGCTGCTGGAAATGCAACTCCCTACATGCAAGAGCAATCTGTTTCATCTCTTTCCCTGCTCGCATGTTTGAGGCAGGGAAAGAGATAAAAAGTCCGCTTCTGCTGGCGGTAGCTCTTTGACAGTTCCCGCCCACTGGAACTGGAGTGTTTGCTTTGGCTTGGCGGGTGCTGTCAAAGCTACCACCAAGCAAAAGCATACACCTACGTCCCAGGAGTGGGTACCACGGGACATAGCAGGAGCCAGCCCTGGCTGCAAAATAAATTGTCCTGATGAAGCAAATTGGCTGCAAAATAAATTGTCCTGATGAAGAAAATTGGCTGCAAAATAAATTGTCCTGATGAAGAAAATTGGCTGCAAAATAAATTGTCCTGATGAAGACACCACGACGTGTCGAAACGCGTTGAAAGACTTCAGCCGTAGCAATAATATATAGGACAATAATACTGTCCTTTGAGTGTTTTTAACCTATATGTTTTATTCTTAAAAAAATATCTGTTTTATTGCATCAATTTATCATGTATACAAGATATAAATGTAAAATCATCTTCTTTTTTAATTAAAACAAACCTTTTTGATATCAATATTATTGTTGTGTTATAGTTTATGCTTAATTCAGAACAGAATTCTTCTGCACATAGCTAGTGTTGTTTCTTTGAAAGTTAGCCTGGGTTGATACCTTCGCATTGGAGCGGTCCCCAGCACCATGAATGGCTCCAGGATGGGATCCACTCAGCCCCCGAGACCGGCCCATGAAAAGTCAAGGAGGCGGGCCTCAATACCCATCTCCTGGAGCCTTCAAAGCCCAGAAGGGGGGTTGCGTGGCCCTGTCCCTCTTTTAAAAGCTATGGGCCCCTGGGAGGTGGTGGTCCCCGTCCGTGAGCCCCACAAAGCTTTCAAATAAACCCAGGGGAGGTGATGTTCCTCAGGCCCCAGGGAGGCCGAGAGGCTCATCCATTACACTCAATTTAGCCCCAGGGAGGTGGTAGTCCCCAGGGCCCAGAGATGCCAGTGTGGCTGCCTGTCTATTTTTCATTACTGTAGCCACCGGTCCTCTATTTTTTTATAAAATCACCATACGCCCCTGGGACCTGGTCCACCCAGAGGTACTTTGCAAAACAAAGAGCGGGAACCCACGCTTTTTTGGCTGTAAATTTGTGAATTTCACAAATTCTCGGCAACATGCTTTTTAAAAAAAATGCTTCTTTTGCCCTGCCAGGATCCCTCTGAGACCCCAGGAGTAAAGCTATGGGGTTTGGGTATTCGCACCCTGCCCCTTTTTCTTATTTTTGTGTTTTTTCCAGAGACGTGACTGAAGCTGAGCCCCAAGATGGCTGCTAACATTTCCTGGTTGAAGTGCTGACAGCCAATAAGAGCTCTGCATTTCCCTGCACACATTTTTTATAATTCACAAATTAGTCACGTTCACAGAAAAATACATTTGGATCTTCTTAAATTTCTCAATAAATAATGAATGGATATACACCAAATAACAAAAAGCACAATCCGCTGACAACAAGCTAGCCTTTTGCCATATTTAGTGTAATTCCGTCCAGCGGTCGGGCTGCAGTCGTGCCTAAAATTCCTTTGGGAATTAACACCCCCTTTTCTCTGCCCCTGCTTGACAGATCACCCGAACGTTTCCATTCACAACAAGACTCCCTATGACACTTTTGTGGGACATGTTTGTGAAGATTCGTCAAACGATGCCAAAGATATAGGCAAGACAAAAATGCTTTTTCTATAGAAACTTGGTACTAACCATAACTACCTACTGGTGACCACCAGTAGGATATATATATTCCATCAAACAAGATGCCATTTTGCCAGGTGGGCCTAATCGCTTGCGGAGCACTGCTTTTGACGCTATCACAAGTACCAATTAAATACTAAACAAACTTCCTCCATTAAGGTAAGAAAGACAGCACTGGAAAAGTCCACGTTTATTCCATCAGGTCCCTCCGGACAGAATTACGTGTCACTCCTGTTGTTTTCCTGATGTCTGGCTCCCTCTGTGCTGGGGATTTCTACAGTGGCTCGGAGCTGGGCACAGAAGAGGCACACAGTGGAGGCTCCTCGGCTAAGGTGGAGGAGCATTGTCTCTACTCCTTTTAAGCAGTGTGACTAAAATAAAAATAAAATAATGATAACAATGTTATTATCATTTTATATGTTCGAGCTGCTTTGGGAGTGGGCGTGGTTGCTCTGCTCTAAGGGGAAGAGTGGGGGGCACACTGAAGTGCACATGATGCTTTGGATGGACCTGGGCCGGCCAAACAGTGATGCGCACTTTCCATGTTTTCCATCCAGGCTGCATTACAGCCTGGGCGGAGAACATGCCAGGCCAGAGTCCACATCTGAGTGCTGAACAATGGTGCTCAGACCAATCACAATACTGCATTGTAGCATTGTGATTGGTTAGGGGAGCTTGGGTGCTTACAATCACAATGCTGCACTGCAGAGTTGTGATTAGTAAGGGGAGCATGGGTGTGCTTTCTGGCTCCTGTTCCGACGCAGAGGAGAGGCGGAGCAGAGTCACGGGACGCAGGTAAGTGGTGATTTTTTTTTTACATTCCCCTTCCTCCTTCCCTGACCCCACCTCCCACCCCCGATCCATGCTGGCTGCTGCTGGAGACACATGCAGAGCAGTGGGGACTTGAATCTGCAATATTGTTTGGTTAATTAGAAGACTCCAGATTTAAGGTATCGACAAGTATTTACTGCCTGTTTTGCGGATGTAATATATTTGACTGTGATTCTGAATGGAGAGGCTCCTTAACAAAGGACATTATTCTTCCCTCAGCTACGGATACATTTTCGGTCAGTGTTGGACTTGGCCCTTTCTGCAATGTCATCCCTGAACTTTTTTGCTTTCCTCCTGTATTTTTTCTGACCTGTTGTTGGTGGTTTTATGACTCTGGGCAGTTTACCACTGCTGATCAGTGCTAAAGTGCAAATGCTCTCTTTTGTAAATTGTGTTATGGATTAGTGATTCCATGTTTGGTTATTGGATTTACTTGTCAGACCCTAGAACTGTGCACCATGTGGGCCCAGGGCCTGTAAATCAAATGCTGCTGGTGGGCATGCAACACTGATTGTGCCACCCACAGAAGCAGCCTGTAAAATGTGACTCAGGCCTTCCATTGCAAAGCCTGTGTGCAGTCTGGGACTGCCATGTCGACTAGGCAAGTGCACACACTTGCCAGTCCCTTAACCTTACCTTTTCTACATGTTAGTCACCCCTATGGGCAGGGTGCATTGTATGTGAAAGGTAGGACATGCCCTGGTGTGTGTGTGGCATGTCCTGCTAGTGAATTACGGCCAATTTCAAGGCTACCTGTTCCCATGGGCCAGAATGGTCAGTTTCATTATAACATCTTATAATCCTAGCGGACCCAGGGAACAAGGTAGTAAAACGAGTTTAGTATGCCCGAACTCATAATGTTAAAATACATCTGTGTTTGAAAATACCACTTTTAGAAAGTAGGTATTTTCTTGCCTAACCATCCAGGATGCCTCTGCTAGGTGTGTGTATTCCATGTCTGGTTTATGAGTGACAGGGGGCTGGAGAGGGCCTTGGCACCAGCCCCCTGTAAGCCTGATGGGTCAGGTCTGGGCTGAATAGAACCTGCATTGAATAGAGAGTAGGGGGAGATTTCCCTCAGCCACCTGGGCCAGGTCTGCTTTCAACAATGTTGTTTCCACCTCCTGCCAGAAAGCTGCACCAACGAGGACAGAACTGGTTTTAGCTGGGAACAGACACTCTCTGCCTTCAGAGGCAAAGGATTTGTGTGTATTAAAAGGGGGACCCAAAACCCAGAACTTCAAATCACTTATGGAAATCAAGAGGAACCTTTGCCAAGGAGAAGAAACCGGAGAAGCTGGAGGAGGATTACTGCCCATGTGCTGTTTGCTGTTTGGGGTTGGCCTGCAGTGGTTACTTGTTGCCAAGGAAAGGAGAAAAAGACTTTGGTGTTTGCTTTGCCATCTTGAGGAAGATATCCAAGGGCTTGAACTGAGCTTGCCTCCTGTCTGAAGTCTCAGGGACTTATCCACCAGCTCCCCCTGAATTCCCTTGCTGGGAATTCTAACCTACAGAGAGGTGCCTGCAGCTGTTTAGGACCTCAAGAGATTGTTTGTCGTGGGGAGCTGGAAGCACGACACAACGACGAAGAAGCGTGTCGCATCCGCACCGGACCCAACGTATCGCCGAGCCATGGGACGAAGCGTGCTGCATCTACACTGGGTCCCGACACTCACCCAGAACATCGTCGCAGGGCCTTCTGTGCGGCTGCAAAAGTACACATATCGGACCGGACGCATAGCCTCCTCTCCGGTACGGAACAGACGCATTACCTCCCCTGTGCTGAAGTAAGTTACTGAGGCATCACCTCCCCCGAAACAAGGAACTGACGCATCACCTTCCCTGCGACCCTTTTGTTTGTTTTGCGTGACGCACCTAAGGTACTTTGTTGGAAAAGGTGTCCCATTTACAATTCGCATTGAATTGAACTATTTCTTCTATTGAAGAAGCTATTTTAGTACTGTATTGTGGATTTTTGTCGTTTGGTCTTGTTTAGATAAAGAATACTTATTCTTCTAAACTTGTGTGGCGTCCAGTTGTAGTGTTTCACTGTGATGCTGTATGTGTTCACAAATGCTTTACACACTGCCTCTGAGATAAGCCTGTCTGCTCGTGCCAATCTACCAAGGGGGTGAGCAGGGGTTATTTTAGGAGTGTATCCCCCCTTCCCTGACTAGAAGCAAGGGTTCCTATTTGGACAAAGGGACAAGCCATTGCCAACTAGAGATCCCCATTTCTAACAGTTAGGGAGACATGAAATGAAGGACTAAAACAACGAATAGTGCCAAGGTGTTATTCTAGTGAAAGCTTTAATGTGGAGATAAAGATGATAATTCCACTATTATTTGACTGCAGAACATTATGGGGCTGCGGAAATACATTTGGAAATCGGAGACATTACAATCTGTGATTATGGGGTGGCACACAATGTCGGTAAATAGCAGTTATGCGAATTTGACCATATCAATGATTTTGCAGTTCTTGTGAACACGAAGAATGCATTATCTCGAGTCAGTTATTTATTTTAATGTGATTGCAGGCAGCCTAATTGGGCGTTATTCAGTCATTTCTTAACGAGGTATGCATACATTAATGAATTCAAGTAATTATGTGTGGATAACTTTAACTTCATTAGGTGGTTCAGTGTTTTAGTAGGCCTAATTAGGCTCTCATCCATCTAATATATATGTTTTGATATTGTAATAGAGTTTGCTGATTTGCATGGTTTTTGAACTGTTCATAAGAATGTTTAGTATTTTGCAAGGTATTCTGAGAAAATCAGTAATGTTATATGCCAGATAACAAGATCTTTACATTATTTATTCTATGTTTGTTTAATTAATACCATGTGAAGAGTATACATGTTTAGATTAACAACAAAGGAGTGACTGTGATAAAAAGTGCTATTAAACTTAGATAGTGAGGTGTGATGTTACTTCGCTCTGTGCTGCAAATGCGATCAATACTCACACACGTGCATGTACAGAGCGAAACCTCTCTCTCTCCCTATGAACGCCCCACAGGTCCTCCTATGAGGATGAAACCTAATGGGCTTAATGGTCACCCAGTGTTGGAAAGGGGGAAAAGAACCTTGCTTATTAGAAGGACCCTCACTCACCACTAGTTGGTGGCATGCTTCATCATTGGGTCCCCGCTGGGGTGACCGAATGTCCCCCCAGCGTGCTTCAACGCCTGATTACAGCGGAGCAGGATGTGGTGAGTGTAACAGTGCCCAAATTAGGAGGTGAATATACGTGAATGTGTAAGTGTATTTAAGAAAATGCGAGATTTGTGCCCTTACAAAAATCTTTAATAATGGCCAACCTGCATTGGATAAAAACAAAGTGGACGGACTACTCAAGGTTCTGAGTTACGGAACCGGAGTCCTAGTAAGAATCAACAATTGGTCAACATGTTTGTGCTGTAAATTTGCGTACTTACCGCCTGAAGGAGTCCCGCGCTGTCTTTACCGAAGGGGCGTGACCATGCCTCAAAGGAAGTTTTTGGTGTATCCCTACTAAATATTGTAGAGGGTAACTACGGAAAGTATCCGGTACTTTATCACTAATTATATATTTTTCACATTTCGAGCATCTTGGGAGGGTACGCCTTAGCGCGCGCACACCACCGGAGGACTTTTGTGTAGGTCCTGACGAGTGCTGAGCAAAACGCTAATTTACAGCAGAAACATGTTGACTAATTGTTGATTCTTACTAGGACTCCGGTTCCGTACCTCAGAACCTTGAGTAGTCCACCCACTTTGTTTTTATCCAATGCAGGTTGCCCATTATTAAAGATTTTTGTAAGGGCACAACTCTTGCATTTTTTAAATACACTTACACATTCACGTATAGTCACCTCCTAATTTGGGCACTGTTACACTCACCACATCCTGCTCCGCTGTAATCAGGCGTTGAAGCACGCTGGGGGGACATTCGGTCACCCCAGCGGGGACCCAATGATGAAGCATGCCACCAACTAGTGGTGAGTGAGGGTCCTTCTAATAAGCAAGGTTCTTTTCCCCCTTTCCAACACTGGGTGACCATTAAGCCCATTAGGTTTCATCCTCATAGGAGGACCTGTGGGGCGTTCATAGGGAGAGAGAGAGATTTCGCTCTGTACATGCACGTGTGTGAGTATTGATCGCATTTGCAGCACAGAGCGAAGTAACATCACACCTCACTATCTAAGTTTAATAGCACTTTTTATCACAGTCACTCCTTTGTTGTTAATCTACATTTGATTGTTGGTATTGAATAGAAGAGTATACATGTTTCACAGAAATGGCACCATATTAGTTTGACAAAAGCTGCTTGACAGCCGAAACGTGTAACTCTGTCCTGAGGGACCTGATGGAATAAACAATTGACTTTTCCAGGCTTCGAGTGCTGTCTTACTTACCTCAATGGAGGAAATGTGTTTAATATATATATATATATTAAAAAAAATATATATATGTATAATATATATATATACACACACACACACATATATATATATATATATATATATATATATATATATATATATATATATATATATATATATATATATATATATATATATATATATATATATATATATATATATGTGATCAAGGGCAGTTCCTGCCCGAAACGCGTCATGCCTACCTTAACTGCGAATGGATAATAAACCTTTGCTGTGAACACTCTGCGAGCCGTGTGGTGGTCCGTATTTTTCTGTGGTTTCAGCCTGGGAAGCAGAAATTAACCTATATATATATATATATATACTAGCAACCCGTCCCAACTTTGTCTGGGTATGAATTGCTGCCGGCCAGTAGTATATTGTTTTGTAGTATTTCGTTTTGATAGCATTTCTTATCTGTGACAGGCCTGTGAAACGCTCCGATTCACGGAGCACTGCTGATGCACTTAAGAGTGCGCGTTCAGTAGTGTGTGAACTCGAGTTTCCCTACTTTATTTTTCCTTGCAATATTATATAGCGCGAACTCGACAACATGGCATGAGCACAATTTACATTACAGAAGAACACATTCATTTGTGGTAGGCACAGGGAGACAAAGCGATTTGCCTGGAATCACAGGATGTTGAGCTGATGCCGAGATTCGAACGCAGCTCTCCAGCTCTTAAGTTCGCAGTTCTAGAACTTGTGGCGGGAGGTGTGTCTAAAAGTGTATGTCGGTGCTGGACATCAATGAGAGAGACCTGAGCATTTTTCAAATGGGTGGTGAAAAAATATGAGTATGTTGCTGGAGATGTGGGCCGCCGTGCCACCAATGTACTTAACGGGGGAGGGTAAACGCCCATTATTCCGCAACTTTCTTTCCGCATACCATCACTCCGCATACTTTCTTTACGAAAGTACCATGACTCCGCAATGCCATTATAACGCATGGCATTACATTTTATATGCTTTTACCATGCATACATTTACAACGAAATTCGTTGTAAATGCATGAATGGTAAAAGCATGTTTTTTTTATGTTTGGATATGGTAAGTATGGATATAGGAGTATATGTTTTGGGGTGCTGAGGTATATGTTTTGGGGTGTTTGGGTATTTTAAGGGTTCAGATATAGTTTTGGGTTATGGGGTACATGAGTAGTTTTAGGGTTTAGGGATAGGTATGGGTTTTGGGGTACAGGGGTATTTTTAGGGTTCAGGGCTAGGTTTGGGTTTTGAGGTACAGGGGTATTTATAGGGTTCAGGGCTAGGATTGGGTTTTGGGGTACAGGGGTATTTTAGGGTTCAGGGGTAGGTTTGGGTTTTGGGGTACAGGGGTATTTTTAGGGTTCAGGGCTAGGTTTGGGGTTTGGGGTACAGGGGTATTTTTAGGGTTCAGGGGTAGGTTTGGGTTTTGGGGTACAGGGGTATTTTAGGGTTCAGGGCTAGGTTTGGGTTTTGGGGTACAGGGGTATTTTCAGGATTCAGGGGTAGGTTTGGTTTTTAGGTACAGGGGTATTTTAAGGGTTCAGAGCTAGGTTTGGCTTTTGGGGTGCAGGGGTATTTTAGGGTTCAGGGGTAGGTTTGGGTTTTGGGGTACAGGGGTATTTTTAGGGTTCACAGCTAGGTTTGGGTTTGGGGTACAGGGGTATTTTTAGGGCTCAGGGGTAGGTTTGGGTTTTGAGGTACAGGGGTATTTATAGGGTTCAGGGCTAGGTTTGGATTTTGTGGTACAGGGGTATTTTTAGGGTTCAGGGCTAGGTTTGGATTTTGTGGTACAGGGGTATTTTTAGGGTTTAGGGAGAGGTTTGGGTTTTGTGGTACAGGGTATATTTATAGGGTTAAGATGGGTTAGTGTTTAAGGGTGTTGGGGTATTTTAAGGAGTAAGGGCGGGTTATGATTATGGGGTGCAGGAGTATTTAAAGGGAGAAGGGTGGGATTCGTTTTTAGGGTGTAAAGGGTAATAAAATAAAATAATAAATAAAAATAATATAAATAATGCAATTTAAAAGAATAAAACTGTGTGTATATATATATATATATATATATATATATATATATATATATATATATATATATATATATATATACACACACACATATATATATATATATATATATATATATATATACACACACACACACACATATGGTACATGCATTCTGGGACTTGTATTTCAAAAGACACTGTCATGTGACCTCAGGGTTAAAAGAGCAAGCACAAATGCACTTTGATTTAGATTGTCTCCACCTGTGATCAAGGCTATCAATGCTGAAACGCGTATGGACTATGAGACCTGGTGTTCTGCTGTGCCAGAAATAAATGTCTAACCTCCGGTATTGGGCCTCTCTCTGTATCGTGTCTGCTGAAAAGTTGATGGTCTGCTCCGTGCCCATTGTTTAAAAGGGGCCGCCCTGAAGGGTCGGGGGCTCTTTGTGCTCGGAGGCTGTTCTTTGTGATATATATATATATATATATATATATATATATATATATATATATATATATATATATATATATATATATATATATGCTTCTTGCTTGTTCCGATTCTTGAAAGGCACTCCGACACACCTCAAGGCTTCAAGCATAAGCCTTTAATGACTGGTACAGAAGCGTCTTGCTGCCCACCTTTCACAGTCCGATTCCACAGCCTGACGCGTTTCGAATACTTTCTTCCTCCGAGGCTTGTGTGGAGAATGAAATGAGCACCTGCTGGTTCCAAACACTCCCTTTTCTCTGCATGATGGCACGCCCCCTGATGGGCTGCTCTGTATGAGTCTCTGCGCTGTGCATTAAGGGAAATGTAGTACCTTTTCATTACAGTGCTTTTAAATGTTCTGTTGGTTAAAAGACCTGTAGATAGGTCCCGGCAGTAGGCGCTTCCTAATCCACAGAGATGTGCCCCACATGTGAGGACCGGCAAATGGCGACCCCCGTGGCCTCCTGGTTCCCGGATGGTGCACTTTCGACGGCACGGCAGCCGCCTCTAAATTATGCTTCCTGCTTGTTCCGATTCTTGAAAGGCACTCCGCCACACCTCAAGGCTTCAAGCATAAGCCTTTAATGACTGGTACAGAAGCGTCTTGCTGCCCACCTTTCACAGTCCGATTCCACAGTCTGACGCGTTTCGAATACTTTCTTCCTCAGAGGCCACGGGGGTCGTCATTTGCCGGTCCTCAAATGTGGGGCACATCTCTGTGGCCCACTCTGTGCCCACTCTGACCAGCGATCACGCTCGGCAACTCCGGGCATTAGCTTGCCTCATCTTCACTAACGGCCCCACCAGACCGCCGGGGATGCCTGGTCTCACCCTGGAGATACCCATTAAGGGACCATCTCTCAGGGAAGCCAGGAAGGGTTTTGCAGCGGTCGAAGCGCCTTGGGACCCTACGGGTAAGTAGTGCGCTATATAAATGCCTATACATTACATTACATTGTGGATTAGGAAGCGCCTACTGCCGGGACCTATCTACAGGTCTTTTAACCAACAGAACATTTAAAAGCACCGTAATGAAAAGGTACTACATTTCCCTTAATGCACAGCGCAGAGACTCATACAGAGCAGCCCATCAGGGGGCGTGCCATCATGCAGAGAAAAGGGAGTGTTTGGAACCAGCAGGTGCTCATTTCATTCTCCACACAAGCCTCTGAGGAAGAAAGTATTCGAAACGCGTCAGGCTGTGGAATCGGACTGTGAAAGGTGGGCAGCAAGACGCTTCTGTACCAGTCATTAAAGGCTTATGCTTGAAGCCTTGAGGTGTGTCGGAGTGTCTTTCAAGAATCGGAACAAGCAGGAAGCATAATTTATAGGCGGATTAGGAAGCGCCTACTGCCGGGACCTATCTCCAGGTCTTTTAACCAACAGAACATTTAAAAGCACCGTAATGAAAAGGTACTACATTTCCCTTAATGCACAGCGCAGAGACTCATACAGAGCAGCCCATCAGGGGGCGTGCCATCATGCAGAGAAAAGGGAGTGTTTGGAACCAGCAGGTGCTCATTTCATTATCCACACAAGCCTCTGAGGAAGAAAGTATTCGAAACGCGTCAGGCTGTGGAATCGGACTGTGAAAGGTGGGCAGCAAGACGCTTCTGTACCAGTCATTAAAGGCTTATGCTTGAAGCCTTGAGGTGTGTCGGAGTGCCTTTCAAGAATCGGAACAAGCAGGAAGCATAATATATATATATATATATAAATACACATATATACAAACATATATTTGATGTTTTAATAGTGTACTTTTACAATGTATATGACTTTACCACACATGCATTTGCATTATAATGGCATGCGTGATAAAGTCATATGCGTTGGGAAAGTTTTAGAAATGATGTCTTTGCGGAGTAATAGTCCCACGATATAAAAATTGTGGAGTGATGGTATGCGGGATGTTGGTTTGCAGAATATCATCACATATTCCCGGGGGAGGGATAGTCCCTTTCTTGCTATTTCCGTGGAGGTGGGCCTTGTGTCTGGATGTGCGTGGCGCGAGGCCTGTGCGCAACAGAAGTGGAAAATCTCCAGTGTGCGCTTCAGGCGTCACCGGAAGTTAAGGCGAGATTACATTTTCTGCACATGGCCCCTGTTTGCGCTCCTTCCGGCCCTTGGGAATAGCGCCATGCCTGACCTCCATACAGTAAAGCAGGTGCCTGTCACTGGGAGCGCGGGGCAAGCACACCCGGAGCTGGAATGTACAGAACCTGGGAAGAAAAAACGATAAAATATTGGGCACAGCGCTCGCTTTTTGTTTTCCGTAATCCCGCGCCCCGCACACGCCCAGCCCACAGCACACGCCCACAGCACACGATATGAGGAATGATATGAAGGGCGGAACGTACCACACGCCCCCAGCATTTGTCACGCCCCCAGCACACGCCCACAGCACAACGCAGACACGCCCACAAGGGACTACTTTGCTGGCACAGTTCTTTTACCTTTTAAATGTATATGGTGGGCGTCTGCATAGCCTATGTCCTTCTGCTGCAACTGCCCTCTCCAACGCTGTATTGGGTGTTGTGATTGGTGCTGTAGTTCCTGAGATTACCCGCCTCAAAGGTTTGGGCTCTCTCTTTATTATATTAGTATAGATAAGGCAAAATCCTGAAGCTAGGGAATCATTTCACCAAGAACACAGGTACAGACCTCCAAAGAAAGTGCTCCAATCAAAGAATAATTCAGTGCATTATCTTTTATTTCAGTTTCGCCAGCATGACGCATTTTGGTTGCAGGGCAGCAGCCTTGAGATATATATATATATATATATATATATATATATATATATATATATATATATATATATATATATATATATATATATATATATATATATATATATATATATATGTATATATATATAAATATATATATCTTCCAAGGGACTACTTTTTTTCGGTAAATTTTTTAAATAACATATATTTATTACTTTTATATAGCCTATGTCCATCTGCACACCCTCACGATTACAACGATGTATCGGGTGTGTGGATTGGCGCTGTGGTTCCCGAGTTTACCCGCCTCAAAGGTTCAAAGTTCTTCCTTTAAAATAGTAGTATAGATATATATATATATATATTATTCATATATATATAGCTTTATATATAAATTTATAGATATAGATAGATATATAGATAGAGATATATATAGATATATATATGTATAAACACACTAAAAAACAGATGTTAAAGTGGCGTTATAGTTACGTGAAAATGTCAGTTAAACCATGCCATTTGAAATAT
The DNA here is from genome assembly GCF_964263255.1 of Lissotriton vulgaris. NCBI lineage: Eukaryota > Metazoa > Chordata > Amphibia > Caudata > Salamandridae > Lissotriton > Lissotriton vulgaris. Next base: position 157,936,472 of record NC_141686.1, on the reverse strand, counting down.
TCAAAACCACTGAAATTCACAAGCTATAGTTATCTCAAGTTACATTAACTAGTGCCCTAAGGTAACTATAACTCGTGTACTCCCCATGCACAGTTTTCTCCTCATTGATTTCATTTCAGTCAGGTATGAGAGCCATTAGTCACTGGATGGACAGTAATTGTCTAAAATTAAACACCGATAAGACCGAGGTAATGGTGTTTGAAGAAATAAAACCATCTTGGTCCCCGGTCTGGTGGCCACCAGAAATGGGTAATCCACCCACCCCAGTTTCAAAGGTTAGAAACCTGGGAGTGTTGTTTGACAACAAGCTAAGTTTCACCAGTCATGCTAATGCGGTAGTCTCCTCTTCCTTTTTCACGTTACGAAAAGTGAAAAAGTTGTTACCTTTTCTTCCCCAGTCTGCAGGGAAAACCCTTATGTCCTCCTTGGTGTTATCCAAGGTGGATTATTGTAATGGGCTTCTGTTGAATGCCCAGGAGCAGGTTTTTAAAAAATTACAAATGGTGCAGAACGCTGCTGCACGAATTCTGACCAAAACTCCCAAGTTCGCATCCATCTCCCCTATTGTTTACCAACTTCACTGGCTCCCAGTAAAAAAGAGAACCAAATTTAAGGCTTTATGTATCATCTATAAAGCATTGAACAGCCTAGGACCTGACTTTTTTAGGGAATCACTGTTGGTGTATGTCCCTAAGAGAGCTTTAAGATCTGCCTCATTCGCATCTCTATGCATTCAACGGGTGAGAACGGTTACATGGGGAGACAGACGCTTCCTGGTAGCCGCCTCAAAGCTCTGGAATACCTTGCCCCACCATATAAAAAGCAGTTCCTCACTGATGATTTTCAGAAAGCAAGTGAAGACTTGGCTATTCATCCAATAATGCACAGGAGGTGCCTCTCTGTCTGCCCAGCGCCGAGACACCATTCGTGGTATTTGTTGCGCTTTATAAGTTTAAAAAAAAAATAAATAAATAAATAAATTGCAAATGTTGCAGTAATATTATCAATGACATCATAGATGTCATGGGTGATGTAATATGGAGGGTAATTAACAGTGCATGGAAAGGGCGCGAGTTACAGTTAACTTAGGGCACGAGATATAGTTATTTGAGATTACTATAAGTGGTACATTTTGTGGTTTTGTACATTTAAAATTGCATGATTTAACTGACATTTTGCGCAACTATAAATTCACTTTAATGTTTGTTTTTTCTGTGAATTTCTCGGGTTTTAAAAAAATGTAAAGTAATATTGTATTGCCATATGTAAAGCCCACACCCTGCAGTCAGGCCGTTCATCCAACCCTCCATGGGTAGCCAACCACTCGCCATACATGGCCTTCAGCCGTGCATGGCAGGGGGTCGGCCCCAGGGCCAGCCAGTGGCTAACCCCCTATGTGCAGCCAACCCCCCTCCCAGCTCATGGCTTTTGGCTGTGCGCAGCAGGTGCATGGTCGCAGGGCCTGCAGCCAACCCGCCCAGGCAGCCATCCCCCTGTGAGCGGTGTGGGGTAGTTGCAGGGCCTGGCCTCTGAGCAGCTAACCCTACGCCATGCACAACCTTCTGCAGCACCAAAATGCAAAAGTGAGCCTATTGGCTTTATCAAGGGGGGAACAGATCAATATACATATAGCAGGTCAATCATCTTTTTTGCTAAAAACACCCATATTTTTTTTATGTACTTCAATAATTCACACAATGTAATATTTATTGATATTGATTACTAAAAAAGTTGTAATAAACATTTTTTTTAACACAGGTTTGTGTCTACTTATACATATTTTTAATTATTACATTTTGTGGGTAAAAATATAAAAATAAATAGTCAAAGACATATTGTTTTTTTGTTTAAAATTAAAACAAACATGTCTCCAACTCCATTTCTCGGGGGCGTGCAGGAACCGGCATTTTTGTTTAATGTATTGGGTGGACTGGTGTCCACTCGGTGCACCCGAGACCATTAATATTGTTGGAGGCTGCAGGGGGAGCCAGCTTGTTTATTATTTTTTTGCCCTGGGGGAATGGGGTCCCCAGGGCCATTGACTGACTCTGGGAGGTGGGGCGTGCGTGCATTCCCTTCCCCACTTAGTAGTGTGCATCCCTGGGGGATGGTGTCCCCGGGTCCTTGTCAGGTTTGGGGAGGGGGCCGTGAAGCCCCCCTTAATTATAATTTAGGCCCCAGGGGATACAGTCTCTGAGGCCTATTAGAGGCTTAGGAAGGGGGTCCATGTGCCACCCTCCCGTCTATTTAACCCCTTCGATGCTGATGACAGAACGGTTCAGTCATCAGCATCGGCTGAGCTGTGCTGATGACGGAACCATTCCGTCATGACTCCGCCCGCGCAAGGCGGAGTCAGCATGGGCGGGGAATTCACGCCGCACGGATGCGGTTAAGGCACGGCTCCCCGAGATGGGGTCCCCGGGGCCTTTGTAGGCTCAGGAAGGGGGGCTTCATGCCCCCTTGCCCTTAAATAAAATAGCAGACCTGGGGATGGGGTTCCCAGGGCCTCTTAGAGTAGAGTGTTGTAGGGTGCAGTGGCATAGATTGGTACAGAATAGAGTGGTGCAGAGAGCATTGGTGCAGGGTAGAGTCGTGCAGAGCATAATAGAGTGGTGTAGAGAGCAGTGTCATGGAGCACAATAGTGTAGAGTGGTGTGGCGCGCAATGGGGTAGAGTGTATTGGCACAGAGTATAGTTGCGTAGAGTGCAGTGGTGTACAGTAGTTGGTGTAGAGTGCAGTGGTGTAGAGTGCATTGGTTTTTGAGTAAAGTGGTGTTGAATGTATTGGCGTAGAGTTCTGTGGTTTAGAGTAGAAAGGTGTAGAATGCAGAGGCATAGAGTAGAGTGATGCAGAGTGGAGTAGAGTGGCACAGCATAGCGTGCAATGGCGTAGAGTGCAATGGCATAACATGCAGTGGTGTATAGTGGAGTGGCTTAGAGTGGAGTGGCACAGAGTGTAGTAGAATGGCGTAGAGTGCAGTGCCATAGAGTACGGTGGCAAAGAGTAGATTTTTCTAGAGTAAAGTAAAGGGACACTGAGTGGGGTGGTGAAGGGTAGAGTGCAGTAGCGTTGAGTGCAGTGGCGTAGAGTAGACTGTTTCAACCTAGAATGGAGTGGTGCAGGGTAGAGTGCAGGGTCATACAGTAGTGGTTTAGAGCACAGTGGTGTAGAGTGCACTGGTGGAAGAGTGCAGTGGTGCATATTAGAGTAGTGTGGGGTAGAGTTCATTGGCATAGAATAGAGTGGTGTAGAGTAGAGAGGTGAAGAGTGATGTGGCACAGAGTGGAGTGGTGCAGAGAAGAATGCAGTGACACAATGTGGAGTGCTGTGCAGTGGAGTGGCGTAGTCTGGGGATGGTGCAGAGTAGACTGCAGTGGTGTGGAGTGGTGAAGAGTATAGTGGAGAGTGGTAAAGTAAAGTATTGATGGTGTGGTAGCGTACTGCCATTACAGACAACACATCTTCAATTGAAATGGCAATTGCATTTGCACAGACACACAGTATTACTGATAAAACAATACAGTGCACTGACAATTTGTGTAAATGTCATCACCAAGTGTATTGTTTTGTTTTGAACGTAATAAAATATTTGCTTCCACCACACTTCGGAGCGACCACAAAATGTGCTTCATGTCTGCTTTTCAAATCCAAAATATTCTGAAACATCTGCATAATTCATTTACAGACATTTAAATGTTGTTTTGTACTAGACAAAAAAATAACATTGGCCAGCCTTCCTCAAGCACGTCCCCAGTAGCCAGCATGACTGTCTCTTAAATCCTCTCACTTTTTTTTTACTTTTTTTTTATTTAGGTTTTTTCAGAAACAAAAAAAAACACTTGACAAGAGTGCATAACATGCATAGATATAACAGGAGGAAATCTAATGATTGATATAGGTCTTAATCCAATACGCATCTTCCCGCATGACCCATGTAGTAACGTACGGATGGATATCCACCCCTGCACCGCTGACATGCAGAGGGTGTCAGCGTTACAGCACGTCATAGTCATATATCAACATATTAGTCCAGGGGGTGTAGGCTGACTACGGCTATTGTTTGCTCTGCCCTCTCCAGGCATAGCATCAGTTCTCTCCCCCACATGGTCAGCACAATGATCAACGACAGGTCCTTATAGGGCCCCTCACGAGTGAGCAAATAGGCCTGCAAAGTGTCCTAATTGCTGCGTAGGCTAAGTGCTTGCGGAATTGTGGAGCAATAAAGTTTCAGTTGCACATTGAAGTAGATCCCACTCTTAATCCACATCTGAATAGTAGGTGATTACTCTCTACCCCAAACGCAAGCTAGACATCGTTTGGCCAGAATGAGGGAAACAGAGATAAATTACCTGACGCCCTGTTCTACAGACATGGTGCAGCCCAGCAGGACCGCTTTCAGCAAGGGTGCAAGAGTGAGACCCGCCATATCAGACAATATGTGGAACACGTCTTCCCAAAAGGATAAATGCACAGGCAGCACACCTTGCACAATGAGAGTCTGTTCTTAGTTTAAGCTGGATAAGACGGAGGAGTGGATGGTAATTGCGATGCAGAAATTGGAAATGTAGCTATCAAAGTTGGCCATTTAAGGAAAGCTCTCCTATCTGTCTGCGGCAATAGGACCATTCACAAATCCTCTCACTTTGAAGTCAGAGAAAGAAAAGTAAACACCAAGCTCTTTGGAAGACATGGCCTGACATTTGACCTCTGTCTTTGAATGGACAGTAAATGTGACAAGATAAGAACAAGATCTGAAGGCCTGTTTACAGAAATCGAGCACTGGTGCAAGAATATAGTAAATAGGGTTTGGGCAAAGGAAGGGATGGACTCAAGCTAGACAGACAAAAACAAATAGAGCCAGCAAATAGAAAGCAAGCAAATGAGAGTTACACACCACTAAGCCAATGGTAAGCAACGGGTGAAATGCATTCTCAGGGAAGCTTTCAGAACGTCTCCAAGATGTTGTTAGTAAACCAGACAGCTGGACTGTCAGGTAGACTCCAACCTAAAAAAGCACTTTTATGACCCATGATCTAGCTTTCTGCCAAATGTGGTGTAAATGCATTCAATGGTTTGAGTGGTAACTGTGTCTAAAGTTCCCATGGAATCTTAACGAATCATCCCAAAACTGTCCAGGAAGGAGCTGAGGTGAATTTTTTTTCCAAAGTTTCATGAGGATTTGGCGTACAGCACCAAAGAGCTAGACAAACCAAAAAATGCTTTACCAATGGATACACAATCCTAACTATATCATATCTGAATAAGCAGTGCAAGACAGGGACACAAGTTATTTAACTATAAAAGGCGTAGCTCAGTGTTTTTTTTAATGTTAGTTCTTCACATTTCAATACTCTCATTTAAAATTCACTTTAACCTTTGTTTTTTTTGTGAATTTCTGAGTTTTTTTAGAACAACTTAACATCTTAGCACCCAACCTAACAATACCCTCACTTTAACCTCTGGTGTTTAAGAGAAGTTCTCGGAATTTTGATCACATTCTAAATTGGCTTTGTGCCTAACCCTACGTGGAGTAACTACACCCATTGTGCACAAAATATGCCTACCAAGATTATGCTATTTTAAATTTAGGGAGCTCTTAAGCAACTGAAAACATGGGTAGTGTGAGTAAAGAGGTGAGAAATGTGGATCCTGTGCTTATGCAGACATCTCTTTCTCTTGAACTATTTTAGCTCTTTTAAGATACATTATGCTTCAAATTACTAAAAACCTCACATTTTTACCTACTAGTTTCATACCTGCATTAACACCCAAATGTTCTTTTACTTCAACGTGCTCCTCAGGAAAAGCTTTAAATTCAACCGCTCCTATTCCAACAAAATGCCGTTCAGGAGTGCCTCAATATAGTCTTGAACACATAACGTTAGCGGTCTAGTTCTCATTAGAACTCTGTGGTGATGCTGCAGTTGATCACATCACTGGGGAATTCACTGACAGACAGTACATGTTTCATTCTGCATGTCAAAATGTTTCTCTGATATGGATAAAACAGTAAGAGGGATTCAGAATGAAGATGGAAAAGGCACTGAGAACCAGGTCAGTACAGAGTAGATGACTGGGCACCGATAAAGGAAGGGTGCCAGCCTAAAACCTGCTTGGAAAAGGTCTAGCATTTCTTGAATTAACAATTGGAGCTGTTGGAAGCCAAAGTTCACCATTATCTTATCCGGAATTGGCAGGAGGGAGATTGGCCCGAAATTTTAAAGCCCAGGGTCTAATGAAGGTTCTTACAAAAGAGGTTTCACAAAAGCGGTTTTATAGCCCATGGGGACAGTGCCAAGCCACAGGGAACAGTTAAGCAAATCAAGCAGTTGGGCTGTGTGTGTCAGGTATGGGGATGATTTCTGTCTTAATGTTTTCGTGAATTAATTTGATTTTGTTATGGAAAAATAATGACATGGGGAAATGTGGGAGAGTGCAGTTGCACTACAGTGTGGAATGATTCTCTGGTGAGGTTCAGAGCTGGAGAAACGAGGGCCCCTTGATTTTAGATTTGTAAGTGGGTTTTGTTTTTGTATTATTCTGTGTTTTTACCATATTTAGATTTTTGAATCGGTAAGACTTGATCTAAAACAAATGACATTCCGTTTTTAAAGTCATCAAGTATCCGTCAATTGATGATCATTTTTTGTAATTGCTCAATAATCTTTTAGGACAATGACTTTCTGTGCGCCATCTGTACATCACTTTTTCCCATATTAAAAGTGATGCACCGGCGGCGTCAGGGGTTTGTAAATAAGCCGCTGTGTTGCAACTGTGCTTGTATTTGCAGGTCAGCCTTCATGCCTTGTCGCATCAGTTTACATCCCTCACAGTTCCTAGCTCTGTGATTGGAAGGGGTTTTCTGCAGCTTCTCGTGACACTCACCTCGATGATGTAGTCTTTGCCATCTTTGCTGTGTACCGCCTTAACAGCACAGATATCCAGACCTCCAAACATTTCTGCACAGGAATCCGCCCAGAGCCGGTACCTGCATCAGAAGAGAAAGCATTGAAAATCTCAAACTCAGCATGGATGGTGGGCAGAAGAAACCTGTGGGCAGAGATGATGAACCACTGGGAAGAGCATCTGTAGACTGCCCTAAGTGGAGCTTGCACCTACAGTCTGGCGGCAGTGCAGGTGGACCATGAAACATTTATTTATTTTATTTTTTTATTTCAAAGGATTTTATTAGAATTCTTTTTACATACACAGTACAGAGATAGTGAAGGCAATACTGGTCCTGTTATAGCGTCGTCCATTGCAGTTAGTATACACTAGATATGATGGGACGCTTATATGTTGAGTATGCATAATCGGCCTATGACATTTGCAGCATTTAATGTAGGTCTTGAAATGTTTCATGTTGGACCATGAAACATTTCAAGACCTAAACCATACTCAGCTGCTAGAAAAATCAATCGAACAGTTGGGATGGACATGCCCCCTGCACGGTAAGCTGCTATGTTACCTTGCCCTGAGCGCCCGGCTGCATGCATCTGCTATCCTGATGTTTGAGTTCTGCCCCTAATCTAGCGTGTGCACAGAGGCTTCGACCATGAGAGGTCCTGTACCTGTCCCGTGACCTGGAAGGGTGCAATAACCGTGCCCTCATTGTAGTCAGAACACTGCTGTCCCTGTCAGTGGGTTTAGCATGTAGCGTGGTGGTGGCAGCATACTGTCTTTTAGATTCGGTAATGTGGCTAGACTTTTTTATCTGAGTTACTGGAGTGGAGGCCTACACTTCTAGCCCCTGCCCAGTCCTATGTGCTCACATCCTGAACATGACTTAAGAGTGTTGATGAGTGTAGCCTGTTTGGCCATGCATGGTGTGTGTGAGTAAGCTGGAGTAATGGAGGCCAGTGGGGTCTGCGTTGGATGCCCCTGGTCTGGCCTTGCAAAGATGGAGGGTGAAACCATCCTCCCAGACAGCGGACATGTATTGGTGACATGCCTACAGCTGGACGGAGGATTCTAGACACTGACATGGGGGAAGCAGAGATAGGGCTCCTTCAGATATTCTACAAGGCTTTTGGTTAGCAGGGTGATGCTGACTAGTTGTTGTATATTTGTACTTCATTCATTATGGCTACTTGGTGTCAGTAGTCCTTTCTTAGTGTTTCTATCTTCTCAACCTCCCATAGTACCTAAGAGTGTTCTATCTGGTATGTGAAGATTCCAGCCTTGGCAGTTGATGGTCTGGTCAGCTGTGAGGTTTACTGCTCTGCTGTCTTATATTGTGTATCTTAATAAATCTATCTTAATGACTTGAAGATGTGTCCTGCTGCCTACCTAATCTACTTACAACACTAGTCTTCCTGAACACTGCCATTTGGTGGTTGGTGGGAAAGAGGACTCTGCTGTGCAAGGCCATGAAGCCTTTAGGTGGGGCCCGGCCTTTGGTCTTTCCTTATTACTCCTTGAGTTCAGCTGAATACAACCAGGAACAGAAACCTCACGCCTCTTTGTGCCTCTGTTGTAGGTTCTCCAGGATGCTGGCAGCCCTGTTGTGCGAAGTACAGCAATACACAATGGCTGCGTCATGAGAACAGCCTGGAAAGGACACTTGGAAGAACCACCCAGACCGGTTCTACAGCTGAGACAGCGGACCCACAGCTCCTGCCTGTTCCTTGTGTGTAAAAGCGGGACCCGCCACTGCCCCATCCAGTTGTTCCAGTACCAAGTCCCATATAAAAGGACGAGGGTACTCTGCAGAGTACTCAGGGGCCTGCGGTGCAACCAGAGCTGCTGTCTGCCTGACAGCCAGACTCCCGCAGTGAGGGGACATCACCTGAAGGCTGGGTCTCTTGCGGGAGCAGGTGTCTGACTCTCCTGAAGGAGCTAGAAGCTTGTCTAGCTGCCAGGAGAGTGGGACGGCCCACCCTGCGAGAGAAGAGAATGTCCATGAAAGAGCGAGGATCAGCCCATCCCGCGTGGCTGCGGGGCACCCCCATGACACAGACTGCTGGAGAGCTACCTGGGGGAGCCAACTGTCAGGGGGACTCTCAGACCCTCCCAACCAGGTCCAGGCAGGCACTGCCACTCAGCTACAAAGTGATTTCTCACCCCATCTTGCGCGCCAGACTACTGGGGTGTTCCTATGTATCTGATGGTCAGTCGGGCCTTTGTATATATAGTGAGCCTTAAAGGGACTCATGGGTCCAATTCTTTGAATGGAACATTCAAAGGTAGGTAGAAGGTAAGCTGCCCCTACTTCCCTTCATGGGTAGAGTGGCGCGCCTCTTGTCTGTCCGAATCTCATCTCCTCCCATCTTTTCTCTGGCCGGCTGCCTACCTGGCACTTGAAAGTGTCTGTGTCTGCTGAACCGTGAGATCATAGCAGCACTCAGACACCGCCACTCCCACCCCCTGCTAATTCCTGCCCGCTGCAGTCAACCTGGACCTTGTCAAAGGGCAGACGCTTCCCACAGCACGCGGCAGACACAGGGAGGGCCCTGAGAATAACAACCCTGTGGCGGGAATCCAGGACACTCCCAAAGGATTAGTCACCGGGCACCACCTGCCATACACACAGGCAGTGTCCGGGGAATCCTGAGCAAATACTGCTGTGGCTGAGCCCTGCCTTCCTGCAGCCAAGCGATGCTCCTTCTGGCCTCACTCTGTGTGGCTGACACTGTCGCAGAGTCACCCGCCTTTAATGCAGCTCTCTGCTTCTAGTTACTGGTGCCTGCCTGACAGTCTGTACTGTTACTCTGATAAAAGCAGGGGCGGATTGGCAAGGCGGGCATTCGGGAATGGGCCGAAGGGCCGGTGCCTTAGTGCCCTCTGTGGGCCGTTTTTTTTTTCCCCTGTCCCAGTCCACAGAGAGTGGACTAGGAAAGAGGAGAAAAAAACAAGCATTTGCAATGCAATAGGTCTCGCAGCATTAAAGTTTGAGTTACTGGCATTGTAAATGACAATGCTTTGCATTAATTTTTTTTTATTGCAATTGGTATACAAACATTGTTTGTGAATAAAGCTGAGCCTGTTCACTACTCCTGTACAGTGCTTTCACTTATCGTGCACTGTGAGAGGCCCTCGCCGGGGGTCTCCTGAAGAAAATGTGCACACTGATACATATGCTTACATAGAATGCGGTGTAAAGAAGGGTACCAAGATACTCCTGCTTCATTGTGACTCGCGAAGGAGTTTACACCAAGCTAGGATACTGCCATTATTCAAACTCCACTGGTTTATTTCCCTTGAATCATGTTTACAGGTGGCGTTTGTTTAGGTAAAAACGGCAACATTTACATTTTGGCACCTGGGAACGAGGGGAAAACACAGTGTTTGTTGTCAAGAGGTGCAGCGCACTAATAACGCGTTTGTTTTTGTTAGGCATGGGGAGATTGAATGATTTGTCCAGAATCATAGAAAGATTAGCGTCATTGCCGAGGTTCGAACCTGGTTCCCCAGATTTGAGCTCCACCGCCCTAGCTTGGTAGGCCACATCCTCTCCCCAGTGGGCCCTTAACAACCCTGGCCCCCGGTATCACTGCACTTGCTGTACCATTGATAGCGACGCCACTGTCAGCACAGCATAAAAACATTTCTCAGAAGAGCGTTCCCATGCACTTTTTATGCCTTTTGGGGACGGTCGTTGGGGAAAAAATGGTTGCATTAATGGATACAAACGTACATACTGTCTCAGCCCTGCTCAAGAAACCATCTGCTGTCCCCTTGTTCATGAGGGGGGGGGCGGAGTGCCCGTGAGCGGCAGCACTGGGAGAGCCTGGACCTGGGATGTGGTGTGACGTGTCCGCTGGAGTTGGTCAGACAGCATCTGCAGGACATCACCACCACGAATGTTTACAGACCATCCCAAGAGGAGAGATGTCTGGGCTTAGCCCTGCTCTGTCAAGGGGCGCTCCCCCGCTGACTAGGGGAAGCCATCAGGCCACCTGGCATGATGAACTGGCCTGTCTGCCTGTCCCTGCCCAGCCAGGCCGGGGCTGAGGTCAGCCTGCGAGCCGTAAATCGCCCCAGGAGACAGGAGGGACAACATGGGTGTGGGTACGGGGCCTGGGGTTACCTGTAATGGCCATTCCATTGGAGCTAAGGGTAGGCCCCCTGCCAATCTCCCTAAACTTACCACAACTTAAAAGCCATCCTGGGCTCCCCCTCCACTCACGCCATTCCACAGACCCACTGCTCAGGGAGTCACGCACTCCCCCGTGTCTAGAACAGTTCTAAGCTTCAATCCCTGTAAGGCAATGTGCCATGAGCGAAGTATGAAATAAAAAGGGGTGGGTATGGGTTCTGATAAGCAAAAGAAATGAGGCAGGTGTCACAGCAAAAAAAAAAGCGCACACAAGACTGGGGGTCAGACAGCACAACTGTAAGGCAATGTGCAGCAGAAGGCAAAATACAGCAGGCACGATCAGGAGCAATGGGAGTGCAATACAACACATGACTGATAGTGAGGGGCAGAAAATCAGTAAGAAGGGGCATGGAGCACGTAGGAAGTAAACAAAGCAACATTGTAAAGCATCAAGATGGCAAATCCAAGGATCAGCATTTAGGAACGATGCTGTTTATCCGGAAAAAATAAGAAGCGTCCGAGATGAGAAAGCAGCTACTTTCTGTGCCCTTAGCCTGGACACTAAAATCAGCAAGGAACGTCAACGGAAGCCAGTGCTCATCTGCCTCCCTTGCGTGCCCACTCCTCGTGTACTACAGCAAAAGATGCATAATACTATAAAGTGCTGTTTAGCAGGCCAGGTTAAAGAGCATGCATCTGACATCAAGAAAGCAACATAAAAAATATTTGCACTACAAACGGCAATGTAAACAGATGTAACCACAGCGAGAAAAATGAAAGCGCCAGTGTTATTAAATAAATAAAGGCCCGGTCATGCAAATACTCTGGGAGTCAGTCACTGCAGGGTTGGTTTCACTCCGGCCGACCGCAGTTTACTACACCGCTGAAGGAAGCCTTGTGCTTGATGGGGACACTGTCACTCTCTTCCTTAATCTCCTCCAAACTGAAATCCGGCTTGTTTTTAGATTTTACCTGTTTAATTATGCCTTTTCTGAAAGTTTAATGCAAGTAGTACACGTTAGAGGGAAATATTTAATCCGAGGGAAATATTTAATCCGGCTTTACAATCCGATATACTGACTGAAGACACGATAAATGATGTTGGCCAAAAATGCCAGTCCAAGAAATAAGTGCAAGATCATACTGCACATCACATGCAGTACTTTCACTCAGTTCGCCGGTTACATTAACATTTTAAGGAGGTACGTCTCGTGTGTGCCCGGGACAAACAAAACATCGCCGCCGGCCTGCGACCAGGAAGTCAGGCAGGCCGGGCGGGACAACCGGAAACCGGAAGTAGGAGGGCGGGACCCTACCCCGCCTCCCACGGAAGAGCCGCGGCTGTTTCGAGCACCAGAGCAGGCAGGAGCCTACCCTGCGCCCCGGTGCACTCGCCCTGAGATGGAGGGAGGAAGAGTCCTGCTGCCGGCGCCTTCCACGAGGCTCCCAGGAGTGAGGGAGAGCCATAGAGGAGCCCTGCAGCTGCCGAGGAGAGCCGCCACACCAAGGAAGCCGGTGAGTTGCTGAGCTGCGAGGGCGGGGGGCGTGTGTGTGTGTGTGTGTGTGTGTGCGCGCATGCGGCGGGGGGCTCTGTGTGAGTGTGTGTATGTGTTCTTGGAGTCTGTGTGTATGCGTGTGTGTATGCGTGTGTGTGTTTAAAAGAGGCTGATGACTGTGGGGAGGGGGAGGGGGTGGGAGGGGGGGTGCGCGAGCGAGTGTCTGTGTGTGTGTGTGTGTGTGTGTGTGTGTGTATGCCCACGCATGTGAGCGAGCGAGTGTCTGTGTATGCGCACGCATGTTGCTGCAAATGTAGACGGAGCCGACGTGAGCGTGCACGAGGTTAAATCCAGAGGAAAAGCGCGTGGCACCCTCTTGTCCAGTCATTCCCCCGAAGTCGATCACTATAGTTGTCGATCTGGACTGCATCCTACGGATGCTTACCAGCTCGACCTAAAAACGGCCCACGGAGGGCACGAGACAGAGACACAGAAAATGAAAGCAGCCTCGCTGTGCGGCCAGACAGCGATTGTCAGCTGTGGCCTCTCCTTCACCCCTGCCCTGCCAAGCAATCAAGCTGAGGCTAGGCTGGGGAGGGGTGGTTGTTTGCAAGAATCGGCCTCCCTGGGGGCCAGGTGTTTCATTGGCCTTTGAGCCATTCACCTCGGCCCCCCTGGGGCCCATGCAGCCCAGAAACGGTGTTAGTCTAACACCTCGCCCACAGCCCTTCACATTCAGGGCATAGTGGACGAGGAAGAATGGGTCTTGCTGTGGGGGCCAGGTGATGTTTGGAATTTTTTTATTTAATTTATTTATTTATGCAATTTTATATAGCGCTGACTTTACCCGAAGGTGTCAGAGCGCTTCACACAAGGAACAGCAATAATACATGAGGAGAAAAATTACAAGGGGACAAATTACAAAAGCAAACGTTAAGTTACATGAATCAAAAGTGACAATAGTGAGCAACCAAAATACATGAGGTAGCAATCGGTACATTACAGGAGGAAAAAGTGATATGTGTGAAGGTTACAGAAGCGTACAAAGTACAAGTAGAGGTATAATACTGCAATAAATGGCACACTCCAGCACAAGAACAAACGTTACATAGGCAATGGTGGCACTTGTGCAAGTATCTAAAGCAAATAAAAGTGAGAGGTAGCATACAGTGTGATACCAGAGAAAAGTGACGCGTGCAAGTTACAAAAGGGTATCATACACAGGTACAAGGGTAATACTACAGTAAATGGTAAATACTCAAACTGCCAGAACACACTGGGAAGGCACTTCCCATGCACCAGCTTCACCTCAGCCTCCCCCCTGGCTACCTGGCTACCTTGCATGACCCAGAAAGCTGTGTTTTGTGCTCCCCTGCCAGGACATTTTCCCAAGGCCTGGAGGGTTGGTTAATTTACTAATTGCAGGGGCCTTACCTCTGTTCATGTGCTCCTGAGCTGAAGGTCTGGGGAGGGCTAAGTAGGTTAGTAATAGCAGGGGCTTTGCTGCTTTTCAGGTGCTCCTGTGCTGGAGGGCTGGAATAATTTTGTAACAGAAAGGGGCCTTGCTATTTTTTTTTAGTTGCTCAGCATGTAGGCCATTGGCACCTTTGCCCTGTGTCCTGTGCAAGAACAGTATTCTCCCACTTTTATTCCTTGTCTGTGCAAATAGTGTTTCATGAAAGGGCACGCCCCTTGAATGTGAGCCACGCCCCTTAAATATGGGCCACGCCTCTTGAATGTGGGCCACTTTTTTCGTCAGTGCCCGTGCCGAATTGGAAAAAAGGGACCATCCAGTGCAGTTCTCTCTACCTAGTCCCGCATCACTGTCAATCACCGACACCAGACGTTCTAGAACGTTGCTTTGTTTGACGTCTGTTTGGGTTCTGAGAACTATTGTGACATCATTCATGGAGGGACTTTACAGCTCTCTTTACCCAGTCCTGCATCACTGTCAATCACCGACACCAGACGTTCTAGAACGTTGCTTTGTTTGACGTCTGTTTGGGTTCTGAGATCTATTGTGACATCATTCACGGAGGGACTTTACAGCTCTCTTTACCCAGTCCTGCATCACTGTCAATCACCGACACCAGACGTTCTAGAACGTTGCTTTGTGTGACGTCTGTTTGGGTTCTGAGATCTATTGTGACATCATTCACAGAGGGACTTTACAGCTCTCTCTACCCAGTCCTGCATCACTGTCAATCACCGACACCGGGCGTTCTAGAAAATTGCTTTGTTTGACGTCTGTTTGGGTTCTGAGAACTATTGTGACATCATTCATGGAGGGACTTTACAGCTCTCTTTACCCAGTCCTGCATCACTGTCAATCACCGATACCAGGCGTTCTAGAACGTTGCTTTGTTTGACGTCTGTGTGGGTTCTGAGATCTATTGTGACATCATTCACGGAGGGACTTTACAGCTCTCTCTACCCAGTCCTGCATCACTATCAATCACAGACACCACGCGTTCTAGAACGTTGCTTTGTTTGACGTCTCTTTGGGTTCAGAGTTCTATTGTGACATCATTCAGCGGAGTGACTCTTCAGCTCTCTCTACCCAGTCCTGCATCACTGTCAGTCACCAACACCAGACGTTCTAGAACGTTGCTTTGTTTGACGTCTGTTTGGGTTCTGAGATCTATTGTGACATCATTCATGGAGGGACTTTACAGCTCTCTCTACCCAGTCCTGCATCACTGTCAATCACCGACACCAGATGTTCTAGAACGTTGCTTTGTTTGACGTCTGTTTGGGTTCAGAGATCTATTGTGACATCATTCACCGGAGGGAATCTTCAGTTCTCTCTACCCAGTCCTGCATCACTGTCAATCACCGACACCAGGCGTTCTAGAACGTTGCTTTGTTTGACGTCTGTTTGGGTTCTGAGATCTATTGTGACATCATTCACAGAGGGACTTTACAGCTCTCTCTACCCAGTCCTGCATCACTGTCAATCGCCGACCCCGGGCGTTCTAGAACGTTGCTTTGTTTGACGTCTGTTTGGGTTCTGAGATCTATTGTGACATCATTCATGGAGGAACTTTACAGCTCTCTCTCCCCAATCCTGCATCCCTGTCAATCACCGACCCCGGGCGTTCTAGAACGTTGCTTTGTTTGACGTCTGTTTGGGTTCTGAGATCTATTGTGACATCATTCATGGAGGGACTTTACAGCTCTCTCTCCCCAATCCTGCATCACTGTCAATCACCGACACCAGGCGTTCTAGAACGTGCTTTGTTTGATGTCTGTTTGGGGTCAGAGATCTATTGTGACATCATTCACGAGGGACTTTACAGCTCTCTCTACCCAGTCCTGCATCACTTTCAATCACCGACACCAGACGTTCTAGAACGTTGCTTTGTTTGAAGTCTGTTTGGGTTCTGAGATCTATTGTGACATCATTCACCGGAGGGACTCTTCAGTTCTCTCTACCCAGTCCTGCATCACTGTCAGTCACCGACACCAGACGTTCTAGAACGTTGTTTTGTTTGACGTCTGTTTGGGTTCAGAGATCTATTGTGACATCATTCAGTGGAGGGACTCTTCATTTCTCTCTACCCAGTCTTGCATCACTGTCAATCACCGACACCAGGCGTTCTAGAATGTTGCTTTGTTTGACGTCTGTGTGGTTTCTAGGATCTACTGTGACATCATTCACAGAGGGACTTTACAGCTCTCTCTACCCAGTCCTGCATCACTGTCAATCACCGACACCAGGCGTTCTAGAATGTTGCTTTGTTTGACATCTGTGTGGGTTCTAAGATGTATTGTGACATCATTCAGCGAAGGGAAATACCCAGTCCTGCATCACTGTCAATCACCGACACCAGGCGTTATAGAACGTTGCTTTGTTTGACGTCTGTTTGGGTTCAGAGATCTATTGTGACATCATTCAGCGGAGGGACTCTTCAGTTCTCTCTACCCAGTCCTGCATCACTGTCAATCACCGACACCAGGAGTTCTAGAACGTTGCTTTGTTTGACGTCTGTTTGGGTTCAGAGATCTATTGTGACATCATTCACGGAGGGACTTTACAGCTCTCTCTACCCAGTCCTGGATCACTGTCAATCACCGACACCAGACGTACTAGAACGTTGCTTTGTTTGACGTCTGTGTGGGCTCTGAGATCTATTGTGACATCATTCACGGAGGGACTTTACAGCTCTCTCTACCCAGTCCTGCATCACTGTCAATCACAGACACCAGGCGTTCTAGAACGTTGCTTTGTTCGACGTCTGTTTGGGTTCTGAGATCTATTGTGACATCATTCACGGAGGGACTTTACAGCTCTCTCTACCCAGTCCTGCATCACTGTCAATCACCGACACCAGGCGTTCTAGAACGTTGCTTTCTTTGACGTCTGTTTGGGTTCAGAGATCTATTGTGACATCATTCACGGAGGGACTTTACAGCTCTCTCTACCCAGTCCTGCATCACTGTCAATCACCGACACCAGGCGTTCTAGAAGGTTGCTTTGTTTGACGTGTGTTTGGGTTCTGAGATCTATTGTGACATCATTCACCAGAGGGACTCAACAGATCTCTCTACCCAGTCCTGCATCACTGTCAATCACCAACAAGCATTCTAGAAGTTGCTTCTTTCAGTAGCGGCTGTTACCGATGCGGGTTGGGGAAGAGGAACGAAATAAGTTTTAAAAAATGACTTACCTGACCTGAAACAGCCGGCCGCCGCTTGTCCTCATCCCCTCCCTTTAGGAAGCACCCAAGCACACATGCTGCCCTGAGCCAATCATAACGCTGTAATGCAGTGTGTTGGGATTGGTCTAAGTGCTGTGGTTTTGGTGCTCAGACGGGAACAGGGAGCCGGTGCATGTTCCTTACCAGGCTGAACTGTTTGGTCGGCACACAAGGGCCGGCAAAATATTTCATGCTCACTTAGGGAGTGCACACCACTCTACCCCTGCTCTGGCCAGCTCCGCCCCGCCCCTGAATGTAATAGAAAAAAAATGATAATAACCTGTTATTATTATTTTATTTTTCCTTTTGAGTAGTGGGGCGATGCTCCTCCACCTTGGCTGAGGAGCCGCCACTGACTTCTTTTGATGTCTGTTTTTGGTTCTGAGATGTATTGTGACATCATTCAATGGAGGGACTCTCTAACAATAATTTTTTAACATAGTTCTTCATAATGAACTTGTCCAGTTTCTAAGCACTGCACTCCAAGTAGGTTAACTCTAACAGTGGCTCACTCACAAGAGCTCACTGAAAAACAGGTTAGTGAGAAATAGCTTCAGTCAAAAGAGCATATTAAGAGATAATGCACACAAGCTGTAGTGTTTACAACAGGGAAGTAACCGCCCCTAACACGTCAGAGGTGAATAGTTTGCTTCTCCTAACTTCAGCCCTAGATTCATTCGGGAACTGAAGGTCGGCCTCACATTATTTGTTAATAAGCTATTTTCTATGACCTGACTTGTTGTGAAGCTGTTTCTCGAGCGCTACTTTTCAGCAGGCGACTTTCAATGACTTATTGTGAGTGATGTTCCTAAAGTTACAGTTGCCCAGCTGTGCTGCAGTGTTGCAACTCCTGCCTGTCTACCACTGCCTTCCCCAGATGTTGTGGCCGGTGTTACTGCTGCCCAGAAGTCTTGCCCTACTGGTGCCACTGTCCACTGGTGCTCTCTTCTGATTATAAATGCAAGTTGTAAATGCTGGCAGGAGAAGAAGTACGCAAGGTAGGAGTCCAACTTCAGGAGGGGTGTTTGTGGTGTGATACTTCTCACATACATAGATTCTTGGATTGGTAACTCAGTCTGAAGACCCTGAGTCTGGTTTCCTATGTCTGTGTTGGCTTCTCATCATCCCCACTTCACAAATAGGTATTAGCTTGGTCATTTTTTGGATTAGGATGGTAAACATATTTAGTGACTGTTCACCTTGTCCATAAGACCTTCTTCCCTCTCTTCAGTATTGCACCCGGAAATAAATAAATCTATCAACTTGTAAATATGTACAGATGTATGAGCGCTGTTTCTTCATGTCTCAATCCTCATCTTTCATCTCTCCTTTTATGTGACCTCTCACACAAACTTCTGTTAATTTGCACCTTCTCTTTTAAATGAATCCAGTGGGTCCCCCAGGAAACTGAGTTTCCCCACCCAGGAATACCAGCTCTTCAAGTGGGTACTACGGAGTCACCAGTGTAGTGTCCTGCTGGACACAGTCTAGTTGCTCTAGTGTTGCTTTACACTGTGCACCCACCCACCACGGGCGTCACTTGTCAGGTGACGCTGATGTAATAAAAGTGGCCGAGCGCACGTGCTCGAGGCCAGTTCCACAGAGTACCTCACTGTCGCATTCATTTAACCAGAATGCGGGCCTAGCGCCCGACTTTACAACCAGCAAAGAGAGAGAGAGCTGGAGACAGCGACACAGACAGCAGAGAGAGTGGGCAGGGTGATGCTGGTCTGTCACATACATGTACATTTAAAGGCACTGCCTGCTCACCTCTCCGTCATGGCGATCTGCTCCAGCATGGCGGATCCCGTGTTGGCCTTCCAATTCCCAGAAATGGAGGTTCTCCTAGGAGAGAGTATAAACAGCACGGTGAGTCAAGAGAGGCGCAGAAACCCTTGTCTAGGAGCTGGTGGTCAAAAATAATCCATTAATAGCACTGTCTGACCACGCACTGCGGCCGCTCCTCTGCCGTTGATGTGGAAGAAAAACCAAAACAAATATTGGAGAAGTCAATGTGTCTAGCCTTGGCAGATTGGTGTGATGGTTCATTTATTTTTTATTGCAATAATGTGCCACACAAAAAAGAGAACACGTGACAACTTAAACATGGCCACCCTATGCCTGAATTAAAAAAATTAGTAAACATTTACTGATGTGGCTCTTTTACCAGTTATTTTATTTTATATAAAAAGCCCTTCAGTTGGGCCATGCATTTTATTATTAGTGTAGTAGACAAGAGTAAATCACCAGCTAACCAAACACCCAAACCTCAGGCAGCTGCACTGTCACAATGCCAAGTAAACACTTTTTAGCTTGAAGCCAGAAATTCAATCACACTCTAACTGGGACCTGAAGCGCAGGCAAAATAAATACATGATATTTAAAGTTAATATATAATAATAAATAAAATTAAAACGCACACCTGGAACCAGGGTTATATGTGAAGAAAGGAAACAATTTGAGTTGGATTAAATAATGTGCACAGGACTTGTCAGTCACTCAGATTGAAGGGAGCCAATGGGTAAACCTTTGCCCATGCTCCATACTCTGGTGGGCGGAAGCTAAATGTGCACAGCAGTATACCAGAGCAATGCATGAACCCCTCAGATCATTTGCACCTCTAACTATGTGTATTATGTATGTGCTTTAAAAAAATGAATATTCAAAACAGCTAAAACTCTCGAGGGTCAGACTTAAAGAAACAGATGCCTTTTGCAGACCAGATCAATATAAGTCTGCGGAGCTATTCCTGTGTGTTTGGTGCTCATTACCAAGCCTGACCCCTCTCCACCAGCATCAAAGTGACCAAGAAGACAGCCGCCACCTAGTAAATGCAGAGAGGAAGCGGCAGGAAGTGGGCGAATAGGACACCAGGGTTAAAAGCAAGTAGGGGGCTGCAGGACACTGGTAATCTTTATTACTCTGATTCCTGGTCTTCCTGGATGCAGTCCCGTTCTCCCGCCATTTTCTTTTTACTGTTGTCTATTTCGAATGGTGTGTTACAGTAAGTGCTTCGTTAGTTCCTCCTTTTTGTGGTGGCTCCTGGGTAACAGGGGCCATCTTGGGGGAACTTCTGGGGTTTCAGCTCGGGAACTGCTTCTGCGAAGGAACTGCATCCAGGAAGACGGATGAGGAGGCAAAGGACTTGATGCATGAAGAGGTCACTGTGTGATAAAGGCTAGTGTATATAAGATGGTGATGTATATAAGGTTTTGGTTCATGTAAAGGCTGAAAGTACTCAGAGTTTAGTGAATGTAAATGGTTCGTGTATATGAGGTTGAATGTGGGTGCTGGTGTGTGTAAATGGTTTTTATATATAATTTAGTGGATGGTGGATTTAGGATAGTGTAAGGGTTGTTTATGTTTGTGGCAGGTGGATCCAAAAAAATTGCACATTTTAAAAACTTCTTTTTATAAATCACTTAATATAATTTGGCATTTCAAACAATGATAACTATTTTCGGGTTTATAAATACTCAATTAATTGGCCTATGAAAGATGAACAGTGAGTAGGAGTTTTTGGATTCCAAATTCAGAACCTGAAGCTCATTCAAAAGGCAAGCAGTCAGTGCATAGTTCACTGAGCTACCTTGCTACCTAAAGACTGGGACCTGGGTATGTATGGCATATAGGTAGGTGGTGTGTACAGAAAGGGCAGCAGCCATGTGGTACTTTATGTTTACTCACCTCCCCACACACACACCTTGGGCGAGATAACCCTTCCAATCACTGAAACTATATACAGCTGCACGTGTTTAATGAAATAGAGATTGCTTTTTTAGTCATTTAGAAACCATGCACCTACTGTTGGCCCTGAATGGGAGTTAGGGTGAAATCCATGTGGAGATTCCCAGCAGCCAGAATTACCTTTACTGGCTTGTATTGTGAAATACGTATATTATGAGTTAGACTGTTGAGATTAGGGAATAACTTCAGACATTAACTGATCGATTAACTTCCTCACTGTATGCCCTATTCCGAGGGGTTTAACGATTGTGGCTTCCCTGCAGAGTGGGACTGGAGGGCTATGAGAGGTAAAGACAGTGCTTAATTTGAGCTGGTGGTTTACGGTGCTCGGCACCAGTACTTAATTAGTAGCACCGGTGCTTGTGGCAGCCTGCCACAAGGTGACGCTGCCTAGCTAATTTAGAGATGACCTTAACAACAGTTACTTGTTAATGCTATATTCATTAAAAAATTACTATTACCTGCCACCAAGCCATTCTTATAGCTTTGAGTTTCTGAAATAGTCGATTTAACACACTTGTAGGAGTGTGATGGTTGGTAGTTGTGTTGTTATCATTGGCAGCATCGCAGGGGCAATGTGTGGTGGAGCGGCAGTGGCCTCCTGACGAGAGCCCTAGCACTTACTTTTTTTTTACAAATGAAGCAGTGGGTCAAATGAATACTTGTTTTGGTAGAGGGGACATTGCATGCTCCCATATTGCCAAAGAAAACCTTTGCCAGGGACTGGGCGTCGAGGGTTGGCCTATGGTGCAGCCAAAGCCTCATGCGATTAAAGAGTCCGGAATTACCGGCCAATAAAATTAGGTCGCATGATGCTACACCCTGGCCAGTCGTGATCAGGTGGAGTGGATTGTCATACAATAATTTCACTCCACCTACCCCGTAGTAGGGCCAAAGAGCTGATACACCTCCTCCTGTTGTAACAGTATTTTGCAAGTTCTCGTTGGATTTGTTTACAAATTTTAGTTGCTGACCCTGGCCCTCTTAGTAACCCTTCTCCCCCATCCCTCTGATCAAAATTGAAAACCAACCAATACCAGGTTAAAATAAACTGGGAAAAGTATGGAACACACAACCAACTGAACAAGTTACTTACCTTCTGTGATGCTGTTCCTGATGGATTACCTCACTGGGGATTCCTAACCTTTAGAATCTTCAAAGGCGTCAGACTGGATCTGTAAAGTTAGAAATATCACAGGCGCACCAGTAGATGGCGCCATGGACTCCGCATCGACTCAGCACAGCCTCTGAATGTGATGACACGCATCCAAATCTATGCGTACCCCCTGCTTGAGACGTCACTTCATCACCATATTTTTTTTTTGCTCTCAGGTGCGTAGGTAGCAAAAGACAATAGAGGGACAACAATGCTCTAAATCGAACTTGGGAATCAAACTTCAGACCTTTTTATTATGAAAAGCCTTCTTCATGGCACAGAGAGGAGGACAGGCAGTGAGGAATCTGCAGTTAGATAGAGTACCCACCAGAGAGAGCATTCCCAAAGGTAAGAAACCTGTTTGATACTTCTAACCATAGATTCCTCACATTTGGAAATGATACCGAAAGCAATACACAGACAAAAGAGATGGGTGGGAAGAATAGACTTTACACCAGGAAGTACTGCACGACAGAGTGGGAAAAATGATCCTCAGCGTAGACTTGGGAACCTATATAAAAATACCTAGTGAAAGTATGGACCGATGCCCATGTTGCAACCTGGCAGATGTCCAGCACTGGAACATCAGAAGGTAAGACTTCAGTCCCAGCCTTGGCCCTGGTGCAACGAGCGCGAAAGCCCTTGGGACTCCTTGTTAGCCAAAGCACAACACAACTTAAGAACAATCCAACTTGACATGGTCTGTTTTAAGACTGCTCTCTTTTTCATCACATCGGCGAACCCAACAAAATGTTGACCATCCAGATGGGGTTTCCTAGTACCATCAACATAGAAAGAAAGGGGCATATTACCAACAACTAGCGATAATTATCGCTATGTTGGTTTAGCGGCGATATTTTTATCGCCGAGCTGCGGCGATTTTTATCGCTTAGGAACCTTGCTATTATCAAGGTTTATCTCCTAAGCGATAAAAAGCGGCCGAAATGCATGAATATCGCTGAAAAGTCAGCGATATTCATGCATTACCGAGCTAATGCTCTTAGCCATGTTACCCACCTCCCATTGGATAACATGGCTAAGAACTGCTCAGGGCAGGTGTTAGCTTTTGGAGATATTCGCGCTTAGCGCGAATATCTCCAAAAGTTGGTAATAGGAGATAGCGATGTTAGCGACTGTTTCCAGTCGCTAACATCTTGGCACGCCCACTTTGCATGTCATTAGTGATAAATATCACTGACATGCAAAGTGGGGCCCAAGATGGTCGCTATCTCCTACTAGCTGTCGCTAACTGGTGTTAGCGGCAGCTAGGTAATAGGGAGATAATTTTATCTCCGCTTTCTTGGCTTTTAAAGCCAAAAAAGCGGAGACAAACTCCCTTGATAATATGCCCCCAAGGGACTATTTGAGTTTCAACTGTTGCAACCTCTTCTCCTTCTTAGAGGGATGAGGTGGAGAGACAAAATGCAAGACATTGACAGACTACCTCATATGGAGGGTGACACCACTCTTGGGAGAAAAGAAGCCCGAGTACGAAGCACCAATTTGTTAGCTAGGTATATGATGTATGGCGACTGCACAGATAGCTGCAACTCACTGGCGCATTACGCAGAGTTGGATGAAATATTAAAGGTGGTTTTAAATGCCAGCAACTTCAGGTTACAACTGGGGCTGGGCTCAAAAGGTGCAAACATCAAAAAAGTAAGAAAAAAATTAAGGTCCACTGCGGCATAACAAAAGGTGCAAGGCGTAAACATATAAGTCCTTTAAACAATACACAGTCCAAATCACAACAGGTGATTTGGACAAAGAAGGCTGATCAGGTAAATGCAGAAAAGCAGACAGTGCCAAAAAGTTATGTTTAACAGTGCTCACAGCAAGACCTTGCCGGAAGAGGGTCAATACGTATATTTGTCACAACCTGCCACAAACTCAGTCCAATGGCCCAAGAGACCGACTGAGTGGAAGGGTGGTGAACACCCAAGATCACGCCCACAATTTCTACCCGCAAATCAAACCCACTCATATGGTGCCACACAAGCTTCACAGTACGCTGGAAGCATACATTGTGAAGGTTTGGATGTAGGACCCTCCCCTGCTGCTGGGACAACAGGTCCTGTCGAAGAGGGAGCCGAAGAGGAGGGCATATGCTCAGGTTCATCAGGTTGGATTTCCAGACCCTCTGTGCTCAATTTGGGGCTATAAGGATGAGCAATGTTCGGCCAATCTTGATCTTGATGCTGCAGGCTCAGGGACAGCAGAGGGAATGCACAAAGGAGGCCCGAGTCTCACCTGCCCTTGATGGAGGGAAGAACACAATTAGGTCTTGAGGGAGAGGTGAACGCAATGCAGCTCAAGAAGGCTGACGTGTTGCCGCTGCTCCATCAGAGCAAAACCAAAGGGGATAATGGACGGAGTGTTGAACATTGCAAGCACTCACCCCCAGTCAACTGATCTGGGTTTAATCCATCATCGTTCTTTAGCTCACTCCGCCACCCCAGTTCAGACATGGCCATATGCAAATCAGTCTGACTCTGTGCCTCATGGGAACAGTCCAGCCTGAACTGCCAAGCCATGTCTTCCCTGGACCGGAAACAAGCTACCGAGGCCCGGGTTCTGGCTAATCAGCCGTCATCAGCCCGGCTTGCTTGAATCCAGTGGCAAAGTGAGCAAGGGACCCACGTCCGGGCATACCCTGCCAACTTAGGGTAAACAAAGCAAAACCAAAGGGGGTGATGGACGGAGTCTTGAACCAGAGACCAGAGGCATCTGATTCCACAGCATCCTGGTGGCCCACGTGGCCAAGGAGTCTGTCGTAACAGCAAGCTCTTGAAGGGGTAGAAGTGAAAGGTCTGCCACAAATAAAATTGGCGTCTCTAATGGTTTGCAAACCCAAACATAGGCCTTCATGTGTATGGTGGATTATAATAAGAGGGAATAAGAAATACGAGGGAACAGAACAGCTGCTTTGCCTCGCCCTGACATCCCGAGCGTGTAAGAGGGCCCCTGTGACGACCGAGGTCCTTCCACGGGAGGGGGGTGTGGGCTTCAGTGTCAGATATGAAGACCAGGTAATAAGTGATAGTGCCGCGCACTGGTCCACGTTCAGACAGTAAACAGTCCTTTACACTATGATGAAACAAAGGGAGAGAGATTCCTCGCACACCCCCTGCTCCGAGGACACGTGACGGCTTGGAAGCAGCAACAGGGGGTGGGGAGGGGGGGCAGCTCCTCGTCTTCCCGGGGTTTATCCTGTCAAGCGCTCCGTGACTCACTCCCCTCCTCCCCAGACACTGACAGCCGAGGCGAGATGAACGGAAAAGCCCCTGTCTGGGCAGCGGCTCACGCTGTCTCCGCTGACAGCTGGATAAGCTCTCCCTTTGACCGCCTGGATCAGTGATGCCTGGCGCACCCCCTCTTCCAGCCCGCACCCTCTGATCCTCGAGCGCTCTCTTCCGGGATAATCCTCTCCGGCAGCCATCTCCAGTTTTGACGCCTCGGGGCTCTCTTGTTCTTCAATACCACAGCAGCACCCCTAAGCGCTCTCTCTCTCTCCCCTCTTCTCACATCTCTTCCATCCTCCCTCCTTCACTCGTGCACTCTCTTTGGCCCTTTCTTCCTGCACACCTTTATGCAGTGACGTGGCATGGATGGTATAAGCCCTAGTGCAAGCACAGAACATGCCCTGTCTGCTTTTAGGAAAACAAAATGTAACACAAGCCAGGGTTCGCTGCACCTGCGGTATCTAGGCCCTTGCTTGCATGTTCCCTCTCTCTCTCCTTAGTTACTCCCTCTCTGCCCCTACTCGTCCCCTTGTTCCTTTCTTTTCCCACCGTTCTGCCCTTTGTCCATTATACGCACCACCTCTTTCATTCTCTCTGCATGGAGATCAACTCACAGAAATCCCATGGAGAGCGGACGTGACATCACGAATGCGGAAGTGACATCACGAACCCATTTCCCACCACCTGATGACATACAGGTCTAAATAACCTCGTGTCTCATTCGAAGCCACTCTCGAGATTGGCTTGTGAGGGGCTATTGGGGAGGGGGAGGAGGGGTGGTATTCGACACTCTCACACTCACTCAACCTTCTGAGGTAGCCTGGGGATGGGGGGTGGGGGGGGGGGGCACACAAATAACTGTGGAGGGTAACACTTGTTATTTTACTAGGAATGTATTTTCCCTTTCGGCAGCGTCGGTTTATAACAGGCTGGATAAATGTGTGATTGGATATTTGGCAAAGTTATGATGCTGATTGCTGATAAAGTTGGGCTCTGCCGTGCTGCACCCTTCTCGCAGCTGTGAAATCGCCAGGTAGGCGGCTTGAAGCCGAGCGCCACGAAGTGACCATTTGAACACAGGCCCAAGGCAGGTCACGAGTTCGGGTCTTGGCAGTTCCGCAAAGTTAAGGACGTTAGATTGAATAAAAGTGACACCTGCTCTTTACAGCTCTCTATTAAAAAGCAAGTTATTGTGAACGTTCCATTGTTTACAGGCACTATTCCCATTAATGTGAGGGAACAAGAGGGGGGGGGGGGGGGGGGTGAGTCTCAGTGGGTCGGCAGAGAGAACATTGGCAATGTGGTGCTCATGTCACCTCTGCATAACATTTGAAGCACGAGGTACCAGGAGTAGGTACCCTTACCTTAGAGCCACCCAGGGAAGCAGCTGCCACTCCTGGCTAACTGTAAGTGACACCGGAAGAGGATGTGGACTGGAGTAACGGCCGGAGTTGCCGGCTTTGATACTGGGGAACGAGGTGTAAGTCTCAGCGTCTGCTCAACAATTTGTGATTCTGGGCATATCACTTAATCTCCCTGCGTTTATCACTAATGAATGTGTTCTTGTGTAATGTAACTGGTGCTCCTGTAAAGCGCTCCCAATGCCTCCGGGTCGAGTTTGCGCTATATGAAACTGCAACAAAACCAAAAAAAACGTTGCCGCGTCCGTCTGCCCACTTCCATCCCCCGCTTTCCCTCTTTCTTCCGTCCTGTATCATTTTACCCACCTTTCTCTACTTTTCCCATAATTCTTTACATTTCTCACGCCTTCCTTCATTTAGCCATCTATCCACCCGCCCTCTCTTTTATCTTCCTCTCTTTCATATGCATCTTGCACCTTTCCTGCGGTGTTGCTGCTTCTTTTTCCCTCTCCTCCCTTCACTTCTTCGTTCCATTCCTTTTTAGTTTCTTTCGTATTTCAACCTTATTCGCCCCATTGTTTCTCTCTTCCGTCTTGCCGTCGACTCTCCCTTGCTCCTCTTCTCCCCTCGTGTCTTTCTCTCCGTCCTGGCCTTTGCTGCCCACCTGAAGACCCCCCGCCGAAGGGTACCGGGGCCGCGCGCCTACAGACTTGTTTACCAAGCATAGACACTGATGGAACGCAGAGCATTGGGACGGTTCCAGCGTCCCGGAGGGCCAGCAGCGGGAAATGGAAAGTAAAACAACATCCAGCCCTGCCAGGGCTGAAGAAAAGAACCGGGAGAGAAGAAACGAATCTCCATATCATTGGCAGCTGGTCCCCGCTGTGAGCGGTGCAGGCCGTTGGTCCAAGATCACACTGTGCTGCGCGGCTGCCACAGACCTCGGAAACAGGCCAGCGGGCTCATGTTTGTCCACTCGGCGCCCTTACACCATCCTGAGGTTAGGAGGAGGGCAGGCCTTACACCAAGGACGGTGATGTGGCCTTAAATGGTCGACCTATAAGCTTGGGAACCAGGTTCGAGTCATGGCATGGACGCCAAACGCCCAGAGATTCTGGGCAAATCACCTAATCTCCCCGGCCGTGCCTAACAAAATGAATGTGTCCGTCTGGAATGCAACTGGTGCTCATGTAAAGCCTCTGTACCTTCCCATGGAGTTCGCTCTTTGTAAAACTGCAAAAAACAAACAAACAAAACAAAAAAAAAAAACAGGAGAAACCTCCAGCAAAACCTGAGGCTGACAACCTCACTCCCAGATGGGGTCTGACGTACAATTAGCCCCTATGCTTCATCTGAGAAGGGGGCAATTTAAAACTCTTGAAAAGGGCTTCTACAAATCACACCACAAACGGGCAACTGTAGAGATTACGGGCGCAGCAGGTGCGTGGGGCAGGGGCCAGGGCTCTAAGGTGTGAGGGGCCCCAGCAGCACAGGTACATGGGCGGAAAGCAGGCCCCTGCGGCACAGAGAGATGACTACCCCATCAGTCGCCCCCCAGCTCTTGAAGGTGACCCCATTCAGCCCAAGGCCAATGAATATCCGCGATATTTGGGAGACTCAGGGGCCCCTCATCACATTCTGCAGGGGGGCCATCTTTTGAGTTACTCACAGCACCACTGTCATGGCCGTCTTTTACTAACCAACCGGGGGATGGGTGAGTGGGGGGCTGCTACTTTAATAAGGGCCCATGGAAGCCTTGCTACCTGAAGCACACACGCAGAAACGACCACAAGGGAGGCAGGGGTGGGGCAAGGACGAGACATGTGCTTCTTTGAATCAGTGTACCGGCAGTGACGCCATTCCGATACTGGCCGCATGGTGGCGCTCCTCCTACACCTTAAAATGGATGGCTCTTCACACATCTCATAACTTGGCACAGAAGTGGGGTTATACTTGTAACATGGATTGGAAACTTGCAAGGTGTAAGAGTGCTCCGTTGTTAGACCCTCTCTAACATGTCCCCACTGTCATTCCGAATGGTAAACACCTGCTTTGTTTAATTCAATCAGAACAGCTATCTTCACAGCTACTTCGCCACCAACAGCTCTGCTCCTTTTTTAGAGTAATACATTATATTGTATTCCGAGGCCTTTTGTTAGGTTACCAAACCTTAGATTTCATTCGACAACGGAATGCATTCTGGGTGATGTAGTCTTGATTTGCTTCCATTGAACCAGCTGGGCTAAGGCTCCTCATAAGAACCATCTTTAACAGCAAGCCCCAGGGCTGGGAATATGATGACGAGGGGTGAGGTCGATGACCCTGCCACAGAGAGCAACCGAGCTCTTTGAACTAAAGCAGAACCCACTGGAAGACAAGGACTTGTGGAATGTGTGGCCCAGCTGGAATGGATTGGAGATACCAGTGGCTTATTTACAAAGTCCTATTGAGCCACCAGTGCACCTCTTTTTTTGACGCACAGATGGAGCAGAGTGTAGACCCATATCTAAGAGGCCACGCAAAGCCAATTTGCATGGCTTTTCATGGCCTCATAGACACGGAGTAAGGCAACGGAGCGCAAGTCGCTGCGTGGACTTACTTTATGTCAAAGAGGCGTTCCCTGGGCATTGCAGTGGGCGTTCCCATGCAACACTCATGGATTTTGACGCATTCCCAAAATTACTAGGGCTTGTAAAGGGTTTGTTAACCAAGGAATGCATCAACCGCCTATGCCTCCGCATGAGAGGCGTAACAGGGGAGTTACCTTTATTTCTCCTCGTGTTTTTCCTCTATGTGTGCTGCACACATTGAAAGAGGACATCACTTCAATTGATTGCTTTTGTGCAGGAAGGTGCTCCTTCCTGCACAAAAACAATCATTCCTACAATGCAGACACCTTGCACCATGGTGCAAAGGTGACTGTGTTGACCAAAACGGCACCAGCGCCATATATCATAAATACAATGTATTCTTGCCCTTTCCTTTTGACGCAGGGCAGCACTGCAAAGTGACTTTGTAAATGAGGCACCAGGGGCCATATTAACAAGAAAGGGCGATACATTATCGCCGCTTTTATCGGCAGGAAACTGCCACTAAAGCGGCGATAATGGGCTTGATAATATGCCCTTGTGAATTCCCATAGAAGCCTAGGTTAACACCAGAACCTGGGCTTCTATGGGAATTCACAAGGGCCTATTATCAAGCCCAATATCGCTGCTTTAGCGACAGTTTCCTGGCGATAAAAGCGGCGATAATGTATCGCCCTTTCTTGATAATATGGCCCGGATCTTTTACAAGATGACCATCTGCCTAGAAACAAATGTAATGTGCAATTTGATCTGCGCTTAATTTGTAGAAAAATAAGTGCAGGTACCCAAACATTTGCTCAGAAGCTTCCACTGGCGCTGCAGAAGGTTGTGGTGATGAATACAGAGGCGTTGGAGATTTGATTCCACCTCATTCATCTTTAATCCACCACCAGACACTTCCCTCCCGACAAACGCACTCCTAAACATTCTTATTCGTACCTGCTTTCTCCCCTTTTCACAGTTTTCTGCCCCTTTCTTTCTCCTTCTTTCTTCCTTTTGTGTTTTTCTTTCTCTTGTTCTGGGTCAAAATCTGCTGAGTGAAAATAAGTGCCAGTGTCCATGAATAAGTGTTGGGTCCCTACCTGAAACTACTGGCTCAAATTAAGCACTGGCCCCTCAAACCCTGTGTTGTGGATCCACCAGTAACACCACTTTCCCTGCATTGCCAAGATGCTTGTATGCTCAGTCCATAGTGATAATCCATTTTTAGGTCTCGGCCTCTGCCAATGCCTCTGGCATTGCAGATGTCGAGACATATAGAGGTGAAACAGGAAAGCTGAACCAGGCGGATTACGCCGAGTGCATGTGCCCGTGCACGCGCTTGCCGTTTGCTGCCACAGCAATGGCGAGAGCTTCACACTACAAAGTAATGCTCTCCCTGCCCCCCTCTGTGCAATGCCTCTTCTCTCACCCTTTCACTATCTCCCCCACCCTCCCACCTTCAGCCTCTTCCTCTGCAGTGCACTCTCTCCCCCCTCCCTCCTCCTCACCCCAACATTTGTTTCTCACACCACAGGCTGCTGCTATGTAATTTGGAACAGGGGGTGGTGAGGGACAGAGTCTCTGAATTAAACAGAATACTCTCACCCAGTCAAGAGATCAGGGCTAGATCCAACACCGTTTTTTAGCTCACTGCACCATCCCAGTTTCAGAACCTGGCTGTATGCAAATTAGTCTGTTCCTGTCCCAGTGCATGATGGGAACAGGACAAACCAAACTACAAAAGCCAATTCTTACACTGGGAAGGAAACAAGCTACCGGGGACCGGTTTCTGGCATTTCAGCCTCTTCGGCCCGGCTTGCTTGAATCCTGATGGTGCAATGAGCAAGGGACTCACATCTGAGCATACCCTTCCACGCTTAGGGTGGACAAAAATATTTACAACAGGGGGTGGTGAGGGACAGAGTCTCTGAATTAAACAGAATACTCTCACCCAGTCAAGAGATCAGGGCTAGATCCAACACCGTTTTTTAGCTCACTGCACCATCCCAGTTTCAGAACCTGGCTGTATGCAAATTAGTCTGTTCCTGTCCCAGTGCATGATGGGAACAGGACAAACCAAACTACAAAAGGTGTGGCAGGGTATACTCAGACATGAGTCCCTTTCTCACTGCTCCATCAGGATTCAAGCAAGCCGGGCCGAAGAGGCTGAAATGCCAGAAACCGGTCCCCGGTAGCTTGTCTCCTTTCTGGTAAAGAATTGGCTTGGTAGTTTAGTCTGCCCTGTTCCCATGATGCACTGGGCCAGGGACAGACTGATTTGCATATAGCCAGGTTCTGAGCTGGGATGGGGCAGTGAGATAAATAACGGTGATGGATCAAGCCCTGATCTTTGGACTGGGTAAGAGTGGTCTGCTCAATTCAGACACTCTGTTCATCACCACCCCCTTTTGTAAATCGATTTTGGCCACTATAGGTGTGGCAGGGTATACTCAGACATGAGTCCCTTTCTCACTGCTCCATCAGGATTCAAGCAAGCCAGGCCGAAGAGGCTGAAATGCCAGAAACCGGTCCCCGGTAGCTTGTCTCCTTTCTGGTAAAGAATTGGCTTGGTAGTTTAGTCTGCCCTGTTCCCATGATGCACTGGGCCAGGGACAGACTGATTTGCATATAGCCAGGTTCTGAGCTGGGATGGGGCAGTGAGATAAATAACGGTGATGGATCAAGCCCTGATCTTTGGACTGGGTAAGAGTGGTCTGCTCAATTCAGACACTCTGTTCATCACCACCCCCTTTTGTAAATCGATTTTGGCCACTATAGGTGTGGCAGGGTATACTCAGACATGAGTCCCTTTCTCACTGCTCCATCAGGATTCAAGCAAGCCGGGCCGAAGAGGCTGAAATGCCAGAAACCGGTCCCCGGTAGCTTGTCTCCTTTCTGGTAAAGAATTGGCTTGGTAGTTTAGTCTGCCCTGTTCCCATGATGCACTGGGCCAGGGACAGACTGATTTGCATATAGCCAGGTTCTGAGCTGGGATGGGGCAGTGAGATAAATAACGGTGATGGATCAAGCCCTGATCTTTGGACTGGGTAAGAGTGGTCTGCTCAATTCAGACACTCTGTTCATCACCACCCCCTTTTGTAAATCGATTTTGGCCACTATAGGTGTGGCAGGGTATACTCAGACATGAGTCCCTTTCTCACTGCTCCATCAGGATTCAAGCAAGCCGGGCCGAAGAGGCTGAAATGCCAGAAACCGGTCCCCGGTAGCTTGTCTCCTTTCTGGTAAAGAATTGGCTTGGTAGTTTAGTCTGCCCTGTTCCCATGATGCACTGGGCCAGGGACAGACTGATTTGCATATAGCCAGGTTCTGAGCTGGGATGGGGCAGTGAGATAAATAACGGTGATGGATCAAGCCCTGATCTTTGGACTGGGTAAGAGTGGTCTGCTCAATTCAGACACTCTGTTCATCACCACCCCCTTTTGTAAATCGATTTTGGCCACTATAGGTGTGGCAGGGTATACTCAGACATGAGTCCCTTTCTCACTGCTCCATCAGGATTCAAGCAAGCCGGGCCGAAGAGGCTGAAATGCCAGAAACCGGTCCCCGGTAGCTTGTCTCCTTTCTGGTAAAGAATTGGCTTGGTAGTTTAGTCTGCCCTGTTCCCATGATGCACTGGGCCAGGGACAGACTGATTTGCATATAGCCAGGTTCTGAGCTGGGATGGGGCAGTGAGATAAATAACGGTGATGGATCAAGCCCTGATCTTTGGACTGGGTAAGAGTGGTCTGCTCAATTCAGACACTCTGTTCATCACCACCCCCTTTTGTAAATCGATTTTGGCCACTACAGGTGTGGCAGGGTATACTCAGACATGAGTCCCTTTCTCACTGCTCCATCAGGATTCAAGCAAGCCGGGCCGAAGAGGCTGAAATGCCAGAAACCGGTCCCCGGTAGCTTGTCTCCTTTCTGGTAAAGAATTGGCTTGGTAGTTTAGTCTGCCCTGTTCCCATGATGCACTGGGCCAGGGACAGACTGATTTGCATATAGCCAGGTTCTGAGCTGGGATGGGGCAGTGAGATAAATAACGGTGATGGATCAAGCCCTGATCTTTGGACTGGGTAAGAGTGGTCTGCTCAATTCAGACACTCTGTTCATCACCACCCCCTTTTGTAAATCGATTTTGGCCACTATTGGTGTGGCAGGGTATACTCAGACATGAGTCCCTTTCTCACTGCTCCATCAGGATTCAAGCAAGCCGGGCCGAAGAGGCTGAAATGCCAGAAACCGGTCCCCGGTAGCTTGTCTCCTTTCTGGTAAAGAATTGGCTTGGTAGTTTAGTCTGCCCTGTTCCCATGATGCACTGGGCCAGGGACAGACTGATTTGCATATAGCCAGGTTCTGAGCTGGGATGGGGCAGTGAGATAAATAACGGTGATGGATCAAGCCCTGATCTTTGGACTGGGTAAGAGTGGTCTGCTCAATTCAGACACTCTGTTTATCACCACCCCCTTTTGTAAATCGATTTTGGCCACTATAGGTGTGGCAGGGTATACTCAGACATGAGTCCCTTTCTCACTGCTCCATCAGGATTCAAGCAAGCCGGGCCGAAGAGGCTGAAATGCCAGAAACCGGTCCCCGGTAGCTTGTCTCCTTTCTGGTAAAGAATTGGCTTGGTAGTTTAGTCTGCCCTGTTCCCATGATGCACTGGGCCAGGGACAGACTGATTTGCATATAGCCAGGTTCTGAGCTGGGATGGGGCAGTGAGATAAATAACGGTGATGGATCAAGCCCTGATCTTTGGACTGGGTAAGAGTGGTCTGCTCAATTCAGACACTCTGTTCATCACCACCCCCTTTTGTAAATCGATTTTGGCCACTATAGGTGTGGCAGGGTATACTCAGACATGAGTCCCTTTCTCACTGCTCCATCAGGATTCAAGCAAGCCGGGCCGAAGAGGCTGAAATGCCAGAAACCGGTCCCCGGTAGCTTGTCTCCTTTCTGGTAAAGAATTGGCTTGGTAGTTTAGTCTGCCCTGTTCCCATGATGCACTGGGCCAGGGACAGACTGATTTGCATATAGCCAGGTTCTGAGCTGGGATGGGGCAGTGAGATAAATAACGGTGATGGATCAAGCCCTGATCTTTGGACTGGGTAAGAGTGGTCTGCTCAATTCAGACACTCTGTTCATCACCACCCCCTTTTGTAAATCGATTTTGGCCACTACAGGTGTGGCAGGGTATACTCAGACATGAGTCCCTTTCTCACTGCTCCATCAGGATTCAAGCAAGCCGGGCCGAAGAGGCTGAAATGCCAGAAACCGGTCCCCGGTAGCTTGTCTCCTTTCTGGTAAAGAATTGGCTTGGTAGTTTAGTCTGCCCTGTTCCCATGATGCACTGGGCCAGGGACAGACTGATTTGCATATAGCCAGGTTCTGAGCTGGGATGGGGCAGTGAGATAAATAACGGTGATGGATCAAGCCCTGATCTTTGGACTGGGTAAGAGTGGTCTGCTCAATTCAGACACTCTGTTCATCACCACCCCCTTTTGTAAATCGATTTTGGCCACTATAGGTGTGGCAGGGTATACTCAGACATGAGTCCCTTTCTCACTGCTCCATCAGGATTCAAGCAAGCCGGGCCGAAGAGGCTGAAATGCCAGAAACCGGTCCCCGGTAGCTTGTCTCCTTTCTGGTAAAGAATTGGCTTGGTAGTTTAGTCTGCCCTGTTCCCATGATGCACTGGGCCAGGGACAGACTGATTTGCATATAGCCAGGTTCTGAGCTGGGATGGGGCAGTGAGATAAATAACGGTGATGGATCAAGCCCTGATCTTTGGACTGGGTAAGAGTGGTCTGCTCAATTCAGACACTCTGTTCATCACCACCCCCTTTTGTAAATCGATTTTGGCCACTATAGGTGTGGCAGGGTATACTCAGACATGAGTCCCTTTCTCACTGCTCCATCAGGATTCAAGCAAGCCGGGCCGAAGAGGCTGAAATGCCAGAAACCGGTCCCCGGTAGCTTGTCTCCTTTCTGGTAAAGAATTGGCTTGGTAGTTTAGTCTGCCCTGTTCCCATGATGCACTGGGCCAGGGACAGACTGATTTGCATATAGCCAGGTTCTGAGCTGGGATGGGGCAGTGAGATAAATAACGGTGATGGATCAAGCCCTGATCTTTGGACTGGGTAAGAGTGGTCTGCTCAATTCAGACACTCTGTTCATCACCACCCCCTTTTGTAAATCGATTTTGGCCACTATAGGTGTGGCAGGGTATACTCAGACATGAGTCCCTTTCTCACGGCTCCATCAGGATTCAAGCAAGCCGGGCCGAAGAGGCTGAAATGCCAGAAACCGGTCCCCGGTAGCTTGTCTCCTTTCTGGTAAAGAATTGGCTTGGTAGTTTAGTCTGCCCTGTTCCCATGATGCACTGGGCCAGGGACAGACTGATTTGCATATAGCCAGGTTCTGAGCTGGGATGGGGCAGTGAGATAAATAACGGTGATGGATCAAGCCCTGATCTTTGGACTGGGTAAGAGTGGTCTGCTCAATTCAGACACTCTGTTCATCACCACCCCCTTTTGTAAAGCTATGTAATTTGGGGCATAGCTTTAAACCTGTTAGCTAAAATCTTGTGCATCAAACGTGCCACTTGCGCTGTATTTGAATGCTCCTTTGAGCTGTCTGTTGTATCTAGACGTATCACATAACTAAAACATATGCGTAAATTACAACAGGCAGACCTATTGTCTTTGCCAGTCCTTGTTAGCAGTGTCTGCCTTTCTGATTGGGCCTGGGATGAGACATTTTTTGCTGAACACTTAAGATATTCTGCAGCTTTAACAAGTTCATTGTATTTTTCTGGATCATTAAATTAACTGACGTCCCACGTTTGGGCAATTCATTTTACTCTCCTATACCCCCTAGCCTGCGCTCAGCAGTAGCCTAAGATGACCGTAAAACCAATTGCGCCATATTTGGCAGAAACATTATCTGCATTGTATTTCATTGACAAACTGAACAGTGAAAAGACTACCCTAAGAGTAAGGTTCCAGGATCAGCACTTGTACTTGTACTGCGGTTTACAGACCTAAAACTACCGTGGTAGAAATTGCTCTTGTGGAACATTGCTGGGAAGCAGAGGCAAAGGTGGTAGATGTCTCACTTCTTGTATTTGTATTTGTATTTTGTTTTTGTATCGCGCATAGTTCACCCGTTAGGTCTCATAGCGCTGACAGATGGATAAAACAGAACCAGTATGTATGGGAGGTGGATGACTAAGGTTTAAAGAGCAGAGTTTTTAGGTTCTTACGGAAGACTTCTTAGCTTTTGCAATTTAATTTGTTTGCAGAAAACCTTTACAACTTAATGAATTTCGAGCTTTCAAAGATTTAGCATTATTTTCAGCTAAAGAAAGTGTAAAAGGTGGCAAAATTACAGAGTTCACTAAACATGGGCTACTGGAACACAGCATAGTAGTGTCCAAGGACTAGGCATCCACAAGCATCACCCATCAGACATCCACAAGCGTCAGGCATCCAAAAAGGGTCTGGCATTCACAAGCTTCAGGCATTCACAAGCTTCAGGCATCCACAAGCGTCAGCCATCCACAAGCGTCAGACATCCACAAACATCAGGCATCAGACATCCACAAACGTCAGGCATCCACAAGCATCAGACATCCAAAGGCATCAGGCATCCACAAGCGTCAGGCATCCACAAGCGTCAGGCATGCACAAGCGTCAAGCATTCACAAACGTCAGACATCCACAAGCGTCAGACATCCACAAGTGTAAGACATCCACAAGCAACAGACATCCACAAGCAACAGACATCCACAAGCAACAGACATCCACAAGCATCAGACATCCACAAGCATCAGGCATCAGACATCCAGAAGCATCAGACATCCAGAAGCATCAGACATCCACAAACATCACTTCATGGCTGGATAGAAAAAAAACTGTAAGGAGGCAGTCAAAACAATGAGCACACTGGTAGTCTGGCTTTTTAGCACTCACTGTGCCCGCCCGCTCAGAAAGCACAAAACTGTCAGATAAGACGCTTTGCCTATGTGCAGGAACTAAGATCTGAACTCAGGTTTGTGCCTTTGAAGCCAGAGGCCACTTGTCCGCCTCCTTTTGTTTGGTTACAATGATTAACATCTGCAAATTCATTTATATTAGTAGCATAACACAGGTGCTTGAGGGGACGTATTGAAACGTTGAATCAAAATTAAAATTGCACACAGTAAATTCCTCGAATACGGGATGTTTACTGTTGCTATCTATCTATCTATCTATCTGTCTATCTATCTATCTATCTATCTATCTATCTATCTATCTATCTATCTATCTATCTATCTATCTATCTATCTATCTATCTATCTATCTATCTATCTATCTATCTATCTATCTATCTATCTATCACCTTCACTCTATCTATCTATCGCCCTCACTCTATCTATCTATCCATCTATCGCCCTCACTCTATCTATCGCCCTCACTCTATCTATCGCCCTCATTCTCTCTATCTATCGCCCTCACTCTATCTATCTTCGCCCTTACTCTATCGCCCTCACTCTATCGCCCTCACTCTATCTATCTATCGCCCTCACTCTATCTATCGCCCTCACTCTATCAACTATCTATCTATCTATCTCCCTCACTCTATCTTTCTATCTATATATCGCCCATACTCAATCTATCTATCGCCCTTTATCTATCTATCGCCCTCACTCTATCTACTGATCGCCCTCACTCTATCTATCTGTCTATCTATTGAAACCCCTCACTCTATCTATCTATCTATCTATCTATCTATCTATCTATCTATCTATCTATCTATCTATCTATCTATCTATCTATCTATCTATCTATCTATCTATCTATCTATCTATCTATCTATCTATCTATCTATCTATCTATCTATCTATCTATCTATCGCCCTCACTCTACCTATCTATCTGTCTATCTGTCTATCTATCTATCTATCGCCCTCACTCTATCTATCGCCCTCACTCTATCGTCCTCACTCTATCTATCTAACTATCGCACTCATTCTATCTATCTATCGCCCTCCCTCTATCTATCTATCGCACTCACTCTATCTATCGCACGCACTCTATCTATCTATCGCATCAACACAGCATCACTCAGCCCCACCACAGCATCACCACTCAGGGGCACCACAACATCACTATGCGCTACCACAGCATCACTGAACGCCACAGCATCACTCGTCGCCACCACAACATCACTCAGCGCCACCACAGCATCAATCTGTGCAATCATTCAACAACTGGTTCAAATATGTCCTCTCAATGTTTCAAGCTTTATTACAAATGTCACAAAAAGATGTTAATATTTCACTTCTGTTCTTGGATTTTCGTCACAATAAAATACACTGAACATAATCTTTACAAAAGTTATTTACAAAAGTTTAAGCTATTGCCATTATAAATTACAATAACTTTTAAGTATTAATTATTTAAAAAAATTAAAAGCTATTGTTATTTGTAATATCAATACATCTAAGTCATGTAAATACAACACATATTGCATTACAAATGCTACAGGTGTCACATTAGCAAAAGTTAAAACTATTGGCATTGTAAATGACAAAGCTATTAATTTCGCTATTTTCAAAACCAACACGTAAATAAAAAATTTGTAATTTACAATACCAATATCTCAAACTTTCCTAATGCGAGACCTATTGCATTGCAATTGCTTGTTGTTTTTTTCTAAACCTACTATTTCAAGAGACAATACAATACATTTTATACAAAGGTGTACTTTATGCTATTGACATAGTAGAAAATCAAAAACAGCACAAAATATGTAAATCAAGAGAAAAAAAGCAAAAACTAAACATATTGTGATGAAGGAGGGAAATCGAAGCTGTTTCAAAAGTAGGGGAGTGCGCGATTACGAAGTTTTTTCTCCACAACTTTATGCACTATTTGTTTAAGCAGCACAACCATTCTCAAAGCTTGTGACGATATAATAAACAGAAATAGAGAGAAAACATCTACTAAAAGTAGTTTGAGGGGAGAAAAATATACACGTACAATTGTCTCGCGCATTAACATTTTCTTAAAAAACATTTTCTGTGCTAAAGTTCTCCTGCAGGCGAAGTTGGGTAAACATTTTAAACAATTTTTTTAGGCCTTTGTAGAAAGAGATAAATGCAAGTTATCTGTAGCCCCTGAGGAAGAGAGTACAACATATCTGAGCTATAGGCCTTCTTGACTTTGAGCATTGAACCCAGCTACTCTGCTTGAACCCATTGTAAGTCACACTATGTTTCCCACTAAAATAACCTTACTTTTTTAACATCAGTGTTTTATATTTAATGCAATCAATTTTGAAGAGATTTTCACCTCCAGAGGTAATATTCAGAGAGAGGTGTAAATGAGACTAATAAGATCTTTTCTTCTGGCACCAAAGGAAACAATACACAGCTTTTAGAGAAAGCAGCATAGCTTTGGAGCGTCCACAGGCATGGCCGTACCCTCATGAATGTGAGAGAAGGCGATGGTTTGAGGTGGGTCGATGTCCACCATGGCATGTACCAGCCTGTCTCCATTGAATGCATCCGTCTGACCCACCATCTTGGTGGCCCAGCAAACTTCAGCCGTGAGCCTCCGAGCCCGCTAGGAGGCACTCCACACATTCCCTGTTTGTCCACTCTGCCATTTATAGGCTCTACAAGACTGAGGGTGCATCCGACATGTCCCCTCAGACCCTGATAACAATTCTCTTTCAATAGCAGCATTGTTGAGGCATTTTTAGAGGAAAGCAGTGACTGTAACCAAAAATGTGCCCCCTTCAGATAAGTGAAGTGAAGGCCATTCTAGCTTCTCCTATTGTAGAAGACTATTTGTCCTACTGATGTCCAAGCCTGTGCCATGAGAGAAGCTGGGTATTTACCTATGTAAAGAAACCTTCAGGACACTGTGGTAGACAATATTCTGGATGCAATATTTTGGTGGGGTGATGCTTAAAATGCAATATTTTTGACATACAACTCCTGGCCTTCTTCAGATGGCTGTCCATTGTGTGGGCTCAGACCTACTTGTTTCACTGCTTTACTCACCACAGAGATTGGTGTTGCACTTTTCTAACCTCACAGATCAAGGTCCTGCGGAGTCATTCCCCGTCACCCTATACACGCTGGCATAGGATCTTTGAGTGCTTGTGGGTGTATGGAGGACGTTCCATGCATGCTACCACTTGCACAGTACGGAGTTAAAAAATAGACCTCACAATATAATTTTTTGAGCACTATTTAATTTTTCACTTAGTCACTCCTCTGTTGTTACTTACAAATTTGATTGGGGTACAGGAGTGTCGACTCATGCCCTCTCTCTCTTGTTGGTATTGATGGTATTTTTCTATATACACCCGTTTTTGTTTGTTTTTTGCACGACTTTTCATTCTTGATATATATTTTATGCGATATACACTGTTTTACTTGTGATTTTGCTTCATTTTATGAAGAAATTGTGCAGTAGAATAAGCTGCTGAAAGAAATTATTTAGCAAGGATATAATTTATCTTGCCTGGAAATGCGATTATAAAATAACCTAATTTAACATTTAAATAAATCCCTTGAAGACACACTTACCCTTTCATTTCATTTTGCCCGAGCCCTCAAGGGTAGTTTGGGTTGCTCACTATACTTCTCATTGCAATCAAAGTCAGTAGCACTTGCCCTGATACTGAGCAACCTAGATGAGACTGAGCTGGAACGTGTCACACAGGCACCGTTGGGACAATCACCCTCCAAAGTCACAGTTACAAGACATTGCACCTCTCTGGTTACGTTGGACTGCTGGGGCATGGCACTTCATCATGTCTATGCAAGCACTGCTGTCAGCTTTAGGGTATTTCAGTAAATTTTAACGGGGACCCATTGTTTTGGGCTTGTGGGGTTGAATGAAGTTGAATGAATGTTTGATATGTGAACGGAAGCTTGTACAGCGCGTAATCACCAGCAGGTCTCTTAGCGCTTTGAGAAGACCAAAGTCCACCAGCAATCGCTGAAAAACACTTGTGGATGATTTAGACTGTGTCTAGAGCCTCCCTAAACAGTAGAGCCTGAAGTTGCTTCCTAAAAGGAAGGAGTGTGGATTATTTATGAAGGGTCTCAGGCAGTTGATTCCAAAGTTGGGGAATAAGACAGAGAAAGCTCTGCCACCTTTGGATGCTGTTTTGACCCGTGAGTAGGCCAAGACGCCTGCCTCAGACGACCGAAGAGTACATCCCGAGGTATGGTTCCCTAGGCGCTCCTTGATATAGACTGGGGCCTGGCCATGGATGGCTTTGTGGGCAATTCAAAGGCCCTTGAACGTAGCTCTCTAATTGATAGGGAGCGAGCGCAACTTACACAGCAAAGGGGTAGCACAAGCCCTTCTAGGGAGCCTGAAGATCAGCCTAGCTGCGTCATTCAAGGTCATCTGTAGCTTGCTGATGAGTTTCTCAGGGAGGCCGATGTATAACGCATTGCCGTAGTCCAATCTAGACACAATCGTGGCCGATATGATCATATGTAAAGTGGCAGGTGAGAGAAGGGGAGCAAGTTTCCACAACTGTATCATTGAACCCATACAGGTGCCGACCACAGAAGCTACGTGATTGGCCATAGAAAGAGCAACTGTATCATTGAACCCGTACAGGTGCCGACCAGAGAAGCTACGTGATTGGCCATAGAAAGAATGGCATCAATCTTGATGACCAAACTTTTTACGACAGGAACTAGCGTAGGGGAGGCGCCAAGCTCTTGTAGCTAGAAGAGGTCATTCCAGGGGTTGTTTTTAGAAGAGATGACAAAGACCTCAGTTTTATCTGCGTTGACTTTTAGTGAGTTAGCTGTCATCTAGTTCACTGTGTATCTGAGGATGTTTTACACATGAGTGTGGGCTTGAGGGGAATTCTCGATCTGGAGAATAAGTTGGGTATGATCTGCGTAGTTAAAGACATGACAGGCCATGCGGGCCAGAGCGGCCACCAGTGGCTGCTGATACATGTTGAAAAGGAGTGGGGACAGTGTTGAGCCCTGGGGGACTCCACATGTGAGGCTGCCACTGTTCGACACCTGCTCACCCAGTTGGAACGTTGGGACCGCCCTGACAGAAAGGACCCAAGCCACTGGTGTGCCAACCCACGAGTGCCAAAGTCGGCAATCCGGGCTAGAAGCTATGCGAGATTGACCGTATCGAACGCCACTGACAGATCTAACGGAATCTCGGCGCTCAGTTTTTTGTTGTCGGCCATAACTCTAAGCCAGAGGTCTTCAAACTTTTTGAAGCCCAGACCCCCTTGTAAAACCTTTTTAGGTGTAAGGACCCCCTTCCGACAAAAGTTTCTAGAAACTGGTACTACTCATCATCAACTTTTGACAACCATAAATGCGC
The DNA here is from genome assembly GCF_964263255.1 of Lissotriton vulgaris. Classification (NCBI taxonomy): domain Eukaryota; kingdom Metazoa; phylum Chordata; class Amphibia; order Caudata; family Salamandridae; genus Lissotriton; species Lissotriton vulgaris. The sequence continues at coordinate 157,893,786 of NC_141686.1, read as the reverse complement.
CTGTTAGGCCTCATCACATCCATCCATCATTCATCCACCCACCTTTTCACACATCCATCCTTCATCCATGCAACCTTTTATCCATCCATACATCCATCCACCCTTTTATCCTCCCATCCATACATCCATCCTTCCTCCATCCACCCTTTCATCCATACATCCATCCACCCACCCACCCTTTCCTCCATCCATCCACCGATCATTCACCCCACCTTTTCACACATCCATCCATGCATCATTCATCCATCCACCCTTTCTTCCATCCATCCATCCTTCATCCGTCCACCTTTTCATCCTTCCATCCGTCCACCTTTTCATCCTTCCATCCATCCACCTTTCCATCCATCCATCCTTCATCCGTCCACCCTTTAATCCTTACATCCATACATCTATCCTTCATCCATCTATCCTTCACCCATCCACCCTTTCATCCTTCCATCCATACATCCATCCTTCATCCATCCACCCTTGCATCCTTCCATCCATACATCCATCCTTTACCCATCCACCCTTCCATCCATCCACCCACCTTTTCACACATCCACCCACCTTTTCACACATCCATCCTTCGTCCATGCAACCTTTTATCCATCCATACATCCATCCACCCTTTCATCCTCCCATCCATACATCTATCCTTCATCTATCCACCCACCCTTTCATCCATCCATCCACCATTCCTCCCCCCACCTTTTCACACATCCATCCATGCATCATTCATCCATGCAACCTTTTATCCATCCATACATCCATCAATCCTTTCTTCCATCCATCCTTCATCCATCCACCCTTTCATCCTTCCATCCATCCACCCTTTCATCCTTCCATCCATCCACCCTTTCATCCATCCATCCTTCCATCCATCCACCCTTTCATCCTTCCATCCATCCACCCTTTCATCCATCCATCCTTTCATCCATCCACCCTTTCATCCTTCCATCCATACATCCATCCATTCACCCATCATTCATCCACCCATCTTTTTACACATCCATCCATCATTCATCCATGCAACCTGTTATCCATCTATACATCCTTCATCCATCTACCCTTCCATCCTTCCTTCCATCCATCCACCCTTTCATCCTTCCATCCATCCACCCTTTCATCCTTCCATCCATCCATCCTTTCATCCTTCCACTCATCATTCATCCACCCACCTTTTCACATATCCATCCATCCTTCATCCTTACATCCATCCACCCATCATTCATCCACCCACCTTGTCTGTGACTCTCTCATGGGGGGTAGGTGGGGGGGGTCGGTATCTCTGTGTCTTCTTCCTTCTTTCCCGCTCATGGGAGGGCATCTCTGTGTCTCCCTGCTGGGGGCGGGAGGGGGGACGTGTCACGGGACCCACAGCTCCAGGCGCGCAACATCCATTATACTCAAAGGGCTACACTACAGCCTGCTCCCCCAGACCCCACCCCCCCACCCACTTTCCCCCCTCCCCCAGCTCGTGTGTGTGAGCCCGGCTGAAACCGTTTCAGGGACACACACACAGCCACACCCGAGTACTTGACAGGTTTTTAAAAGACCTTCTACTTGTTAATGAGCCTTTGATGTTTTTCACACCTCGGTGTGAATTAGGCCTCCGCCGTGAGCACCCTCGATCAGCCCAACGCCAGGAATTGCATGCCCCTGACAGAATCTGCGACCCCCTTCCAAGGACTCCACGACCCCCCTGGGGGTCGCGCCCCACAGATTGAAGACCTCTGCTCTAAGCCCGTCGAGCACAGACAACATCACCACCAGTTCAGTACTATGGTGGGCCCTGAAAGCGGCCTGCCATACCTGAAGTAGCTGGTGTTCCACCATGAAAGATGAGAAAATTTTGAGGACATGTTGTTCCATTACTTTCACCAGAAAAGGAAGCTGGGAAATGGGCCTATAGTTTTTAAGATTCGCCGCATCTGCCGTTGGTTTCGTCAGCAGGGGAATAACCTTGGCTTCCTTCAGGCTGGAGGGCAAGTAAACTGTCTATAGGGAATGATTGAACTGAAATTTATAGAGCGTGACAACTACCCATAGGCATCAAGGCGCTATAGTTACAGCAGTTTGCATTTACCCGACAGCAGAGGTTGACTTAAATCGTATACAGCCACGTCTTAAGTGCCTTTCTAAAAGGCAGGTGTACCTGATCGCAGTCAGAGACTGCGGGAGGGAATTCCAGAGTCAGGCTGCAGCCACCGAAAAGGATCTGCCCCCACTCCATCTCTTTTTCAGATTTTAGGCAAAGTAAACAGATTACAATGGGTGGAATGGAGATTTCTGCATAGTATGTACCGGTGGAACATGTCCCTGATCCAAGCTGGACTCACTTGATGGAGAGCCGGGTGTACGATACTGATAGCCTTAAACCTGATCCGCTTACTGGTGGGGAGCAAGTGCAACTTTGATAGCCCAGCAGCGTCTCCTTGGTGCGTTGGAATGTCAAGAATCGCCCTAGCGAGAGCGTTCTGTGCTACCTGCATTTTGGCCTTGACACTAATATTTGAGTCCAGAAATAGGGCATTACAATAATCCAATCTGGACATGACCAATGCCAGAGCCACCTGTTTCCATGCTGACAAAAGGAATAAAAGAGTAAATGTAAATGTATAGGCATTTATATAGCGCACTACTTACCCGGAGGGTCCCAAGGCGCTTCGACCGCTGCGAAACCCTTCCTGGCTTCCCTGAGAGATGGTCCCTTAATGGCGATCTCCAGGGTGAGACCAGGCATCCCCGGCGGTCTGGTGGGGCCGTTAGTGAAGATGAGGCAAGCTAATGCCCAGAGTTGCCGAGTGTGAACGCTGATCAGAGTGGGCACCGAGGCGAGAGAATTATCGAGTCCACTGACCCTGGCCCAGAAACCTGCCGCGCCGGGAATCGAACCCTGGTCCCGGGCCGTCCTCTGCTCTCGGGTCTGCCGCCTCTAACCAGTGAGCCACACTACTTCAAGAGAAGATTTTCTTTAACTTCCTTATGAGTTAGAAACAGGTCACAAACGTATGATTGGCCTGTCTATTAAGCAAAAGTTCTTTATCTAGGATGACCCCAAGGTATTGACCTACTCCGCTGGAGTAGGGAGCGTACCTTAAGTGTCCGGCCAACAGTTGTCATTCCAAATCGAGGTTTGCTCCCGAAGAGCGACACCTTGGTCTTTTCCCCATTACGTTTGAGGAAATTCCTTTCCATCCAGCCTGCAACCGCAGACAAACAGTGAGAAAAGTTGTCAGCAGTAGCTGGTAAGTTCTTAGGGATCAACACAATGATCTGTGTGTCGTCAGCGTATGATATCGCATGCAGCCCCCACGAGTGGATAATGGAAGCCAGTGGAGACACGTAAAGCTTAAATAATGTAGGGCTCAAAGGTGAGTCTTGCGGTACTCGACATGCCAGGGAAAAAACAAACCCGATTTAGCATCACCCTTTGAGAGTGGTCCTTAAGGAAGTAGGACAACAGTAGCGGAGCCCTATCCGTGATGCCCTTTTCTTGTAAACGTTCACTAAGCTGAGAATGGATATGGTACCAAAGACTGACAGAATCAGAGCCGTGCTTTGCCCTTCATCCACTAACTGCCTGATGCAGTTTGTGGAGGAAACAAGAGCAGTTTTGGTTCCATGATGTTTTCGGAAGCCAAACCGAGAGGTGTCCAGCTATCCTTGAACTTCCACAAACTCCATCAAGTAGCCATTTGCAGTCTCTCAAGAATCTTGGCAGGAAGCAGGAGTAAAGAGATCAGATTGTGTTTGTGTTTGTGTTACTGATTTTTGGATGTTTTTTTTAGCGCTGGGACACTCCAGGGAGTAGCCGCGCGCTCTATAAATATGTGTTAACATAACATAACATAACAGATGGTAGTTTTTCGGATCTTTAATGTCAAGATTGGGTTTTTTAAAAAGAGGCCTGATCGCACCTCCTTCAAAATTTACGGAAAACAGCCAGAATATAGATGGCTTTATTCATTAAGGACGCAAGAGGGGATGCAACAGTCCCAGCCACCAGGAGCAAAACTGCAGGTCCGCATGGTACCATGGTTTTTTAACAGAAGGATGATGCTGTAGAACACCGGTTTGTGTGGTGAGTGCGTCTGTGTGGGTCATTATAATGGACTACAGTAAGCTCATTGATTCTCTGGAGTTGATGCAGCAGGTTTCACCATTAGATCCAAGGCCCTGGGTGCTGCCCACAAAATGTTGCTTCCGAGCAGTCTCTTTTAGCTAATGGGTGCCATAAAGCTTGAGGTAACAAGGTTTCTAGTGCTTGGAGGTGGTGGCAACACAGGAACATTTGGGAGCATATCTTGGCCACAGAAGACATTAGGATATTCTGTATAGCTTTGTTGATCATCTTTTGTACTAATGTATGAATCGTACGGTTAAATATAACTTAATAGGGTTCCAAAACGTAACCCTGGCAGGGCACTGACATACATCTAGTGTTATTTAAATGTGTCCTTCTTTATCCAAGTCCCTAAATCACAACCACCTCACATACATGAGGGCCTCTTTTTGGGGAAGTCGCGCAGTGCGGCACAGCAAGTCATCATGACAGGGAAGGGCAGGAATGCGCCATATTTAAGGCAATACAGGACATTCCAGTCCTTTCCCCTGCGTTGGGTCTTAACACTCTGCCATGATGCACGAAGGCAGAGAAGCAAGCGGAGCCAACAGCTTTTTTTCGGTAGCCTACCTAAATCTCTAGATTTTTCTTCAGATAGAGGCTCATTTATGAGAGTCCTGAGGCACTTTTGCACCACGTAAAGTGGTACATGCATGACGCCGGTCTGTGAATCAGATTTATGAAGTCACTCAAAGCCACCCTGCATGGCTGTGAGCGGCCTCATAAATTTGTGCCTGGAAGCAGTGGCGGCTGGTGGATTTTGAAAGTGGTGGGGCGAAAATGTTTTATCCTAATGTAATAAGTGAACGAGCGAAGCGAGCGAGCCTGAACTGCAAAAGCAGGGTGCGGGGGATTCACCCCGCAAGAAAATTGAGAAAATGGATTCAAATGGTGGGTTTTACACCACATATTTACTGCAAATTGTTGAGAAAATGGGGATCCAATATAGCATTTTGAAGCACAAGTGTGAAGAAAACATTATAATCAAATCAGAAATGTGCCCAATCCTCAAACTAGTCTGCTTGCAAAAGGACCCCCAAGCCAGGCACATACAACCAACGGAAACAGGCCCTCTAAGTGTTTCCCACCTGTAACACATCTCTGAACCACCTGTTTTCATTGTATATAATAATGAAAATGCTGCAGTTTATTCTTATTTATCTTATGCAACTTACAACCATTGACAAAGCCTGTCGCCCTGGTTGGTTGTGGGCTTAATGTCACTTGTATTATATATCTGGAGGCAATGACAGAAGAAGCACAATACCAGTGAGGCGCAAACTATGCTAATTACAGATTTTTAGCTTGACAGTTTTAAGCCATGCTCATAATTACATTGGCTTCCCCTACGAGCAACCCCCCCTCCCAGTTTTTTCATCCAACTTAAAGCCCTGCACACAAAGAAGTGTGAGTGTGTTTCTTTTGTATATGGAGGGAGGCATGGTGGAAACAAAACGAAAGGCCGTGCATGGTTTGAGGTGGGCAGGGTTCAGAGATTAGTTGTCATTTGTTCTTCATCATGGCAACTAAGTGAATATCTGCAACAGCTACTAGGGCTTCATTGAAATAATGACGTTTGGCATGGCGCTTGCATGGCCGGTGGGGTAGGAGGCAGCCAAATGTAAATTGCGTAATGGCTTTGAGCAAGCAGTGGATTAGAGCAATGCTGCAGGGGTGTATGAATGTTATTCGGAAGCATGACTGCAGAGACAAATGTATCGAGGGATGAAAAAGATAACTGGATTCATCTGTGAATTAAAGGGCTGGTTGAGGAAGCATGAAGATGTAAAATGCCATGATTACATTAAATATCCAGCTGATGTGCATTGAGAAAAATTAACATTGAAGTTGTTTCCTCTACATTGCTGTGCAATACGCTGACATGAATTAAACAAAATCAAAATACTGGCAGTTCTTAGTAGAAGAATGATCATACGTCACACCTAGTGATGTAAACCCACATAGTGCTCAATATAAGCGTAGTAACCACTCAAGCAGTCGCAAGTTCCACCTAAACTATCAACGAAGCCCTGTGCAACTCTGTGGTACCCAGAGGGGCCCCCACCATGTCTGTTTGCAGGAACAGCAGTGCACACAGACCTAATATATCGCCCTCTCTGCAGCCATCCTCCTGGATCACGGCAATCTCTGACTCCTTAAGGCAGATTCAGCTATGCATCCAGAAAAAAAGAAATCAATAAGTACCAAAATCTGAGTCCAAAAATAGGAATATCTGCCCCCTTCATCCAGTCGGCCTCTGCGCACCAAAATAGACTCATTTGTGTAATGCCAACAATGCTGCAGGCACTTTCATGCCCAAACAGGGTGTGGGTAACTGTAAACAAGGGCTCACCCCCTCAAACACTCCCCCAGCTCCTATTATTACTTCTGACACTTTTTCTCCACGGGGCTCCTACTAAAGCGCAGAAATTCTGCCTCAGTGCCTTCTCAGCGCTTCAGATTTATTGGGGGCCTCAAGAGGTCGTAGACAGAGGGACACGCGATGGAGCAGGGAATCTGTAGGCTAAACTTGCCAGGGGTTTGGGTCTGTGGACATGTGAACTGCAGAAGAAGAGACCATGTCACATAAAAAACACGATTAAAAAGAGCTGGATTAGAACAATTAGAGCTTCTGGGATCGAGGGTACAAAAGTCACGAAGGAAAAGAAAAAGTACAAATAAAAACTGTGCTTTTCCTATTTCTAATCCTTTTTTTAAACAAAAAAGATGTCAATAAATATCAATCCAAATCACTCTTATAGTGTCAACACATTTACTTGCAGCAGCTTCAGGGCACTCTGAGACGATCAGAGAGAACTGCAACAATTTCAGGATTAATAAGACATTTCTGAGACCACTACTAAACATGGCCCGTGGGCCCTTTAAAATATTTTACGGTTTTCTTTGTTATTTTAGATGAGGCGTTTGAACATTTTTCCGGACCTGAAGAATCAGGGGCCATGTGGCTTTCTTTCCGGCTCTGCATGAAACCGGCACCTGCCTTGACAGCCTTCTACGAGAGTGTACTGTTAAAACACATTCGTGAGGCAGGGAAAATGGAAGGCTGAGCTGATCTGGCCCTCCTAATGTTGGGAGCTGTTTTTGAAGCACAGCGCAAAGACAATAAAATGCCACCTGTTTGCTATAAATGCAACGAAGGCACTTATGAAAAGCTACTAGTTAACTCTCCTAATAACTATACCAGCTGCCCGACAGCACAAAATTAAGGCTGACAATGAAAGAATGCAAGGCCTCTTTTTTGCGAATGAAAGCGAGGCAGGGGTGGGTAAATCCCGGCGTACCAAGGGTGCCATGGGTCCCAGTGGAAGCAAGCAAAAAATGAGACCTCATGTCACCAATTAAACAGTAAAGCGCAGCTACGATTGGTGTCAGAGAGCACCGCATAGGCGCATGCTGTCGCACACATACAAAGACCTACTGGATCTGGGAGCGTGCTAAGCCATGATAAATATACACAGTTAGTTTCCTCCTCCACCTGCACTCAAGGCGAACATTCAAACAAACTCATGCAGAACTGCATTGTAAAATAAGCACTTGTTTTTCGAGGCTGCTTTCCTTCCAGGGTCCCTGTTGCCTTTGTCTGTGCCTGCTCAAGGTTCATAAGCATGCTCTTGACACCTATGATCCTAGCACTGATACCACTTCAGAGGCCTACGGCAAGCACGGTTTGCATATAATTAAATACCCTCTACGATCATGGCACACGCACATGGGTTCAAGCAGTCACCATCTCACCAACATACACATAGGTGAATGAAAGGGTACCCCGCCCCCGATCTTCCTGCGGTAGGTACAAGCACATGGAAGAGAGTGGGCACTAGTGCACATGACACCATGCTTGTGGACTCGTTCTTTAAGTGCCAGTCCTGACCGCAGGGATTTGAGCATCTGTGTAAGTGTACCCAGCTGTTATTTGCGCACATGAAAGTGCGCACCCGCCCTGTGCTCCTAGAATCAGATTCTAAACACAATGGTTGTTGTGGACTTCTGTGCTAGTTCTTCCAGTGCCACGCCAAACCAGAAATGTGCCGTGCGGTGCCTCTGCACCAGTGAGGCCCGCTCTAAGTACAAACCACAAGAAAGACCGTTTTAATTATAACGAAGCATATGTTCCCTTGCACAAGTACTCCCCGCAGCAGCCGCACGTTTAAGAAAAAGTGCATTTGCATTAGTGCAAGTTCTGACCGCAAGGAAATGTGCTACTGTACTAGTGCTCAGGTCATGCATTGCAATCACACGCATATGTAGAGAAAGACCCCACGCACACCAACGCACTTCTGTAGTGAATAATAGTGATTGTTGTACACAAAAAACTTACGTTTTATGTGGAATTGTGTGACTCACTCGACTGACTGCAGACACGATGAAGAGACACTCACTGACTGCTGCAGGCACGCACGAGTCACGAGGGTCTACTACACACTCTCCTCGTGACTCTCTCTGACTGTTGATGTAAGGGCACGCCAGGCGCGGTGACGTGCACATACAGCATGGGGAAATGGCCAATCACCACTCAATGGCTTAACATAAGCCACATGTGATTGGCCACACTTAGAAAACATCCACCACCCAAGCGCGACACCAGTGCTGAAGTCTCCGCGGTGTCTCAGCCAATCCTGGTGCAGCGCTACCAGCACCACTGCGCCAGGATTGGCTAAAGTGCAGGCTTAATACTGCCCATTGTGAGACCCGGGGGACCCGGGTCCCTGCCTGTTTAAGTGCTGTAGGGAGAAGGAGGAGGAAAGGTACTACTGGGTGTGCGCATGCGTGGGCCAGTCGTGAAAATGACTAGTTCGAAATGCGCACACACAAGTGCCTGCTGCGCGCAGCGCTACCTATTTCTGCTCAGATGGCCACACTCACTGTCACTCATTGCCGAAGCCCCGCCCCCACACCTTCCGCGATTCCGATGCTGTCGGGCTTGTCCCAGTACAGCTGGCTCTCTCTGCCGCAAACTGCAAGTGCGCTCAGGATAATTTATTTTTTAAGCTATTTTACTTCCTAATTGCAGCGTGTTGTCCATGGCTAAGTGGGGCAACGCCCCAACGCCCCTAATGGACGCACCGCCACTGCCTGGAAGGCGTTCCATGGGCGATGCGGTGGGTTATTCCACGCAACACCCATGGATTTCGACACTGCCCCAGATTTACGTAATCCTGTATTTTCCTCTTTCTATGTGTGCTGCATTCTGTAGGTTTTCCCAGAATCACAGGATGTTGAAAAGACGCGGAGACTCGAACCTGGTTCCATAGTCCCAAAGTCGGCAGCTCTGACCATGACGCCACATCCTCTCTCTATGGGCCCGATTCAGAGAATGAACTTAAGACTCAATCCTAAACTTACTAGTATTTTGGTATTCACAGAATGCACTTACTACTTTTGGCATTCACAGAATGAACTTACTACTTTTGGTATTCACAGAAGTTAGGATTTTGTCTTAAGTTTGTCTTAAGGCAAACTTAAGACAGACTTAACCACATCCGTGCGGTACGATTTACCGCCGGGTGCTGAGCCCTAATGGAAACAGGCGTGGTCATGACGGAACAGTTCCGTCATGAGCACAGCTCAACCGATGCTAATGACGGAACCGTTCCGTCATTAGCATTGAAAGGGTTAAGACCGAGTTAAGACAAAATCCTAACTTCTGTGAATACCAAAAGTAGTAAGTTCATTCTGTGAATACCAAAATAATAGTAAGTTTAGGACTGAGTCTTAAGTTCATTGTGTGAATCGGGCCCTCAGCCTTTCTAGAACCCACGCTATCATAAATGCTCCTCTGAGGGCCGAGTCTTCTGTTCTCACACCTCGACTTTGGAACACCCGGACTCTGAGACTTAAAATCACCGCTTTTTAAACAATGTTTACAAAACATCTTAAAGCGCTCCTAAAGTCCTGAACAATGGCTCTTTGCCCTATGCTGTTTTCCCGTAATTAGAGCCAAAAGGCCTAAGGGCGAATGAGAGCTTTAACATGTTTAATTACGGTACATTGACATGTAGAGCTCAATTTGTTCCCCACAAGCGGATGTGTCTCCGGGATTTTTTTCATTTTTGTGCAACCCGAATGAACACACTGGTATGAGTTGTGGAAGATGGGACACGATTGCATATTGTTTATAACATGGAACATAGTTAATTTTTTGTTGCTGTTTAAAATTTGAATATTTTAGTGTGCATGTATAACTTGTTCATAGACACAGGTTGTGGTATTGACATTTTTCTCTTCTCTACGTCTAAAAATCGGTGCGATTTGAAGGGTGCATTTCTATGAGCTCCCCAAATAACCTTCCTAGTGTGTCTGACCAGCAGTGGTCTGGGCTGTTTTCATTGCAAGGCCATGAGTCATGAATGGAAAGTGATCTGCAGGACACTCATTCCTTACCATTAACACATTCTGGGTTTAGAGCTGGGACAACATTCTTCAATATTATATACGTGTGAGTAGACACAGAGCCTGGCTTTAGGGTCGAAGGCACATGTCACAGAGCCCTGTGATATCCTGCTCCGCATTTCAACACGTCTGGTTGACTAGTACAGTTTCCGGCCCAGGAGACTGCACCCGGGTAGGTGCTCCACATTTTTGGAACAACTTGCTCAGTCGATTCTGCTGCAGATGAGGCTCAACTATTGTTCTGTCCTTTCTAGGAGGGGGGGGGGGGGGGTGACTTTCAACCCCATGTGCGTGCCATGCCACTTCTAATGACTGATGCCAGCCGATTGATAGCCATGCGGTGCCCAGCATTTTACTTGGAAGCTAAGTTAAAGAGGCGGGTTGGTGGTCCAATCAGATAAGCCTGTCTAGCCTGACATGCCTTGGCCATAGAGTGTGTCACGGGTGTGCATTTAGGCATGCCACACATGCAAGGGGGCCTCCCTTGCATGTGTGGGCCCCCATGAAAGACTGGCATGTAGCTCTCCCTGTATGCATTCCTTTGCAGAGTCCTTACTTCTAATTTACCTGGGTACCATGTCCACCTTTCTTCCCTGTGCAGGTTTGAGTGCAGGGGAATCTACACTGAAGCACAAGGTAAAGAATGAAATGCCATAAAACTCCCTTCTCTGCAAGATTAATGCCCGTATATGATCCACCCAAAGAAAATACTTATTAAATAGTATCACCCCTCAAATCTGAGAGACATAGTTTGAAGGCGGAAAAGTTACTCTCATGACTTCAGTGCCTTCATAGGTGACTGTCCTATGAATTATAGCATCCAACTGGGTTACTTACCTGGATTACAATGGGTGGCGGGTGAGTACAGTGTAGCTACCTCCTGTCAACCTTTGTTGTTACACACTCACAAGTGCTGGTGTTGTTGCCTTTATACTGCACATAAACACGCATACCTGAATGTCTCAAGGCATAAACCAGGTTTCGTCTAAAAATGCCTGTCGGTGGGTACATCCTTCTTGATTCTGACTCCCTAATGTTATGGCCTAAACCACAATTGTATAGGATGATTACTATACGCCCTTCATTTTATTTTAAACAACATGTTTCTGTATATTTGTGGGCCAACTGGGTTTGGGCCTTCATCAGGATCTCACTGTTCTAGGCACCTCACAAACTTAGCAACAAAGAAGCCCAGGATTAGGCTCATTGGTGCAGGCGACGGAGAGCCATCTCTTCACCCTAACCATATGTAGAGGACATGTACAGACCAGCCACACCCCCCATAACACAGACCCACTACTCACATGTAGGCCTTATAGTTGTTGCCGATCTTCTGGATACGGATGTCATACTTGGAGTCGATGAATGGCTCAGTGGTGGCGTAAGTCTTTGCCATGGCAACCACGCTGGTGATGTCCTGGAAGTCGTACTGGTTTTCCACTTTCACCTGAGGATGTAAATGGTGAACATGAAGGCGTGAGATAGGAAGGGAAGACAAGGTTTGATACACACAGACAAGACAGCTCATCACGGAGGGCAGGAGCCCAGCAGATTTTGACAAGTCTATAAGATCTTTCGAAATTTTCTAACAGTTTTTCCTCTGGAAGGGCCACAGAGTTGGAGCACAGTAATCGCAATGAAGGCATGACATATGACTACTTGATGGACTCTATGGGCCTTTCAGAAGATGTAACTTGTCGTGAAAGAATCCCATTTTTCCAATATATTAATTAACTTTGGTATGCCATGCCTGTCTTTTTTAGAGCAGTTTCTGTAGGACTGACATTCTCATCAGTGGCTTCCCCAGACCCAAAACACAAAGGACAAAGTAGGTTTAGAAACAATGGGATGAAATTACCCAAAAATATTGCAAGAATACATTCTGCTGTACCTTCAGCTCAAACATTTTTGGCAGAAAAAAACTCTTAGGCAACTCTTCCTACTCCAACAAAGAAATAATCTGCATGATTTAATAAGAGCAAGGGAGCATTGATGGGGGCAAGGAGACTGCAAGCACCAGTCTCATGCATGGAGCCCAGTTTTCTAGGCTATATCTCAGTGTATTGATCAATAGAGGCCACATCTCAATGGATTGATCAAGTCCTTAAGGTCAAGTAAATTTGGGAAATGAATGAGCTAGAACGCTGAAACTTGAAAAAATGGCTGAAAGCGACCACAAGACCCGTCTATTCCGGTACTCTTCATTTTATTGCAGCATCTACAGACTTTACATAATCTCCATCCTAACCCTACATTTCTCACTCTCTGTTGTGTGACCATTACAGGTTTTTCCAAGGCCTTTGCCATTCAATGCGGTCAGCAATTTGGATTAAGAGTTCTGATCGGCTGGCCAGAATTCATTATCATGAATGATAACAGAGTTAGATCAGTCGTAGAATATGAACTGGCTGCTTCATGTTTTCCTTTTCAATTCAAATTATATTTCCCTGAATTCTAGAAATTCTGACTCAGAGTATATGGACAAAGTACCCCCTGCTGTACATTATAAGGATACTGCGAGTCACCAAGAGTTCAGTGACCAAATAGAGGAATGAGGCCAAAGGCAGAGTTCCTTCATATGGTTATGGTGTTCCAAGGTGACTTGCAATTTCCATTTAACGTACAGTACAGTGTATTTCATTCTTTACTTCACCACTACCCTTTCTAAATGCTTGGTGTCTTGCTTTTCCATATGAAAGTGATAGTATGATTGCAGCCAAGTGTATAGCTAAATCTGTGCATTACCTAGCCTCCAGTGAGGACTGGAGGCAAGCTAAAATGCACACAAAGAGTTTTAGAGCAGAGAGAGGGCCATTTTTTAGAAATGTTTCAAAGGGCACATTGCTCGTGCACCCGATTGTCGCACTTCGAAATGGGAAATTTTTCCCCCCGATAAACCAATAGATGCTGAGTATTCCATTTAAACCATTTGATACCAATATTTTTCATACTTCCCTATTTAATTAATTTTCCTTGTGATTGTAATCACTGCGGAGACAGATACTTTATGGGCATGCCTCCTGCATGCCCATTCAGGCTTTTATACAGCGACACGCCAAGGTCAATCTTACACCGGAGTAGGCCCATGAGATAATACCCAATGCATTTCAAGCCATAAGGCTCTTCGTCAGGGGTATCTAAAACAGATAAACGATAAACGAGACAGCTCAGCTGACTGCTTAAATATAAACCTTCAACATACAGAATACAAAACAGTGTCCTCACCCGCATCACCCCCCAATCACCAACCCTCTACTGTCAAAAAATTAATTAATTATTCTTAACCATATAAAAATACCCTAACTTCCTCCTCACTCAAATCCCCCCTCACCCAAAAATACTTAAATCATATAGTTGGCAACTCTAACCAATGCAAAAACTTGTTTGATTCACCCAAACCCCTAAACTCAAAGTGGCAAAGCGTGTCGTACAGTGGAGTGGCATAGAGTGGAGTAGCATAGAGTGGAGTGTAAGAGTGAAGTGGCGGAGAATGACATAGTGTGGAGCATAGTGGCGTAGAGTGGAGGACAGTGTTGCAGAGTTGGGTAGAGTATTGTAGAGTTGAGTGTTGTAGAATGGAGTGCTATAGAGTGGAGTAGAGTGGAGTGTTGTCATAGAGTAACATAGAGGGAAGTGGCATTCTGTGGAGTCCACAGAGTGGAGTGGTGCAGATTAGATTGGCATAGAGGGGAGTGCCATAGAGTGGACTGGCGTGTTGTGAAGTGGAATGTCGTAGAGTGGAGTGGCACTGTGTTTAGTGTCACTGAGTAGACTGGCATAGAGTGGAGTGACAGTAGAGTGGAGTAGTGTGTCGTAGAATGGAGTGGCGTAAAGTGGAGTGCCATAGCGTGGAGTGCCATAGAGTGTATTGCCGTAGAGTGCAGTGGTATATTATGGGGTGAAGTGAAGTGGTGTAGAGTGGAGTGGAGTGGAGTAGTGTGTCGTAGAATCGAGTGGCGTAGAATGGAGTGGCGTAGAGTGGAGTGCCATAGCGTGGAGTGACAGTAGAGTGGAGTAGTATGTCATAGAATGGTGTGGCGTAGAGTGGAGTGCCATAGCGTGAAGTGCCGTAGAGTGGAGTGCCCTAGAGTGGATTGCCGTAGAGTGCAGTGGCATAGAACAGAGTGAAGTGAAGTGTTGTAGAGTGGAGTGGAGTGGGGTAGAGTGAATTGGCATAGTGTAGTGTCTTGGTATGTCAGGGCATGGAGTGGCATAGAGTGGAGTAAAGCAAAGTGGAGTAGGGTGTCATAGTGTGGAGAAGAGTAAAGTGGAGTATGCATGGGGTGGTAGTGTACTGCCATTAAAGACAACACATGTTCAATTGAAATTAGCATTACATTTGCACAGTCTGATAAACCTACAGCGCACAAACGAAGTTAGATGGACAAAGAGTAGTGAGATGCATAGAGGGGTGAGGTAGAGAGCTGTGCAGAGTTTACATATGATAACATGCAAAATGCTGATAATCTTAAGTGATCATTATTATCAGAGACTGATATCACTGACCAGGGATCCCCCTCTCTACAAGACAGGGAATAGTTCTTTGCGAGGGAGGGTGAGGAGGGGTTTGGGCAACTGCTAGTGCCTCCCTGCAACATGGACAATACAATCTTTCTGCCCACCTAATCTACCACCCATGGTAGAAAGCCCACTAGACACCTGGGATTTTTGCAAGGTGGAAAATAAAAGGGTTGGGGTGACCCATCCTGGCATCTGGCCGTGCCCAAACCATGGAAGAGGCATACAAATTCTTTTGCATCTTCTGGGGGCAGATAGGTGATTTACCCCCAATACTCCCCCAAAGGGGGTATATAGCTGACTAGACACTATGGTTTTCTGAATAGCAGAAAATAAATGAGGTATGGCTGGCCACACTGGCATTGGGCCACGCACCCACCCCAAATGGGGCATACAATCTTTCTACCCCCTCACGTGTGGCAGATAGCAGGTTCCAACAATCTGCCACCCGTGGAGGGGTAGGAAGCCCACTAGATACCAGGAAGTTATTTTTTATGGGGGAGTGGATCTTAGTCAAGGGCCAGTGCACCCACTTCACCGACGGCAATAGAGGGCAGGTTGGGGTGAAAGCCAACTAGACACCAGGGATGTCCACATGGCGGAAAATAAAAGGAGTGGGAGCAGCTCACCCTGGCATCGGGCCATAACCTACCCCAGATGAGGCATACATTCTTTTGTATTCTCTTCCCGCAGGGAGCAGTTAGGGGATTAGCCCCTTATCTGGACCACAGAGGTTAGACAGCCCAATAGGTACGAGAGATTTCTTTTTTTTTTTTTGGAGAGGCCCCTCGGGGCAAAGGGCGGTTCCCCTCCCAACCCACCAAGGGCAATAAAGTCTTTCTTCCCCTCTTGGGACAGATAAGAGAGTTTTCCACAAATCTGGCCTCAGGGATAAGAAAGCGCACCAGGCACCATGGATATATATTTCCTTTTTTAGGAAACAAATATGGGTGAGAGTGGGCCGTTCAGTCATCAAGCCCACCCTCCATCCCTAAACCCCCTAAAGTCTTTCTGCGAGCCTGGACCCTACAGCATCCCCATGGCAAGCAAGAGGAAATCTGGATTGTTTTGGGAGTAGTTTGACGTATAAGCTAGAAGACTGGGGTTAATTCCCGATTCCCTCACATTTGCCAAGCTGAATGGTTGCACTATTGGGCGGGTCAGCCAGCAACCACGGAATCTGACTAACACTAACACCCAAACATTCCTGAAAACTAGAGACCTAGGGGGGTCCAGGGGGGTGTCACTTGCATGTATCCCACCACATTTTCTAATCCGGAAACCACAAGATTTGGCTAAAACCAGGCATTTTCTTCATATTTCTGTGATGTAAACTTCTGGAATCTGTTGGGGTATACAAAATTCCAACAGCAACTGTTCCCACACTCCTCCTGATAAAAAAGGTAACCTGCTTGTGTGGCTGGGACAAGCACCGGATCATAAAAGTAACCATTCTAAGGACCATGCAAAGTTCACTGAGTCCAGTCACACAGCTAGGGTAGATTTATTTTCATCTCGATCCGAGGTCTTCAAACTTTAGTCAGCCGAGCCCCCCCATCTAAACCTATTTATAGGTCGAGCCCCCACCGCCACTACCACCTGACAAAAAAGTTCTGGAAGCTGGTACTCTGCATCATTGATGGCCATTCCCTCCTGCAGAGCCCAGGTCGTATAGGGCAAATAATATTAAATAAAGTAAGAGTGATTAGTAAACTGAAGTTTTTGGAGTGCATGTGCTTATTCTAAAGTTAAAATGCAAAGTCTCCAAGAGAAAAAATAGCACAAAAAATTACATTGTTGCTTTATTTTTCACATTAAACACAAAATGTAGGATAGATTAGCAAAAACACTCCCAAAACACAGGGGTGGGAGTGCTTGTTTTTCTCCAAAGAGACAATATGTGGATGGATTCTTGCTTCTGCCATCTTTTTGAGCAGTGCCTGGAAACGGGAGTGCTCACAACATTTTGCAATATATTTTTTGTAGTTTCATATAGGGCGAACATGACCTAAATGTATTGGAGAGCTTTACAGGAGCATCCTTTACATTACACAAGCACACATTCATTTTTTGTAAGCACAGGGAGATTAAGTGATTTGCCCAGAATCACAGGATGTTGAGCAGACATCAAGAATTGAACCTGGTTTCCCAGCTCTATAGTCATCAGCTCCGGCTGTTTTGCCACATCATTGCCCCTAAACAAGATATCAGAAAAAGAGTTCCACGAAAATTCCATGATTATGTGGAGTATGACCAGGTGTTGCCAAGTCAGTAGGAGGCCAGCCACAGTTTTCCAAGAAGGCCTAGGGCACATTTACATCATACACATGTGATATAAGTGGTTCAAGAGGACATATATATCTTTATTCTCCATCAGCATCAAGAGTCAATTTGTTAGCATAGTTGGCTTATAAATAAGAACGCCTTCCAAAGCTTCAGAAATAGCTGCACAAGAAAAATTTACATTTGGTCTACGAAAGAAGCGAGGACAGATGGTAGGCACACTTCACATTATTTGTTATATTTGACTTGTGGACTCAGCTCTAGGGATTGGAACATGTTAAACAAGCACCAGCGACTTTAATCAAGGGCAAATTCATTTTTCGTAAGTCACTGGTAAATTAAGTGATTTTCCCAGGATCACACGATGTTGAGCCGAACCCAGGACTCGAACCTGGGTCCCCAGAACCAAAGGCAGAACCTATGGCATTAATGCCAAATCCACTCCTCCTTGAAATATCCAATGCTCCCACTAGTATTGGGATGAAGGGGAAAGGAGTGAGGCTTTAAACAAAATAATACAAAAAGCTCTTCACTTTTACCTGCCAGAGAATGGAATCTTCAGGAAGAATGTAACCGTTGTAAACTCCTTGCAGTGAAACGTATTCCGACGTGGGAAGCAACATGGGGCGCAACTAGACAGAACTTCAGGCGGGGGGACTAAGATTACCAGCCAGGGCTGGCCCTAACACTGATCGCACACGTGAGAGGGACAGGTGAGTGAAGTGTCGCATGAGCAGTGTGAGTAGTGTGCTCGTGTGACTGCAGGGTGAGGTACAGGGTGAACTCGTGTGACTGCAGGGTGAGGTACAGGGTGAACTCGTGTGACTGCAGGGTGAGGTACAGGGTGAACTCGTGTGACTGCAGGGTGAGGTACAGGGTAAATAGCGCAAGAGTATTGTGAGTGCAGAGTGATCACTGTGAGTGCAGAGTGTGCGGTGTGCTCATGTGACCGCAGGGTAAGTAGAGGGAGAATGGTGTAAGTTCATGATGAGTGGCATAAGTGCAGTGTGGTCACTGTGAGTACAGGGTGAGAGGGTGGATTCAGTGCATAGTGATCAGTGTGAGTACATTGTGATCCCTGTGAGTGCAGGGTGAGTGTGAAAGTGAAGGACGAGAATGAGGAGTGAGTTGTCCGAATGCAGGGTGCATCCCCAGACACAGTTGAAGTTACTCAGCATGTTATTGAGGCTTGGCATAGGGTTTCAGATATAAGTTAAACTATTGCTTTTATGGCAAGGTCCAGGGATCGAGGGTGGGGGGAATAAATATTGTGCTCCTCCTGCAATAAACTTCCAGTCTTGCGATTAGGGTTGCCAGGTCATTATATTGATGTCCCAGAAGGTACAAAAGTAAGCAGTCCCCTAAAGCCTATTTTCAGCACTGATCGGTGCACACTTGGAAGAGCAAAAATATATAGAAAGTATTTTTTATTGTGTTCTAAGGCTGCCTGAATGATCTATGATTTATAATTAAAGGGAACAAAGATTTGAAACGTCACATTACAAAAGAATACATACTATTTTATTTATAACCCTATTTAGTGTCAAGACAGGGCCTTTGTAGACTCTTTAAACAGCACATGGCTGGCATTTTTATTTTGGTAACCCTACTTTATATTCCTTTTCATAAAATGCATTCTCACATTAAGGCAGTAAAAAGTAAAATGCAAGGAATAGGCAGAGTGTGGGCACAGGGAGTACTGGAACCAGAAAACAAACCGCCTCTTTAATCATTTTACAAAGGTATATAAATATGCACATGAGGGCAGATTTACAAGACCCTTGTGCCACTTTTGCGTCACTTATTCTATTTTAATAGTGACGCAAAAGTTTCGCAAGGGGCTTGTAAATAAGCCCCATGGTTTTTAACAGGCGAACAACGCCCATAAGCTCAAAATTCTCCCCCCCCCCCACCCCCACCTGTCATGTGTGTCAGCCCAGGCTGAGACAGCTTGGGCACAGACACAGACAGTTTTGGAGCTGTGCACCTGAGTACTTCACAGGTCTTTAAAAGACCATTTAAGCGTTAATGAGGCTTTGTTGTTTTCCACCCTTTCTTAGAGCCCCTGCATCTCCATGAGAATTAGCCCCCTACCCCCTCCGAAATCGTCTTGCCTCTGGCCTTTAAAGACCTGTGACTCTTGACACTCTCAGCCGAGCGAGCCCCCAGCAGCTGCAGCAGCCTGGGCTGAGAGGCACATCTCACACCTGGAAACAACAGTGTGGGGTGAAGTGCGCGCCCCCCCTGAAAGGATGCGGTGCCCCCCCAGGGGGGCGCACCCCACAGTTTGAAGAGCTATGATCTAGATAGTGTGGCAATGCTGAATGGTAGGAATTTTGAGGATCCTTGAAGATTTTGAACGTTTTTTAACAAAAATTTGAGAAAAATATGTGATTTTAGCCAAAGTTTGAGTTATGAAGGGCATTGTGGGTAAAAAAAGCATGTTGGATTCATGCATGTTAGTCCACCTTGGAGTCGCCTGGGTGTCTAGTTGTCAGAAATATCTAAGTCTTGTAAGTTTCCCAGGATGGCGGCCAACTCCCAGCTATTCCATGCCCACAAACAGTTGTTTTTTTAGTTTTTTTACAGGAAACGTTCATTTCTCCCTGTTGCATTTTTGGGTTTTTTGTGTCACAGGCCCAACCACACATATGGTGTAGCATCTTTATCAGATGAAGTGTGGGGACACATAATAGTATAACATTTATTATAATGAATTGACCTTCACTTCATTAGTGGCTTCCAAACATGCAAGCCAGTGCACTTCACAGATCACATTTTGCAAATTGTTCTCTGATTCACATGACAGTATGGGTAACCCTAAATGTAGAGTTTTACAAATAACCACTATTCCTAGTTAGTACGTAGGGCACATTTTAATACTGCCTAGGCTTCTTTCATACCCATTTTCCATTCATTACATTTTATCTTAAGAATTGATGCATTATTGGTACTCAATGAAATATCAGGATGTGCTGCTCAGTTGTTGGCTCTGTGTATCGCATTTGTTTGGAAAACCAACAAACACTATATATCCCTGTAATTAGAAGGATCCAATAGACACAAAACTATGTTATTTTTGTAAAATTTCCATAGGGGCACAAAATTGCAGATGGAAATGTTGTCAGCTATTTCTATTTTGTGTTATTTTTTTATCATATTAAATTTCAACAACTTGTTTCTTTGGAGAAACTATGATCTACTTTAAAAAATCAGCCCTTGCTGACTTCTGAACTTTGTCTAGTTTTCAGTAGTATATAACTTTCTGGGTTCACCTATGCTATGTTAATATCATTTATACTGCGCATGAATCATCCCGAGAGGGGTATCTCTTCGCCGGGCCAGAACATGCCAAGCAAGGAATTACTGTTCAAAAAGAGCACTGTCTTCAATAGTTTTCTAATTTGGAGACGATCCATGAACATAAGAATGTGCAGAGGTAACCTCTTGCAATGCAGAGGGGCAAGATACAAAAAGGCTCTGCCTCCTGTACGGGTCCTTCTGACACGTGGGGCAGGCAACAGCGCATTGTCACTAGATCTCAGCAGTCTCGGAGGGTAGTAACGAACGAGTCTAGACCATAGATAGCAGGGACCTTTTCTAAGTAAGGAATTATGTGTCAAACAACAGATTTTAAAGATATCCTTTTACGGTCTGGTAGCCAATGCACAGTGCAGAAGAGGGGAAGAAGCTGAGAGAGCGCAATTTGAATAAAAAGTATATCCGAACCATATTCACAAGCCTATCGCATAAACGTAGAAATGAAATATATACTGTAACGTGAAGTTGACACTTGTAGCATAAAGTTAACCGATGTAACCGAATATAGGAAATGTATTCTGTATACTCTTGAACATGCATTAGATTTAGAAGGTCCGTATACATAGTGGGCAAATGTAGAAATGTGTAGAAATGCTTACGAACAGAAGAACGTGCAAAGTAGAATTCATGTACGTGTGTAACTTTAAACGGAGAAGCGGCGAGAAATGTAAAACGAAGAAATGTGCAGAGCATATATATAACTGTGTAACGAACGAGAATATAACTTTATATTCTATGTAAAATGTATTCACTTATAAGCAAATGATTTGCTAAATACGATTATATATAAATGTGTGTTAAAGGTTATACTGTGTAGAAGAGTTTGTAGGAATATTAGAAGAGTTTGGTCATGTGTGATTTTAACCTGGCTGACCAAGGGTTCGCAGGAGTGTAGTCCGCTGTATGTAATTTAGTGGGCTCACAGGAGTCGTGAATAGCCTTGATCTGAATGTGCGAGCCAAGGAGTCTAGGGTCTTGTTAGATTTAAGGTGACAATGCCGGACGAAGTTTATGGCCTAAACGTGAGAGGAGACGCTTGGAATTTGAGTCTTGTTTTGAAATGACCATTCACAGGACCAAGGAAGGTTAAGCATATAGTCGTAAAGAGTAAAGTTCTGCTGAGGTGATAGACTTTTGCTCCGAAAGTGTCAAATGAAATGTCAATGAAGTCACCAGCAAGAAGACGAAGATGGCGTCTAAGAAGAAGGGTCAACTTAACGGACGACGCGAAGAGATGAAGCCATGGAAAGAGCTAGAAAATGACATCATGGGGAAAGTCCGTGGTGGGCGTCGAAGGGGCGTTCCACCCATACTGTGATTGTGTATTTTAGGGACAGCACCCCGGGGAGAAGATAGCGAAATAGCTCAGAGCGAAGGGCGAGTTGGGAGCGAGAGAGCAGATGACTTGAGCAGATGCGCTGAGATAGATCAGAGCGCAAGGGAGCAGTAGGCCGAGGACCCTTAGAGAGCGGATGGGTAGGCAGAGAGGGTACTGCTTCTTAAACTTAAGTTATCATTAGAGGCTAAGAGAGTTTGAACTTCTTTGGAAGTCAAACTGCTGACACCTTTTTTAGGTAAGGAACTTGCGAAGTAGGGATGTCACTTAGTGTAGAGTAGGGACAGATTTAACTTGATTATTTTTTCTCTTTCTTTAGATGACGCAACGGAACCATATTGTATCTATGCTTTTTAATCTGTTGATTCTCGAACTGACTTTAATTGTATTCGTTTGAAGACTGAGGTTCTTTAGGGAATATATGTTCCTTCTAGTTCCTGTATACTTATTGAATCTTATCCTGAGAGGATTGTATTTGCAACTTTTCTTAATTTTATATTAAACCTTTTAAAACTTTATCAGTCGTAAGTGGTTCTTCAGAGTTGCGTCAGTTTATGGGGTTTATCTAACCTATGCGGGGTTTGTCTTTTACTCAATGACAGAAAATAATCGATCCAAATTTGACGAATGAGATAGGTATCAAAGTGATCAAAAAGGGTATTAAAATCTCATTCCCCGCAGTTGGTAGCAGAGAAAGATGGTTTTCTTCTTGAGGAAGACAACCTAGGTCAGGTTTAGTTTACCCCAAGGTCCCTAGTCATCGACGACCAGAAGAAGAATCCCTGCCGAAGAAGGTGCTGACGGTGCGTCGAGAGAAAAGCAGCAGAGTCGGTCGAGAGTGAGTATAAGGGTCATGCGTTGTAAGATTGCGGTGTTTTATGTTGTACCTGTGTTGTAATGTCAAGCGGAGTTGAATGCCTGTAGTGTGATTGAGGGAAGGTTGTGAGCGCGCGCAACCGGATAAAATCTTAAGTCAAGGAGAGCTTAAGTGGTTCGGGTGTATCGAACACCCAGAGTAATTTGTCTACCATTGAAAGGGGGTCATGAGGTACCATTGATCGCCCGACAGACCGATGATAGGGGGAGCGTAAGAGTGAGTGTATGAGTAACGGACGCTGGTCGTACGTTTACTGTGTGTAAGTAACCTATCAGTTAAGGCGAGCGTCTGAACGTGAGAGGGAAGACGTTTCGCCAGTTGAGGTAGCAATTACAGTTAGACTGTGGCCGTACAGTCAGAGAAAAGTGATCGCTTGGACGGAAGTAGTCATTTTTCGGTGTATGAATGAAACGCATGCAAGACCGTGAGACGAGCTGAGAAAGGAGTGGAACTGCTGCAGAGGGGACAAGTGACGTCAGCGTAGAGCCGCGCTGAGATTGGCCGGTTGGTGTAGAACCGCGCTGGGATAGGCCGATTAGCGAGAGCCGCACAGGGATTGGTGGTTGTCATCGGGACGTAAACAAGGAAGAGAATTAATAAGGAAAATCGTAGATTATCAAAAATGAAGTGTTTTAAGCGTTTAAGGGCGATCTTTAGGAGAGATAGAAGAAACTTATATGCCGGAGAAGAAGCTCCACCAGAAGGCACACCAGCTTATCATATGGCAGTAAAAGTAGGCTTACTCTCGATACTATGGATCTCTGAGTGGAATAAGCTAACTGAAGGGAATAAGGAACTGACGTTTCCGAGATACGGAACGTTTAAGCTAGAAGTATTGAACCAACTAAAAGCGGTAATGCTCGCAACGAGACCTCTACCGAGGCCAACACAGTTCGAAGCCCTTAGTGCATGGTTTAGAGCAGCACATGAAAAGAGCGTGAGTAGACGTCAAGAAAGAGTGAGACGATCGGTAAAGGCAGGGCAGGATGCCAAATGGGACGATGAAGCTAAAAAATGGAGGGTGCAAAGAATAGAAGCAGACAAACTGTTCACCATGCTAGAGACTACGGGAGAAAAGAAACCTCTAGAAGAAGATGAGGATAGCGAGCCAGATGAGGATCTGATAGATAGGCTATTAATGGATAGACCACCCCCGTATAACAGAGAAGCCGAAAGTCCCGTACTACAGCAAGGGGACGGAGCTAGATGGGGGGAATATAAACCGCTCCCAGTAACAGAGTGGGATACCAAGAAAGGTGAGGAAGTACCTCAATCTAGTTCCGAACAGAGAGTAGTTGGAAGATTCGTGGTCCAGAAGGTGCCAGAAACGCAGCATGCAAGGTCGTATCAAATGCCAGATGCTCTACAAGTACCTGTTACCATAGGCCCTATAGTGTCAATCTACAACCCAGAGGGGGTCCAGCAGGAGGAACAGGCACGATGGGACAGGGAAAGGGCAGAGACGGAGAATAGGAACAACACGATAAATCCTCAGAGGCAGTTGCTAGGACCAATGAGTCGGAGTACCCCATTAGATTCCGCAACGGGTCCCTGGATAGAACAAGGGGGTCAAAGAGGACAAATGGATTTGAGGGGACCGAAACCAAAATCCTATAAAGAGTTAAGGGAATATCTGAGAGAATGGGATGCTGCCGAGGAGACTCAGAATAAAAGATTAGAAACAGGAGCAGAATGGAGAGACCAGGATAACAGGATCCTCTCTCATTGTGGAGCTGGCGAAAGCAGCCCGGAGTGGGAGAGAGGGAGTCAAGGAAGCAGAGGAGATACTTGCCATACAACCAGTGGCAATAAGCAAATGTGCGACGACAGGAAAGCAGGGTGTGGGGGAGTGCCTCGCGTCATCCTTAGTGAGGGAGAACGAAGGACGCAGGAATACCAAAATAGTTTCAAGTGCACTCACCATGCCCCGGACGAAAATGTGCGACATTGGAATCACGGGAACATGGAGAGTCGCGAAGGGTCTCGCCATGCATCCGGTGATCACGGACGAAGTCATGAGAATATAGGGAGTCGCGAAACGTCTCGCCATGCATCCGGCGATCACGAACGAGATCGCGGGAACATGGAGGACCGTGAAGGACATTATCGGTTATTGAGCGACACCAGACAGCAAGGGATTTGCAGTGATACAGAACAGCATGGAGGGTCCTATATTGTATCTAGAGAAACCGAGCCGAAAAGACGGAATGTAGTGATGGGGAATGGACCAATGTTCCACCACACCCCAAGGGAAGATGGAAAAGCTTGGGATCTAGAGAGGTGGGAACAAAGAGATGCAAGAAGAACTCCTCATAACTCACCTGTGCTTAGACGTAGGGCGCATAGTGGAGGTGAAAGGGGTGTGAGCGAACAACCTAGGACTGACGTACTGAGAGCTGAAATAAAAGCAAGACGGCTTGATGTAATGAGTTTAAAATCAGACTTGGATGAGATAATTGACGGCACAGTGGCAATAGAAAGATTAGAGCTGTACGAACCAGATGAAATACTGTTTTCATCTAAGGATGTTACTCGGAAAGCAAGGGCAGCTCATGAAAAATTATCTGAATTAGCAGACAGGTATATGATAGACATGTCACGAACTAAAGCTTTACAGGCCAACCATAGGCTAAATTGCACGGATCAGGATCTAGATGAGCGTAGGACGATTGGGCTAAGAGTACACATAAGGGAACTAATCATGTGTATCAGAATATGGAGGGATCTGGATAGATGGGAGGAAAGATGGTCCAAGAGGGGAACCGTCAGAAGGAGTACACTTGCGAAGTCCCAGGATGGAGAGCTAATGCGAATGGAAGCTTTCCCTTTGCGAGAAATCGCGAATGGAAATTACGTCCATGTGCCCTGGAGCAGGGGGGATTTAGCGGCGTTTACTAATTCTTTCCCAAAGCTTAGAGAGAACCCCGTGGAGTGGTACAAGCAGGTAGAGAGATTCGTGAAGATCTCTAAGGTGCTGTGGATCGATTTGAACACCTTGTTCGATATCGTAGTACCCGGAGATTTGTGGACGGCATGCAAGCTTAGCGTTGAATGGCCCGCTTGTGAGCCTCCGAGGGATACCCAGACAAACGGTCCATCAGATAGAGTCATGGAAAAATACGAGAGGGTAATAACATGGCTGAAAGAGAAAGTGCCGGTGCAGGACATAGACTGGGTTAAGATAGATCGAACAACTCAGGAGCCTAAAGAGACAGTTCACGAGTTCTATGAGAGGTTACTGAAAGCATTCAAACAGTACAGTGGATTAGACGTAATGGATCCTAAAGACATAGGACAGTTTGTGTCGAAGTTTGTTTTAGGATTGAGACCAGACATAAGCCTGATGATTCAACAGCATTTGATCTGTTGGCAGAACAAACCTTTAGATGAGATTCTGAGGTATGCGAGGTACTGTAGCGACGAAATAGATTCGAAGGCAAAGAAACTCAAGGAAAAGCTGATGTTGGTGCAGATGCAATCAGCTGGAAAGGGTGGACAGCGGCAACAGGGAACAGGAACGCCAGCAAAGAAACAGAATAATCAAAGCAGAGATGAGGAAGAAAGACCGAGACCGAGAATAGATATCGCCACACTGAAAAAGACAACGAGGTGCCATCAGTGTAACGAGGTGGGACATTGGAGACGCGAGTGTCCTTATAATGTCGAGACAGGGGAATTAGAACAGGAGGAGGAAGAGGTACAGAACAACGTAGTTAAGGGAGCAACAGTCCCGAAGGGAAAGTTTATCAAAGGGGGAACTCAGACTCCTCGAGCCCCGTTTCCTCAACCGCCTCGCATTACAAATGGAAAGAAAACCTATAGACAAATGCCATTGTTCGTAGGAGGAGAAGAATGCTACTACGTTGATCCTCTTACAGGGCAACGAGTGAATAGGGAGGAAGACTGTACTCTAGGAGCAGCCCTGGAGGTAGATCAGAGAGGACCATACGTAGAGGCTGAAGTGGCTGGATGTCCTACGACCTTTTTGGTGGATACGGGGGCCACTCGATCCACGTTGAGATCAGCGGTAGTCCCAGGTCTGCCAATGTCGGGAGAGACGATTCAGGTGGTAGGAGTCGCAAATAGGAGGATGACGAATCCTCTGACAGAACCAGTGTCAGTGAAGATAGGGAATTACAGTGACGAACATCAGTTTGTGTTCTGTGATTCTAGCCCTGTGTGCTTGCTAGGAAGAGATCTGTTGTGTAAACTGAACTGCACAATACATTGCACACCTGAAGGAGTAGAAGTGCAGACCAACGATGAAGATGCCGATTTTAAGGTTGTAAACTCGCAGGAATGCATGGAACTATATCCTACTTTAACAGTGGAGGAGCTTCCACAGGATTTGAGGGAGAAAGTGTCAGCTGAGGTGTGGGATTTTACTGGAGAAGAAATAGGATTGATCAAAGGGGTAGAACCAGTAAAGATCCTGGTAAGACCCAATGCCGAGTATCCAAGAACACCACAATATAAGTTGACACGGGAGACGATTGCCGGAATAAAGCCTGTGATCGAATCCATGATTAAACAGGGAATACTGAAGGAGATCGTGGGTAGTCCATGTAACTCCCCGATCATGGGTTTGCAGAAGCCTAGTGGAAAATACAGAATAGTGCAGGACCTTCGAAAGATTAATAATATTGTTGTCTCATGTTGTCCAGTGGTACCGAATCCATCAGTGATATTGTTTCAGATACCGTTCCAAGCTGAATGGTTCACAGTGATAGACTTGTGCCAGGCTTTCTTTTCGATACCTTTAGATGAAGAGAGCCAGTTTTTGTTCGCTTTTAAGCTGGAAAATCGCGTTTTAACATGGTGTCGTATCCCTCAGGGGTATACAGAAAGCCCATCGATGTTTAACCAGCTGCTGAAGAAAAATCTTGAAAGTCTAGTACTGCCCAAGAATTCGGTTCTAGTCCAGTACATAGACGACCTCCTAGTTGCGTCAGGAACTGAGGAAGCTTGCAAAGTAGACACCATCACCTTGTTAAATCACTTGGCCGAGAACGAACACAAGGTATCTCCAAGTAAATTGCAGTATTGTCTGACTGAAGTGCAATACTTGGGCCATAGGATTGAAAAGGGAAAACGGAAGGTGTCTCCAGACAGAATAGAGGCGATTATGAAAATGAACGCGCCTAAAACACAAAGAGAAGTCAGGATGTTTCTAGGCATGGTCGGTTATTGTCGACAGTGGATAGCCAACTTTTCACTGAAGGCAAAACCGTTATTACAACTGACGCACAAAGGAGTGAGTGATCCGGTACCATGGGACAAAGATTGTTTGATGGCGTTTTTGCAGCTGAGGGAGGACTTATGTCGCGCCCCGGCTTTAGGAATGCCTGATTACACAAAACCATTTTTGCTTTACTGCTGCGAAAGAGAGGGTTGCGCTTTAGCAGTTTTGGCCCAGATACACGGAGATGCGCGTAGGCCAGTTGCTTATTTTTCGGCTACATTAGATCCAGTAGCCGCAGCGTTGCCCGGATGTCTCAAATCCGTAGCTGCAACGGGTGTCAGCATTGAACGATGTGAAAGTGTGGTAATGGGACATCAGTTAGTGGTGTACGTACCGCATTCTGTGGAATTGTTAATGACCAGGACTAAGACTCAGCATCTGACGAATAGCAGGCTCACACGCTACGAGCAAGTCATATTGGCTGCCGAGAATGTGACCCTAAAGAGATGCTCCGTCTTGAATCCTGCAACTTTGATGCCACTTCCAAATGAGATTGATGATGAAATTTGTACAGATCATGACTGCCTTGATGTGACTGAACTATGCACCAAACCGCGACCTGATATCGTAGATGAGCCATTGACTGACCCCGATGAAATATTCTTTGTTGATGGTTCATGCGTAAGAGACGATATCGGTCAGCTGAGAGCAGCTTATGCAGTTTGTACAATTACCAGAGTTGTGGACGCCGCCTGCCTGGAAGGAGTACACTCCGCTCAGGTAGCTGAAATTATTGCTTTGACGCGTGCCTGTTTAGCAGGTAACAAAATTCGAGTCACCATATACACCGATAGCCAGTATGGTTTCGGGGTAGTTCACGATTACGGGCAGTTATGGTCTCAAAGAGGTTACATGACCTCCTCGGGTTCTCCCATTAGTAATGGAGAATTCGTGAGATTATTGTTAGAAGCATTGCAAGGTCCAACAGCCATAGCGGTTGTCAAATGTGCCGCGCACACGAAGAATGTAGATTTTGTGTCGCAAGGCAATCGTTATGCAGATGAAGTAGCGCGTTACTGCGCAGAACAGGGATATTCTCACACCAATGTAGAAGTGGGGGGAATACAAGAAAGAACTGAGTTAACAATGTTGTTAGACACTGTAGATACGTGGGACGAGTTGAAATGTGTTCAGGAAAATGCACCAGATGATGAGAAAAAGGGCTGGGAAACAGCTGGATGTACTAAAAGTGAAATTAACTTTTGGATCTCTGCAGATGGGAGGGCAGTTTTACCAAACGAACTTGTTAGTCCAATGGCAAGGAAATTGCATGGATCAGCACACATTGGTAGGATGCCATGGTGAGAGTATTCAGACAAACGTGGTTTAATCCGAAATTTAGAGTAGCGGCAGAAGCAGTATGTCAGCGATGTGCGATTTGTCAGCAACTAAACGTAGGAAAGAGAACACCAGTCACATTGAGTCACATAGGAAGGTCTGGGGGGCCTTTCAATAGAATGCAGCTTGATTTCATCGAAATGCCCAAATGCAATAGACTCAGATACGTTTTAGTGATTGTCTGTATATTTTCTAGATGGGTTGAAGCTTACCCTACACGTAGGTGCGATACACTCACAGTAGCGAAATTGTTACTTAGAGAGTTGATACCGAGGTTTGGGGTGCCATCCTCTTTGGAATCGGACAGAGGAACTCATTTTAACAGCGAAATAGTGAAGATGCTATGTTCAGCTTTGAGTATCGATCAGAAGCTCCATTGCAGCTATCGACCAGAAGCTTCAGGGATCGTAGAGCAAATCAACAGTACAATCAAGTCCAGACTTGCCAAAGTTTGTTCATCGACATCCCTGAGTTGGCCAGATGCACTTCCATTGGTTCTTATAAGCATACGTAGCACACCAGATAGAAAAACAGGTCTCTCTTCACATGAAGTGCTAATGGGGAGAGCTATGAGATTGCCATCGGTTCCGACTGCAGCGTTATTGAACATCACAGACGATTTGATCTTGGACTACTGCAAGGGACTATCTGATGCCATTAATTCTGTGTCCCTCCAGGTCCAGGCTGCAGAGGTTCCATCAGCACAAGACTTGTGCCATGACCTGTGTCCGGGGGACTGGGTCCTGGTGAAGAAGCACGTCAGGAAGAACTGCTTAGACGTGCGCTGGCGAGGACCATTTCAAGTCATACTAGTTACGAACACTGCAGTAAAGTGTGGAGGCCTGCCAAACTGGATACACGCCTCACACACCCGAAGAGTGCCAACACCTCTGGAAGAAACAGCTCCTCTCTCGGATGAAAATCCAGCGGAAAGCGGAGAAGCCATAGAGGGTGAAAGCCAAGCTGTAGAGGTGATCGAAGAGGCTGAGCCTGTGTCGGAACAGGTTGACGACGGTCAGGACACCAGTGGGACCGAAGTCGCCTCAGGAGAAGAAAGTAACTGGGAGTTCGGATCAGATACCGAACAAGCTGAGAGTGACCAAGAGACAAGTCCAAGAACAAGGGGCAGGAGGACAAGGAGTGACGAAGCTAGTTGGCCGGAGAGAAGGAGAAGGCCAAGCTTAAAGGCACATCAAGAAAGAACTCTTGTCCCGATCGCTGAAGAGTCGGATCAGGAAGAAGAAACTACAGATTCAGGCTCTGAAAGTCCAAGGAGATCGAGAAGGGTACGTGTGCCCTGCAGAAGGTACGCAACCCCAGAGTGGACTTATCTAGCAGATGTCTTGGGGACAGAAATCTGGGAGAGTGAGAGAAGTGAAAGTAATCGATCTCGATCCATTTGTGGCAGTGGAGATATGGATGTTGACGCCTGGACTCGAGACTGAGGGGTTACTGACTTTCACACTTCCCATACCCCCATACCTGAGTCGGATCAAAGATCTAGTGCTAAATCGATTACAGTTTCCTACTTTTGGTCATCAAATTCCAGAAGAAGAAGAAAAAGTTGTTCGTTTTGAATTATTGGAACATGTTGTTAAAGCTGCAGGTACAAGAATAATTGTAGATGCATAAAGACTTTTGTGTTTAAATAATAAAGAAGAAGATAACCTAGCGCCGAGTGGAAAGAAGAATAAAATTAGGGATTACATTTAGAGGACGGAGAAGGGTTAGGGTTGTCTGTTGTTGAGGAGAAAAAGACATTGTTGAGAAAAAAAGACTTTGTTGATAAAGAGCACTTTACAGACTGAGAAATTGAACAAAGCAAATAAAGAAAAGACTGAAACTGAAAAACTTTTCTTTGAAAAAGAACGAGCTACGCTGTTTGATAACATGGAGAACGGCAACCCAAACCGAAAAGCCAAATGCATAATAGGTACACTAATAGCAGTAGTAATTTTTCTCATAATTACAGTAGTGACCATATCGTACATTGTAGGACATGAAAGTGATAAAGAAACAGCAGATGTAAAGCCTGTAACGACTTTGAAACCTGCTCTTGTTGGGAAGAAGGAGGAGAGCAATGTTATTCGTGAAAAGGCGTTACTGGCAGATGAAGCTCGTAGGTTACACGTAGACGAGTCACAGGGAAACTTTAGGTCAAACGCATATGCCAAACTATTATACGAGTATATCGATGCCATGGAGGCCAAAGATTGCTATGTTTGTATGCAATTGCCGGCTTCCGTAGATGAAGGCATCAGATATCATCATCTCCCACTGACTTATGGGATAACATGTAGTTTACTGCTCAGTATATTTTATGGTAGAGAAGGGTTCGAGTACTACTTTTCAAATTATGATTCGGTACTGCCTGAAGTTCCGAATTATAAACAAATGAATAAGTGGGACTATTATAAAAAGGAAGATAGACTAGCCAAATTCTTTCTTCCTTGGGATACATTAGATACATCGTACGCACGCAGAAATAATCTGACTTGCAAAGTGTCAGAGGTAGAGAAAAAGTTCATAGGACAAGTAGATGACCAATACAGAAGGCAGAAGATTCTAAAATTGTCAGGACAGTGGAAAACTGATTGGACCGAAGAAGAGAAGGCACATAAAAAGAAAGGTAGCAATGGTCCAATAGCTTTGGATAGAACGCAGAAAGGAAAGTTATGTTTAACTCGAAGCAAGACATATTATGAGAGTGAATTTGTAGGTGAAGTAAATTGCGAACATGCTTTTAGGTTAGAGTACTATACGAAAGATTTTATGAAAGGGATGCAAGCTATTCCTAATGTGTATTTTGTATGTGGAAGAAATGCCTATGTAAAACTGCCTGACAATTGGTATGGTTCGTGTTACTTGGCAATTGTCTTCCCCAAAATATATCATGCAAAGGATTTAGCGATTATAGAAGGAAAGGCTTTGACAAGAGCGAAAAGAGAAGTAGGAGATGCAGAAGTAGTTGGAGACATATTCGGAGCGATGTTTCCTATGTTAGGTTTAATACTTAACGATGTTAAGATCAGGAGACTAGCTACAGTCGTAGATAGATTGTCTGCAAGTACTGCAAGGTCATTGATGCTAGTAGAAGGCGAGATGCAATCGATTAGAGCAATGGTTCTTCAGAATCGTCTTGCTTTAGATGTTCTGCTAGCAAAAGAGGACGGGGTTTGCAAGGCTTTGAAGGTCCAGGAATGTTGTACTTATATTCCTGATAATTCAAAACCACTTGAGAAAGTCATACAAAACATTACAGAGATACACCAAGAAATCGAAGATTTGACAAAAATAAATGTTTGGGAAAAAGTAGGTCATGGAGTAGGAAAGGTTGGAAGTTGGTTTGCCAACCTTGGTAAAAGCATTGTATGGTACATATTGAAACCTGTGTTAATAGTATTAATTTGCATGGTTACATTATTAGGGTTAGTGAAACTGTACAAATGGTATAGGTCGAACCAGTTACAAAGGTCCATGAGAGAGCAAGAAAGGAGATTAGCTGCTTTACAAGATCAACAGTATAAAAGTTTAAGAGCTCTCGAAACGATAAAAAGAGGGAATCTTGTAACTAGTTCTGTGTAAAGGTGTTATTCAAATTGCATTTAGTGATGACCCCTAGAGGTCATCAAAGGGGGGAACTGAGAGAGCGCAATTTGAATAAAAAGTATATCCGAACCATATTCACAAGCCTATCGCATAAACGTAGAAATGAAATATATACTGTAACGTGAAGTTGACACTTGTAGCATAAAGTTAACCGATGTAACTGAATATAGGAAATGTATTCTGTATACTCTTGAACATGCATTAGATTTAGAAGGTCCGTATACATAGTGGGCAAATGTAGAAATGTGTAGAAATGCTTACGAACAGAAGAACGTGCAAAGTAGAATTCATGTACGTGTGTAACTTTAAACGGAGAAGCGGCGAGAAATGTAAAACGAAGAAATGTGCAGAGCATATATATAACTGTGTAACGAACGAGAATATAACTTTATACTCTATGTAAAATGTATTCACTTATAAGCAAATGATTTGCTAAATACGATTATATATAAATGTGTGTTAAAGGTTATACTGTGTAGAAGAGTTTGTAGGAATATTAGAAGAGTTTGGTCATGTGTGATTTTAACCTGGCTGACCAAGGGTTCGCAGGAGTGTAGTCCGCTGTATGTAATTTAGTGGGCTCACAGGAGTCGTGAATAGCCTTGATCTGAATGTGCGAGCCAAGGAGTCTAGGGTCTTGTTAGATTTAAGGTGACAATGCCGGACGAAGTTTATGGCCTAAACGTGAGAGGAGACGCTTGGAATTTGAGTCTTGTTTTGAAATGACCATTCACAGGACCAAGGAAGGTTAAGCATATAGCCGTAAAGAGTAAAGTTCTGCTGAGGTGATAGACTTTTGCTCCGAAAGTGTCAAATGAAATGTCAATGAAGTCACCAGCAAGAAGACGAAGATGGCGTCTAAGAAGAAGGGTCAACTTAACGGACGACGCGAAGAGATGAAGCCATGGAAAGAGCTAGAAAATGACATCATGGGGAAAGTCCGTGGTGGGCGTCGAAGGGGCGTTCCACCCATACTGTGATTGTGTATTTTAGGGACAGCACCCCGGGGAGAAGATAGCGAAATAGCTCAGAGCGAAGGGCGAGTAGGGAGCGAGAGAGCAGATGACTTGAGCAGATGCGCTGAGAGAGATCAGAGCGCAAGGGAGCAGTAGGCCGAGGACCCTTAGAGAGTGGATGGGTAGGCAGAGAGGGTACTGCTTCTTAAACTTAAGTTACCATTAGAGGCTAAGAGAGTTTGAACTTCTTTGGAAGTCAAACTGCTGACACCTTTTTTAGGTAAGGAACTTGCGAAGTAGGGATGTCACTTAGTGTAGAGTAGGGACAGATTTAACTTGATTATTTTTTCTCTTTCTTTAGATGACGCAACGGAACCATATTGTATCTATGCTTTTTAATCTGTTGATTCTCGAACTGACTTTAATTGTATTCGTTTGTAGACTGAGGTTCTTTAGGGAATATATGTTCCTTCTAGTTCCTGTATACTTATTGAATCTTATCCTGAGAGGATTGTATTTGCAACTTTTCTTAATTTTATATTAAACCTTTTAAAACTTTATCAGTCGTAAGTGGTTCTTCAGAGTTGCGTCAGTTTATGGGGTTTATCTAACCTATGCGGGGTTTGTCTTTTACTCAATGACAGAAAATAATCGATCCAAATTTGACGAATGAGATAGGTATCAAAGTGATCAAAAAGGGTATTAAAATCTCATTCCCCGCAAAGCTGTTCCAGTTAAAGAATTGCGGATGAGGCGGGTGGCAGAGTTTTGCACCACTTGAAGTATAGAAAGCAACATTTCATTAGCCGAGGCCTGAAGTGCATTGCGATAGTCCAAGCGGCTAATGACCTATGCCTGTACAAGGATTCATCTCACCAAGAAAGGGATACAGGTAAAAACTCTCCTCAGCAGGTACATTGTGTAGAAGCATATGCCGATCATAGTTGAAACCTGCTCCTTCATTGAGAGAGTTTGATCCGATTGGACAGCTAGATTTTTGACCATTGGTTTAGGACTTGGAGCTATGCCAAGTTCCGAAGGCCACCAATAGGAGGACCAAAGCTGTTGGCACCTACCAAACAGCATGATTTCAGTTTTGCCAGCATTCAACTTAAGGAAATTAACTGTCATCTAATCAGCAAATGTTACCATTCCGGCTGAAAATTGTTCTTTAGTTTTGGACAGATCTTCATCGCAGTAGATGGTTAACTGTGTATCATCAGCATCAGACGTTACCACGAATCTGAAGACTTTCATGATCTTAGCAAGGGGGGCCACATGGAAGCGAAAGAAGTTAGGGCTAAGACAGGAGCCCTTGTGGCACCACCTTGTCCAATGGCATTATGCAGGATTTATAAGAACCCATAGAAATAGTTTGGGTACATACATACAATCTTTAGGCCAAGCCCTGGATTCAAATGGATTAGCCTGGGATGAGAGACAGTTTCAAATGCTGCGGATAGATCCAAGAGCACGAGGATGGAAGGAATGTTGGCATCAAGGGAGCATCTGATATGCTCAGTCTAAGCTACCAGGGTTGATTCTTAATGTGAGCACAGCGAAACCCAAACTGTGATGGTCCAAGATCTTAATAACCTCCAGATGTTCCATTAGTTGCCTGTTAATTTGACCTTACCCAATAAGTGGAGCAGTGAAATACGGTATCATTTGTAAGGACCGAGGGAGACAGACAGGTTAAAATTGATACTTGTATAGCGCTCTACTCACCCGCAAGGGTCTCAAGGCGCTTGTACGAATACCGCTGTGGAACCCATCCTGACTTTCCCTGTGAGGCGTCCACTCCTGGGCACCCCCAAGGTGGAGGCCAGGCATCCTTAGCGTTGTGGGGGCCGTTGTGGAGATTAAGCAAGCTATTGCCCAGAGTTGCAGAGTGGGACTCCATGATTGGAATAGGCACCGAGGCGAGAATTATCAGGTCCGTGGAATTTTGAGCCCAAGACCCGCCGAGGCGGGGAATTGAACCCTGGTCCCGGGCTAGACCTCTGCATCAGGGTCTGCCGCTCTAACCATTGAGCCACACTTCTCCTGACTTCTTCTGAATAAGCATAACCTGGGCCTCCTTCCAAGCCAATGGGATCTTGCCTGTGTTAACAGATAGATTGAATATGGAACATATGCCGGAGCTTGGACAGGATAGCCCTAATCCTTGGAGGGCAGATAACCAAGGGCCCTGATTTAGGTCTGGCGAGTGCTTTCTACATTTCCTCTACTGTAAAGTTGTTAAACTTGCCTAAATTTGAAGTGCACACCAGCTGAGGTGTCATTAAGAAGGTCTCCTTGCAGGCCGGGTCCTGTGTACAGGGACAATTGTGGTAGATTACACTGAGTGATCCTCGAAATGGTGATAAACTTCACACATACTTCTGCTACATAACTGCAAGTGGGATGAAACATAAAAAATGGGAAAAATGGACTACCACTCAGAAAAATGAAAGCATGGTGGTAATAAATGCTTTTTTACATCTTTGCTTGTTTCTGAAAACAGTGAAGTTATTGATCTTAGTATTGAAACTCTTTTATTGATGCAATTTCTTAGACAATATATATCCTTTCACTGGGGTTAGATAAACCTTAGCAGGTAATAGGCTATATGTTACTTGTCAAAAATTCTACTTTCAGCATTGAATTAGATGTTTGGAACTATGTGTGAAATAACTTTCAATTATTTTGCAAGTATTTTCCAAAGTGAAGATATAAAATAAATATTTATTACACCCAGGCCTATTCAAATGGAGCTGTATCTACACAGTGAAAACAGGTTATCAGAAGACATAATCCCTAGATAGCAGAATTGCTTCGTACTTGCGATCTTATTACCTTTTAAAAAGGAGGGATATGTTTTTTTACTTTGACATGACACAGTGAATGTTTTCCCCTGATTTATCTCCAAATAAATAGATTGTAGATAATCATTGAAACAATCAATAATAATCTGCAATCTTGCTGGGGTTAGGGCCAAAAGATACAGCATCATCTGTGTATAACAGAATCAGGATTTGTGGAGATCCTTCTCTCGGGGTGTCAGCTCTGAGTGTCTGTAAGCACTTACCTATTCCATAGATGTATACAAAGAGGAAAGGAGATAAAATGCATCCCTGATTTACTCCACTTCGTATCCTAAAAGATCTGGTTAAATCACCTTGCCATCCGTACTGTACTCTTGTGGTTAAGTTACTATACATATAGGCAAGTAATGAAATGATTTTCTTCGGGCAACTAAGGCACTCATACACTTCCATAATATATGAGAGTTCACCAAATAAGAGGCACTGCTCAGGTCCATGAAACACAGACATACTGGGGGGCGTGGCTTGGATGGCAAGAGGGGGGCGTGGCTTGGACGGCAATGTGGACGGTCGTCTGAGTCCACTCGCTCCGCACCCCTGAGGCAAACTAAGGCCATTACTACCCGCCAAACAAGTTTGTGCAAACCCAGTAAACCAGTTTCAGGCAGGGGAAAAGCAAGACTACAAGAGAATCAAAGAACTGCAATACTGGGCTGATGCAGCACAAAGATATCACTCCCCGAAGCTCCCGAGACCCTGCAATGGTGTAGACCCCAAAATGGCGCCCAGCGCGTAAACAGGAGGAGAAGCCGCGGCTACCAAACAGAGTAATCGCGGAAAGGAGAGAAGGGAGCCGCACTAGAACGCCCCCAACGAGCTCCCCAGGTGCAGCGACCAGTGCGAACGGAGGAGGGAAACAGGAGGTGAGCGGGGGCGAGGTGCCTTGCGAAGCGGAGTAGCGGCTGGGCAAATAGAATACGGCGCAACAGCAAACAAACGCAGGGGTCTGCAGAGGGAGCCAGCAAGCGGGCAAACGGCTAATGGTGGCTATTGGTAGCGGTTTCCATCACTTACCAAGCATCCGTTTGACAACAAAAAACGTCAACTGAGACGAAACCGAAACCACCGCCGCTCATGGGGGCCGCCATTACCGGAAGTATAGCGGCGAG
The DNA here is from genome assembly GCF_964263255.1 of Lissotriton vulgaris. Classification (NCBI taxonomy): domain Eukaryota; kingdom Metazoa; phylum Chordata; class Amphibia; order Caudata; family Salamandridae; genus Lissotriton; species Lissotriton vulgaris. The sequence continues at coordinate 157,855,811 of NC_141686.1, read as the reverse complement.
TAAACAACAGATGCCGGAAATGGTGCACGCATAGTAGGACGCGCATGGATCGCAACCACCACATGAACCGCCCAACCCGAAAACACCGTAATCACCGCAACCGCGAACAGAGGCACCACCTGAGAGCGGCGGATGATAGACGCGAGGGCACAGAGGAGCTGAGGCACGGAAGCACATGACGAGGGTGAGGCGGGCGCAAAGGGAGTGCGCGAGTGCGGAGTAGAGGCAGGAAAGCAAAAGAACCGCAAGAGGGCGCAAACGCCTCGACCGTAACCTCCCCTCCAGCAGGTGCGCAGAAAGGCAAAGAGGAGCACTCGAACACACAAGCGCACAGGCAGGGGGAGCAGAAGCAAGCGGCCAACGAGCACCACTCGGCACCCACCATCTAAGAGAGGGAAAGCGGTGGCAAGGTGATAGTGCGAAACCACACATCGCATGCGCGCAAGAAGCGATGCGCCAACCAGCCCACTCCTGAGCCCTCAAGCCCTTGCGAGTAAGAACAGCTAAGGCCAACTACGTGAGGCCCGTCACCCGCGAGCAGACGGGGCCTAAAGGACAACAAGATACCAGAGGGGTCAAAGGAGAACACCCAGCACAACACTAGCCGCACACCCACTCAAGCTTCGCAAGGCAGACGGCGCAAAGCCGCGGCCGCGAACGAGACAAAGCACACGCTGGCAGGACTCAAAGCCAAGACCAGAACAAGGCACATTAGAGAGCCAAGCAGATACAGATCACAAGGATCCTACGCCTCAACATCAAAAGCAACTCTAGCAAGTACACCAGCAGTGACCCAAAGGGGAGGGCGACTAGGCAATATTCTGTCGCGAAGAGGCATCGGAACTATGGCGAACAATGAGGGGAAAACAGTTGGGGATCAAAAGAAGCCCAAAATAGACAATCAAGGATCCCCAATGAAAACCAAAGGCGAAACAGCCACCCTAGAGACCATCCTAAAGAGAATTAACGAAGGGAATGAGGTGGCGAAGGAAACAAAGCTAAAGGTGGAGAACATGCAACTTGAGCTGGCTGCGATAAGAGCTGATCTCCACAAAACCAACATAAGAATGGAAGCTGCAGAAGGACGAATTAGCTCGGTGGAAGTTGCAACCAAGGACAATACCAAGGCCTTAGCAGAATGCCAGAGGGCCACGAAGGCCGTACAGAGACAGCTAGCTGAGCAAGACGACAGGGCAAGAAGAGGCAATGTAAGGATCCTGGGAGTGCCGGAGGGGGCAGAGGACAAAGCGGGCTCATGTGCAGCCATGCTTGAGGAGATGATCCCCAAACTTACAGGCATCAATTTTGGAAGGCAGTTCGAGGTGCAAAAGGCCTACAGGGTGCCGGCAGGGAAACCAACGACGGGCAAAGGACCAAGACCAATCATATGTAACCCTCTGAGAGCGTACCAAACTGATGCCATTTTTGCTTTCGCTAGGAAATATCAGAACCTAACATGGGCAGGCTCCAAGATCGTGCTGACCCAAGACTACTCAAAGCCGACGGTCAAGATCAGGAAGGGGTTTCTGGCCCTCAGAGAAACCCTGCGGAAAAGAGGCGCCAGCTTCAGCTTCGTTGGCCCGGCCCGGTTCAAAGTCACGGACAAGTGGAGAACAATGGTGTTTGAAAACCCAGGAGACCTAAGACGGTACCTGCAGGGCCCACCAGCCGAGGAGATGGAAGAAACAAAAAGCCCCGGTGCAGCGAAAAGAAGCGCCTCTCCCGACGTGGCCGGACAATCGGAGTAAGGCACACCACAGGCAACAGGACAACATGTCTACCTCAAAGAACCAAGTGACATATGAACTTGAACTTCGACCACCAGGAGAAAGGACTAGCATCATATGCCTGGTAAAATCTACCTCGAACCAGACAAAAGAGCAAGTTGGCGAAGTGCAGAACTGGGAAGCAAACAACGCTTACCACGCTTACGAGCTCGCTCAAACCTACCTCTGGACTGTGAAGGATTGCGAAAGGGGAGTCTGATACCGAAATGGAACAATGGGCCGAAAGAGAACTACCGAAACCGACTGTGCATTTTTCAACTTTCAAGGCCCTGCCAAATAAAGAACACAAACTTTACCTCAGGGACGATGCAGTGCAAAGGAACTTTGTCGTCGCACACCCACTCAGCAAGTAAGGGGGGAGGGGGTGGGAGGGGAGGGGAGGGCAGGGGAGGCAGGGGAGGGTGGGGGGAGTGGGGAGCACATACATGGGGTTACTTTTCTTTACTTTCTTCTCTACTACTCTTTCTCTATAACTTCTTACATCTACATCTAGGAGCAACAAGCGCAGGCGTAAGCACAGGCACCCACAAGCAACACAAGCACCAGGAAAAGGGGGCCACAGCAATCCATACAGAGTAAGGCCACAAAGATCCCAAAACGTAAAACCACACAAATGACGCACAACATTCAGACAAACCTCTCATCGGACGTTAAGATAGTATCACTGAACGTCAAAGGTCTCAACAGTCCGGTGAAAAGGAGGAAAGTGCTCAAACACCTCAGGAAGCTTAAGGGCGACATATTTGTACTCCAAGAGACAAGACTAGAAGCCGAGGACATAAAGCGCCTCAGAGCCAGCTGGATAGGCGATATTATAGGGTCACCGGCACAGAACAAGAAAAATTGGGTGGTGACAATAACCAGCAAGAACTCCAAGCTAACAGTGGTAGACTCACAGGCAGACACCCAGGGAAGAACTCTTGTGACTAGCCTAAGAAGAGCGGGGGAAACAATACACGTGGCAAACATATATGGCCCAAACACTGACGATAAACCCTTCTGGGATGGAGTGGGAGCGCAACTGCACACCCTGCCACTAGATGACCTTCTTGTAGTTGCTGGCGATATGAACCAGGTCCTAGACCCAGCGATTGACAAACACCCCCACAGACTGAGCCCAGCCACACACAGAGGCAACATCCTGAGGAACCTGTGCTCCAAACTTAGCCTGAAGGACCCGTGGCATCTAAGTAACCCAGACGCTAGAGAATATACCTTTTACTCCAACCCACACAACTCCTACACCCGAATAGACTACATCCTCATGTCAGAAACACACACCCACCTCATAGACCACACGGAAATTGGCCCTAGGACAATTTCAGATCACTCGCATATAAGCCTAACCTTATCAGGGAAGCACAATGAAAAACCAAATCGAAGATGGCGTTTTGATGACAATCTGCTCACCAACATCTCTGCGAAAGCAGAGATAGAAGCGGCTATAAAAGAGTACATAACAATAAACGACACCCCAGAGACAGACAGAGAAATGCTATGGGACGCTTTGAAAGCCACCATCAGGGGGACCATTATGACAATCAAGGGCAGGCTGAACAAGGAAAGAAATAAAAAAATTGCAGACCTAGAAAAAGAAATTAAAAATCTAGAAAACGGCCACATAGCCAACCTAGAAGATAAGAACACCCTTACATGCCTAACTAAACGGAAGTACGAACTCAACAGAATACTGAGCGAGAGAGCAGGGACCTGGATCAATAAATACAAATCTATTAACCTGTGTACTGCAAACAAAGCAGGGAAAAACCTAGCATCCTACCTTAAGGGGAGACAGAAACAGAACTCGATTGGGGCCATTAAAGACAGTCACAACAAGTGACAGACTGCAAACAAGGACATTTTGGAAGTCTTCAGAGACTTTTACGAGGGACTATACACGAGAGACGAAACACTAAAAGATGATGGGGGCAAAGAACTACTAGGTAGCATATCTACACCAACGCTATCAGAAAAGGAACGAGACATCCTCGAGCTAACTATAACGGAGGACGAAATAGGGAAAGCCATGGCAAGCCTGAAAGACAACAAGGCACCAGGGCCAGACGGCTTCACGGCCGGATTTTACAAGCAGTACCTACACATTCTCAAACCAACCATGCAATAAGTCTTCACAAAGTGTGTCCAGAATGGACGCATGACACAGTCAATGGCGGAAGCAAACATAATAGTTATACCAAAGGAAGGGAAGGACACCAACCAGGCAAAGAATTTTTGACCAATCTCACTCATAAACGTAGAATGTAAAATCTACGCAAAAATACTAGCAACCAGACTCAATGCATACCTACCGAAGCTTACACACAGCTCCCAAGTAGGCTACCTTAAAAACCATATGTCCCACGACAACACAAGGCTACTATGCCACATAATTATCCATTCCTCCAAAAGCAGCAATGCAGCTGTCATGATAGCCTTAGACGCGGAGGAAGCTTTTGATAGGGTGTCATGGCCATACCTAGACCAATGCATGGGGAAATTTGGGCTAGGACCCAACTATAGGAAGATGGTAATGGCTCTCTACAACGACCCTAAAGCACGGGTGGTAGTAAACAGAGGCACATCAGAAATACTCCACCTTGGTCGGGGGACCAGACAAGGGTGCCCGCTCTCACCAGCTCTATTCCTGCTAGCGATAGAACCACTATTAACCATGATCAGAACCAACAAAGACATAGCAGGAATACCGGTAGAGGAAGAAACTTTTAAGCTAGCGGCATACGCGGATGACGTACTAATAGTCACAGAAGACCCAGAGAGATCCATCAAAGCGCTGATGGACACGATAGAACAATACGCCCAGGTCTCGGGGTCAAACTGAACAGGGACAAATCCGAATGCAAACCGCTGAACGTACACACAACAAAAACGGTGTTGTGGAAAATTAACTCAAACTTGGTGAACATTATCGGCGTCATCTTGCCCCTTTTCAAGCCCATTCGTGCGCGTAAGCGGCAGCCATTTTGAATGCCATGGCCTCCCTGCCCCTCGCTGATAGCCAGCGCGTCTCTCTCCCTCCCTTAACCTCGCAAGCATCCCCCCCGCACACTGACAACCCCCGCTCTCTCATGCCTTGGGTCATAAACCCCTCTTCAGCGCAGCTTCACCACTGAATCCCATCCTGTTCCCAGCGCGACACCTCCCCTCATTCCTTTCATGGCCTCAGATCCTTCTGATGCAAACCCCCTTTTCCTGTGTCCCCGTTTGTCTTCCTTGTTCCCAGGCCGCCACCTGGCCCTGCGGATACTGTTTATTATCCCGTACAGTAGGAAGCTTCCCCTCCCCATTGAAAGACCCTCGAGCCGATCAAAGCCCCCACCCTATGAGATCCGATCAACCCCGTGCATTCCGTGAATCGGCGGAATGCCCTGCTGTGCGACAACCATCACCTGTTGTGACCGGGGTGGGGAATCCAACTGTAAATGTGTGTGGGAACGGGCCTGCAGGGGAGATTCCGAGGATGTTCTTTCTAATACTAAAGTGTTGCAAGAATGTGTTATGTGCAATAAAGGTCATAAACCCTAGTATAAGAGGCCAGGCCTCAGAGATGTGGTCAGAGCACCTCGTGACGATACTTGCTGTCTGAATTGATGTGTTCTCCTCCGGAGAGAATAAAATCCTCGTTTCCTGCCTTCCAGTCTCCAGCGCCTGCTTCTTCATTGATTAATATTGGTGGGTCATAGAGGCGATACCGCCGGGCAACATAAAAAGGGTTTTTGGTTACCGGTTGTCTTTGGAACCCCTTTTTAACAATTGGCGTCCCAAACGTGGGGCCCATCAGCGACTCGTGGATCCAGTGGGAGAGGTCCTGACGACAGAGTGAACGACTGCAACGATCGGAAGGTACCCTGTCCGATAGACCCTCGTCTGACAGCCGATCATCCGAACTTCACTGGTTCCGAACAGACCTCTCTCGAGTGATCTGCGGTCCTGACTGGGAACCATCAGGAGTGCCACGAGAAGTACGAAGAGAAGAGGACGATCGGGCGCTGGATTCGGAAGACAAGAAACTGTCCATGCGGTCCGGGTAAGGTCGTGTAAACACGACGAATTGCGAAAGTGATAGATAATTGAAAGTGATTGATAATTGTTGAGAAAATACTAGTATTACTTTTTGTTAATTTATTGGAGATTCACTGTCTACAAACGGAGAAACAACAGGCTCTCCCTTTATAAACAGCGAAGGATAGGTACGCACCCGTCGGACCTATCTTTCTCCCCCACTGAACAATTGCCCCTTCCCCCCATTGATTAACTGTTATAGATTGTTTTCTGGAGATTCTCTGTCTGCAAACAGGGAAAAATAGGTCCCCTCTTTACAGATAGTGAAAGGGTAGGTGACGCGAACCTTTGCGAGCCTACTTATTCTCCCCATTGACCATATTGATTTTTTATTTTTGACCTAACATTGATTGATTGCTCAGAATTGGTTCATGAGGTATTCACTACGTGCAAACAACGTAGAATAGAAATATTCTGTCTAGTCTTTGCGCGCAGTGATAAGATAGGTAGTGCTGACTATTATCCCATTGTGATCCGTCATGCCTGTCTTCTCCCCACTGGTTAGTAGCCTGTTTAACCCGGACCGCTTATTAGAGATGAACCATCCGGCTCCGCTGGAAGGCACCCCTAATAAGGACATGTTCATGAAGCATGGATTAATTGCTATAGCCTATAGTGAGCTGTGGCATAAATATACGAAAAAGGATCGAGAAAGACAGTGGCCACTGAGAGGATCCTTTGATCTCGACAAAATAGAAGCGGTAGAAATAGCCCTTCGTAGGAATGAAACAACACCTATTATGCTCGATAGCCTCGGTATGTGGCGCAAAGAAGCTGCACGACGAAGGGAAGGCGACGGATTTAGAAAAGGTGAAGGGACACGACGGACAACCCCCCAAACGTCTAGTAGGCAAAGGGAAGGGCCAGCGATGGCACAGTCCCGAGGAGTAGACATAAAAAGCGAACGGTGTAAAGGGATGTGCCGACAAGCCAACCCCGGAACACAACGACCCGAAGGTAATCCCCCGACATTACGCACAGGACGGACAGATTTAAAACAAAACCAATGTGCTTTCTGTAAATGTCTCGGGCACTGGAAAGCCCAATGTCCGACTTTGCAGAGCATAGGTAAGAATGGAGGGTCGATAGAAAGGACAGGCCGACAGAAAGGGAAAGGGCACGAAATAAAAACCAATCAGACTAGTACGGACAGGACAGATAGAACAACCCCGTTTGATTATGCTCGATGGCACAGATTTCGTCAGACCAATTTTAACGACATGTTAGAGTTTTGGGACTGATTGCTCTCTGTTACTCCCCCACTCTAAAAAAAAAAAAAAAACAAACACAATTACAGACCAGTGTAAACAACCCCCCGTTAGAGAAAAGACTCAAGGAAGCCAAGCGTCTATTATATAAACTTAGGATTTAATTACGGTAAAGAAAACACACAACCAACGGTAAATAGAATAACTAGTAGAATTCTCTCTAAAACTAACTTTACTATTAGGAAAAATACAAAACATATTATGCTCACTCCGGAAGTCCTCCAATGTAACAGTTCGATGGTCCCGCCCATCCGGAACACATAGCACGTGTGGGGCGGGGCCTGCCAGCAACCATGGGCCAAAAAGAGATCGCTGGCGAGAAGGTCCTGGAGGCTCCACCAAGCAGGCAATGAAATGGTCTTTCCATACTACCCTTCCAGGGATGGCGTCCCCCGGGCCGCGAGTAGGGAGGGGGCGGCTGCAAATGACCCCCTCCCTCGTATCTCCTGGTCCGGCCATCACGAATTCCTCCATCGAACGGATGCAGGGTGGGCAGGGAGGAAGAGGCGACGCGGACGAGCCTCTTCCACCTCCACAGGTAGGAGGCTCCCCTGCCCTAGTCCGGCGCCGATGTCCTCCAGCCGGGCGACGGCCATATACCTACGCTGCACAGGACACATAATGCCCGACTGGTATATTTCCTTGGCACAGGACATACAATGCCCGGCTGGTATACTTGCGTAGTACAGGACATACAATGTCCGACGGGCATATTTACGGAGCACCGGATGTACAGTGGTCCCCCAAGAGTCGGAATCAGGGGCGTAGGGTGGTCATCATGTGCGCCCCTGATTCAAAAGGACGGTGTAGGATGCGCCGGGAGAGGGGGACGGCACGAGTGAGCCTCCCTCACCTCCCCAGATGAAGGCTCCACTGCTGCACCCTGGCGCCCCGAACCAAAATGTCCTGCTCCAGCAGCATGATGCTCTGTCTTTCGCCATCACAAGAAGTTTTCTTCCACTCCTGATGGATACGGCAAAGGTGGCTGCCACAGGGTCTCAAAATGGCGTCTGGGCCCTCGAAAGGCGGGTCTAGGCCGCTGGAGTAACTTTGTCCGAAAATTGCAACTCGGGCACTTGCCCACCTGGGCGCAAGCCCCCACCATCGACAAACATCCCCTCGGCTTTGAAGATTCTACCAAAGTCCCAAGAGCCCTCAGCCCCTTCAGGCTTTCGGAGGGGAACAGCTGCATTGATCACTAATGACATAACCACGGCACAGCAACAAGATGGCGGTACTCTCGTGTCTGCATCAGCTTCCGTCTGAACCACCCAGGAACATTATGGGCTAACGAACTTGAGTAAGTTCCGGCTGAGCATCAACATGACCCGGTAAGAAAGACTCTATCCCCCTCCCTCTCTTGATTGACGGTCCACCCCACCAGCCCCTCTGTTAGTACAGTTTTTTTGAACTGCCGAAAGGGACTCTGGTCCAACCGCCAATCGTCGGGGCTATTTTTTTCCTCTGATGCTACTTCCGGATTAAGCCGGCCTCGCCCAAAATGGCGCCGGTATCAATGGAAACTAACGGATGCCTCGTGGTGTTCCTTAACTAATGAAACTTGATGTACTGAGACGTATATACGAACCGTTGTGCACTCGAGGGGAAAGGGAGGAGGGTTTACTTGGCGAACATTTGAGAGGGGTTCCGTAAAAATGTTGATTTCAATGAACGATTTATTTTGATGTTTATTGTAACTGATACATAACGTCGCCTATGATGCATACCCACGGTTTACATCTAGGAAATGTGATTACGATGAGCTTGACTGTGTTTCCATTTATGAACTGAAATGCCCCTGATTCCCTCGTCACGCAATGAAATGTTTTTAGTTACTTGCAAATAATTAATTAGGGTTTTTTTTACACGTTCTTGTGTTACAAAATAACCCCCTACTGTATGTGCTTCTATCGACGACATGTCAAGCCAAAATATGATTGCGCTCTCACATTCTACGTACTGAATAATTCTACAAATAAAGGTCTTAAAAAGCTATGGATAGGCATCACCTACTTTTGTAAATGCGGGTATCGGTGGGAGGGTTTTTCTATGCGCAACCGTTCTGCTCTTTTTTCAAGGTTATCCGAGAAATGGTTGTCCGGCCCCGGATTGATGATCGGATCCCAGGTATGATACGTTGCCTCCAAAATATGCGACTAAGCTCAGGGACTAACATATGAAGAAGGACCTCGACTTCTGAGAATGGGTAAAGTAAAGCGGGGTGATTGATAAAATGTTATTAAGATATGGTGGTCGAAGGTACTAAGGTACCGGGTTAAAACGAAGAACCGATATGTCTTAGAACCTCACAGCTTTGGGAATGATTTAAGGATCCCGAAGGCCGGATACATCTACAAAACCGGGTACCTCACGCTAGGCACCTCTGATTCCTTTTTAGCGTCCCCCTACACACGATCCTTCATGCCATCCTCGAACCCCCCCCCCATGAACCACCTATCACATTGCCCGCCCCCCTTGACTGCAGAGACAAGGACCCTAAGGATTATATCCCGAAGAGATAAGTACGAGTATGCAGTAAGTAAAGGACTTTCGTGCCCGTACATTTGATGTGTTTGAATGTTGTTCCCCCACCTCCCCCTTTTTCCCTCCTTTTCCCCTCTGCAGATTACATTGGGGTCCCGATTAGGGTACCGTAAAGGATCTGGAGCCACGTCGCGCCCGATGCATGAAAATGGATTAACGCTGCAAGACGACACAAAAAGACGCCCTACCCGATGCACGACCTTTCTATACCTGACCTAATGCTCTTCCGTCCCAAAACTGCATGCTTTCTACATCCTAACACAGACCCGAAACGTCTAACGTTGGGTAACGCACTGAATAGCCCAAACAATACACGGTCATTCTCCATGTCCCACGTGTACTGTTTGGCCTATTGTCTCTCTCTCCCTCTTTCTCTCTCCCTCTCTCTCTCTCTCTCTCTCTCTCTCTCTCTCACTCTTTCACCCCTCCACACTTTCCCTCTTCCTAGCGACTGGCACCTAATTGGCAAACCTGGTGCACCTCCTGATTGGCCCCAAATACCACAAGTATTTGCACAAATTCGTCCTAAATAAATTGTATCGGTACCACGTTACTACCTCTCCTTTTCTGCTAAATATGAATGAAATTTAAATTGACCAAAAGGAAAGGGACAGGTAAGACGACTAAGGTTCCCTAAATTTGATCCACAGCCAGGGAACTATTTGTCAGTGGCTTCTATGATAAAATATGTCTGTGGTAATGCGACCACCCCCATTCCAAATCGTCCCCGTACCCCAAACAGTAAGCAATGATCGAGACCCCCCGTCTTCCCAAATTGCCCCCAGTTTGGTATCAGCTGCCCTGAACGAGAACCTGAAAAACGCCCCTTGCTCCAATTCGCTGTGTCCTAATTATTTTCCATAAGATCCCACCCACTTCAAGGATAAGTTTAGTAATTATTGCAAACCCCCCCCCCCCCCGAGTTTTTGTAGTAACCAGGTTGCGAGGATTTATATAGAAAGTTAGAAAGATGTGTGCAATGTTAAAATTAGATCGAAAATCGAAAGGAACTTGTTGCAATAGGCCTTGTTGAAAATAGGTTGTTTTGATGCATTGAAGAGTTGTTTAGCCTATGTTCATCCCTCAGAAGGATGCCTATCAGACTATGGTGAATAGCACGTTGCACTTTCTCGTAAAATACAAAGCCCTGAAGACCAGCCTAGCTTTGCAAGACTCGTACTAGGGAAATGGGTCTCTACCAGAAGAACTGACATCTACTGTAATAGACGAAATGCAATAAATGGGTACCAGACCTCGTACCACGACAAATGAATGTAATAACCAACAAAGCGCCAAAGAATTAGCCAGCGAAAGGAAGTTGTAAGGAATCCAGCAAACCCATCATCAATTGTTTATACGTTAGCCGCAAGAATCTCCAATGTAGCGAGTGCTTACCCCAGTTGCTTGGTGTTGGGAGAGAAATAGACTTATGTAATTACCTTCTTCTGCAATATCTCTAAAGACTGTCTTTTCAAAAACTCATTTAAGGGTATCACTGTCGGAGGAGAAAGAGACCGGATGTGGGAGCACGCGGCCTGACTGCGGATTGTGGAACATCAGCGACGGAGGCCGAGGCGAGACCACAGCAGTAAGGAGACGCCGGACGGGGCACTGTTTCAGACAAAGCTAAGGAAAGGGCTGACCTGAAGCCCCTGCTATATGATCAACGTGTGCCAAAAGCCCCCGCTCCCTGAACATGGTTACGGACTCGCCTGTCGCAAACTCTCCGCCTCCCCCTGATCTGTCCCCGACTTGGCCTTGCTCCATCCCCTCCTCCTCCGACCTACCATAAGGACTGTTCACACCCGCACCTTTCCACACGAACTCCCAAGTTCCTCCAAATCCTACTGAGCTACCGAAAGAAGGGTATTTCCTGCGTCGAAAGGAGGGAGTCTCGGCTAAGTAGACCACGGACTGAGTTAAATCTCAGAACGGTGACCTAAACACTACCTAGGGTTACCCGGAGAGAAGCAAAACAAAGTCTGTGGTTCTGCCCGCTACCGAGCCCCTTGAAGATGATGGAAGCGCCAGATAAGAAGATGATGGAAGCGCCAAATAAGAAGATGATGAAGGAAACAGGAAATACCCACCGCAGAAACCCAAAAGCAGACAGACTCCATAGCCCAAAGACTATTGCGCTCTTCATCACAATCCTCTTCTGCTTTCTCCTCATGGCCACACTCTGGATTGTGGAAGAAAATGCACCTGCTCACGAAACATTCCTGACCACTGTCCAGCCTACCACCATGAAGGAACATTATCTGATCTCGCTCTCTCCCCAACTCAGAGAGAGGCGAAAGGAATTTTGGAATAACTCCTTCGTACAACTACTTCACCAACACAACCTTGCCACCAATGCCACCAACTGTTGGATCTGTGGGTTGCTACCCCACGCCACTGGACACTCGACACCATTCATCCCTTCACCTTTCTCAGTTCACGGTTCCTGTCTTGCCTGGCTGATGCTTCTGCAAGAAAGCTTTAAGGACAATGCCACCTCCAGCAAAACGGTAACGCATTTCTACCACGGGGTCTGGCGGAACAGAACAAAGACACACTTCTGCCCGCAGACCAACAACAACACAATCCACATGAACATTCCTGTTGACAGACCGAATTGTAATCCAGGTGCTTAACAGTGCCAACAGAAGACGACAAAAGACAACGAGAACTCTGATATTTTTGCTATCTCTCCTTTCTCTCCCAAGCATCATCGGACTAACTATGCACCCGCCGAATGCAAAGAGGACTTACTTATATGATAACTTACCAGCTCTTATTTCGAATGACTATAAACATCTATGATCTATACCCAACGCCCTCGCTACGTAATTCCAGTCTGATATTATATTACGATGACTTTTTCTGCAACCAACTTAACGATGAACCCGCCTATTAGATGATGAGTTTTTTTCAATATAATGTTTGTAATGTGATGTTTATGTACAGCTCTTTTGCCTAAGTCCCCTCTCCCTTACTTATGATCACTGCATATAGGTATAGATAGGAAATAGGCCAGCAAGATGTCTTGGAAATGTTAAAGGGAGGACTGTGGAAAATTAACTCAAACTTGGTGAACATTATCGGCGTCATCTTGCCCCTTTTCAAGCCCATTCGTGCGCGTAAGCGGCAGCCATTTTGAATGCCATGGCCTCCCTGCCCCTCGCTGATAGCCAGCGCGTCTCTCTCTCTCCCTTAACCTCGCAAGCATCCCCCCCGCACACTGACAACCCCCGCTCTCTCATGCCTTGGGTCATAAACCCCTCTTCAGCGCAGCTTCACCACTGAATCCCATCCTGTTCCCAGCGCGACACCTCCCCTCATTCCTTTCATGGCCTCAGATCCTTCTGATGCAAACCCCCTTTTCCTGTGTCCCCGTTTGTCTTCCTTGTTCCCAGGCCGCCACCTGGCCCTGCGGATACTGTTTATTATCCCGTACAGTAGGAAGCTTCCCCTCCCCATTGAAAGACCCTCGAGCCGATCAAAGCCCCCACCCTATGAGATCCGATCAACCCCGTGCATTCCGTGAATCGGCGGAATGCCCTGCTGTGCGACAACCATCACCTGTTGTGACCGGGGTGGGGAATCCAACTGTAAATGTGTGTGGGAACGGGCCTGCAGGGGAGATTCCGAGGATGTTCTTTCTAATACTAAAGTGTTGCAAGAATGTGTTATGTGCAATAAAGGTCATAAACCCTAGTATAAGAGGCCAGGCCTCAGAGATGTGGTCAGAGCACCTCGTGACGATACTTGCTGTCTGAATTGATGTGTTCTCCTCCGGAGAGAATAAAATCCTCGTTTCCTGCCTTCCAGTCTCCAGCGCCTGCTTCTTCATTGATTAATATTGGTGGGTCATAGAGGCGATACCGCCGGGCAACATAAAAAGGGTTTTTGGTTACCGGTTGTCTTTGGAACCCCTTTTTAACAGTGTTAGGCACGTCCGGCCTAACATGGCAACAGAAGCCCATAAAATATTTAGGCCTCCTCTTCGAGAGGGACCTAAAAGCCACACTGGAACACAACGAGCAAGCCACTCTCCAGAAAATTAAGGAAAGAGTAGAAGGGTGGTCTCCCAAATTCACAACGTGGTGGGGGAGAGTGGAAGCGATTAAAATGATGCTGACACCAATGGTTAATTACATGTTGTGCATGCTGCCACTAATAAACACAGAAGACTTCCACAAAAGACTTGAGAAAATGCTGAACAACTTTCTGTGGAGAGAGAAAAAGCCCAGAATAAGCCTACACAAGCTTAGATTGTCAAAAGACCTGGGAGGCCTTAACTTAACCAATTTCAAAAGATTCCAGGTAGCGTGCATAGCCAGACAGGGGCTCCACTGGCTCGACCCGAGACCGGATTACACCCCCGCATGGCTTTCACTGGAGCGGGGATTACTAAAAGGCATGAACCCAGTCACCCTTCTCACAGCCACCAGACACCCGGCGATCAAGGACAACCCCGTCCTAAAGAATAAAAAAACAGCGCTCCTAAGCGTGGACAAACTAATGGCAACAAGCATAAGGAAAAGTCAATTCGAGTCCATCTGGCACAACCCCACAATAAAGTACAGGGATAAGACTTTGAACATGCACTCATGGTATAGACATGGAATCTCCACTGCCAACGACCTTCAGAAACAAGGCACGCACCTAACTTTTGACACCCTCAGGGAAGAGCACAACCTACAGAGCATAGAACTATACAACTTCCTAAAGATAAAGGTAGCAATAAGGAAGGCAAACCTTAACGGTCTAACACCATCACTCATACAACACGCCTCCAAACTCAACACACTAGGTCACCAAGTGGCACACCTTTACAAAGCCCTATGCCCCAAATCCACCAAACTCAATGACAAAGTCACACATTTTTGGGGTACAACAGCGGGTAGGGTGCTAAGTGAGGACGAGAGAGCAGAGCTATGGAGATCCACCTCTAGGAAAAAGGTAACGGCAACGCTAAACCAGACCAAATTCAGGCTAGTACATAAGGCCTACTGGACACCAGCCCGCCTAGCAGGCATGGGGATCCGAGAGAGCGACTCCTGCTGGAACTGTGGCAGGGGGAAGGGAGACCTAGAACACCTACTCTTTAGCTGCTCTAAGGTTAGGGAATTCTGGGACAAAATTGAAACGCTAATTAACGAGATCACAGGGGTAACCATACACAGACTTCCACAGCCTGGTACTGGGTTTCACTTCCCCAGCAATCACGACTATAGAAGACCGCAACCTAATTGACCTACTGCTGACTGCGGCAGTCAAAATGGTCCTAAGTAACTGGAAAGACACAGCGAAAGCCACGCCAAAAGCATGGCTTAACTCAGAGGTATTCAAACTTTTCCAGGTTGAGCCCCCCAGCTGAATTCCCCCAGATGTTGGGCCCCCCCACCACCCGACCGAAACCTCGGGAATCCGGCACACCACATGATCGACTGCAACGCGCACACCACGGGCCATATCCGGCAAACAATGCTCAACACAACAAGAGTGCCTAGCAAACAGCAGGCCTGTGAGTGGGTGTGGCGAAACGACAGAGGGGTACCACACAGCTCAAAACACAATCCTCCAAGGCAAAGGAAGTCATCACAACCCTCCCCATCCATCATGTACACCTTGTCATCCACCAACTCCCCCACCATTCATTCCTTCCCTCCATCTGTGCCCCATCCACATCCAAACCCCTTCAACCACTTGCAAACCCATCCACCATCCATCCCTCCATCCATCATCTCACCCATCCATCCCTCCATCCACCCCCTCACCCATCCATCCATCATCCATCCATCCCTTTACCCAATCCATCCCCTCACCAATCCATACACTCTTCCACCCATCCATCCAACCACTCACCCCTTCACCCAAGCTATCCTCCCACTCATCCATCCACTCCTCCATTCATTCATCCATCCACTCCTCCATTCATCCATCCATCTACTCCTCCATTCATCCATCCACTCTTCCACCCATCCACTCACTCACTCATCCATCCAACCACCCACCCTCTCACCCATCCAGCCATCCCCTCACCCACTCATCCATCCACCTAGTCACTCATCCGTCCACCCACTCAACCCCCCACTCATCCATCCACCCACCCATCCATCCCTCCCATCCATCCCTCCCGCTCTCCACCCTCCCCCTACTCATACATGCACTCTCTTACCCATCCATTTCCATGCTCCTCTCCTCACCCATCTATGCACACACCTGCCCATCCACTCTGCCAATCATTCATCCATGTCCTCACTCATCCATCCATCCATCCTCCCCATCTCTCTCCATTCCCCCCTCACCCAGCCACCCATCCCTCCATCCACCCTTCACCCATCCACCCACTCATCCATCCACTCATCCACTCATGAATCCATCGACCTCTCACCCACCCCTTCACTCCTCCATCCATCCCCCCGTCCATCCACCCTCCTCAATCACCCATCCATCCCCACATTCACCCCTTCACTCATCCATCCATCCATTCACCCATCAATACATCAATACATCCATCCATCACCTCTCTCATCCATCCACCCACCGACTCGTCCACCATCCACCCCCCCATCGATCCATCCACCATTTCACTGATCCATCCACCATTTCACTGATCCATCCATCCCTCCACCCATCCATCTACCCTTCCAACCATACACACATCCATCCACTCCCATCCATCCCTCCACTCATGCATCCATCCTCTCTCCCACCATCCATCCACCCCTTCACCTATCCATCCATCCCCTCACTCATCCATCCACCCCCCCACCCATACATCCACCATGTCACCCGCACATCCACCATTCCACCCATCTCTCCACCCATACATCCACCACTCCACCCATACATCTATTCACCCACATGGCAACATAACGGACGTCTGGAGGCCGGCTCCACCCGACATCCCTCGCTCTCCCTCTAGCTGCCTCTGTCTCCCTCGCTCTCCTTATGTCTCCCTCGCTATGCCTCCCTCGCTCTCCCTCTGTCTCCCTCGCTCTCCCTCTGTCTCCCTCGCTCTCCCTCTGTCTCCCTCGCTCTCCCTCTGTCTCCCTCGCTCTCCCTCTGTCTCCCTCGCTCTCTCTCACTCTGTCTCCCTCGCTCTCTCTCACTGTGTCTCCCTCGCTCTCCCTCACTCTGCCTTCCTCGCTCTCCCTCTGTCTGCCTGTCTCCCTCCCTCGCTCTCCCTGTCTCCCTCCCTCTGTCTCCCTCGCTCCCTCTCACTCCCTCGCTCTCCCTCACTCTGCCTCCCTCGCTCTCCCTCTGTCTGCCTGTCTCCCTCCCTCGCTCTCCCTCTGTCTGTCTGTCTCCCTCCCTTGCTCCCCCTCTGTCTGCATTTCTCCCTCCCTCACTCTCCCTCGCTCTCCCTGTCTGCCTCAGTCCCCCTCGCTCTCCCTCGCGCTGCCTCCCTCGCTCTCGCTCTGTCAGCCTCTGTCTCCCTCCCTCGCTCCCCCTCTGTCTGCCTGTCTCCCTCCCTCGCTCTCCCTCTGTCTGTCTGTCTCTGTCTTCTTCCTCCCTCCCTCTCCCTCTTCATCTCACCATGCCTGTGTGTGCCTGGGCTGACACAGCTTCTGGGCACACACACACACTCAGCCAGCCAGCCGCACCCGAGCACTTCACACCTCTTTAAGAGACCATTTGCATGCTAATGAGCTTTGTTCAGCTCTTAGGCCCCTGCAGCCCCACTCTGACAGAAATCGCCCGCCCTCACAGAGAGTCTCTACATCGCGCTGCACAAAGGGAAGATCGGAGTGGAGCACGCGCCCCCCCTGGGATGGTGCCGCGCCCCCCCACAGTTTGAAGAACCCTGGCTTAACTGGATCACCTACCTACGAGGGGCTGACAACATTACAGCGACACACTCACCGAAAACACACAGGCAGTCGAATATGTGGGGTTCCCTAGATAACTACCTATCATCGCATAAACCACCATAGGCGGCGAAGCTAGACAATCAGCGAAGCGGCTCACCTAGCCAGTCTCTGTGCGCACAACAAGAATGTAACCTGCATCGCTCCTTTCTGTTTTCCTCCTCGACCTTTCTCTATTTTCTATCCTCCGGGGCGTGGGACCAAGGATGTCAACCAAGCAACGCGAAGGGGCGGCAGACGACATCGGAAAACTGAACTTGGAAGACTGGCAATCGGACTAACCCCAATAAGACTGGAAGCTGACAGTGAACTACCCCCCCCCCCCCCCCCCCCCCCCCGGGCGTTTTTTCTTTTCCTTTCCTTTCCTTCCTCTTCCTTCACCCATGTGTATTCAATGCTCCATGTAAATATATATTTTTCTACAATAAAAAATTACTGAAATTTGAAACACAGACATACTGTGGTAATGAAAAGATACAGAGTCAAAAACTCAGGCACAACACATACGTTGTGTGCTCTAGCCTTTAAATACTTCCCAATTAGGAGATTTAAATTAAGACATAGTTCCACCATTCCTGAGCTCCTTCTGAATCCATACTGTGCTTGTGATAGAATGTTATTTTCCTCTGCCCAGTCCTCTAATCTTTCAAACAGGACCCTCTCTAAAATTTAAGCTGAGTCGAGCAGTGAAATGGGTCTGTAACATTTCGGATCTTGTTTAGAGCCCTTCTAAAAAATTGGGATGATGAACGATTTGGACCATGTAAGTGGTACTCTGTCCCAACCAGCTGCAATACAGACATTAGTAATCAGAGTGGCCCAGAGGTCCGTGAGGTATTTATAGAAATTAATAGGGACTCCGTCCGGGCGGGTGCTTTGCTCAATGCAGATTTAGATGATGCCCTTTGAATCTCTTCTAAGGAAAAATTAATATCAAATTCAGTCATGTCTGTTAATAGCCCTTCCTCCTGAACTTCATCTCTAGAGGGTGTGAAATTTGAAAAGAAGTGACCTACCCGAACTTCAGTCGAGATTGAACTCGCGAGATTAGGGCAGAGTTGTCTTTGAGTCAAGGGGCGTTGATGGCATTTAGGTAGCCTGTGCTAGGTATACCCAAGCTATCTCTTGGAGGTCTTTCTTTCTGGCTCCAATAGCCGCTTTATAGCGTGCTCTGCTGTTAAGAACCATTGTGACTTGATCCCTCGGATATGAGAGCAGCTGCTTCTTCATTAGATCCCTTCTTGCCTTAGTACAACTATGATCGAAGTGCCCCTGGGGCCCTCGTCTCGTGCCTTTAGTGACTTCCCTCAGGCCTGGTTTATGGAGTATGTGCAACAATAATTAGAACATTGGAATGTTGGGAGCTCCATTGAAAACAATGGAGTGCTCTGGGCTTATAATGGCTGGTATAAGCCTGGAGCTCCAACATTCCAATGTTTCTTTGTTCACAGCTCTGGCTGTGAACAAAGGCTTCAAGGAGCCCGAGGGGATTCCAATCCCCTCACGCTCCCAAAAGGCTTTGTTTTTTTGTTAGAACATTCTGTCCTTTAGTGACAGAATGTTCTAAT
Source organism: Lissotriton vulgaris (assembly GCF_964263255.1). Classification (NCBI taxonomy): domain Eukaryota; kingdom Metazoa; phylum Chordata; class Amphibia; order Caudata; family Salamandridae; genus Lissotriton; species Lissotriton vulgaris. Next base: position 157,836,702 of record NC_141686.1, on the reverse strand, counting down.
AGCCTTGTAGCCCTTCGTAGATGAGCTATACCGCTATTAAAGTCCCTCTCCCTTGTTAAAGGCCCTCGCCTTCGGCTCGGGGCCTTTAACGCTGGAGAGGGCCTTTAATAGCCGGTATAGCCCTCTACGGCGGGCTAAAACGCTATATTAAAGCCTGTCTCCCTCCAAACAAGTGAAGAAGTGATCTTTATTTTCTTTTATGCTGGAAGTCATACTTTAAACACAGCGACTACCTGGCTTATTTTAGATTTAACAACGCCCAAAAAACCCTTGTTTCAAAGGTAGCCAGTATATAGTTGACGTGTGCCACACAATGGTCCTAGATTCTGGGAGAGGGGACATGCTGCCCCCAGCCCCCCATCAGAGCCATCTCTAGTCGCCCACAGCAGAGGGGTCCCTTGAAATGGAAGAAAACCACATACATTCATATTCTGGAGGCTCATGTGGGTGGTAAAGAGTGCACACTGAGCAGGTATCTCAGGGGAAGCAGTACCAGCAGACCAGGTGAGGGGGGCGAGGTGTGGGCACAGGGGAGCAGGGCACACGGATGCCAGTCTGTGAGATTGGGGAACACAGGGAGAATCCTCCTAACAGAGCAGCTAGTGTTTGTGGAGCACCGCTCCCCAGCAACGCGCTGCACCCTTTAACCAAGATACGTTTGTAGAAAACAATTTGGTGTGTGATTAGAAACAAATGGGCCATTAGAGAGACCAGCCCCGCCCCCTGCCCCTTCAGTGTGTGCTGTGAGGAATAAACAGCGCGTGCTGCCAGCATTAAAAGCCTCCAGACCTGGGAAGAGTAAACATCGCCCTTGAGTGTTATTAAAGGGCTCGCGGGGCCTGCCAAGCCCTTCGTCGCTGTCTGAGGAGGCACGCCCCAGACTGTAGTGTGCGGCTGAGGACGAGCCAGGAATAGGGCCCTACAGTCTGCCAGGAGTGTGTGTGTGTGTGTGTGTGTGTAGAGCTGAGTCTTTGTGTGCATCTGAGTGTGGAGCAGAGAGTAGGGCCCTGGGACTGTCAGAAGTGTGTGTGTGTGTGTGTAGAGCTGAGTCTGTGTGTGCATCGGAGTGTGGAGCAGATAGTAGGGCCCTGGGACTGTCAGAAGTGTGTGTGTGTGTGTGTGTGTGTGTGGGTGGGTGGGTGTGTGTGCGTGTGTGTGTGTATACAGACTCAAAGCAGAGTCTGTGTGTGCAGCTGAGTGTGGAGCAGAGAGTAATACCCTAATACTGTCAGAAGTGTGTGTGTACACAGCTGAGTCCGTGTGTGCAGCTGAGTGTGAAGCAAAGACTATGACACTAAGACTGTCAGAAGTGTGTCTGTGTGCAGAGCTGAGTCTGTGTGTGCAGCTGAGTGTGGAGCAGAGAGTAGGGCCCTGGGACTGTCAGAAGTGTGTCTGTGTGCAGAGCTGAGTCTGTGTGTGCAGCTGAGTGTGGAGCAGAGAGTAGGGCCCTGGGACTGTCAGAAGTGTGTGTGTGTATGTGTGGGTGTGTGTGTAGAGCTGAGACTGTGTGCGCATCTGAGTGTGGAGCAGATAGTAGGGCCCTGGGACTGTCAGAAGTGTGGGTCTGTGTGTGTGTACAGACTCTTTTTTTTTATTTTAAATATTTTTATTGTAACATTTTTTAAAACAATTTTTACCCCCCCGTATTACAGACATCAAATTTACAACACAAAATGCATATATTATATATCCTATATGATATAGAGTAAATTAAATACAGGGCAAATGCATTCTTGCAGCAGTACTCCCCAAAATTTGTAATTAACAAAAAAAGAAAAAAAGAAAAGGATAGGCCTTTCCTGCATACAGCTATTTAGCCAACCCCTACCCTATTTTGCTTATGTTTCCACCTCGTAATGGGTTACCATATCTCCTCTCCCAATTTTTTTGCTCTTTTCCCCTTTCTCTCATATATAGCCTTCTCTAGATTATATGACGCTAGTAATCTAGCTATCCAAGTTTGAAATGTAGGAGGTGTCTTATCAAGCCAAGCCTGTGCAATACAAATTCTATATACAGCTGCCACCATAAACAAAAACTTTGTAGAATCATTTTCTTCTTCCTCGGTCTTCACCCCCAACAATAATACTTCGTTGTTTAATTTTATCTTAATATCGAGAGCGTTCCCCAGGAATTCTTCTATGGCCGTTTTCAGGGTATACAACTGTGGGCATTGGGCGAACATATGTACTATATCAGCTTCCGTAGAATTACATCTAGAGCATGTAGTACCTTCTGTCCCACCCCACTGCGCTATTTTTGCCGGCGTATAATAAAGACAATATAATGTTTTGTAGTGCTGTGACTGCAGCGTGGCCGAGCATAAGACCGTTCTTCCTAAATCTAAAGACTTCTGAAGTCCTTCCGGGGAGGTCCCAACTTTTTCTGTCCATTTTTTTGAGAATTTCTCTCTGTCATCTACTTTGTATGCATACAATTCTGCATGTAGCTGCCGTATCTTACAATGTTTACTTTGTTCTATACAATCCAATAGCCTACAATGTTTAAAACCTATCCGTCCACCCTTTTTATCCCTCAAGTAACTCCTCACCTGTAAATACTTAAAGAAAGTGTTAGTGGGTATTTCAAATCTGCTTTGTAATTCTACAAATTCTACTATTCCTCCTTCTATATCCAGGAGATCTCCTATTTTCCTGATGCCCCTCTCATTCCATATCTTCATCGTTCCATCCCTGAAGATGTCCCCCGGAAGGGTTTCATTATCTATTAACCTAGTATATCTGCTAAATCTGCCTATACCCACTTTTTTCCCCACAACTTTCCAGATCATGTATACAGCTTTTAGTGTTTTAAACCTGGTGTTCTTAAAGAGTCTATAATCAATTGTATTCAGAAGACCATCAACCGCGGCCTCCCCCATTATGGTTCTATACACATTTGTGTATTCCCGTCTCCCTCCGATTAGTCCTTGAAAGTATTGCAGAGCTGCGGCCCAATAGTACAATTTGAAATCCGGTGCTCCCCATCCCCCTTTCTCCCGTGTAAGTGTCATATGTCTGTAGGCCCTTCTAGTTTTCCCTTGTGCCCATACTAGTCTATTGAGTATTTTTTCCAGCTTAGTAAACCAGAATTGTTCAAAAAATAGAGGTATAGCCCTAAATAGATAAAGAAATTTCGGTAATGTGACCATTTTGATTACATTTATGCGTCCCAATAGTGTCAAGTGCAGATTGTGAATTCTTTCTGTGTTGCTTTTTACCTTAGTTAATAACGGTTCCATATTTATTTTAACTAACTCCGCCAAGTCTGCTGACACTCTTACTCCTAAGTATACTGCCTCCTTTACCACTCTGGGATCCGCAAAGGGTGTATATTCATTCAAAATGATCTGGGTTTTCCCTTTATTAATTGAGTATCCTGATAAGCCCCCAAAAACTGCTGCTTCCTGCTCTATTTCCCTCAGGGCCCTTCCTGGTTCCGGAGTTATCAGTGCCACATCGTCTGCGTATGCGAACACTTTGTACTCTGCCTCCTGTATCACTATTGGCGAGATGTTAATGTTACCTATTAGTCTCCTGAGAAACGGATCTAGATATAAGGCAAAAAGTAGGGGTGATGCCGGGCAGCCCTGTCTAGTTCCACGTGTGATCTTTACCGTTTTAGTATATGTCTTGTTTATTTTCACCCTCACCTTTGGCTGCAAATACAACACCTGTATAGCGCTAATAAACCCTTTGCCTATGTCAAACCAGTCCATAACATTCCACAAAAATTGCCAGGAGACCCTGTCAAATGCTTTTTCAGCATCAAGGAATATGGCTGCGACAGGGTCTCCTGCTACCTCAGCTGCATCTAGTATAGTAATTAACTGTCTGGTATGCTGAGTAGTCCCTTTCCCGGGAATAAAACCATGTTGTGTCTTGCTTACTAGTTTCTCGATAACTCGACTCATTCTTTGTGCTAAAGCTTTGGCATATAATTTTGCATCCGCATTCAGGAGAGTAATAGGTCTATATGACCCTGGGTCTAGTGGGGGTTTGTCCTTTTTCAGTATCACAATGATATTTGCATCATCCCAGGACTGTGGTGCTGATTTTTGCATCTGTGCCTGTCTAAAAGTCTCCAGCATATTTTCCCCAAGCCTTTCCCAGAATGTTTTATAAAATTCAGCTGGTATTTGATCTGGCCCTGTAGCCTTGCCTCCTGGTAAATTATTCACTGCCATTTTAATCTCCTGCAATGTTAGCGGTAGGTCTAATTTGTCTCTTTCTTCCCTGTCCAGTTTCTCATGTGGTATCCCTGTCAGATAGTCCCTGCACCCATCCCCTATATCCTCTGGTTTCTGAACATATAATTTCTCGTAAAATTCTCTAAATGCCTCCTGAACCTCTTCTGCCTTGTTTACCACTATCCCATCGCTATTTCTAATTTCTTTGATTTCCCCTGCAGCCAGATTTTGTTTAATTCTAATAGCTAAGAGATGTCCTACTCTCTCACTGTACTCATAGCACTTTTCTTTCTTAGCAAGGTAATTCCCCGCCGCCTTTTCCAAAAGGGCTTCTCCCGTCTCTGCTTTCTTGACTTCTATTTCCAGTATAAGGTCCTCTATTTCAATTGTGTTTTGTCTCCGCACTGCACAACTTAATTGTTCTTCTAAACTATTCATCTCTTTTACCCATCTGTCCATCCTTGTTCTCTCCATCTTACTCTTTTTTAAAGTGTAGCTCAGGGTTTCCCCCCTTATTCCGGCCTTAAATGTATCCCAAACGATCTTAACTGGAGCCGATCCCCTATTTATTTCCCAGAACTGTGTGATCCATTTGTTCATCCTACTAATATATTCTTCCTCTTTCAGTAATCTTCTCTCAAATGTCCAAGTACAGGGTTTAATACTCCCTCTATCTATCCTGGGGATGGTTATTACCAAGATATTATGGTCCGAAATCATTCTCGGCAGTCGCTCTATCTGGGCCCCATTTATTGTATCATTAGACACTATGATATAATCTAATCTAGCAATCATTTTGTGGGGTGCCGAATAAAAGGTAGCCCCTGACCCAAATGGATTGCGTTTAGACCATAAATCTGAAAGAGCATTATTCTGCATCATATTGGTTACAGCATTGCATATTTTCTTTTTCCTGCCTACGTATCTCCCCCCTCCTAATCCCCCCAAACCATGCAAACCGTTTATATTGAAATCGCCGCACAAAATTACCGGCTCTATCCAGAGTGCGAGTTCCTGATCTAGCCATTCAAACAATTCCGGATTGTCGTCATTTGGGCCGTATACAGATACTATTGTTAAATTCCTAGCAGTAGTTTCCCCTTCAACGATAACCCATCTCCCCTCAGAGTCTTCTTTTTTCCTTCTAAGTTTAATAGCCCCTCTCCTTGCTAATATAGCCACCCCCTTTGTTCTTGTGTCTTGACTTGTGTTAGCCAACAACTCATATCCCAACTGTTCCAGTTTAAACTTTTCTTTTCCCAGGATGTGCGTCTCCTGTAAACAAATCACATCTAGTTTTAGCAGTCTGAACAGTGACGCCGCCTTTTGTCTTTTCCCTCCATCATTTAATCCACATATATTCACTGTTGCAATCCTTAACGCCATTTTACCTTATACATTTTTCCTAAAGATTTTACCCACTTATTCTGTTTTGTTACAAATTTTATCTCATTCCAATCTATTCTTTTGTGTTGTTTCACCGACTTTACCTGGTCCTTTCCCACCCCGCTCCCCCCCCATCCCTTCCCTCCCGCGGCAGCCCCACCCCCCCCCTTCTACAGGCAAATAGGTCAATCCTGACCTATGTGTTGGCTGCTTGCATTGTAGCGTCGCCCTCCCTCTCCCTCCTAGCTATCCCGAATATGCAGTCCATAGACCTTGATAAATATTCCATAGTCTTATTCCTTATTGATCTTTCTTATTTCCCCTTGCGTTGCTCCGTTAGCTCTTCGAGGTACTCCCCTGCTTTTATCTCAGAAAAAAAACACCTTGTGCGTCCACCACTGATAACCTTGAGTTTCGCCGGAAACATCAGATATGCTTCAGCTCCTTGTTGTTGAAAAGGGGTTATTAACTGTCTTAAACGCCATCGCCTCTCGACAGTGACATGGCAAAAGTCAGGTCTCGCAAAGAATGTAACCCCTTCAGCAGATCTTTTAGAGTCTGGTCTAGCTTTTTCCATCACCTCCTGCCTTGCCAGAAAGTTGCCAAAAAATACCAGCATTGCTCTAGGCATATTTTCTTGGGACTCTCCTTGCCTTTTTTTAATTGACAGTGGAAATCTGTGGGCTCTTTGTACCTCGTCTTCCCATCTCCACCTAGCCTCAGGGAAGGCTCCTTTTAGTAGCCTGATCACGTATCCCCTTGCATCTTGCCCTTCCACTCCTTCCTCCAGGCCCAAAAGTCTTACATTGTTCCGTCTCTGACGATTTTCAAAGTCCTCCACTTTCCATTGCAGGTCTTCCATTATTTTTGTCTGATCCCTCTTAAATTTGTGCCAATCAGTTGCCTCGTGTGTGTACAGACTCAAAGCAGAGTCTGTGTGTGCAGCTGAGTGTGGAGCAAAGATAGGACCCCAAGACTGTCAGAAGTGTGTGTGTGTGTGTGTGTGTGTACATAGCTGAGTCTGTGTGTGCAGCTGAGTGTGGAGCAAAGACTAGGACCATAAGACTGTCAGAAGTGTGTGTGTGCAGAGCCAAATCTGTGTGTGCAGCTGCGTGGGAACAGGAAGTGGGACACTGAGCCAGGAAAAGTGTGTTTGTGTTTGTGTGCACGCAGAGCTGAGTCTGTTTGCACAGTTAAGTGTGGGGCAGAGAATAGGACCCTGGGACTGGCAGAAGTGAGTTGGCATAGAGAACTGAATGTGTGTGTACAGCTGTGTGTAGGACAGGTAATAGTACCCTGGACAGGCAGAAGTGTGTCAGAATAGAGCAGCAAGTCTCTAAATAAAGCTGAGTGTGCCTAATAATACAATGCGATTGTGCATAGAGCTGAGTGTGTCTATATAGTGTTAAGCATGTCTGTACAGAGCTTCAGTGGGCCCGATTCACAGAATGAACTTAAGACTCAATCCTAAACTTACTACTATTTTGGTATTCACAGAATGCACTTACTACTTTTGGTATTCACAGAAGTAAGGATTTTGTCTTAAGTCTGTCTTAAGTCTGTCTTAAGACAAATTTAAGAGAAAATCCTAACTTCTGTGAATACCAAAAGTAGTAAGTGCATTCTGTGAATACCAAAATAGTAGTAAGTTTAGGATTAAGTCTTAAGTTCATTCTGTGAATCGGGCCCAGTGTGTCTGAGTACAGTACTGAGTGTGTATGTGCATGAAGCAGAGCATGCATGTCTGCATATAAAAGGCCAAAATGACAAATAATAATAATCTAATAAGTAAAACTGGAGTTATGAATTTTTAAAGCTTAAATCAAAATATAGTGCTTACAGTCATAAAGCACCATGCTAGACCAGGGTAAATCTAAAGTACAGGCTGACTGCAATGGAGGGCAGGCTGGCTACAGGACTCAAGCAGGCCACGCTGAAAGAGTACCCTGGATGGAAGAAGCGATGACATCAAAGACTCATTGGAAGGAGCAGAGGAAGCAATGAGTCCTCATCGATCTCATGAATTCAGGTGATGCATCAGTGCTGATTCACAGTCCATAAAGGCTTCGTCAATGCACCCCTTTACGATGCAGGTGATGCGTCGTCATTGAGCCGAGCAGTCCATCGTTGTTAAGCCATACAGCCCATCAAAGCGATGTCATCAAGCGGCAGCTATGTCGGCATTGAAAGGTGATGGGTCGGTTATGATTGGCACAAAGTAATCAATGCATCAGTTTTTGATAGATCAGCACAGCAGAAACCACTTGTCAAGGGCCCAGGACAGAAATGGCACCACTTGTCGGACAAGACTCACTGATGGCAGAGTCCACGTGCTGGTGCGGGGTTGAAGGAAGCCTTTGATGGCCCTGAGAATTCAGAACAGGGGGTAAGCCAGCAAGCCCTGGTAGTCACTCTGGGTTCAAGTGAGATGGGTCCAGTCCTTTCCCTCAGCAGGGCAGAGATCAGCAGGCAGCAGGACAGCACAGCAAAGCAAAAAACCAGAACAGCAGTCAAGCAGAGTGGCAATCATTGTAGCACAGCAGTCTTTACTCCAGACAGAGTTCTTCTCAGGTCCAGCAGTGTACTGTCTTGGTAGGGTCCGAGTCCCAGTACTTATACCCAGTTGTGCCTTTGAAGTGGGGGTGACTTCAAAGAAGGGTCTTTGAAGTGCACACAGGCCCTTTCTTCCCAGCCTTGGCTCCAGATTATCAGTAGGGGGTAAGCAGTGCTTTTTATGGAAAACAATAGACTGCTTATTTAAGTGTAAGTGTCAGCTCCTCCCTCTCTTCAGCTGCGATCATGGATTCACCGAGCAGATCTCTGCTCTGCTTTCTACTCGACAGCCCCCACTCCCCACCAATACGCTTACCCGACTAATTGGTTGTATATAAGACAACGCAGCTCAGTCCCTCTCTGTCATCACACCAGTGGGAAAAACAGCACCACGGAGGACCTTATTGAATACAGCACTAATACAAGGTAAAATGCTTTCATCATAACGGGGCCAGGCCCTTATTTCTGATAACTATCCAACCGTCATTGATGAAGAGACTAACATTAGACTCTTCTTCACAGTGACTGCAATGTCCATAATGAGCTACCGCCACTAACAGAGAATACTTACTTATCCCTTTCCAACATCCTCTCCTGAAGAGAGAGCGCCACCGTACACCTTTTGGTAAGAATTGCTTTGGCCTCGGTCACTTTTTCATTTATATCACCCACTTTCCGTGTATTGACCCGCCCTGCAACTGTATCCATATTACAGCCCCCTGCTTCTCCCACCACGGATCCTTCGGACCGTTCTTTTATACATATTTGCCTGCCCTGCACTCCCTTCTAAGGGGTAAGTTGTTCAGTGTACGTCATTCATTATTACGGTGCTAGATTTCATCCCTCTTTGTCCTCATAAGTCTTATACAGTTCTCCTTCTGTTACGTCTCCACAGCTCCCGACCGGGAACCCTGTGAGTTTCTTGTATTCACATCCATCACACAGTGCCACTTCTACCAATTACATATTACCAAGCAGTGCAAACCCACCTCAGGTATTTTCAGTTCCTAATTAGAGCGCACTTGTTATGAATGTCATACAAGAAAGTATTTTAACGTTGGCCCACTAGCTTACAATCTCCATACATTATACTTCATAGGTGTCCCCACATTGACAAGTCCTGAAGAGACCCGACATCCACCAAGTGTCGAAACGTCACCGACAGATAAAAAAAGATAGACCACGCACAATAGTTGTCCATACTTCCAACTATTGTACATTTATTACAGACACTGTATTTTGGTTGCCTCTTTCTGATGAAAATCAAATACGAAACAGAAACCTTTTTCATGTTATTTATTTTTCACAATAGAAGTATAGGTTCTCTAAAAATATTCACTTGGGACACACTGTCACTTGATATACTGTGCATGTAAATGTTTTACATACTATGTATTGATAATCCCAATTGTCTATAAACTATGGAAATATCTTAACAACTGACCAAGAGTGTATGCAGCTCCTTTATTTGACGTTCACCGTAAGACCCACATTGCCATTGTGCACAAATACTTATTTTAAGTGTTCCATATCTATCCACCGGAGCCGTTGTTTTTTTGCCACCACCTCCCTCTCGTCCAGCCCAGGAAGAGCTACAAGAATGAAAATGAGTTCACTGTCACACCTACTCTTCCTTTGTTTGTGAATGTCTAGAGGGAATGAACAAAGTGTAGCTGTCACTCACCCCAGATGTGAATTAGAGACAGGTTGCAGGCACACAGAGCTTTAGAGTAGACAAATGCCCACTTTCTAAAAGAAATGATTCAGAAAAGGGGGGTGGTGATGGACAGAGTATCTGAATTAAGCAGAACACTCCTACCCAGTCAACAGATCTGGGCTTGATCCATCACCGTTTTTTAGCTCACTGCACCATCCCAGCTCAGAACCTGGCTACATGCAAATTAGTCTGTGCCTGGCCCAGTGCATCATGGGAACAGGGCAGACCAAACTACCAAGCCAATTCTTTTACTGGAAAGGAAACAAGCTTCCGGGGACTGGTTTCTGGCATTACAGCCGTCGTCGGCCCGGATTGCTTGAATCCTGATGGTGCAGTGAGCAAGGGACTCACATCTGAGCATACCCTTCCACGCTTATGGTGGACAAAACGATTCAGAAAAGGGGGGTGGTGATGGACAGAGTATCTGAATTAAGCAGAACCCTCCTACCCAGTCAACAGATCTGGGCTTGATCCATCACCGTTTTTTAGCTCACTGCACCATCCCAGCTCAGAACCTGGCTACATGCAAATTAGTCTGTCCCTGGCCCAGTGCATCATGGGAACAGGGCAGACCAAACTACCAAGCCAATTCTTTTACTGGAAAAGAAACAAGCTTCCGGGGACCAGTTTCTGGCATTAGAGCCGTCTTCGGCCCGGCTTGCTTGAATCCTGATGGTGCAGTGAGCAAGGGGCTCACATCTGAGCATACCCTTCCACGCTTATGGTGGACAAAACGATTCAGAAAAGGGGGGTGGTGATTGACAGAGTATCTGAATTAAGCAGAACACTCCTACCCAGTCAACAGATCTGGGCTTGATCCATCACCGTTTTTTAGCTCACTGCACCATCCCAGCTCAGAACCTGGCTACATGCAAATTAGTCTGTCCCTGGCCCAGTGCATCATGGGAACAGGGCAGACCAAACTACCAAGCCAATTCTTTTACTGGAAAAGAAACAAGCTCCCGGGGACCGGCTTCTGGCATTAGAGCCGTCTTCGGCCCGGCTTGCTTGAATCCTGATGGTGCAGTGAGCAATGGGACTCACATCTGAGCATACCCTTCCACGCTTATGGTGGACAAAACGATTCAGAAAAGGGGGGTGGTGATGGACAGAGTATCTGAATTAACCAAAACACTCCTACCCAGTCAACAGATCTAGGCTTGGTCCATCACCGTTTTTTAGCTCACTGCACCATCCCAGCTCAGAACCTGGCTACATGCAAATTAGTCTGTCCCTGGCCCAGTGCATCATGGGAACAGGGCAGACCAAACTACCAAGCCAATTCTTTTACTGGAAAGGAAACAAGCTTCCGGGGACCGGTTTCTCGCTTGAAGCTTGTTTCCTTTCCAGTAAAAGAATTGGCTTGGTAGTGTGGTCTGCCCTGTTCCCATGATGCACTGGGCCAGGGACAGACTAATTTGCATGTAGCCAGGTTTTGAGCTGGGATGGTGCAGTGAGCTAAAAAACGGTGATGGATCAAGCCCTGATCTGTTGACTGGGTACGAGTGTTCTGCTTAATTCAGATACTATGTCAATCACCACCCCCTTTTCTGAATCGTTTTGTCCACCATAAGCGTGGAAGGGTAATCTCAGACATGAGTCCCTTGCTCACTGCACCATCAGGATTCAAGCAAGCCGGGCCGAAGACGGCTGTAATGCCAGAAACCGGTCCCCGGAAGCTTGATTCCTTTCCAGTAAAAGAATTGGCTTGGTAGTTTGGTCTGCCCTGTTCCCATGATGCACTTGGCCAGGGACAGACTAATTTGCATGTAGCCAGGTTCTGAGCTGGGATGGTGCAGTGAGCTAAAAAACGGTGATGGATCAAGCCCTGATCTGTTGACTGGGTACGAGTGCTCTGCTTAATTCAGATACTCTGTCCATCACCACCCTCTTTTCTGAATCGTTTTGTCCACCATAAGCGTGGAAGGGTATGCTCAGACATGAGTTTCTTGCTCACTGCACTATCAGGATTCAAGCAAGCCGGGCCGAAGACGGCTGTAATGCCAGAAACCGGTCCCCGGAAGCTTGTTTCCTTTCCTGTAAAAGAATTGGCTTGGTAGTTTGGTCTGCCCTGTTCCCATGATGCACAGGGCCAGGGACAGACTAATTTGCATGTAGCCAGGTTCTGAGCTGGGATGGTGCAGTGAGCTAAAAAACGGTGATGGATCAAGCCCTGATCTGTTGACTGGGTACGAGTGTTCTGCTTAATTCAGATACTCTGTCCATCACCACCCCCTTTTCTGAATCACTTTCTAAAAGTGGCCTTTCTAAAACAGTAATGGTAAATCCAACTTTATCAATAAAGAGGATTTATCATTACCATTACAAAGATACTAATTTCTAAACAGGAATTACAACTTAAAAGTGTGTTAAGGAATTCCTAATATGAGAGGAGTAGGCCTTACAGTAGTGAAACACAAATTTGACTGTTTGTCACTACCAGGATATTCAAAACTTACAAGTACATATCATACCTTTTATTTACAAAGCACCCTGTCCTAAGGGCTACCTAGGGCCTACTTTAGGGGTGACTTTTGTGTAATAAAAGGGGAATTTAAGGCTTGGCAAAGGGTTTAAAATGGCACGTCAAAGTGGCAGTAAACTGCACACACAGGCCCTGTAGTGGTAGGCCTGAAACAGGGTTGAAAGGCTTTGTGGGTGGCACAGTCAGTGCTGCAGGCCCACTAGTAACATTTAATTTACAGACCCTGGAAAGATGGTATACCACTTTACAAGGGACTTACAAGTAAATTAAATATGCCAATTGTGTATACACCAATGTTACCATGTTTATCCCTCCAAATCTTACTGAGTAAGGTACTCCCCTGTTAACTCTTTGATGCTTTACTCTATTAAACTCTACTTCACTATATGATATTCTACTCTACTCAATGTCACCGACTCTACAAAACTCTATTCCACTCTATGTCACTCTACAACACTACTCCACTCTATGATGGTCTACATTACTCCCTCTATGCCACTCTATGCCACTTTACTCCACTCTTTTCTACAACACACTAATCCACTATACTTCACTCCACTACTCCACTCTACACCACCCCACTCTATGCCACGTTACTCTATGACACTCTATGACACTCCACTTTACTCGGCCCCACTCGACTCGACAACACTCTACTCCACTCTATGCCATTCTACTCTCCTACACTACTCCAATCTATGCCACTCAACTCTATGACACTCTTCTCCACTTTATGGAACACCCTCTACGCCACTCCACTCTGCGACGCTCTACTCCACTCTGTGCCACTCAGCTCTACTCCACTCAGCTCTACCTTCCACTCTATGACAATATTCCCTCCAAGACACTCCACATCACTCTACACCACTCCACACCACTTCATGACATTCCACTTCACTTCACTCCACGCCACTCAACTCTACTTTACACCACTCTATGCCACTCCATAACACTCACTGTACTCCACTTTACGACACTCCACACCTCTATCCTTTAACCCACTAATTTTTAGGCATGCTGAACAGCAGCCACACTGGTGTACAACATGGTTAGAACATATTGGCAAAGCCAATAGCTCCTGCACAGGGATTTATGAATGAACAACGCATGCTTTTACCATGCATGCCTTTACAACGTAGTCACTACCCCAGCGTTACCAAGCGTTCCTTTACCATGCAAGGTGTTATGATGACTTGCTTTAAGGGTGCACTGGACTTTGGAATAGTATAAATTACTATTCAAACTCCAGTGGGTGTATCAGTAGGGAAGGTGTTGGGCTTAATATCCAACACCAGTCCAACACTGCATTCCTTTAAGCAAGTCGTTGTAATGACGTGCATGGTAAAGGAACGCTTGGTAACATCGCAGTCGGGGTAGTGACTGCTTTGTAAAGGCCTGTTGTGGTTCTGTCTTCGTGGTACAGGATGTTTCCCCTTACATAGGCGAGACCTATTGGCTTTACCAATGCCTGTTGATTATAAATACACACACGTATATATAAATACATATATATATATATATTTTTTGACCAACACCCTAGACACTCTTGAAGAAACTGGCTCTGACACAGCACAGTATCCAAATGCAAATTAGTTTAGTCTCAACGTGCCGGTCACCCTGTAAAGCGTTTAGGCCGTGTTATCCGCTTTTCTCACAACAATGAGCGCCATTTAGTGTGCAATATTATATTGGTTCTCAAAATTGTTGTGTGCAGTACAAACAAAAGAAACACTGAGCGGGAAGAGTACAAGTTATGCTCTTTTCAATAGAATACATTTGAAATGTTCTTAACTCAATGAAATCAGACCCCTGTTAAACTCATTTTAGTGAGCCAAGATAATTAACAATCAAAACCATTTCTAAGAGGGGCAGACAACATCATCGCCAATCACCACACCGCGAATCACATGGCCAGAGGAGACATGTGGGCAGCCCTGGATGCCCACCTGGAGCGATAATCCCCACCCTTCTTTTTCCTCTTTTCTCTCTCTCTTTTCCTTCACTCTCGTGCTCCACCACAAGCCAGAAAGTATACCTTTGTCGTAACAGTCAAGAATTGTGACAAAATGTTTTGTTTTTGCACATGTCAAATTTATTTTCAATAAAAATATTTTGAAATTTAAAACATAACCATAAATCATCAAATAAAAATATCTAAAACATGATCAATTCACTTATTAAAATTATTAAAATGCAAGTGTTAAAATTCCAAAATAAGAAATCCGCATACATTCAATATTATATTCAAGTTGAATGAAAATCAAAATGGCATGATAATGTTTTCAATCTCATTCAAAACACGATGTGAGAAATCTTATTCACCCATTTTGTAGGAGTTGCTTCTGCACAGTTACTGCAATTGCTACTATGCTCATTTAATATAAAGCCCAATGGGTTACTCTCGTCCACTTTATGACACTCCACACCGCTCTCCTTTACCCTACTAACTTTTAGCCATGATGAACAGCAGCCACGCTGGTGTACGGCATAGCTAAAACATATCCGTAAAGCTTGTAGCTCTTGTATAAGTGAGACCTAGTGGGTTTGTTAATGCTTGTTCAATATAAATGCTCACACACACACACACACACACACACACACACACACACACACACACACACACACACACACACACACACACACACACACACACACACACACACACACACACACACACACACACACACACACACACACACACACACACACACACACACACACACACACACACACACACACACACACACACACACACACACACACACACACACACACACACACACACACTCACACTCACACTCACACACACACTCACACACACATATGCACATTCACTAAAAATCTAAGGGTATTGATAAAACTATAACTTGCATCCCCACCATGCACAGTGTTGTCATCAATAAAGTGATTTCATTTTTTTATTTTTTTATTTTATTATTTCATTGCAAGGAAATACAGCGATACATAACAACTGCTGTAAGCTAGCAAACAAAAGAAAAAAAAACAGTCTTCATAGAATACATGGCATCTTATAACAAAGAAATGAGCATAAATCAGACAGACAAGTGGCTTAGATCCATTCGGCAATTGGTGCCCAAATTTTCTCCCCCAAAGTTCTTTTTTTTACCCCCTTCAACTTGTATATGGCAGATTCAATGTTGTACATAAACAATAATTTTTCACGCCACATAGAAAAAGACGGCGGAACTGAGTTAATCCATTCTTTGGTAATACAGGACCTGGCTGCAGCCATACAAATAAATAAAAAATATGAGAGAGGTCTTGGCCTAATAACAGTATGATCAATACCTAATAACAACAGTTCCGCTGTTATCTTAACCTCATGTGTAAGGACAATAAATAAGAAATTTTCAATATGTAGGAGCAAATTCGAGAGTTTGGGACAAGAAAAAAACATATGTAAAGCATCAGCTGAAAATAGACCACATCGGTTGCAGTTTGTGCCGGTCCTAGTACTCCATTGGGCAACTTTACTAGGAGTATAATACAAATTATGAATACACATAAAATGTTGTGATTTCATCATCCCTGTTACTAAACACTCTGAAGCCATTTTAATTGATAACAAAATATCAACTTCCGGTATGCCTAAAATATTAGCCCATTTCTGCTGACATTGTCCTAAATCAGTGCCATATTCCTGAATTAAACTTATATAAATTGCTCCTATACTGGGTTTTTTTTTGCAGAAGTTCTAACAGTGGAACTTTAGAAGGGGGAGAAAAAGGATAATTTAGTAGGTAACTTCGTAACTGAAGAAATTAAAAAAAATCTTTTCTTCCCACCGCAAATGTATTCATAAGCTCCTGAAATGACAGCAATTGATCATCACTAAACAAGTCACCCAGGTAGCATATTCCTCTCTGTTGCCATCTATACATAGTTAGATCGCAAAACGTTTCTGGTAACAGGCCTCTTGATATTAGGGGGGTATAGAAGTTCAATTTACATAATTTCAGATGTTTTCACACTTTTTGCCACACTCCAAAAGCCTCTTTTAAAATCTTAAATTTTGTTTTTTTATGATAGCTGGGCTCTAAAATCTTCAGAAAGCTACCCTTAACTTTTTCGCCCAAGATCATTTCATAGATTGACGGAATTTGATGTATCTCCATCTCTACTCTATCTCCCAAAATTAAGGGGCTTATATATTGCAATACAGCAGAAAAATAATACATAAGAAAATAAGGAACATTCCATCCACCACATTTATTACTCAGTATCATTTTCTTTGATGATTTCCTATGGCGTTTATACCCCCATAAAAACCGAAAGGTAGTTCTTTCTAAATTTTTAAAACAGAGCGGTTGGAATTCTAGTGGTATTGTGCGATACAAATACAGAACGTTTGGTAGGACCATCATTTTTAAAATGTTAAGTCTGCCATAGAGTGATAAGTGTAAGTGGTCTAGACGCTGTAGTGAGGCATTAATGTGTGTTATTATGGGATTTATATTTCGTTCTGGTATCTTCTCTATGGGGAGGGAGATCTTAATTCCTAAGTATGTAACCTCTGGGGTAGTGGAGATATTTGATGGTGGTTTATCTCCTGAGCAAAGAATTTGAGTCTTCTCGAGGTTAAGCTTGTACCCTGAGAAGTATCCAAATTGCCTAGCAATATCATCAATCACTGGTAGGGCTGACTGGACATCGGTGGTGGTTATCACTATATCGTCAGCGTAAGCTAACACTCGATAATTAACATTAGCTAATACAATGTGTTTAATTTTTTGCTCCAAAAGAAAACGATTAATTAACGGATCAATGTAAAAAGCAAAAAAGTAAAGGGGAACAGGGACATCCTTGTCAGGTGCCTCTGGTAATCGAGAACGAAGGGGAAATCTTCCCATTAATTCAAATATGCGCTTTAGGAGCAGCATACAGCGTTTTTAAAGCTCCTATTATACCAGAGCCTAATCCCTTCCTAGATAGAACATCCCACAAATAGTCCCAAGCAACCCGGTCAAAAGCTTTTTCAGCATCTAAAAATACAAGTCCTACATTAGACCGAGTTGCTTGAGACCAATCCAGAAATGAGATCACTCTCCGAATATGATCTGCAGTTTCTCTAGTGGGGATGAAGCCATGTTGGTAGATAGAAACTAAGGGGGAAATAATATTGGACAATCGTATAGCTAAAATTTTAGAAATTTTTTTACTGTCTGCATTTATAAGAGATATGGGACGAAAAGAAGAGGGTAATAACGGAGGTTTGCCTTTTTTAAGGAACACAGTGATTGTAGAATCATTCCATGATTTAGGAGCATTTCCCTGTTGGGCTCTTAAACATAAATCCATTAATTCTGTTTTTAGAGCAGGTCTAAACTGTTTAAAAAACTCATGGGGGATAGCATCAGGACCTGCTGCTTTGCCTGATGCTAGGGACATTAGAGAGACATTAGAAATCTCTTCTGATTTATGTGAAATACTTGTCCACTTATTTATTTTTAGAGGAATTTTTTGGCTTGAGGTTATGTAGTGTTGACAAATAAAAAGTGCATTGATGTGTGACTAGATGAGCTGGCGCAAGGCCATGAATAATTATCATCAGTTTCATATGAAAGGTTAACAATTAAATAGCGGAGCACTTCTAATGTATACGTATTGACTTCTGTCTTAATGCTGTGGAATGAGAGAATGTTTCATAGGACATTGGTTTTAACAACATAAACTATGGGCCTTGAAGCAGAAAGTGAGCAATACGTATACATTATGAGAGCTCTTTGTTAACGTGGTTTGAGGAAAGTCTATTTCTGCAATTTTCAAGCATTGCTGATAAACCTAGCTGTAGTAAACTGGGTAACTCAATATTCAGTACCTTTACATAATTTAAAGACATCCTTCCATAAATGAATGTTTCAGGGACATCTTTAGGATTTCAGGGGCCCTGTGCCAAAAGTAATTTGGAGGCCCCTGTTCGTAACAGCTTTCAATTTATGATCCTCTTTGACCAGGTCACTGACATCGCACAGACACACTGGTCCAAATTCTAAATGTGTTTACATGTAATATTCAGGGACAGTGACCTGTTTTTTCAATATTATAATAGCATAGCAAAGCACTAATATTAATGCAAATAATCTTTGTGACCCCCGCCCATTTTTCATACTTGAGGTACTGTTTTGATCTAAAAGAAACTTTGTTTATGGATGTTGGATGGTGTTGAAAAATATAAACATTTTATCTGCAAAATAAATGAAAAGAAAACGTTATGTAAAACAATCTAAGAATTATTCAAGGTCATCAGAGCAAGACTCACTGCACAATGGAGCTGGCTCTTTCAGGAGGCCCTGTGAGAGGCTGGGGCCCTGGGCCAGAGCCCAGTGTGCCTATGCCTTAAAAAGTTTCTGGAATGTTTAATCTCTTGCATAGGGATTTATATAATATGTTTTAAGTGTTAGGGACAGTATAATAAAACATATTTTCCGCTAACCTGAGCGGATAGACCCAACTAGCCCTTTTGCCTTCGTATAACCTAACGGAAAGAATGTAAGAAGAAGTGGCGAGGAGACTTGGCCTAACTGTCAGAGCTACTGACTATGGAACTAGGGCACCGGGTTTCGAGCACCATGCCTCAAAACAAAAAGAAAATGAATAACCTGGCCTTATGTAATGTGCTCTGGTGCTTGTGTACAGGGCTCCAATGCACTTGAGCTGAGTCTGTGCAAAATAAGAAAAAACTGTGCATAAGTTTCAAACATAACACATGCTCACGAGCCAGAACCATCCTTACCAGTTTTAGTTCTCTTCACAGCAACGTTTTAAAAATCACACTACTTGTACCAAGCTGCAATCTGCAGATGTCATTAATAATGTCAGAAAGTGTGAGTTCTCAAAACCAGTCACCAAACGTGATACACGAGGGTGGTACAGCAATTGGGCTTGCACTGATGTTAATCATACCACGACGAAGGAAAATATTTCAAATGTTGACTAACCAAGGAGGTTGGAGGCTTGATCCCTGGACAGAAGGTCTAGGAGAGTTTTCTGAAATGCTTTTGCAGCAGGAATTGACCACAGCCGAATACAATATAAAGCAGGCAAAAGAGTAGCATTCTTATTCACACAGCTCACCCCTAATGCTAAACTCAGTGCATTTAAAGGAGTTACTTTTTGGTAATCAGAAATTTATCTTAAGAAAGATGTTCTGTGGTTTGGTCATTTGTTTTGCTGCGGCATGGCCCACAATCGTGCCCCATACATTGCACAGAAACTCCCGACTTACACAGTATAATATACACAATAAATTACCGGATATTAGCAAGTCATTTTTAATAAAGAACCTGTCCAAAAGAGATAGCGCCCTGAGTAAATCAGGCTGCCGTGGTAAACGTTAAATGGACTCAGTATTGTCGAGAGCTCCTTGTTAACGTGGTTTGGGGAAAATAACAACTGCAGCTCAGTCAACAAACACGGGCCTGTCCTCCATTGCCCCCCACCTGCATCCCATACTTTTAGGGAGTGGAACCCACCGAGCGGAGAGAAAGTCCTGCAACACTCTTCCTACTTACTGCATGCAGAGGGATTCTGAACCGCTTTCCCTTTCTGTGCTAAACCCCGGCGCTGCTTCCTTTCACCGATCGTCTGCACTTCAACTGAACATCGGGGGCCCGGCACTGCCCTGTACGTCATGGGCCTATGCTCGGTCATGGTGGGATAGCTGGCGTGCGTGCGTGCGTGCCTACGCTGCTGCAGGCAGCAGTTTGAACCTGCAGGTGGTGGTGCACTTAAAATGGGGCCGCTCGCGCAGGACTGGTGGCCCTTTATGGCGGGTTTTATCCTTTATTTGGGGACACTGACACTACTTTAATGAGTGTCATGAATGTCCCCAAATAAATGTTAAAGGCCGCCGCAACGGGCCACCAGTGCCCGCGGCCGCCGCCCCAAAAATAGTGCCGCCTGGGGCGGACCACCCCTCCCGCCCCCCCCTAGCTACGCGGCTGGCCCCAGTGCTCGTGACGAGACCAGCTCGTCATGAATCACGGTGGAGCTGTGCTCATGAGGAACTGGTCTCGTCACAACCCCTCCCACTGATTAATTCGTCTGCACAGGCGGGGAATCAATCGCGAGTGGGCGGAGCACAGCCATTATGACGAGACCATTTCGTCATGAGCACAGCTCCTCCGTGACTCATGACGAGCTGGTCTCGTCAGGCGCACAACACCCATTGAACTCACCGGGCTTCAGCCCCCCCCCGTCGTGTGTGGCAGCCCGGGATGAGACAGATCCCGGGCACACACAAAGCCGCACCCAAACGTTTCACAGGTCTTTAAAAGACCATTTGAATGTTAATTAGGCCTTGCAGTTGTTTCACCCCTTCTAAGAGCCCCTGCAGCCCCACGCTGCCTACTGATTAAAGGTTCAGCCCCCCCCTGAAATTTTTTCTTAGCCCCCCCGAAATGTGGCTCTAGTTGCCAATTTAACCAATTTCAAAGCTTTATTCGACAAATGTCATAAAAGCATCCTTCCTAACCCTAATACAATAAATACTACAATTAAAAATAATTCTAAAACACATATTAAACACTTTGACAGTCGAATGTTATACATGAAAGGTACAATAAAAATTTTCAGTTTGTTTCTATAAATAGTTTCTTTTTTTTTAAAAACAATTGATACAGTGCAATAGAATGATTGGATTAAGCAACACTATTTCATGATATATTTACATTTGACTTTAAAGTGCGTGTACGAATTGACCATGCCCAGGCAAGAAATTTAGCTACAGCAACTACAAATGGTGTGGAACAATCCGTTTCAAGTATTCTCAGGGCTGTCGATTGACTATGGGTGCCACTGTTTAGGCACACTGGCTTCAGCCATTTACGTCTAGGGCTAACATATAATGGGCAGCAAAACAACAGATGGGAAATGTGCTCTATTTGAACCTTACAAAAATAGCAATGATCATCCCACATGGGAGACCAGTGTTTTTTTAATGCATTTACTGGTAAGGTTCCTATGCGAAATTGAAAGTACAATTTCCTATCATGTGGGCGTTCTATTATGTCCCAATATGTTTCGCAAGATGGATACATTTTAATATCCCAAAAGCGAGTTGTCAATATTGATTGGGAACCTTTACGGAACATTGCTACGTACACCATTTCCCAATACAGTTCTTTCAATTTTGCTTTCGAAGGAAAGCTAGCCACATCATGGTTGCCCCAAAGGTGTTCCAACTTTAACAATACAAGAAGCCCCCGAAGTTCCTTTAGCCATTCAACACAATGAAAACGGTCGAACTCAACGACATCCTCCAGAGCTGCAGCATAATGGCTCAGCTCTGGGGTCACCATCAAGCGTCTCCAATATAGGAGTGGCCGTAGTCTAGCTATATCCTCGATATTTTTCTTGCCAAGGTCCAATTTCAGAGGAAGTGTGGGTGTGCTTTGTGGGACCATAACAAGCCCTCGTAAAAATCTGTTCTCTGCACGTCCCAAATCTCTCAAATTTGAAAAACCCCACAGTTCAGAACCATATAAGCAGGCGCCTAATACTTTCATATTGTATATTTCGAGTGCACATTTAACCGGCTTTGTTAGCGATTTGCAATGTTTCAGGGCAACTGCACCAGCAAGCTGGTTAAACTTCAATAGTGTATTGTCAATATGCGATTTCCACTTCATATTTCCCTGAAGGGTGATGCCTAGGTAGGTAAAGGCGTCCACTTTCTCTAAAGGGGTACCTTTATATTTGATTACGCCTTTGAAAGAGGACTGATAGTTTAGGCACATGAATTTGGTTTTGGTGGTATTCAATTCAAGTCCTCTACTATCACAAAATTCACCAAAGGCATCAACCACTTTTTGGAGACCGCTCGGAGTTCGTGAAAGTAAAAGCGTATCGTCCGCGAACATTAGGACAGGGACGTGGGAGCCTGCTATAATCGGGGCGTCGCATGGGGATTTCATTAAATGGTCAACGATTCCGTTTATGTAAATTGAAAATAGTGTTGGGGCTAAGACGCACCCTTGCCTAACTCCTCGTTCTACTGGGAAGGTATCTGTGACTTCTCCTTGCTTGCCCCATCTAATTTTGGCAAAGTTATTGTCGTGAAGGCGGACAAGGAGGGTGATGAGTTCCTGGCTTAGTCCTACATCAGCCAGGGTCTGCCACAGTTTTTCTCTAGGGACTAGGTCGAAGGCTGCTTTTAAGTCCACAAAGACAGCGTACAACGAGCCCTTTTTAAGTGTGACATTTCTCCAATAGATGGTTATAAAATAGAGAACTTGGTCAACACTACTAGTCAGTGGACGGAACCCTGCCTGGTATGGGGACAGTATATTCTTTTCATCAATCCATTGCTGTAGCTTATTCTGGACTAAGCGGCCCATCAGTTTTTGCGCTGTGTCTATGAGACTAATGGGTCTATAGTTTTGGGCTAGTGTTTTGTCTCCTTTTTTAAATATGGGGATGATTTCTGCTCCCTTCCATGAATGGGGCACTTCCCCTCCCATTGCCACAGCATTTGCCAACATTTTGAAATAAGAACACCAGGCATTCCGGTCCGATAAAAATACGTCGGCCGGGATGCCATCCATGCCTGGCGCTCTTCCCCCCGCTATACAATCCAGTGCTTTACTCACTTCCTTCTCATCAAATATTTGGTTTTTGAAAAAAATAGATGGGGGAAGTTGAACAGAAGCGTGGGCAGGGTTGCGGGCATACTGTGGTTTAAAAAACTCAGTCCATTTGTTTATTGCCACATTGTTTTGTGGCTGGGCAGCTATTCCTCCCCTCTCCCATTTTACTATAGCCCAAAAGCGCTTAGAGTCCTTTGCTGCGCAAGCTTCCTTCAAATCCAGCCACCCTTCTTCGTCCCAGCGTTTCTTGGCCCGTTTTTGGGTTTGTCTGTATGCATCTCTTGCTCTCCTAATTGCTATTGCATTGCCTGATTTTAGTTCTAAACTCAGGTTAAGTCGTGCCACCCTGCAACTCTTATCATACCAACCTTGCCTTGGTTGAGTTTTTCCCTCTTTACAGGGATCTACTCTTTTAGTAAAAAAACTTTGTAATTTATAAAAGAGGTTTTCGTGAGCCTCCATCATGTAATCTTGGAAGCTAGGCGTCCCTTGGTGAGACTTGATGTTATTTACTTAATTTACTACTAGTTTTTTAAGTGCCTCTAATTTTGCTTTGTCCTCTATTAGCATTCTCCATTTGAGGTGGCGTAGGTTATTTGAACATACTACATCCTGCATCACCATTCCAATGTTATTAGAATGCAGTATAGGCTCATAATCGGAATATAAGGTCAATCGCAAGGGGTTATGGTCGCTTTCTAGTCTAGCTTCTACAACCATATCTAGCATTTTACTCCAGATCCTTACGTCTAATAGTATATAATCAATTCTGCTAGTTGATCGCCCATTATCAAACGTGTTGTTACCTATTAGGTCGGATGGCGAGCGCCCATTTGCCGCTCTCAACCCTCTAGCTAGGCAGAGACTTTTTAGCTGAATAGCCACACTACTCCATTTTTTAATGGCTGGCAACTCCAACTGTGGAATTCCCCACTTGGCGTCCTCTTCCTCAGACAAGATCCTGTCCTCCTCACCCAGGGGCTCAAAAGTTACGTTGAAATCACCACCTACTATTATTTGGCTTTGTGGTGATAGCGTTTCAATGTTCTGTTCTAAGACTGCTATGGTATTCGAGGATTTACCACTAGCCACTCCCCTGGCGTAGACATTAAACAGGATGAGCTCTTGACCGTTATCCCATCTAACAATAAGAGCCATAATATCATTAGATGGTATTGATAGTTGTTTTATGGTACAATTCAAAGATTGGCGTATCCATATTAACAGGCCTCCGGAAGGACGTCCTAGGCGATTTCTGGTTGCTGGAATATAAAAATTTAAATATCCCTCTCTAAAGGTTGGTGTGAGAGACCAGGTTTCTTGCAGGATAATGATGTCATGTTGGTCGATATATTCAGCCCATTCCAATGTGCTTATCTTACTTGCTATGCCTCCAATGTTCCATGATACAAGGGATAGTAAATTAAGTTTTTGTTGATGTAATAGCTGATCATTTTCATGTTCGCTTGCATTTACTTTCATTTCTGGTAATGCTATTTTTCCCTCCCTTGAGATAACCTTGGTCCCTTTCGCCTCTGTAACACATACAGTAACATCAGCTGCTATCGTTGACTCTTTTGGAGCAGGATTTTTACATACCATGTGAGTTAATTTCTGTTTCTCTATGTTCTGATTGGCCGGGTGAATGCGTATCATGTTTCCTCCACTTACATACTTTTGCAGCATCGGCCTATTAGGAGAAACCGGATTGGGGCTTGTGAGTCAGTCACATTCGTTTAAGTCGGATAAAGCCGAAAAGCAATTTTCCAAATTTAGCCCCCAATCACAGCTTGGACCACCCCTAGCCCTTCTAGTTCCAACTACTGACCACTTAGTCCTTAGGATACTTGGTTTTGCCAATAGGCCTCTTCTGCTATAAAAAAAGTCTAACGTTAACAGAACTATTTCTGCCGTTCTACGTTGGGGTGGAAAAATGTTGTGCAGGATGTCTGGTAATACATCTGGGCCCTTGAGGTTTAGTACCACACAGTCCCCGGCAAATTTCTTGGGTTTGGTCCCTATCCACTTTACTCTTCTTGCTGTTAGGAGATCTTCAGACAGCTTTTCTTTACCCCATGGAGATATTTGGATATTGTTACCTAACCACTGCAAGGATTTATTTAAAAGGGAATCAGGAGTCTCAATCTGATCTTTTTTCAGCGGTGTGACGTTAGCAAGTACTAAAACTAGGGGTGAGGCTTCCACTATCAACTCTACAGGATTTAGTTATGGGTGGAGATCAGGTGTTAAAACATTCCCTTGGGTTGTCGGAGGGACTACAACTGTGGGGTTGTTAAGATCATTTCTAGCAATAGTTACACCAGTCTGAGTTGGGTCAGATGTAACTTTTGGATTCCCAGTCATATTCACCTGCATCTCATCTATTTTGTTCATGATCGAGTTTGGAATTTCCCCCATGTTATCATTTGTTATTTTTAAAAGGGTCTCCAGTTTATGTACTTTATCGGACAATTGGTCTATTTTAGATATGAGCGGTTTAATTATTCGAGAGATCCTGGATTCTAACATGCCCATAAACTTGTTCGATAGCAGGTCATCCCAATCTATAGTGCCACCCCCTTCCTCCCTTATATCCTCAGTTACATTTTTGTGTTTAATGTTAGGGGGAGTTGCTGGTTTTTTGCTACTGGACCGTAGTCCTGGTCTTTTGGGGGGGACCTTAGTGGGCCTTTTAGCCGCTCTTGGAGCAGGGACTGGCGTTGGCGGGGTGATGCTCCCATCAACTACCTCTAAGTCATTACAGAGCATGTGAGGGTCATCCCCCGTTAGTAGTTCAACATTTATGACAGGTTGTAAAACATTTATAGAAGCATTTAATACTGGGCAATCATCATTTTCTATAATTTGAGAATCAATTAGATTAATTGCTTCTGTATCCAGTTCAATTAAACATGTAGCTTCTCTTTGGGTGCAGGGAGGGGAGTCATCAAGCCCCAAAGAAGACCTCCGGTCGCTATTTATTTTTGCCACCCTATGTACTAAATAATTGTCCATAGTATTAGCAGGGGTATTAGGTGTTTTCTGTTTCGACATGGTTAGACAAGACAGTAAGGTGCTACTAACAAGCAGTTAACCCTTGCGTGTATAAACAGTCAATAGTAATAAAGCGCTGGGGCAGATGACTCACGGAGCTGGTGATGTTAGTGTCCTGGTCCAGTCCAGTCGTGGCTAGTCTTGGACTGTCTTAGACTGTCCGCCCTTTGTCCGGGCTTCGTCCGGGCATCCCGCTCGCGTCCCGCGACGCGGAGGACGGTGGGAATTTCTAGCGCCTCCGGGCGCGGTGACCCCTGAGATGGTGTTCCGGGTCGCTGGGCAGTCTGGGAAATGTAGTTTCCCTCCGCTCGGCGGCCGCGAGAAAGACTCGAGCGGCGGCGGGAGGGAAACCAAGTCAAGGCGAGAGTTCTGGCAGCTCGGCACCCCCAGGCAAGTTCAGGCAGCTTGTGGCAAGACACCCGCTCCACCGAGGACGGCAGGAATTTCTAGCGCCTCCGGGCGCGGTGACCCCTGAGATGGTGTTCCGGGTCGCTGGGCAGTCTGGGAAATGTAGTTTCCCTCCGCTCGGCGGCCGCGAGAAAGACTCGAGCGGCGGCGGGAGGGAAACCAAGTCAAGGCGAGAGTTCTGGCAGCTCGGCACCCCCAGGCAAGTTCAGGCAGCTTGTGGCAAGACACCCGCTCCACCGAGGACGGCGGGAATTTCTAGAGCCTCCGGGCGCGGTGACCCCTGAGATGGTGTTCCGGGTCGCTGGGCAGTCTGGGAAATGTAGTTTCCCTCCGCTCGGCGGCCGCGAGAAAGACTCGAGCGGCGGCGGGAGGGAAACCAAGTCAAGGCGAGAGTTCTGGCAGCTCGGCACCCCCAGGCAAGTTCAGGCAGCTTGTGGCAAGACACCCGCTCCACCGAGGACGGCGGGAATTTCTAGCGCCTCCGGGCGCGGTGACCCCTGAGATGGTGTTCCGGGTCGCTGGGCAGTCTGGGAAATGTAGTTTCCCTCCGTTCGGCGGCCGCGAGAAAGACTCGAGCGGCGGCGGGAGGGAAACCAAGTCAAGGCGAGAGTTCTGGCAGCTCGGCACCCCCAGGCAAGTTCAGGCAGCTTGTGGCAAGACACCCGCTCCACCGAGGACGGCGGGAATTTCTAGCGCCTCCGGGCGCGGTGACCCCTTAGATGGTGTTCCGGGTCGCTGGGCAGTCTGGGAAATGTAGTTTCCCTCCGCTCGGCGGCCGCGAGAAAGACTCGAGCGGCGGCAAGAGGGAAACCAAGTCAAGGCGAGAGTTCTGGCAGCTCGGCACCCCCAGGCTAGTTGCGCCTTTTGGCTCTAGTTGCGCCTCTGGGTCTCGTCATGAGCACGGAAGAGGTTAACGGATTTCAGGTTTGCTTGTGTCATTTTGTGGATGGGTGAGTGGACAAACATGAAGAAGGTCAATGGGTGGATGGGAGTGCATGAATGTATTGTACGACGATTGACCAATTGTACGGACAGTATGACCATATTTGGATACAAGCCTTAGCTATAGAGGTAGGGCTACAATTTGACACTGACTATAGATGCTGAAGGGCTTCAGAGAACCGACACATATATAATTTAAATAGCAAGAATAATGTTTAGCCAATACTAATTTAATTAATTGGTTTTCCACAATATAGAAAACAAATGGGGAACTCCTTGTCTCAGTGATTTGTCGAAGTATTATCATATTGGTGGACTGTGTTCCTACAATGTGTCTATTGCTAGTCTGAGTTTAGGGTTTCTCACCATATGATTGGGCCGTCTTCTGTGGGGCGCTGGGCCTTGAGCCCCAGTAAGCTTTGAGCTGAGGGGCTCATAAAAGAGTGCACCAAAGTCTGAGCTCTTGATAGGGACCGAGGGTTCAGCAGCAAGGCTTCCTTTGCACCGTCTCAGTTCAGGAGCATTCATGTGCTGGTGGTGCTGCACAGCATGAACATAGGAGTCCTGGGAGTTGCTGGTGGTGCTAAGACACACTTCAGGGGGGTCTTCATGTCGCGTGCACTAAAGTTTTTAGCAAGTGACATTGTTTTAGTGAAAATTGAGTGCTTGCCCATTCGCATTGGAATTCTAACATCTGCACATGAAATGCAATCTCTTCCCCATTTACCACTTTACTAATTAAACCGATTGCTTCCATGAATAAAGGCTGAATATTGACTTGATTTTATGCCACACTTTCAGCCAGTCCTGGATTTTCCGGCAGGGCATTGCCTTTTCATCACTGTAAGTAGGAGCAGAAGTCCTCAAATGCAATGTGCCGCTAGCTAAAAAGCCAGGACTATCTGAAAGAGTCACCATGATGTAAGATAGCATGCAGATGACAGACTAATATGTTATGGAAATAGATAAGTGGCCGCTGCTTTTGAAACAGAGATCCTTTTATTACTTGCAGTTCATAAATGTTAATCGTTCTAATGTAGCACAGCGAGCTACAAACCGGCATCAAGGACCTGCATGCAAACTGCAAGACATGAGCTTATAAGCTTATTATTTTTTCTCAATCTTGATTATAAGTCTTCTAAAAAAGGTTTCTATGGCTAGTAATAAGGGACAACACCAGCTATTCTTGTCATGCATCTGTGGAAGTTGGTTCTGGTGGTGGAGGGGTCGTCTGTGTAGGAAATTATGTTGAGACTGTGGAATCCGACAAGGTGATACATGTGTTGAAGAGTGTGGGGCTGAAGGATGAGCCCTGGGGTACACCGCAGGTGATCTCCTTGGCTTCAGAGGTGGAAGGTGGGAGGTTGATCCTCTGGTTTCTTCCCAGGAGGAAGGAGGTGACTCATCTGAGCGTGTCCCTGTGGATGCTGATGTGGTAGAGTTTTTCAATCAGCATGTGGTGGGATAGGGCAAATTACACTAGGACAATTCAGCGTATTACACTGGGGCCAGACAGATCCTCGATCCAGCTGAAAAATAGCTGCCGGATCCAGGATCCAGCCAGTTCCCCTTTCATTGCAGCACTGCGCGAGCAACATGTTACTTGTGATTGTAAGGTTTCTCAAATCTGTCACTGTGCCCATAAAACATTTAAATCTATTACTATTAAATAATGCCTTTATAAACTTAATATCACAACACATTGGTGATGTTAATGTCTTTTTGTTTCTCTAGCCCCCTTGATCTCAGAGCAGGAGGACTGCGAGCTGATTAGTGGATTTACTTTAAATAATTCAACAGATATGCACTCTCATAAGACTGTGGCACCAGCTGAAATTACACCTTGACCTCCACATCTGCAGGCAGCTGCTTGCTGCCCTACTTGACAGTCATCTCAGCAAAAAGTTTGGGGACAGAACGACCAGCATGACAGTTTTCTTCAAGCCTGGCCAACTCCAGGCATCCTTCCATTTGCCCCTGGTAATCTTCACCATCCTCTTGGTGGTACCCTGCTGTATCCTCCACTGGACTATATCACTGCCCACCACGAAGGTTGCAATGAGTAGGGAGGTGCCTGCAGTGGCTTTTTTTATATTACTGGGGCACAGAGTCAAAGTCCGTATTCCGCCCACTGAGCATTCGTTCATTGTCCATAATGTCCTGAGAATCATGCTACCCATTCATCGAAAGTGTTTTGGGTGTATGGTTAGGGCCTGGAGTACAAACTTCAAATCAGTGAACTGTCTCCCATCCTGATGAGCACATGCCTAAACTCCCCAGGGAAACATGACTGGGATGTTTCAGTCTTCCAACCTCTAGGACTTGACTCAAGGTCACTACCCCTTCATGCTCTTTGTCTTGGCTCAAAGTCAACACCCTTCCAGGCTCTGGCACTTGGTTCAAGGTCCCAACCCTCTACCGGTGTACATGTGTGGGGCAGCCGCTTCAACTTCCCATTAGACCAACATCTCCTTGTGTCCAACTCCCAGGGAGGGGAATGAGCACCACTGTGAACTCCTTTCCAAATGGATCTATGATGTTTATCCTCATGCCTTTACCACGCATGCCTCTACCATGCATGTAATACAGAGAGTCGACCTTAAAAACACATTGCATTACATTATGCATCTATACCATGCATTTTCCTGGTTATTACTGATATATGATGTTGCCACTGTGTAATTATAGTTAGGTCTGGGTTTTCTGTAGGAAATAGATTTTTTGGTTTGCTTCACAACACATTCCACAAAAAAGGTAAAGCCAACTCAGTTCCTTCCTTTCTTTCAGTTTGATCCATCAAACAAGGGCAGAAAAAAGAGAGGGGCCCAAAACATGTTTTCCCCATTTTTCCATAGAAAAATTGAATAGCAATAGAGCAAAAACACCAGAATTAACATAAGTTTAGCAGAAAGCTAGATTTTGATCCAGAAAGCTTGCTGTTTGTGATTTGGGGTAACTCTGTTCAGTAGGTTTTGATAAATTAAGGTTAAAAATGTATGTATATATAGCAATCCAGTACCTTCACTGTACTTCCACAGAGGACTTTGTTACTGTAACAACAAAATATGAGATCTGATTGGCTGGTGTGGTACTTCATCGGTATTAACACAGTACAGAGAGGCCCAAAATGTGATCTGATTGGCTGACCACAACATGTAGAGAAGTTGCGGCCACCACTTTATGATTCGTGAACTCCATCCGCGTGTTATAAAAAACAAATAAAAATGAAGAATAAGGGGGCATGGTAAGGGTATCCTGACAGAAACCGGTCCTAGGATGCTTGATTCCGGTCCAGGAAAGACATGGCTTGGCAGTTCGGGCTGGACTGTTCCCATGAGGCACAGGGTCAAGGCTGATTTACATATGGCCATGTCTGAACTGGAGTGGTGTGGAGTGCAAAAAAACGGTGGAATTAGGCCCAGATCTCTGTACTGGGGTGACTGTATGACATTGTTCTGCATTCTGTCCATCAACTGTTGTTTTGCATTTTATCCTGACCCCCTATCCCTTGCGGTGGAGCCCTGGGGGTCAAATTGAGAAATGTGTTTTCCACTGTACAGTGTTAGTACCACAAGCTCAGTGTGGTCCCTGTGTAAGGTTGCGGTAGTACAGTGGTACTGAAGTGCTGCAAAAATAAAATCGGGGCAGGTCCTTGGGGAGTTGGAAGACCATCAGAGTTGGCCAGCAACAGGGTCTCTGCTGCCCGTGGGGATCTGGGAATAGGTCCTTGCCACAGACCAGATCCTTCTCCTAATTTGTGGCCAAAACCTGGAATTCCCTTCCCATCCACCTCCGCCTTACTCAAAACCACCTAGCATTCAGAAAACAGCTTAAAACCTGGATATTCGATAAGTAAACCTCCCCCCCTTCCTCAAGCGCCTTGAGACCCTCTGGGTATGTAGTGCGCTATATAAGTTTTTTGACTTGACTTGACTTGACTACGGTCAAATCCACACTATACAAGGCTGAAGGCCGTGCATGCAGGGGCTTGGCTGCTGGGAGGGGGGGTGGTTGGGCGCAGGCCCTGACCTTTACTCCACAATGAGCACAGCTGAAGGCCATACATTTTATATGTCATCATTGATGTAATATGTGCAGTCATAAGCAGTACATCATAGCAGTACATGTTATGCTTAGGTCAGTTATGTATAACTAGTGAATTTCAGTAGTGTTTTTATGGGTTACAAAACATTAGTTTTTTATTATTAAGATTTATGTAAAACTCCACTTTAACCTTTGGTTTGGTCATTGCATTTACAGGTTTTTTTTAACATTAAGGAGGGAGGGATGGGTAGGGCAGAGGGAGAAAGCAAGGGAAAGGAAGGGAAAAAAAGGCAGTGGAAGAGATGGAGGGAGCAAGTAAGGAATAAAGGAAAGAGGGGAGTTGGGCAAGAGAGGGCAAAGGAAAGAAGGAAAGGAAGGCAAGAAAGGACCGGATGGAATACTTGAACAATGCTTGAGAATGATGTTTCCACAGGAGCTTCTCAAAGGCGCTCCTTCAGGTTCGGTGCAGTCCTTCGAGTGTAAAGTTCATTCTCTGCAGCACAGATGTATTCTGAACGGTGCTCGTATTGCAACAGCATCCAGGACATGTTTGTTTTGACAAGCAGTCAAGGACTCACAAGCATCCCTGTGTAACAAACACACGTACACGACATGGCAATAATAGGAGAAGGTGTATTTGTAGTAGCCAGTGTCATTGAAGGATTTTTTGAACCTTAAGGAAGTCATATTTTGGGCCCCTTTGTTCAGACAATAATGAAGTTTATTACAAATTTTCTGCTAATTCAAGCTCACACAATGCCAGACACTATTAAATTGTACTTGGGGCACACAAACTGCTGTTATAGGTCTTGCCTAGTGTCCAAAAATCCTTAGAATGACACTGGGTAGAGAGAGAAAGGATTGAGAGGTAGAGATGGGCAGTGAGTGGGAGAGTGGTTGCAGTAAAGAAACAGAGGTGACAGAAAGATCCCTTTCCGGGAGGGGTGGGGGAGGTTGGAAGGTGGGGGCTCTGGGCAATTACCCACTTTGCCCATGCCTTGACATGTCTCTGCTTGTTGCCTACTAATTTATACATGTATTTATGTAAACATGTTAGAAGTTTTTATTGGACGGCTACTAGAGGGGGCTGTGGTATGTGACACGCAGTACTAGAACCAACCAAATCGTTCAGGGCTAGCTAGGATCCAACTGGATGTAGGTTTTGAGCACCCGTCAGAGATACCTCAATCACTGACTCAGTTGCTGCTGAGGATCAGTCTTAGCAGTTTTCTGAAGTGGAATAGTCTAGATGTTGCTCTGATGCCAATCCAAAGTCTGGTGCCCCAAATGTAGGTGGGTGGGGGGGGGGAACGGGATGAGGAAAATAATTATAATAACATGTAAAACAAACACAGGCTTGGCACCCAATCCTGGCCCTGCTCTCAATAGCATGAGAGCAGCATCAGGATTGGTCTGGGCGGCTTGCGTTGCTGCTCAGACAGTGCCTGGGAGTTTGTGCTATTTTTCCAACCCGCCTGTGCAATACAGCTGGATTGGAGAAACATATGTAATGTAAATGTAAATTGATACTTGTATAGCGCACTACTCACCCGCAAGGGTCTCAAGGCGCTTGTACGAATACCGCTGTGGAACCCATCCTGGCTTTCCCTGTGAAGCATCCACTCCTGGGCACCCCCAAGGTGGAGGCCAGGCATCCTTAGCGTTGTGGGGGCCGTTGTGGAGATTAAGCAAGCTATTGCCCAGAGTTGCAGAGTGGGACTCCATGATTGGAATAGGCACCGAGGCGAGAATTATCAGGTCCGTGGAATTTAGAGCCCAAGACCCGCCGAGGCGGGGAATTGAACCCTGGTCCCTCTGCTTCAGGGTCTGCCGCTCTAATCATTGAGCCACACTTCTCCACAACATGAGTGCTTATGGCGGTTTGGCCGGCCTAAGATGGAAAGAGCTCTGAATTTGATCCTTTCCTCCATCTTGAGCCAGTTCAGTGTTTTCAAGGTCACTTACACATAATGACATTTCTGAGGATTTAGGCACAGCCTAGAAGTCCGAATTTTCAGCCTCTGTAATATATCAGTGAGCATTTTGGGAGCTCAGAACAGATTAGGTTTATGCTTTATTGTTTTCGGTTTTAACCAGAAAACACTGCTAAATCCACTGGAAGGAGCATAGTGCATATCAGAGTAAACTAATAGGCTGTGATTTATCATAATATTTACATGCTTTTTTACATATAGGGTTTCATACCACACCTCTGCCTTATCTAAGTGCTGTTAATTAAAGGTGTTATTACTACTCAATTTAAAGCATTCTATTTACTGACATTGGAAGGATGGAAGGCTGAGTTGGCCCTATGCCAGCAGCTAGTAATCCCAAGTGTACATCCCAGACTCTTATTAAATATTAGTGTGATCTTGTCAAAATTGCTCTCTTTCTCCGCCTACGTTAGTGATTAAATAAAGTTTCCCGCATTTAATAGCTCCACAAATAGTCATAATAATGAGCTCACTCAAGCTCCTAATTAGTCACTACCTAATATGTTGACGTTTTCATTCAATAGTGTTTCTGGTCAATAGCAGTTTGCATCGATGGCAGTCATGAGTGCTTTCTTACGATGTTTAAAGTGAAACTACAGGTCCCATAATGCAACATGCAAATGGGTGAAAACATCAAATACAGAAGATGTCACATATGACACAGGGTCCCTAGGAAACTCTATCTAGCAATGTGTTTCAAGGCCATGCGCTTTAACAGATATAGTTATGAAGTTGGTCTATGTCAGGTGTGAGCAGCACTTCCATTTTAGTTTTACTGTAAAAATGTATTTTGAGGTAAAACTGCTCAAAACTTAGTAAAAGGAATGTGCCCACTGTGTGCAGCCAGTACCAGACACTTTGTAAAGCTTCACTCCTCCTCTTTCAGTTCTTGATTGCTAAATGCAGGTATTAAATTGGTGGTAATGAGCACATTTTGCCCGTACAGAGTCTTAACACCTTCATTTGAAGAACTGAGGAATGGCTTTTGTCTGCCACATGAAAAAAATCCTAACTTGTTTAAATATAGTTCGAACTGACCAGAAAAAAAAGTGCTTTTCATGAACACGTTCTGCTTCATTTGCGCAAATGTAAGGTACACCACAGACGCTGTCCTCAAAATAGCAGTTATTGCAAGATATCATTGAGAATAGGCAATTCCAAACTTTTTCCCTCCTCTTTTTAAGGATTAGTGTCAGAGTCTTGTAATGAGTTCCAGTGAGACACGTACTCTATAGGTATGTAATGTAACAACACACTGCCCTGCAAGGCTGTTTCGTGATGGGAAAATGTGCTTATGGAGGGCCATAATGTAGACAGATAAAACCAAAAATTCTGAATAAGTCTAAAACACAACAGTGATACTACAGAGCAATTCTAAAACAGAACTCTGATACGCAGAATCAATGAGACACACTTTTTAATCCATAAAGTGTGCACTTGTAAACTTCGTTTCTGTTGAGTGCAACAGTGCATGTTTCAGAAGTCAAAATCAGTATTTGTTGGCGATCAACAGTCTCAACAGGCCCTGGTGCAAATGTTCTTTTGAAACAAAACGTTGTGCTTTAAATTTCATTCAGATGACACTTTGTCTCAAGATGACAAACTAAGGAGAGAAATAGTCTTCAATCTCAGAGCCAGAATGTGCCTTTTTTTATCACATAATGCGGTCAACCTTGATGCATGGACTGGACCTTTGCTGCTGTATAATTCCAGTGGGCCTGGTCTTATGGTATAAACCACTGACTTTTCCCCAGCCCTACTAGTCTTTCAGAAACAGAGGACCTGCGGAAAATCCCCTGCCGACAGCTTTTTGGCAGGGAACAGAAGATGCATTTTCACATCCTTGCTGTATGTGATGATTTACATGTATGACCCCGCCACGTGGACGCCCTGAACCCACTACAAGTCCCTATGATTGCAACCTTTTGACTCTAATGTTAAACTTCGACTGAAAAGCACCAACTATGTTTTAGTTAGAAACCCAGGCTTTGAAAGCAGGAACTTCTAAATGCAGAAATGAAAGCTGCATCCTGGAATGTCCTCGTTTAAAAAAAAGAAAAGCTGCACCCCATCTTAAAATATGTCATGGAATGTGAAAGAACAACTTTTTTTCTTAACGTAATTGGAAAAACAGTTAGTTTCACTCTTTTAATTTGAGGGGGTGGGGATGTATAAACCCAAATAAACACTCATTTTCTAAACATGATAAAATACTGGCAAACAGAAGCAAACATTAAAATAAAAAACACAGTGAGAATGGGAAACCCTGATAAATTAAACAATCCGACACCAGTCAACTGGGCCTTTTCAGCTTCACCCGATGGTGTGGCTGGGTGGGTGGTTTATTCTGAGAACAGACACTTTGTAGTTTGACACCCTTGATTCCCACCTCAGTCTGAGGTTGGAGCCAGTTACCACCTGAACATAATCCCTCCTGTGATGTGGCTGCGGTGCCTACCGCTGCGGGCCAGACGAGGACCTGCCCCTCCCCGGGCCGGGATCTTTGTTCTCTGCTTCCAGGCAGCCCAGGGATGCTTTCTTCTTCCACCCGGTGCACGGTGTGTGTGGTCAGAGATGACTGTCTGGTTTCCTGCTCCAGGGAGGTGTGTATTTGGGTGTCGCTGGCATACCTGTGGAAGTGTACCATGTACAGCTCTGGTATGCGTGCCAGTGGGAGCCTGTAAACACTGAACAGAGGGTGAGGGCGGGCTCCAGGCGCCTTTTGTGATGCCTGCACCTTCGACCCAGACCCAGTGCACCCTTGCTGGCTTCTGCAGGAGGGCATTAACTGAGCGGGGAGGCCTTGGACGAGGCGGGGCAATACAACCACTCGTAACACTCCTCCAACGGCGCAGACAGTAGGGCTGCTCTACTTTAATGGCCATTACCACTACTTCTCAGGACGGCTGCTAAACTTAAGTAAGAAGTATTCAGGGCTTTGAGTGGGATAAAAAGACTGGGGGGGGGGTCCCTCAAAGGGGCGTGGCCGATGTAATTAAGGACGTGGCTTAAAAACATGTAATCTAAAAATCTGTGCTTAGCATAGTGTGCCGCCCGACTTGTATTTTGCTGTTTGTGATTGCATCTAGATATATGATACAAGTAACATCATACATACAACCAGGCGCGCAACACCCATTGGACTCACCGGGCTTCAGCCCCTCCCCTCCCCTCCCCCCTCGTGTGTTGCAGCCCGGGATGAGACAGATCCCGGGCACACACAGAGCAGCACCTGGACGTTTCACAGGTCTTTAAAAGACCATTTGAATGCTAATGGGGCTTTGCAGTTGTTTCACCCCGTCTAAGAGCCCCTGCAGCTCCACTCTGCCTACTGATTAAAGGTTCAGCCCCCCCCCCCCCCCGAATTTTTTTCTTAGCCCCCCCGAAATTTGGCTCTAGTTGCGCCTCTGCATACAGCAAGTTAGGACCCACTTGTGGGACACCCCCGCGCCGCACGGCCGCCAGCTGCTGCGTGTGCCCCCCTGCTGTGCCCTCTGCCTCGCTGCCAGCCGCGCTCCGGCTGACCCTGCCGTCATTGCTCTGGTCTGTTTGGACCATCATTTGTGCTTGTTTTGCCCTCGCTGTTTTTGCCCGTTCTGAGTGTTGTTTTTGCCGTCATTTGTGCTTATTTTGCCCTCGCTGTTTTTGCCCGTTCTGAGTGTTGTTTTGGCCGTCATTTGAGCTTGATTTGCCCTCGCTGTTTGTGCCCGTATTCAGTGTTGTTGTGACCACCATTTGTGCCTGTTTCCCTCATAGGCGCTGCCCGCTCTCCCCCGTGTTTTGTAGTGTAGTTCCTAGTTTCCCACTAGGCCCTGCGCATTGGAATAACATAAACAGTAGTATCGACGTGGAACTGGCTATATTCCAGGTCTCCACTGACTATGCTAAACTTAATTGGGTTGTGTTACCAACTAGCTCAGAGGTCACTGGAAACTTTCTTCTCTGCATAGGAAGTGATCAGCTTCCTTGGCACAGACAAGAAGGGATTCAGCTTTCCAACAACCGTGCAACATGACAACTTTGCTCCTCAGATCAAGAGTCGATCTCTAGGGTCGTGTGAAACAATAGACATAGATTTCACTCAGTCAGTCTAGTGCAGTTTACTTTCACAGTATGTAGAGAATAGAGAGACGGGCGTGTATCAATAAAGGTTAACATTTATTGAACAGTCTTTCTTCTCATACAAGAGAAATGTATTGCCACAATTGCAATAACTGTTATTATAAAAAGTACGTACAGTAAGATAAGAATAGCGAAATAGAACTGTAAAAGCATTGATATGGTTTCTTAGCCATACAATGGTTTAAAAGTAATAAAACATTTATACAGTCATATATACATTAGGCTAACATACTCAACTGGTGCTTCTAACTAAGCCTACCCCAATGTGCCTGACCTAGGCCTAACACGTGAGAAGGGGAGTAAGTAAGTAGCTTAAGTTAAGTTGGTTTTGCCAAGGTTTGTTTCAAGAATTCTCGTC
This sequence comes from Lissotriton vulgaris, assembly GCF_964263255.1. Taxonomy (NCBI): domain Eukaryota; kingdom Metazoa; phylum Chordata; class Amphibia; order Caudata; family Salamandridae; genus Lissotriton; species Lissotriton vulgaris. The sequence goes on along the minus strand of NC_141686.1, from coordinate 157,798,843 downwards.
TAAGGGTTTAGTCAACACCATACCTCTGAATAGAATGATGGAGGATTGGTATCTCCTTCAGGGGTCTCTCTCGATATCCCAGTTCACCTGCGAGGGTAAACTGGAAGCGCCGGGACTGGATTTCTCTGCACGAGAAAGGCAGCGGCTTCTCTCAGCGCGTCGAGGAAGGAGGGGTGACAGCGTCCGCGGGCAGCTGGGCTGGATGTCTTCGCAGAGGACGGCTGCACGGCTCCTCAAGCGTACTGCACCATAGGTCGCGCTGTAGCGGCGATAATGGTAATCAGCAGCTTCACCACCACAGGATAGCAGGCTGCAGCGACAGAGTGCTAGTTTTTACCAACACGGGGTCATGCAGGCAGCTGGCATCAGCAACATGTTCGCTCATTGCTTAAGGCAACGTTGGTAATATTTATACCTGACAGGTGCCGGGTTTGACGCAAGTTTGCTGGACATAAGACGTCAATTAAAGATGTCACTAGGAAGTGATAGTTATCAGTTGCTCATTAGAGTTCCATTACTAATCAAAACATAGCAAGCGGGGATTTCCAGGTTTGCTAAGTTTTTATCTTGTTGAAGAACTCGGAGTGTTATCTAGGAATATCAGATAGTGACTGCTGCTCTGTCATTGCATTAATTGGTCGCAAAGGAAGTAGCAGAGAGTCATGCTGGAATGTGGCTCTGTGGCTCTGCTCGTGTGAGGCCAGAGATGACTTTTCAGAAAATCGCACTTGAACGGTTATGCCAATATAGGGAAAAAGGGGCTTTATAGCCGAATAGGGGCATAAGGTCACAGTATCGATCAGGAACCTAGATAAGCACATGACACCCACTCCACGAATTCATGTCCATCAAAATTACTAAAACTAAGCAATTAGATGCATGTGTAACATTGTGTAACATAGCCCACCCCAAAATACATAAATGCATTCGAAATAGGCGTACTTGTAATACATGGAATTTAGGTACTGTACGTAGTTTTAAAAGCATAGTAATCATTCAAAAATTATTGCATATGAAATCAATGAACGATTATGCATAAAGAATTACACATGAAGTATCTCTGACAGAAGAAATGCGAGATAAATCATCACATAAAAATGCATTGTAATAATATGTGTGCTAGAGGCTGGTGTTATGTTGTTATGTCTCTAGATGTGTTTTTTAGAAATAGAAGTGTGAAGCTTCTGTTCTCTAAGAATAGTTTTTACGTTAAGCAAAGAATTGTTCGTGCCAAAAGGAGAGGGTCAATATTAAAAAATTGTCCAATTCAAAGAAAAATCAGTTTACCAAAGCTCCTGGCAGTTTTATGTTGATCAAAACTGAAGGCCGAATTCAGAGTTCATGGGAACGCCGTGTGTCGGAAAGCTTTTCAAAAGTTATTGTTTCTCTGTGGGTGAGAACATCGTATCAGACAGGCTCGCAAAGAATTGGTCTACAAAATCAGGTGATAGTTCAACCAAATTAGATAGCGCTGTAACTTGGCAGGTGTGAGAATGATTGCTGTCATCGAAGGCAGGATCAGCAATGCTCACAGAACGTTGTACCTGGATGATGTTGCTTTTGTCACTCGCTCCACTGTTACCACTTGGCTGTAGTACAGGAGTCTCCACGAATGCCGTCATCAGGATTGGTAGCCGCTGGGGACAACACAATGCGTGAGCCGTTATCGGACTGAGCAAAGTATCGACGTCCATTGGTACTGCTGATGGAAGTGAAAGACAGATGTCCAACACGCATTCATCGCCGCAAAGCATACACCGTAGCACAGGTAAAATGCAATTTTGCCATATTGGTCTGAATGAAAGGAACCAGGTCATGTTTAGATCTCTCAGCCTGGCCAATCCGAGGACGTTAGTTATCCTGTCCCTGTAGCGCATTGCTAGGATTGTTTCTTCCATTCCCATGGGAGCTATGTCTGAGCCGAGGCTTGCCATATCGAAGCAGGAGGGTCAAAAATAGAATCCCTGCGATGAGTCCAAAAAATAGTGGAATACCACCAAAGATGGAGTGCACAAAATTAGGAAAGATTCCCAAAATTGCCTGGAAGGGTGTTAGCAGTCCCGTAAAGACTGTCTTAAATATGCCTGGGATGCTTGTAGCACTAGACATGTTAAGGAGTTGGTCGAGTATTTGTACGAAATGCACGGGGCAATTTGTTGATAAAAGGTCATGGACCTCAGTAGCCGTCCTTGCGACTAGAAGATCATACGTCTCTTTAGATGACGTTATAGGCACTGTTGTCTGTAAAAGCACAGATTTCATTTTGCTTAATGTATCAATTCGTATAGAATAGAGATTCAGACGAGGCCAGAGGGGAGTCACTATGTCTGGAGGCCCGCTCGGGAACAATGCTTGCATACAACATTTGACCATGGACGTTACTTGTATTAGATAACTTTTTCCGGGCGCGAGGCCACAGCACCTGTGATCCGTTCTAAGAATGTAACTCCCGTTTGCGAGTTGCATAAAGAAGGGCTCTATCTGAGTTGCAGGTGTGACTAGCTGGTGGCATGAAAGGTTGTTTGAATTTCCATCACATGCTCCGTGTAAATTAATACCCTGACACAAAAGTATACCGCTTAGTGAGTGTTTACAGTTGTCACCACTAAGAAATACATTTTTGTCGCTGTCACTATAGCAAGAATGAGTGTATGGTAATTTCCATTCGGATTTAACATATCCCTTACCCAATTGTTCATACTGGCCAGCAGGTATGTATTCAAGGCATTTATGAAATCGGAAAGTTGTTATCGGAATTGTGATAATCCCGTGTATTATCCATTCAATGACAGGGCTCTCTGACATTGTCAATGATAATTTCTCGAGTTTCTCGATGCTCAAGATTGTATAGTCTGCTCCTTTCTGTGCCAAACTGATCTGTTTATCAGTAAGGTTAAAAATGGAAAATAATGACGTTGTGTTTATCAGACGCCAAGGCACATAGCCTGAACGAAGATTTTGCAGCGTCCAGCCTAATTCTATAATAGAGCGTAATTGAGACTGGCCATGTTGTAACATTAGCAAGTCTCTGTCTATCACATCAAAGGCAGAGGATACAATATTGTCCAAAGAATATATTCTGGAAGACAGAGTCATTAACCCATTGTCTACTACAGAAAGTGATTTTTCCAAATTAATACGATCAATTTCTCGTATGTTTTCAGCAGTTTCAATTTGCTTTACTTTCCAAGCCTCGTTGTAAGCTGCATAGATGCTGGTCGCTATGAAACGCTTTTGACGCTGTTTGCGTGGTCCAAAAATGAAATCGCGCAAATCAGCACCATCTTTTAATAAAGACAAGTGTTGCTTAATTTCAGCCAGTGTGGATGTAGTTAGCCATTCTAGGCAGAGTTTACCTACACTGTATGTGGTTATAATCCCTGGATGTTGTCTCTGGGAGTATCTAGGGTCTAATCTGGTCATTTTTAACCCCTGTGTTTTATTCAGGAACCTATCTTGACAGCTATTTGTGTCTGTAGGCCAGATTAACCATTTTTTCCAATCAGGATGTGTTCTGTTGAAATGTAAAATGTTTGACACGTCTAACTCATTATCTGCAGTTGTATTCTCAGCTATTGGCTTTGGTATAGACGGTGTTTTAAGGTCTTTGTTCTTAGCTAGGCCAAGACAAGATGTTTGGTGTACAGTGTCATTTAAAAATAACATTTGTTCTGGTATCATGCAGGTTCTAAATAGTGCTTCTATGCCTTGCACCTGCCAATCTTTTGTATCCCAAATTGATTTCGTTTCAATATTATTTTTCCAATAATCAAAACCAAATGTCATCATTTTGTCATAAAATGCTTCTGAATATATCAATTTAGAATTTGTCAGCATTGTTTTCATTCCTGTTTTATCTAACAGTTTATAATAAAACGTTTCTGCATCACTGGTGTTAAACCCTGAAAAATATTTGAATTTCTCAAAAAATGCTTTAGAACTGCTTTTAGGTGGTGTAGAACAATGTTCCCATTGATTATACATAAAAACATTTCTAGGCTGTGCAGATTTATGCAAGTAATGATCCCCATAGTGGGTGTAACAGAATAACTGCTCATAACTAGATGAACCTTGTAAATAATCATGATCTGTGAATCTAGCTGACATTACTAAATCAGACATCATGTCATTAATACTGTTAAAGTCCCAATCATCAGAGAATCTACTTGGTGTCACAAAGTCACTTAAGGAAACCTTTAGTTGATGAGGATACTTCAGGATTTCGACCGGACCATAGATCTCATAGTCTGTTTTCTCCCATACTACCCCACCAGGTATTGGAATTGCTGTGACATTTACTGTTGACAGTTCTCTTTTCTTTACGTGGGATGATCTGTGTGGTTTCAGGACTAGGTTGATGTTCTGACTTGCTGTGTCCATTCAATTGTAATGAACTTCCCTAAAATTAAAACTAAAATTAGGCATAGTAGGAGTATGAATACCCCTGAGATAATCCAATGCTCAATCAACGGTGAATCCAGATATAGTTCTTTGATTTGTTGAAGGAGTCCTGTTGTATTTTCTTTAAAAGACTTTTTTGTTTCTGGCATCACTTCCGGGTCATTTAAATCTTCAGAGAAGTTGTCGAAGTTGATGAAATAACCAGAGGCAGTTCTGTCAATTGATGGGATTGTTCTTTCAATCTGTCTCTCGGTAGCACTTTCTGATGCCACATCATTGTAGACTGGTGTTGTTTCTTGACGAACTGTTTCAATCTGTGTTTCAAGAGGCACGAGTTCCATGGCATTATTGCATAGTCCTTCATTGTGCACTGCAGGCTGATCGAATGTGATTAGTCTTTCAGTTTGAACCTCTTGGATTGTTGCAAGTTTGGGTATTCTGTTGTTTCTTGGGAGTCCACTGGGCCTACTGTTGATTATAGGCCACATGCTTGTGGTTTTACCAGATCGATGGACACGACTCTGTTCTCCTTTTTACCAGCAAGGGGCGGTAGCACAACTGATCTTGTTCCGGTGACTGCTAAGACAGGTACTGCTTTTCTGTAAGAAGGCCCAAATTCCTTCTTAACCGCGATCTTTTCTCTGACTAGATCCCCAATCTTTGGAATCCAGACAGGCCTTGCTGGGGCTGTTGCGGGTGGTGCCTCGTCAGTGGTACTTGGCTGTTGCTTTAACTTTATGTTGCTTAATGATTTTCTTGTTTCATTCAGTTCCTGTAAAACAGCCAAACGGTCTTTTACTTCAAACTGCTTTGTTTCTTTTTGTACCACTGACATCTGACTATCGAGGTCCTGAACGTTCATTCTTATTCCGAACAATAGTTCGTATGGGCTGAAACCTTTTAGAGAATTTCTTGGCATGTTGTTAAGACTAGTCTGGACACTTATTAAATGTTTGACCCACCCAGCGCCTGAACCTAATACCTTCGCTGTTATAGATTGCTTTATGTCCCGGTTTTTTCTTTCTACCACACTTGTGCGACGGACAAGAATACCGCAACCCAATTCCCATGCTAGCCATGGCCTCCTTATAGGCTCGAGAGCTGAAAGCAGGACCCTGGTCAGAATGGAACGTGGTAATTGCGTATGTGCCGATATGGACTCGCAAATCTTTTATAACCGTTCTAGGCGTCAGCCGAGTACTGGTGGCCTCATTTTTTTTAAGTGCATTTCGTCTTAATTATTAATAGGACGCAGGACGGGGTGTAGGCAGCGTTACGCTCTTTCTGATTGGTAGCCGGTAGCAAGGTTCCTTACTGCGATCCCTATTACAGTTTTCACAGTTGTTTGCATATATTTGGTGTTCTACACTCATTCCCGGCCACCAGAATACTGATTGTAATTCAGTCAGTGATTCCTTGATCTCTCTGTGCCTTAGACCCAAACCCATGTGTGCGTCTGCTATTAAAAATATTCTCCTGTTCATGTTTGGAATTACTCTATCCCCCACTCCAGGGATTCGAGCAAAAGGAACGGAGTTTGCATCGATTATGTATGCATAATTGAGTGGATAGTTTACGGGTAGTGCTGCACAGTCGCCTTTTACGGTCGTTTTTACTGCTAGCATGGTTTCCCCGTCTATATACTTATCTGTACGCTTTTTTGTGGCTACGGAAGCCGGTTTAGTTGCTTCCGTGGTGGCTGTATTAGCCAATGAATTCCCTGCAACGTGAACGCCATCACGTTGAAGACTCTGTGCGTGAATCACGTGAGTCTTTTGTAGTTCTTTGTGTAAAAGAGCTACCTGTTCCCAAAGCAATTTATGCTTTATTGTGGCACCTGTGTCATCTTTGTAGTCGTTTTCGATCCAACTCTGCAGTTTGTTGTTGTAAGAATTGACGCAAAAATGAGAATCGCACACGATAAGTGTGGGGAATTCGCGTTCTGCATTTTCGAGCGCCATCTTTAAAGATCTGATTTCAGTTCTCTGAACCGAACAGTTTCTTACAGATTCAGTTTTTGTTACTTTCGGTCTGAATTTACCGCACAGCCAACGACCTTTAATAATCGCACATGCTGCATTGTAGGATTTACTCTCTACATTGAAATGCTGTACAAAGCTATCTGTGTAGATTATACAGGCGTATTGTGGGAGAGGCAGAATTTCGATTGGCAGAGGATATTCTTCTTCATATTCTAAATCATTCAGTTCTTTGTATTGCGGGGCGAAATAGTATTTCACGTCTTCCGCTCCTAGAGAATCTATGCACTGTATCCATTTTGGATCCAGTGACACTGTAGGCAGGTTTACTGGGCTGAATAGCGCTTCGAAGGCGGATTCCGCTGTAAGGATATTAATCCGTTTGCCGTGTGCTAGTTCTCTTTCATTTGCTAATGCGATTTGCACTGCGTTCACAGTTCTTTCTGTGCGACTGAATGTTTTTTCTGCTTGTGTGTACAAGTGAGACTTAATTGAAATTGGTACCTTTTCTCCCTCATTAGAGGTTAGGTACGTGAATCCGCATCTTCCTGGGATGACTCGGATTACAAGATCGCGTGTGTTGTCACGTGTATCTAATTTTGTTTTTGCTAACATGTCTGTTTGCAGTGATCTCAAAATTTCTGTGTGTTTTTGAGTCCAATTGATTTGTTTTAAATCAGGTTTAATTAGTTCGTAGAGAGGTTTAACCCTCTCTGCGTAATTTAGGATGTAAGTTCTTCCGAAATTCAGAAAACCTAGTATGGATTGTAAATTCTTCAGCGTTTTTGGAGCTTGGAGTACAGCGCACTTCTCTAAGAAGTTGTCCGCTAGGCTTTTTCCTTCACTTGATAATTCGTACCCTAAAAACAGTACTGTCAGATGGGCAATTCGAGACTTTTTAAAGTTGAATTTGTAACCCTCTGCTGCGAACCCAAGTATAATGGTGTTCACTCTTTTCAAGTGAGTATCCAAGTCGTCGTCTGTGAGATAAATATCATCTACGTAAGATAATGCTTCATCATCATAGATTTGTAGTAACTCTGTTACCCTAGCTGAGAATAGTCCTGGGCTGTTCTTGAACCCCTGTGGGAGTCGACAGAATTTTTTCTGTGACCCAAATGCGGAGAAAGCGGTCAAGTATCTGCTTTCTGGTGCAATGTTTTGACAAAAGAAACCATTAGAAATGTCTAATGTCGTTTTATATTTTTTCCTAACTATGTTATTCATTAGGGCTGCACTATGCGAGTTTTGTACTGCAAAAGTTTTGCAACATGTATTAAGGTGTCTGTAGTCCAAAACTAGACGATATGAATTGTCTGGCTTGGAGACAGGAAACAAAGAATTGTTCATTTGAGAGGTACATGTTTAATCACCCCCTGGTACTCAAGTTGATCTAAGATCTCCCTGACTTGTTTTTTAGCTTCTTGCTTTATGGGATACTGCCGTTGGGCAGTTGGTTCACTTTTTAGTTGGATTTTGTGAGGAGGTAAATCCTCATCCCATCCTACATGATTTTTATACAATGCAGGTGCCTGGGCTACAGCCCATTTCCTTGCATATGTGTATTTTTTATGAATCGGTATGTGATTCGAGAAGGCAGGCATAATTACCTCTTCGCCACGAGGGCACTCCCTGACAAACTCCGGGGGCCAATCTTTTTCAGCTAACAGAATATCATAGCCTTTTGAGAGCTTATCCCAAAATAGACCCTTAATTTTCCTAGTCTTATCACCCTCTATACGCAATGTTATTTCGTATATTTTATGGGGCTCGCTAAGCCTGGCGTCGGCAGTTTCAACCTGAATGTATTCATTCGTGTCCACTGTCTCCAGATGATTCATCAAGATCTTGCGCGCTATACTGATTTCTGCTGCACTGTCCAACATTGTCAATGCCCACTCCCCGTTTTTCAACTGTGTCCTCAGTATTCTCGGCATGGTTGATTACTCTAATACTGGCTACCTTCTTTTTCTGAAATTGAGATTTCTTATTTTGAGCAGGTTCCTTGTCTTTGGACTTGGTGTGCTCTCCTGGGTCTGACCGTCCTCTTCTTTCCGAATTCTGTGGAAGAGATCGAGAGGGACGTGTATCAATACTTTGATATCTATCAGGTTTTTTTATATTATCCCTATTTCTAAGGTTATATCTTTTCTCAGAGGGCTCCCGTTGGGGAGACTGGCGTTCTCGAGTCGGAGTTCTTTCCCTCCGTCGAGGCGACCTTCCTCTGGACTGGAAAACTTTTTCCTTGGGAGTGGATTGTTTATTTCCATCCCAGCTCTTTTTAGGAGTGTTTGAATTATTTTTAATAAATAATTTTTCTGGATTTTCGAGCAGTTGGGGCTTAACTGGTTTCCCACCCAAGCTGTCTCTACCTAATTCTTCATAGCATTTTTCTATGATTTTTGCAAGCTCAACAGGATCTTTTATATCTGTTTCCCTCAACTTCTGGCGAATCGCCACAGATGCTGCTTCTCCCTTTACATTGGCTAATAATATAGCCGTGACCTGCTTGAAGTCTTTCAGTAATTTCATACCTAGATTTAAAGCTGGCTCTGGACCGAATTCATTTTGAATCTGTTTTAGCACGTCTGGTATTACCGCCATAGACGGAACACCGTGTGTTTTTGTGTAAATGGAAGCAAAGACTGTACCCCAAGTGTCGCAGTCCTCCACGTGTGGTGCGATTCCCATAGGAAGGCAGATGGTCAAGATTCTGTGTTTCTCAATAGGGGTAGTATCAGGAAATACTGCCTCTATTTGAGTGATTTTCTGGGCTAACCAGAAAGGAATTTGTTCCCGTTTTACGGGTGTTTTACCAAGACATGACTGTATGTTCTGTGGTGTAATTTTATTTGTGTTCCCCTGATGAGGGGTCAGCTGTGGTGTATTAACAGCTGGCTGGACTGTTACAGTCCGCATTACATATTGGACTAATTGCCTATGTATTTTTATTAATGTGTTTAGCTGTGCTAACAGCTCTTCTCTAGACATTCTTGCAATGTCAGGATGTGGTGTGTAGCTGGCTAGAACCGGCCACGTGGCTCCTGGTCTACCTAGTGGACCGAGCCTGGTTATGTGATCATTGTGTTTTAGGGCGCCATTAAACCAGAGCAGGTGCTCTTGAAATTTAAGTGGGATTTCAACCTCCTCGAAAGGAGCGTACTCTCCCGGAGGTTCCTCTATTTTGTAATAGTGAAACTCTTGTGTTATAGCGTTTACCGCTGGAAAGTTTATCCATGAATAGAATACCTCTGTCTGCCGATACTCGTGAGCCTCTATCACGAAAATTACTGTACCACCTTGAGGTGTCAGTCCGTTTTCTATAAGTTTTAAAGTTATAGATCTTCTTAACTGGACCGGGATGATAATAGCATCCGGGTCTGCCTGTAGGAGACTCGAGTCCTCCTCTATTAGCATGGAAGCCAGCCTAGCTGCTTCCCTTTCTTCTTCATTGTCTGACATTTAAAAAAAAAAAAAATGCAGGCTTTGCAGAGTAGGTCTCCAAGGAGACAAAGATTAGATGCACAATATTTTGGAACACTGTATCCTTCAACGTTGAATAAACCAGAGCTTTACATAGGAATCTCTTCCTACTAAGGTCGGGCGGATTTTAACCTTTCACCCACTCCAGACGTCTATTGGAGTATTTACGGGAGAAAGGGGTGTGAAATATGCACGACTGAGTTACTCTACAAGTCTTGCGTTAGTTTATCGCCTTACCAAACGTTAGGGCGCCATGTAGTGTAGTTCCTAGTTTCCCACTAGGCCCTGCGCATTGGAATAACATAAACAGTAGTATCGACGTGGAACTGGCTATATTCCAGGTCTCCACTGACTATGCTAAACTTAATTGGGTTGTGTTACCAACTAGCTCAGAGGTCACTGGAAACTTTCTTCTCTGCATAGGAAGTGATCAGCTTCCTTGGCACAGACAAGAAGGGATTCAGCTTTCCAACAACCGTGCAACATGACAACTTTGCTCCTCAGATCAAGAGTCGATCTCTAGGGTCGTGTGAAACAATAGACATAGATTTCACTCAGTCAGTCTAGTGCAGTTTACTTTCACAGTATGTAGAGAATAGAGAGACGGGCGTGTATCAATAAAGGTTAACATTTATTGAACAGTCTTTCTTCTCATACAAGAGAAATGTATTGCCACAATTGCAATAACTGTTATTATAAAAAGTACGTACAGTAAGATAAGAATAGCGAAATAGAACTGTAAAAGCATTGATATGGTTTCTTAGCCATACAATGGTTTAAAAGTAATAAAACATTTATACAGTCATATATACATTAGGCTAACATACTCAACTGGTGCTTCTAACTAAGCCTACCCCAATGTGCCTGACCTAGGCCTAACACGTGAGAAGGGGAGTAAGTAAGTAGCTTAAGTTAAGTTGGTTTTGCCAAGGTTTGTTTCAAGAATTCTCGTCTAAGGGTTTAGTCAACACCATACCTCTGAATAGAATGATGGAGGATTGGTATCTCCTTCAGGGGTCTCTCTCGATATCCCAGTTCACCTGCGAGGGTAAACTGGAAGCGCCGGGACTGGATTTCTCTGCACGAGAAAGGCAGCGGCTTCTCTCAGCGCGTCGAGGAAGGAGGGGTGACAGCGTCCGCGGGCAGCTGGGCTGGATGTCTTCGCAGAGGACGGCTGCACGGCTCCTCAAGCGTACTGCACCATAGGTCGCGCTGTAGCGGCGATAATGGTAATCAGCAGCTTCACCACCACAGGATAGCAGGCTGCAGCGACAGAATGCTAGTTTTTACCAACACGGGGTCATGCAGGCAGCTGGCATCAGCAACATGTTCGCTCATTGCTTAAGGCAACGTTGGTAATATTTATACCTGACAGGTGCCGGGTTTGACGCAAGTTTGCTGGACATAAGACGTCAATTAAAGATGTCACTAGGAAGTGATAGTTATCAGTTGCTCATTAGAGTTCCATTACTAATCAAAACATAGCAAGCGGGGATTTCCAGGTTTGCTAAGTTTTTATCTTGTTGAAGAACTCGGAGTGTTATCTAGGAATATCAGATAGTGACTGCTGCTCTGTCATTGCACTAATTGGTCGCAAAGGAAGTAGCAGAGAGTCATGCTGGAATGTGGCTCTGTGGCTCTGCTCGTGTGAGGCCAGAGATGACTTTTCAGAAAATCGCACTTGAACGGTTATGCCAATATAGGGAAAAAGGGGCTTTATAGCCGAATAGGGGCATAAGGTCACAGTATCGATCAGGAACCTAGATAAGCACATGACAGTTTCCCGCCTTCCGCGCCGCCCCCCGCTTCCCGCCACCACCGCCGACCCCGCCCCTTTTTTCATTCTGTTCCCTCCCCGCTCCCGCCTCCCAGCTGCTCCGCCCACCCGCGCACTTCGCCTTAAATGGCGACCGTGCGAACGCGCAGCGGGCGCGCCGATTGTGCGCCGAAGGCCGCGACCGGATCGCGACCAGCGCCAGGACCCCTGGCCCCCGAAGACCCCCGACCGACCCGCCTGACGTACTCCGCCGCCACCCTCACCGCACTCAACACCGGCCGACTCCCAGTATGCCATCAAGCCACTCCTCGACGCACCCACGGACCTTTCAGCTGCCACGCCTGCAAGTTCACCTGCATCCGGACCAGCCTTGCACCAGCACCCGCCAAGTCGAACACCAGCAGCACCCACCTCAAGTGCATCCTGCTCAACACCCGCTCCGTCCACAGACATGCCATCGAACTCTGGAACCTCCTAGACGCCACAGCCCCTGACGTTGCCTTCCTCACGGAGACCTGGATGAACGCCTCTTCAGCTCCCGACATCGCCATCGCTATCCCAGAGGGCTACAAGATCGTCCGGAGGGACCGCAACGCCAACCAGATGGGAGGAGGCATCGCCATCATCCACAGGAACACCATCCGTCTCACGACCAGAACCGTCAACACCCTGACCAGCGCCGAACACCTGCATTTCCAGATCCACACCAACCCGAACACCACCCTCAGAGGCACCCTGATCTACCGACCCCCTGGACCACGCACACAATTCAGCGAGGACATCGCCAACTTCGTCAGCCCGCATGCCCTCCCCTCCGCTGACTACATCCTCCTGGGGGACCTCAACTTCCATCTGGAGAACAACAACGACCGCAACACCAGCACCCTGCTCGACAACCTCGCCAACCTGGGACTCAAGCAACTGGTGTCCACCCCCACCCACCTCGCCGGACACACACTCGACGCAGTCTTCTCCTCCAGCACAGACATCGGCTTCAGCCACGCCACAGAGCTCCAATGGACGGACCACAGCTGCGTCCACTTCACCTTCAAGAGAACGACGACCCACCAACACCAGCAACAGGCCGCCCGCAGAAGCTGGAACAAGATCACAGCAGACCAGCTCGCCACCTCCCTGAGCCAGCACCCTCCTGCCAGCTCAGCGGACCCCAGCCAGGCCGCCGACAACCTCACGAAGTGGATCAGCATCTGCGCGGACAAGCTCGCCCCACTGAGGACCCCGCCTAGCAGACCCGGCAGCAAGAAGGCCCCATGGTTCACCGACGAACTCAAGAGCTCCAAGAAGAACTGCCGAGCCCTCGAGAAAGTCTGGAGAAGGGAACCAACACCGGACAACAGGACCTCCTTCAAACTTGCCACCCGGAAACACCACCAGCTGATCCGCGCCGCCAAGAAAACAGCATTCAAGGACCGGCTGGACAACAACGCACACAACTGCAAGGAACTCTTCAACATCGTGAAAGAGCTTTCCAACCCCAGCGCAGGAAACAACAACATCACCCCATCACAAGACCTCTGCAACTCCCTCGCCTCATACTTCCACAACAAGATCGCGGACATACACAACAGCTTCAACAACCAACCAACGCACACCATGACCGAACAACCACCCCCCACCACCACCCTCCACGCCTGGACCCCGATCAGCACCGAAGACACCATCCGCACGATGAACTCCATCCACTCCGGATCACCGACCGACCCCTGCCCTCACCACGTCTTCAACAAGGCCGACACTGTCATCGCACCCCACCTGCGAGACATCATCAACACATCCTTCGACACCACCATCTTCCCTGAGAGCTGGAAACACGCCGAACTCAGCGCTCTACTCAAGAAACCAACAGCGGACCCCACCGACCTCAAGAATTACCGCCCCATCTCGCTCCTCCCGTTTCCAGCCAAAGTCATCGAGAAGACCGTCAACAAGCAGATGGCCGCCTTCCTCGAGACGAACGGATCCCTCGACCCCTCACAGTCCGGCTTCCGAGCCAATCACAGCACCGAGACCGCCCTCATCGCCGCCACCGATGACATCCGAGCCCTGATGGACAATGGAGAAACAGCGGCCCTCATCCTCCTAGACCTCTCCGCGGCATTCGACACGGTCTGCCACCGCACCCTAGTACGGCGCCTCAGCAACATCGGAATCCAGGACAAGGCGCTGAAATGGATCATCTCCTTCCTCGACGGAAGAACACAGAGAGTCCGCCTACCACCGTACAAGTCAGAGGCCTCCGAAGTCATCTGCGGCGTCCCCCAAGGATCATCTCTGAGCCCCACCCTCTTCAACGTCTACATGAGCCCCCTCGCGGCCATCGTACGCAAACACAACCTCAGCATAATCTCCTACGCCGACGACACCCAGCTGATCCTCTCCCTGACCAACGACCCCGCCGCCGCCAGATCCAACCTGCACGAAGGGATGAAAGAGGTTGCCGAGTGGATGACGACCAGCCGCCTGAAACTGAACTCGGACAAGACAGAGGTCCTCATCCTGGGCTCCTCACCCTCCGCCTGGGACGACTCCTGGTGGCCTCCCGCCCTGGGCACCGCACCCAAACCGACAGACCATGCACGAAACCTGGGCTTCATCCTGGACTCCTCCCTCTCTATGACCAGGCAAGTCAACAACGTCTCCTCGGCGAGCTTCAACATCCTACGCATGCTACGGAAGATCTTCTGGTGGATCCCCACCGAGACCAGGAAGACCGTCGCCCAGGCCCTCGTCACCAGCCGACTGGACTACGGCAACGCCCTCTACGCCGGTACCACCGCCAAGCTCCAGTTGAGACTCCAGCGGATCCAGAACGCCTCAGCCTGACTCATCCTCGACATCCCACGAACCAGCCATATCTCCGGACATCTGAGAGACCTTCACTGGCTCCCCGTCAACAAAAGAATCACCTTCCGCCTCCTCACCCACACACACAAAGCCCTACACGACCAAGGCCCGAGCTACCTCAACAGCCGAGTCAACTTCTACGCTCCCAAACGCCACCTTCGATCAGCCAACCACGCCCTCGCCGCCGTCCCCCGCATCCGAAGAGCGACCACAGGAGGAAGGTCCTTCTCCTACCTGGCCGCCAAGACCTGGAACTCCCTCCCGACCGACCTGCGCCTGACCCAAGACCACCTCTCCTTCAGGAAGAAGCTGAAGACCTGGCTGTTCGAGCAGTAGCGGCACCCCCCCCCCCCCCCAGCGCCTTGAGACCCTACGGGTATGTAGCGCGCTTTATAAGTGTCACTGATTGATTGATTGATTGACCATTGGCTTTGTCAGTGGTTGTTAGTTGCATAAGATAAATAAGCTGCAACTCTGGCTTGTTGTATTTAATATTGAAAAAGCTTCCACTTAAAGCTCTGGTGACACCACGTCAATGTTGCTGCTCCTGAGTTTCAAACAGAGAAGGGAAATCCAGAGAGAAAATGACTCTCTTTCAAGGATTTCCCGTCCCCTACAACGCTTACCTGGCCTGACTTCATGCCGTAACTACTCCACTAGTGAGAAGTGAGCAGTGTGAGCACATGCCCATCGATGTAACTGCAGTGCGGAAAACAACAGACCGCCTGTGCCAGGGCACAAAACAGAGCCCGTTTCGAGGCCCCTTTAAAAAACTCCCGGTGCTCAGACCAAGCCCGGACTGGCCGTTGCGGGCACCGGGCAATCCACTGGTGCGCCGCAGGGGTGGGGGCCGGTTTTGGGCACCTGTGGGGCCGTTTTTGTTACAGGGCCGTTTTGCCGGATTGGGAACCTAAATCAGCCCTGGCAAAGAGCACGGTCGTACCCCCAACACCCCGCACTTTGCCAGGGCCGGTTTTGGTTCCCAATCCGGCATTGGCTCAGACACGGTGAGACCCGGCCCACCTAAAGCCCTGGATGAAGGTGGTAGAACGGCCCTAATTCTATTAGATCTTACAGCGGCGTTCGACACTGTGAACCATTCTGTCCTGTTAAATAGACTAGGAACTTTAGGTTTCACAGGTACTGCTCTAGCTCTTTTAACTTCCTTTCTGGATACCCGAATCCAACAAGTACACTGGGGAGGTTTTCAATCCGATGAGTTTTCCCTCCCAGGAGGGGTTCCCCAGGGCTCGGCATTGTCACCTACATTGTTTAATTTATATGTTACACCCTTAGCCGCCTTAATTAAATCTCATGGCCTGCGACTAGTGTCATATGCCGACGACACACAAATTGTAGTGTCCATCTCTCAGTCCATCTCTCAGTCAGTAGAAGCTACAGCAGAACGCTTCAGAAACTGCCTCTTAGGTGTAAAATGCTGGATGAGCCATAACTTCCTAAAATTAAATACGGATAAGACCGAAGTAATTGAGTTCGGCCAGAAACCATCCGTCTGGAGCGACCTCTGGTGGCCCCCTGAGGCGGGTTTCTACCCCAGCCCAGCAGATAAGGTCAGGAATCTTGGTTTTCTGCTAGATAAAGACCTTTCTTGTATGGCAAAAATCAACCAGGTGACCTCCGCCTGCTTTTACACCATTAAAATCCTTAGAAAAATCTTACCGTACATCCCGCCTACGCTAAAAAAGACGGTGATGGGAGCCCTAGTAATGTCCCGTGTGGACTATTGTAACTCACTCTACCTGGGCACGGGAGAAAAACAACTGACCAAGCTACAGGCAATTCAAAACGCCGCAGCTAGGGTCCTGATGAACCTGCTGAAACGTCACCCAACCTCCAAAGCCATACGTGAACTCCATTGGCTCCCAGTTAAGCGCAGAGTACAGTTCAAAGCCCTCTGCCTGGGTCACAAGTCCTTGCATGGCAAAGGACCCGATGACCTTGCCAAACTCCTCCCTCGCTACACGCCACTACGCACCTTAAGATCAGCCAATCACGACCTAGTTTGTCAGCCCAGAATAAGGAGAGCCCGATGGGGCGGAAAATCTTTTTCCCACCAAGCATCCAAATTATGGAATGCGCTGCCTCCCGCGCTTTGTTCCCAAAAATCCAAAATGAGCTTTAGGAAGGCATTGAAAACCTGGCTTTTTTCCTTGCCCTAACCTGCTCTCACCTGTTCTTCTGTACTACAGCGCCAAGACGCCGCGGCAATCGAGCGCTTTAAAAATATTTCAGTATATCAGTATGGAAGTATTGATAATTTTCAGCTGAGCTGATAAGTGTAAATGGGAAGCGCAGACATTCAGAGCAAATCTGCAATTCTTTGAGTGGTGCAAACACAACTCAAGATGGCGGACACATTTCTAAATTGGCCTCAGGTCATGTGTGATTCTTTTTTCCTTTTACAACCCTCTCCATCCGACCGCCTCACCACCCCCGGTAAATAGGGGCCGCCACTGGTGCCATACTCTAATGGAGCAGTACCAGTGTATCTCAGCACATGTGCCATACTCTAATGGAGCAGTACCAGTACATCTCAGCAGGGATGTCATACTCTAATGGAGCAGTACCAGTACATCTCAGCAGAGATGCCATACTCTAACAGGGCAGTACCAGTACATCTCAGCAGAGATGCCATACTCTAATGGAGCAGTACCAGTACATCTCAGCAGAGATGCCATACTCTAACAGGGCAGTACCATTACATCTCAGCATAGGTGCCATACTCTAACAGGGCAGTACCAGTACATCTCAGCACAGGTGCCATACTCTAACAGGGCAGTACCAGTACATCTCAGCACAGGTGCCATACTCTAATGGAGCAGTACCAGTACATCTCAGCAGAGATGCCATACTCTAACAGGGCAGTACCATTACATCTCAGCATAGGTGCCATACTCTAATGGAGCAGTACCAGTACATCTCAGCAGAGATGCCATACTCTAACAGGGCAGTACCAGTACATCTCAGAAGGGATGTCAAACTCTAATGGAGCAGTACCAGTACATCTCAGCAGAGATGCCATACTCTAACAGGGCAGTACCAGTACATCTCAGCAGAGATGCCATACTCTAACAGGGCAGTACCAGTACATCTCAGCAGAGATGCCATACTCTAACAGGGCAGTACCATTACATCTCAGCATAGGTGCCATACTCTAACAGGGCAGTACCAGTACATCTCAGCACAGGTGCCATACTCTAATGGAGCAGTACCAGTACATCTCAGCAGAGATGCCACACTCTAACAGGGCAGTACCATTACATCTCAGCATAGGTGCCATACTCTAATGGAGCAGTACCAGTACATCTCAGCAGGGATGTCATACTCTAACAGAGCAGTACCAGTGCATCTCAGCACAGGTGTCATACTCTAACAGAGCAGCACCAGTGCATCTCAGCACAGGTGCCATACTCTAACAGAGCAGTACCAGTGCATCTCAGCACAGGTGCCATACTCTAATGGAGCAGTACCAGTACATCTCAGCAGGGATGTCATACTCTAACAGAGCAGTACCAGTGCATCTCAGCACAGGTGTCATACTCTAACAGAGCAGCACCAGTGCATCTCAGCACAGGTGCCATACTCTAATGGAGCAGTACCAGTACATCTCAGCAGGGATGTCATACTCTAACAGAGCAGTACCAGTGCATCTCAGCACAGGTGTCATACTCTAACAGAGCAGCACCAGTGCATCTCAGCACAGGTGTCATACTCTAACAGAGCAGCACCAGTGCATCTCAGCACAGGTGCCATACTCTAATGGAGCAGTACCAGTACATCTCAGCAGGGATGTCATACTCAAACAGGGCAGTACCAGTAAATCTCAGCAGAGATGCCATGCTCTAACGGAGCAGTACCAGTGCATCTCAGCACAGGTCCCATACTCTAATGGAGCAGTACCAGTACATCTCAGCACAGGTGCCTTACTCTAACAGGGCAGTACCAGTACATCTCAGCACAGGTGCCTTACTCTAACGGAGCAGTACCAGTACATCTCAGCACAGGTGCCTTACTCTAACGGAGCAGTACCAGTGCATCTCAGCACAGGTACCATACTCTAATGGAGCAGTACCAGTACATCTCAGCACAGGTGCCATACTCTAATGGAGCAGTACCAGTGCATCTCAGCAGGGATGTCATACTCTAACAGAGCAGTACCAGTGTATCTCAGCAGGGATGTCATACTCTAACAGAGCAGTACCAGTGCATCTCAGCACAGGTGCCATACTCTAACAGGGCAGTACCAGTACATCTCAGCACAGGTACCATACTCTAATGGAGCAGTACCAGTGCATCTCAGCAGGGATGTCATACTCTAACAGAGCAGTACCAGTGTATCTCAGCAGGGATGTCATACTCTAACAGAGCAGTACCAGTGCATCTCAGCACAGGTGCCTTACTCTAACAGGGCAGTACCAGTACATCTCAGCACTGGTACCATACTCTAATGGAGCAGTACCAGTGCATCTCAGCAGGGATGTCATACTCTAACAGAGCAGTACCAGTGTATCTCAGCAGGGATGTCATACTCTAACAGAGCAGTACCAGTGCATCTCAGCACAGGTGCCTTACTCTAACAGGGCAGTACCAGTACATCTCAGCACAGGTGCCATACTCTAACAGGGCAGTACCAGTACATCTCAGCACAGGTACCATACTCTAATGGAGCAGTACCAGTACATCTCAGCAGGGATGTCATACTCCAACAGGGCAGTACCAGTACATCTCAGCACAGGTACCATATTCTAATGGAGCAGTACCAGTACATCTCAGCAGAGATGCCATACTCTAACAGGGCAGTACCAGTACATCTCAGCACAGGTGCCATACTCTAATGGAGCAGTACCAGTACATCTCAGCAGAGATGCCATACTCTAACAGGGCAGTACCAGTACATCTCAGCACAGGTGCCATACTCTAATGGAGCAGTACCAGTACATCTCAGCAGAGATGCCATACTCTAACAGGGCAGTACCAGTACATCTCAGCAGAGATGCCATACTCTAATGGAGCAGTACCAGTGCATCTCAGCAGAGATGCCATACTCTAACAGGGCAGTACCATTACATCTCAGCATAGGTGCCATACTCTAACAGGGCAGTACCAGTACATCTCAGCACAGGTGCCATACTCTAACAGGGCAGTACCAGTACATCTCAGCAGAGATGCCATACTCTAATGGAGCAGTACCAGTACATCTCAGCAGAGATGCCATACTCTAACAGGGCAGTACCATTACATCTCAGCATAGGTGCCATACTCTAACAGGGCAGTACCAGTACATCTCAGCACAGGTGCCATACTCTAACAGGGCAGTACCAGTACATCTCAGCACAGGTGCCATACTCTAATGGAGCAGTACCAGTACATCTCAGCAGAGATGTCATACTCTAACAGGGCAGTACCAGTACATCTCAGCAGAGGCACCATACTCCGATAGAGCAGTACCAGTACATCTCAGCACAGGCAGTACCAGTGCATCTCAGCACAGGTGCCATACTCAAACAGGGCAGTACCAGTATCTCTCAGCAGGGGTGCTATTGTTCTAATAAAGCTATACCGCTACTCAGCGGCGTTGCTTTACTTGTAATGTAACAGTACCAGTACTTCTCAACAGGGGCCCCATACTCTGATGCAGCCGTATCCGTATTTCACAGCTCAGCTGTACTCGCTCTAAGGGGCAGTACCAGGGCTTCTCAGCAGAAGTGGTGTACTTCTAATGCAGCCGTAGCAGCACCCCTCAGCACCACTGTGACCCTCTGAGGGTCGGTGCCAGTACTTCTCAACAGACGTGCTGTAACTCTAATGGTGTTATACTGACACTAGGCCGCAGGGTCTATATGTAGCATATGTAGGGTCTATATAGGTAGCAGGCTTCTGAGACATGCAACGCACACACTGCCCTGTTTTTCCACAGACTCTTTTCAGTAGTAACCAGAGCCCTCCCTAAAAGCGCCGTGTGGGTTCTGTGGCAGGCGCACCACGGTTTCCCCACTGGAGGCGTGGGCGGGGCTCCGGGAGCACCCTGCTGCTCCGCTGTGGTCGTGCATGACGTCACGTTCCCCGCGGTGGTGGTGAGGCGGAGCTTAGCTGGGGATTCACCTCTGCTGGGAATAGGGCTGCGGCGTTCAGCCTCTGTGGCGAGGGAACCTCACAGACATGAACGGATGAGGTACCCTGGGGAGTCTCGGCCACAGGAGGGGTGTGACAGGGTGCGTCAGTGCTGTGGTCCGCCGTGGGGTGTGGGAAGCGTCGAGGCTGTACCCCAGGGCTCTTACAGGAGGAGGGAAGCTCGCACTGCGACATTACCGCATTGTACTTGGAGGAAACCGTTTGCTAGATGATTTTTTAAATTTAATGAACTCCATTTTTATTAATATTTTTCAAAAGTATATAAACATTGAATAACTTTCAAAAAACCAGTCCAAAAACAGAAACATTTTCATGTTCGTGAATAAAAAAGGGAAAAAACCAGACATCAAAGCTAAAATAACAACATGTTGTCCCATAATCACTGTTTCAAACATTGATGAAGTGACTAATACAACAAGAATAAAAAATGTACATTCCCAAAAAATAAAGAAATATATACGTTCAAAACTAAAATCCCTAGTGTAAACCCATGGTCATCAAAAGTATAAAACCTAATCAAAATCAGCGTGAATCTATAAAAGGACCACATCCATGGTTGAAATGCACAAAATTATCATCCAATTGAGATATCATTTTCTCAAAATTAGCCACTTTGAACATATCTTTAAGCCAAGAATGAAGAGTTGGAATAACATTGGACCTCCATAAAACGCCGAATGTTAATTTTGTCTAAACCAAGATCGGTAGAGGGACACTTAAAGGCATGAGTGGACACGGGTGCCACTGTCCATTTCGAAATATCATGTCAAAGTGACAATCGGTTTGAAAGAGAGGCATTAATGAATTAATTCGTTTTCAAATAGTTTTCAATAGGTAGCCAAAATGTAGGAATGTTGGGACATTCCCACAAAATATGTATAATATCAAAACCTGATGTCCCACATCGCAAAGAGAACCCGGATTTAGTTTAGCTGAATGTAATCCATCTATAGTTTTTAATCATAACACTTCACGCCTACCGTGAACCCCTTAGCGTTTCGGAGTTTGGCATAAAAGGGAACTGAGACACACAGACACCTCTTCCCAGTGTCAGACACCTGGTCGGCCTGCTGGCTGGCCCTCCTGCTGAAGTTTGTGCCCGCTGTCATTCAGAGTCCAGGGAAGGAAGATTCTCTGATCGGACATTATTCAGAGAATGACCCCAAAATTCGGCTCCGGGCCTGGCCACTATAGGAACCCCCTGCCAGTGATGGGAGGTGGACACAGGACCCATTCAACCCTTAGCTATGGTGCACGGGCCGTACTTTAATTTCATTTCTGAACCCTCCCTGCTGTACCCCATTCAAACCGCGACTTTTCTCCATAAAGTGTGTTACAGTAGTGGCTTTTTAGGGTGCTGAAATGCAATTTCTTGCCTGTCTTTTGGGGGAGGAGGGCTCGACTCAGTTCTTAGACACATTTTAGAAGCTCACATTCACTCTTTGGCTTCTTGTTGGTCTTGGTTGAATCCATAGCCCATTCAATTATTGGCCGCTCTATCTGTTAGACAACATTGTTTCCTATGTCTCTCTGGGAGACACTATTCCGACTTTAGCCCCTCTGGAGGTCCCCAGCCTTTTTTTCCCCCCTTGATGGGGATCAATTACTTACCTCTCTCTCAGGCCACCCGTTAAACAATGTGCCTCTCTCAATGTAGACCCATTCAATCTTTGGCCTCCTTGTAACTGGTCCCATACAATCGCCGAACTCTTTTTGTAAAGTCTCTTTCTGTGGTTGGAGCCTCTTTCTCCAGAAAGCCACATCCCGCCTTCTACCTCCCCCTCGAGTCCCACTCAGTCGTTCGTCTCTTTCGGGAGGTCCCAATTAAATAATTTCCTGCTCCCTACCGGGCCCCTTAATGCGTGGTCTTTGGCTGGAGGGCTTTATTCACTCTTTGGCCTCTGACTGGAAGGTCCTATTCAATCTTTGGCCTCTCTGTGAAAGAGAGGGGTTGAGATGATCAGCCCTTCCGCCCATCCAATCATTGGTCTCTTAATTAAGGGTCAGCTCTAGAGATAAGTTTTCCACTTTAAGCGTCATTTCCAATCCTTCCTTGACGTCACTCAAAGCGGGGGCACGTGAATTAAGAAATAATTCAATTCTCAACGTCCTTCATGCTTCTGTGCTCCCTCGGGATGTAAAGTGCCTTATGTTAGGTCCAGTTCATTCATTTACTCATACATGACGGCACTCAGTCACCACATGACCTGTTGTGCCATTTATTACTCTCAGTACTATACCCCATGAGCTACTTCCGATCAGGGCATAAGTTAAAAAAAACAGAAGTTGGGGGACTAACCTAATTAGGCAGTATGCAAGTGACATCACAGTGCGGGACATCGCAGCACGTAACATCACAGCGCACAACATCACCGCGCGCAACATCACGGCGCATGACATCACAGCGCACATGGCAAAACAGGAATTGACATCAAAGAAAGTGGCATCACTAGCCACGACTTTACAGGGATTGGTATCACAAGAAGTGACATCAGATCTAAAGCCCTCACATATATGTTTAGCAGGTCTATCATGTGTACGTTTGAGCGCATAGCGAGGATAATAGCACAGTGAGCTATGGAAGATGATATGTGACTTCTACACCTTGCAACCCCCTAGTTTTATGTAACACATCCTGTACATTCATTTACAAACGTATATCATTTATTGTATATGTAATTTTCATGTGATGATGTAAAGCGCTCTGACACTCTGCATTGGAATAAGTAGGACTGTAAAAGAGAAAAATGGTGGTACTTGAATTATTTCAACACCTACTCCTGGGAAGTAAGCTCTATATAAATGCAATTTGCTTTGTGTAAATACTGGGAAAGACCAATACTTGTGATATCCTTACAGCGCAAGCATATCTCCTAAACAGGGACTGAACAAAGTGAAAAACTACCTCTCAAGTATGGGTGAAGTGCTAACAAAGTGTGAGCCTTTGTTTCCCATCCGTTTCATTTGCATCAGGTGTGAGGCTCCTGACTGCTCCCAGCCAAGAGGCTCAAACAAAAGGAGGCCTGATGACCCCTCAAATTCGGCCTTTGTTATGGGCCCTGCAGGAATTATAAATAAGAAAGCCCTGTCCCAGCTTGCATGGTGTTGCTTGTTGCAGATGGAAAGCAGACAAAGTGCAGGCACCGCTGAAAGTGTCCCGATGTTTGAAAATTACACCAGGACAAGTTCAGCACCTTATTCAGTGAGGCCCAAATGCTTGGCAGGGTGGACGGTGTTTACCCTGTGAAAAAAAGTGGGTGGACGCCGTCCACCCACGTGTACCCCCTACTCATGCTCTGGCTACGATGGGTTTCAAGATAAAAGACCCAGAGGCGTACACAAAATGCTGCGTCACCCCGCCCCTCCCCCACACATAATGTGATGAGGGGCCTCTCTGAGTCTCTCATATCTCACAGACATTCATTAACTTTGGGCTGAGTGGGGCCCCCTTGATGGGTTGGGAAACCCCTGCGTCACGCCCCTGAAAACACCCACTCAGACCACACTATGGATGGCTCCAGAGAGAGAATGCAGGTCAATATATCAACTTTGATTTGCAATTTTCTATTGCACGAGCTCTAACCGGAAGTATTGAGCGCTTTACATGAGCTCCAGTTACATTACACAAGGACACACGTATTCTTCGCAGGTACGGGGATATTACGTGATTAGTCTAGAATCACAGGATGCTGAGTTCACGCCGAGACTCGAACCTGGTACCCAGCTTTAAAATAGGCAGTGCTGGCCATTACACCACGTTTTCTCAGTGGTCGACGTTTTGAAATGAGCACCTGCCACAGGGACCTGGAAAAAAAGGGACTGGCCCCTCCCACGTGCCCGCGATGTGGCACCTAGCTGTCAGGAGTCCTAGCGATCCAGAGTAAAGGACCCGTGGAGGTGAAAGGCTTGGTCCATTGTCTGGGTATCAGCTTCTAGGTGCACTTTATGACACCCAGGTGTAATGCATCACTCCTAGGTTGTCCCGGCAGGGGAGCTGCGGTTTACTGTAACCAGTGTATGATGGGCCCTAGTGCAAGGGAGTAAATGGGCACGCTGGCTTCTCTTTGAACTGCAAAATATGTGGGCCCCTCCGGCTTCTGGGTCCCAGTGCCACTACTCCTGCTGCACCAATGGAAGCTCCCCCCAGCCTACAGCCCCAGCAGGTGGGATATCCCAATATAGCAGACTGCTTAATCCTTTAGCGCCATTCAAAGCTTTCTCCGACTAGGACCAAGTGTTTCCCAAACGGGCCCCTTCCTGTGGACGCCAGGGTGGCCTAGAGCGCCACCTCTCTCTCTCTCTCTCTCGCATATAGACAGGGATTTGAGTGTGAGAGGGGTCTGAGCACCGCCAGTTTTTTTGGGGGGCCTCGAAAGGGGTCTCTAGGGGTCTCTATTTTCAGGCCTCAAAGGTCAAAGGAAGGGTGACCAGACGACCAAACGTCCCAGTTTTTGTTGGTGTTTCGGCTGAGCATGCCCGCGCACTGCTTAAGCCGTGACGTCATTGTAGCAGGAAGGGAAATCCTTTGAAGAGAGACACTTTCTCCCAGGATTTCCCTTCTCTCAGTGCCACCTACGTCATCATGCCAGCCATCGGCACAACAACAGCTGGTTAGAACCGGCACTCTGCCTTAAAGCAAGTGAGGGACGAAAGGTCTACAACAGAATCCAGCAGCAGTGAAAAGGAAACTTACCTTTGTGATGTTGTTTTGAGAAACCCCAGCAAAATAGACACAGCGAATATCTTCAAGGCTTTTGGGAAATCCTGCAATAGATTTCTAAGTAATGTAAATCATTTTTACATGTTTTTTAAAGCGTTTGGTATTTAATGGCTTATACTTAATAAATATACCTTCACACCTTTTTGCCTATTTTATTATCCTTTGCTGGATGCGACTTCATGATTTTCTTAAGCACACAATGCTAGTTATCTTGATTTAGACCACACCACTATTCGGATAGGCCACACCCCTTTAAGAAATTTGCCACGCCCCTTTCAGAGCACCCCCCGTTTTTTTCTCACTTAAAGCCCTGCATACTGGGATTTGTCCAGAATCACAGGATGATGAGCCGACTCCGAGACTTCAACCTGGTTCCCCAGAACCAAAGTTAGCCGCTCTGCCCTAGTCTCTTTAGCAAGAGAAGAGCTGGAGCCAGTGTATCACTATTCCAAGAGAAAGGCCAAATACGCTGCATGCCGCTGAGGTAGCAGCCCCCCTTCCCACACACCTCATGGTACATTCCACACGCACATTCCACGTGCCTTCCGCGCAGCCATGCGGAAGCGCACAATTATCTGTAGCGGAACACACATGTGTAGTCTGTGACAGAAACCTATAAAATCTTTTGATGAGGAGGGCCCGTTACGGGGGGTCGGAGGGGGGCTACAAGAAGGAGGGGAAAACTAAAGATCCCATTCACAAAGTTTTTTTTCCCACAATTATGTGCAGCTTACTCTATAAAATTAAGGAGTAGGAGACATGAGCTCACAGAAAACCTTTGAGGAATACGGGAAATGCAGTGTATGCTATAGTATGTATATGAAGAAGCCGAGGCGCTTTGACGCCAGGCACGTCACGACGCCAAGCACGCCACGCCTTGTTAGCTACTACTGTTGTAATTTAGTCACGGGCAAGGACTACGGGTTGTCAGGCTGCTGTCATGCAGTAATCATATTTGCTGTCCAGTTTCTTACACATGGAGGTTACATTTGTGTGTTTTGAGTTATATGGGATGCTCAAATAATAAGGAACTGTTTACATTGTATTGTATTGGCATTTATTTCTACCACCACAGAAATGTGATGTTTACGTCAGCGACGTTTGTCATGCAAGCTGAGTTACAATGCGTCACACACAGGGCTTTAAGTGGGCCGGGTCTCAAGGGGTCTGAGCACCGGCAGTTTTTTTCTGGGGGCCTCGAAACGGGTCTCTATCGGGCTCTGTTTTGAGCCCTGACACAGGCAGCCCGTTTTTTTTTCCAGGACTGCAATGACCGCTGTTTGCTGTCTCTGCAGTCCGGAAAAAAGTCCAGGGCTCAAAACAAAGCCTGATAGAACCCGTTTCGAGACCACACCAGGCACATGGATGTGCGCTGCTCACACTGCTCACTTCTCAGTAGTAGAGAAGTTACAGCATGACGTCATGCCAGGGGAGCGTTGTGGAGGAAGGGAAATCATTTAAGAGTCATTTTCTTTCTGGATTTCCCTTCTCTTTCTGAAACTCAGGAGCAGCAACATTGTGGTAGGGTCACCAAGGATTTATTTGGAAGCTTTGTCAATATTATATTCAAGTTATAGTTGCAGCTTATTTATCTTCTGCAAGTAATAACCATTGACAAAGCCAATATTACTTACTTATTGTAGGTATGATGTTACTTGTATCAAATATCTGGATGCAATGACGGAAATAGCCAATTACAAGTTGGGCGGCACACTATGCTAAGCACATATTTTTGCATAAGTGATTTAAAGCCACGCCCCTAATTACACTGGCCACGCCCCTTTGAGAGGCCCCCCAGTTTCTTCATCCCACTTAAAGCCCTGGTCACACAGTTTGTAAGTAGTTTTCTCTGCAATCTTTGACTTAATCTGCTATACAAGGCTTCAAAACGCTCTGATGGAATCTGTCACCCCATATGCCCATTAGAGGTTATACCGCCTGTCATATCTGACATTACCAGGCTCTTTCTTATTGGCACCTGAAGGGTGTTTCTTGTAGGGAGTGAAGACGGAGGGTTTTCTGCCGGGAGTAGTGTTTCTTGCTATTGCAGAATCAGGGGTTCTGGCCCGAGGCCTTTCCAGGCCTGAACCCTCCCAAAAAGGGGAGGTGCTTCAGGGAGTCGCCCTTTACCTTAGACGACCTTAACCCATGCCCAGGCAAAATGTTTCACTTCAAGACACTGCTTAGTTCGTAAAAAAATAATAATAATAAGTGCCAGGGCCCTTACCAGGAGGCCACTGCAGCTTGCACCACACATTGCCCCTGCCAGCTCTGCACATGATCGTACCAACTCAACTGCTGACCATCACATTCGTACACGTGTGGCAATTCAGACTATTCCAGGCCCCCAAAGCTATAAGAATGGCTTTGGTGACAGACAATCATTATTTTGATTGTATATTGTATCAAAAAATTACTGTTGTGGTGTTACTCTCTAATTTAGACAGACAGTGCCATCATTTGGGATACTGTCACAAGCACCGGTGTTGAAAATTAAGTGCCGGTGTCCAGCACCTGAAACCACCGGCACAAATTAAGCACAGCGCCAAGAACCACTCACAAATGTTTTCCACGTCACCAGCTCATCTGAGCTGCATGAGGTCAACGGCACTCAGGTTCATGAGTCAAGTGTATGAGGGATCGCTGATACTGCACCGAAGTGTTCAGTGCAGCGAGGAAGGGATGATACAACATTGAAGTGCATGTGGTCAGTGCAGTGAGGAATGGATAATACAACATTGAAGTGCATGAGGTCAGTGCAGCGAGGAAAGGCTGATACAACATTAAAGTGTATGAAGTCAGTGCAGTGAGGAATGGCTGGTACAACCTTGAACTGTACGAGCTCAGTGCAGTGAGGAACGGCTGATGCAACATTGAAGTATATGAGGTCAGTGCAGTGAGGCATGGCTGATACAACGTTGTAGTGCAGCAAGTCAGTGCAGTGAGGAACGGCTGATACAACATCGAAGTGCATGAGGTCAGTGCAGTGAGGAATGGATGATACAACATTGAAGTGCATGTGGCCAGTGCAGTGAGGAATGGCTGATACAACATTGAAATGCATGAGGTCAGTGCAGCGAGGAATGGCTGATACAACATTAAAGTGTATGAAGTCAGTGCAGTGAGGAATGGCTGGTACAACCTTGAACTGTACGAGCTCAGTGCAGTGAGGAACGGCTGATGCAACATTGAAGTATATGAGGTCAGTGCAGTGAGGCATGGCTGATACAACGTTGTAGTGCAGCAAGTCAGTGCAGTGAGGAACGGCTGATACAACATCGAAGTGCATGAGGTCAGTGCAGTGAGGAATGGATGATACAACATTGAAGTGCATGTGGCCAGTGCAGTGAGGAATGGCTGATACAACATTGAAATGCATGAGGTCAGTGCAGCGAGGAATGGCTGATACAACATTGAAGTGCATGCGTCAGTGTAGTGAGGAATGGATGATACAACATTGAAGTGCATGAGTCAGTGCAGTGAGGAATGGATGATACAACATTGAAATGCATGTGATCAGTGCAGTGAGGAATGGCTGATACAACATTGAAGTGCATGACGTCAGTGCAGTGAGGAAGGGCTGATACAACATTGAAATGCATGAGGTCAGTGCAGCGAGGAACGGCTGATACAACATTGAAGTGCACGAGGTCAGTGCAGTGAGGAAGGGCTGATACAACATTGAAGTGCATGAAGTCAGTGCAGTGAGGAACGGCTGATACAACATTGAAGTGCATGAAGTCAGTGCAGTGAGGAACGGCTGATACAACATTGAAGTGCATGACGTCAGTGCAGTGAGGAAGGGCTGATACAACATTGAAGTGCATGAGGTCAGTGCAGCGAGGAATGGCTGATAAAACATTGAAGTGCATGAGGTCAGTGCAGCGAGGAATGGCTGATACAACATTGAAGTGCATGAGGTCAGTGCAGTGTGGAATGGCTGATACAACATTGAAGTGCATGAAGTCAGTGCAGTGAGGAAGGGCTGATACAACATTGAAGTGCATGAAGTCAGTACAGTGAGGAATAGCTGATACGACATTGAAGTGCATGAAGTCAGTGCAGTGAGGAATGGCTGATACAACATTGAAGTGCATGAAGTCAGTGCAGTGAGGAATGGCTGATACAACATTGAAGTGCATGAGGTCAGTGCAGTGAAGAATGGCAGATACAACATTAAATTGATTGAGGTCAGTGCAGTGAGGAACAGTGGATACTGCATTGAAGTGTACGAGGTCGTCAGTGCACCGAGAAATGACTGATACAACATTGAAGTGCATGACGTCAGTGCAGTGAGGAAGGGCTGATACAACATTGAAGTGCATGAGGTCAGTGCAGCGAGGAATGGCTGATAAAACATTGAAGTGCATGAGGTCAGTGCAGCGAGGAATGGCTGATACAACATTGAAGTGCATGAGGTCAGTGCAGTGTGGAATGGCTGATACAACATTGAAGTGCATGAAGTCAGTGCAGTGAGGAAGGGCTGATACAACATTGAAGTGCATGAAGTCAGTACAGTGAGGAATAGCTGATACGACATTGAAGTGCATGAAGTCAGTGCAGTGAGGAATGGCTGATACAACATTGAAGTGCATGAAGTCAGTGCAGTGAGGAATGGCTGATACAACATTGAAGTGCATGAGGTCAGTGCAGTGAAGAATGGCAGATACAACATTAAATTGATTGAGGTCAGTGCAGTGAGGAACAGTGGATACTGCATTGAAGTGTACGAGGTCGTCAGTGCACCGAGAAATGACTGATACAACATTGAAGTGCATGAGGTCAATGCAGTGAGGAATCGATGATACAACATTGAAGTGCATGTGGTCAGTGCAGCGAGGAATGACTGAAACAACATTGAAGTGGATGGGGTCAGTGCAGTTAAGAATTGTGGATTCTGCATTGAAGTGTATGAGGTCAGTTCATGGAGGAATTACTGATAATACATAGAAGTGTATGTGGTCAGTTGATTGAGATATGGTTATACTGCATTGAAGTGTATGAGCTCAGCGGACTGAGGAATGGCTGATACTGTATTGAAGTATTTGAGGTCAGTGGAGTGAGGAATGACTGATACCGCATTGAAGTGTATGAATTCAATGGAGTGATGGGTGGCTGAGACAGCATTGAAGGGCATGGGATCAGCAGAAAGAACAATGGACTACACTCCTCTAACATGTATGAGGTCAGTGGTATGAGGAATGTCTGATTCTACATTGAAGATATGAGGTCACTGGAGTGAGTTCACTGGAGTGAGGCATCATGGACACTGCACTGAAATGAATGAGCTTAGGGAAGTGTAGAATGGCTGACACTCTTTTGAAGTATAAGAGCTCAGTGGAGTGAGCGCTCGTTGATACTCCACTGAAGTGTATGAGGTCAGGGGAGCGAGGAAATGCAGATACTCCATTGAAGTGCATGAGGTCAGTGAGTGAGGACAGGATATGCCACATTGAGATGTACAAGGTCAGTAAAGTATGGACTGGCAGAAACTCCACAGAAGCTCAGAGCAGCAGTGCGGAGAGTGGCTGACGAGTGTGAGGAGTGGGTAACATCTGATATCGGTTGATGTGACGAATGAGCTCCACTCCACCGAAGTATGAGAACAGCCATGTGAGGCATGTGAGAGATCCACAGAAGTGTAAATCATCTCTGATACTCTAGTAGCAGGGAGCTGGGCAGTAACAGGAGGCTCTGATTGGCCCTTTCAGGTATCGGTGACCTGAGCCGTGAACAAGAAATAGTGCTCTGGCCATAGTAAGTCTTCCGGGGGACCTTGGGACCAGGAATGGTGCCACTCTTGAAATCTGCACCTATACCACCAAAACATGTCAAACATACCTCTGAGTTCACATCTCAGGCCTTTAATAAACTTTCTGCCTTATTTTTATGCTCCTAATTGTTCCCTAGAAGGCAGGGATGAAAAAGAACCTGCAAGAGTGCGGTAAAGAGACAGGAAGTGTCGGATGGTGAAGGAGGCGTAAACCAGGCAGCCGTAGGATTGGACAGCCCATGTATTCGGCAACACCGGTGGTCGACTCCTAAGTAAAGCTTCGGTCCCTCCCCTCTACCTCTTTTATTTTCTATACATTAAGCACTGACCATACTTTCCACCTTACCCCTCCCTCACTGATCGACGGCAGGGCTCTCCAAAGTTTGTCCTGCAGGCTCAGGTCCATGGCAGATTTTTAAGACAACTACATTTATCTAAATGGGGATATGCTAAAAATCCGGCCTGGATCAGGCCCTCCAGGACCGACTTTGGAGAACCCTGATCTCCGGGATCTATCATCATCGTTGCTACATAAAAAAATCTGATCAAACTGTTACTCTTGCTGCTAAATGTGAATAAAGGCGAAGTGCACCCTCCATCACGAGACGGCTGTCAGAGCTGGAGCCCTCCCTGGGGAGACGAGGCACAAGGTCGTGGTGATAAATATTTGTCCGGCTTTGTTTGTTGGCGCAGGCAGCGAACAAGGTCATGTTTAGTCTCCTGAAACTGTTTGCATGTATTTGTACTCCATGGCCCGCCCTTCACTTTGAATATTTCCTTGTAAATTAAAATACATTTGCGGCGGTGCATACAATAAAAACCAAACATTCCCAAGGCAGGAAAGCCCCGGGTTGAGGTCATTATTTCTGGTAAAAGCACCAGAGCAACAGGAAATCAGACAAACAAATAAAAGACAAATACAAACATAGAATTTTTTGTTTTTTTATGTCACCACACAAACACCTGCAACATGATACCCTGATTAATGGTGGGCAGCTGCTGGTAAAAGTTCTACTCGAATTGATTGCATCAATGGATGCTGCAGCACAGACCAGGCCTTTCCAACAAACAGGATCGGAAAAAACCCTCAGAAAAACCTCAGTTTCATAGGAACCATTCTGGAACGTTACGAAAACCTTAAGTGCTCCAGGCAAACAGAAGTTTGATCGCTGGAGTGCGCCCCATGCAGCTTGAAAGGACATCTTTTCCGGCCTTTTGCAGTAATCTGGACCTACCACAAGGTGGGGCCCTAGAGTTCACGTTTTACCTCTCCTTATGGAAGGCGGCACTGGTCTCAAGTTTTGGCAGCTGCTTTAAGGCTTGATGTAGACTTATGCGGACGGGCCGCTCCATCACAAATGTAAGGAATATCCACTCTACCGTATTACAAGTGCATTATATTCAGGGCCCCTGGCCTTATGTGGCAGGAAAGGGACAATTAATGTGGCAGGGTTAAGTAAATTATGCAGCAAGAAAAGACAAATTATGTTGCATAATGCAGCACATTGATTAACAGAATTGCTTCATTATTTCGTCATTTTGAAACGTTACAACTGTCTGGGCATGGGTTGCACCTCATTAGTACCAGTTTAGTACTCAAATATAGCAATAAGCAACAGAAAGGTGACCAGTCCAGCTCCGCAAAGGGCCTCCCACTGCGTGGCAACATGTGTGGCCGCATTTGTAGCAGTGGCGGCTCCTCCACTGTGGCAGAGGAGTGTCGCCACACTGCTTTTAAGCAGTGTAAAGGAAAGAAAAGGCATTACAGCCTGCATGGAGAACATGCCCAGGCCCCCCTTCCCTGGCTGAGTGTCGAACCAGGACGCTCAGACCAATCAGAACTCCGCATTACCACATTATGATTGGTCAGGGGAGCCTGGGTGCTTACCAATCACACAGCTGTATTGCAGTGATGTGATTGGTCAGGGGAGCCTGACTGTGCTTCCTGTTCCTCGAGTCCAAAGAGGAGAGCAGGAGCAGAGACACGGGACCCGGCAAGATAAGTGGTAATTATTATAATTTTTTTTACATTTCGCAACAGCCCCACCCCCTGCGTGCCCTTCTCTCCCCCCCCACTCCCACCACCCACGAGCTATGCCAGTCGCCACTGATTTTCAGTAACTTTTGAACCGACTGAGCTAGAAACTATTTTTTTTTGTTAAAATCTTTAGATTATGTGGTAGATGAGGGATTAATTGGGAAACGAGCCGAATATATAATTCACTGGTGGCCACTATTTACTGGGGTGGCGGTGGATGGGGAGGGTTGGAAATGAAAAACAAAAACAAAAAAAAGTCACTTACCTTCAGGCCGGCCACCTGGCCGGCTGCCATCTCTCGGTCCGCTCGCAGCTGCCTCCTGGAAGCAAGACCAGGAAGCACCCAGGCTCCTGACTCCCCTAGCCAATCACAACACTGCAATGCAGCACTGTGATTAGTCTGAGCGCCGTGGATCGGCGCTCAGATAGGGAATGGGAGCCTAGGGCATGTTCTGCTCCCAGGCTGTAATGCAGCCTGGGTGAAGAACATGGTCATTGCGCACCTTGGAGTGGGCAAACCCCTCCGGCCCTGCTCTGGCATTCCAGCCCACCCTGCACCATTAAAGGAAAACTAAAATGATAATTACTGTAGTTATCATTTTAGTTTTCTTTAACAACTGCTCACAGACCAGTAGGGCAATGCTTCTCCGCCTCAGAGTAGGAGCCGCCACTGCTATAATTATGTGAAAATCGCCACAGCCGCACAATTGCTTAATTCTACTGGCCCTGCTTATGTCCAATGGCACTTGGGACGGAGTATTTCATCTTCTAATCTCTGAATCAGGCCAATAACTCCTTCTCTCTGAACTTACTGTTTCTGAACTGGAAAAAGATGGCTTTCGAAGCTTAAGAAATCCACTCTGTCAAAGTCCGTTCAGTTGTAAAATCTAAAGCTCCTAACATGAAGAGGTCACATAGCACAAGTGCATATTTTTTTGGTGTGGTTGTTTGGTGTGCAAATTAGCAAGTGCACAAATTGCACCCAATGTCAAGTTTGACATCGGAGAATGAGAAATGTCGTGCAAACCCCATTTTGAGGTACGCAAGTAGCTCCAAAGAGCTATTTGATCCAGCAACTTGTGCTGTCATTTTGTCCGAAAAGGCATTACAAGCCCCATCAGGGGCCCAAGAGTATGGTCTACTATGCAGGGGATATTTTGTCTCCTATTCTGATCAAAGAGTGCTTTAGATTAGCACTTCCCATTTACCACTTATTTGATCATTTTCGCTTTTTGGGCTGGGTTGTTAAA
Organism: Lissotriton vulgaris; assembly: GCF_964263255.1. Classification (NCBI taxonomy): domain Eukaryota; kingdom Metazoa; phylum Chordata; class Amphibia; order Caudata; family Salamandridae; genus Lissotriton; species Lissotriton vulgaris. Next base: position 157,764,404 of record NC_141686.1, on the reverse strand, counting down.
AAAAAAAATGACGAAAGTGGGCAATGTTCAACTGCAGACCTACTTTCATTAGAACAATTTTTTGGGGTTGTCCGCACGGGCGTAGCTTCAGGGGGAGGGTTTGGGGTGTTAAACATCCCAATTAATGTATGTTCTGATAAATAGTTGGGTACAGATGTTTTCAGTCGGGTATGTAGAGCTGTCTGTTGGATTTCAACAAGCAGTTTTACATTCACACAGACAAAAATGCACAATACACTCTCCTGTTTTGAAAGTCCTCGAACATGTTATTTTATAGAATATTTTCACTCACTTAGTTCTCCTACCAATCCGCATTCCTCTCCCTTTTCACTGCCCCTTGGGGCCTTTTCATGCACCCTGCTTGTCCTATAATGTATTATAACTAGGGCTTCCAGTTTAATGGTATTTATTTTTTTGCCATTTCCGTCTGTATTTCTCCATATTTATTTTTTGCTAATTTTATCTGTATTTATCCATATTTATTTTGGGTTTTGTGGGAAAATGAAGCTGAAATAAGTATATTTCCACATTTATTTAACCAACAAATATGCTCTCATACTTGAATGTCTGCCAGATTTCAGTGATATGAACACCCGAAGAAGATAAATCAGTGCACTTATATGAAAATATGCACATTTCCGTATCAACCGTGTGCATATCTACTGCTGTTAAAACCTCTTTACTAAAATTCCTTTATTTTTTAACAGCCTTACCTATCAGTCCACACATCTTTGGGCCTGACAGTCATGCAGACAGTATTTAGAATTACTCAAAAAGCAACCCAATTTCCATATTTATCCACATTTAAAAATAAATACAGACAAGAAAATGAATGTTTTCTGTCTGTAAAAATCAGTAAAAACGGAAAACAGGGAGCCTTAATTAGAATATTATATATCCCAGAAAATCTGAAGCTCTCCCCCCCAAACTTACTGACCAAGCTACGCCCCTGATTGTCCGCCAGGATTTGGACTCCACAGCGGCACAGAAACAACACCACTAGCTGCTTAATTGTTTATCCCGGATATTCTCCTTGCTGACAAAACTTCACCTGTCTGCCAAACTTTACCCACTGAAACACCCTCTTCTGCTGGTGGGTCCCAGCCAGAAACCTGAGTGTTTCCTCTCTGGGTATCAGGTGGTCCAGACTGTGATAATGGAAACCACCCTTCACAAGGGCACCCGTCCCTTGTAGAGTGTCCCATGGATAATGTCTCTGGCCTACTCTTTTTAACATCTATCTCCAACCACTCCACTGGAACCATGGAGGGCTGGTGTATTGAGTGATGCCTGTGCAGACCACGCCTATTTCCGCCTCCCTCCTTCGCCTCAGCAAGATGCAGGCTTCTTGAATCTGCCTTTGTCCTCACCCAGGGATGGATGTAAAACAACTGGTGGGCCCTCAAGGAGACCAAAGCAGAGTCCCTATTGTTAGCCTGGACATTAACACTATGGAACATCAAACAAGACCAGAACTGCTGGCATCATTGATGTACCGAAGAACAAAGGGAGTTCTTGCCGCCTTATTATAAATCAGCTTTTAAGTGTGACTTGAGGCAGAAACACTGTGGGAAAATACAGCTGGAAAAAAACCCACCAAGTTTGGAGGGAACAGAGAGTGCAGCCAACCTCTCCTCTCCCACAGCACCAGGGGAGTATCCTGGCACATGCCCTGCTGAAGACACGAGGAATGCCTTGGCCACCAACACCACTCCTGCCCCAAAGCCCCTGCAGAGCAACCTACACTTCCCCACCCACTGAACTTCCCCACCTCATTGAGAGGAGGTGGTAAATGTAAGTAGAAAAGTCCTGGAAAGTCTGAAAAAGAGGATTCCACAACTATGGGTTCAAAAGGTTAAAACCCATTATCTCCCAAACATCGAGTTTTATTTTAGATTTTTAATTGCAAGCAAGTTTGCAGCCTTCCTTAATAAGGAGCTAATGTGGCAATACCCTAGATTGCATCAGGTGCCATGTTTTCTCTGTAGCACATTTTTATGTCTCACCTACTACACAGCACATGTGCTGTCTGTCGTGAGATGTATTGTCAGCTTACTCACTTTTTGGGGCACTTTTGACTGGGCGCAGCTCTATCTGCTGTTGTCCGCCGTCCGTGGAGAGAGAACGACGCTGGAATTGGAACCCTTGGCTTGCCCCCTGGACGTGGCTCCCGCTAGTCAGCTGCTGCTGACGGACTTGGACCCGCCCTCACCACCCACACCGCTGCGGGACTGCGAGGCACTTTCCACACCTGCAGCCTCTTCCCGCAGCGGCCCCGCCCCCCCGCCTGGTCTCAGTACAAACTTTCGTAGCACCCGCTGCGCGGGTGCTACTCACTTTTTGGGGCACTTTTGACTGGGCGCAGCTCCATCTGCTGTTGTCCGCCGTCCGTGGAGAGAGAACAACGCTGGAATTGGAACCCTTGGCTTGCCCCCTGGACGCGGCTCCCGCTAGTCAGCTGCTGCTAACGGACTTGGACCCGCCCACACCGCTGCGGGACTGCGAGGCACTTTCCACACCTGCAGCCTCTTCCCGCAGCAGCCCCACCCCCCCCCCGCCTGGGAGGATATAAGCAGACTAATCGTCCCGCGCAGCGGGACGCGCGCGGGACGAAGCTCGGGGCGAAGGCTGGGCAAAGGGCGGGCCCTCTAAGGCCCTCATAGGCCAGAGTAGGTTGGGCTGGGCCAACTCTCTTTCGCCTGTTGTGTGTTTGTTGGACTTATTTGGCTATAGTCTGTTGCTATAGGAACTAGACATGCCTTCCCCTGCTCTGGAGGGCACTTCTTCGAAAGCGGGGGGAATCAAAAACGGGACCCTGGACAATTATTTCTCCCGGGCTTTGGGCGATGGGGACAAAGAAACCTCCTTGGCGGAGCGCCGTCGCTCTATTGAAAACCTGAAAAATAGGCCCTTTGCAGATATTTCTATTTCCCTAGAGGGAGGTACCTCTAATACTATTAGCGAGGAGATATTATCCCAGGATGGCGTCCCCCTTTTGTTGAGGGATTGTACTCCTAACCCCAGTACATCCATTGAGCAAGTCCCTAGTGTTACCCCCCTCCTTAGTCCTAGCCGTGTGACTACTGATTTAATTACCCATCCCCCTCTTGTAACTAAAACTAGGAAAGTCAAGCCAAAGCCTGCTGCTGTGTCAGAGGTACATGGCCCCCCTCCTAATAAACGTAAAAGGAAGACGAGGGGAGGCCAGGGTAAATCTAAAATTCCCCAATCTGATTTTGGGAGAGCACCTAAGCCTCCCCCAATCGCTGGAAGAATATTGGTTGATGTATGTAAATCTCCCCCTGCCAAGGGCACTACCACAACCGACCTGATTGATGCCACTGCGAATAATCTTTCTAATGCTCCACTTCAGGTTGCCCCCTTAGGGAACCTGGAATTTTTACTTAGGTCATTGCTCCTGCCCATTAGCGAGAGCATTAAGAAAGTTGAAATTAGACTCACTATCCTGGAGGCAACAATAAGTAGTATGAAATCCACGGCTAACCTCCAGGGCAGACCCCCAGAGTCTAATCCACCCCCCATTGCCCCCCCTAATCCCCTAACCCTTCCATCTAACCCGGGACCTCCCCTGGTGCCTATCGCTGCCCCCCTTCCACAAGCCCTTATGGCTAATTTAGCCCCGGCTCAACTATGCAAATCCACTATCCCTTCCCTTCAATCCGTAGGCCCAGTTTCCCTTGTGACAACTACTGATGGCACTGCTCCCCCAGCCTCAGAGAAGCCCGCCCCTAGGCCCCGGAGACCTGATCTCCCTCCAGAGGCCAATGGTTATATGGTAGTTTTGGCCGGTGTTCCCCCACTTGAAGTGGGCGAAGGAGAGAACTTTCGCTCACTGAAAAGTAAAGTTATAAAGTGGTTGAATTGGAATAGACCTCTCCCGGCCCACCTTAACAACGAAATTATCATGGTGAGAAGGGTTCCCTGGCTGGGTAAAACTAGAAAATCCATAACAGGGGACTGTATAATGGTGAGCTTTCGCGACCCAAGGACTGTTCTCCATATATGTGCTGGGTCAAATCGATCCCTCGAATCCACCATTCGGACTTTGCCATTGTCCTTTTTCTTCCCCCCTATTCCTATGTACCATGACCAAGCCCATGACAATTGGACGAGGGTTGTTCGGAGGGGCAGACATTATGGCTACACATCACGTCCGGTTTTTAAACCTCCGGCGACACCCTTCCATGACTACAATCGATTTAGCTGTCTTAACGGACTGGATGGTGTTGATTGACTGCCCCCTGCCCCAGATTACACTCTACCCTCTTCCGGCAATGGTTTTTCTGTAACCACTGGCATTAGTTCCTCCATTACCCCCACCCCCGTAATGTCTCCAACTATTGCCCCGGTGTATTTACGCCCTCAGGGAACAGGAACCTTAAATACCAACTTAGTTGTTGACTTGGGTCCAAGTTTGGTAATTAGATCACCTTTTACTTCCTCCCAAGTGCCTGTAACTTCGCAGGGAGTTATATCAAATGTCCCTGCTGCTCTTCCTGTTCCAAAGGCTCCTGTAGCTGTTAATAATCCTTCTTTTACCCCTGTTCCGGCGCCTCTAAAACCTTCCCCCAGTCCCCCTGGTTTCAAGTTCGCTAGTTGGAATATTGCAGGATGGAGTCGGCATACGACGTCACTAGGATGGAGTGTAATTCTTACAGACTTTGATGTCCTATGTCTACAAGAAACCTGGGCAACCACTGATGTTAATCTTGATGGTTTCGTGTCATATAACAACCTGGCACAAAGGTCTAGTATGGGCAGGGCCAAAGGGGGGTTAGTAATTTTACTTTCTGTGAAATTTCCAGCCCGCATGAAATTGCACCAGTCTGTGGGTCACCATTCCCAAATCTTAATACTAGAACATATAAAGGGACAAATGATAATGGTAATCAATCATTATAATAACTTGTTTGATGTATCCAATACCTCGGTGGTAGAGGAGTTGGGTTCTGCCTTGAGTAACATCCGGAAGGGAATCCAAAAACCAATGGATCTTATCTGGGGAGGGGATTTCAACATCCGTACCTGTCCTCATTCGTTCGCTCGAATTTGCGGATTTGATGGGGATAATGGGGATAACCGGGCTCACTTTGTTCACTCACCATATGGTGATTCACTTAATTTTCTCATGTTAAGCTTGGACCTTATGATTCATCCTCCGGCTGTAGATGTTGATGGCAAACCTGTCCCAACCTTTGTAGGACCGAACTCGGTTTCTGTTATTGACCACTTATTGGTCTCCACGCACCTTGTTCCCTTTTGTACGGTCCCCAGTGTTGTTGACCTTGGAAGTAGCGACCACAATGCCATCACAATGTCGATTTCCGCCTGGGGGTTACCAGTTAACAGTCACCATCTGACAGTTGAAGATGCCACCCCCTGTAGACAGAACGGTATCCGTATAAAGTGGTGTTTGGATAATTCCGAGAAGCTGCAGGTTAAAATTATTGAAGCTGGGTTTGCCGCAATCTATAAATGTTTAGATCCAGAGGTCCCCTGTGAGAGTATTATAGCCTATTTTGTGGAGCTCGGCACTGTTATAAAAAATTGTCTTACCATCACCAAAGCCAGAATTAAGAAGGAAAATGTGGGGTGGTTCGATAGCTTGTGTACTAAATCCCTGCGAGAACTTAAGAAGGCACTAGCTGTACACCCCAGAGATAGGGAGGCTATTAAATCCCTTAGACTCACCTATAAAAAGAACCTGATACGTAGGAAGCAAGAGTTAAGGGAACAAGCTTGGGATGCTCTTACTCAAGCCTCAGCATTGCGTGATAGTAGGCTTTTTTGGTCTACTGTCAATAGTCCCTTTCTTGCAAAAGAAGATTTTCCTATATTGTCAGCTCAGGTGAGCGAGGCAAATTGGATTGCCCACTTTACTGGGATTTTTAACCCGCCTAGGGAGGACAGTGCCAGTTATCCTAACCCGTTGCCCGGATTGAAGTTACCCCTGGACATCTCACTTCCTGAGGTTGTCACTGCTATTAGTCGGAGTAAAGGGGGAAAGGCTCCTGGACCCGACGGGGTCCCGGTTGACCTGTACAAATCCAACCCGACACTCTGGAGCCCACTTCTAACCCAGGTGTTTAATGCCTCAGTCTTGGAGAGCACACCACCTACCTGGAGTGAATCTATAATTTTACCCATCTACAAGAAGGGAGATAGAGGAGAGGCCAAGAACTACCGCCCTATCTCCCTTCTTGATTCCTCCCTTAAAATCATGAGTAGGGTTCTTTTGATGCGGTTGGAGGAATGGGCAGAGGAAAACAAAATCCTAGCGGAATCCCAATATGGCTTTCGCAAAGGATTGGGGACAATGGAGCAGTGCATTAATCTTGACCTCCTTATCGGAAAGTATACGAAGGCGAAACCGGGTTCTCTATTTCTCTGTTTCGCTGATCTTTCGAGTGCCTTTGATCTAGTGGACCATAACCTGTTATGGTCCACTTTATTGGGTATGGGTGCTCCCCCAGCAATAATACATTTCCTGGCCAGACTTTATATTAATTTATCAGCCCAGATTCGTTTTGGCCAGGCAGGTGAATGCACAGAGAAAATGAAGGTCAAGTCTGGTATTCGACAAGGCTGTGTGTTGGCCCCCCTGCTCTTTTCCCTCTTTATAAATTCTATAGAGTCTGAATTGAAGCTGGTAGAGGCTGACTCCCCCCAGGTTGGTGGCAATGCCGTGCCTGTCTTGCTATATGCCGACGACACGGTATTACTCTCGCACACTCCAAATAGGCTTCAAAAATTAATGAATTATTTTTATGACTTTATCAAGGAGAGAAAATTGAAAATTAATAACTCTAAGACGTATATCATGGCTTGTGGTAAACGTATGAAACTCTTAAAGCGGTTCCATTTTAATAATCATAAAATAGAGGTGGTGGATAGATTTTGCTACCTTGGCGTGACTTTTAATAACAAAGGGACATGGGCACATGAGCTCTCAAATGTAAACGCTAGGATGGCTAAAAGCTCCTCCGGAGTTTTTCGCTTTGCCTCTAAGCTTGGTAGCCGCCGCATACCGGATATGCTTGATATCTACAGGCATAGGTGCGTATCTATTGCTCTATATGGATCTGGTATTTGGGGCTACTGTCCGCACAGGGAACTTCAAGTCACCGAGAATGGGTTCCTTAAAAGACTCCTCTGTTTACCTCCCTCGGCTTCCAATGAACTGTGTCATAGCGAGGTGAGTTTGTATCACCTAACAGACCTAGTGGGATTGAGACCTTTAATGGTCTGGAGGTCAATTTGGGTTAAAGATGAGACTGATTTTACCAGGCAGATAATTTCGGATTGTCTTAAAATGAGCAAAGCTGGCAATATCCCCTGGTTAAGTTATGTTTCATCTTCCTACAGTAATGTCTTTAACCTTGACATTGTTAATGATCCCCATAGTGCTGCTACTCTTTCCAAAAAGGAACTTAAAAATGTCTTTATTGGGACCAACTCTAACCTACGCAGGGCGAAATGTAGCACCATGTCAACCTATGCATTCTATCATTCTAACTTGTTGGAGGACAAGGGCATGCCTATGTACCTTAAATTTATTACCAAGCAATCGCATTTGTTTGTTCTTACGAGGCTAAGACTTGGTATTGTACATAATCTAGTGGCCTTCCCAGAGATGAAACTTCATAGTCAATCCCCCTGCCCCTGTGATGGCCAGTCTAGGCAAAGCACCTTGCACTTTATGCTCATTTGCCCTCTTTACCTGCACCTTCGCCGTCATTATCTTAGACCCGTTTTTAGAAAACACTCTGTGTATACTACAGCCCAAGCCCTGAAATTGTTATTTGCACTTGACTCTGTTGATATTTGTTTTTTTACTGCCACCTTTCTACTCAAAGCTGTTTCGCATAGGAAACGTTTGGTGTTTTAATAACTTTTTTAAACCCCAATACTGATGAGTTCTTTTGTCGTTTCTAATATAATGTGTATTTTGTGTATCTTTTACTGTATGCTTTTGTGATTGTTTTTAATAATCGAATAAAGCTTTGAAATTGAATTGTATTGTCAGCTTACAGTGGGCTTAGAGACCCACCATTTGCTGGCTTCATTGTCACTCTCATTTGCTTCCTTATTATTTGTTAGTTTGGATGAGCTTTACTTCCTCTTCGTGTGTTTGTCCCTCTCCTGGAGCATTGACTCATTACTTGTGTCCTTCCACTGCTCACTTTTCAGGCGCTACTTTTTTCTTTCTGTTTAAGCACTTCAATGGAGTGCATGTGTTTTCCAGCTGTATCCCTTGTGTACTCCCCCCCTGCCATACTAGGGTTTCTCTTTTTATTCCTAGGTTCTGCTCCCAATCCCCCTACATGATCCCCCTACGTGCATGCTTCTCCTGTCACATTGTTTTCTTGCCCTTGTGCTTCTTTCCTCCCACCTCTACGCTGTGCTCTTGCTTCTATTTGCTTTCTATGCGCTCCACATTCCCCTCTCTCTGTTTGCTTCCCTCTCTGTACCCTTGCTACCGATTTACCTTACCTGTACCTCTGTGTTGCTTCTGCCTGCCCACATGTTGCTTCCCCACGCCCACCTGTTGCTTCTTAACTCCATGCCCTGCCTGATTTCAACCCCATGTCTGTGCTCCTTCTCCCCAGCTGTTCATGCTATTTTTCTTATTTTAGTTTACGGATTCATCCTGCGTCATTTGTACGCTTATGCATTTTTGGTGCGCACACCTACAAAATGACACGGATGGCTGCATCATAGGAAGTTATTTCTTCTTTTTCTAGCCATACTGCACAGCACTGGGTATGCTGTACAGCATGGCTAAGACCATTAGCAAATCAATGGGTCCCATAGACGAGACCTTTTAGCTGTGTCAGTGCTTGATTTTAAACTTAGAAACAGGTGCTGCTCCTCGCACATGGCCAACCGGAAGAAGGATGCAGAGGGCCCCGTGTTAGCTTTTGGCTCCAGGCCTCGCATGATCAATGGTGGTAGATACTGTGGCCTGTGGCAAAAAGGCCACTGACAAATTAGGTTAAAAAAGACTGAGACTAACATTCTAAATATTTACAAACAAGTTCCAGAGCACACGCAAAGAGTTCTTTGAGAAGTAATCATAAGTGTAAATGAAATGAGATCGTTCACAAATGGTGGTTTCTTTTTGCTTTATAAGTGATCATGGTTCTCCTTGCAGAGGAGATCCAGAGAACATGAAACCAGCCGACACGTGTTTCGTCAAATCGGGTGGTTACCCGTGACTCTTCAAGGCTGAATGTGTAATAAAAGGGGCGGTATCGGGGGACCAGTGATAATTCCAACCCGGTCCTGGTCGGGTGAAAATGAAGATGCCAACTACGGCCGTAATATGTGTAAGGATCCCAAATAAAGGTACAAAAGACGGGCGGGTCTTGCCGTCAATGTTAAAGTCCCCCACGTGGCATATGCTGAGGTCAACACGGAGCGCTGCAGAAACCAAACTGTTTACCGGATACGTGAGGGAGCTTTCCTTATGAGTCACATTAAACCTTCTGCCCAACTGGACAAACAGAAGCACCAGTGCTGCAAGGCAGGAGGGCCACTGAAGCAAGGACCCATAACCATTAGGATTACATTTCCCAAGAAAAGACATTTTTTGGTTTGCTAATATCTTTATTGCCATTTGGCAAATTTTTATGAAACTTTCCCAAAAAAGTCTACTCCACCTCAGCAGCTACCTGGAAAGTTTCAGACTGATTCCTGAAGAGGGGACCGAGAAAAATGGGAGTCCGAAAAGGTGTTTTCCCCATCCAATTTTCCATAGGAAAATTAGATAAAGGAATACACCAACTTTGGCAGAAAGCTAGATTTTTACTCAGAAAATGTGCTTTGTGTCCTTTCTTTGTGTTTGTTGCCCAAAAGTAAACTTTCCATCTCAACTAAAAAAGAGAAGGAACCCTTTGGTGTAGAAGCACACTAAGCCCTGTTACATGATGTGTTGCTATCAATAGAATATCTGAAGATAGGCTAAGTATTCCGCCCCTACTAAAAGAACAGGTACTGATCAGAAAGACTTGAACAACTTCCGACCAGTATTCAGTCGGCCTCTAAGTGTGAAATTGGTTCAAAAATGCACCCACGATCAGAAGAACTTGACCTATTAGACAAACACCAATCTGGTTTCAGACCCAGACACAACACTGACGTTGCCATGCTTAACATGCGAGATGATATGGAAAAATCATTAGACCAAAACAAATCCGGTCTCCTGATACTTCTGGATTTATCCGCGGTGTTCAACTCAGTCAGCCAAAACGCCTCTGAAAAAATCTTGAAATCAGAATGCGCCTATCAGGAGCCGTCCTTAACTGGTTCACACCTTTTTTGCAGAAACGAGAAAAAAGAATCATAATCGGCCACACCCTATCTGATATAGCAGACATGAACAGGGACGTTCCACAAAGATCTACAATTTCTCCAAAGTTCTTCAATCTTTACAGGGAACCACTCATTGAAATCCTGATACAATTAAAACTCTCATATCACATGTATGCGATGAATACTCAACTTACATCAAACTCTCCTTTCAAGAGATTATTCAGAGACCAGATGATTCCCTGAGGAATAAGCAAGTGTGGCTGGCACATAACCATCTAAAAATAAATCCACAAAAATAAATTCATTCTTTCCTCCCCTCCCATCAGACCTCAACAACCTCAGCCATGGGCTTTAAACTGCACTCCAACGATCTGTGACTCCATAAAATCACTAGGCATTACACTAAACTCAATTCTGAACATGCAGGCTCACATACAAGCTGCATCCAAAAGCACCAACCTACAGCTGCATATTCTCAGAAAACTAAAAACCTTCATACCACTAGGAGACCTCAAAACTGCAGGTCAATCTTTAGTGCTCTCTAGAATGGACTATGGGAATGCTAAACTCAAAGGTCTGCCGAAAGCTAGCCTAGCCGCAATAAAAGCAACAATAAATGCAGCAGCAAGCCTTTTAAACAGGCACACATTGTTATGATGGCATTTCCCCATCACTCAGATCCTTCAACTGGCTCCCAGTCAAGAATTCAACTGAAAGGTGAATGCATAACACACAAAACTCTTTTCAATTCTGTTACAAAAATATATGATGAGTAGGATAAAACTATCAGGAGGCAGAAAAGACTCTCGAAGTGCTAAATCCCTCATACTAGAACCAGCCAGATACAAAACAAGCATTTACAATGCAATGGTCTCGGCATTATTAAAGGTAGAGCTATTGGCATTGCTCATGACATTTTTTTTCTTTTTTTTTTTTAAACATAAATAAATGGTATTGTCTTTTACAATGGCAATAGGTGAGCATTAGAGAGTAGTAGAGAGTATTCACAGAGCCACCCACACTCACAGAGCTACACACACACACACACACACAGAGCCACCCACCCACACCCAGAGAGCCACCCACACACACAGAGCCACCCACACACACGCAGCCACCCACACACACACAACCACCCACACAGAGAGCCACCCACACACATAGAGCCACCCACACAGAGAGCCGCCCAGACACAGCCACCCACACACAGCCACACACACACCCACCCACCCACACACACAGCCACCCACACACATCCACCCACACAGAGCCACCCACCCACACACAGAGCCACCCACCCACCCACAAACAGATCCACCCACCCACACACAGATCCACCCACCCACACACAGAGCCACCCACCCACACACAGAGCCACCCACCCACACACAGAGCCACCCACCCAAAAACAGAGCCACCCACACACACACAGCCACCCACACACACACACAGCCACCCACACACACACACACAGCCACCCACACACACACACACAGCCACCCACACATACACAGAGCCACACACACACACTTAAACACCTCTAGCTAACACAAAGCCTTTCCACTTAGCATACATTTGCACGGACAGTGCACAGCCACAAACTGTCTCATCCTGCAGTAGATCAATGATACATGCCGCATCTGGAGCACCTTTCCATTCAACATGCAGGCACGCAGAATGCAACTGGGGAATTTCAAGTGCAGCAAAGCATTGTACTGTACAGTACTAACGTATCGTCCATGTTGAGTACTAAAACATACACATTCCAGCCATCATCTGGCTACTGTATGCTCCACCAGTGCCCCCTGCTGTAGAATTCAGAACACTGTCCCCAATGAATAGCGTGCACTGCACTAGAGACGAACCCATAGTCACAAGTGTTCACTATTCCGCACAAGCTTTCTTCTGTCAGGTGAGCCCTGACCCCTCTCCCCCCCCCCCCCCCCACCATACACACATACCCGTCGTGCAGGCACCAACAACAGCATGTCAGTGATGTGCGTGCAGAGCGTCAGAAGCAGTAAGAAAACCCTAGTGACAGGAGTGCACTGCATAAGAGACAACCTCCGTTACCAGTTCACAGCACCAGCACATCAGTGACAGGAGAGCACTGCAATATAAGCAGCACCCAGCTAGGAAAAAAATCAGTATCAATATGAAGAGAGTAACCCTTATACGTCAAGGGAACAGGGTAAAGTAAAGCTCAAACAAAGTAAAGGGAGTTCCCTTGAGTTTGCTGAATTTAGACTGGTCAGTCTATTGTCTAATAGGTGACCCACACACATTCAATCACTCCACAATATGTGTGTCTAAATTTAGGAAAGAAATCAGTCCTGCGCACCAAAATAAAAGTGGCCCACATTAGTGAACTAGAAAGCCCAAAAAAGTGCCCATGTTTACAAACTGGTGCAATTTTAAACTTGTGAAGGCATTATTTTTGCAATGTATGGATTTAAGCTTGCTGCAGGAAATGATTGTTTCCAGGGAGAGATCAACAGTAAAACCAGCCCAGCAGACATAAAACAGGCCCACGAACATCCAAAATATAAAACCTGCCCACACTCTTACTCTTAGACCAGCCTATCAGGCACTGCCTGCCTGCCCGATAGGTCTGTCGGACACTGTCTGTAATAGACACGGTTTATGCCCCGTAACTTCTGGGAAGTCAGGTCACAACCCTGCAGAAATTCTAATGTCTGCAAGGGTGATGAGAGCGCGGTAAATCCTATTCTAAAACTAAGCCTGTTTCTACGTGAGTTTTCCAAAGCTGCATTCTAATATTGCCGAGCAGTTTCTGATTACACTAGGGCAGTTTAATGACATTTATAGGAAATTATATCGAAGTTTAAAGGGCTATGCTCTCAATAGAGTTGATGAAAATCACTACTGTGGCTTAAAGAGTTGAAATAAAACGACATTTTGAAACCCGAGGAATAGAGAGGGAGAATAACGTGTGATTTATTATTAGAAAGAGGCCGGAATGCTTTCTTTGCCCATATCTAGAACCGATTACCGGTAAGCATCTTGCGCACATAAGTGCCAGAGGGATGTTCTGGGCCGACAAATGCCGGATGTACTTTTTTAATCAACGGGGAGGGGCTGCTCTGGACTCAGTTGGGGCGATGGCGAAGCGCTGCAAATACCGGCGCGTTTCCTTTCTGCGGAGGCAGCTACCCTGCTGACCGCGGTGGCACCGCCTCGCCTTCCGCGCGGGAAACCGTCTTATCTTTCCCAGCTGGTCTTTCATCCCCTTGAAGTGTAAATCCGCGCCCGGCGGACGGCCGACTAATGAACGCCGGGAGCGGGATCAGAGCCCGGTTACTGCTCGCCCCCGGAACCGGGCCAGAGAGGACGCGCGCCTCGGCGCTCCGGAGGGACGCGCAGAGACGCGGGCGTCTGAAGGAACGGGCGTCATCCCACCCAAGGCCTTGATGCAACGCGAGAATCGGCAGTAATTGATAAAATACATACTCGCATTTCCCAAATGGCCATCAAAAGAACATCTGAGCAACATGAAAGTGATTCGTAACACCATCTAAAAACTAGTACGTCACACTTTTTAGGGTTCGATTCCGAGCCAGGCGGGTAATTGGCGTGCATACGTACATGTAGCAGACTTCTGCAGGTACACAACAAATGACACCGTGTCTTTTTTCTACAGGCAATTACTTTTTCTAATGCAGAATACCCTTTACCTCATCAACTGGAAATCCTGCTTACTACAAAATAAGCGGGAGGGGGGCGGGAAACAGACGCTCTGAAATGCACACACGAGCGGGAGGGGGCGGGAAACACACACACGGACAGCAAAAATACACGGAGAGCGGGAGGGGGCGGGAAAACAAACAGGGGGCGGGAAACACACACACGGACAGCGAAAATACACGGAGAGCGGGAGGGGGGCGGGAAACAGACAGGGGGAAGAAGGCACGGAGGGAAACAGCCACGATCTTACCTTCACTGCGAAGGATCGAAAATGGCGGACACAAGCTCCGAGATTTTTTCCGATTTGGGGGCGTGGTTTTGATGTTCTGAGTGACGGACAACGTCACTGTCTAAAGAACATCAAAAATTACGCCCCCAAATCCGAAAAGGACGGAGCTTGTTTGGAGTGACGCATCTCTCCTCCAATGGCTGGCCTCCGTTTAGGAAGCCAGCCAATGAAGGACAGAGGGGGCACGGAGGCGGGACCTTCGCCGCTACTCAAACTCATTAAATCTCCGGCCTAAGACTGCGCAAGCGCAGCCTTTTAGGCCTTCGACCTAAAAAGCAAAACTCAATGCCGCACTTTCCCTGAATTTGCTCCAAAATTATTGAACTCCCTTCCGCCCTCAACAAGAACAATTACCTCATTCAAGCTGTTTTAAGAAGGAAGTTAAAGCCTTACTACTAAAAACATGTGGCATAACAGAAAATGTCTGATACCGGCATTCACCTGATTCAATATCTTACACTATTGTTTTGCCTTGCTCTTCGATGAGAACTATTTTGAAACTGTCATTCACCCTTTTCAATATTGTATACAATTGTGTTATACCTTACTCTTTGAACTCTATGTAAAGCATATCTTAAGTGACTAGGGTCTTTACTGTACTGCAACCCTCACCAGCTCTCCTTGTACAGCGCTCGGATACATTGATAGTCATGTTTGCGCTTTATAAAACACTATAACTAAATAAACAGAGTTTAAGGACTTGCTACTTATTGAGCGTGATTCAGTTTCCTCGTCACACCCCCTCTTTCTATCACCTATCACATTAACATTATCATATTTACGTCCAAATGTACAGTTCCTTCCCTCTTTGCAGTCCCTATCATCTCTTTTAACCTTTTTCAGTTACTAGTTATTCAAGTATATCTGATGATCTTGTATTATCACATTCAGGAGTTCATCGTTTTTTTCAATTGCATCTATTAATCATTTTTTAATATCTCTTTTCATTTTCTCTATAGCAGATTGAAATGTAACTACCTTTTTATTTGCATGTTTAATCAAAATGCTGACCATAGTAAATGATGCATTTTGCAAGTTGCTTTCCCAATAATTTCAGAGCTCTTCATCAAGGTCTTCAAATGTTGGAAAATTCAAGATCAGTAAGCCCCCAGGTATTTTTGTCTAAATATTTCTGTGATGTTATACCATCCCACTATCTCACAAGGTTCTGTTTATTCAGACATTCCAATTTCTGAAATGTCACTTTCAAGCCCTCATATTGAATCCCATTAGCCACCGCTAAATTGGACAATGGTCACTTGAAAAGAAATCCTGTGCTAACTCTTCTCTTCTATCCTTGAATTTTGGCATGATTCTTGATATTGGTTCACATAACAATAGTGGGTAGGACTGCCATGAAAAGGCAGTTGGAAAGGGACATCCTAATCCCTACGGCGGTGCCAGCGCAGGCACCACCCTCATGGTAGGGATAAGAGTCTTGATCCTGTTGGACGCGGCGATATATTCCCAGACCGCTGCAGTCTGACAGTCCTCATCGTAATGTGGTGGTGTGACTGCCACCGATGGTCTGTCAGTGGTGGTCCCACCGAGATACAAATGAGACCCTTATTGTCTAAATTGCTGATCTGATGAGATAATTTAGGCAAAATGGAGAAGATATTGAGAAATGCGACTTCACCAGAATGGAACTTTTCTTTGGCACCTCCTTATGAGCTGTGGTGGTTTTTGAATTATTACGGTATGTGACATCAATCTTACATATGTTTTTCCTCTCATCTGTGAATATTAGTGGTACATGGGCAATAATTTCAATTTCTCTTCTCATCTCTTGTTATTTAATGGTGCTGCTTTGGAATGTTTAAATTGAATTATCGTCCTGACAGGACACCATTGCACATGAGCTTTGTTTTTAATCTGATTTGATATGGGCACATTGTTGTTCATATTGGATATTCTTGAGATGTTGATTTTATAGATATGGCACATTTTTGTTTTTTTGTATATATTTATGTAACTGTGATCATTATACATACGTTTTATGCGTTGTATTGCAGTCCTGAAGAAGTACATTTTTTAATGGAACGCTTTGACTTAGAATGCATTGTTCCAAATGAAAGTTCTGCAGCAACAAATGATGGACGGAATGCTGAAGGAATCAAACATTCACCCCCAGTCAAAATATCTGGGTTAAATCCTCCCTCTTCTTTTGCTCACTACGCTATTCCAGTTTAGACCCAGCCATATGCAAATCAGTCTCGACCCTGCTCCTTACTGGAACAGTCCAGCCCAAACTGCCATGCCAGGTCCTACCTGGACCAGAAACAAGCATCCTCGGATCGAGTTCGGGGGGGACACCCCTCATCTGCCCGGCTAGCTTGAATCCAGTGGCACAGAGAGCAAGAGACCCACTTCTGGGCATACCCTTCCCACTTCATCCTGCCTACTCATCGCCCTACTCAAATCCTTCATTCTGCTATCCGATCCTGCTGTACAGATCCTCCTTCCCTAATCCTTCATCTGCCTACCAATCCTATTTTCCTGAGCATTCGCCTGTTATACGTTCCTGCTTTCCTGACTAGCTCTTCCCCAGTCCTTCATTCTGCTTCTTCAGCTCTTTTTTCAATCCTTCAGCCTGCTGCCTGCTTGATTCTACTTTCCTGTTTCTTGATCCCCAACCCTTCTTCCTGCTGATGTGATCATGTTTCTTCATCCTTCATCTTCATCAGCTCCATCACAAATTCCTTTGCCACATTTCTTCTTGATTCATCATCCACCCTCCACACTGTGATTTTCCGACTTCTTCATGTTTTTGACCTAATATTCCTTCAATAAGCCTCTTTCCTCCACGCTCTATGATTATTTGCCATCTTCCTTCACCGGCCTCCCTTACCTTATCCCGTACAATTCACAGGGGGGAGACTGTGTTGTGAAATGTAGTACTTTATGCTCTAAATCATATCAACTCTCATATACAAAAGGATGATTCCACCTCCTTACTATGCTTCATCTATGGAATGAGAGAATGTATAGAATTTGCTTTGTGGAATTACTGATGGAGTCTTCCAGTAAAGTTTCTAAATTCCTCTGTTGATTATCTGTAGAGGAACATTGCAAACTCGTGCAAGACAACTACATACTATATGATTTTTCTACAGTTAATGTAAAAAACGATACTTTCTTCAATAGAAATTCTAGGGAAATTGAACAAAAATGTGTACATTTTGGCATGTCATGGTTTACGAATATGTACTAATTTAGAGACCAGTTTATGGTGAGCTTGGCTGATTAGCATAAGAGAGGAGCAAGGTTTAAGCTGATCAAAATCTTTAAGAGCCATAAGAAAGCCAGCATTGGCAAAGTCAATACCTTTGGTTTGCATTTTGAGTCCTGGCTAAAACATTTTACAAAAGGGCTACTACTGTGAACAATACACTTTCTTCCTTATACAATGGACACAAGGGATTCATGAGCTACAGAATTTAATGTATGGTGATTTACTGTATTTCTGAGTTGTAAAATAGTCTGTCACACATTGCAATGGAAGCATTCCATATGAGGCAGAATGATACACTAAACAGCCAATAGCTTGGGATGGGAGAGGAGTACTGTTCTGGGCGGACCAGAGGCTACTCTGTGCATATTTTTAAGAATTGATAACAGTGGACCTAGAGACAGCTGCGATGTGAAGGCAGACCTTAAAAAGCTCAAAAGTTGGGACATGCATGGGTACAGTTGTGATACTACATATTTTCTTTTTTTTTATTTCTTTTTTTTATACTACATATGGAGAGGATGTGGCCTAATGGTTAGAACGGTTGACCTTGAAGCTGGGGAACTGGTTTCAAGTCTCAGTAGGGGCGCTCTACATCATGAGGTTCTGGACAAATCACTCGATCTCCCTGTGTCTAATAAAATTACTGTGTCTGTTTGTACCACAACTGATGCTCATATAAAGTGCTGTGTCTGATACCTTCGGGCCGAGTTTGCGCTACATAAAACTCCCAAAAAAGCAAATCCTTAAACTGAAGACTGGCAACTGTACAAATCGTTTTAAAAAAATAGATTATGTTTAAATGTCCAATCTGGTCTTTGAGTTCATGACTTACCTTCAATTCCTCTATATTATGGGAAGTTTGACATTAGTTTATCCTCTAAATTGTTCCTGTTATTAATCTGTGCATACATGTTCACATCAGTATTGCATGGCTGCAGAGCTATATATCATAAAGTTTGCTTGCAACAGCCATTCTATTAGACAATTATGTGGGGCACTAGTGGTGCCAGAGGATAGTTCAGTGAGTTACGAGTTTGCTGTTCAGATCAGTGTGTAATTGTAATGCTACAAGTGGATTTCTCGAAGAGGGGCCTTAGCTGTTCATTCCTCTAAGGTTGACATATTGGCCCCCATTGGGAAGGGGAAATAATGTAATCTGTATTTTACAGCAAATTGAAATGGCGTTCTATAGGACAAAGTGGTTCTCCTAATTTTGGATTTTGAACCAATTTTAAATGAAGTTAACATGGACCGCCTTTGAGCTTCAGCACCTTTTCAAAATCATGTGTCCTTCACTCTTTTTAAAGTGGAGAACGAAATGATGTAATGTTTCCCAAAGACATCAGGCTGTCAATCAGTCCAGAACATGGAGAGTTATCTTGGATTTTTGAAAACCTGAGGGCCATATTATCAAGAAAGGGCGATACTTTATCACCGCTTTTATCGGCAGGAAACCGCTTGAGCTTGATAATATGCCCTTGTGAATTCCCATAGAAGCCCAGGTTAACACCAGAACCTTTCTTAATAATATGGCCCGTTATTCGTAGATATAACATTGACATTCAGACTTAGGGAACTCTGTAGTGATGTGTTGTATGTGCTTCTCACTTACTGATAGGTACATACAACTTGTGCATCATATCTATTGTCTTTAATTGTTTATTTGTCTGTTTCTTATTATACAAACCACGATTTAATGATATTGTGTTGGTATTTAGACGGGGCATCATCATATCAATCAGGCAGGACTGGTCATACTGGACATGGATACAATCTGGGCAGTTTTCTGTCAGCACTGTTTGGGGCCTCAGGCAAACCAGCCATGAAAGAGGATTTAGAAAGGGGGGCACAATCATTTATTACAAGCATATCTGAGATTTGCTGTGCATGAAAATAACACTCCTGGATACTGAGCCAGACTGCCAGGTATTGGACTTGTTCACAAGTTTTGTTTCATAATTGTCTGCAAAACCTACGGCATTTTAGCCAATCTAGGTTTAAATTGTACTACAAAAATAAACACTTCTTGCCGAATTTTTATTTTTTAATCTCAGAAGAAAACCTTCCCGAACTCTCCTAGATTTGGACAGATACATTAGCCAAGGTTGGTTGTTTTATTTAATATGGGACTGTTTATTAAAATAATGTCCAGGACTGATTTTACCTTCCGGCTGCGCCTGGTAGGCAATAAATCAATCTTCACCAAAGAGCAAAGCTTGCATTCAGAAGCAGAATGTCATCATCTGAGGATAAAATGCTCCATAAACTGACTTGTCTGGGGTGCAACACTTGAACATGCATGTCTTACCTTCCCCATTCCGGAGTGTGCATGTCCCAATTTTACCACCACTGGGAAGTTTGGAGTCGTGAGCTGAAAAAGAAAAAGGAGAAAGATTCATGTGAGCTCAATGTAAAGATAAAGTCCAGTACAGTGTTATATAAAATAGGCTTTTTAACTTCTCTTGTAGACCTCCACCAGTCACTGCTTTGAGAGCATCCCAAACTCTGATACTGAATGACCTGATCCACGCATCAGGCTGAAGTCATAGCAGAGCCATACAGTGCATAGCATGTCGGGTGACATATGCAACCTCCCAGTGAGGCTCCTAAATAACCCATCGCAAGAGGAAGGCAAAGAAAGTGTCCAGGAGAGATAAGTGTCATAGAGCACAGCCGACAAGATTCTAATTCACTTTACAACACTCGCTGTGCCTAGCCGGCAATGATTCGCTTGTGAGGCTTGCGTTCGTTCCACAATGATCATCTAATGATAGTCATTCTACTGAGCGTAGGTTGTTTTTGGTCGTTGCTCAGTTTCTACTACAGGGAGTTCCTGTCGAGTCATACATGGCATTGCCACTCGATTCAGAGACTTTGTCTGGTACCTGCTCAAGCTCTTTGCTGGATGTGCATAGGCACAAAGCAGGGCCATTCTATCTAGAATATATTTTGTGGTAGGTGCTCACTCCTTGCCGGTCCTGTGGTTGTGTGTGCTGTGGTACAGAATAGGGGCTGTGGACATCTTCCTCATGATGCTATACTGTCACTCGATATACTCCTTATCTGAGGGGATGTGGACTGTTAAAAGATCTCCGTAAAAGAGCCTGTGTGCGGGTGCCCATCGGGCATTGCAGCGCAGGCCTGGCTAGGACCTAGCCCATTGATGTCATACCCATTTGGGTATGTGAGGCTCTTGCTCCTAATGGAGAACTTTCCCACTCTAAAAAAACATACCTATATACACTTTCCCCAACTTCTTTAAAAGGAACTGCATACCCCTGTCGGATTGTAGGATGTGGACACTGCGATAGTACTTCTGTACAAAATGGGTTATACACATCTCAGGGATATGGATATGTAAAATACTGTGTGGGATATATTATACCTTATTGAATAGATTTTGATGGTGCCCCTTAACACTATCCTGTATGTTGTAAATGCCATACTCAAGGCAGGGGCCGCTCTAGGTTCATGGCGGCCCTGGGCAGGGAGCGTAGGTAGGGGGCCCCGGAAGAGGGGGTCCAGGCGAGGCGGAGCGCGGAGGCCATTGAAGAGGGGGGGTCAGGTGTTTGGAAGTGGAACAGAGTGGGAGGCCGCCAAATCCCTGCCAGGGGCCGCCACGCAAATATGTATCCATCCTCAGAGGATTATTATATTAAGGATATATATTTTCGTGGTGGCCCCTGGGGTTTGGTGGCCCTGTGCAGGTGCACAACTTGCACATGCCTAAGGCCGCCCCTGCTCAAGGGGCTGTGGACATTGCCATGACCACGCTATACGACACTTGTGTCATATTGAGGGCAGCTGTCGCTGTGCATAAAGAAAAGTATGGGATCTGTGATCCTGAGTGCAATGCGGTCTGCCCAGTGAGTGAGGAGGCAGGGTCAGAAATGTGACTAAAAGAGCAAAATATTCTATAAATATTTTGTTAGCCTTTGATCTACAGGTAACAGCATATAAAATAGAATGCACACAACTCAAATGAACAAAGAATTTAACTTAAATTAATATCTGAGGAATTAATTCTTCTGGTAGGACTGTTTGGTTGGTTAATTATTTAACTTCAGACATCTGTGGATGTAACCATACGGTCACTGATTTAAATCCTGGTCGGTGGGCCCGAATCATAACCCAGAATTTTAACCTTGGCATCCTGGTATGGTTGGGAGGCAGGGAGCCTATCCATGAGAGCGAGGAGGTGGGGATCTGTCAGAGGCAGTGGTCCTCCATCGGCACAAACAGCAGATGGAGTTGATTTGGGAAATTGACATTTGTACTGGTCTCCGCCATTAGAAAGAAAATGCTCTGCTGGGGCCTGCCCTGCACCAGAAATTGAGTGATGTACAAAAAGGCCCATTGCAGGGCCTGAATGGTGGACTGGAGGGGCTGAGTGAACAGGACAGGGCTTCCCCTGCAAAGGGAGTGAAGAAAGTGATTTGCATCAAGAAATCAATTTGCCAAGAAAAATGTAGCTGAAATCACCGAGAAATATTGATCACAAGCTTCATCAAATTGGTGTGGGAGCCTTATTTCTTTATTATTTAAAATTTTCAGGAAATATAACATAGGTATCAGAGAGAACCATCTAATTCACATGCTGGTTTCTGAACCTGGTTTCAACTGAACCCCCACCAGGCATTCTTATGTTGCTTGAAACAGGACCTTCACTGTGAGTACAAATACAACTTATGTACAGTATAAACGTTTTCAGTAATGAATACCCCAAATATGTGCTCAAAGCAACAAGTGAATATGTCTGTTTGATAATGGAGTAATCTGTTTTATGACTCTACAAAGCCTAGGTCTTTGCTGGCAATTCTTTTTTTTTTTTTTTTTTGGAAAACCTTTATTTGTAGAAAAAGTACACCGCTATTCAGCCATACATCCCGGAGGCCAGGCAGCATTGAGGTAGCAGGTAAGGTCGTGTACAAAACAGTGCACAGAAGCGATCAGGTTTAGTTTTTAAGAACGTCAAACTTGGAATAAATAAACCAAAGAGTAGGAGAGCCTCGGAAGGCCAAGAGAGAAAGCCGTGCCGAGGCACAAGAGAGAGTGAAAGAAAGAAGAAGGGAGCGGCTGAGGACAGTACAGAAGTAGTGGAGGGGCGCAGCGGGAGGGGGCGGGGGCCTCACACCCAAGACAGCACAGAACACCAATATCAACAGGAAGATATGGGGGGAAACACACCAGGATATTCCGTCTGGAACTACGGGAAGGGGTTCAGTCTATGGGGAGGGTTGGACCTCCAAGTCTACCTCCATCGGGGGTTCGCAGATGTCGCCCCGATATGAGTTCCAGGCGCCCCACACAGACCTCCACATTTTGGGCTTGCCCCTGGCCACGTACACCGTCTTCTCACGCAGCATGCACCAGTCCATGTTGGTTTCCCAGAGACTAAGGGAGGGAGGAGCAGGCGCACCCCATTTCTGGGCAATGTCCCTTTTGGCCACCATATTGCCTAGGGTGACCCAACGGGTCTGGGCTACGCTATAATCATTCGGGCACCACACATTGAGGAGGCATCGTCTGGCCTCGGCCGGCATGGCCACACCAGTCACTTCCTCCATCACCTCATGCACCCGCATCCAATACCGGGCCACACCAGGACACTCCCAGATGATGTGCATGAAAGTGGCAAGCAGACCGCAACCCCTCCGACACAGGCCATCCGTGGAAAGCCCCATATGGATGAGTCTAGGGCCGGTGACATACACCCTGTGTAAGATTTTCAACTGAACAAGGCGGAGTCGCGCCGAAATGGCCACCTCCCTGGGGGAGGAGGCCGCTGATTGCCACTCCTCGTCATCCATTTCTATGCCATCATCCACCCAGTGCATCCGCAAACGTTCAAGCAAGTCCACCCTCACATTGATGAGTTTTTTGTAAGTCAGGGAAATAGCGCTGTCCGGCATATGGCCGTCCAGCACCCGATCCTCCAGGGGTGAGGACTCAGGGAGCACACCACCATCAGATACATGGGGGGAGAGGGCATGACTAAGCTGGGCGTGTCGGAAATATTCCGTCGACGCCAGCTGATACTCAGACTGTAGCATAGCAAATGACTTAATCCTTCCCCGCGCAATCATATCTCCAACTTTGGATATGCCAATGGTGTCCCATCGATCAAAACCTTTAGTTTTCCACAGTTTCCCCAGCATGTCCGAGTCGTACAGGGGTGTGGCCAGAGTGATCCTATCTTTCCAGCCCAGGGTGTCAGTGACCGCACGCCAAATATGTACCATCGTTCTGGTGGGGCCCGTCAGTTTACGGTCCAAAGACCTGGAGTAAAGGGCTCTATAGTAGTTCCCGTCGTTAAAGAGCCACCGATCCATGGCGTAGCCCGGATTCAC
This sequence comes from Lissotriton vulgaris, assembly GCF_964263255.1. Taxonomy (NCBI): domain Eukaryota; kingdom Metazoa; phylum Chordata; class Amphibia; order Caudata; family Salamandridae; genus Lissotriton; species Lissotriton vulgaris. Next base: position 157,740,490 of record NC_141686.1, on the reverse strand, counting down.
CGCTGGGCCGTAGAGGCCATGATTAACAGCCGCAAGTTGGGACGCCCAATAGTACCGTCGCATATCAGGCAATGCGATACCTCCGTCATAGCACGGAATAGTCAGTTTGAGCAATGAAATTCGCGGCCGCCCATCCCACAGTAGTGCACGTTGCAGGGATTCGATCTCACCAAAGTATTTGGCCGGGACCGGGTCCTGGGAGTTTTGCAATGCGTAGAGGAAACGAGGCAACGCCATCATTTTGAATAGGGCAGCCCTGCCCATCAGGGAGATAGGTAGTTTCTTCCAAATCTCGACATCCCTCCGTAAGCGCGCCAGCGGTGGTAAAAGGTTGCGGGAGTATCGGGCGCGGGGGTCGCCCGACACGTAGATGCCCAAATACCGAAAGCCCTGTTGGGCCACCTGTATTGTGCACCCCCGGGGGAGGCGCGGAGTGTCCCCACACAGCGTGTACAGGGAGGATTTAGACCAATTGATCACCAATCCGGAGTACTTCCCGAAGGTGCCCAGCAAGTCAAAAACCACAATAAGCGAGCGGCAAGGGGAGGTGAGATATAGGAGGATGTCGTCCGCATAAAGCGACACTCGGTCTTCAAAGCCAGGCAACCACGTGATACCTGAGACATCGGGGTGCGTCCTAATCCATGCCGCTAGGGGTTCCAGTGCCAGGGCGAACAAGAGAGGCGAGAGCGGGCAGCCTTGTCTGGTGCCCCTGTGCAGTGTAAAGGAGGCCGAAAGTCGACCATTAACTGCCACATTGGCCAACGGTGCGGAATATAACAGTCGAACCCATCCGATGTAGGAGGGCCCAAACCCCAACTTGGCTAGAACAGCCCACAAATAGTTCCACTCTAAGGAGTCGAAAGCCATAGTGGCGTCAAGCGAGGCCAGGACCGCCGGGTCGCGAAGCAAGTGGGCGCGCGCCATAACTGCGTGGAGCCTCCTCAAATTGAGCGCTGTGTTCCGGTGCGGTATAAAGCCGGACTGGTCCGGATGCACCAGATCTGTGATCACACCCACCAACCGGTTGGCCAACAATTTGGCCAAGATCTTGGGTTCGGCATTGAGCAGTGATATCGGCCTATAGGACCGGGATAAATTCCGCGGCTTCCCCTCCTTGTGGATCACCACAATAGTGGCAAGTCTCTGGTCGGGGGGGAGTTCCCCCAGCTCGCGAGACTCAAGGAACATTCTACGCAGTGGCGCGGCCAGCGCGTCGGCCTTAAGTTTGTACAATTTGACCGGGATACCATTAGGACCCGGCGCTTTGCCAGAGCGCAGCGAGCGGATCGCCAGGGCAATCTCGTCATCAGACAGATCTCGATCCATGTCTTCACGGTCGGGATCCGAAAGGCAGGGAAGGTCAATATCCTCCAGGAAGGAGGCCGAAGCGGATTCCGAAAGAGGAGTCGCGGAGGCATAGACACCTTCAAAGTATTCAGCAAAGGATCCTGCTATAGCCGCCGGGTCCGTCAAGGATAAACCATCCTCCCCCACCAGTTCTGGGACCACCCGGGACGCCAGCTCCCGCTTGTCCAGCCATGCCAAAAGCTTGCCCGCTTTATCGCCCGAGTCGTAAATTCTGCCCTGCTGTTCCCTGCACAAGGCCCTCGCAGCGTCAGTGGTGGTCGCCCGGAGTTCGGATTGTTTAAGCGAGAGGGCGTGGATCAGGTCGGGAGACGGACCCTGTTCCAGTCGGGCGTTTAGGTCAGCGAGATCGGACTCCAGCCGCACCACGTCCTCGTCGCGGCGGCGGCGAGCCTCCGCAATCAGAGAGAAGGCCTCACCACGAAGTACAGTTTTAAAGGCCTCCCAAAGGGAGACAGCGGAGTCAACGGAGCCAGTGTTTTCGGCGAAGTACCGGTCCATAGCCTTGGTCAGGAGAGACCTGGTCTTTGGGTCGCGGAAATACCACGGGTTAATGGGGGCCACTCGCGAAGACGCGGGGACCTGGAAGTCAAATGAGACCCATACCGGGGAGTGGTCCGAGATGCCCCTAGCTAAGAGACGCGCGGTGGAGACGGACTGTGCCTGGGCCGCCGGGGCCAGGACATAGTCCAGCCTAGAAAAGCTACCGTGAGCACCCGAGAGGAAGGAGTACTGCCGCTGTGTAGGGTGTAGCAAACGCCAGCAATCAATCATCCCCATGGAACATACAAAATCAGGCATCCAAGACTGGGAAGGGCGAAGGTCCCTGGAAGGAAAGCGGTCCAGTTCCCTGGAGACAACAGAATTAAAGTCCCCACCCACCAGCAACAATCCCTCGGGGAGTCCTAAAATGGCGCCACCCAGGTCCCTGAATGTAGTCTCCTGTAGCCTCGGGGGAACATAAACCGAAACCAAAACTAACGTGCGGCCCTCCCACCTACCCACCAGCGCCACATATCTGCCTCTATCATCGGCAAGCACTGACTCCACCTCCAATGGAAGGGACGTGCGCACCATAATGCCCACCCCTCTGGAACCCGAAGAGAACCCCGCGTGTGCCACCATTTTGTAACCCCGTCTGTTCAAGGCCTTGCAAGCATGTCCCACCAAGTGGGTCTCCTGTAGAAGGACCACATCCGGCGAACAACGCTTGAGCATTTGTAACACAACACCCCTCTTAATGCGGTCCCCCAACCCGTTAACATTCCAGCTCAACAGATGAAGTAATTTACCCCCCATCGTCAAGGACGCTCCGCGTCCCCCCCCCCGCCCACATCAGCGCCCACAGCAAAAACATTTCAATCCAGTAGTCCCTCAGCCAGAACAAAGAGCGAAACAGAGAAAAAGTACGAAGATACACACCCCAACTACCCACCACCCTGCACCCCTGCATCAGACTATAATCCACCCCAACTAGCAGTGTGCCTGTCGCCCCTTAACTAACCTACAAAAAGCCCACAGAGGAGAACAGAGGCATCCCATCCCCCCCCCCGTCATCCCCCATATTAATGACAAAATGAGTCAATGAAATGCAATAATGTCAAAAGCCGAAGCTCCTCACGGCATCCCAGGTTTCGGAAGACAAGTAGCCAAACAGTCATTCCCGTGCTTCCGCGCCCCCGGTGGCTTCCTCCGTCTGATCGGTCGATTCGTGTCGTTCCTGGGGCAGGGTGTCAAGCCAGTGTCCCACGTCGTCTGGAAAGTCAAAAAAGAAGGTCCGGTGGTCTCGCTCAATGCGAAGCTTGGCAGGATAGAGCATAGAGTAGCGCAGGCCCAATTCCCTCAGTCTCCGTTTCACCCCGGTGAAGCTCCGGCGCTGTTTCTGAACGGCTTGGGTGAAGTCCGGGAAAAAGTTCACTTCAGAGTTCTGGAAGCGGAGTGGGCCCGCGGTCCGTGATGCTTGCAGGATAGCGTCTCTGTCCCTATAATTAAACAGAATCGCGATGATGGGGCGAGGGGAAGCCCCGGATTTCGGTGGCCCACCCGGGATCCTGTGGGCCCGTTCCACCGAAAAGAATTTGCTCAGGCCCCCCGGTGTTAAGTGTTTCACCACCAGATCCTCCACGAAGAGCTCAGTCGAGTCCTCCTCGGCCTTTTCCGGTACTCCGGTGATGCGAACATTTTGGCACCGCGCGCGACCCTCGAACTCGTCCAGCCGACGCGCCAGCATGCCGTTAGCCAATTTCAGAGTTCGCACCTCTGACTGGATATCAGATACATCCGTGACCAGGCTGGATGTCTTAAGGTCCAAAGATTTCACCCGGTCATTGGTTTTCCCGAGGTCCGTCCTGATGAGGTTCAGCTCAATTTTCAGGGAGTCGACCTTGCTGGACAGTTCCTCGCGTAGTGTGTGCACCTCTGTCCTCACCCCTGATATCGCGCCCATGACGTCCCGGAGCGTTATCTCGGAGTCGTCCGGCGATTCTTCCCTCATTGAGTCCTTTGTGCGAACCACCAGTACCGGTGATCCCTTAGATTGGGAGAATCGCTCAGGTATGGTGGACTGGGACTGAGATGGCTTCCTGTTGGGCCGCTGATTCTTGCCAGCGTCTGAGCCTCCCTTGCCCGCCATGTTGGCAATCACGAGACGAGGGGGACACCAGGGGTGAAAGAATCCAGTAAAGTACGCACAGTGCACACAGCGAGTTCTCGAAGATCCAAAAGTGAGGTCGCTCAGCAAGGCGCTCAAAGATCAGGAGCACCCCTCGGGACAAAGAAGCGTAGGCAGGGAGGTACCTTGTGGAGACACCGCTGCAACCCACCTCGGTCACAAGCGACTCGGGAGGAGCCTCCGGGAGTCGTCGACACAACTGAGGCTAGGAATGTCCGATTTTCATTCCGAAAGCGGGTGCCGCATCAGGACCGGCTTAGCAACCGATTCCCACAATCGTGGGACAGGATAGAGAACAGGATTATTTCGGAAGATCGGGAGGTCTTCGGAGCTCCGAGCTTACGCGGCCATCTTGGTTGGCAGCGAAGCTCCTCCTCCTTGCTGGCAATTCTTATCTCTTATGTGTTAAACTGGTTGCCAAGCCGCGCCCACTGTCACGCCTGAGTCAGTGCATTCGCTAATTTCTTGTAAGATCCTTTGTTTCTTAAGGGCTGGTCCATAATTTACCATTGGTTGGCTCTATCGCCACTCTCATTTCCCTGCTTCTTCCTGGTTAGCGGATACTGGTTTCACTTTCTCTTCATGCAGTTGTCCCACAGGTGGAGCATGGTCCAGTTGCTGATTAATTACTTTACCTGTGTCCTCCACTGCTAGCGCTCAGTTTCAGGTGCTTTTTTTACTTCTTGCTTCCAGCCACTATTGCTTCCTCATCACCTGCCTGCTGTTGCTTGCATCTGCCTGCCTCCCATTATTGTTTACCCCCGCTCCTGTCGCTGTTGCTTACCTCTGCTCTCTCTACCAATTTTGTTTTTGTTGCTTGCCTTCCCTTAGTTATTATGCAGTAGCGGCTGGCATGGCTTGCAGGTAGCGGGGCAGGCACCGGGGTAATGAGGGGGAGAGTGGTAGGGCAGGGCTCGCGGGGGACAAAAAAATAAATAAATGTACCTTGCCGCTGGGTCCCGCGTCTCTGCTCCTGCTCTCCTGCTCTCCTGCCTCAGACTACAGGAACAGGCTCCCTCTACTAAACCAATCACGGATTGGTCTGAGCGCTGTAACACAGGGCTCTGCCAGGGAGTGGAGGGGTGGGCATGTTCTCCATGCAGGCTGTAATGCAGCCTGCGTGGAGAACAGAAAAAGTGCGCATGACTGGTTTGGGCGGCCCGAGAGGGCTGCCAAACAGTCCTTGCGCACTTAGGAGTGGGAAAACCACTCCTCCCCTGCTACGAGAGCAAAGCAGCCCCACCCACCACCCTACCGCCTGCGAAGCAGCAGGACACGAAGCACAAAATGATAATAACTATAAGTTAATATCATTTTATGTCTCTACTTGGCACTGCTTAAAAACAGTGGGGCAACGCTCCTCCGCCATAGCGGAGGAGCCGCCACTGTTAATATATGCAACCCCTTCTCCTCTCCCGTCGTTATTGCTTGCCTCCACCTCCAGTCATAGTTAATTGTTTTAAAAGTGTATCTTACTAGGTAAGCATCCTACGTGGTCTCCTTGTTACATTTATTCACAAATAAAAGTAGGCCCACTGCAGCAGTGCGTAATTTGTAAAAAAAAAAAAGAATATGTGCCACAAATAAGCACTTTTCAAACTCCCCATGAACACTTTCAAAGCCTTACATAACATGGGCCCAGTCTACCACAAAAACCACATCACATTTCACAAACCCATCAGACACTTCCGCTCAGACTTCTACTCGCACACATCCACTCCATACACAGATCCAGGTATGGTGGCTGGGCTTTCTCCTCAGCGGCAGCCCCTTCTTTAGGGTGGAGGAGCGCCGCCCCAGCAAATAAAATGACAATAAAACGGATTTTAAAACTCGTTTTATTTTTGTTTTAATTTAATCCCCCTGGACCTGACGGGCCCGATTCACACAATGAGCTTAAGACTCAATCCTAAACTTACTACTATTTTGGTATTCACAGAATGCACTTATACTTTTGTCATTCACAGAATGAACTTACTACTTTTGGTATTCACAGAAGTTAGGATTTTGTCTTAAGTCTGTCTTAAGTCTGTCTTAAGTTTTTTTTAAAACAAAGAAGACAAAATCCTAACTTCTGTGAATTTCAAAAGTAGTAAGATCATTCTGTGAATGCCAAAAGTAGTAAGTGCATTCTGTGAATACCAAAATAGTAGTACGTTTAGGATTGAGTCTTAAATTCATTCTGTGAATAGGGCCTGACGAGTCTTGCGGGCGGATCGAGGGGGACGACACTGGGGTGGGGGAGTGGTAGTGCACTCCCTTGACCCCTCACTGCGCATGAGGTGTTTAGCTGACCGTTTCACGCCGGCCAAAGATCTCATGCACAGTGAAGCTTTTTCCAGCCCCAGCTGCGTTGCTGGGCCTGGAGAAAGCAGGCACGGGCTCCCAGTCTCCCTGGGAGCGCAAAATCATAGCGCTCAGTCCAATCCTGACGCTGCTTTTCTGGAGCGTCATGATTGGCCGCTGTGCCGTCTGGGAGCCTGTCCCAGAAGCAGGAAGCGTTCGATGGAGCAAACAGTGGAGACGGTGGTGATCAGGTAAGTTTTTTTTAAATTTAGTTTGACCCCGCTGAACCACCAGCCAACACCGCCACTTTGGCAGGGGACGGGCCGCTGCTGCTTCTGCGACATTGCTCCAAAAGCCTGAGGGTTTCTGGGCCAAAATGCTCATGCAGACTATCTCGTCTACTCCATCATCCCATACCGGGTTATCAGGAAAATGCCATAAAATGTGTATTCCCTCAGTCCCAAAACAATTTGTTCTTGGCTTTCCGCATTGGATGCCAAAAGAGAATCTCATGCATACCTTTGCACTGATGTCACGGAATATTATGGGCCATGATTTGGAACAGAGAACCAGAGGCTGCCTGGCCACCTACATATTCAGAGAGAGGTACAGGTACATGTGAAATAATAATTTGAAGCTGAATTTGTTGATTTACTGGTCTAATTAGATTAGCTCATTTAGAATCACAAAAATAACAATTTAATGCATGTACAACTAAATTGTGACACACAGCTACATAGTAAATGGCTTGAGGGCCGAGGCGATTCTCCTTCAGAACAACGTTCCTGTTTCTCTGTGTGTGTAGTGACACAACACTACGACAACCCACAACTCACTACTGTGGTCTTTCTCACTGATGACATCCACAGCCAAGCGATTCTCACTTTGTGTCAATAAAAACACCCGAAACTTGGGCATAGACATGCTCAGGTGGCCTGTGTTGGGACTGCATAGGCCACAACACACCCTTCTTGTGCCTTATTACCTTGGACACTGCGGCCGCGATGCCAATGCCTCCCGCGGACTTACCTGGGTTTACCTCACAATCTGGGTAAGGTAAGGGTGATCCTTATGCACAGAGAGTATTTCTTTCTGTGCTCACGCATGATGAATAGAGCTCTCCTGTTCAGGCATAGCCTGGCACGCTGCATATTAACATATACAAAACAACATATCACGGCATGCTTTGTGGCCCGCACGGTCCTGCCTTAAAAATCGCGTCATCCGATCCCTATCGCATGTCAGAGGCATTTTTTACTTCAAAAGCGACAAAGCTGTGGAAACAACCTGTCCTCTCAGGAGATCTGCATTTCAGATCTGCCGAAATCAAGGGAAGGCGCGCTGACGTCACTTCTCCGGGTACATCCTGTACCTGCTGTTTTTTTGGGCCAGACACTGGTTACTTCTCCTCACGTGACTTGTTGGCGTCATAATAAAGCAAGCGCGGGTGACCGCTCCATTAACATTGTTTGCCTTGTAAGCCAGACGCTGGCACTAAATGGACAATAATATGAATTGCTTAAATGTGCATACTTTCAATCAGCCAAAGGTACCATGTGTCCTTCGCTCGCTAACAATGCCCACCCCCAGGGGATGTCTGGCGCTTGTTGCCCCACCTGTTGGCAGGGGTACACACACTTCTTTCTCGTCAGCACGCCCTACCCACCGCAGTGGAAAACATTAAGTTCCATTGGAACAGGAAACCTGTTGACTTCATCGTTCATAAATCCCTTGTTTGGTCACCTTCGGAGCAGAGGACAGAAGTTCACTCTCTGGGGCGTTAAACATGGTCCTAGCGCCAGGACATCAGCCTGATGCCAGGTGGAGGTGCCAGATGATGTCACAGGGTTGGCACAGCAGGTGGAAAGCCTTGACCGCCTTGTTTAATGGTTCATCCTCCAAGCAAACAAGAGAGAGGTGTTCCGCTGTAGGCTTGTGGCACATGCCCTTGGGAAACGCAATGAAGTGCCCACACTGTGCCAAACTGTGCCATGACCACGTGCCTCAATGCTGCCCATGAATCTTCAGCTTTAGTACTTTAGTACAACATCAGAAACGCCCATGAGGCACCCACGAGCCATTACTTACGAACATACGTCACAGACCTAAAGAACACTACATCATGATTAGGGCTCCCGGTTTTATGGTATCTATTTTTTTGCCATTTCCGTCTGTATTTATCCATATTTATTTTTTGGGCATTTTTTCTGTATTTATCCACATTTATTTTTGCCACAAGCAAAAGACGAAGCTACAGCTAGTATTTTTCCACATTTATTTAAATTGACAATGCACACCTGCGCCCGGTTGTTATTGGTCAACACAATACATTCAATTGAAAACTTTGCCATTGTAGTAGAAGCACATGTGCATTTCAAGAGAATTTGCAGACATTGAGGCTCTTTCTGGTTTGTTAATGAAATCACTACAGCAATCTAAATTATATCCACTGTGCGAAACAGCCAACCGGCTCTCAGTATTGTATTATCGAATGAAACTGCTGATACTGCGCTAGGGCTTGATAAGATTCTTTGAAATAAACACTGTTGTAATACTGAACTAAATGAAGGCCAGAAGCAGCATTTAAAATCAATTCACAGTGACAAACACTGTATGAATGTGAGACCTGCTGCAGGGTGAGGATTGAGTACATGTTCAAAAACTTCACTATACAGTTGATTCACAAAAAAGTGATTGCATTGTGCACACAAGAAGGCAAACATCGCCAGTGCTACTAACGTCATCTTGTAAAAATCTTATGACAGAAATATCAGGCTAATAATTTCAGCGGCTCTATCTGTCACCCCACCTGTCTATTTGTTGTGTGTGTGCTGAATGCCACAGGGTGCCTTGGTTTATTGCGATGGTGGAGGGAAAGGGCCGCCGTTGCGCCATTCCACGATTGATAGGCTACTTAGCATGAGGTTAATCCTAAATAGGCCATCAATCGTGGAATGGCGCGACGGCGGGCCCTTTCCCTCCACCACCGCGATAAATTAATGCACCCTGTGGCATGTGCACACAAGAAGGCAAACCTCGCCAGTGCTGCTAAGGTTTCATTTATCCAAGGCCCCCACGCTATTGCAAGAATACTATGCGAGCACACCTATGATCTGCGCATCTAGATGTTTCCGTTTGCATCTTTGCTGTGACTCGTGTACTCAGTCAGGGTAAATATCGCGCATATCAAATTGCGTAGACTAAATCAAGTGAACCCATTGCTCTTTGTCCCCCCCCCCCAGCCCCAGACAATTGTGTGATCTGCATAGCCACAATGCTCCGTTCCACCGGAAACGAGCCAGCCAGAGCGAGAGGCGCCCAGGGTGCACAAGTCCTGGTGCTGAAAGTGCTCTGTACTCATGCTAAATCGGTAACCAATTATGAGTGAAATATCAGCTAATAATGTCAGCGGCTCTATCTGTCACCCCAGCTGTCTTTTTTTGTTGTGTGTGTGCTCAAAGCCACAGGGTGCCTTGGTTTATCGCGGTGGTGGAGGGACAGGGCCCGCCGTCGCTCCATTCCACGATTGATGGCCTACTTAGCATGTTAATCTTAAATAGGCCATTAATCGTGGAATGGCGCGACGGCGGGCCCTTTCCCTCCACCACCGCGATAAACTAAGGCACCCTGTGGCATTCAGCACAGACAGGGATTTCACAATAAACAAAAGTCCCCACCTCCCCCTCATGATGAAGGAAGACAATCCTCTGCTGATGCTGGGGCATGGGGGGGCAGGGGAAAGCCTCTTACCTTGTCTGTACAAACGGCAGCTGGGTGGTGCAGAGCTTGTGGCGGAGCCCTGGAGATGTGCCGATTTGTCCACACGAGGGCGCCAAAACACTGATTTGAAGGGTTTTAAAATGAATGCAGACAGCGGCAGCGCGGCAACATTTGCCAGTGTTTTGCCGTTTCTATATATAAATACAGACAAAGGAAATATAGATTTCCGTCTGTATTTATATGTAAATATCCGTAAAAACGGAAAACCGGGAGCCCTAATCATGATGCAGTAACAGTCCGGGCTTGCACACCCAAGTCACAGACCTAAAGAACCCTAAGTCATCGTCATGTTACAGGGACAGTTCACTTCCACTGTTTGCACACTGTTAGACCTGGCACCATTGGCATGGGTCTCCCCTACATTTTTGCCTTTGCCTCCTACGTTTTTGCTGTGTCTTGGGCTTCGTTTTTAGCCAATTTGTAAAGTATACTCATACTAGTGGAGTATATTTAATATCCTTTATTGGCAACTCTGCATTGATCATCATATCAACACAGCCATCTCCAAGCCACTTCACCAACCGTCCTCCCACGAATCCCGCTCCGTACATTCTCATTCTACCCAGTGATGTTTCATGAATTCCAAACATGGAATGCTTCAACACTACAGTTTTGCTGGTCTAGATGCTTTGGACACTTTGCCACTGCTGTTCAGTGCCAAAGTGCAAGTCCTCCCTTTGTAAATTGTTGTGATGGATTAGTGATTCCATGATTGGCATATTTGATTTACTAGTCAGACCCAAGTACAGTGCTCTATGTGTGCCCAGGGCCTGTAAATCAAATGCTGCTAGTGGGCTGCAGCACTGTTGTGCCACCCACAAAAGCAGTATGTAAAATGTAACTCCGGCCTGCCATCGCAGAGCCTGTGTGCAGTCTGCGACTGCCATGTCGACTTGGCAAGTGCACACACTTGCCACTCCCTAAGCCTTCCCTTTTCTACATATTAGTCATCCCTAAGGTAGGCCCAAGGTACCTCTGTGGGCAGGGTGCAGTGTATATGAAAGGTAGGACATGCCCTAGTGTGTGTAGCATGTCCTGATAGTGAATTACTGCAAATTTCGTTTTTTCACTATTGCAAGGCTACCTGTTTCCATAGGACAGAAAGGGAAGTTTGTTTATAACCTCTTATAAACATAACTGGCCCTGGGAACAACCTAGGCAAATAAAGTTTGTTATGCCTGAGCTCAGAATGTTAAAAGGCATCTTTTAGTGAGGGTGATTTTTACTTGAAAACACCACTTTTAGAAAGTAGGTATTTTCTTACCTAATCATCTAGTGTGCCTCTGCTATGTTTGTGTATTGCATGTCTGGCTTTTGGATAATAGGGCTAGAGAGGGGCAGTGGCTCCAGAAGTCTAATGAGTGAAGGCTGGGCTGAATAGACCAGGGCTGCACTTTAGAGTAGCAGGAGGATATTTCCTTTTCATCTGAATGGGCCTGGTCTGCCTTCAACAATGCTGTCTCCACCTCCTGCAACAAAGCTGCACCAGTGAGGAAAGAACTGGTTGTGGCTGGTTACAGACACTCTCTGCCTTCAGAGAATAAAGGATTTTTGTGTACGAAAAGAGCAACAAGACCCCAGACTTTTAGATCACTTCTGGGAAATCAAGAGGAACCTTTGCCCAGGAGAAGAGCCGGAGAAGCTGAGGAGGAATACTGCCCCTGTGCTGTTTGTTGTCTTGAGGTTGGCCTGCAGTGGCTACTTGCTGCCAAGGAAAGGATAAAAGGACTTTGCTGCTTGCTTTGTCCCCCTGATTGAAGAAAAGATCTCCAAGGGCTTGAACTGAGCTTGCCCCCTGTTCTAGAGGTCTCAGGAACAGCAAAGACCTCACAGTGTCTGTAGGCACCGTCTCTGATCGTCTCCGTATAAGAAAAAGGGTAACCGACTCTGTCATCAAGTCCATTGCAGGATTCCGTGTCCTGCAAGCAGCGCCCGGAGCAACGCCTTGCTTCGCAACGCAACCCTGCTCTCACCGAATCCGTCAACAAGCCTCTGCTTGCACTGCGTCCTGTGGGCACTGCACTCCGCAAAGCTTTGCTACATACTGTAAGGACGTCACCGACTCCGTCGCAGCCCTTACCCAAACATCGACCGGATCTGTCGCTGCACCGTGACCAGCCAGCACTGTAGATAGCATTGTCTCACCCTTCATCGCAAGCCTTGGTCTAACCGGCTCCGTCAACGAGCTGCAGCCTGCACCGAATCATGACGACATCGTCCGCCACAAGACTTCGTTTCACAATGCGACCGCAACGTCTGCCCTGACCGACTCGCACCAACGTGCTGGTCGCAACAAGAAAGGTACAGTGTCCGAGTCTGTCGAAGCTTTAGCTGGCCCGTATCCACGTCGTCGGCTGGAATTGTTAGACTCTGTCGTATTCAGTATCGCTGTAGACCCAGTAGGAGCTACCGAGTCAGGGGAACTATGTTTTATTGATTTACCTGTAATTTAAAGGTTATTTTGCAACAGTACTATTTTTCAGGAGTACTGTATGTCGGATTTTTATCATATTTGATTTACTATTTTTCTAAACTGGTGTCCATTTGTAGTGTTTTCACTCAATTACTGTATGTGTTCACAAATGCTTTAGACACTGCCTCTGAGAAAAGCCTGTCTGGTCGTGCCAAGTTACAAACGGGGTGAGCAGGGGTTATTTTAGGAGTGCATCCCCCTTAACCTGACTAGAAGCAAGGGTCCCTATTTAGAAAAAGGTACCTACCTCTGCCAACTAAAGACCCCCATTTCTTACACACACCTAAGTCACAGACCTAAAGTACACTACGTCATGATGCAATGACAGTCCAGGCTTGCCCACCTAAGTCACAGACCGAAAGAACAGTACATCCTGGTGCAGGAACAGTCCACGCTTGCCAACCTAATTCACAGACCTAAGGACACCCTATGCCATGATCCAGGAAGAGTTCACTTCCACTGTTTGCAGACCTAAGTCACTGACCTGAAGAACACTATGTCATGATGCAGGAACAGTCCAGGCTTGCACACCTAAGTTACAGACCTGAAGAACACTACGTCATGATGCAGGAACAGTCCAGGCTTGCACACCTAAGTTACAGACCTGAAGAACACTACGTCATGATGCAGGAACAGTCCAGGCTTGCACACCTAAGTTACAGACCTGAAGAACACTACGTCATGATGCAGGAAAAGTCCAGGCTTGCACACTGAAGTCACAGACCTAAAGAACCGTACCTCATGATACAGTGACAGTCCACTTCCACTGTTTGCACACCTAAGTTACAGACCTAAAGAACACTACGTCATGATACAGTGACAGTCCACTTCCACTGTTTGCACACCTAAGTCACAGAGCTAAAGAACCCTGCATCATGATTCAGTAACAGTCCAGACTTGCACACCTAATAGAAACCTAAAGAACCCTACGTCATGATGCAGTGACAATCCCTTTCCACTGTTTGCACACCTAACTCACAGACATAAAGAACCCTACGTCATTATGCAGGAACTGTCCAATCGTGCGTTACGTAATGGTGCAGCATTAGTCCAGGCTTACACACCGAAGTCACAGACCTAAGGAACCCCACGTCTTGGTGCAGGAACAGTCCCGGCTTGCACACCGAAGTCACAGATCTAAAGAACCCTACGTCATGATGCAGGAACTGTCCAGGCTTGCACAGCTAAGTCACAGACCTAAAGAACACTATGTCGTGATGCAGTATTAGTCCAGGCTTGCAACCCGAAGTCACAGACCTAAAGAACCCTACGTCATGGTGCAGAAACAGGTCCAGGCTTGCACACCGAAGTAACCGACCGAAAGAACATGACGTCATGGTGCAGGAACAGTGCAGGCTTGCACACCTACGTCACAGACCTAAAGAACCCTACGTCATAGTGCAGGAACAGTCCAGGCTTGCACACCCAAGTCACAGACCTAAAGAACATTACGTCATGATGCAGGAACAGTACACTTCCACTCAGCACCCATGAGCCGCTGCTTGCCCACCTAAGTCAGAGTCTAGAGAACACTATCACATGATTCAGGAACAGTCCACTTCCAGTCTCAGAAGAGAACCCAGTCACTGATCCAATAAATCACTGACAGAATCTTTGTCTTTGAACCTGTACAGTACCCAGAAGCCTTTTGCTGGGTGTGCTGTACAAATGCCACATACCAGGGGCGCAAGGCAGGTTCCTGCAACCCCCGCAGAGCAGGTGGGCGTTCAAACCTTCAACAGGCTTCCAACTCTTCAGGGGGCCCAATCCAGCCCAAGGTTAATGCGTATCTTTAGAAAATAGAAGATTTAGGGGCCGCACATAGCATTCTGTAGGGGGGCCATTATTCCACGTTACGCCCTTCCCACATACACACATAGGTACATATATACAAGTCACATTCTGCATCAGACACCACATGGTATAACACACACAGTAATAGACGTTTCTTGCAGCACACAACACATCCCTGAATCCTGTGAGTACCAAAGGAGCTCAGGTGAAGACAAGGGCTGATGCTTGGCACGAGCAGTCAGGCTTATCTTAGAGGCAGTGTGTAAAGCATTTGCACATATCAGTAATACCTTGTAAACACTACAAAAGGACACCACACCAGTTTAGAAAAATATCCAATATTTATACAGAAGACAAAAAATGATAAAAATCCACTATACAGTACTTAAAAATCTACAGTTATCAAAATATGCTTTAACAGCTCCTTGATGTCGATAGCTCCGTGGTGTCGCAGTGTCGTGAGCAAACAAATCCAACCAGTTCTGGCTGATCGCGGCGTAGTGGGCTAGCTACGGAGTCAGGAAGACCCGCAAAGAGTACCTTTTAGAAATGCAGGGCGCCGGGGACCTCTCATGAAGTTTCAAAAAACACGGCGTCCGCAGGAGTCTGTTCCAGAGGTCGGCACAGAAGTCGTCGTGCCCTCGAAGTCACAAGCGTTGCAGGTCAATCTCCTCTCTGTTGAAGTCAGGAGCGCTGGCGTCGGTGCTGCGGTGTGAAGTGCAGCGGTGTGGCGTGCGTTGCCCTCAGGTCGCGGTGCGAGCAGCGGCTCGGTGGTGGCATCAGATGGCATAGTCGGTGAGATCAGGGTCGCAATGTGAGATGAAGGCGGTGCTCGCCACGGTGCTAGCAGGTCACGGTGCAAGCAGCGGCGTCGTTGTTGCTGAAGCGCTGTCATCGGCTCACAAACTGGAGTAGATGGCGCCAGCAGACCAAGGCTGCAGTGCGGGATGAGGTTGGTGCGTCGTGTAACTTTACGAGCGGTACTATCGAACCACAGTGCAAGCAGCGGCGTCTATTTCGGCATGGAGAGGCGTCGTTGGGGATACCAAGGTGTCGTAGTGAAGCAAGGCGGTGCGGAGTGCGGTGCCCACAGGTCGCAGTGCGAGCAACGGCTCGGTGGCGGCATCAGCAGGCGTCGTCGGTGAGACAGGGTCGTGGTGCGGCGTTGCAGCCGTGCGCTCTGTGGTGCAGTCAGGACATGGAGTTGGCAGCGGCGTCGTAGACGTTGTCGAGTTGCTTTTCCTCTGTTACAGCACAAAACTAACAGTCCCCAGTGCTGCGGGCAGAAGAGCTTGAAGTCTTTGTTTTGCCTGAGACTTCTTGAACAGGGGGCAAGCTCTACCCCAAGCCCTTGGAGAAACTCACAAAGCAGATTGCAGAAAGTTCAGTTCAGTCCAGTCCAGCCCTGCTCAAGACAGAAGCAGCCACTGCAGGCCAACACAACAAAGCATACAGCAAAGTGGTAGGTCTTACTCACCGCTTCTCCAGCTTTTCTTTTTGTCAGTCATCTTGATCCAAAAGAATTCTAAAGTTCAGGGGTCTGGGCCACAATATTTATATCCCAAAATTCTTTGATCTCTTAGGCAGAGAGTGTCTGTGCCCAGCCAGAACCAGTTCTGCCTTTTCTGGTGTGAATAGTGGGCAGGAGGTGGAGACAGTATTGTCAGAGGCAGACTAGTGCAAGGAAATCTCCTCCCCCTTCCCCATTGCAACCCAGGTCTATTCAACCCTTTCCTGACCCTACCTGGACTATCTGGAGCCCTACTGCTCCCTAGTCTTCTTTCATCCAAAACCCAGACAAGCAATCCACATTCCAGCAGAGGCACCTGGGATGACTGAGCAAGAAAATCCCTACTTTCTAAAACTGGTATTTTCAAACACAGAATGTAAAAATCACCTTCACTAAAACATGCATCTTTAGATTCGGAGTTCAGGCATACTAAACTTTATTTTTCCAACTAGTTCCCAGGGCCAGTTATGTTTATAAGATGTTATAAACAAACTTCCTATTCTGTCCGATGGGGAACAGGTAGTCTTGTAATTGTAAATTACAGCCCATTTAGTTTTTCACTATCAGGACATGCCACCCACACCAGGGCATGTCCTACCTTTCATATACACTGCACCCTGCCCACAGGGGTACCTTGGGCCTATCTTACACTTGCCAGGTTTAGGCCCTGGCAAGTGGGTGCACTTGCCAAGTCGACATGCAGTTGCAAAATGTGTGTAGACTCCGCAATGGCAGGTCTGAGTTACCTTTTTAAGGCTACTTATGTGGGTGCTGCAGGCCCACTAGTAGCTGTTGATTTATAGGCCCGGCACACTCAGTGCACTTTACTAGGGACTGACCAGTAAATTAAATACCCAATCATGGAAACACCAATCCATAACATGATTTACCACAGGAGCACTTGCACTTTACCACTGATCAGAAGGGAGAAAAGTGCGCAGAAACACTAAGCCAGCAAAAACAGAGTCAAAACCGGGATGGCCGAAAGCAAAAACTCAGGGGAAACACGCAAAAAGATGCCAAGTTTAACACAAACTATGTGTACTGAAGGAGCTCAAGTTAAGTGAAGGGACTGATGAAGCTTATATACTCCAGATGTTCCAGGGAAGACAGAGTATTAATGAACTGTGTGTACTGAAGGAGCTCAGGTAAGAGAAGGGACTGATGAATCACAGATACTCCAGATGTTCCAGGTAAGACAGAGTATTAATGAACTATGTGTACTGAAGGAGCTCAGGTTGAGAGGAGGGACTGATGAAGCACATATACTCCAGATGTTCCAGGTAAGACAGAGTATTAATTAGCTGTGTGTGCTAAACGAGCTCAGATTAAGACAAGTGACTGATGAACCACAAATACTCCAGAAGCTACATGTAAGACAGAGTATTAATGAAGTTTGTGTACTGAAGGAGCTCAGGTTAAGACATGGGACTGATGGACCACATATCCTCCAGAAGCTTCTGATAAGACTGAGTACTAATGAACTATGGGGCATATTATCAAGGGGGTTTATCTCCGCTTTTTTGGCTTGAACAGCCAAGAAAGCGGAGATAAAATTATCTCCCTATTACCTAGCTGTCGCTAACACCAGTTAGCCACAGCTAGTAGGAGATAGCGACCATCTTGGGCCCCGCTTTGCATGTCAGTGATATTTATCACTAATGACATGCAAAGTGGGTGTGCCAAGATGTTAGCGACTGGACATCGCTATCTCCTATTACCAACTTTTGGAGATATTCGCGCTAAGCGCGAATATCTCCAAAAGCTAACACCTGCCCCATAGCAGTTCTTAGCCATGTTATCCAATGGGAGGTGGATAACAAGGCTAAGAGCATTTGCTCGGTAATGCATGAATATCGCGGACTTTTCAGCGATATTCATGCATTTCGGCCGATTTTTATTGCTTAGGAGATAAACCTTGATAATAGCAAGGCTCCTAAGCGATAAAAATCGCCACAGCTCGGCAATACAAATATCGCCGCTAAACCAACATAGCGATAATTATCGCTAGTTGTTGGTAATATGCCCCTATGTGTGCTAAAGGAGCTCAGGTTAAGAGAAGGGACTGATGAACCACAGATACTCCAGATGTTCCAGGTAAGACAGAGTATTAATTAACTATGTGTGCTAAAGGAGCTCAGTTTAACAGAAGGGAAAGATGAACCACAGATACTCCAGATGTTCCAAGTAAGACAGAGTATTAATGAACTATGTGTACTGAAGGAGCTCAGGTAAGAGAAGGGACTAATGAACCACAGATACTCCAGATGTTCCAAGTAAGGCAGAGTATTAATAAACTGTGTGTGCTAAAGGAGCTCAGGTAAGAGAAGGGACTGATGAACCACAGATACTCCGGATGTTCCAGGTAAGACAGAGTATTAATGAACTAGGTGAACTGAAGGAGCACAGGTTAAGAGAAGGGACTGATGAACCACAGATACTCCAGATGTTCCAGGTAAGAAAGAGTATTAATGAACTAGGTGAACTGAAGGAGCTCAGGTAAGAGAAGGGACTGATGAACCACAGACACTCCAGATGCTCCAGGTAAGACAGAGTATTAATGAACTGTGTGTATTGAAGGAGCCCAGGTTAAGAGAAGGGACTGATGAACCACAGATACTCCAGGTGTTCCAGGTAAGAAAGAGTATTAATGAACTGTGTGTATTGAAGGAGCCCAGGTTAAGAGAAGGGACTGATGAAACACAGATACTCCAGATGTTCCAGGTAAGAAAGAGTATTAATGAACTGTGTGTATTGAAGGAGCCCAGGTTAAGAGAAGGGACTGATGAAACACAGATACTCCAGATGTTCCAGGTAAGAAAGAGTATTAATGAACTGTGTGTATTGAAGGAGCCCAGGTTAAGAGAAGGGACTGATGAAACACAGATACTCCAGATGTTCCAGGTAAGACAGAGTATTAATGAACTGTGTGTGCTGACGGAGCTCAGGTTAAGAGAAGGGACTGATGAACCACAAGTACCCCAGAAGCTACAGGTAAGACAGAGTATTAATGAACTACGTGAACTGAAGGAGCTCAGGTAAGAGAAGGGACTGATGAACCACAGACACTCCAGATGCTCCAGGTAAGACAGAGTATTAATGAACTATGTGTGCTAAAGGAGCTCAGGTTAACAGAAGGGACAGATGAACCACAGATACTCCATATGTTCCAGGGAAGACAGAGTATTAATGAACTATGTGTGCTAAAGGAGCTCAGGTTAACAGAAGGGATAGATGAACCACAAATACTCCTTAAGCTTAGCCTGGCCTGACTCGTAGCGTCTCTACTGAAGACTATGGAGGGCATACTGGATTCCAGCCTTGAGATGTCTATGACACAGTGTGGTCGCGGACGTGTGGAGCAGCGGGCCATGTTTGGAAGGGATAATGGAGGTGTTCAGGGCTATGGAGATTTATTGGCGGCTGTTGTTTCCCTTCACCATGATATGGTGTACTCTGCTCGAGCTCTGGCCAGCAAGGTGGACGACATAGTGTGTGCACTGGGACGCTTCAAAATGGCTGACTCGCAGGTTCACAGTGACTCTCCTTCCTCCATGTCCGCCAGCAACAAGATGGCTGCCTCATGCGATGGATACGGTTTTGATACCCCAAGCCCCGAGATGCTTCACGCTGAGGATGGTGTTTGCCCAAGACGGCTTGCAATCAGGGAACTGCGGTCGCGACGGGAGTGTTCTCCCCATGTCATGCCCTCCGTTCCCCGGAGTCCGCTCCAGAAAGGGCTGAACACTGAGACTTTCTTCCCTGGCCCGGCCACGCTTTACAACATGGGACCGGTGTACTTTGTGCCCATCCTGGGATCACTGGATTTGCTTGTACCTGTTACACTTAAGGGCTTGAATCAAACTGGCTCTCTCGACTTACCGTTCACGTCCCCCTGGGTTGCCATGGTTCGCAGTGGTGGAAAAGAGAAAACGGGACAGGGGTGAACGCTTCTACTCACAGACTGGCAGTCTCTTCGTTGCTGACCTAGGCATATGGGTGGTGTGCTGTTACCTTTGATTGCGCTGTGTGCCGACTTCGTGCTTTTACATTGTTTTGCTCGTAATGCTTAACGTCACCGGACTTTATATCTTGTGCTGTTACCGGACTTACGGGAGGGTGAAGCCGGGGGACGGGTGGTGGGCTCCTCCCCGCCTCTCTTTACTTTATGGGAGTTATAGATTAGGACCCTTTTCTTACTCTCTATATTTCGGGACTCCTTTTTGTGGGGCGACAGGCACACTGCTAGGGGGGGGGGGGGGGGGTAGGCCGTAGCCAGCTGCAGGGGTGCAGGGTGGGGGGTGGATGGTTTTTTTTTTTGTTTATTTCTTTTTTGGTTCTATGGGCCTTCTATTCTTTTTCTTTTTCTTTCTTTTCTGGGTTTAGACGTTTTTCTTATTTGTGGTAAGCAGCGATTCTGGCAATTTATTACATTGTATATTGTCTATCCTGATCCTACGGGGCCGGAACCAACTCGTTGTTCTACGATATCCTGATTCTGTCTATCCTTCAGAAAAAACGTTGAAAATTAGACCTCAGTGCCTCTGTAACAGATCCTTTGCGCATTGTTGTGTTGAAATGTACTGCAATCGTGAGCCCTCGGGCTTTCTGTTGGGCTGTATGTACGACTTTCTATAAATAAAGGTCTTAAAAAATAAAAAAAAATAAAAAAAATACTCCTTAAGCTGCAGGTAAGACTACGTGTTAATGCGCTGTGTGTGCTGAGGAAGTTCAGGTTAAGACAAGGTACTGATGAACCACAAATACTTCAGATGTTCCAGGTAAGACAGAGCTATAATGAACTATGTGTACTGAAGAAGCTCAGGTTAAGTAAGGGACTGATGAAGAACAGATACTCCAAATGTTTCAGGTAATACAGAGAGCGAATGAACTGTGTGTGCTGAAGTACTTCATGCTAAGACAAGGGACTGATGAACTACAAACACTCCAGATGCTGCAGGTAAGACTGAGTGTTAATGAGCTGTGTGTGCTGAATGAGCTCAGGTTAAGACAATGGACTGATGAACCACAGATACTCCAGGTGCGCCAGGTAAGACGGAGCTCTAATGAACTGTGTGTGTTAAAGGAGGTCAGGTTAAGATAAGGGACTAATGAACCACAAATGCTCCAGATGATCCAGGTAAGACTAAGTGTTAATGAGCTGTGAGTACCGGAGGAGCTCAGGTTAAGACAGAGGACTAAGGAACTACAAATATTCCTCATGCTGCAAGTAAGACATGGTGCTAATGAGTTGTGAATACTACAGGAGCTTAAGTTCGAATAGAGTGCCGATGAACTGCAAATACTGTAGTTAAAACAGAGTGATAATAAGTTGTGAGTACTGCAGCAGCTCTAGAGCACTGGTGACCTTCAAATACTCCAGACAAGACTACATGCTAAGGAGCTGGGAGTAATCAGGTCGTCGGGGTAAGATAGAATGTAGATGACCTGTAAGTACCAGAGGAGCTCCAAGTAAGACAAATACTGATGATGTGTATGGACTTGTGTGGCTCCAAGTAAAACAGAATGCTGATGAGCTGTAAGTACCAAAGGAGCTCCAGGTAAGACAGAACGCTGGTGAACAGTGAGCACTCCACAAGGTCAATGTAAGGCAGAACACTGCTGAATAGTGAGTACTCCACAAGGGCAATGTACGGCAGAACGCTGATGAGCATTGAGTTCTCCTTAGGATCCAGATAAGACAGAACGCTGATGAGCAGTGAGTACTCCACAAGTTCATTGCAAAAAAGAACACTGATCAGCATTCAGTAATCTTGGATCTAGATACGACAGAATGCTGATGAGCAGTCAATACTCCAGGAGCTACAGGTTAGAAAGAACGCTGATGAGCAGTGAGTACTCCACAAGGCCAATGCAAGAAAGAACGCTGATGAGCAGTGAGTACTTGTTAAGATCCAAATAAGACAGAACACTGATGATCAGTTAGCATTCCAGGAGCTCCAAGTAAGAAAGAATCCTGATGAGTAGTGAGTACTCCAGGAGCTCCAGGTTAGAAAGAACACTGAGGAGCCGTGAGTACTCCACAAGGTAATTGTAAGATACAACACTGATGAGCAGTCAGTACCAGATGAGCTCCAGATAAGGCAAAACACTGATGAGCTGTAGGTACCAAAAGGGGGGTCAAGATAAGGCAGAGTGCTCATAAACTGTGAGTACCAGAGGAACTCCAGGTTAGACAGAATGATGATAAACGGTGAGTACATGAGGAGCGCCAAGTAAGACAGAACGCTAAGCAGTGAGTATTCCACAAGCTCCAGATTAGACAGAATGCTGATGAGCTGTGAGCACCAGAGGAGCTCCAGGTAAGACAGAACACCGATGAGCAGTGAGTGTACCTTAAGATCCAAATAAGACAGAACACTGATTGTCAGTGAATATTCCAGGAGCTCCAGGTAAGATAGAACGCTGATGAGCAGTGAGTACTCCACAAGGTCAATATAAAATAGAACGCTGATGAGCAGTGAATACTCCACAAGGTCAACAGAGGACAGAACACTGATAAGCAGTGAATATCCAGGAGCTCCGGGTTCAAACAAACACACACTGATGAGCAGTGAGTATTGCAGGTGCTCTGGGTTCAAACAAACACCTTTTGATGAGCAGTGAGTATTCAAGAAGCTCCGGGTTAAAAAGAACACTGATGAGCAGTGAGCATTCCAGGAGCTCCAGGTTAGATAGAAGGCTGATGAGCAGTGAGTACTCCACAAAGTCAATGTAAGATAGAACACTGATGAGTAGTCGGTACTCCTTAAGATTCAGATAAGACATAACACTGATGAGCAGTGAGTATTCCAGGAGCTCCAGTTGAGAAAGAATGCTGTTGAGCTGTGAGTATCAGGTAGGGCAGAATGCTAAAGCGCTAGTAAGTATCTAAGTAGCTCCAGATAAGACAGAACGCTGTACTCCAGAATGCCCAGGTGAGACAGAGCTTTAAATACTCCATAAGCTACAGGTAAGCCAGAGCACTCATGGCACATGACGCAGGAATGACCGAGGGCTGGTGAGCTGGGCTCCTCCAGCAGTCCAGGTAAGAAAGAGCTGATTTGACAGTTAAGTCTAGGTCAGCTTTAGAGTCAGTCTAGTGGACCCTGTTGACTGTAGTGCCACAGTTTTGCTTAGTGCATTTGACCTGCCAGCTCCAGACACAAATGACACCGTTGGAAAAGATACTTGCTGGGTAATAGCTAGTTTATGTTGGTGCAAATACATTTTACTATGCTGTACTACCTTGTGGAGTGGGATCTGCTGGCCAACTAGTGAGTCCCATGAACAACTGGCAAGGCCGAGGTGCTGGAATTTAAGGAGGGATGAGAGTGATAATCCCCTGTATGCATCCTGATTCTTACCCCCACATAGGTCCAAAGAACACAGGCTAGCAACACTGACATGTGAGGAAGATCAGGTGAATCTGCTCCTGCAACAAATAAGCACCAGAATGAATCTCGTAGTGAACCAAAGAAAAGCAGTTCAATATAGAACTTACGAGCTACAGAGCAGTAACAAGAAAGATCTTTAAACAGGATTGGATCAGGGCAGAGATGCAGCTTACATAAATATACATCCTTGCCACCGCTGCAAGGTATACCAGAAGGCATGCAAGACATCCTTCACAGCACAAGACCCAGCCACCTATCACAACATAGAGCTGGCATCACCCACACAAAAATATTGCAATAGACTACAAGAATCATCCTTCAGAGCACTAGACCAAGTCTCCAACTACAAGATACAGCTGGCATCACCCACACAAGAAGATTGCAATATCCTATAACAGACATCCTTCATAACACTAGACCCAGTCTCAAACCAGAACATACAGCTGGCATAACCCAAACAAAATTATTACAATATGTCACAAAAGTCAACCTTCACAGCACTAGTCCCAGCCTCCAACCACAACGTAGAGCTGGCACCACCCACACAAGAAGATCACAATTGTCTACAAGAGTAATCCTTCACAACACTAGGCCCAGGCTCCAACCACAAAAAAACCTGGAATCACCCACTAAGAAGATCACAATAGTCTCCTAGAGACATCCTTCACAGCACTAGACCCAACCTCCAACCACAACATAGCGCTGACAACACCCACACAAGAAGGATACAATAGCCTACAAGAGTCATCCTACACAACACTAGACCCAGCCTCCAACCACAACATACCAAAGCATCACCCACACTGGAAGATTACAATAATAAACGAGGCATCCTTCACAACACTAGACCAAGCCTTCAGCCACAACATAGACCTGGAATCACCCACACAAGAAGACCACAATATTCTACAAGAGACATCCTTCACAACACTAGACCCAACCTCCAACCACAACACACCACTGGCATCACCCACACAGGAAGATCGCAAAAGCCTGCAAGAGACATCCTTCCCAACACTAGACCCAGCCTCCAACCACAACATAGAGCTGGCACCATCCACAAAGGAAGATCGCAATAGCCTACAAGATACACCCAGCCTCCAACCACAACATTGAGCTGGCACCACCCACACAGGAAGATCAGAATAGTCTACAAGAGACATCCTTCACAGGGGTAGACCCAGCCTCCAACCACAACATTGAGCTGGCACCACCCACACAGGAAGATCAGAATAGTCTACAAGAGACATCCTTCACAGGGGTAGACCCAGCCTCCAACCACAACATAGAGCTGGTTTCACCCACACAGGAAGATCATAATAGTCTGCAAGAGACATTCTTCCCAGCACTAGACTAAGCCTCCACCCACAACGTACAGCTGGCATCACCCACACAAGAAGATTGCAATATCCTAAACCCGGCATGCTTCACAGCACTAGACCCAACCTCCAACCACAACATACAGCGGACATCACCCACACAAGCAGATTGCAATATCCTACAAGAGATATCCTTCACAGCACTAGACCAAGTCTCCAACCACAACATAGAGCTGGCATCACCCACACAGGAAGATTGCAGTTGTCTACAAGAAACATCCTCCACAACCCTGGAGCCAGCCTCCAACCACAACATAGAGCTGGCACCACCCACACAAGAAGATAACAATAGCCTACAAGAGGCATCTTTCACACTCATAACAGCTCCCCACAACCTCAATCTCACACTGCAGCCACACATCACAATTTATTTTTAGTACTACAGTGACAAATGGGAGATCACATCCAGAGAGTGAGGGTGTTATACTTATTCCTGGTGCTCAGCCTGGAATGTATGATGTGAGAGCCTGTTAGAATGTTGAGTGTGTAAGTCTGTCAGTTGGATGTGGGCTGAGTGGCAGGAGGCTGCTCCTGGTGGGGTTCCTCCTTCTTATACTTAACTTACCATCTTACAAGAATAAAGGAACTATAAGGAACTACACGGACTATGCCACATCTATTTACAACAGTGATTGTAGGTGGCAGAGGAGCTCTGGGAGGTTACAGTTCAACAAATATGTGCCCCTGAATGTGTTCCCTTCTTCTCTATAGATTAATTTTCATGCCATCAGTGAAATAGGAAGGGGGTGTGGGCCGCCCCTTGTGCCATCACTGAGGGGGGTGACAAAATGGCAAAATATATGTTTTTAAAATTAAATTAAAATTTTGGGCTCAGGACACTTTAAAAAATATATATTATTTAAAACAAGTTTAATAACTCAACATCAACAAGTCAACATAATAGTTATTGAACCTTTTTAGTTCAGTCAACAAACGCAACAAAACGTGGCTGAACTCGATGCTGTGTAGTGGAGAGCGTATGGATAAGGAAGGGGAGGGGGTGTTTCTTTCCACCGAAGTCTGTCTCTGCAGTTTGTACTCGAGCAAGACGTAAACAACCGGTGACTCCTCATCACTCAACCCATAACCAATCCTATCCGCTGCCGGGCCGGTCAGTCACCCCATGTCATGTTGAGTTAGTTGTGCATTATTACCGAAGCTTATATGTGCTGTACTGAATTTATTTTTGTTACATTTTTTAGTCCATTGATTCATTGTGGTCATCCTCTTCTCTATAATATTGAGTTTGGTAAGTAACGTAAACATTATGCTGCATGCTATTTGTTTGTATTTGTACGTTAAGCAGGGGGTGACAAGAAATGTTCCGCACCGGGTACCACCTGACCTTGCTAAGCCACTGCATGCCATCTCCAGGGAATAGCACACATGGAAAAAGAGGGGGACTAGCCCCTTCCTTCTTTTAGTCCATTAGTAGCCTGGATCGTTTACTTATGTCCCACTACCACTAGAATCTCAATGTTTTAGAGCAGAAGATTCGCCTAAAGTGGATCAGTAGTCACTGGTCACTGTTGCAAAGATCCCCTAAGAAAACATGCAATTTGTAGGAAAAAATTATAAAAAGTACATTCTGATGATTTCCAAATGTAACACAATCTATAAAACACAAAAGAGAAGAACGAATCTCAAAATAACTACAATTAAACACAATGAAAAACGAAAAACAGAGGGATTTTTTTGCCTGAAAAGAAAAAAAAGTCTACGGAAGCATCTCATTCAGGAAAACCTATTTTTTCATTTTCAGAAAGCTTCCAAAATCCTCCAAGTTTCTCAACTGGCCCTTAGGCAACATTGAAACGGTCCCATAAAATTCTAGTTAAAAGAACCAAGATAATCCAGAGAAACATCCTGTTGAACAAAGCGCTCCAAAATATTCCAGTGAAATGCATAAATGCTGTTGTAAATGTCTGTCACCCTTCCAGTATACACTTCCTATATCAAATATTCACACATCCCAAAAAGCCACCTTGCTGCGCAACGTGATAGGGAAAGGGCAGGATTGTGCTGCATTTAACATATTATGGCTCATTCCTGCTCTGTGCCTGTGCTGGTGCACTAACTGCTGCCTAGCGCCTATGCAGGTACCTTTGCACCATGGTGCGGGGGTGCCTGCATTGTAGGCAGGATGTTTTGGGCAGTAAGAAACACTTTCCTGCACAAAAACAATCCTCTGAGGCTTTTTCCTCCTTCTAGGTGGCAGTAGAATGCAGCAGACGCAGAAAGACGCAGACGCAGTGAAGTAGTGTGGCTCACTGGTTAGAGGCGGCAGACCCGAGAGCAGAGGACGGCCCGGGACCAGGGTTCGATTCCTGACGCGGCAGGTTTCTGGACCAGGGTCAGGGGACTCGATAATTCTCTCGCCTCGGTGCCCACTCTGATCAGCGATCACACTCGGCAACTCTGGGCACTAGCTTGCCTCATCTTCACTAACGGCCCCACCAGACCGCCGGGGATGCCTGGTCTCACCCTGGAGATACCCATTAAGGGACCATCTCTCAGGGAAGCCAGGAAGGGTTTCGCAGCGGTCGAAGCGCGGAGGTACCCCTTCGGGAGTGATTCCTGCACAATTAATTAATTAAAGAGGAAAAACAAGGAGAAACGAGCAACTCTACAGCCTATGGCCTATTGCGTGCTGGCTTGTAAAAACACAGCCATGCGAGGGCCAATTGCCATGCAGCTGCCATAATTAACGAGAAAAAATCACACGCTTCTCTGGAATTCGTAGGTTACATTTTCGAAGTCCTCTCTAAAGGACTCTGAAGCCACACCCACTTCGTGGGATGTAGGCCGAGCCCTAAAAAGCATATTTCTCCTCCTTATACCTCCCCTGGGGAGTTGTAGCAGTTCCAAGCCTTCCCACCTCTATCACTAATATTAAATCTGGGAATGTGCCAAACTCCATGGGTGGATGTGTGGGAGCACCCACGCTCCAACGCATCCCAGGGGCAAAGTAACACAAAGCAGCGACTTCTGCTGCCTTCCGTTACACCACATTTACCAATCCACGCCGGGTTTTGAATCACCCATGCATGGAAGAAGGGCGACATATAACCATGATAAATCTGCCCCTTCATCTTTTGATTTTCATGCTGTCGCTCAGGAGGAAATACTCAAACTTATTACAAAAGAAAAGTCCCTCCTTCTAGATCACTAAAGCGTAAGATTTCTGGTTCACTTGATCGAATAGGACATACATGTAAGATTTTTTCTTTAGAATATAAAACATCGTCATATATGTTAATTGTTGTAACTTACCAAAAGACACATCTACACAGAATCCTTCATTTCACGTGCACTTTTTCTAACAGGTGGCCTGCTTGGCAAGGATGTTCTGAAACCAACCCAAAATGCTATTTTTCATTTTGGGTTCTACCTTTCTCCTAGCAACAATTCTTGTGGCACTTTGTTTCAATCTGGTGCCATATTGTGGGCAATCATGGCTGAGCAATAAAATAGCTTAATGTAGTAGTCTAATGCACTAATGGGCTTAATGTAGCGCAGCAACTGTCTGCACACTCTGTTTTGCACGGCAGGTGTTCTTAGGTATCCGAATCATGGAGTTTAAACAATATTGCTTTTCGTTTCACTGAGCAAAAAAATGGAATAAGAAAAAAACAATGAAATATACTCTTTTGAGCGAAACATACCCTTTCGATGCGGGCCTTCCCTCAAGAAAATCCACTTAACCAGTTACTGAAACCAACATCTTCTGAATGGTCAAGGAGAAAATGTCATTGATTCCAGTTGCCTCTTGCAGCTGATGATTTTTGTTAGCTGGGTCTGTTAAAGTTGATTTATTTTCCTCCCACATCAATTGTAAGTTTTTAGGTTGAGGCTATCAGACATGCAAACGAGCTATTGTCGGCTTACAAAGAACTTACAGATCGTCTATTGTTTACCATTGGTTGGCTTCACTTTCACTCTCATTTCTAAGCATCTTATTCAATCCCTTTCCTGACCATCTTTTGCAGGTCCCTCCCCTGGAGCTTTTCCTCTTTAGCACTAATCACTTTTAGGGAACTACTTTTTTCTTTTTGGCTAAGCATGAGATGCGAGTGCATGTGTTTTCCAGGCTCTCCCTTGTCTGGTTCCTCCCCCAAGTGCCATGTACTCCATGGTGCTCTCTCGCATGTGTGTTGCCCACTCTCAGTGTACTTCTCCCCCGTTCCCTTTGATCTATGTTACTCTCTCCCTTGTATGCTTTTCCTCTTGCCCTCTTGTTCTTCACTTTAGCTCCCTCACATGCTTCTCTCCCATGATTCACTTCAGCTCTGTATTTTTTCTCCATCGTACAATTCTCCCCACATCCCTCCATGTTGCTCTCTCCCTCAGCCACCCGCTACCCTCCTTCGCCACCCACTCCCTCATCCACTATTCTGTTCACCCCTCTCATTACCCTGCAGTCCTTTTTAGGTTTTGCTTAGCAAATGCGTACGAAGTACGAAGTACGCATGCGCTAGGAAACCTCATGTTTTTCTCTGTGGGGTTGGGTATCCGCCCCCTCCTCCCATTGGCTAGCTCCATAAATGGAGGCTAGCCATTGGGAGAGGGCTCTGTCCGTCAATCTCGGACCAGATTCGGGGGCGTTCCCGAGAATTTTTCGCTTTTGGCGACGTCACGCTACGCCAGCCAAAAGCCCTCGGGAACGCCCCCGAATCTGGTCCGGCATTGAGCCGGCACCCGCTTTCCTGCTCGCGTGGGCGTGGTCGCCTTTCCCGCCCCGCTCCCGCTCCTCTTCCATGCTGACCACGGCCGCCGGAAGAAGTCCAGGTGAGTGCTTTTTTTTTTGTTGCCTTATGTCCGTGTGTGTCTGTTCGCGCCCCCCCCCCCCCTCCGCTGTCGAGTCCTGGCAGCGGCTCAGACACCCTGTGTTTCCGTGGGGGTTGCTTTTGGCTAGGCATAGCGCACTTGGTGTAGCGTTGTTGTAGAGGCGATTCCACACATTCTCAGTCGTGTGGTAATTGTCCCAGGTTGGAAGGCCACAAATTGCGGCGAATGTTTTCCCCGAGGCAAACCGGCAGCACTCCCAGTGGATCCGTGGGTGGTCACTTGCGTATTGCGGCGAATTTCCAGGCGTGTTGTCTGTGTGTCTTGCAGACACCTGCAGAGGGTGTGCGTGTGGATGGTGGGCCATTGCATATGGAGCTGTGTGCAGGTGCGGGAGAGCTGGACTGCAGGGGTTGCTTTCTCACGTATGTTGGTTCCGTGCACGTCGTCAAGTACAAAGTCGTGCTTGGGTTGCACAGAGCGTGGGTGCACATAAGTGGTTGAAACACACGGGCTGTTGACGGTCCGGAATTGTGGAGGTACGCACGTTCTAGGTGTGTTCTATTTGTGTGTGCAAAGTGCGTTCTTGGTGCTTTAAATCAGCATGCCACAGCGGCCTCCATGGTAAGGGCCTGCAGTCAACGATCTGCCGTGTCAGTCCGGGCATGTCAGCACTTCTCTAGTTGTGTCTCACAAGATGAAATCAGCCGCCGATATACATGCGTATTCAAAAAGTGCCTTACAACATGCTCCGGGTGCTTTGCGATAAACTGCCAAGTGCTCATCAACCATCTCAAAGTGCTTCATGATAATCTACTGAGGCTGTCTCATGTTAAGGCTCGACAAACCCAACCCGTAGTGCCTGCTTCATGATAATCTACTGAGGCCATTTGTGTGTGCATAAGTGCGTTCTTGGTGCTTTAAATCAGCATGCCACAGCGGCCTCCATGGTAAGAGCCTGCAGTCAACGATCTGCCGTGTCAGTCTGGGCGTGTCAGCACTTCTCTAGTTGTGTATCACAAGATAAAATCAGCCGCCGATATACATGCGTATTCAAAAAGTGCCTTACAACATGCTCCGGGTGCTTTGCGATAAACTGCCAAGTGCTCATCAACATTCTCAAAGTGCTTCATGATAATCTACTGAGGCTGTCTCATGTTAAGGCTCGACAAACCCAACCCGTAGTGCCTGCTTCATGATAATCTACTGAGGCCATTTGTGTGTGCATAAGTGCGTTCTTGGTGCTTTAAATCAGCATGCCACAGCGGCCTCCATGGTAAGGGCCTGCAGTCAACGATCTGCCGTGTCAGTCTGGGCGTGTCAGCACTTCTCTAGTTGTGTATCACAAGATAAAATCAGCCGCCGATATACATGCGTATTCAAAAAGTGCCTTACAACATGCTCCGGGTGCTTTGCGATAAACTGCCAAGTGCTCATCAACATTCTCAAAGTGCTTCATGATAATCTACTGAGGCTGTCTCATGTTAACGTTCGACAAACCCAACCCGTAGTGCCTGCTTCATGATAATCTACTGAGGCCATTTGTGTGTGCATAAGTGCGTTCTTGGTGCTTTAAATCAGCATGCCACAGGGGCCTCCATGGTAAGGGCCTGCAGTCAACGATCTGCCGTGTCAGTCCGGGTGTGTCAGCACTTCTCTAGTTGTGTATCACAAGATAAAATCAGCCGCCGATATACATGCGTATTCAAAAAGTGCCTTACAACATGCTCTGGGTGCTTTGCGATAAACTGCCAAGTGCTCATCAACATTCTCAAAGTGCTTCATGATAATCTACTGAGGCTGTCTCATGTTAACGCTCGACAAACCCAACCCGTAGTGCCTGCTTCATGATAATCTACTGAGGCCGTCTCATATGTTAATGCTCGTTCTTCCCAGTTTCCAGTCGGCTGGCGTTTCCGTCTTTGCGAGCTCCTCACCCCCCCACCCCCCGCCCCTACCCCCATTCCCCTCGTTGCTTGTTCTTTCTGCTTTGGTTATCTGGGAGGAACAGTCCCCTCAAGCTACTCAGCTTGCGCTTGGGCACTTACACATTTGCAGCATTTTGTTGATATTGGGTAGTGGTTGGTGATCAAGGTTCAGATGATGCAAACCACCTCCTCATTTCCTCTGCTGTATTCTAGAGTCTCTCCATGGGACTTGCCCTTAATGCTATTTTACAACACATTGTGAGTGCATTTTCAGAATTCCTTTAGATTTATTTTAGAGTTGGGGTATCTGTATGCCATGTTAGACCATGAGCCTTAATTTACATTTTGTCAAAGATAAGGTTGGGTTACCAACTGAGCCAGCTTTTAAGCAAAGTGTCTTCTTATATGTTTCATTCTGAGCAAGAGTTGGTCTTCTCCCTCGAGGTCCCAAGTCAGTAGATAACAGTATGTCTTGATGCTTGCAGAGCTTGAGACTATCTCAATAGAACTGCACTGTTTCGTAAACCTGATACATTGTTTGTACCGCTTGGGGGTTCAGTAAAACACTCATCTACAAGTACCCCAAGTAGATGGATTTATATGGCCTCATTAAAAGCATATGAGACAGCAGAGGCTCATCTGCTAGTTAAAAGTGGTCGCTAGGTGTACTATCTGGCTTTTTGCTTCACATGCTGAGATTCTTTGTGTTGTTGCTCAGCCATGTGGGCAGTCACTAATAACAATTGTGTCCAGTGTTATACAATAACGGTGGGAGGACCATTCTATTATTGTTTGGGGGTTTTGAACACAGTCCGTACTTGAATGATTTGCATTCCTAATACATTTTCATAGTGGTGCCTAACATGTAGTGTTTGATGTTATTTATTGTAGCTTGGTAATTCTCAAACTTAATGACTGGCATGAGCAAAGCAGCGGAGATGGTAATGTTGCAATTACTCATCTCTACACTTCCTTGTCCCAGTCCTTTGTAATGTTGGCAGAGTTTGAAGTAGAGAATGGTTGTCGGAACTTTAAGCTACCATTTACACTTTATTTGTCGTTCTGTTTGTGGTGAGTGTTGACGAGGATTGTAACACAGCAGTGGTTGTAATGCGTTCGGACATGAAAAACAGTATTGCTGCCTGACTGACTATTTTTCTGGTGGCAAAGGAGAGCTTGGGGTAAATTCCAGTCTCTTCTGCAATGCATCTTCAAGACTCTAGCCGTCCCAGAGTCTTGTGAAATTGCTTGTCTGTGTTGTTATTCAGTTCAGTTCCATGAGTTGGCTTGCTCTCTGCCAGATTCATGACTTTTAGCCTTCATGCCTGTCTCCTCTGCGACTGCTCCCTCAACGCTCACCTGTCCCACCAACCCACTGGTTCTTAAAGAGCACGTTCTCCAATATTCATCATGAGCTGGGTAGCTTTTCTGTGAGTTGGGTCCGTTCAGTTCTGCAAGTTTATGTCGCAGGCTGTTACTCTTGGGACTTTTTCGTGGAATCTGCAAGCAGTGCACACTCTCCCAAGTGCTCTCTGAGTAGGCCTTCACCAGAAATATGTCCCATTCGGTGCTCAGCAGCAAGAACTACCACAGGACATCCCTGCCCACAGCCTTTCACTAGATTTGCGTTTATCGCCATCTTCTGCTCATACTCTCATCCCGTCACTCACTCTTCTCTTTCACCACACTCTCTTTCTCTCACTGCCTCTCTTCTGCTTATACTCTCATCCCGTCACTCACTCTTTCCTTTCGTCACACTCTCCTTCTCTCACTGCCTCTCTTCTGCTTATACTCTCATCCCGTCACTCACTCTTCCCTTTCACCACACTCTCTTTCTCTCACTGCCTCTCTTCTGCTTATACTCTCATCCCGTCACTCACTCTTTCCTTTCGTCACACTCTCCTTCTCTCACTGCCTCTCTTTCTTCTGCTCATACTCTCATCCCGTCACTCACTCTTTCCTTTCGTCACACTCTCCTTCTCTCACTGCCTCTCTTTCTTCTGCTCATACTCTCATCCCGTCACTCACTCTCCCTTCACCACACTGTTAACTCTCTCCAATGCACCACTCTCTCTCACCCTAATTTGTTTTTCCTTCTTGTTTTTCTGTCCTGTCCTGCTCTGCTTTGTTATTTTCCACTCCCTGCCTCTCTTTCTTCTGCTCATACTCTCATCCCGTCACTCACTCTCCCTTCACCACACTATTAACTCTCTCCAATGCACCACTCTCTCTCACCCTTATTTGTTTTTCCTTCTTGTTTTTCTGTCCTGTCCTGCTCTGCTTTGTTTTTTCCACTCCCATTTAGTTTCGTTTTGCCTTTATTTCTATCTTTCTATAGTTCATTATCCCATGGATATTTTTGCCTTCTTTACTTCTCTTGTTGACCATTCTCTTTGTGTCCCTTTTCCATTCTTCTCAATATCTTCTTTTTGCCTCAATTTCACCCTTTCCTCAGATTCTTTCAATCCGAATTTCATTTCTTGTTCATTCTCTAGCATCCTTTATATTGCAATTTTCTTTCCTTTCAACATCAATATTGCTTTCAATCTGCCCTTCTCCTAGTCTTTTTCTTCAAATTTCACTTTTCTTCTATCTCCCCCTTCCTTAACCAAGAAGGCTCGCGGTGAGTGAGAACGGGGGTCCAGAGGGGAGCTACAGCCCGGCCTGTCAGAACTGCTACTTGAAGTAAATTTTTCTGCATTTGCAGTTCACGTGGTGGCAACAACATAGGTTTTTTTTCTGTTGCTCTCATTACAGAATCTCTACATTTTCCAAAATAATCGTATTTCACCTCAGGATCATTAGTGGAACTACACCATCATTTCCGGTCAGTGGACTGGTTGGTTTGTCGAATCATGGGATTTGTAGTTCATATCAAAGCTTTTATTACTGTTAGAACAGTTTGTATACCCTGTTATTTGTGCCGCAATTCTTGGCCATATGACCCTGCTCTACCGTGTCTGTTCCACCCTGCAACATGTCAATCCACCCAGCCGTCATTCCCTTTGTGACCTTGCACCCATCCCGTTGCTCGTGCTTGCTGTCCTCCCCCCTCTGTGCTTGCTCCCCTGCCCCCTGTTGCCCGTGCTTGCTGTCCCCTCCCCCCCGTTGCTTGTGCTTGCTGTCCTGCCCCCTCGTTGCTTGTGCTTGCTCTCCTACCCTGCTATTGGCATTGTAAATGACAATGCCATTTATTTATGTTTTAAAAAAACAAAACATAAATAAAAATAATGTCATGAGCAATGCCAATAGCTCTAACTTTTGCAAAGGCAAAACCATTGCATTGTAAATGCTTGTTTAAGGTTACAGCCTACCAGACAGTACAGCTGTCTGGTTTTCTAAAGACATCTTAGGGACATCCAGAAAGCTGACCTAGGAATGCATTCTGCTGTTGCTTATCATTGGCTTTGTAGTTTTTAACTCACGTTTTCTAATTGCTGGCTTTGTTTGCTTTAGGCTCTCTCATTTGAGTTCGTACCCCCCCCCGTTTCCGGAAACTTATTTCCTCTATTCTTCCACAAACTCGCTTCCTGTAAACAGGCCTTTAAATATTTTTCTTATTTTGTAGAATTTTCTGCACATTCAAAGACAGAGGTCAAATGTCACACTCTCTCTTCAGAGGGAGGTTGGGGTTTACTTTTCTTTCTCTGATCTCAAAGTGAGAAACTTTATGTGACAATCCTGCTAGTTATCCATGTAAGAGGAGAAGGTTTAAGATGTTATTTTTCTGGCACAAACAAAATTAACTGTGCTGATGTTTCAGCATATATCAGAATTAGTACAAATGAAGCACATTTATTTGTAATTCTGAAGTGAGATGAAAACAAATATTTGAAGACTATAAAAATACATCAATACACTGGGTGATGACATTTCCACACATCATCGTTTGTGTGCAGTAAAACCGCATTTCGGTGCAAATGCAATAGTCATTTCAATTGAAAATGTGTTGTCTTTAATGGCAGTGCACTACCACACCATGCATACTCCTCACTAAGCCACTCCATTCCACTCTATGCCACGCAACTCCATTTTACGACACTCCACCCCTCTCTATGACATGCTACTCCACTCTATGTCCCTCCCTCTAAGACAATCTATGACACGCCTCGCAACTCCACACCATTCCAATCTATGCCATCACTCCAAAACAGAACACGCCACTCCACTCTACGCCCCTCCACTCTGGACCACTTACCCCACTCCACTCTACCCCACTCCAATCTACCCCACTCTACTCCAATCTATTCCACTTTACTCCTATAAACCCCAATCTACCCCACCCCAGTCCGCTTTGCTACAATCTACCCCAATCTACTCCACTCCAACCTACCCCACTCCACCCAATCTGCCCCACTCCATTCTAATCTAGCAGACCCCAATTTACCCGCTCCACCCTAATCTATCTCATCCCAATCCATTCTACCCCACTTCAACCTACGCAACTTCAATCTTCCCCACTCTAACCTAATCAATTCCACTCCAATCTACCTCCAATCCACTACACTATGATCCAATCTACCCCAATCTACTATAATCTACCTCAATCTACTCCACTGCCCTCCACTCCACTTCATTCCACTTCAATCTACGCCACTGCACTCAATCTAGGCCAATATACCCCACCCTACTACAATCTACCCTACTTGACCCTAATCTACCACACTCCACTCAAATCTACCCCACTCTGCTATTAATCTACCCTTGTCTACCCCACTCCACTCCACTCCAATCTACCCCAGTCCAATCTATTACAATCCATCCCATTCCAATTTACCAAAGTCCAACCGACTTTACTGCAATCTATCCAACTCCTCTCCACTCCAATATACCCCACCCCAATATACCACAATCTACCCATCTATTTCAATCTAGAACACTCCAATCCACCCAATCTAACTCACTCCACTCCACTCAAATCTGCCCACTCCACTCTACCACACGCTACTCTACCCATATCAACCCCACTCCACTTCTCTCCAATCTACCCCAACCCACTCAAATCTACCCAACTCCACTCCAATCTACCCCGCTTCACTCTACCCAAATCTACCCCACTCCACTTCACACCAATCTGCCACAGTCCACTCAAATGTACCCAAGTCACCTCCAATCTACTTCGCTCCACTTTAATCCTCCCCCCAATCTGCCCCACCCCACTACTCCCCGATCTACCACACTCCACTCAAATCTACCCCACTCCACGCCAACCTATTCCAATTAACCCCAATCTACCCTAACCTGGAAGAGGTGTGGCGCAGCGGCCAGGGCGACTGACACCAGACGCTGGGGATCACGATTCGATCCCCTGCACCAGCGGCAGAGGTCTGCCCAGCACTATGTGACTCTGGGCAATAGCTTGCTTAATCTTCCCGACGGCCCCAGCGCCGGGAAACCTATGGGTAGCTGTGCACTTTACGAATACAGGATTATTATTATTTTATTATTATTACTCCACGTCACCCCAATCTACTTAAATTTACTCCAATCTACTCTACTCCAATCTACCCCACTCAAACCCACTCCAATCTACCTCACCGATTCCAATCTACCCCACATCACTCCAAACTACCCCACTCCCCTAATTTACTCCACTCTATTATAATCTAACTCCAAACTACACTAATCTACTCCCGCTCCTTTCCATTCTACCCTACTATAATCTACCCAACTACCCCGCTCCACTCCAATCCATTCTACCTGACTCTAGTCCAGTCTACCCCACTTCACTTCAATCTACTCCAATTTACCCCACCCCACTCTTCCCCAATCTGTCCCACTCCGCTCTACCCCAATTTACACTACTCCACTCTACCCCAATCTTCCATGATCTAATCTACTCCAATCTATCCCACTATAATCTACCCCAATCTACCACCCTTCAATCTACCACACTCCAATCTACCCCAATCCATCCCATTCCATTCTAACCAACTCTACCCCCACTCCACTATTAGATTATCTACCCCACTCCACTCTACCCCAATCTACCTCATGCCACTCTACCACAATCTGCCCCACCCCACTAACTTTTAGCCATGCTGAACAATAGACACACACTGGTGTACATAATGGCTTAAACACATTGCCAAAGCCAATTACTCTGGCATAGGCAAGACCTATTGGCTTTGTCAATGCTTTTTATTTCAATTGAAGCTTTCATATTAAAGAATGTCATTTTTTTATTTACAGATGTAAGTGGTGTCCTCTATCTTGGATTGGAAAATAAATAAATTAAGCAAATGGCGCCTGTGTTGTTCCGCTTGCACCAGTAGTGTTCTTTATACCTTTTTAGGTCGAGCCTGTAACAGCGCGCATGCTCTGTTCTGGCGAAGACTTCATTTAAGAGGTTTCAAAACTAACCTAAGAATCGCACACTCTTGTGTGTGTGCTTTTTGTTTTGGCCCACGCTATTGGCCTTTGCGTGCGTCTTTTTAACAAAGACAGCACGCAATTGGTCAAAGGCGGGCGCATTGCTCCGCCT
This sequence comes from Lissotriton vulgaris, assembly GCF_964263255.1. Lineage (NCBI taxonomy): Eukaryota > Metazoa > Chordata > Amphibia > Caudata > Salamandridae > Lissotriton > Lissotriton vulgaris. The sequence continues at coordinate 157,702,635 of NC_141686.1, read as the reverse complement.
GTTGGCTTATTGGTGTCCGTTACCCGCAGGCCCGACATTTGTCTGCAATTATCGTGCACAGATGCGTGCGTGATAATAGGAAATAGATGTCTCTGTGTGGCGCGCGTACCACTTGTTTAAAAAGTTATCGCCTACTTCCTTGTAGAGTGCTCGTTTGCATCATTGCCTGGTTACTTCAAGAATCGGGCGTGTCACTGGCATGTATGCAAATATAAAGCAACAAGCGAAGTTCCTTTCGTAAACCTAGTCAGCAACCAGTACCACAACTCATAACGGCGACGCACACAGCTCACTGTGGGTGGGACAGAGGCGAACACGCCGCGGCTTAATCCCGCCTACTTCAAAACCGAAATCTAAATCTCACGGACTGGGCTTGGCAGGGTGCAGGGCTCCCTTTCCCGCGCAGCGGGTTTCGGCTGTGGAAACGAAACTATGCCTGCAGCTAAACACTTGGGAGCTTTTGACATAAATAGCTGACTCACAGCGCAGATGGGTGCGCACTGAGGTGTCAGATCCCGCATAGTTTTTTGCTCTACCTGGCTGCATACCTATGTCTGTCAGCTGTGTTCCTGCGGTAGCACTATGGCCCCTCGGCCGCCAAAAGAAAAAATAAAGAGTGCCTGCGGCTTCTGCCGCCAGCGCGAGCAGACCCCGGTTAGCGGAGTACTGTACAAGACCCTCGACGACGAGGTGGTAGCCCACTTCAATTGAATGGTATGGTTAGAGGCATCCGGGGGTGCGCACGAGGTGGGTTCTGCTTTAACCTGCACTAGAATGACCACATGTCCCTGACACTCCCTGCTTTTCAGCTCCTGCCATGCCAACACTTGTTGAACTCATTGGTTAAAATATTATACGTGCTCACATTCTCTTTCGTAACACAAAGCACACTTGGACAGAACAGTGTTTTAAGGCGTTCCCTGCTGCGCTTCCTGGCCCTTGCCTCGTTCCTATAGAATTGTGGCAGGTGTAGAAGAGCTATGGTCAGCAATTGCAGGTACTTCAGGCTAAGGTTACCTGATCCCAATACACAAGGCGAGAGGTTTATTTCTTAGATCATTATTTACAATACATTATTTAACTCACTTTCAACAAAACTGACATAATTTTTAATGGCAAATCAAGTCTTGAAAAAGGGCTCTGTTTTTTCCTTTTAAATTTTATCCAAATAATTTCCTTTATGATCCCATATGTATTTCTTCACTAGCTCCTCCTTCAAATGTTTTATCATTTACTTTCTAGTGCTTGCCATTAGAAAAGCATGACTACTCATCCCAAAAATCCATACTACACTGATTTCTAAATATACATATTTATATGTATCGCAAACTCGACCCGAAGGTATCCGAGAGTTTTACATGAGCACCAGTTGAGTTACAGACGGACACATTCATTTTGTTGGGCACGGGAGATTGGGATCTGTCCAAAATCACAGGATGTTGAGGGTCCCTGCGGAGACTGTAACACGCTTCCCCAGCTTCATGGTCAACCGCTCTAGCCATTAGGCCGCATCCTCAATTACATTGTGACATGGAGATCCACAGTATCTTTTTTTCCATGGGATTTCAAAACATGAAAAAACAAGTGCACAGCCATGAAAATATTAGTATTTTATGTCTTTCGTATGTATAGCTTGCCTTATAACTCAGTGGATGTGTGCAGTCTTGTGTCAGTGATTTTGCCACGTAATCCTTCTGTGTTCAGGGTTGATATCAATTTTTAGTTCTACTTATTTATCTGTGGAACATATGAGAAGAAATCAGTATTAGATGGGTTCTGCAGCTGTCTTAATGATCCCTGGCTGATAATAACAAGCATATGCAATGTAATAGTGTTAGACCTGGCAACATTGGCATGAGTCTCCCTTCCATTCTGACGGATTGCCTCCTCTGTTTTGATATGTTTTTCTGGTTTTATGCTTTGGGCACTGTGCCACTGCTAATCAGTGCCACAGTGCAAGTGCTCCCTATCTTAAATTGAAGTATTAATTGGTTATTCCATGATCGGGGTATTTGATTTATCTGTCAGTCCCTAGTACACTGCACCATGTGTGCCCAAGGCTTGTAAATCAAATGCTGCTAGTGGGCTTGCAGCACTGGTTATGCCACCCACAGAAGCAGCTTGTAAAGTGTGTCTCAGGCCTGCCATTGCAAGGCCTGTGTGCAGTCTAGCACTGCCATGTCGACTTGGCCAAGTACACCCACTTGCCAGTCCCTAAACCTTCCCTTTGGTTCATATTAGACACCCCTATGGTAGGCCCAAGGGCAGGGTGCATTGTAAGTATAAGGTAGGACGTTCTGTGATGTGTGTAGCATGTTCTAATAGTGAATTACAGCCATTTTCGTTTTTCACTATTGAAGGCTACCTGTTCTCATAGGCCAGAATGGGCAGTTAGATTACTACATTCTTATAATCCTAACTGACTCAGGGAACACGGTAGAAATTCGAATTTAGTATGCCTGAACTCAGAATAGTAAAGTTGGTTTTAATATTCTGTGTTTGAAAATACCACTTTTAGAAAGTAGCTATTTTCTTGCCTAACTGGCCAGGCCTGCCTCTGCTAGGTTGTGTATTCCTTGTCTGGGTTTGTGAGTGACAGGGCTGGGGGATTCCTGGAGACAGGCTGGGGTAGGCCGGTGGTGAATAGAGAGATCTGCATCTAGATGGGAGGAAGGAGTTGCACCTGGGACATGAATAGGGGTGGGCCTTCCCTCTACAATGCTGGCGCCACCTCCTGTGGCTTGTCTGATGTCTCTGCCCTGCACTGTGAAAGGAGAGGAGGAATCATGTCAACAAAGTGCTCAGGAACTGGTTTGGACTAGGCAGGGGCCTCTCTGCCTTCAGAGAACAAAGGATTTTGGGGTATAAATATTGGGACCCTGATACCAAGAAATTAGATCACTTATGGACAAGAAACCTTTCTGCCAAGGAGAAGAACCAAGGAAGCTGCAGGAGTTGTACTGCCCCTCTGCCAGTGTGCTGTTTGCTGACTTGGCCTGTAGTGATTGCTTCAATGTCAAGGGAAAGGAGAAGGAACTTTGTAAGGACTTTTATCTACAGAATATTCTCCAAGCGCATGAACTGTGCTTGCCTCCTGCTGACGTCTCAGGGACAAAAGACTTCACCTCCAGCTCCCCACTGAATTTCCTTGCAGGGAATTCTGACTCCAGACACTTGCATGCCGCTGGGAGCTGGAAGCTCGACGCATCGAGAAGAAGCGTGTCACCGCCGCAGCTGAAATTGTCTGATCACCAGAGAAGGGAGCCTTCGCCGCATCTCACCGGAAGCGTGTGCTCATCAAAGCTGCTTGCTGTCGAATCACTGGAGAAGCGTGATGCCATTGTGAGAGTCGCCATCGCATCACCGGAGAAGCGTGTCGCAGGGCCTGTCGCGGCTCCAAAGTACAGAGTCGTCGCAAGGCTGCCAGGGCGTCATCACATCGTCACTGCATCAAGGGCGACAGCTTCTCGCATTGCAACCAGATCATCGCATCGCATCAAGGCGCCATCTTGCGCACTACAACGGGCCCGCAGGCCGAGAATCACCTCCACACCGGTAAGGATCACGACGCATCCCCTACTCTGCGCAAGCATTGAAGCAAGACGCATCATTAACTAATTAATTAATTGTGGGTTTCTAATGCGCTAGAATCGACTCCCGAAGGAGTATCTCTGCGCAGTAGACCGCTGGGGAACTGGTCCTGGCTTTCCCTGTGAGATGGTCCCTAGTGGGTATCTCCAAGGTAAAACCAGGCATCCCCGGCGTATGTGGGGGGCCGTTGTGGAGATGAAGCAAGCTAATGCCCAGAGTTGCCGAGTGTGATCCCTGGTTAGAGTAGGCACTGAGGTGAGAATTATCGAGTCCGCTGACCCTGGTCCACGACCCTGCCGCGTCGGGAATTGAACCTTGGTCCCGAGCAGTCCTCTGCTCTCGGGTCTGCCGCCTCTAACCAGTGAGCCACACCACTCCACTATCTCCCAGCCCATCATCTCCTCGGATCACGGAACCAACACATCTCCCCTTTTGAGAGCCTTTTGTTTACTTTGCATTACGCATCCAGGTACTTTGTTGAGAACTTTGTCGCATTTACCATCAACTTGAACTAAGCAACTTTAATCATCTTTTAATTCATCTTAAGTGTAGTATTGATGATTTTTGTTGTTTGTGGTCTTGTGAAGTCTACATAAAGAATACTTATTTTTATAAAACCTGTGTTGTGTCCATCTGTAATGTTTTCACTGTATTACTGTGTATATTCACAAATGCTTAACACACTGCCTCTGAGATAAGCCTGTCTGCTCGTGCCAAGCTACCAAGGGGGTGAGCAGGGGTTATTAAGGAGTGTAATCCCCTTATCCTGACTTAGAAGTAAGGGTCCCTATTGGGCGAAGGTGAATACCATTGCCAACTAGAGACCCCCAGATCTAACAAATAGGAATCGCATTTGAGTGAGTGAGCAATTGGCATTGTAAATGATAATGCCATTTATTTATGTGTTTGTTTTCAAAACAGATCAAAAAGGCATTGTCATTAACAGTGCCAATAGCTTCAACTTTTGCAAATGCGAGACCTATTGCATTGCAAATGCTTGTTATTTATGTTTTTGGCAATGCTTTTGCCCCCATCCTATGGTAACATGTTACCAGTGAAGAGAGAGAGACACCCAAGCTGGTGGCAATAGGAAAAGATCACGGACTGTGCATAAGCAGAGTTACTCTGTCTCAAGAAGGACTCAGCAAGTCCACTGAGTAAAAGGGGAAGTGGGCAGTGGCGGCTGCCAACTATTGAAAATGGTGATGGAGGGCAAATGGGTGGGTGCATGCATGTATGCAATAAACATTAACTAAATTGCTGACAAGCATTACATTATCGTTTTACCATTAATATTTTTTTACTTTAAAACGTTAATGTAATGTGTGTTGGCGATTAAATGTACATTAAATAAACTAAAATTAAAATTAAACTCACTCACCTTGCTGCATATCCACGCTCTGGTCCTAGTGTTTTCCTGTCATGGAGCACAGGTCCCAGCCAACTCCCCTAACCAGTCCAGATGCTTCTCTCATGCTTCTCATGAGAGAAGCGCCAGGATTGGATCTCAGAGCTCACAAAGGCACTGGAGGTCTGTGCTTGCTCTCCACCTAGCTTTCTAAGGCAGCTGGGTTGGAGAGGTTTAAAGTGTGCATGTCTGGCTGGACGGCTAAAGAGACATACGCATGTTTTACTTAAGTGCCGAACTCACCACTCCTCCTTGCTGCTGCAACTCAGCAGTAATGACCTCGCACTGCCCTATTATTCGCCTCGGGACGGAGTAGTGAAAAATTAAATACTAATAAATTAACTTTATTACTGTTTTATTTTTCCTCTCTGGTGCATGTTTATTTAGTGGGGCGATGCTCCTCCCCCTAATGGAGGAGCCGCTCAGAGAAGTGGGATCAGTCCGGACGATTGGGAAGGATGGAGTGGTACCCTCATTGTTAGACCTGACATCATTGGCTTGAGTCTCTCCTCCATTTTTTCTTTTTGCCTCCTCTGTTTACGATGTTTTTGCTGGTATAATGCTTTGGGCACTGTGCCACTGCTGATCAGTGCCACAGTGCAAGTGCTCCCTATGTAAAATTACTGTATTGATTGAATTCCATGTTTGGCTTATTTGGTTTACTGTCAGTCCCTAGTCTAGTGCACCAGGAGTGCCAGGGCTTGTAAATACAAATGCTGCTCGTGGGCTTGCAGCACATGTTGTGCCACCCACAAGAGCGGCCTAGTAAAAGTATGTCTACAGGTCTGCCATTGCTAGACCTACGTGCAGTCTGGTACTGTCACGCTGACTGTGCAAGTACACCTACTTGCCAGTCCCCAGACCTTCCCTTAACTTCATGTTAGTCACCCCTATGGTAGGCCTGAGGGCAGGGTGCATTGTAAGCATAAGGTAGGACAAGCCTGACCACGTTGGCATGTTCTAATAGTGAATTACAGCCATATTCGTTTTTCACTATTGTAAGGTAACCTGCTCTCCATTAGTTAGAATGGGCTGCCAGGATTATTAATGCTATAATCCTAGCTGGCTCGGGGAGCATGGTGCAATGTCGAGTTTGGTATCCCTGAACTCGGGGTTTAATCACGCATCCGTTTGTGTGGATGGTTTTTGGACTCTGGGTTTAAAAATAGCACTTTTAGAAAGTGGCTATTTTCTTGTCTAACTATTTCTGGTTTCTGCTGGTTTGGTGTGTGTGTGTGACAGGAGCTGGGCGGCTTCAGAGGTCTGAGTGAGTCAGTGTGGGATGAGTGGGACATTTGCATTGAGAGTAGGGGGAGATTAGTTCCTGATAGCCTGCCCTGCCTGATACAATGCTGGCTCCACCTCCTGCCAGGCGACTAATGACTCTGTGCCTGCCAGGGACGATCCTGGCCCCACCTCCTACCAGGAGGCCGATAGCTCTGCTCCTGCCAGTGACAGTGCTGGCTCCACCTCCTGCTGGGCGTCTGAGGACCCAGCCCTGCACAGTGAATAGGCCAGGTGCCTCTGCCTGGCTACACCCACAACAAACCCAGGATGTGGGGAAATTCCCCTGCATGGACAAAGGGATCAAAGCCAAAAAAAGGGGTATAAGAGAAGGACCCCTGAACCAAGGACAAGAAGCCTGCTGATCCAAGGACTTGCCTACCCCTTCTGCCAGTGTGCTGTTTGCTGGGGGGAATTCTGCAGTTGCTTCTTTATTTTTGCCAAGGAACCAGGAGAGAGGAACTGTGTGTGTACTCTCAAGCTTTGCTAAAGAAAATCTCCAAGGGCTGGAAGAGTGCCAGCCTCCTGTTGAAGTCACAGGGCTAAAGGACTTCATCTGCTAAAAGTGCTTGTTGCTGGAACCTGAAAGTCCAGCACCTCTGAAAGAAACCAGCAATCTCGACGCCGACGGACGCCGCCGAATCCAGCTCGACATCGTGAGTAACGGCTCCAGTGTCCCGCTTCCTTGACGCCGGCCGCCGTGCCCGATCGACGCCAGCAGCAACGCCAGTGAGTAGCGAGTTCGGCTCCAGCTCCAAGTGACCCTGTGTCTGCACCGCTGCTGATCGCATCGACTTCGAGCCCTCTCGACGCCGTGAGCGCTGCTCACTCTTGCAACAACATCATCGACATCGACGACAACGCCGTATCCTGCTTCGCCTCGGGAGCGCTGCTCCTGCCTGACATCTGTCGACACCGCTGCAGGTCGCCCCGACTCCGAGGCCCGATCGATGCCGAAGACGCGACGCCGGACATCTTGACGCCGCTGATCATCGTGTGCTTCGCTTTTTCAAGGTACTGTGTTGTGGGGGTCTGTGCGACTCCGGGCTCGACGTAGCGCTCCTCGCGGTCGACGCCGAACCTTTGGATTAACTTTGCCTCGACGTCGTGTGACTCCAGTGTGGGTTACATTGTTGTCAAGAACTGTGTTTTAAAGAAGAAGAGTTGCTTTTGTTACTAAAGACTTTTGTGCTAAGAAGAAACTACACTTGAACTATTATTTTTCCTTCCAAGAGTATTTATAAGATTGTGGTATATTTTTGTCGTTATTTGGTCTTGTGCTAAGCCTTATATAAAAATCCTTATTTTTATAATACTACTGTGTCGTGTCCATTTGTAGTGTATTCACTTTATTACTGTATGTGGTCATAAATGCTTAACGCACTGCCTCTGAGATAAGCCTGTCTGCTTTGCCAAGCTACCAAGGGGGTGAGCAGGGGTTATCTTAGTGTGTGATCCCCTTGCCCTGACTAGAGGAGGTGAGTCCCTATTTGTCAGAAGTGTATACCTCTGCCAACTAGAGACAGCCAAGTCTAACACTCATCCTTTTACATTGCCTATCAGAGCTCAGGACAACACACTGAAGTACATTCATTAATGCCAGAGTCCATGATGTCCCCCACCTTTCCCTTTGGCTTCAGATCATAAGGTGTGCTTGTGTATGTCCAGCAGTATACATTTTGCTCCAATAACATTCCGCAGCTAGAGGGACTACTTTAGTATCAACTTTGAAAAAAGAAAATGAGGGTAATAATCAGTCTTTGCTAGCTGGGTGGCTGGCTGGGTGAAGACCCTGCAGCCTATATGTATTTAAAGTTCCTCCCAGGAAGCATGAAGTTCTCCCCTTCTTTCCAAGAGCACACACTCCCTGTCCCTGGGACTGCCAGCCATTTTCCTTCATTGTGCTTACAATAGTAGCCTTCCTGTTCAGCTCTCACCCTGAAGAAGGCCTAAGCCTCCGCTGACGCCAATGTACTGACACCGCTTGGTGCTATCTGGCTATTCATGCCTCATCTTTAGCTGAAAACCAATACTTTGATATATAACAGAGTTTTTAAACACAGAAGTGTGAACACCTAAATTCATTTGAACCTACAGGAGACTAAAAAGGTGGCACTGTTCCTCTGCTTGCAGGCAAGATAGATCTCTACCACCCACCATGCATGCACTGTGTAAGGCGAGCTATCCTCGAAGGGGAAGGACAAGGGCAGGGCTTTAAGTGGGCGGGGGCGGGGTCTCACCGGTGCTATGTTTTTTAAAGGGGGCCTCAATACGGGTCTCTATTGGGCTCTGATTTGTGCCCTGGCAGAGGCGGTCCATTTTTTTCCTAACTGCAGTGACGTGCTCACACTGCTCACTTCTCACTAGTGAAGAAGTTACTGCATGATGTCAGGCCAGGTGAGCGTTGCAAGGGAAGGAAAATCCTTTAAAGAGAGTCCTTTTCTCTCTGGATTTCCCTTCTCTTTTTGCAGCGCAGGAGCAGCAACATTGTCGTGGAGTCACCAGGGCTTTAAGTGGAAGCTTTTTCAATAATATATACAAGGCATAGTTGCTGCTCATTTATCTTATGCAACTAGCAACCATTGACAAAGCCAATAGTCCTGACTTGTTTCAGGTATAATGTTGCTTCTATCATATATCTGGATGTAATGACAGAAACAGCAAAATACAAGTCGTGCAGCACACTATGCTAAGCACAGATTTTTAGCTTATGTGTTTTTAAGCCACGCCCTTATTTACATTGGCCACGCCACTTTGAGACACCCCTTAGTTTTTTCATCCCACTTAAAGCCCTGGACAAGGGTATAAGGCGTCCTTCACATTACAGTGTGCAGGAGCCTGTAAGAGAGATTTCGCCTCCAACAAAAGAGACTACTTTGATCACAAGTCTCAGATCACAAGCGACTTCCACCAGCCCACAACAGATGAACCTATCCCATATCAAACATCTCCTACCTTACAAAAGTTAATATTCACAGTAAGAGTGTTAGAATAAACATTGCATCACCAAAAGGAGGTCTCCTCAAACTGCAGGAGGCTCTTTCAAAGCAGAACAAACACAGCCTGTCTCACAAATATCATCATATTCTACAAGAGGTTTTGACCAAACCTGTGAAAGCGTGTTACATGTGCAAATGGTTTGATGTGCAATTGAAAGGAATTCAAGAAGGGTGACCTTGGACATGCAGTCCTATGGCATGTATAGCATAATACTGTGGAAGAAGGGAAGGTTCCTTCCACGTGCCCAAGAGGAACCTCAGCTCCCCCGACCTCGCCCTGGCAGAGGTCCCCTGCATCGGTAGAAACAGAACAGACGGGAGAGCCTTCTCCTACATCACAGCCAAGACCTGGAACACGCTACCTGTGAACCTCAGACACTCCCTGACCCTGCACATGTTCAGGAAGAACTTCAAGACCTGGCACTTCGACTGATCCGGAGTTGCCCCCTCTCCCCGCCCCCCCCCTTAGCTCCTTGAGACCCTCACGGGTGAGTAGTGCGCTTTACAAACCCCTGATTGATTGATTAATTGATGACATGGCCAGGGTACTACTCATAATAAAGGCAGCAGGAAATCCATTTCGGGGAACCGTTGGTGAAGAGAGCACCGCGAACCTCATGAGTGTGTGGGAGAAGGGGGTTTCTCCACGAAGAACAATATTTTCCCCACTAGTGAAAAAAAGTATAAAAATGGTGCAATTACACAACGACATTGAAGTTTCACAATGCCTAATTTTACACTACGTACAATTAAATATTGATGAAATAACTCCACAATGGTGAAAAAAATAAATTACAAAACATTTCCTGAATTACTTCAGAATATAGGGTTTCAGGAGTATCCATGGCAAAGTTCTGTGAATGCCTAAAATACATAGAACTACAAAGTGAAACTCAGAGTCAGTTACTTATCAGACAGCGGATGCTGAAAGACATGTGTGCCAGGGCATAGTCAGTCCCCTGACCGGATAAAGCTTCTAAGAAGCAGTTTAGTTAGACTGAGCAGTTACACGTTCAGCAAGGTCGGCTTGGTAACGCAGGCACTTGGGAAATGGCCGAGGGGCCTATAGCTGAGTTTGGGCTGCCTCTTTTTGGTCAGTCTTGGGTCTGTCTGTGCTGTTAGGATGCTGCCAGTGGCCCAGCGGGTGCCTGAGTGGCCTTTCTAGCGGCAGATGGGCTGAGGTATCACTCCCTTTCTCTTGCTGGGTCGGTCCATTAATGTATGCTGATTGAGCAGGGGCAGGAGGCCTGAGCAGAAGTGGTCTCACTTTCATTCATGTGTGGCTTAGCAGTGTGAGCTAATCTAGATACATTTAATAAAAATTCTAAGAGAAGTTAATAAAACATGCCCCCCATCCCCTATCTTTTCATAAAACTTTGCTGAAGCACTGTTTTGCAGAAAGGCAATACGCAAATATGGGCCACTTTTTTGGGGTGTTTTCATGGGCCGATTTTTGATCCCAATCCAACCCTGATGTTCAGTGACATAGTAGTGTCCTATTGGCCCAAACGTTTAGTATCAAAAATGTGGCCTTTAGACTCCCAGTTGGGTAATAAAAAACAGACATATATCGGAAGCACGGGGCGTTCAAACTCCAGGTCCCTGGTGCCATTGCACCTGTTGCACTAATGATAGATAATGTTTGCCTAATGCCTCGTGCAGCCATGTAGGGATGTTACAATGTCCAGCCCTACCCTCATGAAAGGCAGTTTCTCTATTGCATAGAGGCCAATCCAATCATGGCCACTCTGCCCCTGTGCCACTGCACCTGCTCACCCCTCTGAGAGTCAGTCCACTTAGTCCTATCACCATTTCCTACATCACAGCCAAGACCTGGAACACGCTACCTGTGAACCTCAGACACTCCCCGACCCTGCTCACGTTCAGGAAGAACCTCAAGACCTGGCTCTTCGACTGATCCGGAGTTGCCCCCCCTCCCCGCGCCCCCCTTAGCTCCTTGAGACCCTCACGGGTGAGTAGTGCGCTTTACAAACCCCTGATTGATTGATTAATTGATGACATGGCCAGGGTACTACTCATAATAAAGGCAGCAGGAAATCCATTTCGGGGAACCGTTGGTGAAGAGAGCACCGCGAACCTCATGAGTGTGTGGGAGAAGGGGGTTTCTCCACGAAGAACAATATTCTCCCCACTAGTGAAAAAAAGTATAAAAATGGTGCAATTACACAATGACATTGAAGTTTCACAATGCCTAATTTTACACTACGTACAATTAAATATTGATGAAATAACTCCACAATGGTGAAAAAAATAAATTACAAAACATTTCCTGAATTAGTTCAGAATATAGGGTTTCAGGAGTATCCATGGCAAAGGTCTGTGAATGCCTAAAATACATAGAAATACAAAGTGAAACTCCGAGTCAGTTACTTATCAGACAGCGGATGCTGAAAGACATGTGTGCCAGGGCATAGTCAGTCCCCTGACCGGATAAAGCTTCTAAGAAGCAGTTTAGTTAGACTGAGCAGTTACACGTTCAGCAAGGTCGGCTTGGTAACGCAGGCACTTGGGAAATGGCCGAGGGGCCTATAGCTGAGTTTGGGCTGCCTCTTTTTGGTCAGTCTTGGGTCTGTCTGTGCTGTTAGGATGCTGCCAGTGGCCCAGCGGGTGCCTGAGTGGCCTTTCTAGCGGCAGATGGGCTGAGGTATCACTCCCTTTCTCTTGCTGGGTCGGTCCATTAATGTATGCTGATTGAGCAGGGGCAGGAGGCCTGAGCAGAAGTGGTCTCACTTTCATTCATGTGTGGCTTAGCAGTGTGAGCTAATCTAGATACATTTAAAAAAAATTCTAAGAGAAGTTAATAAAACATGCCCCCCATCCCCTATCTTTTCATAAAACTTTGCTGAAGCACTGTTTTGCAGAAAGGCAATAAGCAAATATGGGCCACTTTTTTGGGGTGTTTTCATGGGCCGATTTTTGATCCCAATCCAACCCTGATGTTCAGTGACATAGTAGTGTCCTATTGGCCCAAACGTTTAGTATCGAAAATGTGGCCTTTAGACTCCCAGTTGGGTAATAAAAAACAGACATATATCGGAAGCACGGGGCGTTCAAACTCCATGTCCCTGGTGCCATTGCACCTGTTGCACTAATGATAGATAATGTTTGCCTAATGCCTCGTGCAGCCATGTAGGGATGTTACAATGTCCAGCTCTACCCTCATGAAAGGCAGTTTCCCTATTGCATAGAGGCCAATCCAATCATGGCCACTCTGCCCCTGTGCCACTGCACCTGCTCACCCCTCTGAGAGTCAGTCCACTTAGTCCTATCACCATTTCCTACATCACAGCCAAGACCTGGAACACGCTACCTGTGAACCTCAGACACTCCCCGACCCTGCTCACGTTCAGGAAGAACCTCAAGACCTGGCTCTTCGACTGATCCGGAGTTGCCCCCCCTCACCGCGCCCCCCTTAGCTCCTTGAGACCCTCACGGGTGAGTAGTGCGCTTTACAAACCCCTGATTGATTGATTAATTGATGACATGGCCAGGGTACTACTCATAATAAAGGCAGCAGGAAATCCATTTCGGGGAACCGTTGGTGAAGAGAGCACTGCGAACCTCATGAGTGTGTGGGAGAAGAAAGGGGTTTCTCCACGAAGAACAATATTTTCCCCACTAGTGAAAAAAAGTATTAAAATGGTGCAATTACACAATGACATTGAAGTTTCACAATGGCTAATTTTACACTAGGTACAATTAAATATTGTTGAAATAACTCCACAATGGTGAAAAAAATAAATTACAAAACATTTCCTGAATTACTTCAGATTATAGGGTTTCAGGCGTATCCATGGCAAAGTTCTGTGAATGCCTAAAATACATAGAACTACAAAGTGAAGCTCAGAGTCAGTTACTTATCAGACATCAGATGCTGAAAGACATGTGGGCCGTGGCACAGTCAGTCTCCTGACAGGATAGAGCTTCTAAGAAGCAGTTTAGTTAGACTGAGCAGTTACACGTTCAGCAGGGTCGGATTGGTAACGCGGGCACTCGGGAAATGGCCGGAGGGCCTACAGCTGAGTTTGGGCTGCCTCTTTTTGGTCAGTCTTGGGTCTGTCTGTGCTGGTAGGATGCTACCAGTGGCCCAGCGGGTGCCTGGGTGGCCTTTCTAGCGGCAGATGGGCGGAGGTATCACTCCCTTTCTCTTGCTGGGTCGGTCCATTAATGTATGCTGATTGAGCGGGGGCAGGAGGCCTGAGCAGAAGTGGTCTCACTTGCATTCATGTGTGGCTTAGCAGTGTGAGCTAATCTAGATACATTTAAAAAAAAATCTAAGTGAAGTTAATAAAACATGCCCCCCACCCCCTTTCTTTTCATAAAACTTTGCTGAAGTACTGTTTTGCGGAAAGGCAAAACGCAAATATGGGTCATTTAGGGTGTGCCCGGGCAGAGTTTTATCCCAATCCAATCCCGATGGTCAGTGACATAGCAGTGTCCTATTGGCCCAAACGTTTAGCATCGAAAATGTGGCCTTTAGACTCCCAGTTGGGTAATAAAAAACAGACATCTGTTGGAAGCACTGGGGCGTTCAAACTCCAGGTCCCTGGTGCCATTGCACCTGCTGCACTAATGATAGATAATGTTTGCCTAATCATGCCTCGTGCAACCATGTGGGGGTGTTACATATGTCCAGCCCTACCCGCATGAAAGGCAGTTTCCCTATTGCATAGAGGCCAATCCAATCATGGCCATTCGGCCCCTGTGCACCTGCACCTGCTGCACTATTGATAATTCTGCCCCGGAATAAAAGCCCTCACCCCTCTCTGAGAGTCAGTCCCCTTAGTTCTATCACCATTTCCTTCCGGTCTGACTCGACGCAAACACATCCTCCCCAAAAATAACAAAACTCCTGTGTGAGAAAAACCACCAGACCAAGATAGGGAAAGAGCGGAGGGAGCCGGAGGGAAATGACACCATCGCGAGGCCGCTTTCATCTGCGAGATCATCCTCCGCATTCCTGAACCCTGATTCGCGTTAGAAAAACAGCCCTGCTGCTCCGGAGGGGTACGGGGCAGCGGCAGAGAGGATGGCGGGAAGCCTGCGTGTGCTACTGCGGCCCTGAAGGGGACAGAGACCCGACCGATGGGCCCACGCTGTCTGGTGTCTGGGACCGTCTGTTCCGAGCCACTGCCAAAGGGTAGAAAGGTCATCTACGGGTGCGTGGTGAGTCCAAACTACTTCAGTATAACCCCGTGCTCAATGAGGACATGTGCTGCTAGGCTTCGAGAACGTTTACAAACCCTGCTTCAGAAGGAGGCTCAGTGGAACCAATGAAAATGTTTATACTGTGGAATGGTGAAGAGCACACAGGAAGAAGCGCTCCAGAAATGTGCCTTCTTAAAATGACATTTCGCTACAGCGTACAAAAAGTAGTCCCGCCTCCTCCCTGTATTCATCATGCGAGATTGCAGGGGCGGCTTTAGGGCAGCGCGACCTGTGCGGCTGCACTGGGCGCTGACCTGGAACGGGGGAGGGGGGGGGGGGGGGGGGGGGGGACTGACCTTAGGGGTTGTTGTGTCTAGCAATAACTTAGGATTTAAAAGCACCTGCCACAGAGGTCCTTGTGGTCCAACTTTCAGGCAGCAATAAAAATGCCAAGATAACTCTTGTAATTAGTGTTCCTGCTAGAGAGAGGGATTGGAGTTTTGCCTAGTGCATTTTTGACTCAAAGTAGTGCAGAGGGTAGAAATGCCTGCTGCAAAGAACTGATCTGTATTTTAAGTGGATAGCTGAATGGATCAGTAAAGCTATCCTTACCAGTGCTTTAAAGCAAATGACATGTATGTGAGGGAGGGGCTATGGAGAGATGAGGGGCACTTTTACTATGTGGTAGTGAGGGAACCCACGGAGGAGGTCATGGTGGGGGGCAAAGGGGGGTGCTAAAAAAGATTGTTGCAAAGGGTGCCACCAGTGCTAAAGCGGGCCCTGCAAGACTGTGCAAACACAACAAACATGCAATAGTATATGTGAGTATAAGGCTTGGAGTCTCTTGGTGAGATGAGAGGTGATGTCGACGTAGAGGGTACTGCTGTACTAGAGTCTGGCGGTGTCTAGGGCTTGAGTGATAGATCTTCGGGTGTCCAACGGAAGCAATCAGAAGACTTTCTTTAGATGCTCGAGGGTATGGAAGCAAGTAGATGCAGGTGCTGACTTGATTGAACATCGCGATTTGATTGGCAATCACGATCCATAGGTTTGCGGCAGAGTTGAACGGACTTCTTTCAGCTCTGCTCTGAGACCCACTAGGACAAGGACCACAGAGAGGTGTCTTTTCTGAGTAGGAGCACTTCCGTTAAGTTTGCAATCTCAAACATGCAACTAATGAAGTTCACTTGGTTTTACAAGAAGTCTTTTGAGATGCAGAGGATGAGTTGGGTGTCGTCGGTGTAGGAAATGATGCTCAGCCCGTGACCGCAGATGATGGTGGCGAGGAGGATCAAGCCATCCAGGAACAAAGTCAGCCGTTAGAACCTGCTCCTAACACCACCCAACTCAATTAACCACTTACCTACATCTGGCAGTACATGAGTAAAGGCGAACTCTGTCCCATTAAAGATGTCCACATAAACCCCATCTTTTCACTTAGATACATAATCAAATAAAATCACTGTACACAGTGGTCCTGCATGTTGCAATACTGCAGTTTCTTTTCTAGCTTTTAATACCAGTTTTTGCCCTTTCTAAGCACTGTTAATGGCTAGCGCTACTATTATCAAATGTATTGGCACTCAGTGGGATAACCTCAAAGGATGAAGAGCTGAGCTGGCCAAGCTCATGACATGCAGTCCAGACTAGATATCAGCAATGAGACGGTCCACTCACAACAGATGTAAGTGGTGCCCCCACCTTAGCTGCGCAAACATGAGGGGGAGGGGGGTGTTAGTCTGTGAGGAGGAAGGGCGAGGCACAGTGAATGGTGAGATTAGGACACATGGGACCCACTAATCGGCCAGTTAGTGTGCTTCAGCATGCTCTCGCACAGAGGCTTTGCTGTAGCTCCCCCCAGTGGCGTAACAAAACTTGCGGGGACCACCCTGCAAAGTATATAGAGGGGCCCCACATGCTCCAGACCCAGTCAGAAGCTCTCGGGCCTGCTTGTGCACAGTGCGGGAGAGGGCCCTCTGGAGTTCGGGGGTCCTCCCAAACTGCGGGAGCTGTGGGGGCTATTGTTACGCCACTGCCTTCTCCCTCCAGACTTCGCTTCCTGCAGGCTGTGCGGGAGGCCTGAGCAGGAGATGCAATGAAATGCATGACATTGTGGCACCGAGGGGGACTTGTCTGCACTGGATATGGACTAACATGGGTTTTTGGATTATTCTCTGGAAGAGAAAATGCTGAACAGTGCCCCCTGCAAAATGTAAAGAGAGGGCCCCCGAATCTACCATATATCACAGATATTCCTTGGCCTTGGGTTAAATGTTGCCCCTCATGGGCAGGGGGGCCCCCCGAAGGTTCCGCAAAGCCCTACATTACGCCCCTGATATTGATGGGTGGGCCCACAGACTACTGACCCACCAGTGGACTAAGAATATGTCATACACTCTACTAAAATACTGTTTGGATGGACCGGGCTGGTTTTCATGATTGTGTTGATTATTGTTCTACAACTATAAAGGTAACACAAAAGCACAAGTCACACAAAATAGAGGATGCCATAGTGGAGGTCCAGAAAAAATGTTTTCCTCTACAGGCGGTTTATGATAGCAGCCTTACCAACACATCTTTCGATCGTGTGTCACACAATTTTCACTTTTATCAGACATTCTCCGAGTGAAGAGCCAATTTCACAAGGAAGAGGTGAGCTGAAAACCCCTGCATAGAGGGTTTCATCTTTTGTGTGGAGGCTCTGCACAACTGATGCCCATCAGAGGTTTCTTAATCTCCTCTGGACCTGGGGAGTCAAAAGCCTTTATAGTGTTTTGGGGAGCTTAGGACTGTCTGCCCAGGTAAATGCTGGAGATGGCGAGCCACTGAAAGCTCGAGCTAGGCTCAAGGCAGGAGCCTGGCTGTGGTTCAGGTCGAGGTTTTCTTGAAACCTTGAGCCCAAAATGAGCAGAGCTTTCATGGGAGGTAAAGTGGTCTTGTGGCTGCCATATAACATGGAGAAGCAGGTTTGAATCCTGGCCTCGGCTCAGCATCCTATTCATCCTTGTAAATCTCCCTGTACTGAAAAGATAAGCGTGCAGGATAGACTGTGCCTGTTGTGAAGTGCTCGAATGCCCTCAGACATAGTTCACAATATAAAAAACTGCCAAAAATAAAATGTGGATTCTGCCTGTCACCTTTGCTCTAATCTCATTCTCAGAGAGTCAGACATAGATAGACCTCTATTGCCTGGATTGCACAGTGTGAAACTCAAAAATCTAGGATCGATCCCTGCATTCATGCTTCACCAAGTTTTGTGATCTGAGGCCAATACTTTATTTTACTGAGCCTGTTATCGCATATGATAGAACCTTCAAATACACAAACAAATCTGTTTGTGTTTGATAGCCTAAAACGTTGGTCCATCTACAATACAAATCTAGGCCACATATAGAGTCAATATCAACCGATTTGCCTCTTAGTTCACTAATAGCTATGTTATGAGACTGGAATGTTTCTCAGTTCATGTTTTGAAACTCTCACGTTTAATAAATACTTCTCAATGCAGAGGTCTAATTTGATATACCAAGTTGAAACGCTTCCGTGTGTCAAGGAAATACACTGTTAGAATGTTGAAGACACCTGATCATGTTAGTTGCATGATTTACATGCCAGATATTTCAAGGAGTGACTTGTACACGGGCTCTTAGTGCCAAAGCCAAATATTGGCTTGGCTCTGACTTGGCTCTTCCTGTTAATTTTTTAACTCACCCACCTCTATTAAATGCTGGGCTCTAAGTCCCGCCCTCCATTCTTTCCTGGCCCCTCCATGTTTGGCAAGGCAGTGATGGGTTTACCGCCCTCCCTGTATCCTGTCCTCGCTACTTCCAAGGCCCCTCTCTACTTCTCATACTTTGGAAAAATGTTAAAGGTTGGCAGGTCTCAGATTCCACTCTCGTCACACGCCTTCCTATCCACGATTTCCCCTGTCTCCGTCTGTCCCATGACATCCTCTAAGACTTACAACTTCATTTCTCCATCCTTTCTTCTTCTGTCTTTAAATCCTCTCGCCATGTTTAACTATCACCACATACCATGAGCATAGCTGTCAATCGTGCAACAGGTGCAGTGATACCAGGGCTCAGGGCTGTGAGTTGATAACTTCACTCAAATAAGTGGCTGTTTTAACTCCATCACCACAGTGTGGAGACCAAGCTGCCTTTCTTGCATTAACACCTTCGCCGCAGGGCTAATTACCCCGCGGCGCTGGGAGGTAGGGGGGCGCGCGCAGTGCCACAGTGCCCGTGACGAGCTCGGCTCGTCACGCTGCACGGTGGCGCTGTGCTCACGATGAGCTAAGGCCATCATGACCACGCCTGTTTCTTAGAACGCTCAGCACCGCAGGGAAAGTAGCCCCGCGTGTGAGCGCCACGCGTGTCATGACAAGCTCAGCTCGTCATGAGCACACGGCAACCGTGCCTCATGACGAGCTGAGCTCGTCATGAGCACGGAAGGGGTTAAATCAGATGGTACCATTGCTTCGCCATTACCATGTACAATCCTTTCAGCATCACTTTCTCTCACCTTGTCGCACTGTAGCCACAGTCCTCTTTTTTTTTACCATCCCTCCTTCGTCTAGCATCAGGGCCGGACTGGCCGTAGCAGGCACCGGGTGTTTCCCCGGTGGGCCGCCAGGGTGGGGGCTGGCTTTGGGCCCTGGGGGCGTTTTTGTTACAGGGGGTCGCAATATTGGCCCCCTGTAACAAAATCGGCTGAAACAGCCCTAGAAAACAGCTCGGCTGCACCACCCTTGCCCCCCGGGGGGGGGGGGCAGCCGAGCAGTTTGCCAGTTTGTTTCGGTCCTAGTCTGGCCCTGTCTACCATCCCTCCCTCTTACCTCATGTTTTCCTCTTAAGGCACTCCTTCATTTATCTTTTCTCAGTCATCTCTGTGAATCTAATTCTCACCACACTCATTCCTTCCACATAGGAAATTAAATCAGCCAATTTGTGGCTCATCTGTTCAAAAAGCATAGAGCAGTAAACAAGTAAACGGAAAAGAAGTAAGGCTGAGCCTGCGCCTGCAACGAAGGCAGGAACTACTAAAGAAAGACCTTTTGCACTTCGGGTTCTAGGGTGCTGTAATACTGATTGATCTCAGATGTTTTAGAACCTTGAACCTTAGTTTTCCTGGACACTGGTATGAAAGCGCCAGCCCTATCCGCTATTTGGGGTGCGCTACATGTCTCCATCGGAAACTCCAAATGCTCCTGAACCAGAATTATTCTGCACCAACAATAGTTGGTGCCAATGTGGTGCCCACTCTACTTTTCTTCTTAGTTCATTGGGCAACTAAATCAGATTTTCAAGGATCACTGCAGCTTGACTTCAAGGGAGACCCAAATGACTACATTTGGCCCTGGTGGCTAGAGAGACTGTGGACTCTTCACGCCAGGCACAGCTATTGAGGCTTCTGGGTGCTTATTCTTTCAGAAGGCAAGGAAGTCCTAGGGCCCAAATATTCATGGTGAACAGGACCACCATTTACACAGGATATCAGGTCAAGTGAGCAGCAGACTAGTCTGCAGCAATGTTTCAAAATTATATTAAATTCTATATAAAGCGTAACAAAAATGCATCTACGCACTGACCCAATAGTAATATTGTACATTATGCAGTAAGTCCAGGTAAGTAGATTTGGAGAGAAGAATACTTACCTTGAGGATACTGGCAGGTGATGTAGCAGATGCAATATGTTTGTAGGTAAAAATGATGAACCGTAACATGCGGTCGGCAGCTGTCATGCAGCCTCGGTGGAATTCTACCACAATATGGAGAGCAAAAATATCAACTCCAGAATATTGACTAACACTGTATTGTCAAGATGGCCTAATTTAAAGACTTCAAAGGCCACTAACGACTAACCTCTGCGGTACCACTCTTACCCCGCTGCAACTCCCTAGGCCCCTTCTGGGTTCCCACTGCCTCCTGACCCCACATGGCCCTTTTGACTCCCTATTTCAATCTATTCCCTTCTAGTGGTTTAAACTCTTTTTAAGTCATACCACTTATCTTCTGCGGCCCAATAGCACTGATCAGTGGTTTATTCACCAATTATTTACCCCATGTTCCTCTTTGTGACTCTATTTCCCACTTGTGGAGACATTTCCCCCCTCCCTGGGTAGTCATTTTCCAAAGAAGGGAGCCAGCGCAAAACCTGGGTACTGAATGACACCTACTCTTGTGTAAGAGGGTCTGCTGACATGCCCCCTTACATCAGGGCTACATGGACGCTCTTATGCCAGATTTTGGGGCTTGGCCCATCACAATACTCTCCCACCGTGAACTTGGCACCACCAGAGGAACCCCTGGTCAGAAGGTGAGTCATACGCAGTACGCCCTGCACGGTGACTCAGCACAGGATCAGGGGCGCGAGGGTCTGTGGGCCAATGGGAGGAGGCGGCGGGCTGCATTGCGTCATTCCGTTGTGCAAGAGTCTTCCTGGTAAGTGGAAACATGTGTGCCTGGGAGCATGGAAGGCCTGTGGTATTATTGTTCAGTCAGGAAGTGCGCTAATGATATCAGCGCATGGTTCAAAGGGGCCTCTGTTGCACTCAAGAACGTCACGTGACACACCCACACGAAACCTGCCAATGGTGGGAACTTGATATTTACCCCTGTCTCCCAAGGACTTCTGGCATTGAATTCAAGCGCACACAGCCCTTCTTATGAGTGCATGGGAAATGGTGTGATATTTATCGCACCTGATAAAATCCGGCTCTGCTGAGCCAGAATATATCGAAGTTCCAGCCATTTACACGTTTTTGGGGGAATTAACATGTGGACTTTGGTGCTTACCGCACCAAAATTTGCATGTTTAGTAAATACCGGTCACCCACTCCCCCTGATAAATATTGGCAGGCATGACCTATATATATATATATATATATATTAAATTGCGATATGTGCGGTTATTGTTACACATAAATGTTTAGCAACAGGTGCATTGACACTAACTCCTATGCTAGAGGAGTCAGAGCCTGTTACCTGGAGACCCTCACAGGTGAGTAGTGTGCTTTACAAATCCCTGATTGATTGAATGATTACCTTCAGGTTTCACATACACATTTATCTGCAACCGATCCAGTCAAGCACACAGATTTCTTACTGACATTCCACCATTTTCTGTAGTTGCCAACTGTCCGTGTTTGCAGGGACAGTCCCGGCAAGTTGGAGACTGTCCCGGGTAATATTGTTGCAGAAACTGTTCCTCTTTATTACACATAGGTAAATAAACAAGAACTTTCTCTCTGCACCAGCTCTGTGCTGCAAAGTGTCCCGGGAATTTTTTTTCAAATGTTGCCAGCTATGAATTTTTCTTTTCTTGTTCTCAGCTCGCTGATCTATTATCAGCTTTTCTCAAGCACACAAACCCAGTGGTGAATTTGTAAAAAAAAACATAAGTGCCTGGGCCCTTGTCACAAGACCTCTGCAGGTTGCTTCACATATTGCCCCTCCCAGCGCAGCCAATGATAGTACCAGAACAAGTACTAACTATAACACTCCCACAAGTCTGACAGTACAGTCTATTCCAGGCCCCCAATGCTAGAAGAATGACTTGGGCGGCAGTGAATAGTCATTTTCAATGTATATTGAATTAATAAACAACTGTTGTTGTGCTCATCTTCAAATTGGACCGACAGTGCCACCATGTGGCAGACTGTTACAGGCCTCAGTGTTGACAATTAAGTACTGGTGCTGAGCACAGGAAACCAAGGCTCAAATTAGGCTCTGCAGAATAGCAAAGGTGAGTCCTGCATTGATGGGTGTTCACATGCAAGACAAGAGGTCCGCCAGATTGCTGCATGCTCTTCCAGAGGTCGGTATCACAGAGTCACTTGTTGTGCCATTGTTGCACCTGTCCAACTATGCTACCAATGCCAGGACATTGCCATTAGAATGCTGAGATGGAGGTCCGCCGTCCCATGCCTTCAAGGCTCAAGCCTGCAACATTAACAGGTCCTAATGACTCGCAAGCTGATTCCATTCCTATTTATATTAATGAGGCATTGGCATAACATCAATTAAATTTGGTTATTAAGAATATTAATGAGGCAGGTGGATTGCACCTTTTTAGGTCTCGGCCTGCGTAGGCTGCGCTTGTGCAGTCTCGCCGGCGAGATCTTATGTTTCTTAGTGTGGGGCTTTTACCCGCCTCTCTTCTCCATTGGCAGGCTTCCTAAACGGAGGCCAGCCATTGGAGAAGAGGGGCGTCTGTCCATTTAAGCCCCGTCTTTTTTGGATTCAGGGGTGTGTTTTTTAGGTTCTTTCTCTCCTCTTCCCATTGGCTGGAATTTTACATTCCAGCCAATGGGAAGAGGAGAGACAGAAAAACACGCCCCCGAATCCGAAAATGACGGGGCGTTTGTCTGAGGCATTTCTGCTTGACCTCGGAGAAAGATGGTGGTGTGCATGGCGTCATCCCCGTCCACCATGGTACCCCGTACACGGCCCGACTGGTGCGGCTGCTCATCCCCTCCCCCTGCTCTCGGCTCCCTCGGTGCTCCTTTGTCCGGCGGGCACTGTTCGCTCTCCTCCCCCTGCTCGCGCGGGCTCCCCTGATACTGCCGCTCGCTCCCTCTCCTCAGGCTGCGGCTGCCTCCTCCTCCCCCCTGCTGGTTTTCCTCAGTGTTGTGATGTTCTAGTCTTGAAGGCTTTGTGTGTGTGTGAGTTCGGTGCGTGCGCCGGTGAGAGCGAGCGAGAGGCACCGGCCGCGGCTGCCCACACCCCCCTCACCCAGCAGCGGCAGCACAGAGCGGGCGCACCATGTCCGGACGGCCTGTGCGGGCTGAGACCCGGAGCCGGGCGAAGGATGACATCAAGCGGGTTATGGCAGCCATCGAGAAAGTCATGAAATGGTGAGCCGGGCGGGGTATTTCTGTCTTTAATAGTTTTTGAGCGTCTTACTGGTGAGAGAGTTGCCCGACATGTTCCACGCTCCTTTCGTTTTCTTCTACTTTAATAGTAACATCCGGGGCTTGGGGCCTCAATTGCATGAAATCATGGCTGCCTTTTTGGATTCTGGTCTCTCTGTTTAACGAGGTCCTGGAAGTAAGCGGGCGGACAGAGCAGTCTTCATCTCAGGATCCCAGGTGTGAGGTGCCACCCCCTCACCGGAGCCGGCTCGGCCCCCGGCGCCCCCACTCCCGCCTGCCCGGGAGCCATTTCACATGGGAGCTCCAGCTGCAGGCTGCCCCTGGATCCTCCCCGTCCCCTTCATTGTACCCAGGGAATGCTTCTCCTGACCCCTCCCGCCTCCTCCCCTGGCATGCAGTGATGGCAGCGGTGCGGGCCCTTTTGTTCAGGGTTTGACAGGTTGGCTGGAGACGGAGTATAAAAACAGGTTTTCTTTTGTTCCTGGATACAGATACTGTTCAATAGCTGTAGGTGTGGATTTTGGGGAGGGGACAGAAATACCTCGGGGTTATTTGCACCAAGGTCTTGGGATCAATTGGAATCACTGTTGTTGGATAATAGAAATGTTTATAGCCTGAGTGCGGTGGATAGTTTATCTGGGTGTGTGGTGTGCTGGAGTTGGCAGCCTTCGTATGGTAATGATGCATTTTGCAAGCTATACTGTGTTTGCATCATTATTGGAGATGGGGCCGTTCTAGTATCTATTGTTTTCTTGCCTCTGTTCCCTGCTTGTGATTGTTTTTAGTGCCTCTGTTCCCTGCTTGTGATCGTTTTTAGTGCCTCTGTTCCCTGGTTGTGATCGTTTTCTTTCCTCTGTTCCCTGCTTGTGATCGTTTTTAGTGCCTCTGTTCCCTGCGTGTGATCGTTTTTAGTGCCTCTGTCCCCTGGTTGTGATCATTTTCTTGCCTTTGTTCCCTGCTTGTGATAGTTTTTAGTCCGTCTGTTCCCTGCTTGTGATCGTTTTTAGTGCCTCTGTTCCTGTGCCTTTGTTCCCTGCTCGTGATCGTTTTTAGTGCCTCTGTTCCCTGCTTGTGATCGTATTTAGTGCCTCTGTTCCCTGGTTGTGCTCGATTTTTTTGCCTTTGTTCCCTGCTTGTGCTCGCTTTGCTTGCCTCTGTTCCCTGCTTATGATCATTTTTATTGCCTCTGTTCCCTGGGGCATTACTGGGCAGAGGTGGGCATGTGGTGAGGTGCAGTGGGGGCCCAGGGCATGGACACCAGCGCACCGGCTGACCAGTGGTTCTGTGTGTGTGTGTGGCTCTGTGTGTGTGGCTCTGTGTGTTTGTGGCTCTGTGTGTGTGGCTCTGTGTGTGGCTCTGTGTGTGTGGCTCTGTGTGTGTGTGTCTCTGTGTGTGTGGCTTTATGTGTGTGGCTGTGTGTGTGTGGCTGTGTGTGTGTGGCTCTGTGTGTATGTGGCTCTGTGTGTGTGTGTGTGGCTCTGTGTGTGTGTGTGTCTGTGTGTGTGTGTGTGTGTGTGTGGCTCTGTGTGTGCGGCTCTGTGTGTGTGGCACTATGTGTGTGGCACTGTGTGTGTGGCTGTGTGTGGCTCTGTATGTGTGTGGCTCTGTGTGTGTGTGTGGCTCTGTGTGTGTGTGTGTGGCTCTCTGTGTGTGTGTGACTATGTGGGGCCGATTCACAGAACTAACTTAAGACAAAATCCTAAACTTACTACTTTTGGTATTCACAGAAGTTAAGATTTTGTCTTAAGTTTATCTTAAGACAAACTTAAGACAGACTTAAAACAAAATCCTAACTTAAGTCTGTCTTAAGTCTGTCTTAAGACAAACTTAAGACAAAATCCTAACTTCTGGGAATACCAAAAGTAGTAAGTTTAGGATTTTGTCTTAAGTTTGTTCTGTGAATCAGGCCCATTGTGTGTGGCTCTCTGTCTGTGTGCCTGTGTGTGGCTTTCCGTCTGTGTGTGTGTGTGTGGCTCTGTGTGTGTGTGTGTGTGGCTCTGTGTGTGTGTGTGGCTCTGTGTGTGTGTGGCTCTGTGTGTGTGGCTCTATGTGTGTGGCTGTGTGTGTGTGGCTCTGTGTGTGTGGCACTGTGTGTGTGACTCTGTGTGTGTGTGGCTCTGTATGTGTGTGGCTGTGTGTGTGTGTGTGGCTCTGTGTGTGTGTGTGTGGCTCTGTGTGTGTGGCTCTGTGTGTGTGGCTCTGTGTGTGTGTGGCTCTGTGTGTGTGGCTCTGTGTGTGTGGCTCTGTGTGTGTGTGTGGCTTTATGTGTGTGTGGCTCTGTGTGTGTGTGTGGCTCTGTGTGTGGCACTGTGTGTGTGGCTCTGTGTGTGTGTGGCTCTGTATGTGTGTTGCTCTGTGTGTGTGTGTCTCTGTATGTGTGTGGCTCTGTGTGTGTGTGGCTCTGTGTGTGTGTGTGTCTCTGTGTGTGTGTGTGACTCTGTGTGTGTGGCTCTCTGTCTGTGTGTGTGTGTGGCTGTCTGTGTGTGTGTGTGTGTGTGGCTCTGTGTATGTGTGTGTGTGGCTCTGTGTGTGTGTGGTCTGTGTGTGTGTGTGTGGCTCTGTGTGTGTGTGTGGCTCTGTGTGTGTGTGTGGCTCTGTGTGTGTGTGTGGCTCTATGTGTGTGTGTGGCTCTGTGTGTGTGTGTGTGTGTGGCTGTGTGTGTGTGTGTGGCTGTGTGTGTGTGTGGCTCTGTGTGTGTGTGGCTCTGTGTGTGTGTGGCTCTGTGTGTGTGTGGCTCTGTGTGTATGTGGCTCTGTGTGTGTGTATGTGGCTCTTTGTGTGTGTGTGTGGCTCTGTGTGTGTGTGTGGCTCTGTGTGTGCGTGGCTCTGTGTGTGTGTGTGGCTCTCTGTGTGTGTGGCTCTGTATGTGTGTGTGGCTCTCTGTGTTTGTGTGTGTGTGGGGCTCTGTGTGTGTGTGTGGCTCTGTGTGTGTGGCTCACTGTGAGTGTGTGGCTCTGTGTGTGTGTGGCTCTGTGTGTGTGTGTGGCTCTGTGTGTGTGTGTGTGTGTGTGTGAGTGTCTGTGTGTGTGTGTGTGGCTCTGTGTGTGTGTGCGTTGGGCTCTGTGTGTGTGTGGGGGGGCTCTGTGTGTGTGTTGGGCTCTGTGTGTGGGGCTCTGTGTGTGCAGGGCTCTGTGTCTGCTAATACTCTCTACTACTCTCTAATGATCACCTATTGCCATTGTAAATGACAATACCATTTATTTATGTTTAAAAAAAAAACAAAACATGAAAACAATGCCATTTGCAATGCCAATAGCTCTAAAAATATAACAAAGGGTACTCCCTACTATAGGTTTTAGGTCTAGAGAAGGGAGAGAAAAACACAACTGAAATCAAGATACATCTAACCTGACCTATTTACTTTCAAAAGGTAAAATGAATCTAAACATTTCATAAGGATGCAACACTAAGTAGGAATATTCAGGCAGACATGTTATTAATTTACTTTTGTATTTATTTTCATTTTTTCAGTTTGAGAAGAGAAAACATTTTATAAAACATATAGCATTTTTTTGATATTTTGCAATACAAAATTAGATATTTTCTGTGCTGGTAATTAATTATTTACTGTGCTAATCTTAATACGCACCCCACATATACATTATAAAGTGCCAACAATCTGTCTGTCATTCATACCACATCATTCACACAAAATCAAACATACTCATACTAATAGAAAAGCACAATGAGAGCAAGGCAGTACAACTGAGAATCACAATGTATATTTACACATATAAAGTCATATCTCTTTATCTTAATGATACGAGGGTTTTGTGAAACTAGTTCTTTTGCCTCCTTTTCTGTTTCTTTTCCTTCTGTACGTGGATCTCAGATGTACAGGACCTACGTACGTTTCAGTGAATCTTTTTATTTAAATCACCTTCATCAGGGCCAACTTAAGCAAAAACAGGTACACAAACATGTTTAAAATCATGGGGTTCTTCTCATTGGATACACGGAATAGCCGCTTTTAATAATGCTTTTCTTCGGAGGTACTTCACTTGAAGAAGATCCTTAAGGCCAAAAATCTCAGTTGCCTTTATAGCAGCTATATGGATTTCCTGCTGGTCCGTTCTGAAACATGTCAGGTTTCAATATCTGCGTGCTTTTAGTAGATAAGATCCTATTAATTCTTTGCGATTTCCAACATGTGTTGTAATACGTTGTAAAGTTGTTTATTCAAAAGCTTATATTATTTCTCTTGAGTACAGGTCTATGTTATAAATTCTGGCCTGGAAAGTGTTCTTTGGAATGCCTCTAGCGGGACGTCCTGCAACTACGACTGTTGTAGCCAATAGCTCTAACCTTAACAAAGATGAGACCATTGCATTGTAAATGCTTGTTCTGTACTGTCCCTTGGAGGTTACAGCTTTCATAATCCTTCACACCAGTGGCTTCACAAATGATGGCCCTCCACCTGCAGAATGTAATTGGGGGCCCGCGAGTCTCCCATATTTGCAGTCTCTTCATTGGTTGCCTATCCGGAAACGGATAGTTTTCAAAGCTCTTACTCTGGCTCACAAGGCCGTGCACACTTCCGGGGCCAAATACATTAAAAAACGGCTGGCTCTCTATCATCCTGTCAGATCTTTGAGGTCTGAGTCGCAGGTTTTGGCTGAGGTCCCAGTCATAAGAAGAGCTCGGAGTGGGGGTCGATCCTTTAAGTATCTGGCGCCTCAGCTCTGGAATACTCTGCCAATTGCTCTTCGCAGGAATACCAATTTGTTGGCCTTTAGAAAGGACCTGAAATCTTGGTTATTTGTTCAGTAGGCCATACCTCTTTCTCGCCTGCCCCTTTGTTTCTGTTATATGTCATAAAGCGCCGGGACACTCTCCGGAGTAGCCGAGCGCTATACAAAACACCACTAACATTTAACATTAACATCTCACAGAAATTCATTGGCCGTGGGCTAAATGGGGGCCCTTGGCTGGGCCCCCAACCGCACCGCAGGGGTCTCCTTTACACCCCTGCTTCACACCGCGAAGTGAGGTGCGGCTTAAAGAGCAACTCAAAACGTGTGCTGCAACCAGAATCTTTTGACCAACGTGCCCCTGATGAGGAAATGGATTTTAGACCTCCTTGCACATTGCAAAGAAACAGGAGCGTGCAAAGAAAGGATAAAATAAAACTCCAAAGCAAGAAGAAACAGAAAAAGAGAGAGCGGATGAAGGATCAGAGAAAGAATGGCGGAAGACTAATAATGGAAAGAAAAAGAGATGAAAGAAAACTGCAGAAAACAGTCAGAAAAAAGAAAACCAAGGGGGAAAAAAGCTGAAAATATAAACCGTTGAATAAAAGGAACTGGAGAGCGAGAGAGATGGAGAGAGTAACCCCAAAGGTAACAGAAGTTAATGTAATTGAGAAAGCTCACTAAGCTGTAAACCTGATATGAACATCTGTGTCTCACGGACAGATCTCCGATCTTAAAGGTACAGCTCAGTGGGGATTTGCATCTTTTATTTATTTATTTGTGAAGTTTTTTTGTCGCGCGGATATTACCAATAAGTGTTAGAGCGCTTTACAATATAAATATAGCAATACTTGAGGCACATAGATTACAGAGTCACAAATAAAGAGTAGCAGAATGAAAACAGATGCAAGGCAAGGAAGGTGCCAAATGATATTGAGGTTGTGCGCAGGAGTTGAAGCACTTTACAATAAAAATAGAGCATTACATCATGTGCACAGATTGCACAGTCAGAAATATTGAGTGCCAGAATGAAAGTCTGTGCAGTGTTCGGAAGGAGCCAAATCAAATCTCAAGGCACGTATCACTGCAGATCATCGCACATTAGTTGAGGAGGGAAGCTGACAAATTAGTTTAAAGGGTCTTTGGAATAGAAGGGATTTCATTTCCACTTTAAAGATTGACAATGAAGAGGTGGTGCGTAGGCTCCGAGGTAGAGAGTTCCAGACTCTGGTCATAACCCCCCGAAAGGATTGAGGCTTAAATTGTTCCTTTTTAAAAGTTGGGGTTTCTAGAAGGAAGAGCATCAGCATTTAGTAATGTTCTAGACTCACCAGAAATCTTCACCTTGGCAGCCAGACCATGTGGAGTAGATGTGTTCAAGGCTATGTTTGTGATGGATGCTGCTTTTTACATAGCTCTGGCTTCAATCGGAAACCAGTGTAGTAATAATACTACTGGAGTGATATGGTCTTTCCTTTTGGCTTCAGAGTCGAAACGTGTTGATACATGAA
Organism: Lissotriton vulgaris; assembly: GCF_964263255.1. NCBI lineage: Eukaryota > Metazoa > Chordata > Amphibia > Caudata > Salamandridae > Lissotriton > Lissotriton vulgaris. The sequence continues at coordinate 157,673,107 of NC_141686.1, read as the reverse complement.
AAACGTCTACAAGTGCTTTGAGATGAATTTTGGGAAGGCCGGTCAGGAGCGAATTGCAGTGGCCGATTCTAGACAGTACCAGTTATTGAGCCAGATTACACAGAAAAGATGCATTTGAAAGGGCACAATTCTGGCCATGGGGCTAACTTGTGACTGAAGATGGAGTTTTTGTCTTGGATGATCCCTAGTGATTTGGCATTGTCGATGATCGTGGCCTTGCAGCAGAGGATCTTGATTGACTCCAACCAGGTTTGGATTGATAGTGGTGACTGAGCTGTGGAAATGAGGAGGAATTCAGGTTTGGATGAGTTCAATTTTAAATGATCGTAAGTTATCCAATCTTGAATCGTGTTTAGAGTGTTGGTTAGGTGAGAAATGTCACTCAGGGAGGGGTTGGGTGTCATTTGCGTATTGATGGTAAATGATTCCTAAGTGTCTTAGTAAGACTCAGAGAGAATTCAATGTAGAGGTTAAATAGGGTCAGGTCTAGGATAGATTCTTGCAGGAGCCCTTGTGGAAGGGCAACAGGTTTAGATGAGCAAATGTCCATTTCTAGCTTCTGTGAACACTCCAACAAGGCCCATACGATTTTCTAGTGTCAACAAGCGGTCGTGATTAACTGTGTAGAAGGCTGCTGAAAGGTCGAGAAGAATCAGTAGACATGAACTGCCTGAAGATGTGAAGTGCATTGTCGACGACTTGAGGCAGTGCTATTTCATGCTACAGCCTTGATTGAATCCTGACTTGCATTCATCTAAGTGGTCTTGGATGTGTTGGGTAAGCTCATTAGTTACATATCTTTCAATGACTTTTGCAAGGAACGGGAGTGTGGAAAATGGATGAAATTTGTTGAGGTCGTTCATGTCTGCAGAAGGTTTTTTGAGAAGTGGGTGACTTGTCCACTCTTGAAACAGTCAGGAATAACTCCCTGGGTGAGTGAGATTCACTAGTTTAGTGCAATATAGAAGCATGTGCATAGCAATATGTTCGGCCAGACTGATGAGAGATCAATCAATCAGTGACACTTATAAAGCGCGCTACATACCCGTGGGGTCTCAAGGCGCTGGGGGGGGGGGGGGGAGCCGCTACTGCTCGAGCAGCCAGGTCTTCAGCTTCTTCCTGAAGGAGAGGTGGTCTTGGGTCAGGCGCAGGTCGGTCGGGAGGGAGTTCCAGGTCTTGGCGGCCAGGTGGGAGAAGGACCTTCCTCCTGTAGTCGCTCTTCGGATGCGGGGGACGGCGGCGAGGGCGTGGTTGGCTGATCGGAGGTGGCGTTTGGGAGCGTAGAAGTTGACTCGGCTGTTGAGGTAGCTCGGGCCTTGGTCGTGTAGGGCTTTGTGTGCGTGGGTGAGGAGGCGGAAGGTGATTCTTTTGTTGACGGGGAGCCAGTGAAGGTCTCGCAGATGTCCGGAGATGTGGCTGGTTCGTGGGATGTCGAGGATGAGTCTGGCTGAGGCGTTCTGGATCCGCTGGAGTCTCTTCTGGAGCTTGGCGGTGGTCCCGGCGTAGAGGGCGTTGCCGTAGTCCAGTCGGCTGGTGACGAGGGCCTGGGTGACGGTCTTCCTGGTCTCGGTGGGGATCCACCAGAAGATCTTCCGTAGCATGCGTAGGATGTTGAAGCATGCCGAGGAGACGTTGTTGACTTGCCTGGTCATGGAGAGGGAGGAGTCCAGGATGAAGCCCAGGTTGCGTGCATGGTCTGTCGGTTTGGGTACGGTGCCCAGGGCGGGAGGCCACCAGGAGTCGTCCCAGGCGGAGGGAGAGGAGCCCAGGATGAGGACCTCCGTCTTGTCCGAGTTCAGTTTCAGGCGGCTGGTCGTCATCCACTCGGCTACCTCTTTCATCCCTTCGTGCAGGTTGGCTCTGGCGGCGGCGGGGTCGTTGGTCAGGGAGAGGATCAGCTGGGTGTCGTCGGCGTAGGAGATTATGCTGAGGTTGTGTTTGCGTACGATGGCCGCGAGGGGGCTCATGTAGACGTTGAAGAGGGTGGGGCTCAGAGATGATCCTTGGGGGACGCCGCAGATGACTTCGGTGGCCTCTGACTTGTACGGTGGTAGGCGGACTCTCTGTGTTCTCCCGTCGAGGAAGGAGGTGATCCACTCCAGCGCCTTGTCCTGGATTCCGACGTTGCTGAGGTGCCGTACTAGGGTGCGGTGGCAGACCGTGTCGAATGCCGCGGAGAGGTCTAGGAGGATGAGGGCCGCTGTTTCTCCATTGTCCATCAGGGCTCGGATGTCGTCGGTGGCGGCGATGAGGGCGGTCTCGGTGCTGTGGTTGGCTCGGAAGCCGGACTGTGAGGGGTCGAGGGATCCGTTCGTCTCGAGGAAAGCGGCCATCTGCTTGTTGACGGTCTTCTCGATGACTTTGGCTGGAAACGGGAGGAGCGAGATGGGGCGGTAATTCTTGAGGTCGGTGGGGTCCGCTGTTGGTTTCTTGAGTAGGGCGCTGAGTTCGGCGTGTTTCCAGCTCTCGGGGAAGATGGTGGTGTCGAGGGATGTGTTGATGATGTCTCGCAGGTGGGGTGCGATGACAGCGTCGGCTTTGTTGAAGACGTGGTGAGGGCAGGGGTCGGTCGGTGATCCGGAGTGGATGGAGTTCATCGTGCGGATGGTGTCTTCGGTGCTGATCGGGGTCCAGGCGTGGAGGGTGGTGGTGGGGGGTGGTTGTTCGGTCATGGTGTGCGTTGGTTGGTTGTTGAAGCTGTTGTGTATGTCCGCGATCTTGTTGTGGAAGTATGAAGCCAGGGAGTTGCAGAGGTCTTGCGATGGGGTGATGTCGTTGTTTCCTGCGCTGGGGTTGGAAAGCTCTTTGACGATGTTGAAGAGTTCCTTGCAGTTGTGTGCGTTGTTGTCCAACCGGTCCTTGAATGCTGTTTTCTTGGCGGCGCGGATCAGCTGGTGGTGTTTCCGGGTGGCAAGTTTGAAGGAGGTCCTGTTGTCCGGTGTCGGTTCCCTTCTCCAGACTTTCTCGAGGGCTCGGCAGTTCTTCTTGGAGCTCTTGAGTTCGTCGGTGAACCATGGGGCTTTCTTGCTGCCGGGTCTGCTGGGCGGGGTCCTCAGTGGGGCGAGTTCGTCCGCGCAGTTGCTGATCCACTTCGTGAGGTTGTCGGCGGCCTGGCTGGGGTTCGCTGAGCTGGCAGGAGGGTGCTGGCTCAGGGAGGTGGCGAGCTGGTCTGCTGTGATCTTGTTCCAGCTTCTGCGGGCGGTCTGTTGCTGGTGGTGGTGGGTCGTTGTTTTCTTGAAGGTGAAGTGGACGCAGCTGTGGTCCGTCCATTGAAGCTCTGTGGTGTGGCTGAAGTTGATGTCCTTGCTGGATGAGAAGACAGCGTTGAGTGTGTGTCCGGCGAGGTGGGTGGGGGTGGACACCAGTTGCTTGAGTCCCAGGTTGGTGAGGTTGTCGAGCAGGGTGCTGGTGTTGCGGTCGTTGTTGTTCTCCAGATGGAAGTTGAGGTCTCCCAGGAGGATGTAGTCAGCGGAGGGGAGGGCATGTGGGCTGACGAAGTCGGCGATGTCCTCGCTGAATTGTGTGCGTGGTCCAGGGGGTCGGTAGATCAGGGTGCCTCTGAGGGTGGTGTTCGGGTTGGTGTGGATCTGGAAATGCAGGTGTTCGGCGGTGGTCAGGGAGTTGTCGGTGCTGGTCGTGAGACGGATGGTGCTCCTGTGGATGATGGCGATGCCTCCTCCCATCTGGTTGGCGTTTCGGTCCCTCCGGACGATCTTGTAGCCCTCTGGGATGGCGATGGCGATGTCGGGAGCTGAAGAGGCGTTCATCCAGGTCTCCGTGAGGAAGGCAACGTCTGGAGCTGTGGTGTCGAGGAGGTTCCAGAGTTCGATGGCATGTCTGTGGATGGAGCGGGTGTTGAGCAGGATGCACTTGAGGTGGGTACTGCTGGTGTTCGGCTTGGTGGGTGCTGGTGCGAGGCAGGTCCGGATGCAGGTGAACTTGCAGGCGTGGCAGCTGAAGGGTCCGTGGGTACGTCGTGGAGAGGCTTGATGGCATTCTGGGAGTCGGCCGGTGTTGAGAGCGGTGAGGGTGGCGGCGGAGTACGTCAGGCAGGTCGGTCGGGGTCTTCGTGGGCCAGGGGTCCTGGCGCTGGTCCAAGTCCAAAAACTTATTTGAGGGTTTGGTCTTTGTGATAGTCTTTAGAAATGTGTCTATTTTGTCAAATACGTACCAAGTGTTCTTGGATTTACTAATATTGTGGATTGGTGATTATGATATATTATCAGGGATTGATCAATCGAATTCTCTTTTGAATCAAAGAACTGTACAATTTCTTCTGCTTTAGCCACTTGGGTAGTCAAATTTAATTGACCTGGGAGTGTTGCTAGCAGTTCTAACCGGTTCATAGAGTTGTTTGGAGCAGATTTAATTAGAGGGCATTTTGCACAGAGATGTTCCTCTTATGAAGGTATCTTGTGGTTCTGAGGTAAGTAAGGTTCATTGTGGATAGCAAATGAATCCATTGTTTTTCCAGTGGTCTCAGAACTTTCCTTTCCTTGAAGAGAGCCTTATTGAACCAGAGAGCAATGGTTTTGATCTTTTATTTTTGCTCCTAAGTAGTGCTAGATTATTAAGCATTCTTGAAAGACAAAGAAAATAGAGGGCAGTATAATGGTTTATACTTGAGTCAAGACTGATCAGGCGAAGAACTTTCTGTGCCCTGATGCCAATATTGTTGATGTCTATATTCTTGGTTTTACGAAACCATGCTAGCTCCTGTTTGGGTTGGTCACTGGTAATGGAATGAGACAGTAGGAAGAAGAAAGGGATAAAATAAGGTTCAGACCAATCTATTTGTGTAGGATCTTCTGCTATGAGCATGTCGCGCTTAGATATGATTAAGTCCAGTGCTGATCCTTTCCTGTGGTTATGACGGAGGCTGTGACTAAGTCCATTGCTAATCTTTTTATGTGGGCAGGATTGAGGCATATAATACAGTTAGGACATAGTTTCTTTAGGAAAAGCATTTTTTGACTTGTCTATATCTTTGGCGCCACTGGACGGATCATCACAAAAGTTTCCCAAAAAAGTGTGCCAGAGAGTCTTATTGTGCATGAAAAGTTTCGGGGCAATCTATCTAGCAGGGGTTGAGAAAAAGGGGGGTGGGGGGGGGGGGGTAACAATAAGTGCATTTCCCATGTTAATTCCCATAGTGATTTTAGACACGACTACAGACCACTGGACGCAATTACACCAAATTTGACAGAAACGTAGCTATTGGTCCAGAAAACATCCTTTTTGTTATTTGGTATAAATTTGTTCAGTAGTTATGGAGATATAAAAAAAAAATCTAATTCTTATATCTGTGGCCGCGAAGTATTCGCAACAATTTCGCGATGAATCGCAAATACATGCACCAACAGGAATGCTGTGATTGCCTGACCACAACCTGTGTGGAAAGTTGTGCTCACCATTTAAAGTAATGGAACACGGTCCCCGGGTCTGAAATTAAAGATGAAAAGTGGTATATGGGGTCGAGAAACCATGACCCATTAAGTGTAAAATAATTTGAACAATTGTTTCTTTTCTCCACATGTGGTATTCGCTAATTCATCTTGATGTTTAGCATGGCCTCACTGTGTAATGTTGCGACAAATTTGAAAATATCGCAGCAAAAATTGAAAGATATACATTCACACCCACTCACAGGCCCACTCACTCACACACCCACTCACACACCCACTCAGAGACTCATGTACCCACTCAGACACCCACACAAGCATTCACAGACCAAATCAGAAACTCCACACCCACTCATAGTTCTATACACAGATTCATGGACCCACTCACAGTCAAACTCAGACTCACGCACCACCTGATAGACCACCTCAGATGCTCACACACCCACTCACAGATCCACTCAAAGACTCATGAACCCACTCACAGATCCACTCAGAGACTCAAACACCCACTCAGAGGCATATGCACCCACTTACAGACCCATTCAGAGACTTATGCACCCACTCATAGACTCACGCAGAGACTTGTGCACCCTCTCACAGACCGACACAGACACTTACTTATCCACTGACAGACCCACCCCAAGACTCATGAACCCACCCCATGACCCACTCAGAGACTCACACACCCACTCACAGACCATTCAGATACTCATATACCCACTTGCAGACCCACTCAGAGACTCACCCACCCACTCACAGAGACACATGGACATGTATCTACTGACAGATCTACTCAGTGACTCATGCACCCACTTACAAACCCATGCAGAGACTCACCCACCCACTCACAGAACCAGAGACTCATGCACCCACTCACAGACCCACTCAGACACTCATGCACCCACTAGCAGACCCACTCAGAGACTCACCCACCCACTCACAGAGACACATGGACATGTATCTACTGACAGATCTACTCAGTGACTCATGCACCCACTTACAAACCCATGTAGAGACTCACCCACCCACTCACAGAACCAGAGACTCATGCACTCACTCACAGATCTACTAAGAGACTCACACTCTTACTGGCCCACTCAGAGATTCACACACCCACTCACAGATCCACTCAGACACGTTTGCACCAACTCACTCACCCATATAGCCACTCACACAGTCACTCATACAACCACTCACACAGTCACTCACCCATACAGCCACTTATATACCTAGCCACTCACTCACTCACCCACGTAGTCCCCCATACAGCCACTTACACAACCAGTCACACACCCATACAACCACTCACACACTCACACATTCATTCACTAACCCATAAAGCAACTCACATACCCATTCTGATACCCAAACACACAGTCAATCACTCATACGGCCACTCACAAACCCATTCATGAACCCATACACCCACTCAAACACTGACTCACTCACCAATACAGCCTTATGCACCCACTCACTTACCTACACAAGTACTCACACACTCATTCACGAACCCATACAGCCACTATCACACCCACTGACTCACCCATACCTCCCTCACTCTACCACTTACACATCCACTCACTCACTCATTCATCCATTCACTCACTCATACTCTCTTATACATACACACACATAAAGTTTATCTTTTTTAAACCAAAAAAGGTGGTTCAAACAAGATTTTTTTAACGCTTTTAGTTTTTTAATATTTTGTGGTTTATTTTTTTACAAATAAAGTGGGAACTGGAAAAAATGTTAAAAGAAAAAAATGAAAACTGGGGAAACAAGTGTCATTCAAAAACAAAAAAATAACACTTATGCACTTTTGCAGTGTCCAAAAGAGTGGAAACAGCGTTTTCCCCTACTGTTAGAATTGTTTTGCAGTCCAAACAAAAAGTGCCAATTCTTTGGAGTTCTGGTGAGTTCTTTGGTAACTGTTGCTGGGTCTCAGACAGTAGAGGGTCTCCAGGAACAATTGGTCTTGCAGTTGAGGTAGGCGGATCCCCTGCACTTTGCTGCCTCTGAGGTCTGGTCAACTCCCTAGAGTGTTACATCTTCAGATGATACAACATACTAGTTGTGCCGCACTAATACTTTGGACATCTCCCTGGAGGGGGCCTTCTCGCATATTGAGCACTTCACATGTTTAACAACCACTTCTCAACAGAGGGGCTAGTATAAAGGTCCCAAGCAATTGATTGCAGCTTTGCCGGGCATTCCTCTCCCAAATAACTGTCTTCATCAAGGTGTGGCTCCTAATCTCCACTGCCACCAGATGCCATTTTATTTGGAAATAATCTTCAAAAATAAACCAAATCAATATTCAAATTGAAAATAGCAGGTGCTGAAATGTGAACCTCTAATCTCAGCACTGGAAGTCCAAAGAAAACAAAACTGTGCAGGGACCTCCATTCTTGAATAATCAAAAGTGTCTTGTCCAATGAAATCCCTTTCTTTCATAGTCATGTGATATTCGCGATGTTCTCATGAACGCCAATGCATTCGCGATTAAGAGAAATAGAATAAAACAGTGTTTAATCATAAAATTATTTAGGAAAATCTCACTTTATGTGTTATATTCGTAAACTACTGATCACGATTATTAATTAAAATATGCGTGTATATGTTTTTGAAACTTTCAAAAAATCATGCTGATTTCGCGAATAACCGCGGCTGTGGAATACTTCACGAATATAAAAGAAGAATTTAAAAAAGAAATGCCTTCTGGGGACATCGGTTTCTTGTTGGCTAAGAAAATGATGATGCATCCTTGATGGCCCAACAAAGTGAGGACATCTCCACAAAACAAAGAATCACTTGCTTCACATGGTTAGGATAAAGTACTCTTGTTTGGTGGAGATTCACCTCTTTGTAGTCTCATTGTCTTCTGCACAGCAGGATTAATGTTATCACAGATTTCTGGGTAAAGACACACGAGGAACAATACCATGACCAAATCGCAGAGAAGGTTGTTGGTGACATTGCCTTGTGAACCATTATGCAGCTATACTGTAGAATATGCACCTGGCATTTACCAAATGAGGCAGCACTTACTAATTGATCAGCGTAAACTACTCCAGCTGGGTAGACATTTTAAGTAATACTGTGGACTCGTGTTGGATAAATGAGCAGGTGATGCTCCTTTCTGGCCCTGACACTCATTTCACAGGAATTAAACCTCAGTAGAAAGCACTTACAAATATAAGCATAACAGATGCCCAGTTAAAGCTCCACTTCTGTAAAGGACAAATTACTTTAACTTCCTGGGTTTCACAGAGGCAAACAAAGTGTGCTTTCTCTGCAACTCCACATTGAAAAACAATAGGATATCCTTGAAAAAGACAAATGCATGACTAATCTATCAGAGTGCAATCTGTAGTGACTGTGACAAATGGGTTCTTTATTGACCTCACCTAGTGAGGGCAAAGTCCATTCTTCTCCCTTTCAATGACTACAGATATGCAAAAGTTCAAAATCACCCAGAGGCATTGCACATTTGGGGTTGCCCCATCCACCTTAGTAGTATGCCACTCAGACACACATACACCCACTGACACACCAACTCACACACACAATACAACTCACACACCCACTCACACATCCATGTAGCACTTACACACCTAGTCATCAACCCATAAAGCTACTCAACCACCCACTCACAAATGCAGTCACTCACACACCCATACAGCCACTCACACACCCACTCTCTGACTTATACAGCCACTCACATACACATTGTGAAAGGATACAGGTTACAGTAAGGAAATACAATTTTAAAAACCTTAGTAATTCACTGAAAAAAACAAAGGTTACAGGGACATTATCA